>NC_087280.1:20682083-21882083 GCF_015220805.1 Pogoniulus pusillus
ATCTGATCCATTCCAATGTTAGCTTTGAGTCCTGCATTTTTAGGCTAAAGCCTAAACATAAACAGGCAATTATCAGCTCTGCAGACGAACGAGATATTTTGATCTGCAGCAATCCTGCTGTATTCAAACGAGAGGAGAGGGTGAAATTAGGGCTGAACGTAGGATATGATGGTAAAAAGCAGACACTCACCAGAGAGAAAGCAAGCAAAATGTCTAATTTTAACGTAGTGTTTTGTTTATCTTGATTAATGATTTCCGGGGGGGTATAACTCTCGTGCAAAACCCGCCATGTAATCATGTACATATTTGATTAAATAGCTTAATTTGTGTTCATTTAAAAAAAAAAATAAGAAAAGAAGAAAAGGGGAGGGGGGGGGGAGAATAAAATAAAATAAAGCCAAATAAGCTAGATAATGAGTGGGCGTGTTGGAGGAAAGCAGATGGGATTGAGGCGCTTAGCTGTGTTCAAAGGGCAGCCACCAATTTCACTTCAAGAATATTTGCGTATGAAAGCTGATATTTTCTAGAAACATTCATGAGTAGAACACAGAAAGGGAAATTTTGCCAATTCTGGTCTTTTTTTTTTTTTTTTTTTATGAAGGCAAAGAGGAAAGAGGGGGGGGGGGGGGGGGTGGAATTTAGTTCAGCTGAGCCTGGTTCAATTCCCACTCCTTGGGAAGAGCATCTTTCTCTATTTATGGGAACGTTTTCTTTCTGCCAGTCAATTATACCTAAAGCATCCTTTTTTTGTTTACTTCTGAGCCTCTGACAGCAGCCTCCTCTTTCTTTGCCTTCACCTGTGGAATTAAATACTTCTTCTTTTAATTTTTTTCCATCACACCATAAAAAAGAAGACACCTCTCCAGCCTGGAAATAATGGGATTCTTTTGTGAGTAAAGCTGTGTAAATCACAGTGTCAAATGAATGGGCCAAGCTTTAATGGGGCTAATAAACACGTCCCTCTGTATTGAGCAAGGGGGGGAGGATTTTTATGAAAATGATCAAATAAAGTAATAAAAAAAAGAAGGGGCTTCCCCTCTGGGTTTATGAGCTCTCTTGTTACACATCATGTATGACACACTGACTGGCAGAATATATGATGGACTGTCATACATTGCAGAATGACTTCAATTAGGATGATAAGATGACAAGTTCCCCTAGTTCATATCTGGCTTGGCTGTTGGGGGTTTATTTTTTTTTCACCAGGGCTCTTCCTTTGACCTCTTTCTTTCTAATGTTTGATATGAAATTTAAAGGGCCGGTTGAGGTCGTAGGAGACAAAATATGACTTATGTCAGGGGAAGGAGAGGAAGGCCATTTGTTTCTTTCTTTGCTCTTATGTCTGTGGGTGTATCTATAGATCCTGTAATTCAATGTCTGGCTCACTATTAAAAATAATTAATGCCAACAGTTCAACCCACATGCACAACTGCAGAATAATAAAGCAGCAAATTCAGCCTGCTGCTGGAAGGGACCAGCTGCAAAAAATAATCACACAACAACCTACCAGCAAATATGGAGGCACATTCAATAACGTGGTGCTACAGCTACCATCCACAAGTGTTACAGGACTAGGGGGAATGGAGCCAAGCTGGAGGTGGGTAGGTTCAGGCTGAACGTGAGGAGGAAGCTGTTGAGCATGAGAGTGGAGAGAGCCTGGAATGGGTTGCCCAGGGAGGGCTCAGGGTTGAGGCCCCATTGCTGGAGGTGTTTAAGGCCAGGCTGGATGAGGCTGTGGCCAGCCTGGTCTAGGGTAGGATCATAGAATCAACCAGGTTGGAAGAGACCTCCAAGATCATCCACTCCAACCTAGCATCCAGCCCTGTCCAATCAACCAGACCATGGCACTAAGTGCCTCAAACAGGCGTTTCTTGAACATCTCCAGGGACTGTGACTCCACCAACTCCCTGGGCAGCCCATTCCAATGCCAATCACTCTCTCTGCCAACAACTTCCTCCTAACATCCAGCCTAGACTTCCCCTGGCATGACTTGAGTCTGTGTCCCCTTGTTCTATTGCTGGTTGCCTGGGAGAAGAGGCCAACCCTCACCTGGCTACAACCTCCCTTCAGGTAGTTGTAGACCTGAAGGAGGTCCCTGCCTATGGCAGGGGAGTTGGAACTGGCTGATCCTCATGGTCCCTTCCAACCCTGACTGATTCTATGATTCTAAGTGTCATCATGGGCTTACACTGGCAGAGGGGAGATTTAAACTAGATGATAGGAAGAAGTTCTTTCCAGTGAGGGTGGTGAAACACTGGCACAGGTTGCCCAGGGAGGTTGTGGCTGCTGCCTCCTTGGAGGGTTCAAAGCCAGGTTTGGATGAGGCCTTGAGTGACCTGTTCTAGTGGGAGATGTCCCTGCCTGTGGTGAGGTGCTGGAACTGAATGAGCTTTGAGGTCCCTTCCAGCCTAAACCATTCTATGATTCTATGATCATCAACCACCTAGTTGTGCACATAGGATCACAGGGCAGAAACGTTGTTGATTTCACAAGAACTGACTGCTGAAAGAAGCAGAATATCAATGTAGTTTGCAGTTATTTCTGTGATTGCCCAGCTAAAAAGCCTGATTATTCTAACTATTCAGCAGCTAAAAGCTGCAAAGCCTTTGTTTGAGACAGGTAGCCATCTCTGCTTGAAGAAGGCATTACCTCTGAGATGGAATGGTGGAGTCGCCGTCCCTGGAGCTGTTCAAGGCAGGATTGGACGTGGCACTTGGTGCCATGGTCTAGCCTTGAGCTCTGTGATAAAGGGTTGGACTTGATGATCTGTGAGGTCTCTTCCAACCCTGATGATACTGTGATACTGTGATACTGTGAATGTGAGGCCACTTTGAACCTTAGGGAAGAAAAGTACAAATGAAGAAGTATTTAAACCTCAGGGAAGAAAAGAAAATGACAAATGGGGAAGTATTTAGAACTTACTGATGGGTTTGAGGGTTTGGGAAAACTCACATGTAAAAACTAACCTCCCCAGAAAACGTATACAGGGCCTTCTTTTAGGAGTGTTTTAGGGTTCTTTAAATGAGTATGTTCCCATGGTCAGCGAGAGCAAATACTGCTCTTGTAGGACCTGCATATAATACTACTGGGTCAGGATCAATCTCAGACTGCTTCTCCTGCGGCAGCTATAAAGTAGACAGAATGAAGATGGAAAGCTATTCATCCTGTGCAGGACTAAGCTGGCTCTGTGATATTGCTGATCCCTGAGGCCATCATCTCTCTGACCCCAGGTATACTCTCTGGCATTGCCTCATCAACTCAGAATCCAACCCAGGCGTTTTACATCGGCGCATGATTTCAGACAGTCTACCAACCTGGGAAAGGGAAATGTTTTCCAACAGAAGAGCAAATGTTTTCCACGTGGTCTGTTCTGCAGATTCAGCATTCTTGCAAAGGATTTGCCTTCAAGTCAAAGAAATTGCTCGGGCATGAGCCTCAAAAGCAAATCGGTAAGTGGAAGGAGCGGGATAATGGAGGCACTTAGTGCTGAGCACAGTCATAGCTTTGGTTTGCATATACATTCAGGTGGGAATGACTCTGACTTTGAAGGATGACAGATGTCATGGTATAGCCACAGAAAAGAAGGTAACTCAAACATGATGGAAAAGAAAAGCCTCTCTAGGTAGAAGCTAAATAACAAAACTCACTTCACTTCTCCTTAGCTCTGGTAAGCCGCAAATATCTGTAGCTATGTGGAAGATTTCTACTTCTTGGCATAAACTGAGGTCTAAATCTAGGCTAATGTCTAATGAAGCTATTGTTGGAGGGAAAAAGAAAAGAAGGGGGGGGAAGAGAGGAGAAGAATAAAGGGGGAAAATTCAGCTGAGTTTAATCTGAACAGTGAGTGTATCCATCACCAAAAACGATACAAATCAGCTATTACTGGATCATGCAAAAGCAACTCCACTACCTGTGATCCTTCCTTTGCTTTCTAAATCTCTTTTCAGCCCAGCCTAATGAATTGTCAGAACTGTCAGACAGCTCCAAGGAATGACAAATGTCTATGATTTGCTGCTGCTACTTTGCTGAAAACACCTGATGTGTATAGTCTTGAAATGCTCTGGTTTGTATTAAAGGCAAGGGTAAGCTGAAGGAATTGGTGTACATGTAGAGTTGTTTTCCTTCTTTCTACATATATGTAGCCTAATGATAAGAATATGATAAAAGAAAGTTTGAGTTGAATATTACAGCTCTCCTAAGCCAGGAAATGACCAAAAGGCTGCAGGAGACAGAGTTGTTTTCCTTCATTCTACATCTATGTAGCCTAATGAGAAGAATATGATAAAAGAAAGTTTGAGTTGAATATTACAGCTCTCCTAAGCCAGGAATCATAGAATCATAGAATCAGCCAGGTTGGAAGAGACCTCCAAGATCATCCAGTCCAACCTATCCCCCAGCCTTATCCAGTCAACTAGACCATGGCCAACTAGACAATGACCAAAAGGCTGCAGGAGACAGAGTTGTTTTCCTTCATTCTACATATATGTAGCCTAATGAGAAGAATATGATAAAAGAAAGATTGAGTTGAATATTACAGCTCTCCTAAGCCAGGAAATGACCAAAAGGCTGCAGGAGACACAACCTCAGCTGTGGCCCATTTCAACCATTTCACAACCAAGTATTTACTTACAGGATTTCGTATTATCTATAATAGCTGTCTATGACCTGGCATAAAACTTGCCGTGATGTATCTCCAGGATGCTTCCCCAATCAAAATTACAGATAATAAACCACAAAGCATTCAAACCCCACAAAGAAAATCATTTGACACACAATAAGATCAGTCAAATAATTAATCTGACAAATATCAGAGTTGGAGTTACAAAGGCTCCAAACATTTATTAACTTGCAGCCAGATTCTGTGAACATTTGTCATTGACTTAAATGGGTCTAAGATTTCACTTCTTGACGAGTGACAGGCCCTGATGGGTATTTAGTCATTTCTGCTGTACCAGATTGGCACTGTACTTAATACATTTGCTAATTCTGTCATAGAACTTACTGTCTATAACATTTCCCTGCACCTTCCCTAAAGAAACTCTTGTGAAGCTGTCCCTTCAACAACACAAACAGAGGGGGAAAAAAAACAGGTTTGGAAAACAGACAGTATGACTCTTGCCTAATTAGTTACTTGTCCAGCACTCTAATGTATTTAGAAAAGGTTCCTATTGACTGGCAAATATGTTTTAATGTTTTGGTGCTTGTTGGATGATATCAGATAGTTCCATCAATGTGCTCTTGACATCACATAGCAGGTGGTGATAACCCAGTAGCTTCACCCAGGCAGCCACTCTGGCCCAAACCCACACCTGTTTATAGGCAAGGGGATGCATGATTCCAGTGACTGAGGGAACTGGAGCTCTTTAGTTGGAAGAATAAAAGGCTGAGGGAAGTCCTCATTGCTCTCTACAACCACCTGAAGGGACGTTGTGGAAAGGCTGCTGCTGGGCTCTTCTCACAGTGAATTGGAGACAGAACAAGGGGGAATGGCCTCAAGCTGAGACTGGGGAGGTTTAGGCTGGACATTAGGAAAAAGTTTTTCATGGAGAGAGTGATCAGGGACTGGTATGAGCTGCCCAGGCAGATGGTGGAGTCACCTACCCTGGATATGTTTAAGGGTGGTTTGGATGTGATGCTTAGAGATATGGTTTAAGGTGAATCTTGTAGAGTAGGGTTCTAGGTTGAACTTAGTGATCCTGAGAGGCTTTTCCAACCTGCATGTTTCTGTGATTCTGTGATTTTCAAAACAGCTCCCAGGCATTCAGGTTGTTTGTAGGACTTTATGGGGAATAAAGACCTGCATTATCTAAGTACTGTTAGAGAAGAGATAGACCTGACCATGGTACTATCCTTGAAGGTAATGGGCACTCGGAACCTGATCTGAATAAGACTGAGAGTGCCACAAATTGAGCTCCTCAGTTAGAAGACTGGAGGCACAGAATGGGGTCATGGAAAGCTGAGCCAACTGTGTCAATGAACAAGGAACAAAGCAGAGATGATCATTCCTCTTATTATTACAGGGTGAGGTTTACCTTCGTAGAGTGAGCTACCTGGGGAGCCAGTCCACATTCAAAGGGCTGCTAGAAGTAAGAACCTTAATAAGAACCACGAGGACATTTTGTCACATTTCTTGTAGACCAACTCATTTCCACCTTGGGGTTAAAAAAAGTACCACTGTTTGCAGATCAAAAGCCATTCCCAACTGCTCTTCTCCAAGTGTGCTCAGTGATCTCCATGGATGGTAGAGCCAAGGGCAATGCTTCAAAGATGGGAAATGAGGTTGAGCTGGGTCTCAATGTTTTATCAATTTCATTAAATGCTTCAGGCTTTCTTCAAGCCAAGAGCATCAGCAAAACTTATTTCCCAGTGAATCAGGCCTACTTCAACCAGAAAGTACTTGCCTAGCCCTTGTGATTCTGATTAAAGTGAGAGCTGGGAATAAAAAATAAAGAAGGAAAAAAAAAAAAGGAGGCCTATAAAGCTTAAAGTGGTTAATTGAGTTACATGAAAGACTGCAAAATGGAAGGTCTCTGTGCTGTGTGTCTTACAGCAAAACACCACTGACACACGTCAGTGCAGCTTCTGTATTGGTGTAATGTGTCTGCAGGGGATACGTTGCCATCTCTCCATGCACTGCACCAAACACATTTCCTTCTCCAAGCTCTCCTGTGAGTGCCCCCATTTTACAGGCAGGAAACTGAGGCACAGAGAAGACAAGACCTCCAAAGCATCAATTTGCTGGCATCTACTGAAATCAAGAGTAATCAAGCCTCTAAACAGGGGTTAAACACTAAATAAGCTGGGGAATCTGATCTAGAAGGTTTTGCCCTCAGGGGTCAGTTACAATAAATGAGGGGATGGAAAACAGGTCTCCACAGTAAGTGACTGGCTAAGTGGATTTTTGTTTGGTTTTGGCTTTTGGTTTTTTTACATCCAAGTTGGCAAAGCCCCTCAGGATCACCAAGTCCAACCTAGAACCCTACTCTACAAGATTCACCTTAAACCATATCTCTAAACACCACATCTGAACCACCCTTAAACATATCCAGGGTGGCTGACTCCACCACTTCTTTGGGCAGCTCATTCCAGTCTCTGACCACTCTCTCCATGAAAAACATTTTCCTAATGTCCAATCTAAACCTTGAGGCTATTGCCCCTTGTTCTGCCTCCAGTTCCCTGTGAGAAGAGCCCAGCAGCAGCCTCTCCACAGTGTCCCTTCAGGTGGTTGTAGACAGCAATGAGGTCTCCCCTCAGCCTCCTCTTCTTCCAACTAAAGAGCTCCAGCTCCCTCAGTCACTGGAATCATGCATCCCCTTGCCTATAAGCAGGTGTGGGTTTGGGCCAGAGTGGCTGCCTGGGTGAAGCTACTGGGTTATCACCACCTGCTATGTGATGTCAAGAGCACATTGATGGAACTATCTGAGCATCTCGCAGAGCATCTGTGCTGGTGGATAACAAAAGCGACCTGCTGGCACTCACTCAGCAGTGAGAGCTGATCTCCTACAAACAGCCACAGCAAAGGGCAGGAGGAAGCTCTGAAATAGGCTGCTGGTCCCACAGATGCACAGCAAATGAAGCTGTGTATATCCAGACAGGAGGAATAATGAGAAATAAATGCCAAAGAGATTACTGGGTTCCTCCCTTAGATTAACTCTAGTTTGACAGTAGTTGGGGTTTGGGAAGTCCTCTATGATTTAAGAATAAGAATTCCTTTCTAAGTGGTCTGAAACTCACTGCTATATCATCACTTGCTGTTGTCAAATAAATAATCAGGCAGAATCATCTGCAGAGGAAAGTCTCCTGTAGAACAGAGTTCATGCATGACATATGATATATCTTTTCAAAGGGACAGATACATCTTTCTTACAGCCAGCATGCAGCTTCCTTCACTGCACCTTCCCTCCCATCCAAATCACCTCAAATAAATGTGAGTTCTGCTGTGTTCACAGTAATTCCTTCATTTTTAAACACATAATGGAAATGTATAACTAGTCCTCATAAAAATTTATATCTCAATTCGTCCCTTTAATTTATAACAGGCCCTCCAGGCAGTTATTATTCAAACATTAATAAAATGCCTATGGATCACCAAAAGCATCAATTTCCACATTCACCTCCTCTCCTATTTGTACATATATAAAGCCAGATTAGAGTTAATGCCACTTCTGTGTCTAACAACAATTATGCCTTTAATAAGAGAGGAACAAATGATGTATTATCTTAATCATGGTAGGAATTTCAGTCCCTTTCATGAAACAAAGTTGAATTTTTTATGCCCTTTCTGACAATTGTTACTTAACAGCCTATATGTTTGGATATTGCAGTTTATGCAAATGTTCATGTTCTATAAATTTTAGATTTGTCTCCATTTATCATTCCCCATGTTCTAATACACTGGCATTATGGTTTAGCCTGTGACTCTGCACACAGTCTAAAATATGATTAGGATACCTTTCATTTATTTATGCCATAGAAAAAAAGGAGAGAGGTGGGGAGGGAAGGATAGGGGCCAGATTCTCAACTTCCATAAAGCTGTGTCCTGGGCAGAGCTGCATTTCACAATGCTGATACGAATCAGTCAAAGGATTTTGTCTTTCTTTTGCTAGCAGTTAGATTTTGAAAGATTAAAGTTTATCATAGAATCAGCCAGGTTAGAAGAGACCTCCAAGATCATCCACCCCAACCTAGCACCCAGCCCTAGCCAGTCAACTAGACCATGGCACTAAGTGCCTCACCCAGGCTTTTCTTGAGCACCTTCAGGGATAGTGACTCCACTACCTCCCTGGGCAGCCCATTCCAATGCCAATCACTCTCTCTGCCAAGCACTTCATAGAATCATAGAATCAACCAGGTTGGAAGAGACCTCCAAGATCATCCAGTCCAACCTAGTGCCTAGCCCTACCCAATCAACTAGACCATGGCACTAAGCGCCTCAGCCTAGACCTCCCCTGGCACAATCACTCTCTCTGTGAAGAACTTCTAAAGGAATCTTCCATTCTGTGCACTGGTTCCTTATGTATCACTGTAAAAAATCTTACTCATGAGAGTAATTATTGCTAATATGAGCTCTCCCATAGAGAGACAGGGAGGCAACTTGCATGCACAATGGTTTTTGGTTTGAAGCTCATTTAAGAGGAGCAATGATCATTAGGGCCATAAGGATTCATAGGAAGGAATTCCCTGGGAAATTTCTTTGTTCTTTTGGGAAATTTGAAGCCTCTTGGATTTGGAGAAGGGAGTGGGATAGTGGAGGGCAGCTCCTAGGCACAAATTGTTACAAGTCATAGTCACGTCAGAGAAACTACAGCAATTTATATCATCTAAGAAGCTGGCCCTGTGCACAGGCATGGAAAAAAACACCCCCCAAAAAACCCACTCAACCAAAAAAAAACCCAAAGCATCTGGTGTCTAAGGGAGGTTAGATTTCTTTTTAGACTTCACTCACAGGAACTAGCACTGGTCTTTCAGGTGGGTGCTAAGTTAAGGGGAAATTACCAGGAGTGATACTGTGGAGATGTCATTATGGTTTCCTTACAGAGCTAAAGAGGACACATGGGCAGGAATTCAGTTCCGTTACGGTTTGGGTGTTCCCCACCCCCCCACACTTTAGAAGTCACCCAGACTAGTCTCAGCTGGCTCTGGGAATATAAATGAAGCTATTTATTTACAGCTAGCACAATATACAAGCAGATATTTACAGTATATACAGTTACAGACAGAAATAGACAAGGTAAAAGGTAATACAGAAGCACAACTCCCCTCCCAGAAACCTGAGTCCCCAGGAGGGGCTCTCAACCACCCCTGCACCTTCCCCCTGCCCCTCTCAACCTTACCCCAGTCTCAAGGAAGAATAGAGGTTCAGCCAAGAGGTTAAGAAGCAAAGGTGAGTGGGAGGTGAGGTTAGGGAGCTGCAGCTCAGTCAGTGCCCAGCCAGAGAGTGCCACAAAATGGCAAGAGTGTGATCTAATGGTTACCTTTCTTCTTCTTCAGCAACACTCTGAGGGGAGTAGACATCACCATTGTTTTCCTTTCACAGCCTATGATCTAGTTCTTCTCACCAAAACATTCTACCCTGCTTCAAACTAGCACACCTTCATTATGGAAACTGCATTTGTCACAGCATTGATCTGGAAGATTTTATGATGGTGCCTTCCACTCATCCCAGTGGGAAGTTCCCGTTCACTCGCTAAGGTTCTTCCTCCGTTGCTTGGTGCAATGCAGAAAATGCTGATGAAGACTCAGGGAGGGACCAAAATGAAAGTGAACCCCATTAAGAGAGGAGCTGCCTTCCTATGTGTTTCATTATTAATACTGAGCTCAATTACTCTGATTTTTCTGTTGATGAATTAGTAGCACCAGAACCAAGTCCCTGGCTCATACCCATTTGTCTTTGCTTATAAGTGCTAATGTGATCCTGTTCCTTTAAAATCAAGCTCCTGCTTCAGTCACTTTACATCTTTGCAACACTAACTGTCTTTTCACTAATTGGTTCTGTGTAAATGAAACAAGCTGAAAAACACTGTGGCACCAATAAATATTAATAAGTTATTGTTTGTTTTCTTTACCTTGCTTATGAATTCATACAAAGACAGTGCTAAGACATTAACTCCAGTCTATTAATTGCCACCTGATAATTGCCACCTGATACTTTTCTCCTGGATAATTAGGTACCCATTAGTTCTAATCAAGTAGTTACTTAATTATTGCAGTAATTAGTCTAATGGACTAGCAAATTGAAGCTTTATCACTTTTGGATACTTAATGTTCCTGACAGAGTACTTCACAAGTGTCAGGGTTCCTGATTCAGCAACCTGCCATCGATGAACCCCCTGTTGCCATTTCCACCCCACCCACACTGCTCCCCAGCCCCTTTGCAGCACAACTTTGAAACGTGAAGCCAAAGGCAACATAGATTTGGATCCCTTTTCCTTCTGTTTCCTCTTCCCATCGCCATCTATGCCTCCCCTCCTGTGCTCTTAACTGCTCAGCTCATTCCAAGCCAAAAGAACTTTGTTGGGAAATTAAATAACATCTTGGCATGGAGATCATATGCATTAGGCTGCACAACAGCGTGATTCAAAGAAAGGAGCTAATGCTGGCAGGTGTGGGGAAGAAAAAAGCAACTGTGGGGGGAGAAACAATAAAGAGCATTCCTGAATAATCACATATAGACTGGTCTGGAAAGAACAAGGGAGGGGAGCAAAGCTGGCTGGTGGTAGATGAAGGCATGGCTCCAAGGTCTGGGACTGTTAATAGGTCTCTCTTTCATCTCTGAATAGGAGGTGCAAATCTATCAAAGCTTTTTAAGTGCATGAAAAAGCATGGAAGGACTTTTACTCTGCCCATGATCTCAGTGTCGTAAGGTTGGTGGACAAGAAGCCATTATCATTTCTCTGCCTCATGATTTTATAACTAATATCATAGTTAATTCTAAGGGGCTGTCAACCCCCCACTTCCACAATATTCAGTTCAGAAAGGGCATGTGAGTGAAATGCCTCCCTCACCCCTGCGCTCTGTCCATGCACCAGTCCATACACGTACCAGTCCCTTGCGCAGTGTGCTTGCTTTTGGGTGCTAACATGTTTGAGGTGGATGCAACACACACAGACATTTAGGAGCATGAGTTGTGGATTTATCTCTCCCATTGATCATCTTATCCAGATTCTCTCAAGTCTCTTCATGTCAGATTTGTATCAGAATTGATCATCAAGCCCTTTGGCAAGTGTCATCTGCCCCAGGCGCTGCAACGTGTAACGTATGAGCAAGTGCTTATTGTACTGGGAAAGGGAAAAAAAGATTGATCCTGACCTAAAGAGGCTAATTCCATTCAATAATACTTGACAACTTGCTAATGGTTAAACTACTTCACATATGTGGTAAGATTATGTATTCTGAAATAGATGTTTTTATCTTTCTTGATCAGATACCTCATGTTTCCATTGCTAACACTGTAGCACAGTCTCAAAGCTTGTCCCAAGAAACAGCCTCTTGAACAATCCTTGAGTGGGTCCTGCTGGAAGATGCTGGGTTTCCAAACAGCTGGGTACCTTGGGTTTGCCTTTTTTATGGATGGCAAGGTACCAACTGTTGGCAGTGAGGACAGATGACTGTTATACACTTGGGTTTTGACCTACTGTGGAACTGGAATAAGGCCAACTTTGGGGTCAGAGGTCTCTTATGTGTCAAAAGCTGCGTAATTTTGGCTACTATACAGAGACCAGAGTCCCCTAGTCTGCCGTGTAATGCATATTCATAGACCAAAACAAATCCCACACTCCAGTAGCCTCACAAACATTGGAATATATTGAGCTCTCCTTGTTGTATTCATATTATCAGAGCTGAGAAGCCAACCATATCTCCTAATTCTTCCTACGGCATGCAAATCTGTGTCCTTTCACAGTTACTTCACACTCACATCCAAAATACAAGAGACAGTGTCAGAGATCATAGAATCACAGAATCAACTTCATTGGAAGAGACCTCCACGATCATCCAGTCCAACCTAGCACCCAGCCCTAGCAAATCAACTAGACCATGGAACTAAGCACCTCATCCAGTCTTTTCTTGAATACCTCTAGGGATGGTGACTCCACCACCTCCCTGGGCAGCCCATTCCAATGCAAATCACTCTCTCTGGCAACAACTTCCTCCTAACATCCAGCCTAGACCTCCCCTGCCACAACTTGAGGCTGTGTCCCTTTGTTCTGTTGCTGGTTGCCTGGCAGAAGAGACCAACCCCCAGCTGGCTACAGTCTCCCTTCAGGTAGTTGTAGACAGCAATGAGCTCTGCCCTGAGCCTCTTCTTTTCCAGGCTGCACACCCCCAGCTCCCTCAGCCTCTCCTCACAGAGTTTGTGTTCCAGGCCCCTCACCAACTTCATCACTGGCTCCATGTGCACCCATCACAAGCAGCAGTGAATGTATGTTCATTTCCTCTGAAGTTGCTCTTTAGGTAACAGGCAATAAAACCTTATGCTGCTACTGAAAAATCATACTCCAAAACTGCTTAAACACCTGTGTGAGGCCACTGAGCAATAACAATCCCATGCACTGAAAGCAAAATTAGCCAAAGCTTACTTGCCCCATTAAGAAAACATTTTGTTTGAAATTACAGTGCCTCAGGATGCCTACATCTTGCTTCTGGTGCTGGCTCCATAGGAGAAGGCTGCCAGCTCTGTTCAGCATGGGACCTGTATTCACCTCCATTCAAGTGCCTGAAACCACTATCTGTCTTGAAGGCTCCCAGTGGCAGAAATCTAGCAGAGAAAGCTTTTGATGGTGAGAAACAGTTATATTCTTGTCCATCAATAGCTGTAAATTGTAACTGATACTAAAAAGTAAGCAAAGCCACCTGAGAAAGGCAGAAAACCTTGGAAAATCCATTACTGCCAGATCCACCTGAGTTCCTGAGTAGTTTTGCTACTGCAGGCATCTAAGCTCATACCTGTGCCCCTCAGCATGCAGCTGAGAGAAAGCAAACACTGCATAGCCTCATCTGATCTCCCCAAACTGCTCAGATTTCTCCATCCTGCTGTGAGAAAATGTGGTTTGAAGCTGCTATTCTGAGAGTTCTCCCCGCACACATGAGCTGGCACTCAGGGGAGAGGGCAGAGGCAGCAGGTTGGAAGGACCCATCAAGGGGGTCTCATGCCTACTGTGCCTGCACCTAGGCTAAGCAGAGCCTGTCTGTCTCCAGTGCTATCGACCCAGCACAAGCACTAAATTCATTTTAAGGATGCTGAGAGAGAGCAAGCAAACTATTTGTGACAGATGTTAGTCACGTTGCTTAATGTACTACTTGAAGGTGTTCAGATGCTCTGCTGATGAGGATGCAAATAAAACTGATGCAGAATAGAGTGGAATAGACTAGAAGGGATTTTCACTTTTAAGAAGCTAAAAAGGCTTTTTTAGCTTGAGGGGGAGTAAATATCATAGCATGCACATCATCATCTTTTTCCCTCTGGATTTGACTTTGAAGCACTTCTACAGTATTTTTCAGAAATGACATTGCAACAGGCAAATTAGGAGGCAAACTGAGATTGCCTTTGCTGTTGGAAATACCATGAGAAATTGGCCAATGTCCAGTTTGGGTCACCACAGTATGGGAGGGACATTGAGGTGCTGCAGAGAAGGGTGATGAGGCTGGGGGCAGGTCTGGCAAACATGACCTATGAGGAGCAGCTGAGGGAGCTGGGGGTGTTTATTCTGGAGAAGAGGAGGCTGAGAGGGGACCTTATTGCCCTCTACAACTACCTAAAAGGAGGCTGTAGTGAGGCTGGGGCTGGTCTCTTCTCCTGAATGGCTAATGGTAGGACAAGAGGAAATGGCTTCAAGTTGCACCAGGGGAGGTTTAGGTTGGATGTTGGGAGGAAGTTTTTTCCTGAGTGGGTGGTCAGGCACTGAACAGGCTGCCCAGGGAGGTGGTGGAGTCACCATCCCTGGAGGTGTTTAAAAGGAGAGTGGATATAGAGCTTGAGGCTATGGTCTGGTGGTGAAGGATGCTGGGCTGAAGGTTGGAGTGGATGATCCTGGTGGTCCTTTCCAACCATAGCAATTCACAGTGCTTAGATGTTGTGCTGAGGGATTTAGTTTTGTTAAGGACTTGTCAGTGTGAAACTGATGATTGGACTCAATGAGCTTGAAGGGCTCTGCCAGTCTAAGAAATTCTGTGATTCTGTGATTCTGTAATGACTACTGAGAGAGAAAGAGAGAGGCAGAACTCATTTAGGCAAGATTGCTTGAAAATCTTATGATGGTGTTGCATGCAAACTAAAACATTGAAAGGAAGGAAGAGAAAGAAAGAAAGAAAGAAAGAAAGAAAGAAAGAAAGAAAGAAAGAAAGAAAGAAAGAAAGAAAGAAAGAAAGAAAGAAAGAAAGAAAGAAAGAAAGAAAGAAAGAAAGAAAGAAAGAAAGAAAGAAAGAAAGAAAGAAAGAAAGAAAGAAAGAAAGAAAGAAAGAAAGAAAGAAAGAAAGAAAGAAAGAAAGAAAGAAAGAAAGAAAGAAAGAAAGAAAGAAAGAAAGAGAGAGAAAGGAAGGAAGAAAGAAAGAAAGAAAGAAAGAAAGAAAGAGAGAGAAAGGAAGGAAGGAAGGAAGGAAGGAAGGAAGGAAGGAAGGAAGAAAGAAAGAAAGAAAGAAAGAAAGAAAGAAAGAAAGAAAGAAAGAAAGAAAGAAAGAAAGAAAGAAAGAAAGAAAGAAAGAAAGAAAGAAAGAAAGAAAGAAAGAAAGAAAGAAAGAAAGAAAGAAAGAAAGAAAGAGAGAGAAAGGAAGGAAGGAAGGAAGGAAGGAAGAAAGAAAGAAAGAAAGAAAGAAAGAAAGAAAGAAAGAAAGAAAGAAAGAAAGAAAGAAAGAAAGAAAGAAAGAAAGAAAGAAAGAAAGAAAGAAAGAAAGAAAGAAAGAAAGAAAGGAAGGAAGGAAGGAAGGAAGGAAGGAAGGAAGGAAGGAAGGAAGGAAGGAAGAAGAAAGAAAGAAAGAAAGAAAGAAAGAAAGAAAGAAAGAAAGAAAGAAAGAAAGAAAGAAAGAAAGAAAGAAAGAAGAAGAAAGAAAGAAAGAAAGAAAGAAAGAAAGAAAGAAAGAAAGAGAGAGAAAGGAAGGAAGGAAGGAAGGAAGGAAGAAAGAAAGAAAGAAAGAAAGAAAGAAAGAAAGAAAGAAAGAAAGAAAGAAAGAAAGAAAGAAAGAAAGAAAGAAAGAAAGAAAGAAAGAAAGGAAGGAAGGAAGGAAGGAAGGAAGGAAGGAAGGAAGGAAGGAAGGAAGAAAGAAAGAAAGAAAGAAAGAAAGAAAGAAAGAAAGAAAGAAAGAAAGAAAGAAAGAAAGAAAGAAAGAAAGAGAGAGAAAGGAAGGAAGGAAGGAAGGAAGGAAGGAAGGAAGGAAGGAAGGAAGGAAGGAAGGAAGGAAGGAAGGAAGGAAGGAAGGAAGGAAGGAAGGAAGGAAGGAAGGAAGGAAGGAAGGAAGGAAGGAAGGAGAAAAGAAAAGGAAAATAACATAAAGAAGCAAAATCCTCAGCACCTTTCCCCCACTTCTTTCTAGCTCTTGAATTCACAGGCCCAGTTGCAACAATCCAGCAGTTTAAGATCTTCATAACAGTTTAGACCACCGCAGTCCAACTGCTTGCACAGCTTCTGCATGTTGTGCTAGGAAGGGGTGTGAGTGCAAAGGGAAGCAAGAATCGGGGAGGCAAACTGCTTCCAATTGGTCTATCCAAATCTAAGATCTATTTTTTTCTTATGGGGTGTGGGTTATTATTGGAAAGATCTCAGTCTTCACCTCTGAGTGCTTCTTTTATGGCCTTTGTTGTTTTGTTGCTTTTGCACACATGGCACAAATATCAGCCCACAGGGTATATAGGGGATAAGACAGGAAGAGGAGGCTCAGGGGTGACCTCATTGCTGTCTACAATTACCTGAAGGGAGATCGTAGCCAGCTGGGGTTGGTTTCTTCTCCCAGACAACCAGCAACAGAACAAAGGGACACAGTCCCCTTGTTGTGCTGGGGGAAGTATAGGCTGGATGTTAGGAGGAAGTTGTTGCCAGAGCGAGTGATTGGCATTGGAATGGGCTGCCCAGGGAGGTGGTGGAGTCACCGTCCCTGGAAGTGTTCAAGAAAAACCTGGATGGGGCACTTAGTGCCATGATCTAGTTGATTGGCTAGGGCTGGGTGCTAGGTTGGACTGGATGAGCTTGGAGGTCTCTTCCAACCTGCTTGATTCTGTGATTCTAAGATCAACGACAATCATTCAGCCTTTTGCCATAGAATAAAGCATAGTTGTTTGCCTGGATGGGAAAGTTAGTAGCAAAGTATCCACAGGGTAATATGAGGAACACTGTGTGGTTCATCCTGTTCTGGTGAACATTAAGTGCAAGATACCTTGCATAAAGATAATAGCAATTTTGCCTTAAGGAGCCCCCCCTGAAATGTTAACAAGGACTTGCTAAGTCATGGTTAGTCCTGGCCCTTGCTCCCATCTCCTTACTGCCATGAGCAGCTGTGTCTTGGGTCCTCCTGATGAGAAGAGTTCAGCACCCAGGAACCTCAGTGGGAAAACTACACTCAAAAAGCAGTGACTGGCAAGCTGTGTTTGAGGAAACCAGAGTAATAATTACTTTGGGAAGACACTCAAAGCCACCATTTCATCCTTCTGGTAGAACCCAACAGAGAGATGAGTGAGTGAGAGGATAGTTACAACACTTCTGGTCCTTAGGAGATGCCCTACTGCCCAGAGGGGGGAGGGTGGAATGGCTGTGCCACCTTCCATTGCTACATCATGTGGAGGACTAGAGCGAGCACAGTGCCAGCCTCCCCTGCCTTCTGCTGCTGATCTGTGCTAAAACTTAGGGGCATGGAAACGGCAAACTGATGTTATCTGGCCCTAATTTCTTATTCTGGTATTCAGGTGAAAGCATGTGGAGCAAGCACCTAATGCTCAGGTCAAGCACCCTGCTTGACTCTTGTCTTCTGCCATCCTGGTGTAGAAAAGCCTGGCTAGTTTCTCCCCTTAGCAGCACACACAGCACAGGCATCCCAGTCTGTATCAGCCCCCCAGAAACAGCTTTGGGAGGGGATTGGATGTCCTGTAATACATCCTCTTAAAGCAGCAAGTAATCTGCTTTCCTGCTAAGCATTCTTCTTCCTATTTGAATCATCTCAGCATAGGTTGATATTCAGATCATCCCAGCACAGGTTGCTGTTCAGATCATCCCAGCATAGGTAGATATTCAGATCATCCCAACATAGGTTGCTATTTAGATCATCCCAGCACAGGTTGATATTCAGATCATCCCAACATAGGTTGACATTCAGATCATCCTAACATAGGTTGCTATTTAGATCATCCCAGCACAGGTTGATATTCAGATCATCCCAACATAGGTTGACATTCAGATCATCCCAGCACAGGTTGATATTCAGATCATCCCAGCATAGGTTGATATTCAGATCATCCCAGCACAGGTTGATATTTAGATTATCCCAGCACAGGTTGATATTTAGATCATCCCAGCACAGGTTGATATTCAGATCATCCCAGCACAGGTTGATATTCAGATCATCCCAACATAGGTTGCTATTTAGATCATCCCAGCACAGGTTGATACTTAGATCATCCCAGCGTAGGTTGCTATTTAGATCACCCCAGCATAGCATCAAGATGATCTCAGTGTAGAAGTGAAGGGGGAGGAGGACCAATCACTCTGCAGTTTTGGAGGTATGAATAACCCCTGGATTTGGGGAATCTATGGGTTTTGCTGGGTTCTGGGTTGGGTTTTTTTTGCAGGTTGCTCTCATCTGCCTGTCAGACTAGACCACGATGAAACCCAACATCTTGCAGAGCCGTAAAATGGAAACCAGGCAACTCATCAGAAAAGTAGCAGCTGTTTTACACCATCACAAACCCAAATCATCATACACTAAAAACTAGATTTAGCAGTTTAAGAGAGCTGCTAACACAAAATTAGCTGGAGACAGCAGCGTGGTTTTGTAACTGACAGAGCTTCACTCCAAAGCCCTAATTCACGTAAAAACAACTTAGGCAACATTAACCGGCTGATGCGTTCGGAGAGGGGGAGAGCAGTCAGACTCCCAATGCCTGCTTGGGAGGAACGTGCAGATTTATGACCTCATCTTTTCATTGTGATTTTGTTGTTAATTTTGTGGTGGTTTGTTTTTTTTTTTCACCCAAATTTTAAATAAGCATCGTGTCAAAACTGCCATCTCTTAAACGCCGCTGCCGCTGTCGTCCTCCTGGCGCAGGGAGGCATCAGCTTTTATTGGCGAGTCATTTGTGGTTACTGCAGGCTGCAAGCCAGTAAAAAAAGGTTGTACAGAAAACTTTGAACAGGGAATGAGATGGAATAAAAAAAAAAAAGGCCTTGAGCACTTGGGAGAGTCAAATACTTCGATAACTGCGTATGGCTCTTCATACAACCGTAAATTCACAGTATCACACAGTATCACAGTATCATCAGGGTTGGAAGAGACCTCACAGATCATCAAGTCCAACCCTTTGCCACAGAGCTCAAGGCTAGACCATGGCACCAAGTGCCACGTCCAACCTTGCCTTGAACAGCTCCAGGGACGGCGACTCCACCACCTCCCCGGGCAGCCCATTCCAGTGTCCAATGACTCTCTCAGTGAAGAACTTTCTCCTCACCTCCAGCCTAAATTTCCCCTAGCACAGCCTGAGGCTGTGTCCTCTTGTTCTGGTGCTGGCCACCTGAGAGAAGAGAGCAACCTCCTCCTGGCCACAACCATCCCTCAAGTAGTTGTAGACAGCAATAAGGTCTCCCCTGAGCCTCCTCTTCTCCAGGCTAACCAATCCCAGCTCCCTCAGCCTCTCCTCGTAGGGCTGTGCTCAAGGCCTCTCCCCAGCCTCATCGCCCTTCTCTGGACACGCTCAAGCATCTCAACATCCCTTTTAAACTGGGGGGCCCAGAATTGAACACAATACTCAAGGTGTGGTCTAACCAGTGCAGAGTACAGAGGCAGAATGACCTCCCTGCTCCTGCTGACCACACCATTCCTGATGCAGGCCAGGATGCCACTGGCTCTCTTGGCCACCTGGGCACACTGCTGGCTCATGTTCAGGTGGGTATCAATCAGTACCCCCAGATCCCTCTCTGTCTGGCTGCTCTCCAGCCACTCTGACCCCAGCCTGTATCTCTCCATGGGGTTGCTGTAGCCAAAGTGCAGCACCCTGCACTTGGAGCTATTGAGCCCCATCCATATGCATGGAGACGATATAAAGACCCAACTGCCACATGAATGGACTTTCTGTTGTCTTCTGGAAACTCATATGTGTGTTCAGTCAGGTGCAATGCAAGCTTGCCTTTGGCCCAGCTTCATTTCCCACTGAGGGCAAAAATCCCTGTGTGTTGTAGATGCATCTTGCCCATAACCAACATATGGCCCCAGAGAGTGGTGATGAATCCAGTTGGCAGCTGTCACTAGTGGTGTTCCCCAAGGATCAGTGCTGGGCCCAGCCCTGTTCAATATCTTTATTGATGATCTGGACCAGGGGACTGAGTCCAGCATCAGTAAGTTTGCAGATGTTGCCAAGCTAGGAGCAGGTGTGGAGCTGTTGGAGAGTAGGAGAGCCTTGCAGAAGGACCTTTACAGGCTGCATAGATGAGCAGTGGCCAATGGGATGAGATATAACAAGGCCAAGTGCAGGGTTGGGCCACAACAACCCCAAACAGTGCTACAGGCTGGGGACAGAGTGGCTGGAGAGCAGCCAGGAAGAAAGGTACCTGGGGCTGCTGGTAGAGAGTAGCTGAAGATGAGTCAGCAGTGTGCCCAGGTGGCTAGGAGAGCAAATGGCATCCTGGAGTTGCTGTGACCTGAGTGCAGGACCCAGCATATGGCTTTATTAAACCTCCTTCAACTGACCTTGGCCCATTGATCCAGCCTGTCCACATCCCTCTGCAGAGCCTTCCTACCTTCAAGCAGACCAGCACTCTTACAGAGTTTGGTGTCATCTGCAAGCTTACTGACTTAGCTCACATCCCTCATCCTGATCATTGATAAAGATGTTAAACAGGACTGGCCCCAAAACTGAGCCCTGTGGAGCACCACTAGTGACTGGCCACTAATTGGAGGAGCTGCCCTCTTCTGAGGGTTAGAAATTTCCCTGGAAAGAGGTTCAGCTAATCACTTCCCTGCCAAAGGGCATGTGGCTTAGCCAAAGGTCTGTCATCCTGTAACAAAGAGGTGATTCCTGACTGCTTAGGAGTAGATTTAATTTGTCCATACAATGACTAAGATAAGAACTTGGTTTATTTTTTTTCCCTGCTCTGGGTAAGGTGCTTTGCTATCTCCCCTGGTGGCAAATCCCTTCATCTGCGTGATCTGACCCTGCCTGTCTGAGGGAATTCTTCCATCAAACCCCATCTGAGGGGAAAAAGAAATCAGGGCTGGATGCAGAGTAAAAGAGGAATGAAGTTGAAGCTGAGGTCTGGCTATTTGTTCTCTGCAGACAAGTTGTGGCCCTGAAAAAAAAAAGTCTTTTTGTCTCCTAACAAATTGTGTGGGTGGGAGCATAAAAAATGCCCTCTTCTTCAAGGGTATTTTTATTTAGATCCTCCTTTTCAAAAGCCTATCTATAGAAGGAAGAGCCTAGTTGCAATCCAAAGTTTGAAAAGCTGCAGACTCTTACAGTCAGTGTCTGATGGATCTGAATTTTTCAGCTAAACAACATCTATGCTCTTGACCTGAGACCTTGATTTCACATTTCAGGAATTAAATGAGCATCATTTTCTAAAAGACATTAGACCAAGGCTGGGCTATCCAAAGGACAGCTTCAGGATTTAGATGAAGACATTGTCATGTCAAGGAGACTTAAAACCTGACATATCTTGTTGCTGTTGAAAAGCCAGACCTAGTTTGTTACGCTATATTGTGTCTTGTTATGTGCAGGAGGCAAAGGGAAAGTGGAGGTTGATCTGGATTTAACATCCCTTACAGGATTGTCTGCAGTAACACAGTGCATGTCTCAGTGACCCAGATGATCTGGCCTTGTCTTCTAGTGTTCTCTTCCCAATTTATCCTAGGAGTGTGCCAAAAGCCTGCCAAAATATACAGGAAATATTTGTGACCTCTGCCAAACTGTGAAGCCTCTGGGTCTGAGATGCTTCAGGTGTTTTGATTAGACTGAAGGATTTGAGCTTGAAAAATAGGGCATGGGGAAAGGAAAGGGAAGGAAAGGAAAGGGAAGGAAAGGAAAGGAAAGGGAAGGAAAGGAAAGGGAAGGAGAGGAGAGGAGAGGAGAGGAGAGGAGAGGAGAGGAGAGGAGAGGAGAGGAGAGGAGAGGAGAGGAGAGGAGAGGAGAGGAGAGGAGAGGAGAGGAGAGGAGAGGAGAGGAGAGGAGAGGAGAGGAGAGGAGAGGAGAGGAGAGGAGAGGAGAGGAGAGGAGAGGAGAGGAGAGGAGAGGAGAGGAGAGGAGAGGAGAGGAGAGGAGAGGAGAGAGAGGAGAAAGGAAAGAAAATGAAGGATGGGAAAGGAAAGGAAAGGAAAGGAAAGGAAAGGAAAGGAAAGGAAAGGAAAGGAAAGGAAAGGAAAGGAAAGGAAAGGGGAGAGGAAAGGAAAGGAAAGGAAAGGAAAGGAAAGGAAAGGAAAGGAAAGGAAAGGAAAGGAAAGGAAAGGAAAGGAAAGGAAAGGAAAGGAAAGGAAAGGAAAGGAAAGGAAAGGAAAGGAAAGGAAAGGAAAGGAAAGGAAAGGAAAGGGGAAAGGAAAGGAAAGGGGAAAGGAAAGGAAAGGGGAAAGGAAAGGAAAGGGGAAAGGAAAGGAAAGGGGAAAGGAAAGGAAAGGGGAAAGGAAAGGAAAGGGGAAAGGAAAGGAAAGGAGAAAGGAAAGGAAAGGGGAAAGGAAAGGAAAGGGGAAAGGAAAGGAAAGGGGAAAGGAAAGGAAAGGGGAAAGGAAAGGAAAGGGGAAAGGAAAGGAAAGGGGAAAGGAAAGGAAAGGGGAAAGGAAAGGAAAGGGGAAAGGAAAGGAAAGGGGAAAGGAAAGGAAAGGGGGAAAGGAAAGGAAAGGGGAAAGGAAAGGAAAGGGGAAAGGAAAGGAAAGGGGAAAGGAAAGGAAAGGGGAAAGGAAAGGAAAGGGGAAAGGAAAGGAAAGGGGAAAGGAAAGGAAAGGGGAAAGGAAAGGAAAGGGGAAAGGAAAGGAAAGGGGAAAGGAAAGGAAAGGGGAAAGGAAAGGAAAGGGGAAAGGAAAGGAAAGGGGAAAGGAAAGGAAAGGGGAAAGGAAAGGAAAGGGGAAAGGAAAGGAAAGGGGAAAGGAAAGGAAAGGGGAAAGGAAAGGAAAGGGGAAAGGAAAGGAAAGGGGAAAGGAAAGGAAAGGGGAAAGGAAAGGAAAGGGGAAAGGAAAGGAAAGGGGAAAGGAAAGGGGAGAGGAAAGAAAGAGGGAGAGGTCTTCTAGGAACTGAGAGGCCACTACATACACCCAAACACAGCACTGCTGCAGACCTGGAGGGGATGAGCAGAGAACCTTTCAGCAGGCACAACGCAGAGCCAGCAGAGAGATTGACTGATCTTGTTTCAGATCAGATGGACGGCTCTAAATGACCTGTAAAGACACTCCCTGAGCCCTGAGCCACAACATTAAGAGCCAAGACACCACTAGCACTTCTGAAGTAGTTATTAGTGACTGAAGTAGCACTTGTCAACTGCGACTTCAGTTTCAAGTAATAGTTTAACAGCATCAACTTGAGGAAAGGTTATATCTCGGTGTGTCTGGTGTGCTGCTGACACTTAAAGGAAATAATTGGTAGACTTAGAGCAGGGGCAGACACTAGTGGTAGAACAGGAGAGGAGGTTGGATACTCGGAACAATACAGTGTGAAACAAGAGCCAGGAATCCATCCTAAGCCCCGGTATAAAAAGCATGAGGAAAAGCTCTGTTCTCCACACCCTGAGCTGTGCTGCTGGGATATTTAAAGGCTCATCTACAGTTGCAGCTTGCAGCCCTTGCTTTACAAGAGGACAAAAACATGCTGCCCCTTGCAATTCTTGGCCAGCTTTCTGAAAACCACATGTAATGCTATCTCCAGCTGATCTTTGGCTTCAGGACAGTAAAGCCCAAAAGAAAGTGTATGTGTGTGTGTGCTGTAGAGAAGAAGACAGGGAATCATGTGGGATGAAGAGCACAGTCTCGTTTTACCTTCAGTTTGGCTGTGTGATGCTAAAATAGAGGAATCAGCGTGCAAATCCAGCAGACTTCTGGTTGTCATCACCTTCCAATTAGCTGCATTTGATTTCAGTGGGTGCTGATGGATTGTGTCAGCAGGTGAGGCAGGATGTCTGCAAGGTGCTCTGGCTGCCACGGGCAGGAGAGGCCTTCGTGTGTGCATGTTTTATATCCCTGGTTGCTGGAATGATGTTGGCCTGCCAAAATAAAAGCACTGCTGTCACTCAACTGGTCAGAGGAACTGATTCTCAGCTTGGTGAGCCTACATTTCTCCAAATGTTGATGTAACAGCCAGAGAGGATAAAGCCAGGTAGAGTGCTCCACCAGATTTTGAGGTCAAAGTATGAATTTCTCAAGTACATGTTTTGGAGCAGTGTTTCTGGTTGCTATCCCATTCTGTTCTCTTGCTGCTGTTTCAAAGCCCTTTTGCAATTTGTAGTATTTGTTACCAGCATTCCACAAGGCATCTCACAGAGTCTCTCCATAGAGGTTAGAGAGCCTCTTCTGCTTGGTGCTGCAAAAAGAGAGAATCTTGTTCTCGTCCCAGGAAATGCACAAGCAAAAGGGAAGAGGAAATGATGATCTGAAGAGGTTCCTTCCAATTCTGCTAGTCTGCATGCTGAGAGAGAAGCAGCAGCAGAAAGATGTTGAGATACTGGAACATGTCCAGAGAAGGGTGACAAAGCTGGCGAGGGGCTTGGAGCCCAGCCCTGTGAGGAGAGGCTGAGGGAGCTGGGGGTGTGCAGCCTGCAGAAGAGGAGGCTCAGGGCAGAGCTCATTGCTGTCTACAACTACCTGAAGGGAGGCTGTAGCCAGGTGGGGTTGGGCTCTTCTGCCAGGCAAGCAGCAGCAGAACAAGGAGGCACAGTCTCAAGTTGTGCCAGGAGAGGTCTAGGCTGGATGTTAGGTGGAAGTTGTTGCCAGAGTGAGTGATTGGCATTGGAATGGGCTGCCCAGGGAGGTGGTGGAGTCACCATCCCTGGAGGTGTTCAAGAAATGCCTGGATGAGGCACTTAGTGCCATGGTCTGGTTGATTGGCTCAGGCTGGGTGCTAGGTTGGGCTGGATGAGATTGGAGGTCTCTTCTGACTTGGTTGATTCTATGAACCTGCACTAGTATATAATACAGCTTTGCAGACATGCTTTTTGCCTCCTAAGGAGGCAGTGTGTGTGTGTGTATGTGTGTGTGTGTGTTCTAGCTGGCCAGCCTGAGAGCATGGACTTCCTTGGCTGCCTCTAAGACCTGCTCCTGACTGTGACCAGCAGCGTTTCAGCAGATCAAGCTAAAATGGTAGTGTGAAAGTGAGCCAGAAGGCTGAAGTGAAAAGCTGGTATACACTGAAACAGGAGAACTGCCATGGAGAAAGATCTTCCCTTCAGAGAAAGGCAGCCAAGACAGCAACAACTCGGTCACACCAATAAGCTACAGGAATTACATTTACAGAAGAATTTTTGAGAGCCAGGCATGTGATCCAATTTGTCTAGGAAAAAAGGATATTTCCATGGGTGAAATGCAAGTCAATCCGAGCCTCTGGGAGAGTTTCAGTTGTGAGGAGGACCAGGAAAGCTTTCTTGTCTCTTTGTTTTACATAAAACTCAGTAAGACACAGGCACAATGTCGACATAAGAACTTCCAAGGTGAGCCAATCTCGGAACTTGATTCCATTGCAAGCCTTATGTGGGCCTCAGGTCATGCTGGGCAAGAAAAGGAGAGACAAAGAGATGGGATTCTTCCTGGTCAGCTTAAGGTGGTGGCTCACAATGAGTAAACGTCAAGGGCACTGCATGACAGTTTGCTTTTAGAGGAGACAATCCCATGGATCAGTATAGGTTGGGGACTGACCTGCTGGAGAGCAGTGAAGGGGAGAAGGACTTGGGAGTCCTGATGGATGAAGTATGGCCATGAGCCAGCAGTGTGCTGTTGTGGCCAGGAAGGCCAGTGCCATTCTAGGGTGTATTAGAAGGGCTGTGCTTAGCAGGTCGATGGAGGTTCTCCTTCTCCTCTACTCTGCCCTGGTGAAGCCTCATCGGGAGTATTGTGTCCAGTTTTGGGCCTCCCAGTTCAGGAAGGACAGGGAACTGCTTGAGAGAGTCCAGTGCAGAGCCACAAAGATGATTAAGATAGTTGAACATCTTGTGAGGAGAGCCTGAGGGAGCTGGGGCTGTTTAGCTTGGAGAGGAAGAGACTAAAGGGTGACCTCATTAATGGTCATAAATATGTGCAGGGTGAGTGCCAGGAGAATGGAGCCAGGCTCTGCTGGGTGATACCCAGTGGCAGGACAAGGGGCAATGGGTGGAAGCTGAGGCATAGGAGGTTCCATGTGAACCTGAGGAAGAGCTTTTTTTCCTGTGAAGGTGACAGAGCACTGGAACAGGCTGCCCAGGGAGGTTGTGGAGTTTTCCTCTCTGTAGGTATTCAAGAACCATCTGGATGTATTCTAGTGTGATCTGCTCTGAGTGATCTTGCTCTGGCAGGGGGGCTGGACCAGATGATCTTTTGAGATCTCTTCCAGCCCCTGACATTCTGTGATTCTATTCTATGAAAACAAGTCTGGAGGAGTCACTGTCATAGCAGTGATACTTGGGTTTGTACATGGAGACAAAGGTGCCTAGAGAAAAGTATGAGAGGGGAAGAGAAAGAGATTAAGGATTGGCCTGTATGAAGCGAACACAAAATTGGAGGGTGGGGTGATCAAGTCAAGAAGAGCTGCATCAATAGAGGACTGAGTCACAGATGCTCAGAATGGATTTCAAAATATAAGCAATACTGATAAAAATTGCTGATGGGTCAAGAGGCTGGAGATAGAATACTAGGGTCAGGTTTTGGCCCCAAAAGTACAGAAGTGTTTTGCTGAGAGCTATTTCAGTGGCCTGTAAGGTTGGGCAGATAGGACAGAGAAGGTGGAGAGAACACATAGGGAAAGGGGCAGGCTCTCCAGAGAGGCAAACAAAGACAAAGGGAAATACTTAAAAATGGAAGGGATAAAGCATTGCATTGTTAGAGGTGGAGAAGAGAGAACAGTGTAAGGTTCAGTAGTATGAGAAAGGAAATGAGAGGGGGGAAACTAAAGATCAAGAGATGAAATTAGACTTCTGGGTTATAAGGGTAAGAGAAGGAGAAAAATGTTTGTGACTGTGATAGGAGAGGGAGGAAGAAAGGAAAACCAACCTGATTGAATTTTCTCTTCAGAGAAGTCAGCAAGAGCCTGTGCACTACTATAAACAAAGACAAAAGGAGGAGCATCGAGGAAGAAGAAATGCAGCCAGAAGAAGATGGGAGAGATGAGGACCAAGGGCTAGAGGAGAGGAAGAGAGTGGAGGTAAATGACTGGAAGTGGATGTGAAGCTAAGGTAAATGGCTGGAAGTAGATGTGAAGCTAAAGTAGACCAATCAAAGGCCAGGATGGGACAACCCTGAGGATAATCCAGGGAGCAGAACAGATTCCAGCTCCAGCTTGACCTGCAAAAAAAAATCACTGAATTTGTTCTAGAAGTGAGGAGCAATAAGAGGAGAATTTAAGCTACTGTTAGTAACAACATACTATTTAACAACAATCCTGATGGTACTCTGAGCTATACATCATCTGTTTCTACTAGTCTCTGAAAAGAGAGCATGCCAGAGAAGCTTAAAAGAGCACTGCCACCTTTGGCACCTACCCCAAATCAAGCCTGCAAATCCACCCTGAGTTTGAGAGCTTCTGTCCTTGAAATGTTAAACTCATTATCTAGGAGGTGTGGACAGTCTTGTGTCTCACAGAGCCAGGAAGAAATTTGACATGAGTATGTTAGAGGGGGAGGGGGAAGCAACCAAAAAACCCAGCTCCTGAGAAATGTTGAGAGCGTGTGTATTTTTGGCAGAGAATAGCAGCCAGACATGTCAGCTGATAGCATCCATAGAGCTGGAAGCCTGAAAATGAACTGCATTACAACAAACAGAGATTTCACAACTGAAAGCAGCACACTGACATTTATATTAGCTCTGTTTGACATGACCTGTCGGGTTGGGCTGGGCTGGAGCAACGCTCGGCACAGCAGCAACCTGCTTTCTGCCCCAGCCCACCAGCACCTCTGCCCTCTGCCTTTTTCATCATCCCAGGGAGGAAGGAGATCACACATAGAATCATAGAATCATAGAATCATAGAATCAACCAGGTTGGAAGAGACCTCCAAGATCATCCAGTCCAACCTATCACCCAGCCCTAACCAATCAACTAGACCATGGCACCAAGGGTCTCATCCAGTCTTTTCTTGAAGACCCCCAGGGACGGTGCCTCCACCACCTCCCTGGGCAGCCCATTCCAGTGGGAATACTCAGATGTTTTTTTGCTGCAAGAAGGCCAGTTCCTGGGCCAAATGCTCAGCTGAGCAGAGGCAGAGCTTTTACCTTGTCCTAGCCAAGGGGACAGCCAGGCCTTGGTCATCAATGAAAGTCAGAAGGGCTTGGGAGACTCCACGTAGAGAAGAAACTTGGTGACATGAGGAAAAATGCCCCTGCTCTAAGCTACTCTGCACTTTGCCACTGAACCAGACTCCTTGGACCTCGATGGAGTTACCCTGACTTACCTGATGGTAAAAGGGAGCAGAATACAGCCCAGCAAATGAGACCAGCTTTATGGGGCTTGTCTATGAGAGCAAGGGAAGTCTGGACCCTCAGTCCCTAGGGCTACTTTGGGGGCTGACTGTCAAGGTGTGTTTTTTATTGTGTGTACTGCTTGTCTGACGATAGGAACTAAATTGAGAAGAGGCTCATTTCTCACAGGCCACTGAGCAACCAGAATGTGCTAACTGTCATATGTAGGAAGCACTCAGGTGTCGGGATTGTCAAGAGAGAAAGTGCAGTGCTTTTTATTAACTGCAAGAGCAATCAGCTCTGTCTGGGTCTGCTCAGTCTTGTGGAAACACATAGTTCACACTGGGCAGTGCTCAGAGGCTTAACACAGGTATCAACACTGTGCTTCTGGTAATAACTTTACATTAGAGCTGTTGCATTACAGACTCTTGCATAGCCACAGCTCTACTTGCGGTGCTTTGCTGCTCTGAGCTCTTGAGGGCTGGAGAGGCTGAACATCGTATCATTCTATTGTGTATTTAAGCTGTGTTTTGATTTGTCCCCTGAGGTCTTTCATGGTTTATGCAAGAGCTTTTTACTCCCCTTTGCATGGCATTTTGCTGTGCTCAGAGCCTGGGTGTGCTGGGTCAGGCTCAGGCATGAGCATATGTGGCTGCTTCACAGCTTTGGACCAGAGAGATAGAGGCAGGCAGCATAGTGCATACCAGACTACAAAGAAATGGATCAGTGGAGATGATTTTAAGACACTAGTAGTCTGTTTTTAAGTGAAGAACAGGTCAACTGAGTCCTTCCCTGAAAGCTATGAAAATACCCTCAAATTCCTTCCTTTTCCCTTTCCCTTCCCCTTTCCCTTTCCTTTCCCCTTTCCCTCTCCCTCTCCCTCTCCCTCTCCCTCTCCTCCCTTTCCCTCTTCCTCTCCCTCCCTTCCCCTTTCCCTTCCCTTTCCCCTTTCCCCTTTCCCTTCTCTTTCCCTTTCCCCTTCCCCTTCCCTCTTTCCCCTTTCCCCTTTCCCCTCTCCCTTTCCCTGCAGAGGTTGTAAATCTGATATTGATTTGAATTTAAGTAGTTTGACTTGAACTAAAATTGGTTTAAATTTGACCATGATTAAAAAGACAAAGGGCAAATCACAGCTGAAAGCTGTTCCTAGCAGCCACATTGGTGCCTCTTACTGGTGTTAAAAAAGTCAAATATGGCCCAGGTTTCATTTGCATTCTGATGCTGTGTCACCACTGGGCTGTCTGAGAGGAGCTCAGAGGCTTTCTTTTCTGAGGTGGGAGATCACCAAACACCATGTGCCAAAGCCACAATCACAAGTAGAACCCTGCAACATGCATAGGAGTGAGGCCAAATAGCCCTGGAATCCTTAAATTGCATCTTCCCAGCCTGGAGGTATCAGAAATGGTTTAAGTGTTCAGTCAAGGAGTCAGTACCTAGGTGAGAGCTGCTACATTTCAAAGAACCCCAGAAATGGGGGAAACCTCTAACCTGTTGCTTCAGATGAGAGTTTTCTACCCAAGGGGATTGGTCTGTGACATTTCCCTAGCATACATTCAACACACAAATAAATATATAAGTGTAGGCAAAGTTCCAGTCTGTTCACTTCACCACTTTACCCAGGAAAAGCCTTGAGCATGGAAAGCAAGAGGCCAACAGAGATGTTCACAGCTGGCTGCAGTGCAGTGCTTGATTGCAAACACAGAAAATAGCTTTAGGAAGAAGAAAAGGTAATGCATGAGGTATGCTGCCCCCTGAGCCTCTTCCCTTTTCACGTGGGCAGATGCTGAGCAGCTCTCTCTGATGACTCCAGAGTGAAATGCTGTATGAGATGCACAGTCTCAGAGCCAGGCCCTGGTTTTGACATGGGCTGAGAGGTTTGAGGACAAGCAAAGTGAGAAGGGTGGGTCAGCTGCACAGCGGTTTGTGCCCTTAGCAGGTGCTTCAATGTCAAAGGTATTAAAGCTGGCTATTTTCAGCACTGTGCCAAGTGCTGTACAGGCTTTGTTCCTCCCCTACCCCCATTCTAATCAAATCTGTAGGCAGTGACTATGAGCTGGGCTAAGAGTTGAGCTGTCAAGTTAAGAGAGAAGCACCAGCAGCACAAACCCCTCCAGCTGGAAGACAGAGGTTCAGATGATGGCTGTGCTTGCTGGAAATTCTCTCTCCAGTCTCATCTCTCATGTTTCCCAATCTATCTCATCTCTCTGTCTCTCACAGGTGCACACACACACAGGTGTGCCCACTCTGTGAGTTATGTGCTGTAGTGCCTGGCTTTGGTGAATTGCCCCATCTTCACAGCAATTTATCTTATAAAGTAAGGGCTCCATCCTTCTGTCAGCTACATCAGTGTGTTATGGACTTCTCCAGCACTGAATATGCCTCAGCTGATTTAATCCCAGGTATAGGCAGGTATGAATTTGAGTGGAGCTGGTGAGAGTGGCAGGTGTTGCAGCTCTCAGCTCTTGGTCCCGTGTTTGAATGGTGCAAAGCTGGCCCAGACTTTGTACTTTGTCCATCATCAGAAGACTTGTTAGAACAGTGCTCTGGGCAGCTCTCTAATGAATTGGGACAATCTTGGTCACCTTTTCAAGACTAGCTTCCTTAGCAAGGCACAAACTTCAGGCCCTCACAGGTGTATAGCTTTGAGCTTTGTGTTAGACTGCCTTTCCAGGCCTAAGGATCCCAAAGAACCTAAGACTGGCTAATGCCTTCAGAGATGGCAGCTCCTCAAAAGATAAGGCAACTCCAAGATCTACAGGATGTTCTTTTTCCCCTCTTATAGAATCATAGAATCAACCAGGTTGGAAGAGACCTCCAAGCTCATCCAGTCCATCCTATCACCCAGCCCTATCCAATCAACCAGACCATGGCACTAAGTGCCCCAGTGAAGAACTTCCTCCTAATATCCAGCTGATGCCTCCCCTGGCACAACTTGAGACTGTGTCCCCTCATTCTGTTGCTGATTGCCTGGCAGAAGAGACCAACCCCACCTGGCTACAGCCTCCCTTCAGGTAGTTACAGAATCACAAAATTAACCAGGTTGGAAAAGACCTCTAGAATCATCGAGTCCAACCTAACCCTTCTAATTAACTAAACCATGGCACTGAGTGCCTCATCCAGGCTTTTCTTGGACACCTCCAGGGATGGCAACTCCACCACCTCCCTGGGCAGCCCATTCCAATGCCAATCACTCTCTCTGGGAAGAACTTCTTCCTAAAGTCCAGCCTTAACCTGCCCTGGAGCAGCTTGAGACTGTGTCCTCTTGTTCTGTCGCTGGTTGCCTGGGAGAGGAGACCAACCCCCCTCCTGGCTACAACCTCCCTTCAGGTAGCTGTAGAGAGCAATGAGCTCTGCCCTGAGCCTCCTCTTCTCCAGGCTGCTCACCCCCAGCTCCCTCAGCTGCTCCTTGTAGAGCTGTGCTCCAGCCCCCTCAGCAGCCTTGGTGCCCTTCACTGGACACGTTCAAGAACGGCAACAAGGCTGGGCAATGGCTCCCTCAGCCTCTCCTCTTGAATTGTCCTTCAGGAATTCACCTGCTCTGCCTCTGTCTCAGACAGGGAGATGTGATGAACTCACAGCCAGCAGTGAAGTGGCAGCTTGCCAAACAAATATATTTCCTACTGTGCTTCTGGGGCTCCTGTTAGCAAAACAGCTTCAAGCTGCAGTGGGTTGTTGGCCTGCATACCCTGTGGAGAGCTATGGCTGGACTCTGCGTGGCACAGCAGAGCACTCATCCTGTTCATTTCTCTCTGGTCAGACTGGAGGAGAACAATGACTCTGACAAAACTGTCTCATGCAGAGGCTGCTCATGAAATCCCCAGGGAAGGGGGCATGGTGGAGGTCTGCAGCATGCCATTGCACACATATCCTGTTGGCTTTGGAGCAAGTTAAACAAGCTGCAGGGTGATGTGATTCTGATTTCCACATCTCCTGGGTGAGATGTTGCATTGCAAAGCTCAAACCAGATCCTCAGAGCTTTCAGAGGAAGAAATCCCTCCATCATCCCACTACCACTGTGATTCATAAGACAACTTTCCAAAACTGAAAAATCAGAGGATGAAGAGAAGGGCATCCAGGGACCAAAGGACAAAGAGTTCCTTTTTTGGCAGGGTGGGGAATCTGCAAGAATTACAGTGTCCACAAAGGATGAGTGTGCCAAGCGAAGATGGAGCTCTTTCAAAGTCAGGCATCAGGTTTTCCCTGTTGCTATTTACACTGCAAGCAAACCAAAAAGCCCTCAGGAAACCACCACCACCACCAGACAACTAAAGAAGCAAACAAAAATCCAAGACTCAAAAGAATCTGTGTGACTGACACCCTTATAACAATCTTGCTTTAGATGCCAGTGGTAGGTGATGAAGAAAAGCAAGTACTTGAGGACCTCTGATGCATCGGTAACCTCTTGAAGCCAAAATCAGAAACCAGGGGAACAGGGGCAGTTTAGGTCCCCTCATTAAAGGCTAAGGTTTAAGATGCTCTGAGATGTAATCTAGACAATTTGTCATCCCTTTCTCCCCCACAGAGAGGATAATTAACACTGTAAAGTGCAGTAGGCTCTGTGTACCCCTTTCTGATGTCAGGGGCCCATTTTAAGGTCAGTGTTTGAAATGCTCTGATGCTATCAGCTGAGCTTTGGCTGTCTGTTGCTAGGATTTTACTCACCAAGGACTCTTAAGACAATGCATGTTCATTAGTTCACAAGAAGATATAATTACCCATCCAAACTGTACCATGTTTCATTTGCTACTAACCTTCTGATTCACCTGGCTGGGTGGCAATTGAGTGCATTTGCTAACTGGTGATTACCAAATTAGTTGCATGATAAACCATTTTTTTTCTCAACACACCTTCCAGGAAGAAAGAAAGGGGGGAAAAAAAAATCCCAACAAACTAAACTGAGTAATGAGTTGATCTTTTCTTTCAACGTGCTGTAATTCTTTAGTCATATAACTTGAGCCAGGTTATTAGAGGAGAAGGACAGAGCCTGTATTCCTTTGAACTCACATTGCAAGAGAGGCAAACCACAGCCAAATCAGCAAATGTAGTTCTAGTTTTTAACTCCACATTAATTATAAACCCATTCACTCTTTGTAAAGGCAGAGGCTGCAGCCTGGCTGGGGGGAGGGAATGGGGAGGGTGGTGGTAGTGGGGGGGGGGGGGTCATGTATAAATTGTCTCCCAAGGACCCCACTGAAATTTCCATAGCATTCACCATATGACACTGACGTGTGAAAATTGACATGAAGATTTGAAAATTGGGACTGAGGGAGACCAAGCATAAAATAACTTCAATTTTGCTCTCTCTCTCTCTCTGTCTCTCAGAGGAATAGTGCAGTGGACTGACCAACACAACACAAACAGGCAAAGGGAAGGGGGGGGGGGGGAACATATATATATATATATATATATTCAGAGAGAAGGATAGGAGTTATTAAAGAGAAAACACACTCCTCACTCACAGAGAGAAAGGATGATCAATGGATTTAGTCACAGAGAAATTCAAGCAGAAAATTGCTGCTGTTTTTTATCTGAGAGGCAGAAAGTTTAACCAAACCAGAATTCACTCCACTCACTCCAAGGCAAACAGGGAAGAAAACCACTGTCTTTTGGAGCAGGGGGAGAACTACTTTTGTGTGTGTGTGTGTGTGTGTGTGTGTAAATTTTTGTGCATGATTTTACAATGCTATGATGCTAAATGGATTGTAAGGTACAGTCTTCACCTCCAGAAGCCCTAAGCATAAGAAGATTTTATTCTAGGTCTTTTCTTTCTGTAGAACCCCAGGCTCTGTACACTGTCCTCAGAGGACTTATTTTTCCATCTAACTGTTTGCCCAGATTTAAAAGTCATACATTCCCAGATTTAAAAGTCATACATTCCCAGATTTAAAAGTCTTGTTACCTCTTCAGAATGAGAGTGAAACCTTACCATCAGTAAAAATGGATCAGGAAAAGAGCAAACCAGGGTTTCAGATCTGTCTCTTGTAACCTGGAGCAAAGCTGGAGGTGGAGATTGGATGTGAGGAGGAAGTTCTATGATTCTATGAAGTTGTTCAACATGAGAGTGGTGAGAGCCTGGAATGGGTTGCCCAGGGAAGTGATTGAGGTCCCATCCCTGGAGGTGTTTAAGGCCAGGCTAGATGAGGCTGTGTGCAGCCTGCTCTAGGGTAGTGTCCCTGGGTTGGAACTGGCTGATCCTTGTGGTCCCTTCCAACTCTGACTGGTTCTAGGATTCTAACCTAAGTCTTAAGGAGTTAATCATTTTGCCCCAGACATCACTGCTGTATAAACTTTCTCAGTTCCTGTTCTCTGGGCTAAATTTGTGACTCTGAATGTAGTTTTTGAGAACCAAATGTTGGTATTCTGAAGCCTCATGCCAGTGCTTGTCTATATCCATAAAATCAACCCAGCCTTAGGACTGGCCTCTACTCCTTCCAAGAAATAGATCATTTGCAGAGGCAGAGGCTACCAAAGCATCACCCAGCTGTGGAAATAACAGCAAAGTTCATCTCCTGGAGTGTAACTGCAGTTCAGAAAAGAGATATCCATCATTTTCTTTGCATTGGTTAGGTATTCAGATATTCACATCCTTGGACTACCAGTCAAAAATGTCTACTGAGGTTAGAAATTTACTTCAGACTCTCAGCAGGACCATCCTGCCTTGCAGATAGACACTGCACCTGTAAGCCCACAGAGGATTTGCAAAACCCAGATTTCCTATAATACTGCTCTTAAAATTGCAGCTCAATCTGCTCCATATAGACAACATTCACCACCATCATGAGCATGCAATGAGCATCCTGCTGTTAGTGCTTTTTAGTGTGGTTCACAAGTGGTTTGCTCCTCTCTGTCATGCCAAAGACATCTGCAAGCATGGCCAGCAGGGCAAGGGAGGGGATTCAGCCCCTTTACTCTGCTCTCATCAGACAGCACACAGAGTGGCACAATGTCCACCTGGAGACCAGTGCCAAGTGGCATCCCTCAGGGGTCAGTGCTGGCACCAGTGCTTTTTAACATCTTTGTCAGTGGTATGAACAGAGGAATCAGTGCACCCTCAGCAAGTTTGCAGATGGCACCAAGCTGTGTGGCACAGCTGACTTGCTAGAGAGAAGGGATCCATCCAGAAGCACCTGGAGAGGTAGGCTCATACCAACCTCATGAAATTCAGCAAGGCCAAGTGTAAGGTCCTGCACCTGGGTGGGCACAATCCTAAGCACAAATCCAGGCAGGGTGGCGAATGGCTGAGAGCAGCCCTGAGGAAAAGGACCTGGGGGTCTGGGCTGATGAAAAGCTCAACAGGAGCCTGCAGTGTGGGTGTAGCCCAGACAGCAACACTGTGCTGGGCTGCAGCAAGGGCAGTGTGACCAGCAGGGCAAGGACTCCCCATCTGAACTCCTGTGTGCAGTTCTGGAGCCCCCAGCACAAGAAGGACGTGGAACTGTTGGAGCCAGTCCAGAGGAGGCCACAAAGATGCTCAGAGGGCTGCAGCAGCTCTGCTCTGAGGACAGCCTACAAGAGCTGGGGCTTTGCAGCCTGGAGAAGAGAAGGCTTCCAGGAGACCTTATAGTGGCCTTCCAGTATCTGAAGGGACCCTACAGGATGGCTTGGGAGGAAGTATTGACAAGGTCTTGCAATGACAGGATGAGGAGGAATGGGTTTAAACTGGCAGAGGGGAGATTCAAAGTAGAAGTTAGGAAGAAGTTGCCCAGGGAGGTTGTGGCTGCTCCCTCCCTGGAGGTGTTCAGGACCAAGTTGGATGAGACCTTGAGCAACCTGTTCTAGTGAGAGGTGTCCCTGCCTATGGCAAGGAGTTGGAACTGGATGATCTTTGAGGTCCCTTCCAACCTAAACCATTCTCTTCTATGATTCTATAATAGAAATGGAAGTCCATACAGTTCTGCTGTCTGTGTATATAGACAGAGATAGTGATGAGACAGAAACACAGATGGCTTCAGCTTTAAAACTAACTGTTCTCTAGTTCTAAGGTCCTAAGGTCATTCTTAGTCTGAGAGGATGCACTGTACAGTCTTCAACACTCTGCTGTCTCACCAGACTATTTTTCTCTGGCTTACTTTATTTTATTTAGCTTTGTGGCACATAAGGTTCCTTGTGCTTGCTGATATGATGATCTACAAGACCAGTGTTCACATGCTATGGGTCTCATTTATTACAAAGTGAAGTATATAATAATGAAAAATAGCTACAGCTATTCCTTCTCTCTCCAGGGTATCTCAGCACCCTTATGGATGACCGCACACATAGTCAGCACCATAGAAACAAATGGAGGGGAAATGGCAGTGCACTGCTCAAAGCTGGAGGACTGAGTGCCTTTGGTCTAGGAGCATACTTGATCCATAGCTTCTGTTGAAGGCATATTACAGAGTGCAGTGAAAAAAAAAAAAAGGGCATTTATATATTTTGAAACAGCAGGTCTGGATGTGGAGCAGATGAGCCATGGAGGAAGGTGGGCAGCGAGCAGAAAGGAGAATTCTCTATTAGGAGGGTCCAGAGGAAGCATTTGTCAATAAACACCTGGAGGATTTTCAAGAGCATCCAAAGGAAAATGCCCCAAGATTCATAGACTAACACAAGATCTGCCCATCATGGGCTCTTAATGCTCTGCTGAGCATGAAAACAACAGCCTGGAAACAATGTGAAAAGGCCTTGCAGGTAATTTCACAGGGTAGCAGGGAATGGCAGGCTTCTTGTAATTCACTGGCAACAACAGTTAGTTTGAATTAGATGCAGCTTCTGTGTGTCCCACACTGACAGCTCTTTATGCATTTTGTGCTTTGCCTCATTGGATGTAGTTATGTAAAGTTCTAGGGGTTGGAGTTGCACTCAGAATATGGCTTTAAACGTTTTCTTGTGACTAAGAAAACCAGAAAGGTACAGTTAAACAAACAAAAAAAGACACTTGATTTTTTTCCCATAGAATCATAGAATCAACCAGGTTGGAAGAGACCTCCAAGATCATCCAGTCCAACCTAGCACCCAGCCCTAGCAAATCAACCAGACCATGGCACTAAGTGCCTCATTCAATCTGCTCTTGAACACCTCCAGGGACAGTGACTCCACCACCTCCCTGGGCAGCCCATTCCAATGGGAAATCATTCTCTCTGTGAAGAGAGAGTGATCATCTGATTCCAGCAGCTGAGGCCTTAAGGAGTAGCAGGAGAATCACAGAGTCACAGAATGTTAGGGGCTGGAAGGGACCTCCAAAGTTCAGCCAGTCCAACCCCCCACCAGCGCAGGGTCTCCTAGACCAGATCACACAGGAACACATCAAGGCAGGTTTTGAGTGTCTCCAGAGAGGGAGACTCCACAACCCCCCTGGGCAGCCTGTTCCAGGCTTCTGCTACCCTCACAGGGAAAAAAATTCCTCCTCCTGTTTACATGAAACTTCCTATGCCTCAGCTTCCATCCATTGCCCCTTGTGCTGTCCCTGGGCATCACCCAGCAGAGCCTGGCTCCAGCCTCCTGCACTCACCTTTATGTATTGATACCCATTGCTGAGGTCACCTCTCAGTCTCCTCAACTCTAAGCAGCACAGCCCCAGCTCCCTCAGGCTCTCCTCATAAGAGATGTTCCATTCCTTCATCATCTTTGTGGCTCTGTGCTGGACTCTCTCAAGCAGTTCTATGTCCCTCTTGAACTGTGACACCATGGTCTTGAACATAGTGCCATGGTCTAGTTGATTGGACAGGGCTGGGTGCTGGGTTGGAATGAGTGATCTTGGAGGTCTCTTCCAACCTGATTGATTCTATGCTTCTATGAGCAGCATTCCTATGAGGACAGACTGAAAGAGTTGGGGCTGTTCAGTCTGGAGAAGAGGAAGCTCCCAGGTAACTTTATTGTGGCCTTCCAGTGTCTGAAGGGAGCCTACAAAAGAGCAGGGGAGGGTTTTATTAGGCTCTCAGGGAGTGACAGGACTAGGGGGAGTGGAGCAAAGCTGGAGGTGGGGAGAGTCAGAGTGGAGGTGAAGAGGAAGTTGTTGAGCATGAGAGTGGTGAGAGCCTTGAATGGGTTGCCCAGAGAGGTGGTTGAAGCCCCATGGTTGGAGGTGTTTAAGGCCAGGCTGGATGAGTTGCCCCTGCCCAGGGCAGGTTGGAACTGGCTGATCCTTGTGGTCCCTTCCAATCCTGCCTGATTCTCTGATTCTCTGAAATGAATTGCTGCCATTTTGTGAGAAAGGATGGAAGGTTCACCTCGATTACTACTACAGAGAAATGTTTTCAAGGTTCCTTTCAACTCCATAGCAATAGTAGCAAATAGTTTGCAACCTATCCTGAATATTTTAAGTAGGAAAAGTGATATTCACAGAAGAAGAATAAAAAACTAAGACAGATACAGGCCATTGGGGTGCAGCATAATTGGCACTCAGCCCCAGCCAGAGAGGTTGGAAGTACATCCAAGCTTTCTCTGAGTTTGACCTAGGGCATATATTGAAGTTGGAGAGGGTTTAGTGAAAGCTCATTTTCTTGGGCTATATAGCTCTGTCATGATTCAAAAGCTTCACAAACAGCTTCAGAAGACAAAGTGGAGGAATAATGTTCACACAGCTCTGAATGTTCACACAGCTCTGAAATCACCACTCGTAGCAGTTTGAAAACACAGTGGCTTGATGATTGTGGTTAGTTTTCATCTGTGTGTGTTTTAAATAGGTTTATATACATGAAACTCCATACTTTTATATGTACTTCTTGTTTGATAGGTATATGGTGACCTATTGTGGCCTTTCAGTATCTTAAAGGGGCCTACAAGAAAGCTGGGGAGGACTTTTTAGGCTGTCAGGTAGTGATAGGACTGGGAGCAATGGAACAAAGCTGGAAATGGTTAGATTCAGGCTGGATGTTAGGAAGAAGTTCTTCAGCATGAGGGTGGTAAGAGTCTGGAATGGGTTGCCCAGGGAGGTGGTGGTAACCCCATCCCTAGAGGTGTTAAAGGTCAGGCTGAGTGAGGCTCTAGACAGCCTGATACAGGGTAGGGTGTCCCTGCCCATGGCAGGGAAGTTGGAACTAGATGATCCTTCCAACCCTGACTGATTCTATGATTTTATATCTGTAGGTGTGTACATAGAATTATTCCTTCATTGGAACCAAAATTGGGATTTTCCTTTAGTGGAATATTTCCTTTACTGTAAAACAGTTTTAAAATCCAACAAGCAAAAGAAGTCACTGTGTGAAGAACAGAAAATCTAAAAGATCAAATTTCTCAGAAGGAAAAGCAGATTAACCTGCAGTGATTTTCCCAAGTGCTGGTTTGCAGTGAATTAACGAGGCTTCTGCATTTGGAAGCAGAAAGTGAAGGCAGAAACTATCTGAGCAATCTGAAGTTAGATGACATGGGTAAAATCAACTCAGTTTGGAGGAGAAATGACCCTCCCTGGTTTGAAGGCATCACATTTTTTCACAGACAGACAAGGCTTCTTAAGGACATTCTTGATATCTTAATACCTCAATCTTGTTCAGTGTCATTCCTGAATGAGACCATTGTTGAGGCAACAGTGAGTTGCATAGCTCCATCAACCTTCTTTAATTTGCTTGGAGATTATGGGAAAACCTCTATAAATCAGTTTTATGACCTCATGAAAAACTTACAGTTGTATGGCATCACTCGCATGAATTATGAGATAGCCACAAAAAGGACCAAAGATGTCAAGGACACCAAAGTGAAGCTTTATGTACCCTGGGACAGAACACTGCTTTTCTCAGATCTGCAGTTGGTAGAAATACCAAAGGCAGGCAGAGAAGCTAGAAAGTCTCCTGAACAAGGAGGTAGTGATTTGGAAAGGCTGGGAAGGAATTGTTAAAATAGGCTTGATGAGGGTCGTTAGTCTGAAGATGTAGCAATTGAATTCTTCTTTATTAAAGAGAAAAAGGAGATTGTACACTCAAAACAAAAAAAAATAATGGGGAAAAAAAGTGCAGGTCAAATAATCAGAATGCATTTTATTTTTCAAACCAACTATTTTTAGCTGCTTGCATAGGGTCTTTTTTTTTTTTTTTTTTCTGGGAGACTTCATACAGCTGCAGTTCCAACCAAGCATTTGTATTTTCACAAAATAGACCTCCAGATGCTCTTTGCTCACATTTCCTTCTGCTTTCACACTGCACCTCAACATGGGGCTCGTGTTTGGAAAGACCTCATCCAAGCAGCATGGACTTTAGGATGTGCAGTAAACCAAAAGCAAAGCCTGAGTTTTGCAAATATGGGTGAGATCTTTCATGGTAGCATAAAATAGCATAGCATAGCATAGAATAGAATAGAATGGAATAGAATACAATAGAATCAAGCAGGTTGGAAGAGACCTCCAAGATCATCCAGTCCAACCTGTCACCCAGCCCTAGCCAATCAACCAGACCATGGCACTAAGTGCCCCAGCCAGGCTTTTGTTCAACACCTCCAGGGATGGTGACTCCACCACCTCCCTGGGCAGCCCATTCCAATGCCAATCACTCTCTCTACCAACAACTTCCTCCTAACATCCAGCCTAGACCTCCCCTGGCACAACTGGAGACTGTGTCCCCTTGTTCTGTTGCTGGTTGCCTGGAAGAAGAGACCAACCCCACCTGGCTACAGCCTCCCTTCGGGGAGTTGTAGACAGCAATGAGCTCTGCCCTGAGCCTCCTCTGCTGCAGGCTGCACACCCCCAGCTCCCTCAGCCTCTCCTCACAGGGCTGTGCTCCAGGACCCTCCCCATCTTCGTTGCCCTTCTCTGGACACATTGCAGCACCTCAACATCTCTCTTGAACTGAGGAGCCCAGAACTGGACACAGTACTGAAGGTGTGACCTGACCAGTGAGATGAACAGATGGAGGTCAGGATCTTTGGCAAGTTAGAGGTAGAGAGAGCCACACATGCCCTAACCATTGTTTGGTTGGTTCCATCAGCACTGAGACACTTCATAGCATCAAAGTGATTTTTACACTACTGCTTTTTTGGAGGAGAACTGAATGAATGATTCTGGCTGTGCTAAACGACCCATGCCAATTTTTTGAGGGGGGCACACCAATATTTGTCTTTACATTTTAATTTTCTCACATATACTAGAGAGTTATAGGAGGGAGGTAAAATAAAACTGAGCCCAGGCAAAATATTTTGGTTTTGTCAAGACATTTTTTTTCTCTTTTATTGACACCAAATAGATCTTAAGATATTTCTTGGCATGAGGACTGAATGTTTCCATTGTCACTCCCATTCAGAACAGATCAGGCTCCCAAATTTCAGCCTCTCAGTGCTGAATAAATTGTTTATTCTCTGTCAGTGGTGGTAAGGCTCAGCTTAAGCAGCCTAAACATAACCCTGCTGTGACTTGCCAGAATAGGAGAGGCAGAAGTTCTTGGGCGCACCTTGAGTAAGCCTTGGCAAGGCTGATGTCCTCTTACCTTCCTTCTGTCCTCTGTAGTCTAGTGGTGCAGAGTGGGGACACAAATGTAGCTCTGGAGCAGCTGTGGAGGGAAGATATTGCTAATACTGTGTTGGTTCTGCTGCATCAAAATGTCCTGCAGACACTGAAGGTGGGCTCAGAGTCTGTCTTCTCTCCTACCTTCCCCTCTTCCTGCTTCACTGCAGATACACCTGGGACTGCTTTTGCACCTTAGAGCTGAGCAGACTTTTAGTCCAGGAGAGAAATAGCCACTGGATACAAGACACCAGGGTCCAGCAGTGGCATTTAAATGAGCACATTTTAGCAGATCTCAGCATCTCTCTTTGGCACAGAGAAGTGAGACAGATAGATAGACTTTCTGTCTTTCCTTCTGAGGTCTGCTCAGCTGGCTGCTTCCTCTAATCTTCTCACTCAGGCCCTGCTGTTTGAGTTCCTTTTCTCTTTTGTTTCCCCCTGCCATTATTCCAGGTGGTTACCCATCCCATTTCACTTATCCCACAGTGTCACCTGGCTACTGCCAAAAACTGCTCTGTTTTCCCTCCTGTTGTGTTCACTCTTCTTTAACTTTTAATCTCAGGTGTGCTGAACAGTCAATGATGAAGCTTTCAAGATGTTAGAAAGTAAACTGCTGGAAGAGGTCAGCAAGAGCAGGAACCAATAAAGCAGGGGAAGGAAGTTTGCTACATAGGAACAAAGCAATTGGTAATGCTGTGAAATGGTTGGGTCAAACGAGGGCTGTGCACAAATGAAAAGATTCACCTCCAAACACCTGAGAAGTTTACCTAACCTGCTTTTCCTCGACAGGAGCTAGGCTGTTGCCATGAACCACTGCTAACAGCTTTACACCCTGCTTTATTTGTACATCTCCGGACCCACATGAGCATCTGGCCAGCACCAGCAGGGTGGATTCCTTTCTCAAATGAAAATCCTTAAATCCGATAAGCCTCCTGCTTCCTTTTCTCTTCTATTCATTGCTGCTTATTACCTGAAAGGTGTGATTCAAGTCTAAGTTTCCAATATCCCCTCTTAGCACTCTTAGCACCAGTAAAGCCATTGAATTCAAAGGGGTGGTCACTGATGTACAGGATTGCTCAGTGTAAAGGCAGCCTCATTGAGGTCCTACTGAGTCAGACAACAATCAGACACTTCAGCTCCCATTAGCTAGAGCAAAATTCCCAATATGCCAGGGGAGGAAGGCTTGCTTACAAAAGGAAGATGGGTTTTTTTATGATGGATTTTACATCTGGATGCCCCAAACTTACCCAGGAATTTAACAAAAGAAAAAGGAAAGAGGAAAAAGAAGACAAGAATTATCTGTTGGCTCAGATCAATCCCTTCTCACACTTAGCAAAGGGGTTTTTCTTTTAAATGGGTAAAGTTGTTGGCCAAAAAGGCCAACAGCATCCTGGCCTGTATCAGCAATGGTGTGAGCAGCAGGAGCAGGGAGGTGCTCATGCCCCTGTACTCAGCACTGGTGAGACCACACCTTGAGTACTGTGTCCAGTTTTGGTCACCACAGCATAGGAGGGACATTGAGGTGTAGAGCAGGTGCAGAGAAGGGTGACAAGGCTCTGGGGAGGTCTGGCAAACATGGCCTATGAGGAGCAGCTGAGGGAGCTGGGGGTGTTTAGTCTGGAGGCTGAGAGGGGACCTTACAGCCCTCTACAGCTACCTAAAAGGAGGTTGTAGTGAGGCTGGGGCTGGTCTCTTCTCCCAAATGACTAATGATAGGACAAGAGGAAATGGCCTCAAGTTGCATGAGGGGAGGTTTAGATTGGCTGTTGGGAGGAAGTTCTTTCCTGAGTAAGTGGTCAGGCACTGAACAGGCTGCCCAGGGAGGTGGTGGAGTCACCATTCCTGGAGGTGTTAAAAGGAGAGAGGATATAGAGCTTGAGGCTATGGTCTGGTGATGAAGGATGCTGGGCTGAAGGTTGGAGTGGATGATCCTGGTGGTCCTTTCCAACCACAGCAATTCATAGTGGTTAGATGTTGTGCTGAGGGATTTGGTTTAGTCAAGGACTTGTGAGTGTGGAACTAATGATTGGACTCAATGAGCTTGAAGGGCTCTGCCAGTCTAAGACATTCTGTGCTTCTGTGCAACCCAACACCAACAGCTGTTGGAGGCATTTTGGGCACAGTATTTTAGTCTCCTCTCTTTTCCTCTCTGGTGCAGCAGTGGCAGTGCAAGAGGAAACACATTTTTCCTCTTTTGACACTTGCCAGCCAATGTGCTGCTTTGGCTTTGCTTTTGGTACAGCTCTGTGTGCTAGTTTGAGCCTAGCTGGGATATTTTGATGAGAGGAATTAGATTATAAGCTGTGAAAAGAAAACAGTGGTGATGGCTACTGCACTTATAGGCTTGCTGAGATAGGTAAGAACAAGAACACAAACATAGATACCAGCCTCTGGGCTTTGGGCTGCACTTTTCTCTCTAACTTGCTGTCTGACTAATCCTGTTTCCTAACACCTTGAACGTAAGGCAAAGTCTGGGGCAAGGTAGAGGGGTGGGAAGAAGGTAGAAGGGTGGTCAGGAGCCCCTCCTGGGGATGCTGGCTTCTGGGAGGGCTGTTGTGTTTCTGTATTACCTTTTTAACGTGTCTATTTCTGTATACAGCTGTAGATGTTGCAGATATCTGCTTGTATATAGTGCTAAGCTGTAAATATAAAGCTTCATTCATTCAATTTCCAGAATGGCTGAGTCTAGTCTGGGTGATTTTCTTAAGTGGGGGGGGGGACAGGTAACACCCAAATCTTCACACTCTGTGATAACTTTTCCATGCAATGTCCATAGGAAGTAGAAAATTTGCCTGTCAGTGCTGTCGCTGACCTCCTCTAAGGAAGTGTGCTGATATTTCCACAGTGGCTGTGCAAGACTGACCTGAAGGGAATGAAATTCCTAGAGTCTTGTTCAGATGGCCAATTTGACATGATTTTTTCCCTTCTCTGGGAAGGCAGCCAGCCTGCCAGCTGCAGCCTGAGCCACCCCTTGGTAGACCTTGGTGGGGGGTGTGGGGGGAGGCACTTCCCTAGACCTCAATGAGGGCAGCCTTTATTAAAAGGAGAATTACAATATTAATATGAAAATTATTTTCTTGCTAATGACAAACCCCTCTAGTTTCCTCATCCTTGGAAGCAGTTTTATACCCAACTATGCCAACCTCAATATTGTCTCAGATGGCTACTTGCTCCCTGGAGGCCCTCAGGGGAACGACCTTATGTCCCTCTACCTTTGATAAAGCACTGCCTGCATGCATATAAATCAATTAACATCATCATCTTATGCTAATTTTGAATTTATATGGCATGCTGGAAATAAACAGGGGTGTTTATGCCTGTCTAGAAGAGAAAACACAATGACAAGCATCCCTCCTCCCCACCATACACACACACACACAAACACACCCACGCCGCTATGCACACACACGTCGGGATCCAGCAAGCCCTTGCCCTGCAAGGAGCCTTCATTTAGCTGCTTCTGCTTTCTCTCTTTTCTAGAGGGATTTGGACAAGCAGAGCAGCCAAAATAGCACCATGCAATGCACAAGCCATTTGCTCTCTTTTGTTACTGTCATTCGTGTTCCTGGTGGTGGTGGTGGTGTTGTTCTGGTATTGCTTTCTTTAATTTAGGATACTCTGAGGGTTGTGGTGTTACCAGACTGACAAGGAAAAGACATTTTGAAGTGGAAAAGATTACTCTATTCATGAAGATTGTTACCTTTTATAGCCTGACTGTCCACAAGAAACAGCACAACACAGCCTCACCCTGCCCCAGTAGCGAGCATGACTTACTGGTGTTAATGGTGAAGAGCCACTCCAAAGAGCTGGGTCTGGACAACAGCAGGGCATGCAGCTGTGAACACATCCAGGAGGGAAACCAAGCCTCGAGATGGAGCAAGATTGAAAGTTTCAGCAGCTTCTGTAATCAGGCAGAGTGAAAATTTCCCTCTTGACCTCTTCCCTGGCAGTCACTGGCAGTCGTGTGAACCGTTCCTACACAGCAAGCAGACACCCTGCTTGCAGGGCACTTTCAGGCCCTGCAAGCTCATCATCAGCAGAAGCTTTTTGTGTTTCATTCTGGAGGACTTCCTCTTGCCCAGGCTGTGTTGGTGTCTGGACAAGGAATTGAGTGTGAGGATGCTATTCAGAGAGCAAACTACTTCAGGATACAACATGTTTTAGTGCAAGACATGCAAAACTGTGTGCTGAGAAGCTATTCTCTGCCACTGACATATCACTATGATAACCATATTCATGAACTAGGGATAATTTTTATCTCTGATTAAAGCTGTAAGCAGGCACAACTCTTTCCCAGTTGACAGCTCTGGGCAAGGAATGGATATGGCAGAATTGTCTAAAATACAAGTCAATTTCCTTGGATCCTGCAGTTCTCATCAACATGGGCATTTTCTGATGTTCTGATTTACTTAGCAGCAGTGCCCAAGCCTTTTATGCCAAGGCAAAGAAAAACAGAGGACATATGCTGAAAAAATTGTAACTTGGTCCCCTAATCAAGTGCTGGCTCCATCCTGTATCCTGCTATAAATTGTAATCTACATTGTGTCTGCTGTACACATGTCGTTATTCTTTCCTCTGGTGTCTCAGGCAGCTCTGCCTGATTGCATTTAAATACTTCTTTTAAGTCATTATAGGTTCTCCTCTTATTTTCATGTTGCTTGGCTTGGTAGTTATCTCCTTTTCTTATTGGAAGAGAAATCCATGGATAGTTTTATTCTTCATATCCTAGGAACCAATTAACTTCCAGCATCCTCCAATGCCATCCCAATAAATAGAGGCAGCTCTGGCCATATTTCCTTCCAGAGGGAGACCAGGATGTTCAGTCAGTTCTCAATCCAGTCTTTGCACTACTTCATGGTTGAGCTATTCAGAGGATGGTCCCAGCTGAATCACTGCCCGCTTGCCTGATTGCTGTCTGTGCTGCTCTCCTCAATGCTTTTCTATTACACTCAGAATATCTGTGAATTCTTTGCACTCACAGCCCACAGAGACTCTATCTCCAGCATTATTGGGATGAGAACATCTCTTGTTGGAGGAGAAGAGCTGAGGGGCTTTCTTATTTTTGTTGTTTTGGTGGTAGCATACACCCATCTTTTCTTTCCTTCATGTAGCCTCCCTATTTCCTCCTGACTAATCCACAAAATACCCTTACAATTATTTGTCTTCCATTAAAAAATGGTCTAGGCTGCCCCTTGTACAATCTGGAGCCAGGAATTAAAACACCATAGAGCCTTCCTATGAGCAGCTGTCCTAAAATGAGAATGAGGCACAGGCACACCCTGGGCACAGCTCTTCCTTAAGTTACATGGCTCCATCTCTCTTAAATATCCTCAGCAGGTCTCACAAGGAGCTGTGGAGAGCCATTACATTCATTCAAGACTGTACAGTCATGCAGTGTAAAGCTTCCTTGCTGCTTGGGGCAAAGGAGCAGAGCCAGCATCAGGCACACACAGACAGGTGGTTGCTTAGGTTGACAAACTGATGGAGAAGCAGCCAGGTGGAGGTTGTTCTCTTCTCCCAGGCAACCAGCAACAGTATGAGGGGACACAGTCTCAAGTTGTGCTGGGGAAAGTATAGGCTTGATATTAGGAGGAATTTCTTGACAGAGAAAGTGATTTGCCATTGGAATGGGCTGCCCAGGGAGGTGGTGGAGTTGCCATCCCTGGAGGTGTTCAAGAAAAGACTGGATGAGGCACTTAGTGCCATGGTCTAGTTGACTGGATAGAGCTAGACTGGAGGATGGTTGGATAGGTTGGACTGGATGATCTTGGAGGTCTCTTCCAACCTATGATTTATGGTGGTCCCCACCTTTACATGTGGCTGTACTCTGTGCTTCTGTGCTTTGCCCTGCTTTTGCTAAGCCTCTGTCCTTCAATGGGGGAGAAGGCAAGTTTCTGCAGGTGGTTGCATTCCCCCGGACAGAAAGAGTTATGTGACTGAAAGTTGGCTGAGTCCTGCTATTGCTTTACACCATCCCAGCTGGTAGCACTACGTCATTCCTGCAGAGCTGGGCAGGTGTCTCAGCACTGGCAGAGGGGGAGGGCAGGGATCAAGCATGAGTCAAGGTCAGGAACACAAGAAGCAATGCTAGGGGAGAGAGAATGCATCACAAGCAGTGGGGAGCTGGCTCCACGTTAAGCCCAGGAGCAGCTCAGGGAGGATGCTGTGAAAGTGAGCCTACCCAACTATGGCCATAAAACTGGGCCTTCTTCTGAAGAAAGGTGGAGAAATGAGACATCCTTCAAACAGCAGAGCACTGTTCTGGATAGACTGCTGAGGAGGAGCCTGCTGAACAGGAAGGCAAAGAGATTCAGGACGGGTGGCTGTGACAAAGACACAGTGAAGGACGGAGTGCGAAATCTTGCTGGCCATTGGCAAGAAAATCCTCCGTTTGTGAATCTAATAGGCGTGTGACACACACATGGTGGCACTAGTTGAGTCGTCCCATCTGGCCCTTCTGATAAATCAAGAGCCTTTAAACCAAGGAAACCTCTGAAAATACCCACTGACAAGAGCTGAGAGTGTTGAGAGAAAGTAAGACAACTCCAACTGTGTCTGCAGAGGCTGTGCTTGATGCTAACAGGTGGTGATGAACATTGAGTGATTTAGAGCTCAGAGGGGAATAGGAATCTGAAAGATCAAGTATCATTCCAAAACACAGACGGACTTTGGGACCTGAACATTCTGGCATGAATTCTTCCAGCACAGAGCTGAACATGAAAATGGGGAGGGGAAATGGAGAAATCAGCTCCAGTTCACAATTCCTTCCCTTCAAGTTCTGTTTGTTACAGAAAGAAATTATCAGCTCACTTGATATGCCAACCTCTTTGAAAAGCACAAGAATACAAAGCAATGCCTGCTTTTGTTCAGATCTTAGACCCATATTCAAAATCTCTTTCTTTCTGTCAACAGTAACTTACACCCTTTAGACATTAAAGTTGCAGTGACACTGAAACCCACGCCCTACACAAATGCTGATTGGCAGGATGGAGACTTGCAGAGGATCTACAAGTGATTTATGATTGCAATTCAATGGCTCTTGTCAATATGCTTTATAAACAGCCTGGTTTGTTGAATTGCTGCATGCATCACTTCTGCAAAGAAACATGCAGGTCTCAGGTGCTCTGCACTCAGTGAGAGCTCTGCAAGGCATTGAGGAGCTGAAGGAGAAGGGGTGGGGTGAAATGAAAGAGAAGGTCTGGAGAAGTGATTATTTATTTCCCCAAAGCTGCAGGAGTGAAGTTCAGCAACCTAAGAAGCTCCTTGGCTTGGCAAACCCAGATTTTGCCACAGGAAAGCACATTGGGGCTCCCTTGCCACTACCTCCAATATCACAGAATCACAGAGGTTGGAAAAGGTCTCTAAGATCATTGAGTTCAACCTATCACTTAACATTTCTAATTATCTAAACCATGGCACTAAATGCCTCATCCAGCCTCTTCTTCAACACTTCCAGGGATGGTGACTCCACTACCTCCCCAGGCAGCTCGTTCCAATGCCATTCACTCTCTCTAGGAAGAACTTCTTCCTAAAGTCCAGCCTAAGCCTGCCCTGGCACAGGTTGAGACTGTGTCCTCTTGTTCTGTCACTGGTTGCCTGGCAGAAGAAACCAACCCCTGCCTTGCTACAACCTCCATCCCTGGAGGTATCACAGTATCACAGTATCATCAGGGTTGGAAGAGACCTCACAGATCATCAAGTCCAACCCTTTACCACAGAGCTCAAGGCCAGACCATGGCACCAAGTGCCACGTCCAACCTTGCCTTGAACAGCCCCAGGGATGGCGACTCCACCACCTCCCCGGGCAGCCCATTCCAGTGTCCAATGACTCTCTCAGTGAAGAACTTTCTCCTCACCTCCAGCCTAAATTTCTCCTGGTGCAGCCTGAGGCTGTGTCCTCTTGTTCTGGTGCTGGCCACCTGAGAGAAGAGAGCAACCTCCTCCTGGCCACAACCACCCTTCAGGTAGTTGTAGGTGTTTAAGGCCAGGCTGGATGAAGCTCTGAGCAGCCTGATATAGGGTAGGGGTGTCCCTGCCCACGACATGGGGCTTGGAACTAGATGATCCTTATGGTCCCTTCCAACTCTGACTGATTCAATGATTCTATAAGTTAAAACACCCTTCCAAGTCTGATTCTGTGATTCTATGAGTTAAAACACTCTTCCAACTCTGACTGATTCTATGATTCTATGAGTTAAAACACCCTTCCAAGTCTGATTTTGTGATTCTATGAGTTAAAACATCATTCCAACTCTGATTCTGTGATTCTATGAGTTAAAACACCCTTCCAACTCTGACTGATTCTATGATTCTATAAGTTAAAACACCCTTCCAACTCTGATTTTGTGATTCTATGAGTTAAAACACCCTTCCAGCTCTGATTCTGTGATTCTATGAGTTAAAACACCCTCCCAACTCTGATTCTATGATTCTATGAGTTAAAACACCCTTCCAACTCTGATTCTGTGATTCTATGAGTTAAAACACCCTCCCAACTCTGATTCTATGAGTTAAAACATCATTCCAACTCTGATTCTATGATTCTATGAATTAAAACACCCTTCCAACTCTGATTTTGTGATTCTATGAGTTAAAACACCCTTCCAGCTCTGATTCTGTGATTCTATGAGTTAAAACACCCTCCCAACTCTGATTCTATGATTCTATGAGTTAAAACACCCTTCCAACTCTGATTCTGTGATTCTATGAGTTAAAACACCCTCCCAACTCTGATTCTATGAGTTAAAACATCATTCCAACTCTGATTCTATGATTCTATGAATTAAAACACCCTTCAAACTCTGATTCTATGATTCTATGAGTTAAAACACCCTCCCAACTCTGATTCTATGAGTTAAAACATCATTCCAACTCTGATTCTATGATTCTATGAATTAAAACACCCTTCCAACTCTGATTCTATGATTCTATGAGTTAAAACACCCTTCCAACTCTGATTCTATGATTCTATGAGTTAAAACACCCTTCCAACTCTGATTCTATGATTCTATGAGTTAAAACACCCTTCCAACTCTGATTCTATGATTCTATGAGTTAAAGCATCCATTTCAAGGCGGAGAACTGCCTTAAAAATAGTTTATCCACCTTACAGTCAATATTCAGCAGCAATATTAACCAGTCCAGGCTCTCCTATCAAACCCAACCTAAATGTGACCTGAATTGGTTCTGATGAAGATCGGGTGGGGAGACTGCAGAGAGCAGAGGAGAATTCATTTGCTTTTCTATTGTGTCACAATGAACCCGTTGGAAAGAGGACGGTGCAGCTTTAATAACAGCATGCAGAAATAAAGAAATAAAAAAAAGGAAAGAAAGGAAAGAATGGGGGAAAAAAAATAATAAAAAAGAAAGAAAGGTGCCTCAGTTGTCTCGGCAGCTGATCAACAAAGGAGCAGTCGTGAGCTGTAACCTCTTGGAGCTGCAGTCTGGAACATGACACATGTCAGGCTATGATAAATGGTGCGGAGTGTGTGCAATTTCAAGCGCAATGCCCTTGAGATGCTCAGGACCCCGATCGCAAATGTTATTGTTAAATTAAACCTTAAAGGAAGGATTGGAAAGGGGAGGGGAGGGGTTGGGCATGTATGTGCCTATGCGCCTGCGTCTGCCTGTTTAGCTATAGTTATATATATGTATGGAAAGAGGGAGATAGACACAGGGATGTATGGAATACAGGGAAGAGAAGGGGGAAATGGCACAGGTGAAAAGAGAAAAACTTTGTGTTGCTTTTAATTGAATTGTGTCTTGCTAGGCTGGCCCCAGCTATGGGAGAACTTCAGGCAGCATTTCCTCTCCTACAGGCAGTTTATTACTTTTTGCTCCATTGCAATTTGATAGCTAGAGATCAGCTAAAGTAGGCAGGTGTGAGACTGGAGAGAGAGAGAGAAAGAAAGAAAGAAAGAAATAGAGAAAAGAGAGAAAGAGAGAGAGAAAGAGAGAGAGAAAGAGAGAAAGTGAGAAAGAGAGAAAGAGAGAAAAGAAAGAAAGAAAGAAATAGAGAAAAGAGAGAAAGAGAGAGAGAAAGAGAGAGAGAAAGAGAGAAAGAGAGAAAGAGAGAAAGAGAGAAAAGAAAGAAAGGAGGAAAGGAGGAAAGGAGGAAAGGAGGAAAGGAGGAAAGGAGGAAAGGAGGAAAGGAGGAAAGGAGGAAAGGAGGAAAGGAGGAAAGGAGGAAAGGAGGAAAGGAGGAAAGGAAGAAAGGAAGAAAGGAAGAAAGAAAGAAAGAAAGAAAGAAAGAAAGAAAGAAAGAAAGAAAGAAAGAAAGAAAGAAAGAAAGAAAGAAAGAAAGAAAGAAAGAAAGAAAGAAAGAAAGAAAGAAAGAAAGAGGAAGAGAGGAAGAGAGGAAGGAGGGAAGGAAGGAAGGAAGGAAGGAAGGAAGGAAGGAAGGAAGGAAGGAAGGAAGGAAGGAAGGAAGGAAGGGAGGGAGGGAGGGAGGGAGGGAGGGAGGGAGGGAGGGAGGGAGGGAGGGAGGGAGGGAGGAAGGAAGGAAGGAAGGAAGGAAGGAAGGAAGGAAGGAAGGAAGGAAGGAAGGAAGGAAGGAAGGAAGGAAGGAAGGAAGGAAGGAAGGAAGGAAGGAAGGAAGGAAGGAAGGAAGGAAGGAAGGAAGGAAAAGAGAGAGGAAGAGAGGAAGAGTGGAAGAGAGGAAGAGAGGAAGAGAGGAAGGAGGGAAGGAGGGAAGGAAGGAAGAAGGTGGAAAAGAGAGAAAGAGAGGAAGAGAGAGGAAAAGAGGAAGAGAGGGAGAAAGGAAGTGAGAAAGAAAGCAAGAAAACAAGAAAGAAAGAAAGAAAGAAAAGGAAGAGAGAAAGGAAGAGAGAAGGAAGGGAAAAAGGAAGAGAGAAGGAAAGAGAGAAGGAAGGAAAGAAAAAAAGATGACACAAATGAGCAGTTTTCGCCAGCTCAAATGTTCTGTGTTCGGCAGCCTCCAGGTCCGTCCTTAACTAGCTCCAAGGAGATAAGAACCAACAAGTCCCCAGCTTGAAGTTGTCTCTAGTCACCTTGTACCTGAATTTCAATCTGTTCCTCTCATCCATTCCTTCTGCTGACAATTTTATAGATTCACAGAATGGTCTGAGTTGGAAGGGACCTTAAAGGTTATCTAGTTCCAGTGCCTCTGCCATGGGCAGGGACAGCCTTTACTAGACTAGATTGCACAAGGGCTCATCCAGTCTGGCTTTGGGAAGGAGCATTCACTACATCATTGTCTTCCATTTTTCACATATGCAGAGTAGTTTTTCATTTTAACTCACTAAGATTCTTCAAAAGTCCTTTCTTTACCTTCTCCCTATCCATATGCCCTCCCCCAACGCATCCATGCTAAGTGCAATTAGTGTAGGCAGTGCAGGAAACAGAGTGGAGAATGGAGCTGTGTAAACGAGGGGGAGGACACAGAAGGTTTGAAGTATGGGGTGGGGGGAGCTGGAAAGTGTTCAAGGGGAAATGCTTGCATGAGTCCTATAATTGAAGGGAAGAAGGAAGAAAATGAGCAACATAAACCCTGCACTGGAAAAGGAGATGGGAAAAAACCTTAAATCATAGTGAAAAGAAAACACAAACAAGCAGTAAAAGGTAACAAAGGAGTAGCAATGACTCATTAAGCAAGATATATTGTTCATTCCAGTTATTACCAGATAGAAGCTAAACCCACTGGTCAGGAATGACCATCAGAAGAGGCCTCCACGACCTATTCAAAACACTTAGGACAAGGAAAAGAGGTGTCAGAGATCTGGCTCAGCCAGCAATAATCCATCTGCTTAGTGCTTCTGGTTGCCTCCACAGTAAGTCATTGCCCATTAGAACGATGTGACAGCATTATAAGCAAGGCTCAGATTTGGGAAATGAAACAAATGCAAAAGGCACATTAGATACCACCATACCAAGAATATTATTTTTAGAAGGCATCTTACAAACATCCTACAGCTTGGTTTGTACTTTTTGGCTACCGTTGCCTAGCGTCCAGGAAAAGTCAAGTCCTTTTTTGGGTCTCTGGAATATTTTCCCCATGTTTCTTGTTATTAAAGAAAATAAACACTAGACAAAAGCAGATTTTATTCTATCTATAAATAATTCAATGCAGATGGATTCATGGAAAATCCCAGCAGGCAGATTTTTGGGGAGAAAGAAAAGAGGAATGCTCTAAGGTTAGGGGGTGAGGGAAACAGAAAGGGCGAAGCGACAGGAAACTGCAAGGTAAAATTAAGAGCAGAAGCAAACAAGAAGTTAACTAATGAGGAGGAATTGAAAGTAAAGGTAACTTGGAAAGACAACCCAATCTCTTGGAAAACTCTGGGGGTTTTTAGTTATGAGCGTGGCTGCTTCCTGCCACCAAGGAGAAGGTGACATTTGCTGTGTGTCTTGGGAGAGTACCAGAGAGACACATTTGGCCATATCTCATACTGATGTTACTTTTCCAAACTTCCACTTTGGGGACAAGTGGCAGTTGCCAATAATGTTAATTATTTAACAACATCTCTCTCCATCTAATAGTTCTTTTATAGATTCAGGTGCGGGGCCAAGCTCCTTCCCCAGTGCAGTCCTCCATTACCACCTCATTCACAGAAGCCCGTGTGATTCATACAGATGAGTGATACACTGATAGATGCCTGGAAAACAGGATCAGTTGATAAAGCTTGATGACATTCAATGCTCCACCTCATCCTCAGAAAACACATCATAATGCTTGCTGTTGCCTTCATGCAGGATGGGAGGACAATGCCTAGCATCTTGTTGGGAGATGGCCATATAAGTAACCAAATCTAGATGCATAAAATCTGCAAAGATTCCTGTACTTGAAGGTCTTGGAATAAATTAGTTTCTCATTGTTTGAGCCACAGCTTGTTCTAGTTCTATCCAACTTGAAGGGCTTGTTCTAGTTCTTACCAACACCAGAGCCTGTATATATGGTATCAGTTCTGCATTCTGTGGTTGCAAGCACAAGATGTTTTTCAAACTCTCCTTAACCTGAAGGAGAAGAGAAGGCTCAGGGGTGACCTCACTGCTGCCTACAACTACCTGAAGGGAGGCTGTAGCCAGGTAGGGTTGGGCTCTTCTTGCAGGCAACCAGCAATAGAACAAGGGGACACAGTCTCAAGTTGTGCCAGGGGAAGTCTAGGCTGGATGTTAGGAGGAAGTTGTTGCCAGAGAGAGTGATTGGCATTGGAATGGGCTGCACAGGGAGGTGGTGGAGTCACCATCCCTGGAGGTGTTCAAGAAAAGCCTGAATGAGACACTTAGTGCCATGGTCTGGTTGATTGGCTAGGGCTGGGTGCTAGGTTGGGCTGGCTGAGCTCAGAGGTCTCTTCCAACCTGCTTGATTCTATGATTCTATGATTCTATGATTTCACAGCTTTCAGTGTGAATGTGAAGAAAAGGAAATTCTCTGATGATCACATTCCATCAGTATGGGAGTGAATACTGACTGGTTTTAAGGATCAAACAATTCCCTTTCACCCATTCTTGCCCTCCCCTTACAACTCCCACTATTGTTCCCAGAGTTCCTCAAACTGTTTGTATTCTCTCCACTGCTTATCTACCTGAACCAGCATCGACACATGGCTGCTGACAGTCACAGCAACACAGACTCAGGAACTTTGACAACAGAGAAGCAAACTGATGTCACGGGGAAATGAACATGGAAAAAAGTTTGCTCCACACTTAGGAGGAGCTGGTGAGGAAATGAGTGGTGGAAAGCAAAAAGGACATTTACAGGAGGAATGGAGCAGCTTTGCTTGATTGCAAGCAATCGTTTCAAAGCCACCAAATTTGCTGCTGTTGCACTAGAAAGGCTTCCTTGTGGTATTGCTTCAGCTAGGTATGTGGGAAACCTCCACTCACAGTCTAAGATGTGATGGTTTGGGAGCTACCGACACACACACACAATGAATTATCACAGTATCACAGTATCACAGTATCATCAGGGTTGGAAGAGACCTCACAGATCATCAAGTCCAACCCTTTACCACAGAGCTCAAGGCTAGACCATGGCACCAAGTGCCACGTCCAACCCTGCCTTGAACAGCCCCAGGGATGGCGCCTCCAGACTAGGCTCAGCTGGATGGAAGTGAAGGAATGAAGCTTTATATTCACAGCTTAGCACAATATACAAGCAAGTATTTACAATATATTGCAAATATATACAGCTGCATACAGAAATAGACAAGCTAAAAGTAATACAGAAACAAAACAGCCCTGCCAGAAATCAGTCCCCAGGAGAGGCTCTAAACCACCCTTCCACCTTCTTCCCACCCCTCTACCTTATCCTGGAGTCTGCCTTACGTGCAAACTGAGTTGAGAGGATGTGTAAGGGGGGTTAAAAGCAGAATGATTAGTTGTGTTACACAGATTCAGGCAGAGCAGCAATAGCCCAAGGAGAAAAACACAGACACTGACTCAAATAGATAGAGACTCTGACTTATCTATGTTTGTGTTCTTGTTTTTATCCATCTCAGCAAGCCTGTGAGTGAAGCAGACATCACCACTGCTTTCTTTTTGCAGCCTATCATCTAATTTTTCTCAGTCAAATATTCCAATTAGCCTCAAACCAGCACAGACATGCCAAGCTCGTTTGTGCAGCCATATCTGGAAGGGGGTTGTCTTTTTCTGATGTAATTTGTCTCCTTTTATTCTGCATAACCAAAAGGCACAGAAGTGGAAGAAGGCAGAGAAGTGGAAGAAGGCAGAGAAGTGGAATAAGGCAGAGAAGCAGATAAAAAAGGCCTATAAGGACAGCTGGATCTGTCCTCCTAAAGACTGCTTTTGGGAAAGGTGCAACAATGATGAGCAATCTTCTATGAACACAAGGACTCCAGAGAGGGAGACAGGAAGGTTTTCAAGGAGAACCACCCACCTGAAGATGAGAAGAATGGGTTTACTTAGGACCAGTGAACACTTGAGAAACAAAAGCAGAAGCACAGGGAGAGGACACCTCTTTGCCATTCTGCTGCTGTTGCCACAGGCTGAGGGAACATCGCATTGTTCTGCAGCTGAACAATGCCCCGTTCCCACCACGTGCAATGGGCAAAGAAAGCAAGCTTCACTTTGCTGCATTATCAACTCTGTGCAGTATGGAGATAACTGCACAGCCTGGCTGGTTCCTGAAAAAAAAAAAAAGGCAAAGATAAGTTTTGATCAAAATTGGATTACAGGGCATTTTGTTGCTGCTTAAGAACGGTTCTGAACCCATTTCCCAATTTACTCAATCAGCAAAATAAAGACTGTCAAGATGGAATAATGCCACTGGGAAAATAAAGAAATAAAGAAATAACACCCACACCCCCCACACTTGCCAAAAAATAACTGGACTGAAACAGCTCCAAGTCAGATTAGCTTGAAATCTTCTTAATGATGAAGGCTTTAGCAACCAAAGGGAAGTTATTTCATTAGGCTGATTCTGCATATTTAATTCTCAGTCTGACCACTTAATGCAAGGGGTTTGGGTTTTTTGTTGTTGTTTATCAGGGGCAGTTTTGTGGGTTTTGGGTTTCCTCCCCCTCCCCCAGTGATATATAATAATGACATTGCATTTGATCTAAAAGTAGAAATCCACAATCAAGGCAATCACAGACCACGAAGCGCTCAGGCAAGTCCCAATCAAATCGCGTTCAAACGGGTTAAAGGGAGGTGATCAGAGCTGCCAATCCCAAAATACAACCCAGCCCTGCAGCCCAGCCTTCAGCCTCTCCTGGCTTTAGCAGGCTCTGTGATGGAAAATATTTCTGCCCAAAACAAAACTGGCCTGTAATGTGGGTAAGCTATTCAGAGCAAACAGTGGCAAATTTAGCCTTATTCTCCTGTTTGCAAATCCTCCATGGATGGACTTTGGGTTTTTAATGCCTTTGCATGTGTTTGTCTGACAAGTGCTATATATATATGTATAGAAATACTGCAGCAGTCTGGCAGCATTGATTATGTCTTTTATTATCTGTGATAGATTGTGGTCTATGGCAGGACCTCTGGGTTATGATACAATTTAGCCATGGGGCAAATATGCTAAAGCGTCAGCCTAAAATGAAGCAAATCAGACCCTGATGAATTTTAAAGCCTCAAAGTTGAAACTCTTCCTCAGTCTGTTCACCAAATCAGTGTGGATGCTCCCAAATTAGAGTACAGGAGCCTCACTGGCAAAAAGATCAGACTTATGAGCCATCATAATCCTACTTGCATTTGTAAATTGTAGCTGATTCAGTTGTAGAGCAGAGGAAAGCAGCTTTTGGGACCACAGGATTAGTATTTCCAAAACTTTCCTACCTTTGTCAACCTTCTGACCTTCAAAAGGAGAAGAGGAGGCTCAGGGGAGAGCTCATTGCTGTCTACAAGTACCTGAAGGGAGGTTGTAACCAAGTGGGGGTTGGTCTCTTCTGCCAGGCACCCAGCAACAGAATAAGGGACACAATCTCAAGTTGTGGCAGGGGAGGTCTAGGCTGGATGTGAGGAGGAAGTTGTTGGCAGAGAGAGTGACTGGCATTGGAATGGGCTGCCCAGGGAGGTGGTGGAGTCACCATCCCTGCAGGTGTTCAAGCAAAGCCTGGATGAGGCACTTAGTGCCATGGTGTAGTTGATTGGACAGGGCTGGGTGCTAGGTTGGACTGGATGATCTTGGAGGTCTCTTCCAACCTGGTTGATTTGAGGATTCTATTGAAATCATCCAGCATATCAGGCTGTGGGTTCTGAGCTGAGTGAAGTGTCTGTCCTGTGCCTATCGAGGTGCAACAGAAGAAGCCCCTTTGTTTTAAAATGCCTGGTTTACAACAAGAAACCTGGCTGATCTTGGAGGTCTCTTCCAACCTGGTTGACTCTATGATTCTATGAATACTTTTATAACCTGTGTATGTTTGTGATCAGCTAAAAATAAGGTTATAAAGCCTAGAAGAAGAAAATGTACATTTTTTTCAAGCACAGAAACTCTTTCTGTTAAGGTTGGATAGGGAAGCAAATTCTATTTAAAGGTCTGAGGGCTCAGCCTGATGGCACAGAAACCTCTGGCAATGTTTGGTTCCCTGAATCTTAGTTTGTTGAAAACTAGGTTTGTTGAAACTAAGTTTGTTAGTTTGTTGAAATCCCTGCTTAGGAATTTCAGGTTTCACCTCACTGTGGAGGAGAAAATGTGCATCAACTCAAATGGTAATGGATCAACTCAAAACCCTCCTCTCCCACTCACCTGAGCGCCACCTTACCACACTCTCTGTGGCACCAAAAGAGCAGTGCCAGGGCTGTACAAGCCTCCCAGGAGCAGATCACAGAGGACAGAAGTCCACCCTGTGACCCACAGTGGATATTCACACAGCTGACTGAAGTGTATCCCCACATTCCTCATTCCCTGCATGGACAGTCAGGCAAGAGCACAGTTGTTCTAGAATTACAAGGAAACTATTTATTACCTGTGAGCTATCTGATCCTCAGCTATGTGTCAGGGAAAGGAGAGTGTTGGCGTGGGTCATGTTGACTCCTCTTGTCTTGGTGTTTGCTTGTGTCTCTCCCCAGGAAGAAAACTTTTTCTTGCTGATGTGCCAATCTCTTAGAGATGAAAAAAAAAGTTCCCCTTCTGCCGACATTCCCTTCCAAGTCTGGGAACCTCTATTGTCTTTTCTCTGGTAATAAATGATAATAATTAAAGGCAAATACACAATAATTAGTCACACTAGGTTTATCCATCTGGCATACCTGTATCTCATCACTGTGCCTTTGAAACAGATGACAAGCACCATATTGCACAACATCCTGCTAATGGGTCTGAGCAGGGAAAAAAAGAAGGTAAAAGGGTTACCACCAAAAAGAAAACAACAAACCCAAAACAAAAGAAGAGAGAAAGGCAAAGAAAAAAGGGAAGAGGGCAGAGAGAAAGTAAAAGAAACAAAAATCAGCAACAGGAACTGACACAAAAATATTAGTGCCTGCTTGTAGAGTTATAAACCACTTACTGTCAGATGGGCTTTTAAATGGAGGTTAGCAAAACATGGATTTTTAACCTACCTCCTGCTTCAAGTAGCTGTACCTGACCTGCCCAGTGTTGAAGTAAGGATCTTTTCCCTGAAGGTTGTAGCAGGATATGCAGACACATGGGAAAAATGAGCTGTTTTAAGGGCTTTGCTTGGCTACCTGAAAAGTTTGGGTTTCATTCCCAGGATAAAAGGTTATAGACCAAGTAATCAGCTTATTTTGGTCCCTCTTCCCTGGGTTGATTGATGCACTCCAGGAGTCACCGAGTCACCCCATCCCTATCAGAGCTGCCTGAGAGAAGGCAGAGTGAAATTAATCTAGCAAAGAATTTTCAACAAATATTTACTCCTTTCAGAAAATGATCATACAAGGCTGGCATTTGATTTCTGGGAGCTGGTGAGAAGCAGAGATTTACTTGTATAAATAATCACAGCCAGCCAATTTCAGTCACATGTATTCAGATTTCGATTAAACCTCCACTGGTGCTTCAGCTCCAGCTCTAACACAGCAGAAACTTGCAGGCACTCAGAGTGGATGATTTGCTGGTTGTGAGGAGGATTTTCTGGTTGCAGTGCAGTCATGCCCAAGACAACAGCCATGGAGCTGGGCCCAGCCATGTTACCTAGCTGCAGACAAACAAAGACAGCAAACAAAGGCAGTGCCTGACCAAAAGCCTTTGCAACGATAAGCATCAAGTGATTTTTGTGCTTCCTTACATTGAACTTGCTTCAGCCTTGCATAGCTGAAAGCTATCAGTTGGCAGTCTCTGAAGTGACAAAATGTATAATCTAAAATAATAACAACAACTTTTTGAACTCTTCTGTAATATATTATGAGATAAAAAAATAGACCATTGGTCATTTGTGCTTATTACTCATCCAGGCTTGAAGGCAAAATCATGCTTCAGAAACACCAAGCTGCTCATCAAAGTGCTCTGTTACCTGCACTCTGTATGTGGCTGGGATTTAGGTAAGGTCTCAAGTCTGTCTTTCATTGCAAAGTACCTGTTACAATCATAGAATCAGTCAGGGTTGGAAGGGACCACAAGGAGCAGCCAGTTCCAAGCCCCCTGCCATGCCCAGGGACACCCTACCCTAGAGCAGGCTGCACACAGCCTCAGCCAGCCTGGCCTTAAACAGCCATGGGGCCTCAACCACCTCCCTGGGCAACCCATTCCAGCCTCTCACCACTCTCCTGCTCAACAACTTCCTCCTCACGTCCAGTCTCACTCTCCCCACCTCCAGCTTTGCTCCATTCCCCCCAGTCCTGTCACTCCCTGAGAGCATAAAAAGTCCCTCCCCAGCTTTTTTGTAGCCCACTTCAGATCCAGGAAGGCCACAAGAAGGTCACCTGGGAGCCTCCTCTTCTGCAGCCTGCACAGCCCCAACTCTTTCAGTCTGTGCTCACAGCAGAGCTGCTGCAGCCCTCTGAGCATCCTCCTGGCCCTTCTCTGGACACACTCCAGCACCTCCACGTCCCTCTTGTAATAGGGGCTCCTGAACTGGATGCAGTACTCCAGGTGGGGTCTCACCAGAGGAGAGTGGAGGAGGAGAATCACCTCCCTGGCTCTGCTGGCCACACTTCTCCTGCTTCAGCCCAGGCTCTGGTTGGCTTTCTGGGCTGCAAGTGCACACTGCTGGCTCCTGTTTAGCTTCTCATTCACCAACACTCCCAAGTCCCTCTCCTGAGGGACCACTCACTGCCCACCCTGGATTTGTGCTTGGGATTGCCTTGACTCAGATGCAGAACCTTGCACTTGGCCCTTGCACTATTCTGTAAGTGCTGCAGAGCTCAAAGTTGTCACAAGTCATAGGGTGGCTGATGTGACCCTTTGCAGATGAAAATCCTTTGTGGAACATCCTGGTCCCAGGAAGAGAACAACAATCAGCTTGGCCAAGCTTACCCTGTGCTTAAGCAATGTATGCAGGCATATGCAGAAGTGTTAACAGCTAATTTGTTGTTGCTTTTCCTGCAGTAGTTCCATGCAGTACTTCCAGTTCTTTAGGAACTTTGACCATGCAAAAAGATTAAAATAGAAAAAACCAAACAAAAAACAAAAGAAACTAAATATATTAGGAAGAAGTTCTTCACAGAGAGAGTGATTTCCCATTGGAATGGGCTGCCCAGGGAGATGGTGAAGGCACCATCCCTGGGGGTCTTCAAGAAAAGACTGGATGAGGCACTTAGTGCCATGGTCTGGTTGATTGGATAGGGCAGGGTGCTAGGTTGGACTGGATGATCTTGGAGGTCTCTTCCAACCTGGTTGATTCTATGATTCTATGATTCTATGTTTTGAGTCAAGAGACATTTCACAGGTGAATCCCTCCTAGCATCTTCTCCTGACCTCTGTACCTGGCCACGTTAAGATAAGGAATTCATCATGAACTTTGTTGGAAGAAAAGGTTGGTTTGGTTGTTTTCTTTTCCTTTGTACACCTGGAGTTTATCATGCACAGGAGTTTCCAGGCACACAATTGCATTTCAGCCTAACTAAGCCCACTGGTGTACATCACACACAATACACTGTGTGATGCTCTTGCAATTAGTCTGCAAATGAATTGTCTCCCTCAGTCTGGTAAGCATCATGAGACTCTCTATAAAAAAAATGAGAGCAGAAGCCTGGAGTTCGTTATTAGTTCTTCCTAGGTAAATTAACTGGGAACAGCTTCCTCTACACATTTTCTATACAAAGAGACCTTCTCTTGTTTGTTTCTCTCTTCCTCTGGCCAGTCCCTAGTGATGATTTTCACAGCTCTTCTGGAAGCAGCTCATTGTTCTGCAGAGACTTAATTAAAGTGTACTTCCATGTGAAATTAGGCTATTGTATTTATTTAATCTTTATGGTAATTGCTGTACAAGGGCTGTGACTGTCTGCATCCTAACTCCACACACCCACATCTCACCCCACCATCACCACTCCCCGAAGGAAATGGCTAGTCATTCTGCCCTGGTTCAACTCTTCATCTGCTTAAGTGATGCATTTGAACTTTAACCCATGGACAGCAATATTTGCTTGCCATGCCAGCATCTTCTGTAGACGAAAGGTGTGCTTGGAACAACTCTGGAGGGAGAAACATTAAGAAAAGTGTGGCCAGCAGGGCAAGGGAGGGCATTCTACCACCTTTACTCTGCTCTCCTGAGACTCCACCTGGAGTCCTGTGTGCAGTTCTGGAGCCTCCAACACAAGAAGGACATGGAAGTGTTGGAGCAAGTCCAGAGGTGGCCATGAAGATGCTCAGAAGGCTGCAGCAGCTCTGTTATGAGGACAGGCTACAAGAGTTGGGGCTCTGCAGCCTGGAGAAGAGAAGGCTTCCAGGAGACCTTGGAATGGCCTTCCAGTATCTGAAGGGGGAGTACAGGAGGGCTGGGGAGGTTGTTACAAAGTCATGTAATGACAGGACGAGGAGTAATGGGTTTAAACTGGCAGAGGGGAGATTTAAACAGCATGTTAGGAGGAAGTTCTTTCCAGTGAGGGTGTGAGACACTGGCACAGGTTGCCCAGGGAGGCTGCGGATCACAGAATCACAACCTCCCTGGAGGTGTTCAGGATCAGGTTGGATGAGGCCTTGAGCAACTTGTTCTAGTGGGAGTCATCCCTGTCTATGGTGGGGGGTTGGATGATCTCTGAGGTCCCTACCAACCTAAACCAGTCTTTGATTCCATGGAACATATGTGGCTTGTGGTTTTCTGCTCTCATCTATTAGGTGACACTGCATTGAGTTTTCACAGAGCTCCTGTGGCAATTCACACCCTTGGTGCCAGTCCCTAGGTCCTTCCTTGGCTGGTCTTCATCTTGAGACTGAGAATTCACTCTTGAGACTGGATGATGTGGGAGGTCTCTTCCAATCTGGTTGATTCTGTGAATTTTGTTGCTGTGGGCAAGTTTTCTCTTAAAATTCAAAGTTAAATGTCTGCACCCTTGAGTCACCTGCAATTAATGACATCACTGCACAGACTTGTGGAATTATTAAGGTTGGAAAAGACCTCTAAGATCATGAAGCCCAACTCTCAACTCAACACCACCATGGCCATGAAATGATGTCCTGAAGTGTCACATCTACACATTTTCTGACCATCTGCAGGGATGGTGACTCCACCACCTCCCTGGACAGCCTGTTCCAATGCCTGACCATTCTCTCAGTAAAGAAATCTTTCCTAATAACCAATCTAAACCTCCTCTGGCACAACTTGAGGCCATTTGCTCTTGTTCTATCACTTGCTACTTGGGAAAAGACACCAACATGTACCTCACCTCAACCTCCTTTCAGGTAATGATGGAGAATACAATTGTTAGGTATCATTTATATCCAAATCTCATTCAAACAAAGCACAAACTAAAAGTTTTACCCTTAACTATTCTTGAGGGAAGGAGGAATGGCTGTATCTTATTTTCAGAACAGTTCTGAAGTGAGATGAGTCTGCTGCTTCAGAGAGGTGCATCAACTGACCACAACATCAGGTTTCTTTGACTGCTGTGCCTTGAAATGGCTGAGTAGAGTTGCAGTGAGGAATAAAACAGATGTAATTAAAGCCTCCAAGCGGTCTGATGCCAGTGTGATTGGCACTTATTATTTTGACCTCAAAGAATAAGTTCCCAAAAAAAGAGTTTGTCCTGAGCTGCCCCATCAGACAGGCAGAACCTAAAGGTCAAGTCTCATTCAAAGGAGCCAAATCACACTACAGGAAAAGGAAAACTGAGGTCTCTGGCCCATCACTCTAAGGACAGAATTGCATTTGCTGTCATCCTTTAACATCCTGTTTATATTAGTGTTGTTGCAATCCTCTCACATGCAGAGGCTTCATATTTAACCTAATATTTCAGATTGGTTGGTCCAAACACTGAGGTCCAGCAGTTCATAAATCATTTGTCTGAAGCACAGATTATAATCCAAGACCCTTCCAGAAATTATTTCATCTGCTTTATGCCAGGTCTGTATTTTATGCAGTTGATAACCTCCACTCTTTCTTCCCGTACGAACTGATTATTCTCTTTCATACTGTCCCACAGGGCTCTCTGCTGGCCCTTGTGCTTGTGAAACTCTGAATTGGCTTCCTCTTCTAAATCAGCATGAGGAGTGAATTATTATTGCAACATCATATCACTATCTCTCAGATTTACTTTGATTTATCTGCAGGCTGATCCCAGTAGCCCAGCTCCGCTTTCTTCCTGGGCGGATGTGTCGATGCAGCTATTGTTTCAAATCTGGGGGCAGACAGACCAGAGCTGTGCTCTTTCTTTGCAGTTTGCCCTTCTGGATGATGAGCTGCGTAGCTCCACGCTGACATAAGGGACACATCCACCACTTTGGAAGAAGATATGAGAAACCCTTCACTAGGCAAAAATGGAACAATGCATCTGCACTGCAAAAAAAGCTTTAACCCAGTCCTTTGGGCACAGAGAACAGCTTCAACTCAAGATTTTATAGCCATTCAAAAAAAGGGGTTTAGTGTTAACTCTTGGCTGTTCCTTTTCTCTCCATAACTACCTGAGAGCTGTATAGGTCTCACTGAAGTCTTCCTGACAAAAATCTTCTGGCAAAAATCAACTTTTCCACCACCTTAATGCCTGATTTAGATTTTCCTGTTCTGCTTAATATTTATTTATCTGTGTGCTAGTTTGAGCCAGGCAGCAGGCAGGGCTCACAGAACCACAGAAATGTCCAGGTCAGGAAAGCCCTTCTGGATCACCAAGTCCAACCTAGAACCCTACTCTGCAAGATCCACCTTAAACCATAGACCTAAGTGCCACATCCAAACCACCCTTAAACACATCCAGGGGTGGTGACTCCACCACCTACCTGGGCAGCTGTGCTGGTTTGAGCCTAGCTGGGATATTTTGGTGAGAAGAATTAGATGATAGGCTGTGAAAATGAAACAATGGTGATGCCTATTTCACTCACAGGCTTGCATAAAAGCAAGAACACAAACATAGATAACAGAATTTGCTCTCTGGCTCTGGGCTGCACGCACTTCTGTCTGGCTTTGGCTGCATGCACTTCTGTCTCTAACCTGCTGTCTGTGTAACTAATCCTTCTGCTTCCTAACCCCCCTGGCCAACTCTCCAAACTCACCTTGAGTGTAAGGCAAAATCTAGGGTAATGTAGAGGGTGGAAAGGAGTGGAGGGGTGGTTAGGAACCCCTCTTGGGGACTCTGGTTTCTGGGAGGGCTGTTGTGTTTCTGCATTACCTTTTTAACTTGTCTATTACTGTCTCTTGCTGTATAGATTGTAAATACCTCCTTGTATCTTGTGCTAAGCTGTAAATATAAAGCTTCATTCCTTAACCTCCAGCCAGCTGAGTCTAGTCTGGGTGATGTTTTCACAAGGGTGGGGGAGGAGGTAACACCCAAACCATCACAGTCTGTCTGTTCATTTGTTTGTTTGTTGCAACAGCAACAAGGCAGAAAAGGATGCTGCAAAACTTCTGAAGAGGCTTAACACTAGATGGGGGTTTGAGGACAACCCATCCTAGGTACTGCAGTTGCATGCCATAGACACACTCTGGTCTGAGAGGGCTTCCTGCCTGAGGAAAGGTTTAATAGGTACCTAGCATCACCAGAGAGATTTGAAAAGTGAGTACTCTTTTGGGTTTGTTTTTCTATCCCCTGAACTCAGTTTCTAAGCAGAAGAGAATTTGGAGGCTGTTTTTATGTGACTTGGGTTTGACTCGGTCTTGCTCTGTAGCGGGAACCTCAGCTATCTGCAATCTGTTCTTACCTATTCCTTCTTGTGCAGGTCTAGGAAAGTAGGGCATGAGATCAGCATCTGAAATCAGTTTCCAGTTTGACCTGCAACCCCTCCTGAGTGCACCTCCTCAGACTCTCACTCCATTTTGTGTATCTTCATTAGCACAGTGCCTCTTCTCCTCAGAGAGTGGCTGTTTTATTGAGCTTATTCTGGGATTGCAAAGGTGCTGTCAGGAAAGGCAGAGATGACAGCTGCCTTTGATGCAAACCTGATAATATGACTGCACTTGCTGGTGTCTTGTACCTAGAGTGGTACAAGGAATGCATCCAAGGGGATATTTGATCTTCCATGACTAGATCTGATGATGTGCTTTTCTATGTGGTTTATGCACCCTGTGTGCGTCCAGGCAGTGCTACGCCAAGGAGTTATCTCCAATAGAGTGTGGCAGTGTTTTAAACTGGTCAGTGTTGTCCTTCAACCCCTGAGAAAAGCACTGGGCCACACCTCACCCTGCCTAAAGAGAAATAAAACAAACCAAAAAGCCTATGAGAACAGGCAGAAACTTCAGCTCCATTATCACTCCCCTTCATCTGCTCAAAAACCCTCGCTGCAGGGGTTGTCATGGTGATGCAGGTTTGACCTCTCACTTTTTACTCTTCCAGGAGCTAAAAAGGTAAAAATGAGCCATTCAGTCTCGAATGAAAATCAACCTCCCTCACTCGAAGGATGCCGAATTGCTTTTTCACTTTGTCAGGCCTGAATGTTTCCACAGGTGACACAGAGAGAAAGAAATCTCCAGCCCTGGGCACTGAAGAGCATCTCGAGGGTCAGTGGGATGTGGCAGCAGCGTGCTGGATGGGGCTCAGCAGGAGTGGTCCGTGCCCAAGTTTCCTGGAAGGCACAAGATGCCACATCCCACATTTCCCCTTCAGCATCTCCATCTGTCTCCATGTCCAGCCCCTTGCTCAGCTGGTTTGACATGGGGTTTGTGTTTGTGGCAGCTGTAGGGCAGAAAAATCAAACTATTGATTGATCTGTGTAGCAGCCTCATAAGGCTATAAGCAGGAGCAGAAAGGGTGAAATAATTTATAGGGCTGGGTGCTAGGTTGGACTGGATGATCTTGGAGGTCTCTTCCAACCTGGTTAGTTCTATGATTTGCATTAATATTCTTGAAAGCTGGGGTTTAGCAAACCTGCTGCTTGGCTGTGTTGGCAGTAAAGCAGTGGCATCCTCTCCTTGTCTCTGGGTGAAGCTGGTAATGCACATGGAGGGGCCTGTGTTTGTATAAGGGGGTGGCCTAATTTATCAGGATAGAGCCCTTGTCTGGACCATGAGCTGAAGTAATCTCCTTCTGTCGATTACTTTTGATTCTAAGTCCTCTGCTTTGATAACCAAATCCTTCCCTACTTGCTCATTCCCCCCCCCCAAGTCTCTCCTCCCACCACTTTCATGCAGTGCCAGGGTGGTGTGACATGTGAAACCAGCATGACTTCAAATCAAATATTCAGCCTAATGACAAGCTGGCCTCAAATGAAACATCTGAAGATAAATTCCCCAATGTTTGGTATGGCTCCACCAAATCTCTTCCTACAAGAGAGTCTCCCCTGCTTCTAGCTTAAGACAGAGCTACTGAACTGCTTTGACAGACAAAAAAAACCCCAACCTTGATGTATCTCTATAAAAGAACACATGCACATGTAAATATAGACATGTGTGTATATATATATATAACATGTGTGTATTTATATATGCCTTACATATATAAAGCACCAGCCTTAAAATCCTACTAACCTGCAACTGAAGCCTGGAGTCAGCCAAAGTTCAAATGTTTCTCAAGATTCTGGCATTCAAGTTTCTGAGAAGTGGTGTTCATGGACCTGTGTAATGCAGTAGAAGTCCTTCATGGCACCAGGCAACAGAGTGCAGTTTGTCTCCATGCACAGTTATCCCCAAACCAGGTACTGTCTCTCTGGAGACCCTTCACTGACATATCTTTGCCTTTGCTTTTCTTTCCTTAGAGATGAATCTTTAGTGAGGCAGATTCAACAGAGAGGGTCAGGTGGGCCTTGATCTGACACTGTGCACACTCTGGTGCCCAGGCTCTCTGTTTTGTGCATGAAACTCCAAGCTGTTTCAGCAGAATTAAGGCACTGCTGCCTTCCACATGCTTCAGAAACCTGGCTGTGCTGAGCATCATATTGTTTAAGGGCTGAGACCATCTCTCAGTCCCAGCCATGGGACTGCACTGACCCTCTAAACCTTCACTTTTGCTCCTTTGCAAACCAGTGCAAAGTGCAGTGAGCCCTTACCTGGGGCAGTGCCTTCAAGTGTTTCTGAGAGATGAAGAACATGTACAAAACCCACCCATGACTTACCTTTCACCTACACCGAATTCTGTGGTACCTGCAGACCTTCCTCTCCTCATCATGCACAGCAGCAGTCTAGGATGTCCTCTTCTTAGGTGTCATGCTGCAGCCTCTTGCTCATTTCTGGGAATAACTGTGGATCTCTGCTTCGAAGCCAAAATCTTCTCCAACTCCAGCAGTGATCATTACTACAAAAGTCACCACGACCTCTTCATTCATTCAGCAGAGTCACGTCATGAAGGGACACAGTAGATTGCTTCTTGATCTCAGCTAGGAGGCCACTGATGCCCTGAGTTATGAAGATAGATAGCATTAGTGCCAATACCCTGAGAGTATCTTGTGGAAGGGCATTCCACAGGTTAATTACACCTGTAAAGCTTTTTACTCTACAACAGTAGAGCCCAGTGAGTCTGGTTTGCTTCTATAAAGGATAGTTATCATATTACTTGCAAGCCATTTCTCTATCACAGTTAGGCATTTTCTAAGATTAAGCTTTAAAGGGGGGGAAAAAATATTATCTCAGACATCCTCCTTTGTCTTCATTTCAGCTCTACCAGAAGCAAATCCAGCTCTATTTAGACTTAGTTTGGAGATTGAGGGTGAGAAAGTAGATAGTAGGCTGGTAGATAGTAGCTGAACGTGAGCCAGCAGTGTGCCCAGGTGGCCAGGAAAGCCAATGGCATCCTGGCCTGGATCAGGAGCAGTGTGGCCAGTAGGACAAGGGAGGTTATTCTGCCCCTGGACTCAGCACTGGTCAGGCCACACCTTGAGTCCTGTGTCCAGTTCTGGGCTCCTCAATTCAAGAGAGATGTTGAGGTGCTGGAAGGTGTCCAGAGAAGGGCAGCAAGGCTGCTGAGGGGCCTGGAGCACAGCCCTGTGAGGAGAGGCTGAGGGAGCTGGGGGTGTGCAGCCTGCAGAAGAGGAGGCTCAGGGGTGACCTCATTGATGTCTACAACTACCTGAAGGGAGGCTGTAGCCAGGTAGGGTTGGTCTCTTCTTGCAGGCAACCAGCAACAGAACAAGGGGACACAGCCTCAAGTTGTGCCAGGGGAGGTCTAGGCTGGATGTTGTTAGGAAGTTGTTGTCAGAGAGAGTGATTGGCATTGGAATGGGCTGCCCAGGGAGGTGGTGGAGTCGCTGTCCCTGGAGGTGTTGAAGCAAAGCCTGGATGAAGCACTTAGTGCCATGGTCTGGTTGACTGGATAGGGCTGGGTGCTAGGTTGGACTGGATGATCTTGGAGGTCTCTTCCAGCCTGGTTGATTCTATGTTTCTAAGGATTGCAGTATACAGTGCACTAATCCCATTGTTTTCATATTGTAACGCTCTGGAGGGGTGTTAGGAAGGTGCTAACTTCTCTCTATTTATGATGACTAGGATCAGCTCTGAAATGCAAATTAGAAAGAACTTCACCATCACCACCACCACTTTCTCTCTCTGTTAGCCTGCATTTTTCACAGCCTGAAAGATCCAAGTCATTAGATAAATGACTGCTGGTGGAATGCTATAGCTGCAGTGCAAACTACAAAGAATAAATCCATTAAAAAAAAACAATCCCCAAGAGAAAAAGTTCTGTTTTTCAGATTTAAATGTGCTAGTTATCAGCCAGTCCTGTTCAGAGGGCTTTAAAATACACACTGCCTCCTCAGCTCTGATGCAGCTCTAACTGGACTCAAGCTTGGAGCTAAAATAGAACGTATTTTACAAAGTGGTGCAATATAAAACTGTTGTCTAAACATCCCTCCTGCTTACCAGGGCTCTCTAGGAGCTCTTTACAGAGGATCTTGCTTCTTCTTTATAGTGTCATCATTTCTATCTCTGTTTAGGAGTGGAATGAACTTGTCAGTAATTGTCTTCCCACTAGCCAACCCTCGTCCCAGCTTCCTCCACGCTCATCTCTCCAGCTTGGGTCGGACACAATGGGGAGTGCTCCTGCCAAAGTCATTTCAACATCAGGCTTTCAGCGTGCTGCAGAGCAAGGAGGTCACTCCTGGAGCCTTGCCAGCAGCCTCTTGAACCCTGAGGTCATTGCGGGGACCAGGGAACAGTGACAGGGTTGCGGTGGTCGTGTCCAGAGGCTCTGCTCTCCTGAAGCGGCACTGCTGAGATGGAAGGAAACTTGGCAAGCAGGCTACTGAGCAGGCAGGATGCCCTGCACACACACAGATGGACCTGACCTAGCCGTGGGGCTGGAGGAGGTGTCTGATGGGATTCTCAGGACGGATAGACACTGTGTGGCTTTGCAGAACAAACCGCAGCAGGCAGGCTGGGCTGAGCTGTAAGGTGCTGCCACAATGCTGGAAGCAGCTTTCATGTCAAAACCCCTGAGACATGAGGGTGGTTCTCAAATGCAGGAGACTCAGCTCATGATTCTGCCACTCTGATTCACCAGTTTAACCCATCCACTGCCTGGGCACATCCTGCAGATACTCTGCCCTTCAAAAAGGGCAAAGTTTATTTCCTCCTGATATTTTGCTTTTAGCTCACAGCTTCTGCTTTCAAGGCTGTGAGAATACTGAGATCTGACTTTGAGCTCTGCCAGAGATTTCCTTCTGTGATTCTTAGCTACCCCACTTCGGATCTGGCCAGCTGGGGAAATTAGTGGCTAATAAACTCTTGCATAAAGTTGCAGTGGATTAGCTACTCAGAAGAGCTGCCTGTGAATCTGCTCCTCTCATCTGAGGGGATTCACTGTGTGAAGGACTTGCTGTGGGTTCAGAAGTTGCTGCATGTCAGCTGATCCATGGTAACTGTCCATGGCAAATGTGAGATAATTCAAGGGAGTTTAATCCTTTTTCTTAGCCAGTCCACACGATGAGTCCGCGCAGGGCGGTCGGTACGCAGTACATTCACGCCACAATTTACTGTGTACTAATTTCCCCAAGCCTTTAATTTCACAGTGTCTCAGTTTCCTCATCTGTAAAAGAGAGATAATAAATACTTCCCTTTCTGGCAGGAGTGCTGGAGATCCTTCAGCAGCAAACATAAAAGGAGTCATTTAAAAATAGTCACTTGCAGAAACTTCATTTTCGGCGTTAAGGAGTTACTTGTGTCTGATCTGGCGCTAGAGCAGCGTGAAAGGAGCAATGGAAGCAAATCACACTTGAAAAGTAAATAACCCCCACCAATGTGAAAAAAAAAAATCACCAGGCAGCTGACCACAACAACATCCCCATGCAACTACAAACCTTTGCAAAGCTTTCTGTTTCAAGCCAGCTGTGATTCCTTTTTAAAGGGGATGAAACTGAACCGATGTATCTGCAATAAAGATGCACCAGATTGCTTCCTTTCAGAAAGGAACCACACGTGTCAGGAAAGCCTAAACCTTGCCTTTCTTGGGAGGCCCTAAACTTAGCTTTTGACCAAGTGATGCCTGACCAGACCCAGAAAACAGTGTGGTTTTTATTTCAGATTTTCCTAGACTGTAATAACCCAGGGGCTATGTGCTATAAAGTGGAGGAGTTGGAATAGACCCATTTTTTAAGAGGGATATGGTTAGGTTTATGTTCCTGATTGGAATGTTTGGTTTTAAACTTTTCTTTTGGGGAGAACATTTCCAAACTAGCTGCAGTTTCAGTGATGGTTCTATTTATGTTGCAATCCCAGTCTCTGGGAATTGTCTTGGTCTTTCCTGGTGCAGCTGAGGCATCAAGAAAGGAAATTTTGCTTTTAACAATTATTCCTCAGGCTGAAATGATGAGTAGAGTATTATAGCATAATCACACAGGATCAACCAGGTTGGAAGAGACCACCAAGCTCATCCAGTCCAACCTAGCACCCAGCCCTAGCCAATCAACTGGACCATGGCTCTAAGTGCCTCATCCAGGCTTTTCTTGAATGCCTCCAGGGATGGTGACTCCACCACCTCCCTGGGCAGCATGTGCCCAGGTGGCCAAGAAAGTCAACAGCATCTTGGCCTGGATCAAAACCATTACTGCCAGCAGGACCAGAGAAGTGATTTCCTCCCCTGTACTTAGCAGTCCTGAGGCCACATCTTGAGTCCTGGGTTCAGTTTTGCAGCCCTCACTCCAAGGACTTGGAGAAAGACTCCATAACCTCTGTGGGCAGCCTGCTCCAGGGCTTTGCACCCTCACACCAAAGAAGTTTTTCATCATGTCGAGTTGGATCTTCCTGGGTTCCACTTTGTGTTCATTGCCCTTTGCCCTGTCACAGGATATCACTGAAAAGAGCCTGGCCCCTTCTTCTTGACACCCACCCCTCAGATGTTTGTAAACATTCATAACATCTCTCAGGTTGCTCTTCTTCAGGCTAAAGAGCCCCAAGAACTCCACTTCTAACCACTGCTTCGTTTAGTGTCTGGGATGGGGTTTTTCTCCTCTTAACTCACTAATATTTGCTTCCACAGAATCAAGCAGGTCGGAAGAGACCTCCAAGATCATCCAGTCCAACCTAGCACCCAGCCCTAGCCAATCAACTAGATCATGACACTAAGTGCCTCATGCAGGCTTTTCTTGAACACCTCCAGGGACAGCGACTCCACCACCTCCCTGGGCATAAAAGTTGCTGAGGTCAGGAAGCAGAGGGAAGGATCAGGAACTTTTCATTAGCAACCATATATTGGAAATTCTGATTAACATATAAAAAGGAATCACTTGAAACTTTTGTATAGGGATATAAGACTCTTTTCTTTCTCTCCCCTCTGCTGCTGAGGAAAACTTTTAGATCTGCTCCTGCTCTGCTAACAAAGCAGTTTGAAAAGCAGTTTAAATTGAAAAGCTTTCCATTTCTTCCCCCCCAGCCCCCAACACCCCTCCTTTTTATTTTTAATATTAATTCCTCAGCTATTTCCAAGTGATATTTCACATCACAGGTAGGGAACAGCTAATTCCAATCATCGATTGCCTCCTTGAGAGTGTTGCGCCGCGGTGCAAGCAGACTCCGCTCTGTACTGTGGTACTTAAGTGCCCTCCACTGGATGCCAAAGGCAAAGGCAGGATTTCTTCTCGGGCATAGAAAGAAATCTCCACCAACATACAAAGCAAGTAGGAACTTCGACTGGGCTTCACTTGTTTTCTCTGATCTCTTCCATCTCCCCACCACAGAGTCCCTGAGGTTAGCCTGACTGGAGCTAATAATTCTGAGAAAGTACAACTGCCAAGGAAATAATTGTCACTGTCTCTTGGCCAAGCAATAATGACTGTCCTTTAGCCACAGGTTTTAAATCCAGTGAGCATTAATAACAATATGGAGAGAAAGAAAGAGGGAAAGGAAAGTAGAGGGATGTGAGGATGCTGGAGCGTGTCCAGAGAAGGGCCACAAGGATGCTCAGAGGGCTGCAGCAGCTCTGCTGTGAGCACAGACTGAAAGAGTTGGGGCTGTGCAGGCTGGAGAAGAGGAGGCTCCCAGGTGACCTTCTTGTGGCCTTCCAGGATCTGAAGCAAGGTACAAAAAAAGATGGGGAGGAATTTTTTATGCTCTCAGGAGGTGACAGGACTGGGGGGGATGCAGCAAAGCTGGAGGTGGGGAGAGTGAGATTGGAGGTGAGGAGGAAGCTGTTGAGCATGAGAGTGGTGAGAGCCTGGAATGGGTTGCCCAGGGAGGTGGTTGAGGCCCCATTGCTATTTAAGGCCAGGCTGGCTGAGGCTGTGGCCAGCCTGATTTAGAGTAGGGTGTCCCTGGGCATGGCAGGGGGGTTCAAACTGGCTGCTCCTTGTGGTCCCTTCCAACCGTGACTGATTCTATGACTCTAAGAAAGACTGTCTTTTTGGGGTGAGTAGCATAGTTTAATGTAGTTTAGGAAAAGTTAGGATCCTCAGAGCTCTTACACTAGGAAGCACCCAGGAATGTCCTTTAATGTGCTTCTGTGAAAGCAAATTTCTCCAAAGCCCACCAATTTTAACAAAAACCTTAAAAAGAGTCTCCGAGTGTTGCCTGCAATAACTCCACCAGGAGCAAAGGCTCCAGCCAAAGATCTTGCCCATCTGCCTGACATTTTGATGCTTCAGCTGACTTGAATTAGGAAGATATTTTCAGTCCACCCAGCCTCAAGTTGTTAAGAGAGTCCTCTGAAGCAGTGACTTAGCCGATGCAGGGAGCTGCTGGTTGTGCTCTTGATGGCTTTATTAGAAACACAGTGGTGGATCTGGGTGATATAAAAACCATCCAGGGGAGAGCTGCAACACCTCACCTCCTTTTGCAAGTAACAGGACCGCTTGGGTGTGAGGGGCAAGCAAGCCTAAAAAATAGCTGCGAGCGCTGCACCGTTCCTCGTACCTCACATCACAGTGCCCTTCCCCCCTCCCCCCCAAGATGGCATGCCTCCCATGCAACACATGTTGGAGTGAACTTTTGCTCCTTGGAAAATGGGACGACACATTTTCCCATGCAGGCGGGTGAGGAGGTTTGCCTCCCATCGCTGTGGCTCAGAGCTGAAGGCTGCTGTGTTTGGTAGGGTTTAAGATCGGCGGTGCCTTGAGCTTTAGCCCTTGGCGGCTGAGGCGTGTGGCTCTCCTTTGATTGCAGCTCTCCATCACAGTCAGGGAAAGCAGGACTGGAAAGTTGGGTAGGAATATCTTTCACTGCCTTCCCTTCTGCCAGAGCCTGACTTCTGCTTTCCCAGCTTTCTGCAAATGCCTCAGTCCTTGCGTAGACAAAATCCCACCAACTTGGGAGATTTAGTCTGCTTGGCTCAAAACTGCAGAATTTGACCTCTGGAAGCTTGTGCTAAGTCCTTGCAGTTCTGATTCAGAGTTTAAGCTTTGGCCTGGAATAACAATGACCGTGAGGGGAAGCCATAGGTTATGAGCTGGGTGAAATGATACCTGCTCCTTGCCAGAGCGAGTAGCCGTGTTTCAAGCAACTTCTGTCCTCATTTACCTTTAAATAACTATATAAAGATGCTCAAAGTTCCTTTCCAGAGAGAGTAGCCATGTTTCAAGCAACTTCTGTCCTCATTTTCCTTTAAACAAATATACAAAGATGCTCAAACTTCCCCATCTGAGCTGTACTGATGAAAATAATGGGCACATTAATTTGTCCAGGGGGGTCAGCGAGTCTCCCCAGCTCCCAGGTTTTCAAGCAAGAGTGGTGTAGCTTGCCCCATAAAACATTTATTTTTTTCATAATTTATGAAGCATTACATATTGTGAGCCCACAATGCCAGCTGACGTAATAGGCAATAAATTTGCACTAGCTAAACATTCCTCATGCATTTTCCTCCTGATGTGACAATGTGGGACATAAATTTCAAAGGAAAGTTGCCTTTGGAAGACAAAAGCGAGGCAAAAGGAAAAGAATGCCCTTAAATCAATAAATACTTATACCCCACCAATCATTTCCTGAGCCCTTCCCTTACTCGTGGTCGCAGCTTTGAAGCCTCTTGCTACTCTTGCTTCAAAGCTGCAGTGGGAAGCTGCTGGGGTGGGTCTCTCGTGCCCGCCGTGAGTGGCAGGGCTGGCTGCAGCCTTGATGTGGGCAGCTGAAGATGTGAGACCTGAGACTGAGTAGGTTTAGACTGGTGGCCAAGAGAGCCAATGGCATCCTGGCCTGGATCAGGAACAGTGTGGCCAGGAGGACAAGGGAGGTTATTGTGCCCCTGGACTCAGCAATGGTCAGGCCACACCTTGAGTACTGTGCCCAGTGCTGGGCTCCTTGATTCAAGAGAGATGTTGAGGTGCTGGAAGGTGTCCTGAGAAGGGCAAAGAAGCTGGTGAGGGGCCTGGAGCACAGCCCTGTAAGGAGAGGCTGAAGGAGCTGGGGGTGTGCAGCCTGCAGAAGAGGAGACTCAGGGCCGACCTCATTGCTGTCTACAACTACCTGAAGGGAGGCTGTAGCCAGGTGGGGTTGGGCTCTGCTGCCAGGCAACCAGCAACAGAACAAGGGGACACAGTCTCAAGTCATGCCAGAGGAAGTCTAGGCTGGATGTTAAGAGGAAGTTGTTGCCAGAGGGAGTGACTGGCATTGGAATGGGCTGCTCAGGGTGGTGGTGGAGTTGCTGTGCCTAGAGGTGTTCAAGCAAAGCCTGGATGGGGCACTTAGTGCCATGGTCTGGTTGACTGGATAGGGCTGGCAGATAGGTTGGACTGGCTGATCTTGGAGGTCTCTTCCAAACTGATTGATTCTATTATATTGGGAAAAAAGTTCTCACAGAGAGTGTGGTCAGGCACTGGAATGAGCTGCTCTGATGGTTTGGGTGTTACCCACCCCCCACACTTAAGAAAATCACAGGGATCATAGGATATTAAGAGTTAGAAGAGACCCAAGGAGATCATCGAGTCCAATCTTCCTGCCAGAGCAGGACAATACTATCTAACATAGATGACAGAGGAAGACATCCAGACAGGCCTTGAAAGGCTCCAGAGGTGACCCCACAAACTCTCTGGGGAGTCCAGACTAGACTCAGCCAATCTGGAAATTGAAGAATGCAGCTTTATAGTTATAGCTTAGCACAATATCCAGGCAGATATTTACAATCTCTACAGCTATAGACAGTAATAGACAAGTTAAAAAGTGATACAGAAACACAGCAGCCCTCCCAGAAACCAGCATCCCCAGGAGGGGCTCCCAACCACCCTTCCACCTTCTTCCCAACCCTCTACCTTACCCCAGACTTTGCCTTACGTTCAAGGTGAGTTTGGAGAGTTGGCCAGGGAGGTTAGGAAGCAGTGGGATTAGTTATACAGACAGCAGGTTAGAGAGAGAGAAGTCCAGCCCAAAGCCAGAGAGCAAATTCTGTTATCTATGTTTGTGTTCTTGTTTTTATACATCTCAGCAAGCCTATGAGTGCAGTACACATCATCACTGTTTCCTTTTCACAGCCTATCATCTAATTCTTCTCACTAAAATATCCCAGCTAGGCTCAAACTAGCACAGCTCCCCAGGGAGGTGGTGGAGTCACCAACCTTGGATGTGTTTAAGAGTGGTTTGGATGTGGTGCTTAGGGCTATGGTTTAAGTTGGCTCTTGTAGAGTAAGGTTCGAGGTTGGATTTGGTGATCCAGAGGGGCTTTGCCAGCCTGCATGTTTCTGTGACTCTGTCTTTGCACTTTTGAAGATGAATTTTCTGGTGATAATTTAGCAGGCATGCAAAGATGTAATTGCAGGGTCATAACACAGAGCACAGCATTGCAAAACAACCCACTTAAAACTCACCTAACGTGGCTATGAAAGCCAGCTGATGAATTCTCATGCTCCAGAAGACACCTCACAGGCTGATGGTTAAGACTCTTAGCATCTGTAAAATTGCCAAGTGACTTCTGCCACGCAGGGAGGACCCAGTGCACAGCATTGCTTGGTTTCATTTGGTCTTGTTCTGTTCAATTCAGTGCACCAAAAGAACATCTCCTTCAGGAAAATGCTGCAAAGCAAGGGAGGGGGAAAATGTGGAAGTTATTTGGATGCATGATGCAGAACAGGAGTGAAGGGCAGAACAGAGTAAAGCAGTCCAAAGGTTTTCTCTAGAATCAGAACTCTGGCTGCCCTGTGGTTGAGAAATAAACACAACAATGTGTATAGACAGTGGAAAGAAGCTTTGCTATGAAAGAACAAACTTTCTTTTTGATTTAGGTTTTGGCATCTGTGGGGCTTGATTGGACTTTACACCAGAAGTCCAAAGAAGAGGAAAAAAAAGATCAGGAATTATGTGAATTTCCACGTGTTGGGAGTCAGTTCTCCTAGGGAAGACCACATCCAGGGACATCAACTGGCAGAAGAGTTGGAGCTAGCCCTGCCCCTGGCTTGGTGCAAGTCTGCCTTTGCATGGAAAACCCTTGGGTCTCAGTAACAGCAGAAGGGTTTGGCTGATCTAGTAAGAGGAATTCACTTGGAAAAGGCAGACAATGGCACTAGCTGGTCCCAAGGGTAAAATTAAGCTTCTACACAACACATCCCAGGGGTGGGAATGCCCTTAGCTGAGTAACCCCAGCTGCAAAACGATTCTAGGTGTGCAAGGACTACTGCCTCTGGAAACAATGTCAGGGGAAGCTGGGCACATTATGAATCCCTCCCTTCCCAATGCTATTCCTACATCCTTCTGATGACTGTGCCCAGTGCACAGGGCAATCCTCATGCATAGACTCAAGCTCACCACAAGGATCTCCTGCATTAGCCTTGGGTATGGCAGTGAGGTTTACCTGCTCTGCCCTCCTCCCTCAGTAGTAGATGCCTCAGGCAACCAGACAAAATGCTGTCAGAAGTAAAAGGTTCCTTGCCTCCCTTCTGGCCTTTAATAAACCCACAGAAGACAAGACATATTTAATCCCTACTGCAAAGATGCAGACTCCAAACTGATGAGATAGGGTCAGGCTGGTTCCTGCTCTAACATTTTAAAACACTGTCTACCCTCCTCAAGACAGGATGAGGATCACAAAGCAGGCAGCCTTACTGTGAAAAGCTACTCAGAAGTGTTTGTTTTTCTTATCTCCAAATCAAGACAAATTTCTCAACTGCTTGTAGGAGTCCTGTTTCTAGAAGTCATAAATGGAAAGAAGTGTCTTCCCCCCCACCCCCATCCCTGTCTTCTTCTCCACATACTGTTTTCTGCCTTCAGGGTATCTGTTCTAAGCTTCCAAAAAATCCATCTGGTTATTTTACTGTAATACACTCACTAGAACTGTAAGATCACAGAGGGAAACAAAAAACCCACATTGGAAAAGGACCTGCTAAGGTTTCTAGGCCAACCTCCTGCTTGAAGCTGCAATAACATCACCACCAGATCAGACTGGGGGTGACTTTGTGTAGATGAAAGTCACCAAGGAGAGAAATCCCACTTCTTCCCTGAATGACATGGCATTCCAGGTGAAGAAGTTTAGTTGTGGTTTTAAACATACAGCATGAAAGTAGTCTTGAAGTGAGAGAGTCCTCCTTAGCAGCTAAATGTGGCACAGCAACAGGCCTGGAAGAAGGGTCTGGTAGGTCTTTTATATCATGCTATAACCCTACCTTGTGCTACATGTTGGATACCCAGTCTCAGGCAGGACAAACATTGCTGCACAGGTGAATCTCCAGGGCATTTTAATGTATAGATTCTTAAAGGCTTCCTTTATGAGCACTGCTTTGGTAATTGAAGTTCTCCTCGAAGAGATGTAAAAATAACTTATTACCATTTGGAAGTCAGGGTTGATTTTATGTGGCAGAGATGAGACAAATTTCCTCCTATAGCTATCTATGTTGTCAACTACAGATGATATTTAAGAACAGCTCACAGGGCTGGGGTAAGACAGGTCAGACTTGCCTCTGAAGAATCTATTGGCCCTCAGCAGTGACTAGCCAGGGCTCCCCCTCTGAATAGTCAAGTCTCTGAGTGAATAGAAAAGGAACTAAGGGGCAATAATCAACACCATCCACTGGCTTACTTACATCTGATCTTCAGCTAAACACATCTTTTCCTCTAACATTCCCCAGAAAGGCTACAACTGGGCTGAATCCAGGCTTCTAGCACACCTCCACCAAGCAATGGAGAAGCAAAAAAGGCTGCAAGGGGATGACAGGTCAGGCAAGATTGCTGGAGGGCAGTGGAACACAGTGATGTTTTGATGGGTCTAATGACACTGAGATACAGTCCTAAGAAGGGACTCCTATACAAGACAAGCCTGGATGAGGCACTTAGTGCCATGGTCTAGTTGATTGGATGGGGCTGGGTGCTAGGTTGGACTGATCTTGGAGGTCTCTTCCAACCTGATTGATACTATGATTCTATGATTTCATGAGCATATGATATTTTGGAGTCTCATTTCAGTGTCTCCCACTTTAAATGTTCTTACCTTCCCTTGGATTAGACAGAGACTTCAGCATTTTTTGCAGGCTCTTCCCAAAGGCAGCTGCTGAAATCCAGGCAGGTGATTCTTCAGAAGCAAAACACTTCCAAAGTCTTTCACTCAGCTGACATTATGAACATCAGAAGATTATACCTATGAACTGATTCCATGCAGTTCTATGCTTTGTTTAAATCATTTCACCTACTTTTCATTTTTTTTCCCTTTCTTTTTCCCCAGTCATTATACAGCATCTGAAAGATAAAAGAGGGAAATCATTTTGTTACTTTAAATACTTATCTCAAGCTCTCATTTTGACTGCATCAAATCCATGCACTGTGTTAAAAAATGCACAGGGGGAAAAAAGCCCAAGGATATAGCTAAGAGTGAGAAGGGGGGAAAAAACCCTAAAACCAACCCAGAAAACAACAACAGCAGATCAGAAAAGAAGAAGAAGTGTCTGAAAAATGAGAAACAACAACAACAACAACAAAAAAGCACAGAGCTATAGCATGGTAGAAGAAATAAATACACCACATAATTTATTGCAGGGAGAGTTCTGAAGAAAATGTCTTGTGAAATAAATATAATGCTCATGAGGACAAGAGATCTCATTCATATCCAATCTGTCTTGTGTAAAGAACTAGGCAATAATGTTCAAGTAAGTGAGTCACTGCAAGATCTCCCAGCTCAGATGGAGATTGCTCAATAGAAATAATAACAAGCCACAGAAAAAAGGCAGTGTAAGTACAGGTGGGAAAGGAATACACACTCAGGGCAATAAGCACACACAAAATACAGAGATTGCTGTGCAAAGTAAAGGCAGGATTCGTGTCTTTCTCTGTCTTACAGACCGCTCTGCCTTCCATGCCTCTTTGTGACAGTGAAGATCTGCTGGAGTGCCCAAGGTTCTTCCCAGAGAGAGTGATTGGCATTGGAATGGGCTGCCCAGGGAGGTGGTGGAGGCACCGCCCCTGGAGGTCTTCAAGAAAAGCCTGGATGAGGCACTTAGTGCCATGGTCTGGTTGACTGCATAGGGTGCTAGGTTGGACTGGATGATCTTGGAGGTCTCTTCCAACCTGGCTGATTCTATGATTCTATGATTCTAGGTGGCAGCCTCCCTTTGGCTGTGCTCGAGATGGCACAGGCGTAGACAACCTGGATAAAAGGTGACTTATTTATGGATCTGAACTCAAGGCTTTCTTAGAGAAGGACCTTTCAACTGTTCTTCACAATGAGATGTGAAGATCTGAATCTCAAGAAATGTCAGGTCCCTTCCATGCCACCACCCACCTGCGGGCAGAGGAAGGGAGAATCTGATGTCAAAGAGATCAAGAGGAGGGTAGCTCAGTACTTAGGCACTTCAGTAAATCATAGAATTATAGAATCATAGAATCAACCAAGTTGGAAGAGACCTCCAAGATCATCTAGTCCAACCTAGCACCCAGCCCTAACCAATCAACCAGACCATGGCACTAAGTGCCTCATCCAGTCTTTTCTTGAAGACCCCCAGGGACGGTGCCTCCACCACCTCCCTGGGCAGCCCATTCCAATGCCAATCACTCTCTCTGTGAAGAACTTCTTCCTAATATCCAGCCTATACCTACCCTGGCACAACTTGAGACTGTGTCCCCTTGTTCTGTTGCTGGTTGCTTGGGAGAAGAGGCCACCCCCCACCTGGCTACAATGCCCCTTCAGGTAGTTGTAGACAGTAATAAGATCACCCCTGAGCCTCCTCTTCTCCAGGCTAAACAGGCCCAGCTCCCTCAGCCTCTCCTCATAGGAGAAAATGATATACACTTGCCCTGCAGGAGCTACACCTAATTTGGGGCATAATCTTTTGTGTGTGTCCATGTGGTCTTCCATAGGCAGGATGATTGTGGCAGAACAGGATTGGGGCAGCCCTTGCAGTGCAACAGACTGGTAGCCACATTGTACAGAATCACACAGAAGCACAGCACCATGCAGGTTGGCAAAGCCCCTCAGGAGCACCAAGTCCAACCTAGAACCCTGCTCTACAAGATTCACCTTAAACCATAGCCCTAAGCACCACAGCCAAACCACCCTTAAACACAGCCAGGGTTGGTGACTCCACCACCTCCCTGGGCAGCTTGCTCCAGTACTTGACCACTCTCTTCCTGAAAAACTTTTTCCTAATGTCCAATCTAAACCTACTCAGTCTCAGCTTGAGGCTATTCCCCCTTGTTCTGTCTCCAACTACCTGTGAGAAGTGCCCAGCAGCATCCCTTCAGGTAGTTGTAGACAGCAGTGAGGTCTTCTCTCAGCCTCCTTTTTTTTTCAAACTAAAAACATTAGGAGAGTTCCCCATTCAAACCAACACATCCTGGGGAAAGGCTGGCTTGGGCAGCATGAGAACAGCAGCACACAGAACTGAGACTGCTCGAGCATGGCATGCTTGCACAAGGACCTAGGACTGGCTGCCAAAGACCTGCTGCCCTTGGTGAGAACCAAGGACTCGCTCGCTTGCAAACCCACACTATCTGCACGCTGGCAGGGCTGGATTCAGCCCTCCTACACACTGGGGCTCTCACAGAGTGCCTGCAGAAGGTGTCTGGGCACCTTGTGCAGTCAGAGGAGGAAAACAGACATCTCCAGCGAGTGATTCATCGCTCTCTAAAATCCGAGCCTCGTGAGAACGCTTCAAAATATCCGAGTTCATTTACTCCCAAAACACAGCACAACCTGCTTTTATGTTACTGGGTTTTCATTAGCTGCTTCTCTCCTTGCAGGTGCCTCAGGAATATTTGAGGGGGAAAAAAAGCATCTGACTATTTCTGATGTAAAGCTGCTGCAGTTGTAGGCATCCAGCTTTGGCAGGTATGAGGTAAGGAAGGAGAAGGGATTAGCAGTATGGCAGAAGGAGCTGTGGATAACTGGATCTTGCACAGAGCTTTTCCCAATCCAGGACTGCAGATTTGCATCAGGAATCTTCTTGTGGCTGCTGTTTTTACCAGTGTTTGCATAGCAGTATCATAGAATCACAGAATGTCAGAGGGTAGAAGAGACCTCAAAAGATCATCTGGTCCAGCCCCCCTGCCAGAGCAGGATCACCTAGAGCAGATCACACAGGAATGTGCTCCAGAACTGGATGCAGTACTCCAAGAGGGGTCTCACCAGAGTGGAGTAGAGAGGGAGAATCACCTCCCTTGACCTGCTGGCCACACTCCTCCTGATTCAGCCCAGGATCTGGTTGACCCTGTGGGCTGCAAGTGTACACTGCTGGCTCAAGAAATGGAGAAGAACACCACCACCTGAGTGACCTGACCAAGCAGGGAACCTGCTTCTGTACTCCAGGTCGCAGTGCCTGTGCCTTGGATTTCACTAGCTGCAAGAAAAAAATCACCAGAAAGGATCCCTTGGAGGAAAACAATAAATGAAGGTTAAAAATTAAAATCAACAAGTGCAGTTCAAGCTGCTACCATGGAAAATTTCCCCGTGGCTGTAGGTGCAAACAGCACAGTGGGTGATAAAAAGAACAGGCAAAGATGTTATCTGCAGGTCATAGAATCCAAGCACAACTCCAGGCTAGGTGGCGAATGGCTGAGAGCAGCCCTGAGGGAAAGGACCTGGGGGTCTGGGGTGATTAAAAGCTCAACAGGAGCCTGCAGTGTGAGTGCAGCCCAGACACAATCCTGTCCTGGCTGCAGCAAGAGCAGTGTGGGCACAGGGCAAGGGAGGGGATTCTACCCCTTGGCTCTGCTCTCCTCAGACCCCACCTGCAGTCCTGGGTGAAGTTCTGGAGCCCCCAGCACAAGAAGGACATGGAACTGTTTGAGCCAGTCCAGAGGAGGCCACAAAGATGCTCAGAGGGCTGCAGCAGCTCTGCTATGAGGACGGCCTACAAGAGCTGGGGCTTTGCAGCCTGGAGAAGAGAAGGCTTCCAGGAGACCTTACAGTGGCCTTCCAGTATCTGAAGGGACCCTACAGGATGGCTTGGGAGGAACTATTGACAAGAACTTGTAATGACAGGACAAGGAGGAATGGGTTTAAAGTGGCAGAGGGGAGATTGAAACTGGATGTTAGAAAAGGATTCTTTCCAGTGAGAGTGGTGAGACACTGGCACAGGTTGCCCAGGGAGGTTGTGGCTGCTCCCTCCCTGGAGGTGTTCAAGGCCAGGTTGGATGAGGTCTTGAGTGACCTGTTCTAGTGGGAGGAGTCCCTGCCTCTGTTAGGAGGTTTGAACTGGATGATCTTTGGGGTCCTTTCCAGCCTAAACCATTCCATGATTCTATAACTGATTTGGTTGGAAAAGCTCTCTAAGATCATCAAGTCCAGTCATCAGCCTAAGATCACAATGGCCATTAAATCTCATCCCAGAATGCCATGTCCACACATTTCTTGAACACCTCCAGGGCTGGTGACTCCACCACCTCCCTGGGCAGCCTGTTCCAATGCCTGACCACTCTTTCAGTAAAGAAATTTTCCCTCATCTCCAATCTAAACCTCCCCTGGCACGTTTTCAGGCCATTTCCTTTTGCTGTATCACCCAATACTAGGAAGAAGAGACACTTTGAGGTGCATTGTGGCTGTTTAAATTGCTGGGGTGCTCTGGAGTGGGACTCCCATGGCCAACCAAAGGAGTCAGCTCGGGGCTGTGCCTGCACAGTGTCACTAGATGCTGTGATCAGGGTGAGTACAGCAAGTCAATGTTCTAGTGGGAGGTGTCCCTGCCTCTGGTGAGGGCTTGGAACTAGATGATCTTTGAGGCCCTTTCCAACCTGAACTATTCTATGATGGCAATGAAATGGACACACCAATGTTTCTGAGGCACTTGCTAGCAAGGCAATGCCTTGTTCATCAGCACACACAAAGCTACCTAAGCACTGGAGTTTTTAAATGCAATTAATTGATCATTTTTCACTTCCTAAGATCTCCCATTCCATCCTTCAACAGTCAGACATCTGCCTGGCAGGGGGATATGTCGTTCTGCTCTGTACACAAGCTTTGGTGAGCCTCTTTATTTTACATTCCAGATACTAGGGGACATAGTTTCAGTTGATGTATATTGTAACATCTCAGCTGAAGTCAATGGAACTATGAAAGCCTACACAGTAATTAAGGAATTACCTCAAGACATTAAACTTATCAACCTGACTCTTGATACCATGGATTTAAAGGAGAGAGAGAGAGAGAGAATAAGCATTTGTAATACCTGGTTATAAAAGAGGTGTTTCTAACTTCTATCTACTCATACCCAATACCTCAACACCACTTTCCACAAGTGACATGAACACAGACTGAGGAATAAAAAAAAAACAAAACAAAAAACCCACCCAAAAACAACAGAAATGGGAAAGGGGGAAAAAAAAGAAGAAAGAAAAAGGCATTCATTTTTAACATCCTGATTTTTTCAGACTGACTTCACGCTTTCAGAGAACTGTGTGATGACAATACAAACAGTAGCTCATTTCTCAATCAAATTCCACCCACATCAGTGTGTCACACTTGTGCCTGATGAGCAGGAAAGGGGTGGTGATGGGGTGTTATATACCCAGGGGCATGGAGACACACAAAACAACAGGTACTGCAAGCCCCTTTTCAAGCTTTCTTGTCTCTGCTCTTGCCCTAGATATAAGGCTGGACCAGCAGAAAAGAAGGATATGGAGGTTTTTTGGTGCCAATGCCACAATCTTTGAAACCTTCAGACTGGAATGGGCTGCCCGGGGAGGTGGTGGAGTCACCGTCCCTGGGGCTGTTCAAGGCAAAGTTGGATGAGCCACTTGGTGCCATGGTCTAGCCTTGAGCTCTGTGGTAAAGGGTTGGACTTGATGATCTGTGAGGTCTCTTCCAACCCTGATGATACTGTGATATATATATATATATATATATATATACACACACTTACATATTTAACTGTACTTTCTGATAAGTCTCTGTGGGAAAAAAAATTAATCCACTAACTCTGGTGATTTTTGCCTTGACACTGGGTAAACTGAGGCTGACTGACCTGAACTGCCACCAACCACCCCACTGTGACTACTGGGCCTGAGTTCTGAGTCCCTCTCCTCTTGCCTGGCCGCTGCAGCGATCTTCTTCAGGGCGTAATTACTCCATCAGTAACACTGAGCCAATTTTATCTGACAGAGGCTGCTCTAAGTGCCCAGCCTGCAGGTTACATCTCACCTGCAGGAACTTAAAGAGGCTATATGGACATCTGATTTCATGATTCATTTAAAGCAAGACAAACTGCTGCTTTGAAGCCCCTGCTCCCCCTTCCCCTTTTCACATCCGATGAGCGCGCAGTGAGTGGAATTATACTCAGCATGTCACACTCCAGCGGACAGAGATGGTTTGTAAAAGCTGATAAGCCTTGTTAAGGTTTGCAACTTTGTATGAACTGGAGTGATAAATACTGGGCTCGTGAAATGCCAAATACTGCTGGAATGTTGGCGTGAGCACGACAGAGCTCCCAGCTAATGTGGGAGCGGGTAGGGACGCTGTGCAGTAAATTACAGTCATCATGTGCAGCCGCTTTGCCTGCAAAACCTCAGCCAAGGGTAGCTCCTACTGCACACTACACGGGCATCTAATCGAGCTAATGACTTGTATTTAAATTAATGAAGCAGGAATGATGTGATGAGGGTCCTGCATGGCTGCTGAGGGAAGTGATTGGCAATATTTGCTCATGCGTTACCCTGCTTGCTTACGGTTTACCTGCTCTGGTGGGGCCGTGTGTTTATGGGCACACCCAGCCAGTGGCTAATGACCAGAGAGACTCCATCAATAGAACAAGGGCACACAGCCTCAAGTTGTGCCGGGATGTTAGGAGGAAGTTCTTCACAGAGTGATTTGCCATTGGAATGGGCTGCCCAGGGAGGTGGTGGAGTCACTGTCCCTGGAGGTGTTCAAGAAAAGACTGGATGAGGCACTTAGTGCCATGGTCTGGTTGATTGGACAGAGCTGGGTGCTAGGTTGGACAGGGTGATCTTGGAGGTCTCTTCCAACCTGGTTGACTCTATGATTCTATGATTCCTTTCCTTTGGTTTTTAACAAGGAGATGACAACCCCACTCACTAGCAACCTTTCAAATTGTCTTCCTTTCTTTTTTTTTTTCTCTCCTTTTCTTTTTTCCTTCTTGATCAAAAGGAATTTCAGAATTATGTCCTACACGCAGATGAAAGCAAAGTTTGATCTTCTGAAGTGCGAAACTTCTCTGCTTTGACCTGCACCGATTGAGATGAAGGAGAATTTTGTCTTTAGTAATTAACATGACAAATAACTGTGAACGGGAACTTGCCGTTCTGAGTGACAGCGTTGTCTTCTGCTTCAGGGTGAGAAACCCAGGGGCAGGATCCTGGGGATCTACCCCTTGCTTGGGTCTGACGTGTAACACGTTCAAGGCTCTCTGTCTCTCACCTGATGGGGGCAAGAAGGAGGCTGGTCCCCAGTAAGGGCGCAGCATCTCTGAATGCATGCTTGCTGCACCCTGTAAGATACAGTGGTGGGGAGAGCTGATTGCCCAGAAAAGGAATAATCACTGGTGGCTAGATTAAAGGTATTTCATGAGCACTGCCTTTCATGCTGACAGTTCTGCTCTAATCATTGCCAGCATACTGCTCTGCTCTGTCAGTATTCATCTGTTGCCAATTGCCTTGTAGTTACTTTGTGAGCATGTTAGTTGGGGACTCTTCTTTTGTTCTTTGGGTTTTTTTATACAGCCCTCCAAAAGAAGGAATCCTCTGACTAGGGTCCTGAGTGCTTTGAGGCACCTAATAAATAACTGTTAGCATTTGAACACCCAAACTACGTTTTGCAGAGTTGGGAAGCTTGCACAGCGAGAAGATAACTGATATTAGCTAATTGCTATAGGGTGGCTGAGGTGGAACACACAGCAGAGGTTTTGCTTTGTTCTCTTGTGGGTTGTTTTTTGGGGCTTTTTTTTTAATTACAGAGTGGAAATGCATGGCATTTAATCACCAGCTTGATAGTAGATGGATTCATCATAGAGCCCTAAAACTTAAGAGAGCCAGAGGCATCCTGGCCTGGATCAAGAACAGTGTGGCCAGTAGGACAAGGGAGAATATTCTGCCCCTGTACTCAGCACTGCTCAGGCCACAGCCTGACTGCTGTGTCCAGTTCTGGGCACCTCAATTCAAGAGAGATGTTGAGGTACTGGAACATGTCCAGAAAAGGGCAATGAGGCTGGTGAGAGGCCTGGAGCACAGCCCTGGGAGGAGAGGCTGAGGCAGCTGGGGGTGTGCAGCTTGGAGAAGAGGAGGCTCAGGGCAGACCTCATTGCTGGCTACAACTACCTGAAGGGAGGCTGTAGCCAGGTGGGGTTGGGCTCTTCTGCCAGGCAATCAGCAAGAGAACAAGGGGGATACAGCCTCAAGTTGTGGCAGGGGAGGTCTAGGCTGGATGTGAGGAGGAAGTTGTTGTCAGAGAGAGTGATTGGCATTGGAATGGGCTGCCCAGGGAGGTGGTGGAATCACCATCCCTGGAGGTGTTGAAGCAAAGCCTGGATGGGGCACTTAGTGCCATGGTCTAGTTGACTGAAGAGAGCTGGGTGCTAGGTTGGCCTGAATGATCTTGGAGGTCTCTTCCAACCTGGTTGATTCTATGATTCTATAGTAGTAGCCTCCCAGTATCTGAAGGGAGCCTACAGGAGGGCCAGGGAAGGACTATTTACAAGGTCTTGTAATGATAGGACAAGAGGTAATGGGGTTTAAGTGGCAGAAGGGAGATTTAAACTAGATGTTAGGAAGAAGTTCTTTGCAGTGAGGGTGGTGAGACACTGAAACAGGTTTCCCAGGGAGATTGTGGATGCTCCCTCCCTGGGGGTATTCAAGGCCAGGTTGGATGAAGTCTTGAGTGACCTGTTCTAGTGGGAGGTGTCCCTTCCTATAGAGAGGGGTTGGAACTAGGTGATCTTTGAGGTCACTTCCAGCCTAAACCATTCCATGATTCTGTAGAAATAGACTGAGTCAAGCTGCATTTTCAGCATGGAAGAGGAACTTGTACTCCTGTCTATGCTGCATCCATTCTATACAGAGCATTTATATCTCCAGCCATATCGCATTGGCTTTGCTCACCAGATCAGTTTTATCTACAGGAGATATTCTACATGAATGTAGGAATCTTCTCCTCGTTCATCCTGCCTTTCTGCTGGCTCATGCCTGGTGGAAAGTGAGTAGCTCCTGATATCCTGCCCCGAGTTGCTGGTAGCTGTGGCTTCTGTGGAGCTGTGTATTACAGAACCATGGAATGTCAGGGGCTGGAAGGCACCTCCAAAGCTCATCTGGTCCAACCCCCTGCCAGAGCAGGATCTCCTGTGCCAGATCACACAGGCACGCATCCAGCAGGGTTTTGAATATCTCCAGAGAGGGAGACTCCACAATTCACCCTGGGCAGCCTGTTCCAGTGTTCTGTCACTTTCACAGGGAAAAAAAATCCTCCTCATGTTCACATGAAACTTCCTATGCCTCAACTTCCACCCATTGCCCCTTGTGCTGTCACTGGGCATCACCCAGCAGAGCCTGGCTCCAGCCTCCTGCCACTCACCTGTACATATTGATAATCATTGATGAGATGCCTCCTCAATCTCCTCTTCTCCAAGAAGATGCAGGATGAGAGCAAAATCCTCCTTGCCCTTCCCCAGTTAAAACTTCACCCCTGATGCCAAGAGAACAATGCAGCAGAAACCCCCTGAAAGCTGTTCTCCCTGTAACCAACGTGACCTCGGAGCTAAACACCTCCAGTGCCCTGCTCTTCTCCCACTGCTCCCCTACAGCCTCACCCTCGGCGCCCATCAAACAGTCAGCCACAAACCCCATCTGTCAACACAGGGTCTGCAGTTCATGGAATCTGCCCAGCCCTGGTGTTGTATTACTCAGGCTCTCTGTAAACAGAGGTACTTTGAGTGACTTGTCAGCTCTTACAAATTGCACGGGGTGGAGAGCGGGGGGAGAATGAAGGCTACGGGACTGAGTGACATAATTGTAAGAGAAAAATTACAAAGGCTCTTCTTTCACTTAGCCTGGCAGGCTTAGAATGAAGCTAAGCTTTCACAGGCACCACCAGGGCCCAGTAAAGCTGCCTTTCAAAGGTTTGGCTTTTTTCTCTTGCTTGTTTGCTAGACATCCTTGGTGCAAAGAAAATTTGCATTGGGGTTGCTTAAGGCATCACGAGGAGAGACTGAGGGAGTTGGGGCTTTTTAGCTCAGAGAGGAGATGACTAAAGGGTGACCTCATTCATGTTTGTAAATACATGAGAGGTGAGTGCCAGGAGGATGGAGCCAGCCTCTTCTAGGCGATGCCCAGGACAAGGAAGCTGAGGGATAAGAGGTTCCATGTGGACCTGAGGAAGAATTTTTTCCCTGTGAGGGTGGCAGAGCACTGAAACAGGCTGCCCAGGGAGGTTGAGGAAGAATTTTTTTCCTTGTGAGGGTGACAGGGCACTGGAACAGGCTGCCCCAGGAGGTTGTGGAGTTTTCCTTTCTGGAGATATTCAAGAGCTGTCTGGATGCGTTCCTGTGTGATCTGCTCTGGGTGATCCTGCTCTGGCATGGGGGCTGCACCAGATGATCTTTTCAGGTCTCTTCCAGCCTCTGACATTCTATGATTCTATGATCATCACCACAACCCTGTGGCCTCTTCTCCCAGGCAACCAGCAATAGAACAAGGGGACACAGTCTCAAGTTGTGCCAGGGTAGGTATAGGCTGGATATTAGGAAGAAGTTCTTCACAGAGAGAGTGATTTCCCACTGGAATGGGCTGCCCAGGGAGGTGGTGGAGGCACCACCCCTGGGGGTCTTCAAGAAAAGCCTGGATGAGGCACTTAGTGCCATGGTCTAGTTGACTGGATAGGGCTGGGGGATAGGTTGGACTGGATGAGCTTGGAGGTCTCTTCCAACCTGGTTGATTCTATGATTGTGATATCCAATGGAAGATACAAATCCTGAAGTTCAGTGTGAAGCCTGACAAAACACAGTCTTAACATTATACTTCATGGTGTGTGGTTTGTGGACCTTTTGACATTCACATCTCACAAGTCCTCAACCCCTTCCTTTGTCTCCTCCTTTCTTTGTCTCCCCCTTTAAATAAAACAAAGAGTACCTTGAGGCTCACATCTGAAGATCTTGGAGAAAAATCTCTGTTCTCACTTTCTGTTTATCCTGTCACAGCCTCTTGAAGTAGCTCCTCTGTATCTCATTCCTCTCCCTGGGAAGCAAAAGGTCACAGTTAGACTAAGTGTCCAGATGTCAGAACAAAGGGACTGCATTTGTTTAATGGAGTATGGAATCCAGAGAGATATTTGGGATCTAGTGATACTTCCAATGGGTCATATGTTCCAGGTAGTTGTCATGTGTTCCATCTAAATGACTTAACAGTCTAGCTAGATACCACAGTGACAGGTGGCTGATAGCCATGGGTAACAACAAAAGAAAGCAGAGCACAGCAACGTTACCAAGAAACTACACTGCCTTCAGCAGTGCTTTTTGTGTCCTCGTGAGTAGTGCCATAACAACTTTTTATTTTCACTCACATGGAGAAGAAATGAGACCTCTGTAAAGAAGTCAGCACCACCAAGGGCTTAATTATATAATGAAACGTTCTCGAAAGCCCTCACATTAGCTCACTGATGCTTAGTGGAAAAGGCATTACCTAGCAACAGTCACTAACAAATCACTGGAAAAGTAACAGTGATTTTATACTACATCATTCTACAGAGTCAAAACTGCCAGCAGGATGTGCTTACCCTTTCATTCCACATGGAGAAATCCATTCAAGAGAGATGTTGAGGTGCTGGAACGTGTCCAGAGAAGGGCAACAAGGTTGGTGAAGGGCCTGGAACACAGGCTGAGGGAGCTGGGGTTGTTTAGCCTGGAGAAGAGGAGGCTCAGGGGTGACCTCATTGATCTCTACAACTACCTGAAGGGAGGTTGTAGGCAGATGGGGTCGGTCTCTTCTGCCAGGCAACCAGCAACAGAACAGGGGGACACAGTCTCAAGTTGTGCTGGTGGAAGTATAGGCTGGATGTTAGGAGGAAGTTCTTCCCAGAGAGTGATTGGCATTAGAATGGGCTGCCTAGGGAGGTGGTGGGTGCTAGGTTGGACTGGATGATCTTGGAGGTCTCTTCCAACCTGGTTGATTCTATGATTCTGTGATTCTATGATCATACCTAGAGGTGCTGAAGCAAAGCCTGGATGAGGCACTTGGTGCCATGGTCTAGTTGACTGGATAGGGCTGGGGGATAGGTTGGACTGGATGAGCTTGGAGGTCTCTTCCAACCTGGTTGATTCTATGATTTTATGATTGCTTACAGGCATGAGGGTGTAAGGGATGCACTTCAGGGGGAAATGGGACCGTTGATCTCCTCATAAAAGAGAAGCCCAAAGATAGAGTGAGGCATCTTACTCCACCCAGAGACATCAGACCACAGTGCAGGCATCAGAAAAAAAGATACTATTTTTTTCCTTTTCCTCCTCAAGAAAATTGCTCCTCATGCATCATTCACTCTCAAGAGCTCACTTAGAAGGATTTTCTTAAGTGCTGACCAAGTGGCTTAAGTGCCCCAACACCACTACCCTACATATGACTCAGCCAAGTTACTCACGTCAAGGTGTTCATCAGTACCAAGCTTTGGTGGATGTTCCCTTTGTGTTTTGCTTCCATCATTCTGCACAAAACAGTGCCAAAACCTCTGAGACACTGCAAAGGAAAAGACCAGATCAGTATTTAAGAGGCAGAGCTATTAGAAACCAGCCCCACATTGCAAATGAAGCTAGCAAAGAGAGAGAGGGAGAGAGCTGGGGTTTTATTCCGAATTATGCTTTGTTAACAAGTTGTTAAGTAAGTTCTCACTCCAGAATATTTAGAGCCAGCTAAATAATATGTGTCAAATCATTGATCTGACAAGTTTCACAACTTCTTCTTCTTCTTCTTCTTTTTTTTTCCCCCTCCACTTTAAATTTCAAATATCTATTCAAAAAATAGCATCTTCGGCTTTTGAGCTCAGTTTTAATTACTGGTGACAGCAGGGAAAGGAGAAAGAACAAAGCTGAATGCACAGATCCCAGAGTCAATTTGCCATCTCTGACTGTTGGGTGAAAAGAGAAAGAAACAACATCTTTTCACTTGGAAACTGAACCCACTTAGCGTGGAGGTCCTGGGAAGACAGGAAACGTGGAGTTCTCCCAGCAGAGGAATCCCTCTTTGCTGTCACTTTTGCTGGTCACAGATGCAGCTGCAGCTACAGCACAACTCCTTGCACAGCAGGGTTATGAGGCTGAAGCAGAAGTTCTGCAAGGGTGTTTGTTGGGTTGGGTATGGTATGGTCTAGCTGATTAGTTTATCATAGTGATTTGATGTTGTGCTGAGGGATTTGGTGTAGTCAAGGACTTGTCAGTGTGGAACTAATCATAGAATCAATCAGGTTGGAAGAGACCTCCAAGATCATCCAGTCCAACCTAGCACCCAGCCTGAGCCAATCAACCTGACCTTGGCACTAAGTGCCCCATCCAGGCTTTGCTTCAACACCTCCAGGGACAGCTACTCCACCACCACCCTGGGCAGCCCATTCCAATGCCAATCACTCTCTCCATGAAGAGCTTCTTCCTAACATCCAGCCTAGACTTGCCCTGGCACAACTTGAGACTGTGTCCCATTGTCCTGTTGCTGGTTGCCTGGCAGAAGAGACCAATCCCACCTGGCTACAGCCTCCCTTCAGGTAGTTGTAGAGAGCAATGAGGTCTGCCCTGAGCCTTCTCTTCTCCAGGCTAAAAATCCCCAGCTCCCTCAGCCTCTCCTCACAGGGTTTGTGTTCCAGACCCTTCACCAGCCTTGTTGCCCTTCTCTGGACACCTTCCAGCACCTCAACATCTCTCTTGAATTGAGTGGCCTGGAACTGGACATTGGACTCAAGGTGTGGCCTAAGCAGTGCTGAGTACAGGGGCAGAATAACCTCCCTTGTCCTTCTGGCCACACTGTTGTACCTCTGCAGGGCTCTCCTACCTCCCAACAGATCATGATTGGACTCGATGAGCTTGAAGGGCTTTTCCAATCTAAGAAATTCTGTGATTGGACAGGGCTGGGTGCTAGGTTGGACTGGATGATCTTGGAGGTATCTTCCAACCTGGCTGATTCTATCATTCTATGATTCTATATGGCTGATACTGAGGATGATTCTATATGGCTGATACTGAGGACAAAGGGAAAAGCTACAGCATTGAGCTCTGCTCTTCCTACAGGAAACTGCTCAGACAGGTGCCTTAAATGTACAGGGTTGTGACTTTAAGGGATGAGACTGATTTTTGCACGGGCTGTGTATGTGCACAGACATGCACACATCTATCTAAACTTGTGTTTAAGAGTGACTGAAGTTTTTTCTGTTTGCCCTGTGCAATACTCAAGCAGTAAGCTGTAGCTCAGAGCTGACGTGTGAAGAGATTCCAGCCCTCTCCCCTTGTCTCAGTCATCAGCCTCAGACTCCAAAGAGGTTTTTAAAAGCCACATCCAGCAGACTGCACTCAAGATTACACTTTGGGAATCCTCCCACACCACAGAAGGAGCAGCAGGATTTCTATGTGGATCTGAGAAATAACAGGCATATTTTCTAAGTGAAACACTTTATTCTGGCTTGCTTAAGACAGCTGAAAACGCTAAGGTAGGCACAGACCTCCTAGCAGGTGCAGTTAGATTGAAGTGTATGTAAGGCTGTAACTTGCTATCAGTAAAAACTTGTGCTCTATGGCAATCTTCTTTCCCCTTTTTTGAGATCTCAGACCAAACAGTGCTGCTGTAAACACAATGCTGCTCAGTGCACGTTCAAAGTAGCACAACTGAAGTCTTGCTAGCTCCTCATAATTATCAGGTATACAGCAAAGAGCCAATCAAGCACCCAAAAGGACAGGCTGCCCTCTGCTCCTCCCCGGGTGCAGCTGCCTCCTTATTTCAAGCACAATCTTAAATTACAAGGAGAAAGGATTTGCTGCAGAAGCAATGTTGTTTGGTATCAAAAAAGATTCCTCCTTCCTTCTGCCACCTCCCCCCATCTGCTTTTCATGTTTTATACAAAACTTGCTGCTCTGAACACCCCTGGATTTGCTCCCCTCCTAATAATAAGGAAGCGAATCTGATGTCTCCCACTGATGGCTTTCTAACCTTCAAAAGCATGTGTTTATCATGAGTTTCAGCTATCCAAAATAGTTTTGACCCGAGGTTACAATGCAGGCTCAGACTGCTTCGAAGCAGGTTAAATGGATGATAAGCAAACATTTCATTACAGACCCTCAGTTGTTGTAAGGATGTGCAAATCCCTGGAAAAGGGGAAAAAAAAAAAAAGGAAAAAGATTTTCAGCATATCCTCCTGAGCAGCCTGATGCTTTGGACCTGGGAGGTTCACTCAATCAGAGCCCTGCTGTCACTTTGCAAATATCTCTGCTGACTGTGTCCTGCATCATCACTTTGCAAGGCCCTGGGCGAGCCGACGGACTGGGGAGAGATTCCTCCTGCCCGATGCACTGAGATTTTCAACTCTTAATTGAAAACACTCAGCTCTTTGCTGCCCTGCCACTTCTCTGGTTTCTGCCTGAGCAGGAGTGTGGAGAGGTGCTGATGGAGGCTTGGGTGGCCCTCGGGGCAGATCAGTCCTCCCAGCCCATTGCATCACCAGGAGCTTGCAGCCACATGCACCCAGCAGTCTGCAATTCCAAACCTCCTGCCAGGTACACCTCGAAATTACTTTGAGCAGCACTGTGTCAAGGCCACTGATTTACTGCTGTGTTACCTACGTGTCGAGTGTGAATGGTCCAGTGTGGACTAGCACATGGCCTTGTCCCACCAAGTTTGGGGCATATGTGTACTGCTGTGAAAGCATTTTGCATCCTGCTTACAAACAAGAAAGACAAAGAGAAGACAGTCTTAGTGGCTAAACACCCTTCCCCCTTGCCATCTCAGGCAGGCACAAAAACAAGGCACCAGGTACTTTGTCTGTCTCTCAGCTCAGTGTCTCCTTCCTAATTTAATCCAAGGAACAGCAGCACTTTATGGGTCACCACTTCCATTAATCCTGAGCAGGATGCCCAGACCCAGCTGTTCAGCCAAGTACTGTGCCCTATTTATTTCAGTCCCACTTCTCTACACCCATCCAGCAGAAATGTTATTGGAGCAAAGACTTCAGCTGATTAATGGCAGAGAAAGGTGAAGCTTGAGAATCTGCAGCGTAAGTCTGACCTGGGCACGTTCTGTGACTCTGGTTCCAGCAGTGCAGGGCATGGATGAGTGCAGACCACTGTGTGCTGAGTCCATGTCCTCACTGAGACATCCACCAGCTGCATCCCATCTCCAGTCAGGTTGGGATGTAGGTGCTGGCCTAACACAGCATCAGTCTAGTTGTTTGGATTTGGCATGTGTGGCTAGCTCAATATTCAGGCAGTGTCTTTCCTACTCATGGTGGTGTTGAAGTTGCTGCCTGAAAATGGGAATGTTCCCTCTGAAACAGAAAACAGCATAAAGATTTTCTTTCCCTCTCCAACTCAGCTGGCAATTTAAGGACTTTTAGCTTCCAGGTTCATTCTTCAGCTTGCAGGCAGCTGTTCCAAGACAAGGCTCAGCTAAATGCAGGAAGAACGTTGCACTGCCGCCAGTGAAGTTGCACAAATCCCTGATTCCAGCCTAACTGCATCAAGGTAATCAGTGCCTCTGCTCTTCAACTGCATGAGCAACACACTGATACAGCTGTGTCTTCTTGCCTAGTTCTAGCTGTCCTCAACAATTACTGGCCCCCACAATCCCTCTTCTTCAGCTCACATCACTGCTGGTGGCAGGCTATACATAGCTGTGTCTAATCCTTCTATGGCACCACTGGGATTGGCAAGGATTTACCTATTCTAAAGGCAAACTGGGCAGAGATATGTCTAATTATGCTTTGCTAAGTATGAAATGTCCTTCTATTTAGCAGTTGCTTGGGCCCTGCTTTGACCTAACACTGAGTGTTTCAAGTAAACTGCCAGCAGCCCCGTCAAACTGTTGTGGGTAATTTGGAGTATGAAATGTGTTAAATTATTCAAAGAGCTGAATAAGCATAACCAGGCAGTACAACAGGAGAGATATGCATACCCAGCCATGCTGGTGTGACATTTAATACATCATATTAGCACTCCTCTTAGTACAAAGAGCTGGATGCCTAGCACAGCAGCCTGAAAATTCACTGCCAGAACACAATCTGACTGCAGTTTGCCCCCCATCTAGCCTTCCTCCAACTGTTTCCCTTTGCAGAGCTAGATATGGCTCGACTGTAACCCAAGGTGAAAGTTGGGAAGCAAAATTTGATTCCTCCCTGAAATGCAAAGTGCACGAGGTCAGTCTCACCCACTGTTGCTTCATGCTGGCATCAATCATCCTGCTGATAGCAGCTGTCTGACTGAGAGCAGTGGTGTAAAGCAAATCAGAATCAGGCTGCAAAGTGACTGGGGTGGATTAGAAGGTCTGTGGCTAGCTCGAGAGAGGTTCTCCTGCCCCTCTACTCTGGTGGGGCCACATCTGGAGCACTGTGTCCAGTTCTGGGGCCACCAATTCAAGAGGGATGCAGAACTTCTTGAGAGAGTCCAGCACAGAGCCACAAAGATGATGAAGGGAATGGAGCATCTCTCTTATGAGGAGAGCCTGAGGGAGCTGGGGCTGTGCTGTTTGGAGAAGAGGAGACTGAGAGGTGACCTCATCAATGTTCATCAATACATAAAGGAGAGTGCAGGAGGCTGGAGCCAGGCTCTGCTGGGAGATGCTGATGACAGAACAAGGGGCAATGGGTGGAAGATGAGCATAGGAAGTTTCATGTGAAGATGAGGAGGAATTTTTTCCCTGTGAGTGTTACAGCATCCTGGAACAGGCTGCCCAGGGCAGCTTGAGGGACTCTCCCTCTCTGGAGACATTCAGACCCCTGTCTGGACATGCGGTTGTGTGATCTGGTCTAGGAGGATCCTGCTCTGGCAGGGGGGGCTGGGCTGGCAGAGCTTTGGAGCTCCCTTTCAGCCCCTGACATTCTGTGATACTTTTTATTTCTGTGACACTGGAAAGAGGACCTACAGACAGACTCTGCTGGGTAATAGAGCTAAGGCAAGAGAACACAGGCTGGATGAGAACACATCTGGTGCAGGAACACACAGAAACCCCTGACTGCTAGCAAAAGCTGACACTAATTCAAGACAAAACTGCATTTTACCTACTGTGGAAAGTCCATTATTTGCTATCCTCCAAAACGAAGGTGTTTCCAGGTTATGGAGTATTTCTGAGCTCTCAAGAGATTGCACTTCAGGGGATGAATGAGATCTTTCTGCAGTCAGGGCTTTGTGATGGTGAGCAGCAAGGGGGAGGTGATACTATCTACTTTGAAAGCTTTTCCTCATTCTCAGCAAAAAAACAACAACCCCCAAACCAACCTGTGTTGAGGAGAAGTTTGAGCCTGGCAACCCAATCTTTATTGCTTGATTTGTCAATGAAAACTAAAAAGAGAACTTTTTAAAACACCATCCATACAGTCAACTCAGACCAAGTAAATGGAATGAACTCTCCTGAGAGTGAATGGAAGCCCAGGTGATGGAATTAAAGCAGGCTGGACAAAGCACGCATGGATGTGAAAACACTGTCTCAGCTGCATGCCTGGATCAGCAAGGGATGGGTTAGCTGACCTAAAAGGCTTTTCCTTGTCCTTTTTGGTTTTCCCTTTTTAATTTTGTTCTATTTATTTTTTTCCCTCCCTGCAGTTTTAAGTAAAGGGGTCTAAGGCAGTGGGATTACTTTGTGCTGGGGAGAAGTCTGATTTGAAATGGTTGGAAAGTCACTTTGTTGGATGCTATACTCCCTTATCTTAAAGCCAACATTTTCCTCTTCTAGTTTTCTCCCATTACATTTAGCTAAAATGAAGTTACATTCTCCTAACACTCCATTGGAACACCAGAAAAGACATTGGGACATTTAGGGTGACGAAGCTGGTGAAGGGCCTGGAACACAAGCCCTATGAGGAGAGGCTGAAGGAGCTGGGGTTGTGCAGCCTGGAGAAGAGGAGGCTCAGGGATGACCTCACTGCTGTCTACAACTACCTGAAGGGAGGCTGTAGCCAGGTGGAGTTGGGCTCTTCTGCCATGCAACCAGCAATAGAACAAGGAGACAATCTCAAGTTGTGCCATGGGAGGTCTAGGCTGGACGTTAGGAGGAAGTTCTTGCCAGAGAGGGCATTGGAATGGGCTGCCCAGGGAGGTGGTGGGTTCTAGGTTGGACTGGATGATCTTGGAGGTCTCTTCCAACCTGCTTGATTCTATGACCTCCGCCCATTGAACATTTCCATGCATTTACTAGATCCCCTTCCAGTCTTCTCTTTTCCAGACTAAGGAGCCCCAGGTCTCATCCTTGACTCATAAGAGAGGTGCTCCACACCACTCATCCTCTTCATGGCCCTCCAATGGACTCTCTCTTCAGTAGTTTCCTGTCTCTCTTGAAGTGGGAAGCCCAGAATTGAACACATGGAGTCTAAACTCCATGAACACAACTTACTTGCTTTGTTACCACAAGACCTTAGTGGCAGTATAAGGAGCATAGCTCAGTTTTCAGGTGGTGAATGAGAATTTGGGAAAACTCCATTTAAAATTACAATCTGAGCATTTTCCCCCTTCTTTTTCCCTTTTGGAGCAAACTATGGAGCAAACTATAGAGAAAGCCACGAAATGCCAGCTTGCCAAAAACATAACCTCTGCCAATAAATACAAAGGAGAGGGACAAAGCTTCTGCAAGGAAAGGGCAATTCCTATTTCAATCTGAACATGGATCTGAGTTTTGCAAATCTTTTAAGAGGTACCTTTTATTCCCAGGGAAATAGCCAACTCATATCAATTACTTAGCAGTGTTTGTGAGAAGCCAGCTTAAATTCATAATAAGAATATCACTGCAAGAAATGTGAAGCTAAACGCTGAGCCCATGCAGTCAGGGAACGAAACCAAACCACCTCTTGATCCAAATTAAATCAGATAGGCAACGTCCAGAGCCGCCTATAGAAATTATGTGATACCAGTTGAAGTTATGAGCTGATACAAAGAGGTTTTTGCCTTCTCATAAATGTCTAAACAGAAAGGGAAAAGGAAAAAACAAAAAGCCTCTATTCTCCCTTTCCCCTGCTGCTCACCTAATGATGACCTTCCAGTACCCGATGGGGGTCTATAAGAAAGATGGAGAGAGACTGTTTACAAAAGACCTGTGGTGATATGACCAGGGAAAATGGCTTCAAACTAGAGCACAGCAGATTTAGATTGGATGCTAGGGACAAGTTCTTTACTGTGATAGTAGTGGAACACTGGAACGGGCTGCCCAGGGAAGTGGTTGAGGCTCCATCCCTGGAAATATTCAAGGTGAGGTTCAACAAAGCTTTGGACAGTCTGATCTAGTTGAGGATGTCCCTGATGCTGCAGAGGAGGTTGGACTAGATGACCTTTGGAGGTCTCTTCAACCCAGACCATCCTGTGATTCTATGATTCTTACACCACTCTGATTTAGGGAAGATCACTTCTCTGAGCCAGCTCCTCTTCCTCACAAGGCAGCTGGGAAGAGAGAAATGTAGGCTGTGTCTATATCTGCATGTGCATTGGCCTTAGAAACGTGCTTTTGTCTCCCAGTCACCCCCATAGTCTGCACTGTGCTGCACATTACACAACTAGATAAAAATACAAAACTTGTGCCCAAACCATTCATGGAAATTCATTCTATGGGACCACAGTAGTGCAAGTCAAGAGCAAATCCTCCCATAAATATCCACAGCACAGAAATCAGGCATCCATTGCTTCACTACTTACTGGTGTAGGTGCAGTCAGGCTGTCTGCAGAGAAGTCTAGGGAAAGACTGGGAAAGGCAAAGAGACCACTGAGGACATGCTGACGGAGCTTGGGAGCCAAAGTGAACTCAAAGGTCCATCCACTTCCCAGCACCTCACTGATAAAAACAAATCCTATTAACAGCCAGCACAATTGAATTCTCTTTCAACTCTGCCATCGTGGCCAACTTGCATTAGAGAAAGGGCACATCAAGAGCGCATGATTGATCTCAACTCCAAACTTTACATGGCACCAGTCGGCAGGCTCGGGTAGTCAGAGAGTCACCAGGCTGGTGAGCTTCTGGAAATGAGTTCCAAAAGGTTACAGAAACACTTTTATACATCTAGCTGGCTGCAGACAGAACCTGAGCCCCTTTCCCTTGCTGACTTCACGTGCAACAACTGCATTGTATAAAATGCAGTGGGTTTATTACAACACAGGTGTGCATTAGTTTCTGTTAAACTGCCAACTAAACCACATCAACTCATAGATGCTAAAGCTGACAAACTTGCAAAACTTCTTTAGAAGAGGAAAATATAGGTTGGACTGAATGATCATAGAATCAAGCAGGTTGGAAGAGACCTCCAAGGTCATCCACTCCAACCTAGCACCCAGCCCTAGCCAGTCAACCAGACCATGGCACTAAGTGCCTCATCCAGGCTTTGCTTGAAGACCTCCAGGGACAGCAACTCCACCACCTCCCTGGGCAGCCCATTCCAATGCCAATCACTCTCTCTGGCAACAACTTCCTCCTAACATCCAGCCTATACTTCCCCTGGCAATCAATGTATTGTTCCTCACAGCAAAACAACAAAAGGTCTTTGTCCACAAACCTCTAGCTCTCACACTTTAGTTTTGTCTGTAAATTGCTGGGCTGCCCTTATGAGACAGAGTCTCATTTTCACTCTTGTGATGCATCTCCACAAAAGTAAATGCCAGAAAGTCACAGCTAGAGCAAATACTCCCAGGGTGGTGATAGAGTCACCATCTCTGGATGTGTTGAAGAAAAGACTGGATGAGGCACTTAGTGCCATAGTCTAGTTGGTTGGAAAGGGCTGGGTGCTAGGTTGGACTGGATGAGCTTGGAGGTGTCTTCCACCTGGTTGATTCCATGATCTTTATTGACCACTGCTATGGTTTAAAGAAAAGAAGTGGGAGGGTGGGAAGAGATTACTTTGAAGCCTTCATTCTCTAAGGAATGTGACTACTGCTTCATTTTTTAATGAAGCTCATTCTCACAATCTCAACTCTTTTCAAGCCCAGGTATAGTCACCTGGAATTGGTTTCATAGAATCAAACAGGTTGGAAGAGACCTCCAAGGTCATCCACTCCAACCTAGCACGCAGTCCTGTTACTCAAATGGACCATGGCACTAAGTGCCTCATCCAGGCTTTTCTTCAACATCTCCAGGGACAGCAACTCCAGCACCTCCCTGGGCAGCCCATTCCAATGCCAATCACTCTCTCTGCCAACAACTTCCTCCTAACATCCAGCCTAGACTTCCCCTGGCACAACTTGAGACTGTGTCCTCTTGTTCTGTTGCTGGTTATCTGGCAGAAGAGGCCAACCCCACCTGGCTACAGCCTCCCTTCAGGTAGTGGTACACAGCAATGAACTCTGCCCTGAGCCTCCTCTTCTGCAGGCTGCACACACCCATCTCCCTCAGCCTCTCCTCACAGGGCTTGTTTCAAATGACAAGTGTCACCTTGTAGAAGCTTTATTGCATATGTCCTCATGCAGGACTCAGCTATCCTTAGTGGGTTCTATAGTTCTGCAGGATTTTGTTTGGGGATGGATTTCTTCTTCTGTATTAAATGTGTTTGTTACATCCAAGTTCTTAGCTTTTCCTACAAAGCCCCCTTCCCTCTTTGTTCCATAGAGATCAAACTGGAAGCATTTTGGAGCATCCTATGTGAAAGAAGAGTAAAGAAAAGTCCCACAGCTAAAACAAACCCCAACAAAACAAGCCCTCTTTTCTTCCTACTTTCCTTATGTAGAATCTTTAGTTTCTTTCTAATAACCAGGTTGCATTTACTCTTTTTCTTTAGTTTACCAATGGCAGATGTCAGCAAAGCCTGTAGATGCACTTCACCTCAGCTAGAAGAGTGCAAGAAGAGCCACAGCTCAACAAAAAACATTGAAAGCTTTTGCAGCAGCTTTTACCAATCAGCTTTCAAAGTAGGATCATTTTATACCTTTCCTGTATTTAACAAAGACAATTTCAAAGCTGAGTTGTCCTCAAGCTTTTGTTTTCTTCTTCTCACTCTCCTTTCTTGTTCCCATCAGTGAATGGCTAGATTAGCAGCAGAGAGTTGAAAGGGCATCACTGTGCCCTTGCAATGCAGTGTAATCATACTGAGGGCTGATGCAGTAGTAGGCAGTGTAGTGTAAATAAAGATCTCCTTTGGTACAATAATTGTGCAAGTTTTCCACAGGACCATCCAGAGTTGGTGTCATTTGGCAGAGCTTTCTCATTTCAGTCCTAAAACTGTCATTGGCAAACAAATCCTGTGCTTCTTATTGACTGAGGGGTAGCAACAATCTATACTGAAAGCTCTCCAGGGGCATTAAAAGGTTTTTATGTCTGTAACAGCACATCCATCTAATCTGCAATGGTCTGCTCACATAGGAACACTAACTAGTAGAGGTAAGTACCAGTTTCTTACCTGGAGGGCAGTGGTTAGGTGGTTTCTAAGCAAGATGACCTCAAGTTGCTGCCAACTTTATCCTTTTTTCCTGGGTGCTCACATAAATGTCTGAAGTTGTACACATCATATTAGCAGCCAGTTGAAATGCTGGATGTGCCATCCCTTTGCCTCCTTCTCAGGAATGAGTGGAGTGGAAAAGCAGTGGGCATGTTATCCAGGGTCCTGAGGAGAACGAGGAGAACAAGGTGAGCAACACACAGTCACTTCATTAATACATTTTTGGTGCACAAAAGCTGTTTGCTCTCAAGAATCAAGAACAGAAGATCAGAATCCATGAGTGTCTTGCAGAAAAAGAGAGAGTCCAGCTCAGGTGAGGAGCTCATGATCATTTTAAAGATATTTCACATAGTCTATTTAGCCTGTTGGAGAGTTTTCATCAGAGAAAATCAGCTGCCCTGCCAAATGTGTAGGGTCTCCAGGTTCTTCACTCTTCCACTGTCCATCAGATGCATCACAGTGGTAGTGTGGCTGTCTCAGCTTGCTTCCATGTGCAATGGAAAGCTGCTGGACGTGAATATAGGGGGGGGGGGAAGAAAAAGACACTATCAGGACAATCAGGGTACACTTGAATTCCAGAATCCATCAGCTGTTGGACTCTGCATTGCTCTCAAGCTCAAGACACAGTTACATTTGCCTCAGTAAGAATCTAGTCTGGCTCTCACTAGGCTCTGGTGGCAATTCAGCAGCGTTGCACCACAAATGGGCGAACATGAGGTGACAAAGTCTCATGTTCGGGTGTGAGGAAAAGAGAGTGGCTATGACCATCAGGAGCAGATGTTGTGACTTTTGACTCCAGGCACTTCGATTAAGCCCCACTCCATTAGTAAATGAAAGTTTATCTGCAGTAAAACATTCCCTGAACTCAGCTCAGCAAATCGAGCTTCTGCTTTGCTAATCAAACTAAATGAACAAAGCACTTGTGGCTAGTTTGGAAAAGCAACAGAAGGCAGGTGAATGTGGCATGTGCTTCCCATTATTCCCACTCCTTCCCTGTCTTGTGGTGAAGACTCTCTGCACTGGCAAAAGGAGGTATTGTAAACTAAGTGCCCAATTTTTTCCCACCGCGCCAGCGATTGTTTGAAGCCTGCTTCTTGTGCCTTTTATCTCTCTTAACAAATCTTGAAGGGAATAGGATTCATCAGTACACAAATGGCCTTTATTTCTGGCTGTTAAAAACCTGATGATGAGCAACATTTCCAAGGAAGAAAAAGCAGTCAATTTCCGAAGCATGTGCAGAGTTAATGTCTGCAGTAATTGCGCCTAAGTACGGTAGAGCAGAGAGGCACTGCCAGCTGGAGCCAGGGATTAAAAAGGAAACATCTGTGCTGAGATTATAGGAACAGAGGAAGCTGTGGGAAGGAAGGAAGGGAGAATGCCCATGTAGGTCCACCTACCTCATTTGAACTTCTCCTTTTCCCTGTGGTTTTGTTTTCCTCTAACTATACTCTCTGTGGTCACCATCCTGAGATGCCTGGGATGGCATTCAATAGCTCCAAGTGCAGGGTGCTGCACTTTGGCCACAACAACCCCATGCAGAGATACAGGCTGGGGTCGGAGTGGCTGAGAGCAGCCAGACAGAGAGAGATCTGGGGGTGCTGATTGATACCTGCCTGAACATGAGCCAGCAGTGTGCCCAGGTGGCCAAGAGAGCCAGTGGCATCCTGGCCTGCATCAGGAATGGTGTGGTCAGCAGGAGCAGGGAGGTCATTCTGCCTCTGTGCTCTGCACTGGTTAGACCACACCTTGAGTGCTGTGTTCAGTTCTGGGCCCCCCAGTTTAGGAAGGACATTGAGATGCTTGAGTGTGTCCAGAGAAGGGCAACGAGGCTGGGGAGAGGCCTTGAGCACAGCCCTACGAGGAGAGGCTGAGGGAGCTGGGATTGGTTAGCCTGGAGAAGAGGAGGCTCAGGGCAGACCTTATTGCTGTCTACAACTACCTGAGGGGTGGTTGTGGCCAGGAGGAGGTTGCTCTCTTCTCTCAGGTGGCCAGCACCAGAGCAAGAGGACACAGCCTCAGGCTGCGCCAGGGGAGATTTAGGCTGGAGGTGAGGAGAAAGTTCTTCACTGAGAGAGTCATTGGACACTGGAATGGGCTGCCCGGGGAGGTGGTGGAGTCGTCGTCCCTGGGGCAGTTCAAGGCAAGGTTGGACGTGGCAGTTGGTGCCATGGTCTAGCCTTGAGCTCTGTGGTAAAGGGTTGGACTTGATGATCTGTGAGGTCTTTTCCAACCTTGGTGATACTGTGATACTGTGAGTGCAAAGACAAGCCTGGCTGGTTGCTCTGCTGGCTGACCTTTCCCTGAGACTAACCACACAGCTCACCAGAATGAAATCTAACAATGGCATTTGGATGTGTGCTTAAAAAGGAGCAGGTTTGGAAGTGATTTGCTGAGTAAGGACATCTTTGAGCAACGTAACTTGAGGTGGAACTTTGGGCCTCAAACAACAAACTACTCTAAGGCTCTGCTCACTGCTCCCTGAGATAGGACAAGGAGCAATGGGTGTAAGTTGCAGCAAAAGAGGCTCTGCCTCAACACAAGGGGGAACTTCTTTACTGTAAGGGTCCCAGAGGACTGGCACAGGCTCCCCAGGGAGGTTGTGGAGTCTCCCTCTCTGGAGCCTTTCAAGGCCTGTCTGGACTGGATGAGGCACTTAGTGCCATGGTCTAGTTGATTGGCTAGGGCTGGGTGCTAGGTTGGACTGGAAGATCTTGGAGATCTCTTCCAAACTGGTTGATTCTATGATGTGTTCCTGTGTGATCTGTGTTAGATAGCATTGTCCTGCTCTGGCAGGGGGGTTGGACTCCATGATCTCCTTGGGTCCCTTCCAACCCCTAATATCCTGTGATGCTGTGACAGGAGGCTTCCTTATCCTCAATGAGACTAGATGAAAACTTGAATTTATACATGTTCAATTATTCATTTAGACCAGGAGCTACACACGACTGCAGCTCAATGGCACAGTACTGCCCATTATATCAGAATCTGAGACCCCACTTGGAGTACTGCATCCAGTTCTGGAGCCTCCACTACAAGAGGGCTGTGGAGATGCTGGAGCATGTCCAGAGCAGGGCCACGAGGACGCTCAGAGGGCTGCAGCAGCTCTGCTGTGAGCACAGACTGAAAGAGTTGGGGCTGTGCAGGCTGCAGAAGAGGAGGCTCTGAGGTGACCTTCTTGTGGCCTTCCAGCATCTGCAGGGGGCTACAAAAAAGCTGGGGAGGGAATTTTCAGGATATCAGGGAGTGACAGGAGTGGGGGGAATGGGGCAAAGCTGTAGATGGGTAGGTTCAGACTGGACATGAGGAGGAAGCTGTTGAGCATGAGAGTGGTGAGAGGCTGGAATGGGTTGCTCAGGGAGGTGGTTGAGGCCCCGTGGCTGGAGGTGTTTCAGGCCAGGCTGGCTGAGGCTGTGTGCAGCCTGCTCTAGGGTAGGGTGTCCCTGGGCATGGCAGGGAGCTTGGAACTGGCTGCTCCTTGTGGTCCCTTCCAACCCTGACTGATTCTATGATTCTATGAATGCATTACCACAGATTAAAGAACCATAGCATGGTTTAGGTTGGAAGGGACCTCATGGATCATCTACTTCCGCTCCCCCCCACCCTGCCATAGGCAGGAGGGACACCTCCTATGGAACACAGAATTTAATCTGTATTCAATAAAATGTGCTGAAAATGTAATGTAATGAAAATTGTGTTTTGCCTTAACATCAGAATCTCAAAATCTGTCTCTCCTGGGCTGCCCAGGGAGGTGGTGGAGTCACCATCCCTAGGGGTGTTCAAGAAAAGCCTGGATGAGGCACTTAGTGCCATGGTCTAGTTGATTGGACAGGGCTGGGTGCTAGGTTGGACTGGATGATCTTGGAGGTCTCTTCCAACCTGGCTGATTCTATGATGATTCCTTTAGGAGTCTGCTTCTCTTCATTCCTACTGGAATAATGAAAGCTGCAGGACGTTCGTTCTAGTAACATAATATAAAGCTCTGGTGGCTAAGTAACATAGGAGGGAAGATGAGACACACTTCAAATAAATTTAAAGACAAGGCTAGCCAAAATTTGCACACACAGAGATATTTAGCTAGTCAGCTTAAATTCCACTGAAAATAAACCCCCAAACCTGTGCTGCTTTTATCCCTCTCATTCTCCCAGTGCTGAAGAGTCACAAGTTTGTGTTAGATTTGCAGAAATTGCCTGTTGTGCAGGATAGGTTAAAAAAGAGATTAGAGAGCTCTTTTCATTTACAACATTTTTTTTTACTCCAATTGCCTTTGAGCTCCTGTTCCTCAGGAGCTCCGTTGAGGTGAAAATGCAAGGATGAGGAATTGAAAGTGGGGAGAAGGAGGGAGGAGAAGAGAGAGAAAAGCTAGAAGGGAATTGCTCCTTTCAAAAATAAATCAATCAATAGAAAAAAAAAAAAAAAAAGCACCAAGTATTACTTTAAGAGGAAAAAAAGAAGAGAGGAAAAGAAATTCCCAGAGCCTGCACAGACACACACACACACACACACTCCATTTCTACTAATTGGATTGTGATGTGTTTGCCTTTAATATGTGCAGCCAGCCCCTATGCCCTGCCTTGTGCACATGTCATGTCCTTTTAACATCAGCAGCCACTGGCCTGATTCTCAGTCCTTGCTAACATGTTCCCAAGTAGTATCTGTAACGAGGGGGGAACAGAGAAGCAGAGGTGGGGGGGGGGGTGGAGTAGCCAGTGCCAGCAGAAGTGATCAGTGGCTTTGTTGAAATGCTACACACAATTCTCTTCTCATCTCCTACCCTATCATTTGATTTCAATTCTTTGTTTCTTGTTGATCTGTTAAAGAGAGGCTGCACCAACCGCAGAACAAAAGGATGGATTCCAAGCAGGGGCTTTCCTCAAGCCTCTCTTCCCCTCGCTCTCCCCACCCTGCTGTCAGCAGATTTTCAGTGCCATTACTTTCTCTGAGTGGGTGCAACTTTCCCTTCTTGTTTTGGAAGGGAAGAGCTGTCAGACACCACCACAACTTCAGTGGGTTCAGAACCAGAGAATTGTGAACTGCTGCAGTAGCATTGCTCAAATACTAAAAGATGGTGAGGCAAGGGAAGGGGACACCTGCTTGCTCCATCATAGAATCAACCAGGTTGGAAGAGACCTCCAAGATCATCCAGTCCAACCTAGCACCCAGCCCTAGCCAATCAACCAGACCATGGCACTAAGTGCCTCAGCCAGGCGTTTCTTGAACACCTCCAGTACTCGTATCATCTCTCAGGCCAAGTTCCCATTTGCTGCTGGACTTTTGGGCTAAGCATTTTACCTTTTCTTTTTTTTTTCCTTCCCTTTTTCAAGTAATATTAAAAAAAAAAATATCTTGCAAGGATACCCTTCACCTGCCCAGGAGGACAACAGATCCTCCATCTAAGATCCACTGTCTGAAGGAGGGCACCAAGGCTGGTGAGAGGCCTGGAGCACAGCCCTGGGAGGAGAAGCTGAGGGAGCTGGGGGTGTGCAGCCTGCAGAAGAGGAGGCTCAGGGCAGACCTCATTGCTGTCTGCAACTACCTGAAGGGAGGCTGTAGCCAGGTGGGGTTGGGCTCTTCTGCCAGACAACCAGCAACAGAACAAGGGGACACAGTCTCCAGTTGTGCCAGGGGAGGTCTAGGCTGGATGTTAGGAGGAAGTTCTTGCTAGAGAGAGTGATTGGCATTGGAATGGGGTGCCCAGGGAGGTGGTGGAGTCATCATCCCTGGAGGTGTTCAAGAAGGGACTGGATGAGGCACTTAATGCCATGGTCTAGTTCATAGAATCACAGAATTATAGAATCAGCCAGGTTGGAAGAGACCTCCAAGATCATCCACTGCAACCTAGCATCCAGCTCTATCCAATCAACCAGACCATGGCACTAAGTGCCCAATCCAGTCTTTGCTTGAACACCACCAGGCACAGCAACTCCACCACCTCCCTGGGCAGCCCATTCCAATGCCAATCACTCTCTCTGCCAACAACTTCCTCCTAACATCCAGCTGTGCTAGGCTGGACTGGATGATCTTGGATGACTTTTCCAACATGGTTGATTCTATGATTCTGTAATTCTATGATTTTACCTTTTCTTTTTTCTTTCTTTTAAAAGCAATATTTTAAAAAAATGACTTGTAAGGATTCCCTTTACCTTCCCAAGAGGACAACAGATTCTCCAGCTAGTGCCATGGTCTAGTTGATTGGATAGGCCTGGATTGGACTGGATGAGCTTGGAGATCTCTTCCAAACAGGTTGATTCTATGATTCTATGAAATCCTCTGGATGGCTGCCAGAAAAATCAGAGAAAACTGAGGTGCACCTCCAAAATTTCCTTTCTCTTCATGCACTCCCTCTGTAAAAAGGAACCACATCAAGCTTTAAATGCAAGAAGCATCTCACCAGCTACTAGAGGACAGACATTTCTCTCTGCTGCTTGTTAGGGCAATTATCCAAACAGAACATTTTAAAGAAAGGATTTGGAAAATGACTTGTTTACAACATCATTAAAGATTAAAGACATTTGAGTAATACCTAACTTCTTTGTAAATACATAGGGACTTCTGCACAGGTTAAATGTCAAAGAAAAACCTACACTGAATAGCATGTGAGCAGAAAATAGACCAGACCAGACCAGACCTAGACCAGAGCAGGCCTACACTGAGTAGCACTGAGCAGAAAGTAGAGCAGACCTAGACCAGATCTACACTGAGTAGCATGTGAGCAGAAAGTAGAGCAGATGTAGACCAGACCTACATTGAGTAGCATTGAGCAGAAAGTAGACCAGACCTACACTGAGTAGCATGTGAGCAGAAAATAGACCAGACCTAGACTAGACCAGAGCAGGCCTACACTCAGTAGCATGTGAGCAGAAAATAGACCAGACCTAGACTAGACCAGAGCAGACCTACACTGAGTAGCATGCGAGCAGAAAATAGACCAGACCTAGACTAGACCAGAGCAGACCTACACTGAGTAGCATGCGAGCAGAAAATAGACCAGACCTAGACTAGACCAGAGCAGATCTACACTGAGTAGCATGTGAGCAGAAAGTAAACCAGACCTAGACCAGAGCAAATCTACACTGAGTAGCATGGGAGCAGAAAGTAAACCAGACCTAGACCAGACCTACACTGAGTAGCACTGAGCAGAAAGTAGACCAGACCCACACCAGAGCAGACCTACACTGAGTAGTGTGTGAGCAGAAAGTAAACCAGACCTAGACCAGACCTACACTGAGTAACATGTGAGCAGAAAGTAGACTAGACCTAGACCAGAATAGACCTACACTGTGTAGCATATGAGCAGAAAGCAGACCAGACCTAGACCAGAGCAGACCTACACTGAGTAGCCTGCAAGCAGAAAGTAGATCAGAGCAGACCTACACTGTGCAGCATATGAGCAGAAAGCAGACCAGCCCTAGACCAGAGCAGACCTACATTGAGTAGCATGGGAGCAGAAAGTAGAGCAGACCTAGACCAGACCTACACTGAGTAGCCTGTGAGCAGAAAGTAGACCAGAGCAGATCTACACTGCAGCATATGAGCAGAAAGCAGACCAGCCCTAGACACCATGAAGCAGACTATGCACTCCTTCTGAAGGCACATCCAAATGCCTGATCACTTTGCCTGCTTTTCTTTCCATTTGATTTGTAGCAAGAGAGCAGAGGAGTTTGACTGGGATACATCAGAGCACAAATTGCAGCAGACTTGGAGGTCTCACTGGTTGACTCTCTGGGGTTTATCTGAACTAAGTGCACACTGGGCTTGTTCAGTGGATCTTTCTCCTAAATGCAGTTCCTTATGGGGTTCCTGGTGTGTCCATATTGGTGTGAATAAGAACTACCTTCTGGTTCAGTGAAGATACAAGTTTGCTTGCAAAGTTACTCAGTCAACATCTCCAATATTTACTTTCTGCTTTAAAAGGAACGTGAGGACTTGGTGGAATTTGACCTGTCAGAACCACTGAGCTCACTTCTGGTGGCTTTGCTGGCAACCTGAGATCCTGAGCGATGCTTTGCTTAAGAGTTCAGTCCTTGGATATCAGTTAATAAAAGCACAGTTTCATCCAACAGGGAGTAAAAGGGATGCCAGAATGGCAAATCCAAACTGGAGAAGTGAATGTGTGCTCGCTTTAAGTCATAACAAGAGCCAAACTCTGTATACTCCATCTCCTTAGCAAAGCCTTTTTTGGTTTGTGTATCACAGGTGGTGGGGTGTAAGTGGGGATCAGCCTGCCTCTCTGGTTTGATTCCTCAAGGATCCCAGATCACTACAGAGGTGCCAGGCAACTTAGCAGATCTCGGTGATATTGCTTAAAGACTGCTTCAGAAGCAGCAGCTTTAAAGTTGTATGAAGAGATGTCCTGTAGCTGGCCCTATAAATGCAGCTGCAGCACTTTATCCTACACAACTTTTGCCACCTCACAGACAAGACATCTGTTTGTTGTTGGGGCTTTTTCTACATCAAACTCCTCTGCCCATCTCTGTGGGCAAGGCAAAGTAATCCAAAGCTTGCAACTAACTAAGGGCAGACCCTACAGAGAATAAAAGTGCAGCGGTTTGGGCCATTGAAAGAAAACTCACAAATGTAAACTTATAAATATCCTTGAGAAGGGGCGGGGGGGGAAATACACCAGCACATGGGAGCTGAGCACTCAGGTCTTTTTTTCCTCAAGGACACACTAATAGCAATAAAAATATCAAACCACTGGGAACTGCTGAAGGGAAATGAAATAATCCAACAGTAAGGAACCAGCCTGCTGCAGCTCGAAACATCAATTAGGTCCACCTTTGACCCGTGTTTGATTGGCAGATGTGCACATCCTGAACTCTTAAACCTCTCCTGTATCCTAATTGTGTGCCACTCAGTGCTACACACAAGTTCTGCTACAAGTGGGTGTTGAGTGGCACTGGCACAAGCTGCTGCTAATCACCCTACCTGCAACTGAGCCTCGACTAGGCAGACGTGCAGCTACCAGCACGCTTCTGCCAGCAGAGCCCTGTAATGTAGCAGCTTGGCAAGGGAATAGTTTCCCTTTTATCTCTTATTAAAAGGGATCAGGTGTTTGCCCATGAGAACTGCACTCGAAGCTACATGTCTCTCTCTTTTTTGCTTCCCCTGGAATATGCCCATAAACTAGAGATGTGTCTGTTTAAATAAGCATAAAATTAGAGTATCCTGCAGCAAAAGCAGACAGCAGCATTCAGGAGTACGGAGGGTGAAAAAAAAAAGCCCCTGCTCTTCCCCTTCTGTGACTTTGGTGGTGAACTTGGAGCCTGTGGAAAGTTTTCAAGGACACTTCCCACAGTTGGAAAAGCTGTTTAAAACAGCCTGGTTTTGGGGTGTGTTTGCTCAGAAAACAGCAGCGTGAGCGATGCGATTTGTATTTACATGCACGTAAAGCCTTCCCAGCAGGCTGGCAGCTCGCTGTGTTAGGGAGCAGCATCTCTCCTTGGCTTTGAGAGTACAGCCTCTACTTTTCCAGACTACAGAGATAAGTTTGTTATTCTCTGAGTTGAGAGCAAATAGCATTATTAGTTGCGCTGGCTGCCAGATTCTCCTGTTCTTGAGTCTTCTTATTTTAAAGCCTTTCATTTCCCAAGACGGCTGCAAGGTGTCCCTTCAAGGATTTTGCTTTTCTGATTTATACTTTTATACACTCAACTCTCAATTGAGATATCCCAGCCTCATTCCATTTCTGACCTTACACTATCAAACCAGACTGACCCTCTATCTCTCAGGGCCAGACTGGATTCCAAGCCAGGTTATGGAAGCGGCAGGGCAGAGCTGCAAAGCAACCCATCAACAGAATCCCAAGGAGACACTTCACATGGAGTTGCTGCTGGCCAAGCAAGCCTGCTCAACTCTCCACCCTTTGAACTTCTGACTCTGCTCCCATTTTTAACTGAGGGTTTGCTTTGGCTTCACCTTGTTTTTCTGAGAAAACCCTGTCTGTGCCAAGCAGAGCATCCTCACAGATGGCGTGGAAGTGGATGACACAGGACTGAGATCTGCAGACAATACTGAGAATTGTCATCTTCGCTTTCTTTTTGTCAAACCCCAGCAATTTCAACTAGGAGAGAGCTTGTTGGCAGTGAGTCAAAGCTCCTGAGGGACAGGCACCTGCTTCTGGTCATTGTTCTCCCTCTACTACACCTGGAAGTGTGAGGATATCCAAGTATTTGATATCTCCAGCCTCAGCCAAAAAAATAGCTGGTTCACAGCAAGGCAACATCCAGCGGTTGTCACTTTTGTGTCATCAATCTGCAAACACACCCAGACGAAATAAATACCTTGTCATTGCTTCAACACTCTGCTTTTTTTTGTTGTTGGTGGTTCTGTTGTTTTGTTTTTTGGTTTTTTTTTCACTTTAAAAAAAAGAAATAAGAGGGAAAGGTTAATATAAAAAAGAGATGTTTTAACTAAAATAGCCATACTGTCAGAGTCAGGCTGAAAACATGCAGCTGCCACGTGAACTTCATACCAAAAAAAGCCCTCTGCCAGAAAGCCTCTGCACTGCTCTGCACAGGGCATTCTGCTCTGCACAGGACCCTTTGCTCTGAACAAGACATTCTGCTCTGCACAAGACCCTCTGCTCTGCACAGGACCCTCTGCTCTGAACAAGACATTCTGCTCTGCACAAGACCCTCTGCTCTGCACAAGACAACTCTGCTCTGCACAAGACAACTCTGCTCTGCACAAGACAACTCTGCTCTGCACAAGACAACTCTGCTCTGCACAAGACAACTCTGCTCTGCACAAGACAACTCTGCTCTGCACAAGACAACTCTGCTCATATGAGCACTTAAAAGAAAAAGAAGTAGTAATACAAAAAAATCAGTGCAAATAAGAGAAAAGCAACTCTTATTCAGGAGAAACTGAGGCTATTTGAGGCAGTACAGGCTGCATTAGCTTCCAGCTCGGAAGTCAGTTAAATAAACCTCTAAACAGTCCTTAGTACTTGCTTAAATAATAAAGATGGGGGGGGGGGGGTGAGGGTGAAAATTGAGGTTTTAAAGCTGGAGGTCTATAAAATCTCTATTTCTGTCCTATTCAAGAGCCACCCTTAGCTGCTGCTGATGAGAGCAAAATTGGGAGCAAATAATACTGCCATCCTCCTTCCTCAATAATGCCTTTAAAACATATAAGTGGCAGTTGAATTAGCCTATTTATAAGACTTCTTTTTTCCCCCTGACTGTAAACTCCTAATGACTCTCCGTTACACAATGCAATTCAATATGACTCCAGCTTCCAGGGGTCTTGATCCCCTCCTAGATAGTGTACCACAAAAGTGATTTATAAACTACAGCCTGAGAAAGTCACAGAGACTGAAGTGATTTGAGAAAATAGTTCAGGCTCATGAGTGAATACAAGTGCTATGAATTCCAATGACAGAATAATACCCCCTCCCCAAATCCTTTCCTTGCCTCATTTCATACAACAGAGGGAAAGGTAGTGTTGAAGGAAAGGCAGCAGGGGGGTTGGGTTAAAGAAGCCCAAAGGGGCTAAGAAAATTCAAAGCTGTATGGTGAGGGCTAATCAGTCATAGATTAAAGCAAGCTCTATTTTTTTTTTGTATGAAAAAGTGTAATGAGAGCCTGTTTGCATTGCAGATCATATCTGTGAAACTGAGCAATTTTGAATGGAGCACTCTGGCTGAAGGAGGCAGGGAGAGAGGTAATAAAAGCAGAGACCACTGATAAGCTGAACTCAGATGTGAGGTGTATCATGGGAGGAGAAAAATACCTGTTTGTCATCTCTCCTTCCCCCCTTCAAAACAAGTGGGCAGTAAATCTATGTTCTTTTACTTTCTTGAGAAGGAATCACAGAATCATAGAATCAACCAGGTTGGAAGAGACCTCCGAGATCATCCAGTCCAACCTAGCACCCAGCCCTAGCCAATCAAATAGACCATGGCACTAAGTGCCTCATCCAAGCTTTGCTTGAACACCTCCAGGGACAGTGACTCCACCACCTCCCTGGGCAGCCCATTCCAATGCCAATCACTCTCTCTGCCAACAACTTCCTCCTAACATCCAGCCTAGACCTCCCCCGGCACAACTTGAGACTGTGTCCCCTTGTTCTGTTGCTGTTTGCCTGGCAGAAGAGACCAACTCAACAATTACTTTGGACCAAATGGGGGGAGCAGCAGAAGCAAGAATCCCAAGGCACGTAGTTCCTGCTTCTGATAGAGATTTTCCTATCCAAATTTCAATAAGGGGCTGTTATTTTGGAGTCTGTTCCCTTCCCCCTTCCCTTGTCGCCTCTCCCTGTCTTTCATACTGAGGCATTTGGTCTAAAGACAGCCAGGGAGCTAAATATATATTAATTAGAACTCTTGAGGCTGCCATCAATGAGATACAATTATCCCAAACTGTTGCTATTACAGGCTCTGATAGCTTCATTTAAATTCCTGAATAAAACATGAAATATCTTTAATGAGAAATGAATATAGTTGTCAGGAGGGAGTAGTTGTGATATTGTTACTAGTTGAGATACAGAAGATGAAGACATAATATGAATACCTTCAACTTTATACAAAAATGATGGCTGTTAGCAAAAGACAGATCCTCTTTCAGAGACTTCATTGAGACTTCATTTAGACTTCATTTCCCCTCCCCCCCCCCCCCCCCAGATAATTATATCTATAGATATATTGCTGCCTACAACTACCTGAAGGGAGGTTGTAGCCAGGTGAGTGTTGGCCTCTTCTCCCAGGCAACCAGCAACAGAACAAGGGGACACAGTCTCAAGTTGTGCTGGGGGAAGTCTAGGCTGGATGTTAGGAGGAAGTTCTTTGGTCATTTGCCACTGGAATGGGCTGCCCAGGGAGGTGGTGGAGTCACCATCCCTGGAGGTGTTCAGGAAAAGACTGAATGAGGCACTTAGTACCATGATCTGGTTGATTGGATGGGGATGGGTGCTAGGTTGGACTTGGAGGTCTCTTCCAACCTGGTTGATTCTATATGAAATAACAACATCTCTCTTGTAAGGAAACTGCTATCCAAATGTAGCTGGGACTACTGCCTCATGCAACCTGTATCTGTTACAAGGTGTAAAGCTGGTGTAAAAAAAGTTAAGGTGAAGGCAAACAACTCATGTGAAGCAGAGTGAAATATTCCTGTTGTCTTGTTACCCAATGGCTGATCAGGGGGTTCAGTGTGGAAATCAATCTCCCAGACTCAACCACACACTCCCTTGGTCATCTTTCTTTCTTCTTTTTATAAATGCCTAAGGGGTGAGTGGCAGGAGGCTGGAGCCAGGCTCTGCTGGGTGATGCCCAGTGACAGCACAAGGGGCAATGGCTGGAAGTTGAGGCACAGGAGGTTCCATGTGAATGTGAGGAAGAATTTTTTCACTGTGAGGGTGACAGAGCACTGGAACAGGCTGCCCAGGGAGGTTGTGGAGCCTCCCTCTCTGGAGATATTCCTGAACCACCTGAATGTGTTCCAGTGTGATCTGCTTTAGGTGATCCTGCTCTTGGCAGAGGTGGGGCTGGACCAGATGATTTTTTGAGGTCCCTTCCAGCCCCTGACATTCTATGATTCTACCTCTACATTATTATTAAGACAAATGCCAACGAGGAGCAGAGAAAGGATTCTTTCTCTCCCTTTCAAGACTGAAAGAGACAAGGCCATGCCAGCAAAGAACAGTTCTTTAAATCACCATGTCCCAGAGATGGGAGCTACAGCACCTCTTAGTTTCTCCACTTCATGGACTGCACTACTCCTACTACAAAATCACCCCTGAGCTGTAGTGGAGGGCTCCTCACCTCCAGTTGTTTTGCTGAATTTACAATGCCTCCTGCTCTTTCCCCTACAACTCATTTATTTGTCTCTCTTTTGCTTCAAGTGAGCTCTTCCACGTGGATCAGGCTTTTCATCCAGAATGATTTCGGAAACAGCTCACAGAGGAGAGCCAGCTCTGTCCCTGCTATGGTCCACACACACCTTCCTGTTCTCACCAGACGATGCATGCCAGATGACAAAGCTCTCAGCACCGAAAAGCAGCCGATTCTGGGGTGGAGCATGGCAGCTATTTAACAGCACGTACCATCACTTACACTTCAGTGTAGGTTGCAAAGTGAGGATGATTACCATACTAATTGAAAGGGCATGGGAAACATTAAGGAAGCAGAACATAATTATCCAAACTGGAAATTGCCAGGTCGTTCCCATTCTTGTGGGATCCTCTGGTGACCACAGAGAACGGTCAGGACCTCAATTTAAAGTCTCAGTACAAGTTGGCATCAAGCATTTTTTTTCTTGCACCAAATCAATTAATATCTATGTCCTGAATATTATTTTTGAGATACTTGGAGTGTAGCAGCTCTCTTCCTTCTGCAGGCTTTGGTTTGCCTATATTCTCTAGGTACAGAGACAGAAAATTATCTCAGGAATACAATTCAATTTCTCTTAATCAACACCTCCTTGCTTCATCGGGTGAAGCGTGTTTAATCCATTTAGAGTTAGTTGTCAAGGAATACACACACTCTAATTAATGTTTTCCTGAAGATGTTTATGCATGACAGTACAATAAATTAAACAAAGTGAAGTTCCTCTGCCAGACTGGACCAGAGGAGATCACAGAATCACAGAATGTCAGAGACTGGAAGGGACCTCGAAAGATCATCTACTCCAACCCCCCCTGCCAGAGCAGGAGATACCTCTATGGATTCCATTGCTCTTCCACCTGATCATTCAGAGAGATGTCAGCTTCAGGAGGCAAAGAGAATTCATCTATCTGATGTGTTTTCTAATCTTGGCAGCTCATAGTGCTGTCTAAGGATGGTGCAGTTAGCACAGAACCACAGAAGGTTAGGGGCTGGAAGGGACCTCAAAAGCTCATCCAGTCCATCCTCCCTGCCAGAGCAGGATCACTTAGAGCAGATCACACAGGAACTCATCCAGGCAGGTCTCAAGTATCTCCAGAGAGGGAGACTCCACATTCTCCCTAGAAAATCTGTCCCAGTGCTCTGTCACCCTCACAGGGCAAAAAAAAAGTCTTCCTCATGTTTCCATGGAACTTCCTATGCCTCAATTTGAACCCATCACACATCGTCCTGTCTTGGGCATCGCCAAGCGGAGCCTGGCTCCATCCTCTTGCCACTCCCCCTTTACATATTGATAAACACAAATTAGGTTATAGCAACAAATTATTTGGTCTCAAAACGTGCCCTTTCAAGAAATGGATCAAAACTTACTGGCAGGACCCTAAGATGAGGGATGTCTAATGTGCTGTAAAGCTTGTTCTGTCCTCATCATTGACATATTTATGAGCTCCAAGGCTCATGAGTTGAAATACATCTATTGCCACCCTAGGAGATGAAGAGAGCTGCCATTCAGTCCTCCAAAACTGGCCATCAAGGGCTTTGAAAGTAGGGACATGCAGCCACAAGACCTGGAGTACCAAAGACCTCCAACCACACTACAAGCAAGGATAAAATACAAACACCTGAACGCCAACCTAAATATTTACGCCTCATTCACATGCCTTCAATTTAGATGAAACATAACCATTCCTGGGATCAAAAGCTAACTTTCAGGTGAAATATTGCAGCCCAAAAGGGAAGAGGTTGTATCAACAAGCAAGACCTTTTCTTTTATAGCCATTTTGGGATCCCCTTGAGGTATTCAAACTTGCTGAAGCAAACACTCGCCCCTTGCTGCATAACTCATCCTTAAGAAACAGGATTAAAGACCTCAGAGCCCGACACTGTGAATGTCAGCAGCAATTTACAACCCTAGAATCAGTGGAACCAGGGTGATATCCAATTATACTCATTTTATTTATGCAGTTTATTTCCTCCAAAAATTAATTTTATGTTCCTAGAAATTGCTGGATTAATAGCCCTGGTAACTGAACCTTTCCATCAACACAAAATATACAACACAAACAGTGACTCTGCAGATATTACTTTGTTTTTTGCTCCCTCTATCTATCATTTGTTTTAAGGCAGAACTCAGACAGAACCCTTCTGGGGTGCTGAGATTCCCCACAGACCTGTTCAGTATTTTTACCCTATCCTGAAACAGTGTCTTTGGTATCAGCCAGCTATGATCAGCTGCACTGGGGATGTTTCTGATGGGAGCAGACATTTTTTTGCATGAGGCAGTTGATAGCAGTGACTTTTTATCTGGTCCCTTCCAGTTGCTCACATCTTAAACTGTGGTTAAAGGGGAAAAAAATGTATGTATATATATACACATATATATATATATATATTCATAGAATCAACCAGGTTGGAAGAGACTTCCAAGATCATCCAGTACAACCTAGCACCCAGCCCTAGCCAACCAACCAGACCATGGCACTAAGTGCCTCACCCAGGCTTTGCTTGAACACATCCAGAGATGGTGACTCCACCACCTCCCTGGGCAGCCCATTCCAATGCCAATCACTCTCTCTGCCAACAACTTCCTCCTGATATCCAGCCTAGACCTCCCCTGGCACAACTTGAGACTGTGTCCCATTCTGCTGTTGCTGATTGCCTGGCACAAGAGCCCAATCCCACCTGGCTACAACCTCCCTCCAGGTAGCTGTAGACAGCAATGAGGTCTGCCCTGAGCCTCCTCTTCTGCAGGCTGAACATCCCCAACTTCCTTGGATAGGGCTGGGTGCTAGGTTGGACTGGATGATCTCAGAGGTCTCACCCAACCTGATTGATTCTATGATTCTATGATCTTCAGGGAGATGATAGATACAAAAGCTAAGATACCTGAGCTAAGAAGCATACCCCTGGATTTGGTAAAAATCATTGATTCACATATGTCATTGTGCCAAATTCTTACCTCCAGATAGCTTCCAAACTCCAGCCTCATCTCCTTTTTTCACTCCTCTTGCAACTTTTCCCCAATTCACCTCTTGTTCTTAGGGCACACTGGCAGCAGAGGGAGGGAGCAGAAGTGAGGCCATCTGGCTTTGGCCTCATCTCAGCAAGATGTTTCCTTCTCTTCTCTTCCATTGTTCTCTTCTAAGATAAAACCCCTTCTAGCTGAAGGTACCTCTTAGTTCCTAGATCTAGAAAAACCAAACAACAAAGCACTTAGAATTACTTATTGTTGCATCTTAGGGACCAGATTATCTCTCTAAGTTTCTAAAGCAATGGCAACACTTGCCACTAAATACAAATGATTTTAATAACCAGCATTGTGTTTGCTTCTTTCAGCAGGGTGCCTTATCATGACTTTAATGATAATGCTACCTGCTTTTCATTTGCTAAGTGGTATTATGATTATTATTCAGAGGCTTTACCATAATTAACTAACTGAGCCTCACAACACCCCTGTGAGTCAGGTGAAGATTTGCAGACTCACAGCAATATCCAGGTTGGCAAAGCCCCTCAGGATCACCAAGTCCAACCTATAACCCTACTCTACAAGATTCACTTCAATCCATATCCCGAAGCACCAAATTACAACTGAATTATGACTCTCCTAATTTTTGTTTTAACCTGGAACCACAGTGATGAGGAAGCTAAAGTGTTGTAACAGAGAGGAGGTCTGGATTAAAACCACCCATCCCATACACAACCCACACCTTGGCTTGTCTGTCTCCATCACCTACTACTGTTGCTGATTCAAAAGCACCAAGATGACATTCTAGAGAGACAAGAAACAAAAAAGGAGAAGGAGGAATTGTATCAGGAACAGTGTGACCAGCAGGACAAGGGAGGTTATTCTTCACCTTGAGTGCTGTGTCCAGTTCTGGGCTCCTCAGTTCAAGAGAGATGTTGAGGTGCTGGAAGATGTTCAGAGAAGGTCAACAAAGCTGGTGAGGGGCCTGGAGCACAGCCCTGTGAGGAGAGGCTGAGGGAGCTGGGGTTGTGCAGCCTGCAGAAGAGGAGGCTCAGGGCAGAGCTCATTGCTGTCTACAACTCCCTGAAGGGAGGCCGTAGCCAGGTGAGGTTGGGCTCTTCTGCCAGGCAACCAGCAACAGCAGAAGGGGACACAGTCTCAAGTTGTGCCAGGGCAGGTCTAGGCTGGATGTTAGGAGGAAGTTGTTGTCAGAGAGAGTGATTGGCATTGGAATGGGCTGCCCAAGGAGGTGGTGGTCACCATCACTGGAGGTGTTCAAGAAGGGACTGGATGGGGCACTTAGTGCCATGGTCTGGTTGATTGGCTAGGGCTGGGCGCTAGGTTGGACTGGATGAGCTTGGAGGTCTCTTCCAACCCGGTTGATTCTATGATTCCATTCTATGAGAAGGAGACTTGGCAATCCCTGACAATGCCAAGACACCTTGTTCTCTGCAGCTTAACAGCCTCCTTTGGCAGCTCCTGCTCCCGGCTGGTGTCAGTTGCTGAGTCCTGAGCGGTCGTGTTCAGTGCCCGCATCACACACATCTGTATCTATAGAGGCGACAGCTTCTGTCTGTAACAGCCACCTGTGAGACTGGGGGAGAGGCATTAAAAATTAAAGAACTGCAGAGTAGATTGGAAGCCAATCTTGGGTTTATAGACAGGGAAGCCTTTGACAGGTGGTCTCTGCGAAAGAAGTGGCCTCAGAGACACATTTCTCTTGATTTTATTTTTTAATTAACTTTTATTCTCACTATTACCACAGCCTGCCCCCACACACTTCCTTTCCTCCTCTTTTTCAGCCTGGAATGCTGTTTCACACTCCAGACCTCTCACCACAGTGCAATTATAGGTACCTTCAGCACTGTAGGCCAGCAGGGATATTTAAATACCTTTCCTTCCTTTAGCCTAGAGAAGAGGCTCAGGGGTGACCTCATTGCTGTCTACAACCACCTAAAGGGAGGTTGTAGCCAGGTGGGGGTTGGTCTCTTTTCCCAGGCAACCACCAACAGAACAAGGGGACAGTCTCAAGTTGTGCTGGAGGAAGTATAAGCTGGATGTTAGGAGGAAGTTGTAGTCAGAGAGAGTGATTGGCATTGGAATGGGCTGCCCAGGGAGGTGGTGGAGTCACCATCTCTGGATGTGTTCAAGCAAAGCCTGGGTGAGGCACTTAGTGCCATGGTCTGGTTGGTTGGCTAGGGCTGGGCGCTAGGTTGTACTGGATGATCTTGGAGCTCTCTTCCAACCTGGTTGATTCTATGATTCCAGACGCATCCCAGCGCTAGCCATCCACCCAACAGGCACATAGACCTGGATATTCATGCACAGTCAGGCTGCTGTGCTGCTCATCAAGCTAAGGCCAGTGGGATGTCCTGGAATTTTCTATCAGTGAGTTGTCCAGCAAACCCAGTAATTACAGGGGGCCGCTCGGTGACGAGCAGCAATCCAAGCCCTGGGTCAAGCATATGCCTGTTAAGCTCTTCCACATGTGCCATTCAGGCCCTTCCTGTTTGGGTTTCACATACTGGTTTTACACCTCTCTCCTCACATAAAACCAGATGACCTCAGAGAGACCAGCAGGGCCATCTCCATCACTGTCTATGGTGCAGACTTCACCTCCTGCCATAAAAACGCTTCCTCACCTTCCCTCCCGCTCGCCCCTCACATTCCTGCTTTCAAGTTAATTGGAATAACACATCTGCAGCCAAACAACAGAAACCAGTGCATCCCCTCCAGGCCCCCCCTCCTGCTTCCCACCCCCCTCCCTGGCTTTGCTTCATTGCCTCCTCCAAACCCACCACATTTAGACAGCAGCACTTAACCTTCTGCAGAATATCTTTATGCTCCATTTTCCTTTCCATTAGGAAGGAGATGAAAGCAAGCAGAGGATGCTCTTGCACAGCAGCTGCTGCTGCTGCCAGCAGATGTGCTCTCCCAAGTCTATATGTGTTTTAAGCATAGACTTGGATGCCTCTGTGTGTGAAGGGGTTTGGTGTGGAAGAGATGTATGGAAGAAGGTTAAGGAATGCTGAGTTTAAGCCAGATGAAAGGTTTACAGCCAAATGAGAGGAAGTTGTCCTTGTGCTGTCCTCTGCTTTCTCAATAGAGACTCTGCTAACAAAACCTGCTGCACTTGCAGCAATCTGAGTCTGATTTTCCAGTCTCTGTGTGAGCAAAACAAGGCAAGAATCAACCTGAGACTAACTGTAGGCCTTTAGCACCCAAGGAAAAGATCCAATATAAACCTGCTAAGCTTCATCACAGCACTTGCTGCTTTTCTTCTAGATAAAAATCTCCCTTCTGGTGGGTTTTGAGAGTTTTTTGAGTGGGGTGGGGTTGTAGGTTTTTTATTTGTTCTGGGGTTTGGTTTGGTTGGGTGGGGTTTTGTGTTGGTTTGTTTTAGGGTTTTTCTTTGCTTCAGGGGGTTTGTATGGGTGGGTTGTTTTTATTTGGGGGGGGAACTTATATTTGGAACTTGACTTTCTAAATGCATTATGTTTTTTTAATGATAAATGCAAAGTCTAGAAGCTCTCTATGTTGACTGAAGACTATGCTGCCCATGCAACTGATGGTCATCAAGAGCTTGTCTGTTCTGTCTACTCCTTGAAGATCACATTCCATCCTACTGATAATCATTGCTGAGTCAAAGTTTGGAAAGCTGCAAGTGAAGGAAACCTGGCTCTAACAGAAGCTGTCCAGGAGGCAGTTCACCAAGCACAAAGATGCACATGTGGAGTAGGCAGCAGCTAAGCATAATATAGAGGGAAGTGAAGAGCCTTCTGCAGCTGAACTGCTAAGCATGTATTAGGTAGAAAGATCCTGTTTGGAATCCCTTCAGTCCTGAGTCTACTTTTGCTCAAATGCTGTGCTTTAAAGCATGCCTGTTTATGACCTCTGTTTTCTGTCTCAAGCTGGAGGAAGGAAGATGGTGTTGGGATGGGCAAGGGGTGAGCTCAAGAGCTGAGTTTCCCCAGCTCAATGCCTTGCTCTGCACAGACTTTGTGTGTTGCTTTGGGCAAGTCACTTAAACTCAATTTTCCATCTGTAAACTCAAAGTATTATTGCAAATATTGCCAAGGCAGGGAGGAACCTGAAAGGGGCTGAGCTATCTGAGCAGCAGCAACCACCACCATTTATAATGGCTTGGGAGCAGTGTCTCTCCCTGCTACCCAACCCAAATCAGCTCAAGATGCCATAACATATTCAGGCTTTGAGAAGGATGCTTTCTGTCAGATATTTCAAGCAGACACTGTTCTGCAGCAGTGCATGGTAGGAACCTCTGTGAGCAGAGTGGTCAGAGGGGACCTGTCTGTGCTCGAGGCTCAGTCCATGAGCAAACCACTGCGGTGCCCCAGCTCAAGCAACAGCAGCAACAATCACTCTTCTCCTCTTAGTGCCATCAGGACCAAACCAAAGCTACATGAATCTCTGTTTTAATGTCCCTTTCCTTATTGCACCAGAGGCTCAGAGGGGCTGGCTCTGGTTTACCAGTCTCATTGGATTAGCTTGATAAACCACTCATTTACCTATGATTCAACAGACTGTAAAAGTCCTCGTGGCTATTGCACGATAAGGAAAATAAATACTAATAACAATATGCTTAACAAGCATGGGTTGCAATACCCAGGATTTGATGGACCCAGCAATAAAGAGCAGATTTACTTCCCTGGGAAGGCAGACAAAGTAATCAGATTTAGTTGGCAGCTATGAAAATACAACCTATGAGAGGCTCAGCGCCGGCTTGCACAGTGCCCCCCCTGCAGTCCCTGCACATGCTGGGGGGGCATGGAAGCAAAGGACATTCAAAAGATATCATGTGCCTGTGCTGGATGCAATGCCCTGGCATGCTGACAGCTGGCTGGCAGCTTTCCATCTCTGGGAAGGGGGAATACTGGTCCACACAGCCCAGACAGCAGTTTAACCCCAGGGTCAGAGGCCAGTCAGGCGTTATCTACCGGCTGGGCACATTTCCTCCGCATCTGTGGCTTCAATATCCCCGAAAAGACACTGACAGGAGGATGAGAGCTAATGGGAGCTCCTCTGGTATTTAGAAATTTAAAGGCCCTCATTTATTTTTAATGACCTTGGAAGCTCACTTTAAAGGAAGAAGACAGAAAAAAGAGATAATAAATAAATATCTAACCAAAACCAAACAGTCAAAAGCAATTTACATTGCGTGAGAGAAAGAAAATTACTTTTAGCCTTCCCTGTCTGGTTTCTTTTTTTCAGGACTTCTGATTGTTGGATGAGGAGAGGATTGCAGTGTGCTTTGTTAACTAAAGTGTAATTTTCAGAGCAGCATTCTCACTATGAGATAAATTGCACAGTTGTGCCTCAGTTGTACACTATTACACTTTTACTGCCCAGGATAAAAGTAATTCCTACCTTAGCAAGGTAAAAACCATCATTATCTCCTCCGTGTTCTCCAGCACAGGTAGAGTTTGACAGACCCTTGTCAGCCTGTATGAGGCACAGGGCCAGGTCCTCTGAGCTGAGCACTTCTCTGGTGCATCCCTGAGAGGTTTTAAAGCCAGTCGTGGCTTCCACCTGCCTTGGAGTAGCCAATGCTGTGTAAACAGAAGCAGCCCTAAATCTGATCCCTTTTGTGTTGCCTGCAAAACCAAAAGGGAGCTGCCCAAATACCTTGCAGCCAGCCAGGCGGTCGGGGTCCTTGATTATGTCTCACCTGCCAGAGAACAGGATGAAGGGGTCAGAGATGTCAGCAGAGCCCTTCTTTGCTGCCAGCAGCTCTGCCAGTGAATGCCCCAGGTAACCTACCCTCCTACCAGGAGGCAAGGGCCACCAAGAAGCCATAGTTACTACAAACCACAGGGCCAAGGTCTGTCAAAGGAAATAAAGTAAAGCCAGGTGCAATTACCCTGGTATCATTCAGCTCCTCTTATTGATTATGCTACAGCATTAATTCTAGAGTAATGCAGCTGTGGATGGAGCCAAGATGACTGTCTCCAGCACAGGATCCTCCAATGTTTTTTTAGTTGTGCTGCAGTTTAATATTTCATTTCTTTTGTTATCCTTTAAGATGCTGAAATCCTAACAGTAACTCACTGGGCACTATTAATGGGCCAAAGAGTTTTTCCTGTGTGCTTTGCTAATTATTATACAGACCTCACAAAAAAAATGGTAGTAGAAGACATGTCATAATGACCTTATTGTCAGTTCCTATGAGTCACTGGTGTTTACTGACTCTTTCCCACCCAGACCACAAAACCATGCCTACAATTAACATCCTTGCTGGCATCCTCTGTGGAGGTGTAGCCAACGTCAACATAGACTCTGTATGTTAAAGGCAACAGAGATGGATGAGGTCATTTTCCCACCCCTTGTGTCATTTCCCTCCCCACCTACAAGGCTGGTCCTTAGGAGAATACCCTAATGGGGGTTTTGTCTAGACTACCCTTTAATTGACACTAGCAACAGGACTTCCTCCATTTCTCCAGGGAGATCATTCCACTGGCCAACAGACCTCACTGCCAGGAAATGCTTCCTGATATTCACTCTACCTCCTCCTTCCTCTGCGCCAGCCCAAGAGATGTGCTCAGATAACATCATGTACAACCAGAACTGTGCATCCCATCCATCTCACCAAGGTACTTACACATGCACCACAACCAGAGCTGTGCGTCCCATCTGTCTCACCAAGGTACTTACACGTGCACCACAACCAGAACTGTGCATCCCATCTGTCTCACCAAGGTACTTACATATGGACCACAACCAGAACTGTTCAACCCATCTGTCTCACCAAGGTACTCACACATGCACCACAACCAGAACTGTGCATCCCATCCAGCTCACCAAGGTACTTATACATGCTCCACAACCAGAACTGTGCATCCCATCCAGCTCACCAAGGTACTTACACATGGACCACACTTCCACCAGGCCTGTTAGCTTCCATTTGTAAACTTGTGCTCAAGCAAAGCCTGGATGAGGCACTTAGTGCCACGGTCTAGTTGACTGGATAGGGCTGGGGGATAGGTTGGACTGGATGAGCTTGGAGGTCTCTTCCAACCTGGTTGATTCTCTGATTCTTAGATAAACATAATTATTTCAATTTGCTCCCTTGCCTACCCATTGACTTGATTAGCTTATGGAAAAGAGTCTTGACAGCAGTGTCAGAAGGAATACAGCATTTTAAAATGGAAAAAAAAACCCACAATTACATGTTTTCGATTTACTGCAGAGACAAAAAGTGCTTACATGTTTTATCCCATAACCTCAGCCTTCAGAATCTAGAAGAACGACTCCTCCAAATGATTGCTTCAAAAGAAATCACTTCAGATTCATTTACTGTTGGAGTAATCACATAAATAGTGAACAGCAGGTTAATAAGCTAGTTATAGATACATTAATAATGAGCAAATCAATTGTTATGGACTGTTCAATAGTGTGCTTATTAGCCAGGTTTGTATTCATCTATGCTACTAGAACTGATGTGCTTTAAATAATCTATAACATGTTATTCATGACTTGAGTATTCTCTATTAATAATTCACCAAGACTTTATAAACTATTTATAATTGCATTCTAATATGGTCTTTGATCCAAATTGAATGATAATTTGGGACAGTCTAAACTAGTGGCACACAAGAAACCACCATATGGGGGTTGGAACTAGGTAATCCTTGTGGTTCCTTCCAGCCCTGACTGATTTCTATGATTCTAACCTAAGTCTTCAGGAATTAATCATTTTGCCCCAGACATATCACTGCATTAAATTCTGTAATATTGCTTCTGAAACATCATCTGAGCAATCCACACAGAAGTCCCCAGAATTTGTTTCAACTGGGCTTGTGGTTCTTAGGTAATCTGATAGCCAAGAAGAATTGATTTGTGATTACACAAATCATGGTAACAAAGGATGCTTAGAGCATGACCAATACTCACTGTGTGTGAAAATCCCTTTTCATCTGCTACTTTGGAAACTGCATTAAGAACACCATAGAATCATAGAAACAACCAGGTTGGAAGAGACCTCCAAGCTCAGCCAGTCCAACCTAGCACCCAGCTCTAGCCAATCAACTAAACCATGGCAATAAATGCCTCATCCAGCCTTTGCTTCAACACCTCCAGGGATGGTGATGCCACCACCTCCCCAGGCAGCCCATTCCAATGCCAATCACTCTCTCTGACAACAACTTCCTCCTAACATCCAGCCTAGACCTCCCCTGGCACAACTTGAGACTGTGTCTCCTTGTTCTGTTGCTGCTTGCCTGGCAGAAGAGCCCAACCCCACCTCCCTTCAAGTAGTTTTGTAGACAGCAATGAGGTCTGCCCTGAGCCTCCTCTTCTGCAGGCTGCACACCCCCAGCTCCCTCAGCCTCTCCTCACTGGGCTGTGCTCCAGGCCCCTCACCAGCTTCATCACCCTTCTCTGGACACATTCCAGTATCTCAACATCTCTCTTGAATTGAGGCACCCAGAACTGGACACTTCATGAAACAGCAAAGGTACTCTGGTTTCATCAAACTGAAATAGCCATAGCTGTGCTCTTCCAAAGACCCACCAAGACCTAGAATGAAGAACATCAAAGGTTTGGAAAAAAGTAATCCATGAAGTGCCACAGGGGAAACAAAGATCTGGTTTATTGGTGAGCCAAAGAGTGACTTGGCTGTATAAGGAGAGGTGCTTTTGTTGAAAACAAGAATAATGGTTCATAGTACTGATGAAAACTTGTGGAAGCATTTAATCTAGTTCTGGCTCCTGGACTTAACAAAACCCTTGCAAGGACCAGTGCAGAGAAGTGTCTAAAGAGATATCAGGAATGCAGTGCTTCCCTTGTGAGAAGGGTAAGAGACTTTGTCCTATTTAAACAGCTGCAGATTTAAAGAGGTTACAGGTATTCAGGGTTCAGGATGGTAGGAGCAGGGGAGCAGCACAGGAAGAGGTTATTTAGGTTGAATGACACTACTGGAACTGGATTATTTAACTACAGACAAATCACAGATGATCCTAACCATGAAAATTAAAGTACAGGCATTGATTATTTGAATATTGAAACTCTGCTATGATTTTCTAAAACGAAGCAGTTGCAGTAAGGACTCTGAACTCAATTTGCTAAGGCTTTGGAAAGGTTTGCATTGCCAGGCAGACATGGACTCTGCATGTCAGGATATCCCCAAAGGACTGAAAAGAGACTGGATTGCTCTTTATTTGCATTGGATTTATTTTATGCATCAGGTTTCTGTAGCTGCTTCTGGAAAGCAAGAAGGATTTATTCCCCCCTCGCCCTTTTTTGTCTTCTGGTGGGCTTATGGGATTTGTCTGGGTTCAGTTTTGGCCTTTCTTTGAAGTATTGCTGATCAGCTATCATGAGGAACAGGATGTAGAAAGATACAATGATATACACAGAGATCCACATGTCCCAGCTTAGATGAAGGCTGGAACTGATGGATGAACTCCTGGGAGAGGAATAAAGTTTGCTGAATATACCTAGATAACATAAACATGTTTTATTTCTTTAGATAACTCAATAGCACAATATATGAGTGATGGGGCAAAATAGAAAATGGAAAGAAAATTCTTCTGGGTATTTGTACTACCTAGATTTGATTTGGAACTCAATCCTCACATGCCTGCTAGACTGCCTTAGTTTGTGTCTGAATGACCTTTGAAGGCTTGAATATCCTGGACCCTTCTGAATCAAGTTTGGGGCTGCACTTCTCCCTCTCTGGAGGAAGAAATAACTTCAGAAAGAGCTGCAACAGGAGAAGGCTTTGTTATGGCTTGTAGATTAGGTGATTTATCCAGTTTGGAAACAGTGACACAAATGCTATCTCCTGCTTCCCCAGAGTAAGTCTGAATGGTGGAGAAAACAAACCAACTTTTTTTTTTCCCCCAATAAAGTTGGTTTTTCTTCCCTTTTAATTATGATTATTGCCAGCTCAGCCCCATCATTCCACTACACTTAGGAAATGAACATTTTCTTCTTCCTTTTTATTCCCCCCCCCTGCAAAGTACTTTCCAACAATACTTATTAATTTTGTTGGAGGAGTGGCCCAAGTAGCTGGAGTGTTCTCCTGTTCTGTCCTCCCACGCACAGCTCAATCTTCCTCTGCTCACTCAGGAACAGCAACCTCCTCTTTCGTGCTTCTGTGCTATAACTGGAAAGAGGATTTGACTTAAAAGGACACTGACAACTAGTTTAAAATCTTCAGTTAACTTGCTGTCCAAGTAACTTTTTTTTTCTTTTTTAATATAATTTGGGGGTTTCTTTTGAGTAATGAGAATCATAGAATCAGTCAGGGTTGGAAGGGACCGTAAAGATGAGCCAGTACCAACCCCCTTGCCATGCCCAGGGACACCCTACCCTAGAGCAGGCTGCACACAGCCTCAGCCAGCCTGGCCTTAAACAACTCCAGGGATGGGGCCTCAACCACCTCCCTGGGCAACCCATTCCAGCCTCTCACCACTCTCATGCTCAACAACTTCCTCCTCATGTCCAGTCTCAATCTCCCCACGTCCAGCTTTGCTCCATTCCCCCCATCCTCTCACTCCCTCATACCCTTTAAAGTGCCTCCCCAGCTCTTTTGTAGGCCCCCTTCAGATACAAAAGAGCGAGCAAAGGATCTGTTAAGTGAAGGAGAATTAATTATTCCCAGTCATTACTGGAAATCCAAACACAACCAGGCTGTGTTCGAGCAAATGAAATTGATGTTAAACAAAAGTGAACCTGACCATTTGCATTTCATCACCTCCCCTGTGATGCTGACAGCAGCCCTTCTCCGAGGTGGGCTGGCTTCTCCAAACTTCACTTCTTGTTCCACAGAATTAAGCATTAATCTGGCCACTCTTGGAGAAAGCTGAAAGATAACCCTCTTTGCTCAGACTGTCTCAACTGATTAGGTGTTGTTTCCCAACTGATTGGGAAGATATATGAGGGTGACAAGCTTCTGTCTTTGAAGTCTTTTGAGCTGGAGTTGTTTAGCCTGGAGAAGAAGCAGCTCAGGGGTGACTTCATTGCTGTCTACAACTACCTGAAGGGAGGCTGTAGCCAGGTGGGGCTCAGTCTCTTCTGCCAGGCAACCAGCAGCAGAACAAGGGGACACCCTTCCAACACTGCCTGATTCTAAGTTGTGCCAGGTCTAGGCTGTATGTTAGGAGGAAGTTCTTCACAGAGAGAGTGATTGGCATTGGAATGGGCTGCCCAGGGAGATCATAGAGTTGCTGTCCCTGGAGATGCTGAGGCAAAGCCTGGCTGGGTCACTTAGTGCCATGGTCTAGTTGACTGGACAGGGCTGAATGCTAGGTTGGACTGGATTATCTTGGTGGTCTTTTCCCACCTGGTTGATTCTATCATTCTAAGTTTGTAAACTCTCAGCTCTCTCTTACATCCTATTTCCCTCTTTAGGCAGACACAAAAATAAACAACTAATCTGAAATTCAGAAAGCTTCAACTTTTCTCTGCCCAAAAGCCTGCCTAAAGCATTTCTGGCACCTCTGTCTTAAATCTGCCACCTGACATGATTCTTTTCCCTTCCAAAGATATTAGGAGACAAGTTTTGTTGTTTGCTTCTAAGGAGAATTATACTACTGGATTCATTTACATAGAAAACCAACAGAGCCCTAAAGACAAGGGTAGGAGGTTGCTCAATGCTGATGAGAGCTGAGGCATATTAGCCAGGTATAAATGTGCTGCTCTACTCTCTGGCTTTGAAATCAGTGCTAAAAGGCTACAAACCCTTTCTCTCACGGCCTGTAATGTACGCAAAGTGATGCAGAGGAACATAATTAACTCCACCTTGGCTCTTCCCTGTCTTCATAGTCACATTAGGAAGGATTGCGTGAGGCCAATCCTAACTTACTCCATTAACAGCAAAAAAAGGATCATGAACTGAAACCTCTCCTGGCACCTGTTTTTAGCCCCACAGTCTATCTTCAGAGCTTTACAGAGACAAAGTCCCCTGCTCAGGAGGATACTACAGGTGAAACATAAGCTGGGGAAGCAGAGAGGCATGAGCCAGCAGTGTAGGAAGTTTGGAGGGCAGAATCCTAGCTCAGTAAGTGTAGCAGCACATTAGCCACCTCTCCTCAGCCTCCTCCTGCATAGAAAGACTTGAGGGAGAAGGTCAAGTGGCCACGAGATGCTACCCATGCCCATGCTGAAAGAGCAGTCAGAGCAGCTAAGGATAGCTCTGGGAATGGTCTAACCAGAGCTCTTGGCACATTGCTGGCATAACATGGAGTTCAGTGGTGTGCTAGTTTGAAGCTAGCTAGAATGTTTTGGTGAGAAGAACCAGATGACAGGCTGTGAAAGGGAAACAATGGTGATGTCTACTTCACTCATGGGCTTGCTGAGGTGTATAAGAACAAGAATCCAAACAGATAAGGAGTTGCTCTCTGTCCGGGCTGCATGTCTGTCTCTAACCTAACCTGCCACCTCTCTGATTAATCCACCTGCTTCCTAACTCCCCTGGCCGACCTTCCAATCTTCCTTGGGCACAAGGCAATGTTTGAGGTAAGGTAGAGGGGTGGGAGAAGGTGGAAGGGCAGTTGGGAGCTCCTGCTGGGGACTCAGGTTTCTGGGAGGGCTGTTGTGTTTCTGTATTACCTTTTACCTTGTCTATTTCTGTCTCTAGCTGTAGATACTGTAACTATCTGCTTGCTTATTGTGCTAAGCTGTAAATATAAAGCTTCACTCAATTTCCAGATTGGCTGGGTCTAGTCTGGGTGATTTCCAAAGTGTGTGTGTGGGGGACAGGTAACACCCAAACCATCACAAGTGGCCACTGTGTTGTAGGAGCTTAAAGACATCTTGGAAGCTGCATTAAAGCCAGGCTTGCCCTGTAGACAGAGGTGACAGCAAAGCTCCCCACGCATGACCCAGCTCACAAACAGAAACAGCCTCGATAGAATGAGTCACAAAACAGTTCCCATCCAGTGCCAGCAGCTTTTTAAATATTAACCACTGAAATCTGCTGGCTGCCTCCCTGGGATTGCCATCTCTGACACTGGTGAGCCCAAGGTGTCAGCAAGATTTAGCAGCCAAAGCCTGGCTCTCAGCAAGCAGCTTGCAGATGTGGATTTTAATTAAAGGTATTTAATTTCCAGCTCCGGGTTCCATGTGCTCTACCTGGCATTATGGTTTCTGGTGCTCATTGCACAGACTGCTGCAACAGAGCTCTGAGGAAACCTCAAGCAGCTTCCTCTGCCTGTGGCAGCTCCACTGAATGGCCCTGCTGAGCCCTCTTTTGTGTTCAGCCATAATAACCAAACTAGAATGCTAAAGAAATAATTATGAGAGTCAGAACCTACCTGATATTACACCAATCCACTCCAAGATTGGGAATATGGAAACTGCAGCTTTCTTGCCTCACCAAGATGAATCCCTGAAGAACCTGTTGAGTGTTTTTCATCCCTAGGAGACCAAAATTTCTGGGCTTTGCTTAAATCTAGGGGGGAAGAAAACAAAAAGAAGAAAGCTAAGTTTAAATTGGCACCTCAGGGTTGTAGCACACACTGTTTGATAAGCAGCTCCAGAGCCCAGATGATGCTAAAAATGCTGTGGCCAGCAGGAGCGGGGAGGTGATTGTCCCCTTGGACTCAGCTCAAGTCACACAACTCAGCTCAACTCACGTCTCAAGTATTGTGTTCAATTTTGGGCACCTCAATACAAGAGAGATGTGGAGGTGCTGGAATGAGTCCAGAGGAGGGCAAAGAAGCTGGGAAAGGGCCTGGAGAACAAATCTTATAAGGAGCAACTGAAAGAGCTGGGGATGGTTAGTGTGAAGAAGAAGAATCTGAGGACAGACCTTATTGCTGTCTACCACTACATGAAAGGACATTGTGGAGAGGTTGGTGCTGGGCTCTTCTCACAGGTAATTGGAGGCAGAACAAGAGGGAATGGCCTCAATCTGAGGCTAGGGAGGTTTAGATTGGACATTAAGAAGAAGTTTTTTCACAGAGGGAGTGGAATGAGCTGCCCAGGCAGGTGGTGGAGTCACCCAGCCTGGATTTGTTAAGGGTGGTTTGGCTGTGATGCTTAGGGCTGTGGTTTAAGGTGAATCTTGTAGAGTAGGGTTCTAGGTTGGACTTGGTGATCTTGAGGGGCTTTGCCAACCTGCCTATTTCTGTGATATTGTGTCCCTATTTCCTTGAGATGAGATGTTTGCATTCCCAGAGCTCCTGTAGCCTTGCAGGGCACATGGGACCAGTTCCTTCATTGTGCTATTTTCTCTGCACAAAAGGCTAAGGCACCTCTTCAGTGAAAAGCTGCTGTCTCACTTTCTATTAATCACCACTTAATTTACCTTCTTTCAGTCCATTTAGTGTGAGTAGCTTTATATAAATCCTTGACTCATAGGTTTCTACATCTGCAAGCATCTGCTTAGCAAACATCTAACTAGATGTGGTTGGGATAAGTTTTAGTGTGAGTCCTGCTCACAAAAAACAGGTTCTGCTTTTGCCCTCTGCTTGCACACTGCCAACAGCATCCACAGCATTCTTCCCTAGACACTTCTCTTGTGCTTATCAGAGAATCTGGAGTGGTTTGAATGTTGTATGTTATGGCTGATAAATATCTGAAAAGATGTTATGAAATGATCTTTTAAGTCCCTTTTTTTTGGGGGGAGAGGGACTGTGGAGGAAGTACCCTGTGCTTAGTTAGGAAAACAGGGCAGGAAAGGAGGCAACAATCCATGGGCACATAAGCTTCACTACCCCAAATATCCAAATCACTGAATTCTGAGATGTTGCTAATCAATTTTGGTTGAGAACTTTGATTGTGAGGAAATGTATTTTCACTTTATGGGGCTTTTTTAACGTCCTCATGTATGCCCATTGCTTTTGGGAAGAGGAACGAGGCATCTTACAGCCTCCTAACGCTTTTGCTGAAGGACATGCACAGCTCAGCCACCACAGGGCCAGGGGAAATTTCTGCCCAGAGAGCTGTTTTGGGGGAAGGACAGTACATGGTTGTGCAGCACCTGATGCAAGGGAGGCATGACATATGACCCTCATCACAGAGGGAAAACCAAACATCGACAAGACAGATTGAAGAGCACATCAGAAAGAGTAAAAGTGAAGTTAAAAATAATCGCTGATAACATTTAGCCTGCAGTGCTTTTTGCTTTGTTGTTCTGTATTGACAACCCCACCTAGAAACGGGTCTCTAAGACTTTTTGACTTGTAGACATCCCAGTTTGCTCTACAGCCCTCACCAGAGCCATTGTCACCCATGGGAGGGCCCCAGGGCCTTTGCTATGCTGCGTCTTTGGGAACGGATCAAATGGCTCACAGACGAGAACAGAACCAGACATTTTCCAACCAAATACCTCTCAGGTCACTGAGCAATGCTCTGGTGGCTCTGCCTCACCAGCAAATGCCCAGGCTGAGGCACATCAGGAAGTAGCTTTGCCTGAGGAACATTCCTCCTCTAGGGTTTCTCTGCTGATGGCAGGAGGAGATGTGTGCCCCTGCCTTGGCCAGCACCATGCATGGTCCAGCGAGCTGGCTGAAACCACTGACACGGGCTGTGTGCTGTCAGCAGGGCAACTGGTGGCACGCACATGGGCTTTGATTCCCCAGAGATGCCAGTGAGGGAGGCAGAGAGGGCAGGCTGAGGAAAAGCAAGCAAGGAAGAGCTGAAGCCCCCTTACTTGCCACAGCTTCACAGTCACTGCTGAGGAGTGCTGCCAGCCGTTGCAGTGCAGGAACGCAAGGGGACTCCAAGCAAAGGAGTTTCAAACTGGGCTTAGGGGTGAATTGCATCAGCCTATTGCTGTATTGAGGTCCCAGACACCAGAGCCCCCCCATGCCAATTGTTGTAAAGCCAAAACAAAGCCTAGTCCTTGATTTTAACAACTTACAGCCTTGGAATGTAAAATTATTCATTCAGATGAGACTTCATGACAAGAGCTACTGCTTTACAAGACAAGCAGATGTTGCTGCAGCAAGCACGTTTGGGAAATCTCTCAAGATCACCTGGTGAGTGCTGCCAGAGGATCCAGAGCACAGCTGCTTCACCACAGTGTGTCTGGCTGTCACATCAAAGGATGGTTAAATAATACCACATAGTTGTTTCTGCTCCATGGAACAAGCAGTCAGGTTTTGCAGGGTACCAAACCCTTGTCCTCAGCCATCTCAGCTGATAGACTGGGCAATGGCAATCACACCAGACCCTTGCTCTGCACTACAGGATCCCAGCTTGACCCTCTGACAACTACTGCTGCCTTTTCTTTCTTTGTGTTCTAGAGAATCCAGCAGTGACTGATGGATTGCAGTTGCTGCTCTGGGTGGGCAAAACAAATCAAAGGACACTCATGCAGCTTTCCCATCTCTTCTAAGCAGCTCCAGGACATGAGCAGACTCTGAGCAGAGATGAAGTGCCCAAGTCTCTCAACATGAAAGTCTCCAGGTTGATTTTCAAAGTGCTTTGAAACAATGAAAGAAGTATACTGAGGTGGCAGATGTTGAAACACATCTTGGAGCAAGAACATTCCCTTTCCCCTTTCACCTCTTGCCTGTCCCACCATGACCAGTGGTTCAACATCTCTCCTTCCTTACCGTCTATGGCATGAGCAGCAGACCATGTATCCAGTAGAAAAGGGGCAGCTCCAAAGCCAGGCAGTTCCTCCTTCCCCAGTCAGAAATGGCATGACTTTAATATGGTAATGATGCTCTGCATGAACTTGTTCTCCAAACAAGGACCAGTTTGTCATCAGACAGAAATGGAAAAGGGTCGACCTTTCCTGCCCCTTCTGCATTAACAATTCCTCCTTTCAAGGGGGAATGGTTTGAAAGCTTCAGTTATTGAAGTCTGTTTTCCACAACGAGTGACACCTCCAGAACCAGACTCCTCCTCCCTCTTTTTTTTTAGGCTATGAACAAGTCTTTGGTGTTTTTGCCTGGCCACTCCTCCAATACAGCTTCTGGCATTAGGAGAGGGGAAATAAATAAAATTAAATAATCTGCTTTTTGGAAAGAGCTCCAAATATTTTATCCCCCTTTCTTTCTCTCTTGTTCTCTCTTTCTCTTTCTTTTTCTTTCCTTCCCTTTCTTCCTTCCTTTCTTTCTCTTTGTTTCTTTCTTCCTTCCTCTCCTTCAATCTTTCTTTCTTCCTTCCTTCGTCTCTTCCCTCCTCTTTCAATCTTTCTTCCTCTCTTCCTTCCTTTCTCCCTTTCTATTCCTTCCTCTCTTCCTTTCTCTTTCTTCCTCTCTTTGTTTTCTTTCTTCCTTCCTTCCTCTTCCTTCCTTCCCTTTCTTCCTTTCTTTCTCTTCCTTTCTCTCTCTCTCTCTTCCTTTTTCTTTCTCTCTCTCTCTTCCTTTTTCTCTTTCTCTCTCTCTTCCTTTTTCTCTTTCTCTCTCTCTTCCTTTTTCTCTTTCTCTCTCTCTCTTCCTTTTTCTCTTTCTCTCTCTCTCTTCCTTTTTCTCTTTCTCTCCCTCTCTTCCTTTTTCTCTTTCTCTCCCTCTCTTCCTTTTTCTCTTTCTCTCTCTCTCTTCCTTTTTCTCTTTCTCTCTCTCTCTTCCTTTTTCTCTCTCTCTCTCTTCCTTTTTCTCTCTCTCTCTCTTCCTTTTTCTCTCTCTCTCTCTCTTCCTTTTTCTCTTTTTCTCTCCCTTTCTCCCTTCTTTCCTCCCTTTCTCTTTCTTTCTCTCTCTCTCCCTTTTTCTCTTTCTCTCTCCCTTTCTCTCTTTCTCTCTCCCTTTCTCTCTTCTTTACTCCCTTTCTTTCTCTTTCTCTCTTTCTTTCTATTTTTAATATATTTTCCCCCTTCTTACATTCACAGAAGCAAAACAACAAGAGGGTCCTCTGATGAATGTGGCGGATCGCCATGGTTACGGTTCAGAGATGCAGCAAAAAGCAATTATGGTGGGACATAGTGGGGGGGGGGGGGGGGGGGGAAGGAGGAAAAAATAGAAAAAAAAAGAAGAGAGAAATGCACCTCTTTGTCAGAATTTCAGCACAGCTGCAATAACACTTCTGCACCCCAACCAGTGCAAAGTAACTGAAATAAAGTGGCATGTTAAATGCCAAGGCGTTAAATAGGGGGATTTCAATGTCACATTATTTAAAAGGACAGGAAGCATTAATTTCCAGCTGCACTTTCAGCTTGTTAAGTCATCTAGGGGGAATAGGGGAGAAAGGAGCAAGTCCGTGGCGCAGGGCCTCGCATTTGGAGGTGTGAAATAAAACACTGTTCAGCGAGGCAGCGGAATGCACTTGTAACAGATTTAATCTGACAGCAGCTGTGGTTTCCTATTTAAGCTTTGTGTGATTTATTTTTCCCCCTTGGTGCTGGAGCTCCTGAAAGAGACTGCAATGCTCCCCTGACCTTTCCCAATCGGAGGATCTCCAAGCACTTCACCCCCACGCGTTTGCTTTCCCAGCCTGCCATGGGCAAGGGCATTGGATTGTCACCGCTCTACGCGCAGGAGGTGAGACTTGCTCACTTCTGATCTTCCTAGCCCAAGGGTCACAGGTGGGATGTCTTGCTTTGGGCCTCTGCAAGGACTGGGAGAAACAGGAAATTCTCATTTGACATGCTGTTAGTTTAAGATTATATCAAAACTAAAAGCTGGCTATCACAGCCTGGGATTATCTGTGACGCACACATGTGGCTGTATCATTTGTTCCTCTGCAGCTAGCAAAAAAAAAGTCACCCCTTCTCTTTCCTATTTGTATTTAATCTTGGGGGGGTTTGAATCACCTCTTCTCTTTCCTATTTGTATTTAATCTTGGGGGTTTGAATCACCTCTTCTCTTTCCTATTTGTATTTAATCCTGGGGGGGTTTGAATCACCTCTTCTCTTTCCTATTTGTATTTAATCCTGGGGGGGTTTGAATCACCTCTTCTCTTTCCTATTTGTATTTAATCCTGGGGGTTTCTATCACTGGTCCTACAGATCCTATTTTCGGTGATAACAGCAGTATAAAGTAATTGTAGGATAGTTTGGGCTGGAAGGGACCTTTAAAGGTCATCTGTAGTCCAATCCCCAAAGTATTTGCCTTCCTTCTCAAACCTGTTGCACACCACAGCCCTAGTTGTGTTCCATGTCTTCCAGGCTGTGAAACATACCAAGGACAAGACCCTGCTAAATTTTAACCCAAGGAAAGAGGTAGAAGGTGAGGAGTGACTGACATGGATCTGTCTGTTCTGCAAATTAAAGTGGCAAAGGCCAGGGGCAGCAGTAACTGTGAAAGGTACACAGAGTGATGTGCATGTCACACCATGGGTCCAAAAGAAAGTAATCATAGAGTCAGCCAGGTTGCAAGAGACCTCCAAGATCATCCAGTCCAACCTAGCACCCAGCCCTAGCCAGTCAACCAGACCATGGCACCAAGTGCCTCATCCAGGCTTTTCTTCAACACCTCCAGGGATGGCAACTCCACCACCTCCCTGGGCAGCCCATTCCAATGCCAATCACTCTCTCTGCCAATAACTTCCTCCTAACATCCAGCCTAGACCTCCCCTAGCACAACTTGAGACTCTGTCCCCTTGTTCTGTTACTGGTTGCCTGGCAGAAGAGCCCAACCCCACCTGGCTACAGCCTCCCTTCAGGTAGTTTTGTAGACAGCAATGAGCTCTGCCCTGAGCCTCCTCTTCTGCAGGCTGCACACCCCCAGCTCCCTTAGCCTCTCCTCACAGGGCTGTGCTTCAGGTCTCTCACCAGCTTTGTTGTCTTTCTCTGAACACATTCCAGCACCTCAACATCTCTGTTGAATTGAAGAGCCCAGAAAGGATGAGTAGAGCCAATTAATGGTGAAAAGACAAACCAGCTCAAACAGGACAAAGATGAAACACCTCACAGATTATTTACCTCTTTTTGAAGGACTTCCATCCAATTATGCTTCCTGTCTCTTCACAGAGAAGAACTCTCAGATTACTCATCCCAGTTTCAGCTTCTCCCCATCTAGCCTTTCCAGCTTTGCCAGACCTGGTCTCAAGAGCAACATCCTCCATCCACCCAGCATTGATTCACTGATGAACTGAGATAAAATTCGGTTTCCCAACTGCAGCAATTCTCCCACTGTTCATCTCTTCTCTTCTTCTGCATTATGCTCAGCAAAAAGGAAGGTCCAGGCTGCTCCCTCAAGCAAGAGAAATCTGATAAAACCTGTGCATGAGAAGGAGATACTACACTTGAAGGAACATGAAGTCTTGCCAAGTCTTGTGGTTCTATATCAGAAGTCTTAAGATATTTTGATTTTTTTAATTATTTTTTTTAGCAGTGACTCCTAAAAGAAAAACAAACCCAAAAAACACCATCCAGAAAAACCCAGTGTGAATATTTTTGTGTGAGAGCAGTGGACAAACCATGGGGAAAAAAAAAAGAAGGGACTGCTACAGGTTCAGCAGAGAGAGGGAGCCTAAAAAAAGCTTCACAGAGCTTTAAAGTTGTTGCTTTTTTAAAAAAAAGAACTCCATGATGCAGGGTAGCAGAGCCCTGCAGAGGGACCTGGCCAGGCTGGATGGGTGGGCAGAGGCCAATGGCATCAGACTGAACAAGGCCAAGTGCAGGGTTCTGCACTTCAGCCACAACAACCCCAAGCAGCACTACAGGCTGGGGACAGAGTGGCTGAGAGGGACCTGAAGGTGCTGGGAGAGAGGAACTGAAGATGAGCCAGCAGTGTGCCCAGGTGGGCAGCAGAGCCAATGGCATCCTGGGCTGGATCAGGAGCAGTGTGGCCAGCAGGACAAGGGAGGTTCTTCTGCCCCTGTGCTCAGCACTGCTCAGGCCACACATTGAGTGCTGTGTCCAGTTCTGGGCTCCTCAATTCAAGAGAGATGTTGAGATACTGGAACATGTCCAGAGAAGGGCAGCAAGGCTGGTGAGAGACCTGGAGCAGAGCCCTGTGAGGAGAGGCTGAGGGAGCTGGGGGTGTGCAGCCTGCAGAAGAGGAGGCTCAGGGCAGAGCTCATTGCTGTCTACACCTACCTGAAGGGAGGTTATAGCCAGGTGGGGTTGGGCCCTTCTGCCAAGCAACCAGCAACAGAGCAAGGGGACACAGCCTCAAGTTGTGCCAGGGGAGGTACAGGCAAATTTAAGACTAAAAAAGCAAAGAGTTAGAAGCATTACTGACAAAACTATCTGACATAAATTGAGCTCTCCAACTCTAGAGACCCAGAGGTGACTTCTAATAGCACATACCATAGAATCAGCCAGGTTGGAAGAGACCTCCAAGATCATCCAGTCCAACCTAGCACCCAGCCCTATCCAGTCAACCAGACCATGGCACTAAGTGTCTCATCCAGGCTTGGCTTCAACACCTCCAGGCACAGAGACTCCACCACTTCCCTGGGCAGCCCATTCCAATGGCAAATCACTCTCCCTGGCAACAGCTTCCTCCTAATTACCTGTCAGTAGTTGCACATTACTAGCAACCCCTTAAAAGAAACTTCTTATTGATGAGGGAGATATGAGATCACTTATATTTATTGTCATTAAATGTCACAAAGTGTTAGTTATGCTTAGGAGGCATCTGCTTTGCAGATATTGACTGGATTTGAATTGTTTCAGTGGTATTGAAGCATTTGCAGTGTTTCATAAGTTTAATTGTTACAGGGAAAGAAAGGAAATATAAGATGCTTGGAAAGTATAAACAGCCATAAGTGAACAACAGCATCAGAAACAGGACCTGAAAATTATGCTCACCTGGTCAAGAAGCTGGAAAGTTCCTCAGGTAGGAGTCCTCTGAAAATGATGTGACATCCAAGTGGAACTGGCTATGAGCTCCTGAAGAACTTAATTACCTCTGAGTCCAGGACTGTAACCTTCCTCTCGGGCTGCTAGAGGCAATCCACCAGGACAAGATCTCCAGGTGGCATCATTCAGCATTTCCAAATGTTCATGTGGAAAAGTTCTGAACAAACATTTCCTAAGCTTTACTTATAAAAACTGCAGAAGAAATATATATATATATATATATATATATATCTAAATTATATGCTAAGAACTACACATTTCTGTGGCCCCTGCCAGCAAAACTTCATCATTCTCTCTTTCTCTGGATAGTAGCACAACCAGGTGCCTGGTGATTGTCCTGGCCCTCTATCTGTGAGCTTCCAGACCCATTTCCTTTGATGGAGCTGTGAAGTCCCTCTCTGTCACCATCCTCTGCTCCCAGTGTGACCTCTCAGATGTGCCCCAGCAAGCACTCATCTGTACAGCTAAGGAATGCAGATGCCATCTGCCCGCAGGGAAGTTCTCACATCTCCAGGGACTTCTGGATTTCTTGCAAGCAAGAGGTGCAAAACTCTTCAATCTCACAGATACCAGAAACATTAATTCTCTTACACAGAAAAAATACCTGTTTTCTCCTAAAAATAAGAATTAGCCAGCACCAAATGGAGGTGTTCAAGAAAGCCTGGATGAGGCACTTGGTGTCATGGTCTAGTTGACTGGATGGGGCTGGAGGATAGGTTGGACTGGATGACCTTGGAGGTCTCTTCCAACCTGGTTGATTCTATGATCCCTGTGTATTAATCAAGTTCTTTAGAAGTCACATTATTCTGAACAGCCTCCTGTCTCTATTCTTCCATTGCCTTCTATTCTGTTCTTCTTGCCATTGGAATTGTGATTTGCCATTGGAATGGGCTGCCCAGGGAGGTGGTGGAGTCACTGTCCCTGGAAGCGTGCAAGAAAAACCTCGATGAGGCACTTAGTGCCATGGTCTGGTTGACTGGATGGGGCTGGGGGATAGGTTGGATGATCTTAGAGGTCCCTTGATTGATTTTATGATTCATCATTTTTGCATTTCAGGAGGAAACTCACAGTAAACCTGAGGTTTGAAACAAGCTCAATTAGGGCATTGATTACCTCCATACCTTTTATTATATATATGGTTTTTTTCCTTACTATGACAAAATCCAAACATTTTCCCCCCCCTAGATCTCCTCTAAAAATCAAGGAAGTTAGTTTATAAGACTGGGACAATCTGGTTTCGTGGTGCTTTTGTCACTTTTCCAAAACTCCAATGCCTAATACAAGGCACATGGCCATGAATTGCCAGAAGCATTCAAGTTTCACTTCTAAAAGCTGGCATCAAACTTCAAAGCCATTTGATGAGGCAGCTTTCTCAAATTCATCTGTAACTCCAGCAGGAAGGAGGCAAACTTGCACAAAACTGGACCCTAATTATTAGGACCACAAGCATCCAGTCCTGTTTTCAGAGAGGTGGCCTCACTTGGGGGAGTGTTCACCAATGTGTCCATCCAAGCTTGCAATTCAAATCTTTTGCTACTTGAAGTAGGAGAAATAGCCCTTAAAATAAAAGTAAAGGCAACTGAACTCACCCTCCTCCAATCCCAACAGATATAAAATAAACCCCAAAGACACAAGATTTGAATTCCAGGCTCTGATAAAGAGCAGAAACATGGGTTTGGGTAACATTTTGCACATGGCCAGATGTAAATGTGTTACAGATTTTAAACAAGGGGTATGGGGGGACATCCTTCCTTGACTGTTTTGGACTTGCAAAACTGGGTCAGAAAAAACAGGCTGAATCTTTTTTGACAGCTCCTTTGGCCCTAGCCAGTCAACCAGACCATGGCACTAAGTGCCTCAGCCAGGCTTTTCTTGAACACCTCCAGGGATGGTGACTCCACCACCTCCCTGGGCAGCCCATTCCAATGCCAATCACTCTCTCTGACAACGACTTCCTCCTAACATCCAGCCCAGAGCTCCCCTGCCACAACTTGAGACTGTGTCCCCTTCTTCTGTTGCTGATTGCCTGGCAGAAGAGCCCAACCCCACCTGGCTACAGCCTCCCTTCAGGGAGTTTTGTAGACAGCAATGAGGTCTGCCCTGAGCCTCCTCTTCTGCAGGCTGCACACCCCCAGCTCCCTCAGTCTCTCCTCACAGGGCTGTGCTCCAAGCCCCTCCCCAGCCTTGCTGCCCTTCTCTGGACATGTTCCAGTATCTCAACATCTCTCTTGAATTGAGAAGCCCAGAACTGCATACAGCACTCAAGGTGTGGCCTGAGCAGTGCTGAGCACAGGGGCAGAATAAGCTCCCTTGTCCTGCTGGCCACACTGCTCCTGATCCAGCCCAGGATGCCATTGGCTCCCCTGCCCACCTGGGCACACTGCTGGCTCATCTTCAGCCATGGTCATGGATGGTTAAAGCAAGTCCTACAATGCTATGGTTTGCACTCTACAAGGTTCCTGATGTTTTCATGCCACAGGCTGCACTTTGGTGGCAGCAGTGGATGGGGAGGGAGCTGCTGCACTCCTCTAAAGGTAAACCACCCACTCACAGGCCCAAGCCCTTTGATCCCCCAGCTCCAAAGGATGCAGATGGGGTTCTCACCAGTATTGCTTGGGACAAAGTTTTGCCTCATTAAGTCAGTTCTTGGATTTCCAGACAATAGACTCCCAGCAGGGGTCAGCTGCCCTCGGTGCTGGTGTTTTACCTTGTGAAGGATGAAAAACACACTAGCAGAGAGTTTGTTTTGACCCTACAATACAGAGCTGGTTGCGCTCTGTATCCAGAAGAAGATTGTTGTTCCAACAGTGGAAAATGGAAGGGGGAGAAGAGATTAACTCAGAGCATGCAGTGCAGCAATGCCAAAACACACATTGCAGACATTTCTGCTCCAGTGGGATATGCAGATTAAGTCAAGCCAGTGCTCTGCAAGTCTGAAAACTCACACTCTGGCAAGCACCAGCCCTCAGCAGACCCTGATGGAGCAAAGGCACAGCACCCTGGCAGAAGGGAAGCTTGAGGGTTTTAACAAGCAGCTCCTAAGAAGACTTAATCTTGCATCTCCTTCTGTGATGCATTCCCTTCCTACTGCCTGTCCCTCCCAAGAGGCTGCACAGTGTTAAGTCATTTGGCTCCGAGACAAAGGAAGAGCAACTGAGGGAGCAAAAGATGGAAGAGGTGGGAAGGCAACACAGCTGCAAAGCAGAGAGCACTCCCAGCCATGTCAGGGAGCTGCTGAGGGCAAAGATGGGAGAGGGAGATCATGCAAGAGAAGCCACTGGCATAAGCAGGTTGTCCTCCCCTGACTCCACACATCAATTATGAGCTGAGCACGTCTGGAGCAAGTCCCTCCGGATAACACAGGCACTCAGATTAATTTGTGGCAAAAGCAGAGGAGCTCCTCCACTGTGGCTTTACCCAGTCTTGTCAGTGTGAGAAATGGAGCTGTGCAGAGCCCTGGCTCACTGCAGGCAGATGCAAATGGCCAAAGGCTGTGACCAGCTGCAGGCTCGGCTCCAGCAGCAGGAGGTTCCTCAAAGCACCCTCATCAAGCAGGTCAGCACATCCACACACAACATCTGCACACCCAGTTACACCACTGAGGCCCTGAGCCAGCATACTCTTTGATTAGGGTGGCCTGGCCTCTTTCTCCCCTAGCTGAAGCTCAAGAGTGAGAATTAGAGCAGAACAGGTATTTTTCCTTCTTTGTCTTCCTAGCAAAGGGTGCGAGTTGAGCTGTGGGGATACAAACATGAGAACAGAACAGGCCTCAGCACTGCACCGCCCCTGGGTTCTGTAGAAGAGGAGGCTCAGGGCAGACTTCATTGCTGTCTACAAAACTACCTGAAGGGAGACTGTAGCCAGGTGGGGGTTGGCCTCTTCTCCCAGGCACCCAGCAACAGAACAAGAGGACACAGTCTCAAGTTGTGCCAGGGGAAGTATAGGCTGGATGTTAGGGGGAAGTTCTTCCCAGAGAGAGTGATTGGCATTGGAATGGGCTGCCCAGGGAGGTGGTGGAGGCACCGTCCCTGGAGGTCTTCAGGAGAAGACTGGATGAGGCACTTGGTGCCATGGTCTAGTTGAGTGGTTAGGGCTGGGTGCTAGGTTGGACTGGATGATCTTGGAGGTCTCTTCTAACCTGGTTGATTCTATGATTCTATGTACCGCTCGCTCTTTGCTTTTGCTCCCTCTCCCTCTTCACTCCCATCTTTTCCACTGGCAGTCTGGCATCAGCTTCCTTTCTAAGCCACCTTCTCTCCAAATCTTTTGAGCTGTGGCCATTCCTCTTTGTCCACTGGCTTTGTCCTCCCTGAGCCCCATGCAACACCCCAGCACCAGCCGCTTGGAACTCAAGCGCTCAACGGTACCACTTTTTAATGCGACGCAAAGTCAAGGCTGGGAGTTCTGCACATCCTCCTGTACTCAGACTCGTATAAACAGCAGCAGATATTTCTGTCCCTTCCACACAGGCACACACACATGCTCCTGCTGCTCCCCTCCCTACAGGCATTCCCCAAAAGCCATCTGAAAATGATTGTAAATGCAACACCACGTTATGCCTTCTGAAAAATAGAATAAAATAGTCAAGCCCTGGCGTATATCCAGAGAGGAAAGCGTCAGATCTCAGCTGGTAAATAAGATGTTACTGTGAAGCTTGTAAAGCCAACCTTATTTCTCCTTTGTAAAGGCTCTACCTGCGTAACATGAAGGGGGCTCGGTGACAGACACATTAAAACACCATTAAACTGTGAAATAGAACACAGTGTGAAAATAGATTTAACCTTCACAGCATATTGATCTCTACCCCGCGCCGTGCCTAAGTTCTTGGACAACTGTTTTATAATAGGTTTTACTTATTTTCCTGTTGCTATTCTGACTTCCTCAGAGGAGGGTGTTATTTCTAAAAGCTCCTGACAGCTAAGGGAAAAGTGGGCTTGTTTCTTAGTCATCGCTCAGCGCTCGAGCGGTGCTGCTGCCAGCTGCTCCATAAACAGAAATCAGTTTTGCGCGAGTGAAGGATGGGTCTGGGCAGCAGTGATTGCGGTGGGATGGGAGGAGGAGGAAAGGGAAGCGGAAAGGGAAGAGGAGATGGGCTGTTTGCAAGGACTCTGCTGAACAAAACCATGCAGGATGCAGGCAGCCAAGGCTGAACCTGAAACGCCTGCGGGCAGGGAGAGCGCCAAGATTTACTCCAGCGCGCAGGGACGTGGAGCGCGTTTGTGGAGATAGGGAAAAGAATTGTGCAGGCATCTGCACACTGGGACGGGAAACCCTTCTGATGGATTGCCTGCTGCAGGTCACGCTGCTGCCAGACAGCTCTCAGACTTTCACTGGGAGATAGGCACTTCTCGCACCGATGAGTTATGCTGGAGGACCTCTGACCCCACCCTCACCTCCCCTCTGACCGTTCATCCATCTCCCTGAGCCTCGTGTTAAGAGTTCAAGCCCTTCCAAATGGCCAGGTATTCTTTCTTTCACATCAGGGCAACAACAAAAAAGTGTTCCACCCTCCTCTATGCTGGAATTTCCTTTCTGGTCACCCCAAAATAAGCCCAGCTGGAACACAAGACAGATAATGCTCAGCCATGTCCTGTAGCCCTGAACAAGGAGTTTGTGACACCCACGTGCAAACCAGACACATTTTCAGGGCTGTGGAGGGGTTATTTGTACAGAAATAATTCTGATCCCTTCCCCACTGTGGTCAGCTGGCAAATGCTGGCCTGGCTGGAGATGTCTAAACACGTGTGAAAGGAAAGCTGAGCCCATCCATCAGCTATCCCTGACACCCTGCACAGAATTCAGAGCTCTGAGCTGGTGGCTGGGCACAGCTGAAGTTTCCCCGGGCAGCACGTTCGATCTGTGTGCCCAGAGCTGGCCAGTAAATTAGCACCATACCAGGCACGTTTGTACACATGATTCATGGGCAATTGGTGGATTAGCTATGAGGAAACCATGCAGCTGCCACAGAGGTGGCTACCCAGCAGCACCATCCAGGGCTGGTATCACAACAACAGGAGACTTCCATTGACTTCAACAAGACTGGGAGGGTGCCTATTTAGTTTAAGCCTGGTCTAAGGGTGTTCTTTTCCCTCTCTACCCTGCCTTGGTGATACCACACTTGGGAGAGTGTGCCCAGTTTTGGGTTCCCCAATTCAAGAGAGACAGGGATCTGCTGGAGGGAGTCGAACAGAGAGCTATGGGGATGATTGTGGAACATCTCTGCTATGAAGAAAGACTGAGAGCCCTGGGGCTGTCTAGCCTGGGGAAGAGAAGGCTGAGAGGGGATCTAATCAATGTCTATCTGAGGGGTGGGTGTCAAGATGAAGGTGCCAGGCTCTTTTCAGTGGTGCCCAGTGACAGGACAAGAAACAAATGGGTACAAGATAGTTTAGACTGGATGATCTTGGAGATCTGTATCTCTTCCAACCTGGTTGACTCTATGAAGATGGAACACAGAAGATTACATCTCAACACAAGGAGACACTTCTTTAGGGTCAGGGTGCCAAAGCACTGGAACAGACTGCCCAGATAGGTTGTGGAGTCTCCTTCACTGCAGGCTTTCAAAGCCCACCTGGATACATTCCTGTGATCTGCCTTAGGAGATCCCACTTTGGCAAGGGGGGGTTTGGACTTGATCTCTGAAGCTCCAATCCCTGCCATTCTGTGATACCCATTGAAAATCTCCATACACTTCCTGCTTTGGGCTCAATAATGCTTGTTTTCCATAACATCTTGCATTCTGATGTAGCATCGATGCCAGCCATCTCCCAAATTCAGCAGTCAACCAAAATGTATAACAAGGTTAAGCTTCTTTCATACATACTTGAACTCTAATAACAACACTTAAAAAAAAGGGGGTGGGGGGGAGAAGGGAGGGAGAAGGCTAATGGCAAAAACCTTCACCTGAAGAGCGGGCAATGGGGAAGAGTTATTTCATAGAAAAGTTTCTGGGGTAAGCATATATTTTATAGGAGTCTCCTGGTCTGAATTACCTTAATTCAAGTCACACTGTGATGGTGGAAAAGGCTGAACACGTGAGAAAATGGGAAATAACTACTTGGAAAGAAATTCCATGTAGAGAAGCTTAACACTGTGCAAGTGCAATGGAAAGACTGCAGACACCCCAGTCAGTCTCCAGACTCCTCTCTTTCTGAGCATGTCAGCAGCATTGTCCAAAGACCAACAGCATCCTGGCCTGGATCAGGAGTAGTGAGATCAGCAGGACCAGTGATGAGCACTGGTGAGGCCACATCTCAAATACTGGATTCAGTTTTGGGCCCCACATTGCAAACTTGGGGTGTGTTCAGAGAAGGGCAGTGAAGCTGGCAAAGGGTCTGGAGGACAAGTGTAATGAGGAGTGAAGGAACAGGAGTTGTTTAGTCTGGACAAGAGGAGGCTGAGGGGAGACCTTACTGCTCTCTACAGCTACCTGAAAGGTGGTTGGAGTAAGGTGAGTATTGGTCTTTTCTCCCAAGGTGCAAGTGATAGGACAGGGGGAAATGGCCTCAAGTTGCACCAGGGGAAATCTAGATCAGATATTAAGACAAAGTTCCTTACCGAAAGAGTGGTCCTATCCTGTAGCTGTACACTGCATTCCTGGGTGCTGGCTCTAGGGAGCAGCAGCTCTGCAGAGCTTCAGAGAACAAAGGAAACCCTTTGGAACCACTTCCTTAGAAGAAGGGAGACAACTGGAAAAGCAGCAAGCTTGGGTTTTCTGTTAGCAGAGGCTAAGCCAGGACTGAGAGCTGAAACTGCCAGGGAGAGACAGACATGGCACTTCATAATTTGACTGAAGGGCAGTGAAAATTAAGACCTTCACTTTATTTATACTCACCCATTTGTGGACACCACCACTCTGGTTCTAGAAACTCTGCAGGAACACCTGTCTCATCCTAGTGTCCCACACAGATGGTCCACAGTCTCTATTCACATACCTGCTCAATGCTGTGCTCATAGTTTGCCTACACAGACATCTTGATTGTTCTGTTTAATCTGTCTTTAAAGAACTCTCTGAATAATCCTATCTTTCACCATCCATTGCAGCTGCTTTTACCTCTACAGACAGCAGTGAGAGTCAAGCTTTTCTGGGGTCTGCACATAACCTCTCAGCAGGACTGACACGGGGCTGTTGCTCATCCTGGACCTTCCTATGGGTAGGACAGGTCAGAATCACAGAATGCTAGGGGCTGGAAGGGACCTTGAAAGATCAACTAGTCCCAGGAGGCAGGGAAGAGTATCAGATCCCAATGCTAGATCAGTGTCCCATGAAGGATGAAAACATCAATTTGGCAAATAAGTAGAAAAAAATGTAAGAACACCACAAAGGAAAGTGGGCAGCTGAGAACAGGAACATCTACACAAGAGCAGTGCAGGCTCTTGGTCCTTTTTCTGCCACAGACTTGTTCTGCAACCTGGGGCAAATGCTTCCTCAGCAAATAGCTCCAGATTGCCTACCTGCCCTCTGGTCTTCTAATCAAAATGTCAACATCTTCAGGACAGCACCTGGAGGTTACACATTCATAGAATCACAGAATCAACCAGGTTGGAAGAGGCCTCCAAGCTCATCCAGGCCAACCTAGCACCCAGCCCTAGATAATCAACCAGACCATGGCACTAAGTGCCTCATCCAGGCTTTTCTTGAACACCTCCAGGGATGGCAACTCCACCACCTCCCTGGGCAGCCCATTCCAATGCCAATCACTCTCTCTGCCAACAACTTCCTCCTAACATCCAGCCTAGACTTCCCCCAGCACAACTTGAGACTGTGTCCCCTTGTACTGTTGCTGGTTGCCTGGCAGAAGAGACTGACTGATTTGTACCTGGCTACAACCTCCCTCCAGGTAGTTGTAGACAGCAATGAGGTCTGCCCTGAGCCTTCTCTTCCCCAGGCTAAACAACCCCAGATCCCTCCAAGTCCAGCCTCTTAATAAAGCCATTTAACTGCAATCTCAAGTGCACAGCCTGAGATGCAAGTGTCTCAATTTGGAGGCATATTTTGGAGCAATAGTCACACACATGACTATGGGAAGAGGATGACAACAGTGACTGCTTACAGCAAATGTTGTTGCCCAAATTGGCATCATACCACACTCTAAAGGTCTGAACTGAAGCATCTGGGCCACCACTGCAGAGTTAAAAACAAGCCCATCGAAAATGGATAAACAATTAAAAATGTATTGAAAGAAGAAAGAAAAAGAGAAATCATTCCTAATTAATTCTAGTGCCCTGTACAACCCCAGACTATTTGTAATCCTACAGGGAACATCTTTATTGATCCGGGGGACGCTGCAGCAGACTTCTGATGCTTATCTCAGCATAAAAATAGGCTCTTGTGATGAGCAGTGATTTAATTACATGACAATCACTGCTAACAATGCATGGAGAATACCAAAAATATGCAGAGCAAGAGTGGCAGTGATAAATGCAAGGGAATGGCATTGACTTTCAGTAAAGTCGTCCACTGCCAGAGATGGAGAGAGACTTCACCTCCCTCCCCACCCCTCCTTCTAAGGTTGTTGCTGCTGCGTGGCTCCAGACACTCTGCAGAGTGAGCTGGCCACAGGCAGACAGAAGGTGGAAGGAGAAATCAGACAGCCATGATCAAAGCCAGAAAAAAAAAAGCATGGCACAGAAGTCAATGAAACTAAGAGGCTTTTCTGGCCTGTAGGAACAGAAGCTTTTTCCACTGTGGATCTCCACTTGAAAATGAAAAGAAGATACATCACCTGCTCTGGGAGCTGGCAGTACCGAGCGAGTAAATAATACATGGTTTTGCTATCCACAGACTCGAGCCCTTAGAAGCAGTTCCCCTATGTTATAGTGAGACATCAAAGATCAGCCAAATCTCATCTTCCACACACAGTAGCTAGAAGCAGCAGCAAGTGTTTGCTCAAGATGTAAAAATAATGCCTTTTATTTTGCTCTTCACTTGGTCTCCTTAAAAAACAAAAAGAACCAACCACCAAGAGTAGGAATAAAGGGTAAAATGACAACAAGACAACCTGCCCTTATTCACTTACCCCTACTGAAGGTGCACCTGAAGTGTTTGCTAGCATCTTTGAAGTCATTGTAACAACACTGGTGAGCAGACTTTGCATGTCCCTGAACAACTTTGGATCCAGCATCATTTATCCCCATATCCCTTTAAGAAAATTTGGGTTCACTGTGCACTTAGTTAGTATCATCTCAGTGGGCAGAGGACAGTTAAACATTTAACAGTCTTCTCAGTCATAAAAGTCACTCATCAAAGATCAAGAGCAGGAAAGATCTGCATTTGTCTACTAGAAGTCTGATCACAGCAAACCAAGTGCAGAGAAGAAATCCCCAGCAAAGTAGTTCCTAGGTTCCCTGAGGAGGCAGTTCCAAGCACAAGTTCTCCACTCACACCCATCTATCTACTCGAACCACTGAAGCCTAATGCCTTTTTTTTTGTCATGGGCTGAAGGTTGCTTTTTAAATGCACTGGATCATAGAATGGTTCACGTTGGAAAGGACATCAAAGCTCAGCCAGTTCCAGCCCCTTACCATAGACAGGGACATCTCCCACTAGAACAGGTCACTGAAAGCCTCATCCAACCTGATCCTGAACACCTCCAGGGAGGGAGCATCCATAACCTCTGCCAGTGTTTCTCTACCTCTCACTGGAAAGAACTTCTTCCTAACATCCAGTTTAAATCTCCCCTCTGCCAGTTCAAACCCATTCCTCCTCATCCTGTCATTGCAAGACCTTGTCAGTAGTCCCTCCCCAGCCCTCCTTTGCCCCCTTCAGATACTGGAAGGCTACTATGAGGTCTCCTGGAAGCCTTCTCTTCCCCAGGCTGCAGAGCCCCAACTCTCTCAGCCTGTCCTCATAGCAGAGCTGCTGCAGTCCCCTGATATCTTCTTGGTCTCCTCTGGATGGGCTCTAACAGTTCCATGTCCTGAACAGAAGCACCTGGCTTCGCAGAGCCATTCCAGCAGCCAAGCATCCAAAGCATAATCAGTTGACCATTTAAGTCTGACCATGGCTGGTCCTAGAAAACTCAGAACCAGGTATACATGCCCAACCTACAAGCCTCTTGCACCTTCCTCCTGCAAAGAAGACCTCCAGAAGCCAGAAGGCTGGCTGCACTAGGACAACCATAGAATCATAGAATCATCCAGGTTGGAAGAGACCTCCAAGATCATCCAGTCCAACCTAGCACCCAGCCCCATCCAGTCAACTAAACCATGGCACTAAGTGCCACATCCAGTCTTTTCTTGAACACCTCCAGGGACAGTGACTCCACCACCTCCCTGGGCAGCCCATTCCAATGCCAAACACTCTCTCTGTGAAGAACTTCCTCCTAACATCCAGCCTCTACTTTCCCTGGCACAACTTGAGACTGTGTCCCCTTGTTCTGTTGGTGGTTGCCTGGGAGAAGAGTCCAACCTCCACCTGGCTACAGCCTCCCTTCAGGTAGCTGTAGACAGCAATGAGGTCACCCCTGAGCCTCCTCTTCTCCAGGCTAAACAAACCAGTACAAATGACATTTATACTTGCATGTCTTCCAGCTCTTACTTTCTCCTCCTATAAGAGACACATCATCCTGCTCAGCCAAGAGGGAAATTGCAGGTGTTCAACCCAACAGGCAGGAACCGACTGGCAACGTTCCCTCACGTAAAATTTAACAAGCAGCACCAGCCCTGGGGTTAAAGCCACACTGAGAACTTGAACCCATGCCCGCCCAGGTGCTGCTGCTGCAAGCACACCCAGACCCGAGTGCCACCTCCTGCTTCCCCGTGCTCAGATTCATGTCAGGAGAGCACCTCTTGGATTCAAAACAAAACCACCTTCTAAATTCTCTTGCAATGCTGCGCTGGTTTGAGTCAAAGCCCAGCAGAGAAAAGCAGATTAAAACTGCTATCATCTCAAGAGGCTGCTTTTTCACTCCCACATTGCTCCTAAATGCTTGTGAATATTTACATTAATCATAAACATATTCTCTGCTCCCACATTCTCTGAACTGTGTAATCACTGTTGCTGCTGAGGGTCTTTCCCACTGATAAAGTGTCAGGCAGATGTTTTGTCCCAAAAATGATGGAATTTCATCCAACTTTAACTTCCCCCAATTTGAGAATGATTAAAACCACTCCATCTGCAATACAGCAGACTAACAATCATTTGTAGTATCTCAGCTTCCCTTCTGAGTTGCTAACTTACAGGATGCTAAAGAGCAGACATCCTTATCGTGTCCCTGTGTGATTTGAAGGGGTAGAAGCACCAAGGCCTTGACACATGTAGCTTTACAGATAAAACACACATACAATATTAAGTCAGAACAGGATTCACTTCTAACACTATGCCACAGCCTCTACAGTCAAAGCTAACATTTCCCAAACAGTCTATCAGCTTAGTTTAAAGGATGAAGAATCTAAAGGTTAAAGTTTGATTAGAATGTATTTTGTCCATTTTTCTTTCCTTTCACACATCAGAGCCACCAAATTCCTTCCTGGTGGGAACCTGCCAGTCTGATGGGGAAAGAACTCCAGGTCTACTTTGTGGTAATGCCTGCAGGATCAGGTCCTCCAAATTACCAAGTGAAGCAATTTGTAGCCCCACATAGAGCACATGAAATGAAAGGGGCAAGTCTCAGTTTTCATGTGAGGCTGCCTAATTCAGGGAGCTGTTAGCACTCTTACCAGTAGCCAGCCTGATTTCCAGGGTACACTTTCCCAGGCCAAGGGGGTGCAGCAGGGTGCTGGTCTGCTGGACAGTGCTCTCTGGTGGGAGTCCCAAATCCACAGCGCAGAGTTTGAGCTCTCCACCTCTTCATGGGTGGCTTGGGAAAGCATCGAGGGGGGAAGAAGAGGGAGGAACAGCTACAGCTGAAGGTTCAAATCAGAGCTTTGCAAGCAGACAAAAGGGAAAGGTGCTTGACTTTTCCACCTACCGACTCTGCTTTATTCAGTTGTTTGTTTGCTTTCCACAAGCTGCATTTCAGTGACTTGAGTTCTACTGACAGTGATCCATAGGAGAGCAGAGTCCTCAGTGCTATTCATCATTATTCAAGAAACCAACCTTCAGCAGCAGCTTCTGTTTGGGCAAACATGAGCACATATTGCATTTGCACACATGTGTCACATCCACTTATTTACACACTGTACAGTTCAGGGACATGTTCAGTCATATTCTGCTATCCACAGTCATCCAGAAGACCCAGAGTTAAATTTCTTTATGGTCCCAGATAGTTTCAACAACATATTGTTGTCCTGAAATGACTAATTTAGATTTAAAAAGGTAAGTTTAATATTTCCATGCTATACACTGAATAGATTAGCAATAAAAGACTTGTTAATTTACGTGGGCAAAGCATCAGGAGATAGGCATCAGCTAATATTCTTGCTTTGAAAACTCAAATCACAGCACTGGTCAGGGTTGGAAGGGACCTCAAGCATCATCCAGTTCCAACCCTCCTGCCATGGGCAGGGACACTTTCCACTAGATCAGGTTGCCCAGAGCCTAGCCTTAAAAAGTTCGAGAGATGAGACTTCCACCACCTCCCTGGGCAACCTGTTCCAGTATTTCATCAACTTCATGGTAAAGAACTTCTTACTAACATCCAGTCTGAACCTGCTCACTTCTAGTTTTGGTCCCTTCCCCCAGTCCTATCACTACCTGACACGCTAAGAAGTCCCTTCCCAGCTTTCTTGTAGGTATCCTTCAGATACTGGGAGGCCACAATAAGGTTTCCTCTGAACCTTCTCTTCTATAAACTGAACAATCCCAACTCCCTCCATCTGTCCTCATAGGAGAGCAGCTCCAGCCCTCTGATCATATTCAAGGGTTTGATTGCTGCAGCCTGCAATCAATGCACATAACCCTCCCTCCTTTAGGTAGGGCCTAGGAAATCCCACTAAACAGTTGTAGCCGGTGGAGGAAGGCTTTACCTCATCTCCTGCTGCAGCACAGTCTCCATTTCAAGTAACTTCCAGTGCTGGTTGTTGCACTATCAAAAGAGATGTTCTTGCTTACCTGTTCAGAGACCGAGTACTGTAGCAGAGTGTATGCTGCAAAGAATAGGAAACACATCTCCTAGTGCAAGTACTGTAGCAGAGTGTATGCTGCAAAGAATAGGAAACACATCTCCTAGTGCAAGTACTGTAGCAGAGTGTATGCTGCAAAGAATAGGAAACACATCTCCTAGTGCAAGTACTGTAGCAGAGTGTATGCTGCAAAGAATAGGAAACACATCTCCTAGTGCAAGCACTGTAGCAGAGTGTATGCTGCAAAGAATAGGAAACACATCTCCTAGTGCAAGCACTGTAGCAGAGTGTATGCTGCAAAGAATAGGAAACACATCTCCTAGTGCAAGCACTGTAGCAGAGTGTATGCTGCAAAGAATAGGAAACACATCTCCTAGTGGAAGCACTATAGCAGAGTGTATGCTGCAAAGAATAGGAAACACATCTCCTAGTGCAGATAAACTAAAAGCATCAGCTTGACCTCAAATGTTTATTGCATTTCAAACAGCATTTGTCAAAACAAAGAGCTCATTACAACATATATAGCTACTGGACCATCCAAACCCATTTCATTTGGTATGTCTCCAGCATAACAATCTAATACAACTTATTTTGAAATCCAACATATCTACACTAATAAAATAAAATAAACCCTCAAACAACTGAAACAAACCCCCCCAAAAAACCCCAAACAAAACATCACCCTGTCCCCTGAACAGAAATCAGTTCCATGTGGAAAAGTCTATAGGACAAAGGAAAAAAAAAAATCAACTCTTCAAAGTATCAGTCCCAACTTCTGAATAAATAAACTATTTTTTTCCTCCCTGCAGTTGAATGTTTTCACTCAAATCAACAATCAGATCTCACATGCCTTGCTGAAACACGTCTGACTTTGGTCCTTCCAAAATGACAAGACTACAGTATGGTAAACCAGATGATACTTTGAAGTGAGACAATGAGGCATTGTGTACGCAGAAGATTGAGAAACTGGTTTAACAAAAGGGGTCCAGGGACATCTCTATTGTATGCACAAGAAGGAGATTTACTGGAGGTTTTGTAATTCCTACAAGGCTCTTTCCAACCAGCTTCATTAACTTGAAGTAAATCAAATCATGCAGAGATCTGGCTCAGCCAGAGAGACGTGCCGGGAAAGATGCAAAATGAAGAAGAACAGACACAAGATGATAAGCTTTAGAATCTTTGGCATTCTGCAGACACATTGTCAAGGGTTTCAAATCTGTGTATTCCTCCATTTTCAGATCTGTATAGTCCTCCACTTCCCCCCCTTCCCAAACTCACCTAGAAATACATTACACATGTACCCAGCTCTGTGCAGGCAGGGCCAGGCGAGCACACATGCACACAAAGAGACATTGCTGTGGCTTTTTAAACCAGGATAATCTTTCTTCCCTATCTTTCCATTTGCAGCTACACACAGCTTTGCATAAGCAAAACACATTCTTTATCCAATCAAGTCTATGGAAATGTGCCTCCCTTTATTCAAAGGCACAGCAGGGCTTGTGACTTTGAAAACATAAACTTAGAATCATGGAATCAGCCAAGGTTGGAAGGGAGCACAAGGATCAGCCACTTCCAAGCCCCATGCCATGCCCAGGGACACCCTACCCTAGGAGCAGGCTGCTCAGAGCCTCATCCAGCCTGGCCTTAAGCACCTCCAGCAATGGGGCCTCAACCACCTCCCTGGGCAACCCATTCCAGCCTCTCACCACTCTCATGCTCAACAACTTCCTCCTCACCTCCACTGAATCTCCCCACCTCCAGTTTTGCTCCATTCCCCCCAGTCCTGTCACTCCCTGATAGCCTAAAAAGTGCCTCCCCAGCTCTTTTGTAGCCCCCTGCAGATGCTGGAAGGCCACAAGAAGGTCACCTGGGAGCCTCCTCTTCTGCAGCCTGCACAGCCCCAACTCTTTCAGTCTGTGCTCACAGCAGAGCTGCTGCAGCCCTCTGAGCATCCTCCTGGCCCTGCTCTGGACACACTCCAGCATCTCCACAGCCCTCTTGTAATGGGGGCTCCGGAACTGGATGCACTACTCCAGATGGGGTCTCAGCAGAGCGGAGTAAAGGGGGAGAATCACCTCCCTGAACCTGCAGGCCACACTTCTCCTGCTGCAGCCCAGGCTCTGGTTGGCCCTAAAAAAAAAACAAACCCTGAGCACTGAATCTGGCTGGTAATCCACTAGGAGACACTCTGGTGTTCACTTACCTACTTCAGACTTAGGCAACAGGCCCACAAGGCTGCATTACTGAACCACAGAGCCAAACCCATGTGGATCACTGATCCTTAAGCCAGCTTTTATGCAGCATGCCCTTAATTGTATGACTTCCAAAGCCTTCTGTTTGTCAGAAAGAGACCTGTCTCTCAGGGAGTGGTTTGCACAGTGAACTAGCCCAGAGGATGCTTGGTGGCAATTCCTGACAAGGAATCATAGAATGGTTTAAGTCAGAAGGGACCTCAAAGCTCATCCAGTTCCAAACCCCTGCCATAGGCAGGGACACCTCCCACTAGAACAGGTCACTCAGGGCCTCATCCAATCTGGTACTGAACATCTCCAGGAGGGAGCAGCCACAACCTCCCTGGGCAACCTGCTCCAGTGTTTCACCACCTTCACTGCAAAGAGCTTCTTCCTAACATCCAGTTTAAATCTCCCCTTTGCCAGTTTAAACCAACTACTCTTTGTCCTGTCAATACAAGACCTTGTCAATAGTCCCTCCCTAGCCCTCCTGTAGGTCCCCTTCAGATACTAGAAGGCCACTCCAAGGTCTCCTTGATGCCTTCTCTTCTCCAGGCTGAAGAGCCCCAACTCTTGCAGCCTGTCCTCACAGGAGAGCTGCTCCAGCCCTCTGAGCATCTTTGTGGCCTTTCGTGGGGCTCCACAAGAAGCAGCTCCATCTCTCATGCTACCAATGACATATGGTGGTGACAAGTCACTCCCACAAGAGCCTACAGCACCTAGAGGGCCACGCTCACACCAAAACTAAGCAGGTTCACATATGCTTCTTTCAGTTTCCCCACATGACATCAATAATGCTGGTTATCTGAATTGTATTAAGCAAAAGTACATTAGCTCAAAGATTGGCAAGCAAGCAATTATGTTCTCCTCAGAACAGAAAATGGGGCTCCTTTCCTCTGTCTCTTCATTGCTCAGTTTCTCTAGGACTGCATTTTATGACCCTCTCCTTGTGAACCACCAAGAAAGACTCCAACAAGACATCAGTGGTGGACCAAAGCCTCCAGGCCCTTGCACAGCCACATCTTTAGGCACCATGCTCTCTGCAGAGTCACTTGTTTCTTTAAGGCTATAAAGTGGTTTTTTTTTCCCTCTTGGAGCTGTAGTGCTGACCCCTCTGGCTTTAGACAGGAAAACAACAGCTATGCTGAAAATATCTGATGAGATGGAATTATAAAAGGCAAGTCAACAGAGTCTTTTCAGGTCAGTGACTTAGGCTTTTCCACAATCTCTTAATCCTTTCACGGCAGAAGGTTCTCATGCATCCATTGCCAGCAATGGATCTTTGATGATTCCAGTATTCAAAGAGTTAACCACAGGGTGGGCTTAAAAAAAAAAAAAGTAAGGGAAAAGAATAAAAGTGAGAGGAAAAAAAAAGAAGGGAAAAGAAAAACTCACAAGTGCTGGATGAAATATTGAGATACTGCTGGAGCTTGCAGCTCTTTCTGCTAATTATGATAAAAAACTTTCTCAAATGTACACTGCTTGAACAGAAGATGGGTATCAAAGGCTTGTTAATTCAGAGCTTAAACCTTTCTAGGCACAGTGATTTAGCTCAGAAAAGAATAGCTCTCCTATCTTAATGTAAATCTGGTGGATATGTTAAAAACTGGTTCAGAGCATCTCTTCGCATCAGCTCAGTTGATCTGCTACACCAAGTGGAATTATCTCTCCCTACATAAACCAGGGAGTGCTGCCACATCCAGCCTTGCCTCTGCAATCAAAGGGAAGGGAAAAAGGTGCAGCTGCACCTCCCCTCTCCTCCTCACCCCACAAACTAGTTCTTACATCCCACCTTGCTCTGGTTTTTTTTTGGGAGGGGTTACAACTCCGTGGGGAGAGACAACCCAAAAAGGACAACCCAAGAGAGGTGTTCAGCAAAAATAAACAACACTGCATCTTCCAGATCAAAAAGTCTGTGGCAGTAACTATAGTGCTGTTCTGAAGCAAGAAGGGGAGGGCAGAAGCTGATGTGCACACGGAGGGAGATGCTGCACTCCAAGATCCTGCTGCATCCTATAGCGCGCTCCGCTTCCTCCTAATGGGGCTGGAGCTGCTGTATGGTTTCAATTCAGCATGCTGCACCTGTAAAAACAAACAGACATGACGTTTGCAGTTAGGTAACTCTAGCTCACTACAGTGTGTGCTAATGGCTCCCCAAGGACAAAGCAAGGGAAACCAAGGAAGGTTCAAAAGTAATGAATCATTTTCTAAACACAGGAACATGGGGGATTAATTGCAGGAAGGATTTGAGAAGTCATGCATCATTTCTTGAAACAAAAACATTAAAAGCAGGTTTTTCTAATGAGGTACATGGGGTTCTACCTGATTTCAGCAAGGCAGGCTAGATCTTTGGGGCTTGCTCTGCTTTGGGAGCTGTTTTTCTTATCCTTCTGGCATTAACCTGTAAGTTTAATAAACATCTCTCAAGAGCTTCCACTCAAGTGGATCCCAATATGGAGGGAGAGGACAGTTCAGTTGTTACAACTGTGCAAAGAGCTTGGGATGCTGACACATTTAATTGTTCCCAAACAGGGACCCAGACAAAGCTGCCTCCACCTTTTAAAGCAAATTTATATGCAATATAATGGTTAAGCTGACAAGGACAGTGTAACCTCTAAATGGTCTGCTGCGCTACTGAAATCATAGAATCAACCAGGTTGAAAGAGACCTCCAAGCTCAGCCAGTCCAACCTAGCACCCAGCCCTAGCCAATCAACCAGACCATGGCACTAAGTGCCTCGTCCAGGCTTTTCTTGAACACCTCTAGGGACGACAACTCCACCACCTCCCTGGGCAGCCCATTCCAATGCCAATCACTCTCTCTGCCAACAACTTCCTCCTAACATCCAGCCTAGACCTCCCCTGGCACAGCTTGAGACTGTGTCCCCTTGTTCTGTTGCTGCTTGCCTGGCAGGAGAGATCAACCCCACCTGGCTACAGCCTCCCTTCAGGTAGTGGTAAACAGCAATGAGCTCTGCCCTGAGCCTCCTCTTCTCCAGGCTGCACACCCCCAGCTCCCTCAGCCTTTCCTCATAGGGTTTGTGTTCCAGGCCTCTCACCAGCTTCGTTGCCCTTCTCTGGACATATTCCAGTATCTCAACATCTCTCTTGAATTGAGAAGCCCAGAACATGGTGCAACTTTTTCATTCCTCTGTCTTTTGTCCAACATGTGTGGGGGGGTTAAATATCTAATATACAGACAGGTTTAACTTCTGACTTGCTGCAGCAACACAGTACAATGATACTGCACTGCCAGCACATAAAACAAAGCAGAGGGGCTTTGGAGCTGCCATGGGTGTCTTTTCTCTAGAGCATGTGGCTTTCACACAGGCTCACTATTTCTAGCACTAGTGGAAGACTGCAAGGGCTTGTCCCATGGTAGAAACTTTTATAATTCCTCCTCTAGAAAGTGCTTATCATTTCCCTTGGAGAGCTCAAAGCATCTCCAAATGATAGAAACCACTTAAGGAAATGTTATAAATGTAAATGTTAAATAAAATATAAATAGGAAAGCAGCTTATCTTTAAACCTAAACAGTAAAAGGGCATATGCAAACCATCACTGCACATCCAGAGTGCTCTGCAAGAGCAATGGCAAAAGTTTAATCTCTCCAGGATCATTTCTGCTTGGCATTTTTTCTTTCCACCAGTCTATGGTGAGATTTCTCTCAAGTTATTAGTGCTGCCACTAACCAATCTGGTGGCCTCTTGCAAGCAAGGTCACCAGAAGCCTTCCCCAGCCTTGTTTCTACCAGATGCCTCAACACTGCATGTGGGCAATTATTCTTCTGTCTCCAACAGAGCAAAACCACTCTAGGCGAGACTGAGATCCTCTCCTTCACAGTGAGCAGCACCTCCCTGTGAAAGTGCCATGATACACAGGGGAAGGTACAATGACAGTGGGATCCAGGGCATCAGGATCAGGCCCTGAGGACACAGATTCCAGCTGATTAAAACAAAAGAAAGAATCCATTATGTTGTGTGGCTTTGTTACTCAGCAAGACTACTTTCCTTTCTCCAAGAGAAATAAACAGATCTTGACACTCTAAAGGACTGATTGTTGAAATAACTTGCAGGAAGACAGGCAAGATTACTGAAGACAGTGTTGCTGGTGAAAAGAAATAGGAGAAGAGACAAGACCTGACTGAAATTGAGAGAAGAGAGATGCTGGTTAGATTAAAAGTTATCATTCCATAATGGTTGAAGATAAGTCTGATCAACCACAGGGTATTTTGTACACAGCTCAAGGCTTTGTTTCAAGAAAAAGAGGAGCAAAGAGTTGTCCAAGGGAGGTCTGAAGCTGAAGGTGGGTGGCAAGAAAAGAATTTGGAGGGACAGCTGATTAAAAAAAACCCCAACAAAACACAGGGCAAGCAGAAATAATGTCCCCTCCCCCTCATCTTGAGAAAAGGGAGAATTCAGTAAAGCCTTTTGGATGGTTATCTCTATCAAAAAGACTATTTTTCTCTCCCCTCTACACAAATACCAGAGCAGAAAGGTGACAGCCATCACAGTTCACTAACCATGCTGGGTGATTTTCCAGATCATTTTTAAGTAAGTCTTCTTTTTTTTTTTCCCAGGATAATTTTTCTGCAATCATTTTAGCCTTCTGACAAAGGATTTGGGCTCCCATCTCTTCTAACACTCTTCTCCCCCTCCCTTTGTGGATTTCGCCTGATTCCTTATCTTTCTTACTGGCATCCTATTCCCCGAGCAGAGCACCCAGCCTGCTGCCACTGGTGGTGGTGGCCGCTCATTACCTACCTTTTGAACATCAGATGGTACCCTGGAGAGGAAATCTAGCAGCTCATTATTGTCGATGGCATAGGGATTTCTAAGCTTCTTAGTAAATTTATTTATGCCTAGAAAACAGGACAAAAAGAAAACAATGCAACGCTTTTCTATTCCCTCCACCCTAAATTGTTCAGCCAAGACGAGGATGGGAAGAGGAATTCACAAGTAAAAATTGGCGTGAAAGCAGTGCCTCCGACTTAAAGCCATGCACATGTTCCCTGTCATGTGGAATCCTTCACGAGTGCCTCCTGGAGGAAATAGAGAAGGTGGTTTCTAAAGGTTTTTTCCCTACTTTGGGGATCATCTGTCACCAACAATGTGGCAAAAGAGATTGCTGCACACATTCACTCTGGGGGATATGGTGGGGAGAAGGCACAAATCCGCAGCCGAGACTGCCGTTCAGTCTGCTGTCCTATGTGACCAAAGGCATTCTGCCTCCTCTTGCCAAGGGAAATGGAGGGCTCTGAAAATAATTGGACAGGATAAAGGGTTTTTTCCCTTCCATTTCTTCTGAAAAATGAAAGCTTCCCTTCCCCATCGTGTCTCACGGCTTATCATCTCTGCAGAACCACATTTGACAAGTTGGTCATATTACGATGCTGTGGGAAGCTGTAAAAACTTATCACAAGGTTTACTTTATTTTGATCTTAGAGTGAATAATTTGGCTTATTAGCTGCAGCAACAGCATTCCTCATCTCCATGGACTGAGCTATGCTTCAGCTGTCAGTGCTAGTTCATAGTCTGGACAAAAGATTGCAGCATTTCATAGAACCATAGAATCAACTAGGTTGGAAGAGACCTCCAAGATCATCCAGTCCAACCTATCACCCAGCCCTATACAGTCAACTAGACCATGGCACTAAGTGCCTCATCCAGTCCCTTCTTGAAGACCTCCAGGGATGGTGCCTCCACCACCTCCCTGGGCAGCCCATTCCAATAGGAAATCACTCTCTCTGTGAAGAACTTCCTCCTAACATCTAACCTATACCTACCCCGGCACAACTTGAGACTGTGTCCCCTTGTTCTTTTGCTGGTTGCCTGGGAGAAGAGGCCACCCCCCACCTGGCTACAACCTCCCTTTAGGTAGTTGTAGACAGCAATGAGCTCTGCCCTGAGCCTCCTCTTCTGCAGGCTGCACACCCCCAGCTCCCTCAGCCTCTCCTCATAGGGTTTGTGTTCCAGGCCCTTCACCAGCTTTGTTGCCCTTCTCTGGACGTGCTCCAGCACCTCAACATCTCTCTTGAATTGAGGTGCCCAGAACTGGACACATTTCTATCACTGCGGAGGTCCTCTGCTCCCTTTGAGGAAAGGGAGTGATAAGCAGCCCTTAGCCAGCACCATCTGTATCGCATGGAAAGCAAGAGACCTGAGCACCCTTCCCAACTGTACCCTTGTGCCAGTGCAGCCACTTAATACCCAACTGCCACCACCTCCCCACTGAAGAACAGCAGCTAGCAGTGTGTCTACATAAAGATGTGGTAGAAGAGCAAAGGATCATTAGGCAAAGGCAAAAAACCAATCAGGTGGTCTGCTTTAAAGGATAGCAAAAAACAATCACATGCTGGTCGCCCCTGAGGATCATAGCACAGCATTCAACTCCATCATGCCCCTGTCCAAAAATCTCATAGCAGTTTCCCTGAAAATGATTTCAAACATGATGGCTGCTCCAGCCTTTTCCTCTCTGAAATGTAACTGCTTCACATCCGAGATGCAGCTTCTGCGCCGTGCGCTCGTAGCAAAATGCCAACACTGTTTTCTGTGTACCTGATTTTTAAACCCCAGAAAATACCATAAGGTCTTTTGAGGCCTTGCCACAGGGTAGTTGTTTAACATGTATCATATTTGAAGGCCCTGTCAGTCTAGATGATGTTGACTGGATGTATAGTTTTCATGTACTCGCCATGTCTTCCATACAAGAACAGCAATATTTCGTTACTGAACTTTTTACTCCTAGCAATTTCTCTCCTTCCCTTCTGCCCTTTCCTTTTTTGATGTAATCCTTTATTTCATTTATTTTTGTGTCCTTTTTGTACTGCTACCTCCTCCTTCCTTCCATTTGCTGTATTCAAGAGAACCAAGGCAGCAGCAGATGGCTCAGCCTTGGGCAGGTGATGTGGGGGTTCCCTGCAGCCCAGAGGCCACACTGGGGCTGAGCTTTGGTAGTTTGGTACACCATGTTCTTAGCCTTTGTACCACTATCACTCTGACATAGAAACTATCACTCTAATACAGAAACCATCACTCTGAGATAGAAGGCCATTCTGAGATGAAGAAAGTCTTCAGCAACTGGAATACTTCAGTCTCTTTTTGTTGAAGATCATCTTCTTCATAATACCAACAGGAAAGTTCATGTTAAAGCCACTGCTCCTCCTGATGGCAGGGGAGTTAAAACCCAAAAGGTTCCAGGCCTTTACAGTCCAGCTTTTCAAACATATCTTGTCCATTCTTTATCATTTCCCAAATAGAGGGCTCCAGAACCAGGATGCTAATTAGTCTCCTACATGATAAGTTTGAAAGTAGCTTATCTAAGCTAATGCTCTTCTTGTGGTGCTGCTGGAGACTTACCAAAAACCCTATGAAAAGCAGATCACCTGAACAGCCAGGGGAGGGGAAAATGGCAATTTAAGAAACTTCCTAGCATATTTATTCACCTCAAAGCAACAGCACTATGTAACTGGTCGCTTAAAGCTTGTTTGCTTTCATCCTGTAGGCATCCATTGTATTTATCACATGCAAATGAGACACAGTGGAGCACTTACCCCAGATTAAAACAATGTACCTCAGTGGTATGAAATACAAAACGACTGTTGCTGCTGCCAGGACCAAGCAGGCCAGGACAGAGAGGAAAGGCACCGTCCAGTTGAATGTGCTGTAAAGAAAAGCAATAATCTTTCTCAATGGCTCTGCTTTTGGAGACTGCCTGTACTCTGCTATCCAATAATAATGACCTCTTTGCAGTGCTGCTGCATTCAAATGCACTGTAAATGGCAGACGTTTGGAGGGTGGAGAAGCAAATTCCTGTATCTGGATGCTGCAATGGATTAAGGGAGTTAGCTAAAAGGAAGGTATCACGATAAGAAAAGAGAAGGTAGCCTCTGGGGAGCCCAGGAGAGTTGTTAGGCATGTAGCAAGTTGGTTTTATTTCTTCTTATACATGTCACATGTGTTATACCTCTGCTCACCAGTCAGCTCTCCATTATTCATGGGCAGATTATCTGATCTGGGGACAAGGCCAAACCACAGGTGCAAGCCATCTGAGCTGGCTCCACTGGGTGACAGTGGAGGTGACAGGGAATGTGTGTCAGTGCACGACTGTAATGGGGCAGGTAGCCAGACTCAATCCTATCAGTAGCTTGGAATGGATTAATCATGACTGCTGATAAAGAGTTAAAGAGCATAGAATCACAGATTCATAGAATCATCCAGCTTGGAAGAGACCTCCAAACTCATCCAGTCCAACCTAGCACCCAGCTGTCCAATCAACCAGACCATGGCACTAAGCAGTTAAAGCCATTTCTCTGTATACTATTAGGGATTAACATTCTACAGAACCCTCTCCTGACTGGCACATTTGCTTTTATGCTGTTACATTTACAACATTCCTTACCACATTGTATATCTCCTCCTAATCTGTCCTAGTGAGGCCTCATCTGAAGCATTATGTCCAAGTCTGGGCTTCCCAATTCAAGAGGGACAGGGAACTGCTTGAGAGGATACAGCAAGCAGCTACAAAGATGACCAGGAAACTGAAACATCCATTTTATGAAAAAAGACTGAGGGACTTGAGGCTTTTTAGAAGAATATGAGGGGAGATCTTATCAGTGCTCTTTGCAGGAGGGTTGGACTGGATGGCCTTTGGAGGTCCCTTCCAACCCAAACCATTCCATGATAGAAGGTTATCTTGAGTAAGCTATGGCATGCTGCTTGGGACAGCATCAGTCCAAGCTTTTGCACATCAGCAACCTCCCAAGGAGAGCACCCTCAGGAGGCTCAGGCATCACAGCAACTCAGACCTTTGCAGCACTGCTGTAGAAATCAGGACTTTCTTTTCACTCAGACTCTTCACTCCCAGCTAGTGGCTGCTCAGAAGTGGTGTCCCCCAGAGCTCAGGTTTGGGACCAGGTTTGTTAAACATCCTCATCAACAACATGAACAAGGAGATCAAGTCACTTGCAGTGATTTTGCAGCTGATACAGTACTGGGAGGAAATGTTCTCTGGTGGAGGGCAGGAAGGCTCTATAGAGTGACCTGGCCAGGCTGGATCCATGGACTGGAGAGCAGAAGGCTCTGAGATGATCTTATTGTGGCCTTTCACTATCTTAAGGGGGCCTACAAGAAAGCTGGGGAAGGACTTTTTAGGATGTCAAGTCACTACCTGAATGGAAGAAAGCTGGAAATGGGGAGATTCAGACTGGATGTTAGGAAGAAGCTCTTCAGCATGAGGATGGTGAGAGCCTGGAAGGGGTTGCCCAGGGAGGTGGTGGAAGCCTCATCCCAGGAGGTATTTAAGGCCAGGCTGGATGAGGCACTGGACAGCTTGATGTAGTGTGAGGTGTCCCTGCCCATGGCATGGGGGTTGGCACTAGATGATCCCTTGTGGGATCATCCCAGGGGACCAACCCTGATTGATTCTATGGTTCTATGACTTGAGGTGAGCAGCTATTGCTAACACACCCCTGAAGTTGCTTTGTCCCCCTGTGGTCTTGTAAGACACTGCTCCACAGCAGGCACCAACCATTGAGACACCTGCACAACATGAGTATAAATCAGCTCATGGGTGGATTTACGCATCTGAGCATCTCTGATTCCTGCAATCCTGCCACCACATCATGATGATGGGGAGTAGGAAGATGAGAGACTCAACATGGACCACTTATCAGGCTACAGAACAGGACGAACTTCCCTTGACAGATAAAATTAATAGGATGCTAAAAGAATTACTTTTAAGCTTCAATAGATGTATTAAATATTAAGTAAAGATAGGTGGGAGAGGATCCATCATTATCAATCAATGCAGCTTAAAGTAAAAGGGGGGAAAAAAAAAACCCTGGCAAAACAGCTCAATTCAGTGAAACTCCTAAAACTCCCTGTGACTGTGTCAGTGGAATGACAGACAGAAGCTGCAGCACAATTTAGCCTGTCACTTAGAGAGAAACTCTGGTGGCAATTTTTTAATGGCACAGTACTGTTTGAGCTGCAGTGGAATTCCTCCGGAATTACATCGGGCAGCCGCACTAATACCCCAGTGTCTTCTTTAAGATCATTGTTACCACAATGAATACAAGAATTAAGAGGGTTTAAAGCACTCTTGAGTCTTCCTGCCATGCAGCTGGGCAGAACAGTGCCCTGTTCATGGACTGGAATATATCTTTGGGCCACTTCCACCCCAGCTGGGGTGTCCGTCTCGGAACCGAGGCACATGCGGTTGCTGTATTTTTAGCTTGAACCCAGCTCCTCGTCCCAGGGCCTTGATCACAAACCATCACTTTGTGTTCAAAACAGAAAACAATGGGGGGACAATTAAGCTGCAAGAAAGATTGGGTTATACAAGCTTGTGTGTGTTTGTGGGTGAGGTTTTTCTTTTTATAGGCACTTCACCTCCCTCTCTTGCAAGGTCAGGACTATCCTATCTGCCACAAGACCCAGAAAACCCCCTTGGGGCTTCCTTATGGCATCACCAGGAAGCAGACAGCTCAAAGTGATAAAGAGAGATGAGCATCAAAACACTGAGCAGGGAAATAAGTGATTGGTAACCCCTGTAACCAGGCTAGGGCAGAGAGGGCATGGGAAAAGCAACATCAACTATTAATTCCTACCTACATTCCATGAAGGGAACTAAAAAATCCTCCTGTTACTCCTGTGCCCACAGTTTCAAGCAATATCTTCTCTTGGTGGCATCATTACTCCCTACCCCAGCACAGACAGACAAGGCTAGAAGTAGAATCATAGAATCAACCAGGTTGAAAGAGACCTCCAAGATCATCCAGTCAAACTGACCTCCCAGTCCTGTCTTATTAACCAGACCATGGCACTAAGTGTCTCATCCAGGCTTTGCTTCAACACCTCCAGGGACAGTGACTCCACCACCTCCCTGGACAGCCCATTCCAATGCCAATCACTCTCTCTGGGAAGAACTTCCTCCTAACATCCAGCCTAGACCTGCCCTGGCACAGCTTGAGACTGTGTCCCACTCTTCTGTTGCTGTGTGCCTGGCAGCAGAGCCCAACCCCACCTGGCTACAACCTCCCTTCAGGTAGTTGTAGCCAACAATGAGCTCTGCCCTGAGCCTCCTCTTCTGCAGGCTGCACACCCCCAGCTCCCTCAGCCTTTCCTCACAGGGCTGTGCTCCAGGCCCCTCCCCAGTCTTGCTGCCCTTCTCTGGACACCTTCCAGTATCTCAACATCTCTCTTGAATTGAGAACTGGGCACAGTACTCAAGGTGTGGCCTCTGGGTGAATGTGAGAGCTACATCAGCAGAGTATATGGCTTCTCTTCTATGCTTTGGAAAAGATTTTTGGAGTAAAGGACTGTGTAACAAAGAATGGTGGTAGGACTGGTCAGGCTTTCCTGCTACACCTTCCAGTCATTTCTAGATCAAGAAATTCACTCCACCTTAGTCCTGCTGGCTTGGCTTGATTGTAAACCATGGTTAAGCAAGAAAAAAAGAGAAAGAAATAGATAAATAAACCCAATTGCTTACTTTTTAATCCTCTCTCCAAATGATGCTGTCTCTTCTAAGATGGTTTGAACAGCAATGATGATCTCTTGGACCATGTGGATTCTGTCAATTAAGCCTTTCTTCTCAGATTCCTAACAAAACACAAAGAAAACCAAAGCATTTTATACACTACTGGTTAACAAGTTCCTATGAAGTAACAAGGATTCCCAATGCTGCTGATGGATCCATGAGCTCAAGTGTAGCAGTGAAGGACAGAGAGAAGACACACTGTGAGCTTATTACATGCAATTAAAGTGAAGACATAATTCCCTGCAATTTCTTCCTTTCCTGAGCTCATGGGTAGAGGTTTTGACATAGAATCATAGAATTAACCAGGCTGGAAGAGACCTCCAAGATCATCCAGTCCAACATCATCTAACACAAGCTGACTGCAGGATCTCAGGCTGGGCTTTCACTGAAGAACCCAGCTCAATGTGAGCCAGCAGTGCACTCATGCAGCCCAGAAGGGAAATCTTACCCTAGGCTGCATTAAGAGGAGCAGCAGGGCAAAAGAGGAGATTCTGCCCCTTCACTCTGCTCTGGTGAGACCCCACCTCAGACACTATGCCCAGTTCTGGCATCCCCAGCATAAAGTGGATACAGCTGCTGGAGTAGGTCCAGAGGAGGGCCACAAATACGATCCAGGGCCTGGAACATCTCTGCTATGAGGATAGACTGAGGATAGGTTGTTGAGCCTGGAGAAGAAAAGACTCTGGGGGGAACTTAGAGCAGCCTTCCAGTACCTGAAGGAATCCTACAGGAAGGCTGCAGAGGGACTTTTCATAAAGATGCTTAGCAATGGGACAAGAGGGAATGGGTTGAAGCTGACTGCTGCTAGGCTCTTCTCACAGGTAGTTTGAAACTGAACAAGGGGGAATGGCCTCAAGCTCAGGCTGGGGAGATTTAGGTTAGATATTAGGAAAAAGTTTTTCAGGAGGAGAGTGGTCAGGGACTGGAATGAGCTGCCCAGGGAGGTGGTGCAGTCAGCCAGCCTGGATGTGTTTAAGGGTGGTTCAGATGTGGTGCTTAGGGCTATGGTTCAAGGTGAATCTTGTAGAGTGGGGCTCTAGGTTGGACTTGGTGAGCTTGAGGGGCTTTGCCAACCTGGATGCCTCTGTGATTCTAAGGCAGAGAAGGGTTAGAGTGGATCTTAGGACAAAGTTCTTCGGTAGGACAGTGGTGAGACTCTGGAACAAGCTGCCCAGGGATGTTGTGGATACCTCCTCTCTGGGGATGTTCAAAGCCAGGTTGGATGAAGCTTTAAGCAGCTGAGTCTAGTTGAGAGGCATGCCTGCCCATAGCAGGGAAGCTGAAGTAGTTATCTCTAATCCCTTTCAACCTAAGCCAAACCAGAAGCAAGCATCCAGCTGACTTGTGGCGAGTGCTCAGTGCCTTGCAAGAACAAGAACATTCTTGTACAGAACTTCTGAGCAGCACTTTTCTGAGCTTTGTAGGCTCCAACAAGTCAAGCTTGTTTTCTGTATATAAATTAGCAGCTCCAGAGTGAATGCAACATTTAGTTGTTTTGTGTCATGTGTTTTACAATCTGTATACAGAGATCTATTCTTTTACTGGGGAAGGGGAAAAAAAAAAACCACAAGGAAAAAAAATGTCATTTTCCTTTTACAGAAGCCATCTCAACTTCCATTTCTTACTGCTTATTTTAGGCAACAACATTACAGGACATTACTACACATGTGCAGAAATAAAAAGGAAGCACAGAATGAATTAAAAAAGCAAAATGACTTAAATCAGCCTTGAAAATCAGTACACAATTATCAGCATTCAGCATTTCTTTGCCAGCAATCTAATACACACACAGGCATGCAAATTGGTGTGGTTGCAGATACTCTAGCAAGAAATCAGCAAAACATTCACTTACTACAAAATGCAGAGCCCTGGACACTGATTTTTTACATCACATTTGGGCTCTCCAAATTCAGCCCAGTTTAGAAAACAAGAAGACACTTTAAGTTGTGCTTTAACCAGTCAGTGCCCAGAGAAGGCAAGTGCTGGTAAAACACACGTTGCATCCACTCTCTCTTGTCAGCAGCTCACGCAGAGGGAAGAGTGGGTAGGTGGAAACAAGGGTCAGAGACACTCAGATCAATGTTGCTGCAGGTCTGCTTTTGTGATGTGAACCTGCATTATTTCTCTGTGCAGGAGAGAGGATCAGAGGCTACTTAAAGGCACACTGGGTCAGAAAGGTGAAGGCTCACTGCTACAGGACCTTGGCACTACTGTTAGCCAAGACAAGGTACCACATTACTTGGGTACCACATTGTTGTGTGCTGGCATAGCACAGAATCACACAATTAAACAGGTTGGAAGAGACCTCTAAGATCACCGAGTCCAGCCCATCACCTAAGTCTTCTAATTAACTAGACCATGGCACTTAGTGCCTCAACCAGCCTCTTCTTAAACACCTCCAGGGATGATGACTCCACCACCTCCCTGGGCAGCCCACTCCAATGCCAATCACTCTTGCTGTGAAGAATTTCTTCCTAATGTCCACCCTAAACCTGCCCTGGCACAGCTTGAGACTGTGTTTGCTTGTTCTGTCACTGGGTGCCTGGCAGAAGAGCCCAACCCCACCTGGCTACAGCCTCCCTTCAGGTAGCTGTAGACAGCAATGAGGTCTGCCCTGAGCCTCCTCTTCTCTTGGCTAAACACCCCCAGCTCCCTCAGCCTCTCCTCACAGGGCTGTGCTCCAGGCCCCTCCCCAGCCTTGCTGCCCTTCTCTGCACACCTTCCAGCACCTCAACATCTCTCTAGAATTGAGGGGCCCAGAACTGGACACAGCACTCAAGGTGTGGCCTGCCCAGTGCTGAGCACAGGAGCAGAATGACCTCCCTGGTCCTGCTGGCCACACCATTCCTGATCCAGGCCAGGGTGCCATTGGCCTTCTTGGCCACCTCAGCCACATGCTGGCTCATGTTCAGTTGTCAAACAGTACCTCCAGGTCTCTCTCTGCCTGGATGCTCTCCAGCCACTGTCCCCCCCTCCATGGGGTTGTTGTGGCCAAAATGCCAACCTGGCACTTGGACTGTGCCCACCTGCCCAGCTCCCTCTGCAGAACATTCCTACCCTTTAACAGATCCACACATGCTCCCAACTTGGTGTCACCTGCAAACTTAGTGATGCTGGACTGCACCCCCTCATCCAAATCATCAGTGAAGATACAAATCAGGACTGGGCCCAGCACTGATTCCTGGGGCACACCACAAGTGACTGGCAGCAACTGGATGCGGCTCCATTCACTCCCCCATCCTCAGATGCCAAGAGGCAGACATGACAGTAAACCCCTTGCTACCCTTGGAATTAGTTGGTGCTCATTTCTCATCACACTAATTTGGGTTTTTTGAGTTTAAAAAGCCAGCACAGAGTTATCAAGCTCCAGCCATTTGAATATTTTGCCTTTGGGTTGCGAGTGAGTGCACAATGAATAGAAGCAGCAGTTTTAAATGATCACACATTTGGGGTGTGAAAAGGAGTATTTTTACATTAATAAAACAACCAACCAAAAAGCAAATATGAAACCCTTGGGGTGTGAAATAACCCCAGAAGAAAAATAAAGAAATAAAGAAAGAGTCAGTTTATGTGAAAATAGCACCAAAAGTCATTTTCACAGAACTCCACTTATAACCTTGTTAGGCTCAAATGTAAATGACACATGAAGATTATATTAGGTTTAACTATTCACTCACTGGCATGGTACAATGATCCCTTTGCCAGAGCAGGCTTTAGTGGCACCGAACTTGAAAGGAGAACACCTTGAGTGCTGCGTCCAGTTCTGGGCTCTTCAATTCAAGAGAGATGTTGAGATACTGGAAGGTGTCCAGAGAAGGGTGATGAAGCTGGTGAGGGGCCTGGAGCACAGGCCTGTGAGGAGAGGCTAGGCTGAGGGAGCTGGGGGTGTGCAGCCTGCGGAAGAGGAGGCTCAGGGGTGTAGAATCATAGAACCACTCAGGTTGGAAGAGACCTCTAGGATTATCCAGTCCAACCTAGCACTCAGCCCCATCCAATCAAGTTGTAGAGAGCAATGAGGTCTGGCCTGAGCCTACTTAAAGGGAGGCTGCAGCCAGGTGGGGGTTGGACTCTTTTGCCAGGCAACCAGCAACAGAACAAGGGGACACAGTCTCAAGCTGTGCCAGAGGAGGTCTAGGCTGGATGTTAGGAGGAAGTTGTTGTCAGAGAGAGTGATTGGCATTGGAATGGGCTGCCCAGGGGGGTGGTGGAGTCACAGTCCCTGGAGGTGTTCAAGAAAAGACTGGATGAGGCACTGAGTGCCATGGTTTAGTTAATTAGAAGGCTTAGGTGATAGGCTGGACTAGGTATTAGAGGTCTCTTCCAACCTGGTTAATTCTGTGATTCTATGCTATGGATGAGGTTGGACTGGGTGAGCTTGGAGGTCTCTTCCAACCTGGCTGATTCTGTGATTGTATGAATTCATGGAACACCAGCTGGTTGGAAATTCCTTCTCTCCCAATTCAAGCAGAAGGGGAAAGAAACCACTTTAGATAAAGTTATATTCCAGGGCAAGCCTACTCTTGCTACTCTGAGTTGCAAAGAAGATCATCTGTCAGGTCTATCTGCATCATGCTGACTTTATTTACACATCTTCGATTGAGCTTAGAGACGTAGTGACAATGCTGTTCAGACAATACAAGAGAACTGCTGCTGCAGCCACCAAGAAAAGAAACCAGAAGCTACCAGTGCCTGGGACATAATGACAATGGCATGCATCTTCTTACCTATCATGCATGCTAAAATTGCCCCCAGACTGCAGTGGTTTCCATTTATAATTCCAAATAGACCCAGCAAAAAGGCAGAGAGAGGCTGGGATTAGAAAGCCTTGCACATGAAATCAGTTAGAAAAGTACAACAGGGTAGCAGGACACTGAAAGGTATGCAGAAGCTTTTGGAGAGCCTGGGGACTTGTCAATATCTGTTCTTATTCCTGTTTTGTTCTGAAAACCTGCAGTCTAAACAGCTACACCACGATAAACAGCTACACCTCCCAGGGAGGTGGTGGAGTTGTCGTCCCTGGGGGTGTTGAAGAAAAGCCTGGCTGAGGCACTTAGTGCCATGGTCTGGTTGACTGGACAGGGCTGAGTGCTAGCTTGGCCTGGATGAGCATGGAAGTCTCTTCCAACCTGGTTGATTCTTTGATTCTATGATTAGATGATTGGGTAAGCAAGAGAGAAGCAGACAAATAAAGTACAACAAACAGGATTCTTCCATATGATTTAGGCTCTGGAGTGCTGTTTATGCTTTCTGAAGCCAGCAGCTCACAAAACAGTGGCAAGCAGGAAGAGTTCATCGCCCATCAAGGTGGCAGTCAGTAGTCTACATTAATTAGTGAACAGGCACCTGTCATACAGAAAGCTGTCTGTGAATGTTACCATATTTGTTTGGTAGAAGATAGATTTTTTACACCTTCCACACCCTTTCCCATCTGTGCAAGATCCTCCCCCCCCCCAGGTAATTTTAATTCATCCTCCTCAAGTATCATTCATTTCTGATTTCTTTTAGGCTCAATATATTCTGCTGCTTGCAAAGGGGATGTAGATCCCCATGCTTCAAAAATCACAGCTCAGAAGCTTTTGCTAGAATTAAAAATAAGATATCCTGCCTGTTTCTGGCAAATTTTGCCCCTCAGAAATGGTTGTGAAGCTTCCATTCCCTCAAGGCCATTTTCTTCTTCTTTCTTTCTTCTTTCTCTCTTAGCTGATTACAGCACTGTGGGTGGACCAAAACTAGTCTCCAGCCTCTGGGAAAGAATTTACTCCATCAAAATGAATTTACAACTGAGAATTCATTACATAATCAGTATGTTACTTCAAATCTTCCTTGCATATCCCAATTTAAGAAACCTCCACTTCTACACTAACTGCCTGAATGAAACCACAAAAGGGGTCTTATAAAAGATTAAGCATGTCAGAGGAAAGTTGGGGGGGAGGGGGGAGAAAAGACTAAACAAAACCCCCACAACACCTAGCAAATTCAGAAGCCTTTTGAGCCCAGCTAACGTACATCAACCTGCAAATCATAGAATCAACCAGGTTGGAAGAGACCTCCAAGCTCATCCAGCCCAACCTAGCACCCAGCCCTATCCAAACAACCAGACCATAGAATCATAGAATCAACCAGGTTGGAAGAGACCTCCAAGATCATCCAGTCCAACCTATCACCCTGCCCTATCCAATCAACTAGACCATGGCACTAAGTGCCTCATCCAGACTTTGCTTGCACACCTCTAGGGACAGTGACTCTACCACCTCCCTGAGCAGCCCATTCCAATGGCAAAATCACTCTCTCTGTGAAGAACTTCAAATGTCTGCCATACTTCATGGAAGGTATTTCTAGATTGTTCTGTGTCTGAATATCTAACAGATAATACACAGCAGGTCTAAATGCACTCAAAGGCTTAACACAACTCTGTGATCTTCTTTCTCTTCCCTGTGATGTTTTGCTGCTCTCAGACACTCAGGGACAGTTGCAAAAGTAACTGTCAAGTGAAGGCAAAACTGAGGTACTTCCAGGGCAAAGAGTTTAAGTGTGTGAAATGTGGGGCAGATCAGGAGAGGACATCCTCAGCTTTAACACAATGATTCGTGATGGGTGAGTTACATTGGGCAGAGCTGGGCTTGAAAGGGAAAGTTGTAAGGTCTACAGAAGAAGAGATTGAAGGCAAAAATTACCAAGCACCAATGACCAAACAGTTACTGCTTCTGCTCTAGGAAAACTTCTGTTACTGAGTTGAAAACTTGGATGGTGGAGGTCTTCTAACTTCTTGTTTTCATTTGTTTCAAGGATTAATAGCTTTCATCTTTACAAAAAGCTGTTCTCTGGTGTTTTTAAATCCATCCATCAATTTTTTTTTTCCCCTCTGGATACATCCAAACCAGTAAGCAAAACTCCAAATGCACAGACAATTTCCAGGGTTGCACTCTAAATGTATTTCTGATGTGTCCTGCAAATATCAAATGCCCACAACTGAAAAACTCAGGCTGGAAGCCACGAGCAAGTCCTAAATACTTCTCTCCTGGAATCCATGTAAAACTCCAGCACAAAAAGAAAGCTTGCATGCAACTTTCAAACAAGTGGTATTCATCAGCAGACTTCTGGCATGCCAAGGGAAACTCAATATATAAAGCTGAGGAACACTTGGGGGCAAGGATGAGAAAAAGGGGAGGAGGAAAAAGAAGCAGAGATTCATACAAAAGAAGGAAGAAAGGAGGAAGAAAATAGGGTAGAGGCACGTAAGGCAGGAATGGAAGTTTTGCATAGCTTCAGGGATTCAAGGACTTAATCTGCCTAGCCCTGGGCTGGCCTAAGTTTCAGAATCAGCTTTTTCACAGTAGCTCTCATTATGCCTCTACAAGCACATCAGGGCAACGGTTTACCAGGACTTACCCCACAAACCAGATATGAATTTCCAGTGTATTAGCAACAAACAAGACTGATGGAAAGAGGAGAGAAAGGAAAAACCTCAGGCATGCATGGCCTTTATGCTCCACTATTATTCTGGGGGGGTTGTAGGGATTTTGTTCTGAGTTCTTTTGGTTTTCCCCCCTCTTTTTTTTTTTGTTGTTAATAAAACATTCTGTCATTACTTAGAGAGAAAACAAACTTGGCCAAAGTTAAACCTAACATGCAGCTTGCTCTGTGCTAGACCACAGAACTCTGACCTTCCTGGTGTCCAGCAAAACTTGTGCCAAACAACATCTTAAGGCCAAAACACTCATAGATGAAGAGCTTCTAAAACCCAATAGATTTTGTTGGGCATAAACAACAGCCACTGGCCTCTATTGTCTGCAGGGAACACTTCACTAACAGCTTCAGTCTAGCAGCAGAACGAAGCTCTTGTGGGAGGTGGTAGCCATGGAGTGACAGACAGTCTCTTGGTAGCTAAAATGAATTCCAGGCAGAGCTTTGAAAATAGTCACCACAGCAACCTTGAACTGGATCCTGCCTTTGGTGGGAGCCAAAGGCAGCTGAAATGAACCCAGCAATCTGCCATGCTGAGTCACTCTCTTGCCCTGTGCTCCAAAGCCTGTGCCACGTGTCGAGGAGGGCTCCTCGGCGCTTCTAGGAGGATGGGTACCCGGAGAGGATGGCTGCCAAACTCTGAGCAACTGCCTCATGCAGTCCCCAAAGTGTGCATCACAGGATCTTTTTGTTTATTAACACCACGCTGCAAATGTGCCTGCCTGGCTGTGGAAATGTAGCACTTGAAATAATTACCAAATAGAGGAAATTCAACACAGAAGGGTCAATTTATGCTCTTAGTTAAAAAGGTGTGAAAGCTGGAATCATGCCAGCAGAGCCAGGAGGAATTCCTGCAGGCTGCCTGAAGGACAGTATCACTGACCATAAAAAGGGCACGTTTTAAAAGCAGTGGCACGTCATCTGACAGCTAAGGCTGGGGGAAAGCTGGCTGAAAGGCAGAAGATGACCACTTCACACCTTCTTCAGCAATGCTCATGTTTTCTGTGCTTACGTTAGATGAATCTCATCTGTGCACAGAGGACCAGCAAAAGCCTCCTAAGCACAAACCAAGAAGAAGCCTTGTCCAGTTCTGGTGTCCCCTGCGTAAGAAAGGCACAGAGCTGTTGGAGTGAGCTCAGAGGAGGGCCAGAAAGATGATCCAAGGGCTGGAGCAGCTCTGCTGTGGGGATAGGCTGAGGGAGCTGGAGTTGATCAGCCTGGAGAAGGTGCTGGGGGACCTTAGAGCTGCAAGTCCCTCCTTTCCACTCCTCTCCCATCACTCCTAAACCTATGACTAGATGGGTCATGATGCCAAGACAAGGACAGTGACAATGTATGGGATGCCTACGGATAAGAGCATTAAACCATAGAATCAACCAGGTTGGAAGAGAACTCCAAGCTCATCCAGTCCAACCTAGCACCCAGCCCTAGCCAATCAACCAGACCATGGCACTAAGTTCCCCATCCAGGCTTTTCTTCAACACCTCCAGGGATGGTGACTCCACCCTGGGCAGCCCATTCCAATGGCAAAATCACTCTTTCTGGCAACAACTTCCTCCTAACATCCAGCCTAGACCTCCCCTGGCACCACTTGAGACTGTGTCCCCTCGTTCTGTTGCTGGTTGCCTGGCAGAATAGACCAACCCCCACCTACCTCCAGACCTGTCCCTTAGGCTTCTCCATCACTGACATATTCACAGTTTGTACATAGACTCACGAGGAAGCAGTGAGGATGAAGCCACAAAGAGCCAACTAAAGAAGGAACAGCAATTTCAGGCAGTCCACGCCTACATAAACACACACACCTTAGGGGGGGCTTTTACTTAGGGCATGACCTTCCCCTTAATTTTGTGGAGAAGAGGTCTGCTTCTTTTCAGTCTGGACATACCCTGTGTGCCATGGAGTATTTTCAAGTCTTTCCTATCATTTCTCTTCAGCAAACTTAATGGGAGACGTTGAAATAATATATTGCAATTGTTGTACTGAAGAGAAAGGAAAAAAGAAGAAGAAGAAAAAACAACTAATGAAATTATTTATACTTCCAGGGAAGAAAACAATGAGATGATATTGTCTTGAATGACCTTTCCTAAGTATGGGGGATATAACATCTTACACAATAGACTCTTGGTTCATGTTTCAATTACTGACCTTTACTGTGGAGAAAATTAATGCAATTTTCATCGTAATCCACCCGTACAAATAAGATCCATACGGAAAGCTTCCACATGCTGAATCTAACTCAAATGGAAAATGTCAGCTCTTTGCTACTGGATGAATTTGACTTTAATTTGTTCAGCTGGAGTCTTTCTGAATTGGGTTCATAAAACTTGGTGTATTTTTGGTACCTCTTTTTGACAGAGCATTGCCTACATTCGAAACATTGGATTTTTATTCCTCGGGGATTTTTTTTCCCCCTACTCTCTCCCCCCCCCCCTTCCAACATGAGATATTAAACATTTCTTGGAAGCTCCCAAATAAGTTGGCTTGAAGCCACTGTGTCAACTGATTGCTTCCTATTACATCCCAAAAGGCAAATAGATCTACATGGGCTCACCATCCCATAGACACCACCTAAGAGAAAAACCAAACTTGGACTGGATGATCTTGGAGGTCTCTTCCAACCTGGTTGATTCTAGGATTCTAACAAAAACTAACAGGAATTGTTGTTACAGAGTCACAGAGTCAAAGAATGTCAGGGGCTGGAAGGGACCTCCAAAGCTCAGCCAGTCTAACCTCCCCTACCTCAGCAGGATCATCTAGACCAGATCACACAGGAACACATCCAGGCAGGTTTTGAATATCTCCAGAGAGGGAGACTCCACAACCCCCCTGGGCAGCCTGTTCCAGGGTTCTGTCACCCTCACAGGGAAAAACTTCCTCCTCATGTCTACATGAAACTTCTGTGCCTCAGCTTCCATCTATTGCCCCTTGTCCTGTCACTGGGCATCACCCAGCAGAGCCTGGCTCCAGCCTCCTGGCACTCACCTGTACATACTGATACCCATTGCTGAGGTCACCTCTCAGTCTCCTCTTCTCCCAGCTAAACTGCCCCAGCTCCCTCAGGCTGTCATCATAATAGAGATGTTGGAATGGAAGATCTAGGAGGCCTCTTCCAACCTGGTTGATTCTATTCTATGTTTCATTCCCTCCATCATCTTTGTGGCTCTGTGCTGGACTCTCTCAAGCAGTTCTATGTCCCTCTTGAACTGTTGTTGCTTTAGTTTTGTCTCCGATTCAATTCTGAATCAATTTCCTGATCTGTAAGTAGTAGTAATTTAAGTTTTGGAGGAGATATATGGAATTATATATTCAACCAGAATTTATCCAGACAATATAAGACTGTGAGAGGACTCCAGCACTCTGTCCAGTGGGATCCTATGATACACTTCAGTCAACAGGGGAACTGCCTACTCTTGAATCAAAAAAAAGGAAAGAAAAAGTAAACTAAACAAACAGTCAACAATCAGACAGCTTGAGCTGCATGTGTCTTGTCTATACCTCTCTACTGGCAGGCAAAAGATGTTTCAGTGATGTCATTTCAAAACAATCCTCAGTCAGACAGCCTGACAGACCCCAGAGCTGACATGACACAGTCTGAACTCCACATCCAAGATGGCACAAATCCTAGAAGGCATTCATCCAGTGAACAGCTTGTGCCAAAAGGGACAGAGCCCTCTTATCTTTTACAGTCCCCCATGCTGGTATTTGGGGAGGGGAGCGGAGGGGAAAAAAAGGGGGGAGCTGACAATTAAGAACTGTCATTTAAGACAGATAGTTTAGGTGAAGGGAGTTAATCTGCTCTTGGGTTTTGAAGTAAGAGTCTGTGTATTTATAAACAGCTGAGCTCTTTGAGGGCTGTGTTACAATCCCCAGAAGCATGGCCTGTTATGTCTAACATGCAGCAGAACCCAGAGAGGCTCCGTGTGTGAGCATTTTGCTACACCACCATGACAGGAAACAGAAACATTGACCTCGTGGACCACAACCCAACTGGCACATTTCAGCTTTGGGACCTCTTGTACTAGGGGACAAAAAGAACCCAAATCAAACTCCTTTTTAATGTATAGTTGTCTGCTTAAATGCTGACACCGTTGTGAGATAACACCACACATTTCCCATACATACCCTACAGAGCATTGGCCTCCCTCAGACTTGCAAAAGCCACTAAGAATAACCTCATGTACTTAAAGATGTGAGTGATCAGAGTGCAAGCATGGTCCAGTACTGATGCAAAGGGGATACACGCAGGACAGGATGAAGAAAATGCTGCACAGCACTTAACATGGGACACATACTGGGCCCTTCGATTCAAGAGAGATGTTGAGGTGCTGGAAGGTGTCCAGAGAAGGGTGAGAGAGCTGGTGAAGGGCCTGGAACATAAACCCTATGAGGAGAGGCTGAGGGAGCTGGGGGTGTGCAGCCTGGAATCATAGAATCAACCAGGTTGGAAAAGACCTCGAAGCTCACCCAGTCCAACCTAGCACCCAGCCCTATGCAGTCATCTAGACCATGGCACTAAGTGCCTCATCCAGTCTTGTCTGGAACACCTCCAGGGACGGTGACTCCACCACCTCCCTGGGCAGCCCATTCCAATGCCAACCACTGTCTCTGACAACAACTTCCTCCTAACATCCAGACTAGACCTCCCCTGACACCACTTGAGGCTGTGTCCCCTTGTTCTGTTGCTGGTTGCCTGGAAGAAGAGACCAACCCCACCTGGCTACAGCCTCCCTTCAGGTAGTTGCAGACAGCAATGAGCTCTGCCCTGAGCCTCCTTTTCTCCAGGCTGCACACCCCCAGCTCCCTCAGCCTCTCCTCACAGGGCTGTGCTCCAGGCCCCTCCCCAGCCTTGCTGCCCTTCTCTGGACATGTTCCAATATCTCAACATCTCTCTTGAATTGAGGAGCCCAGAACTGCACACAGCATTCAAGGTGTGGCCTGAGCGGTGCTGAGTACAGGAGGAGAATAACCTCCCTTGTCCTGCTGCCCACACTGCTCCTGATCCAGGCCAGGATGCCATGGGCTTTCTTGGCCACCTGGGCACACTGCTGGCTCATGGTCAGTGAATCCATGTTTCTAGTGACTTCCAGATACCGGTCCATTTAGTTCACTACTTTTATGATGCCAAAAAAGTGAAATTATAAACGAAAACATGAAAACAATTCTTGTGTGTTGCAAGGGAAGTGCAATTCCAGCAGATTGTCTGAATCTTACTGAATAACTCATAGAATCAACCAGGTTGGAAGAGACCTCCAAGATCATCCAGTCCAACCTAGCACCCAGCCCTGGCCAATCAACCAGACCATGGCACTAAGTGCCTCATCCAGGCTTTTCTTCAACACCTCCAGGGACAGTGACTCCACCACCTCCCTGGGCCATTCCAATGCCATTCCAATGGCAAATCACTCTCTTTGATGGGTTTTGGGTGGTTCAGTAAAATACAACCACCATAGAGGAGCAAGGTTATGTTGGAGTAACTACTCCATTCGATTAGTCTGCTGAGCTTCAATCTGAGTGCCGGTGACTTGCTAGCTGTGGTATTGATTTACTTCTCAATGCTAACAATTTCCCTGCAACACACTTAGAACACAGAATATTCAAGCAGAATGCTATTAACTTAGTATGCAATTTGGAAGTTTCACATTGCTTTGTGAACATTTTCTCCCTAACAGTCAATGTTCCTTTGCATGCTGTTGCTCGTTAAATGATTCCTCACCTTTTAGCTTTCAAGTATTTATAGATTATCAGATCCTCCTTCACTTATGTTTTTTTTCAAGCTGTATATATTAAGTTCTCTTAATCTTTCTTCACATGTCATGCCCTCTAATCCTTTTATCATTAGTCACTGTGGTTTGATAAACTTGAAAAACAAATCCCAATGAATTTTTCATAGTGAGAAGAAGTAGTAAGCATGCTCCAATGAAATACAAAACAGGCCTTGCCAATTCAAATTCCTTCTATGTTTCATCTGAGGAACTAAACCAATTTTTTTCCCCCTCTAGGATGTGTTGAGAAAATCTAACCAGTTCTGCTAAAATCACACCAATTCTGGCCTACAGAAATCATAGATTCTTCAAATGGCTTAAGCTGGAAGCCACCTAAGAGATTGTCTACTCCAACCTCCCCGCCATGGGCAGCAACCTCTCTCAGCTAGACTCAGCTGCTGAAGGCCTCATCCTGCCTAGCCTTGAACATCACCAGGGAAGAGGCATCCACAACCTCCTTGAGCAGCCTATTTTAGAGTCCCACCACCCTCATACTGAAGAACTTCCTAAGATCCAGTCTAACCCTGCTCTCCCTCAGCTTCAAACCATTCCCTCTTGTCCTGTCTCTAGACACCCTTAAAAAAAGTTCCTCTCCAGCCTTTCTGTACAATTGCTTCAAGTCTCAAGTTGTGCTGGGGGAGTGGTATCTGACAAAATCCACTAATAGCAAAGCCAGAAGCCAAACTTTGAAGTTCTGCAGATGAGATCAGTGGAACATGGGGACACAGTCTCAAGTTGTGCCACGGGATGCACAGGCTGGGTATTAGGAGGAAGTTGTTGGCAGAGAGAGTGATTGGCATTGGAATGGGCTGCCCAGGGAGGTGGTGGAGTGGCCGTGCCTGGAGGTGTTGAAGCAAAGCCTGGCTGAGGCACTTAGTGCCATGGTCTGGTTGACTGGACAGGGCTGGGTGCTAGGTTGGACTGGATGATCTGGGAAGTCTCTTCCAAGCTGTTTGATTCTATGTATTGTAAGGCAGCTCTAAGGTCCCCCTGAAGCCTTCTCCAGCTGCCTCAGCCTACCCTCACAGCAGAAATGTTGCAGCCCCTGGATCATCTTTGAGGCCCTCCTCTGGACTTGCTCCAAGAGCTCTCCATTGGGAAAAGCCATTGGTACATGATGTCACCCAAGACTCCAAATGGAAGTGCTGGAGGATTCTCCACACCTGTATGCATCTACATCTTACCCAGCCACACACAAATCTATCAGTGCACACACATCAACAGGTGCTTGTTAGGATTGCAGGCACAAACCAGGAGACTGCTCAGACTGAGTTACTGTTCAGAGGACTCAGCAGCATTACACAAACCAAGGCTTTAGTTCTTTCAAGTCTGCCAATCAGCGCAGAGTTGCCTTCCCATTTGGTGCAGATAGCAGCTGAAGATCTTTTGGGGACAGGATGGGGGGTTTCTGCTCTCCCACATTCCTTCTGATTCTAGTCCACACAGTCACGAGACATGCTTACCTTATCATCCTCATCCTCATCTTCATCCAAGCCCACGAGCTCCTGCAAAAGCAGATGTCCACATTACAAAACACTCCACCTGATTTCCAACGGCAGGAGACGTTCAAGAAGCTGACAGTACTCCCCCAACACTTCCTTACACAGATGCCTCCCACCACTAGTGCAAGCCATCAAGCCCCCACCATTCTCCCCTTTCAGCAGTAACATTTTGTATTCAAAGGCCTTTCCCTTTATGCTTTCCTGAACAAAGCAGGCAATAACCTATACAGATTTCAAGTCAAAATAAAGCAGTTTGGAGGCAACAAGCTTTCGAATTCAGTGCCAACTTTTCTGCCTGTAAACAGCTCTTAGTCTGAGCAATGAACCAGCAGTTATGTCAAGGCTGAGGAGCACATACTCAACTTGTTCCATCCTCACTGGCATAATGACTGCTCTCTCTAGGACCATTACTGAAACATCAGACTTTAGAAAATACCTAAGCATGAACATATTTAATGTCACAAACCACAGCCAGAATTCTATCCAGCATTATTTCCTTCCTTTAACTCCCATGCTGACAGGTAAGGGAGGAAACAAAAGACTTGGCCAAGGTTTGAAATAAGGAGCATTTGGCTTTCAACTAAGGTATTTAATAAGTTGAGTCTCTAACAGGGTCCTCTGAATTCTTCCTTAACAAGGTTCTCTGAATTACTCTTGATTGTTGAATGGGAACATTTGAATTGGTCTACAAGTACAGCAAACATGAAGAATCAGAACAAAAAGACTGGGGTCTTTTGGGGACAAGTGGGTTTATTTTTGTTTGGGTTTTGTGTTGGTTGTTTTGCACTTTCCCTCCATCCAAAAAAACTACATTAAAGGCACTGGGAGCTCAAATACCCAGATTTACTCTTTGGCTCCCTGGAATATCTTGAGCCCTGCAGAGAGATCTGGACAGGTGGGCAGAGGCCAACGGGATGAGATTTAACAAGGCCAAGTGCAGGGTTCTGCATTTTGGCCACAACAACCCCAAGCAGCACTACAGGCTGGGGACAGAGTGGCTGCAAAGGAGCCAAGAGGAAAGGGACCTGGGGGTGCTGACAGATAGTAGGCTGAAAATGAGCCAGCAGTGTGCCCAGGTGGGCAAGACAGCCAATGGCATCTTGGCCTGGATAAGGAACAGTGTGGCCAGTAGGACAAGGGAGGTTATTCTGCCCCTGGACTCAGCACTGTTCAGGCCACACCTTGACTACTGCATCCAGTTCTGGGCCCCTCAATTCAAGAGAGATGTTGAGGTGCTGGAAGGTGTCCAGAGAAGGGTGACAAAGCTGGTGAGGGGCCTGGAACACAAACCCTATGAGGAGAGGCTGAGGCAGCTGGGGGTGTTTTAGCCTGGAGAAGAGGAGGCTCAGGGGTGACCTCATTGCTGTCTACAACTACCTGAAGGGACATTGTAGCCAGGTGGGGGTTGGTCTCTTCTCCCAGGCAACCAGCAATAGAGCAAGGGTTGAGGTTTCTTTTCAGTAACTTTGAAACAAAACTGCTGGTTAGCTCCAAAAGTAGCTTAATACCATTAAAATGCAGGACATTTTCCTCAAGGACCAATTCAACCTCAGGCTGCCAGACATGTTCCTGCCACTTTACTTGCCTGGGCATCTTGGGTGCTGTTGACCTTCCCTGTGGTGATGAGGGAGAAGTTGTAGGCAAAGAGCACCAACAGAGCCAGGGGCACCATGTACAGTTCCACGCTCCAGACGGTGACCACGAACACCTGGGAGAAATAAAGCAGCAGAGGTTAGCCACAAACAAGTGGTTAAAGAGAAGGTATCCAAGAAGGCCTTGCAGTCATTATCCCTATGCACATTCATCCTTGTATCTCTGTTAACCTCAGTCATATTAGCCTGGCAAAGGAAATCTGCTTGCAAAGTGTGCTTGCTGATGACTGTGTTTAAATCCATTAGGCTACCATTTGTTTGCTGCTTCTTCCCTGTTTCTGGTGAAGGACAGGGCCATGAACTGTTGGAGCGAGTCCAGAGGAGGCCACCAAGATGATCAGAGGGCTGCAGAAGCTCTGTTATGAGGACAGGCTGAGAAAGTTGAGGCTCTTCAGCCTGGAGAAGGCTTTGAAGAGACCTTGGAGTGGCCTTCCAGTATCTGAAGGGTGTTACAGGAGGGTTGGGGAGGGACTATTGACAAGGTCTTGTAATGACTTTAAACTGGCAGAGGGGAGATTTACATAGGATGTTAGGAAGAAGTTCTTTCAAGTGAGGGTGGTGAGACACTGGCACAGGTTGCCCAGGGAGGCTGTGGCTGCTCCCTCCCTGGAGGTGTTCAAGGCCAGGTTGGATGAGGCCTTGAGTGACCTGCTCTAGTGGGAGGTGTCCCTGCCTATGGTGGCAGATTGGAACTGGATGAGCACTGAGGTCCCTTCCAAGCTAAACCATTCTATGATCATAAGGTTAGTCTTAAGGCTTTATTCACTCCTTCCTGGGACCTTCTCACACCTAAAAGCCTTTTGGCCTTAATGCAAGTGTATAACAGATCCACTTAAGGAAGCAAACCTGTTCTACTTCATCAAAACCTAATTCCCAGGGGGTCTTTCACAGGCTGCAGGGGAGTTTCCTCCACTTGTGCAGCTGGAGCCCCTCACAGTCCATGGGGAATGAGCAGGAAATGAATTTTCACTACTGATCTGCCTATGTTCTGGGCATAGCAGCACAGAGAAAGGACCATCACCTTCCAGGACACAGGGCTTCAGGTTGCACATGAGGCATGATTTTGGAACGAAGCACAAGAAGCCTAGTCTTCATTCTCATACCCTTGCCACTTTATAGCACAGCATAGTCTGCTTTCACTGGTTTCATGGAGTCTCTCTGCCCAGAAATGGAATGAGCTGCTGTGTCTGGAGTGGTATCTGACAAAATCCACTAATAGCAAAGCCAGAAGCCAAACTTTGAAGTTCTGCAGATGAGATCAGTGGAACATGGGGACACAGTCTCAAGTTGTGCCAGGGGATGCATAGGCTGGATGTTAGGAGGAAGTTGTTGGCAGAGAGAGTGATTGGCATTGGAATGGGCTGTCCAGGGAGGTGGTGGAGTCACTGTCCCTGGAGGTGTTGAAGAAAAGCCTGGATGAGGCATTTAGTGCCATGGTCTGGTTGACTGGATAGGGCTGGGTGCTAGGTTGGGCTGGGTAATCTTGGAGTCTTTTCCAACCTGGTTGATTCTATAATTCTATGAAGATTTGAAAAAGCACTCAGGATTGTAGAAAAAGAGAAAAAAAAAAGAGATGCCAAGCCAAACTACAAGCCCATCTTACAAGTACCAAGGATATCTAGAACAGGCTGTATGAGAGGTTGGAAATACAAAGTTAATAAACCAAATCCAGAAGTACCATAAAATGCCTGTTGTGATCCCATTTCCTTTTCTACTCAAACACAGTGTTTCCAGAAGAATTGCCTAATGCTGGCAGTAATCTGCAGCTATTTAAAATTACCTCCTTTAAAGGCAAAACACAAATGTATTGATCTGAATTTCGTCCCTCTAAAGAAACCTGGAATGATCTAAAATGAAAATGACATTTTTAGAGTAATACAGGTAGGTGAAAAATCATAGAATCATCCAGGTTGGAAGAGACCTCCAAGATCATCCAGTCCAAACTAGCACCCAGCCCTAGCCAATCAACTAGACCATGGCACTAAGTGCCTCATCCAGGCTTTGCTTGAACACCTCCAGGGACAGTGATGTGCCTTAAAATGCAACAACAAGAAAAACTTTATAGGTGATGATCAGAAAGCTAAATCTCTACTTTCCTGTATCCATCAAACACTACATATTATAAAGGCAACAGTGGAACTTACAGAATAGAATACTTATGACAATGTATTTTGGCTTATGGACCTAGAAAGTTTAACTACACTGTACTAAGATGCTCTTCACGCAGCATTCAGCAGGGTGAGAATTGATATCCCTACAAACCAGCAGCTGCTGTGACTTCTAAGTCTTATTTGGCACCAGGCAAATGGTCAGTTAATATCTATCAGGGGCCAAAAGCAGAGCAAGAACCAATGGCTACATCCACAATCCTGGCCAAACAACAGCTGCATTTTCCACAGTCAACCTGATTTCATGTTAGCTGTTGCTATGCAAGGAATCAGACTGTCCTCCTGTTCTTGGCACTTGTAGGCCAGTTTACCTTTGAGATAGATTCCTTCAGAAAGTGGGCTGACATCCAGATATTATATCCCCACATTAGAGATTTGTACCATTGGAACCTAACACAGAAAAAGACTTGGATGTGATTTTTTTTTCCTCTCTTTTTACAACCTGCTTTTCAATGTACTAAAAAAAAATGGAGTGATAATGATTCCAACAGCCACAGGTCATATGTAAGCAAGACAACAGAACACAATGGGCTGCCCAGGGAGGTGGTGGAGTCACCATCCCTGGGGGTGTTCAAGAAAAGCCTGGATGAGGCACTTAGTGCCATGGTCTGGTTGATTGGCTAGGGCTGGGTGCTAGGTTGGACTGGATAATCTTGGAGGTCTCTTCCAACTTGTTTGATTCTATGACTCTTAGAATCCTGGCCAAGAAGGTAAGATACTTGATATGTCTTACAGGACCTTTGCATGGCTTTAGGCCATAAAGACTTCAAAACCAGTGATATTCCAAGCTAAAAAGTCTCCAATAAATGAAAAGTTCTAACCTGAACAAGTTCCTCTGAGGCTATTCCAACTGCCTTGGATAAACCTCTACTTGCTTGGTGAGGCCAGCTCCTGTCCTACCTCAAATGCCACTCTAAAGAAGAAGGACCTGTTGTTGTGTATGTCTATTCAGCCACCCAGTTCAAGTATACATAGATAAACCCCAAAATACACATGTAAATATACAACTGAGCCTTACATAAACTTCATAGAAACTCCTGTTGCCAGGTATTAATTCAAAATACCTGCCTCAGTCTGTGGGAGGAGGTCACATTCATACAACCCCCCTGGGCTATTACTAAACTCAGTTTTCTCTATGCAGCAGAAAGACTCCACCAGCAGTCAGCTAACGTCCTACAGGAGTCAATGAAACTCTTGAAGAACCTCTCTTCATTCATTCAATTGCAGGACTTGAACCAATTTTAGTGCATCTGTCACCATCCTATATGAACATCACTGCTCAGTTGCAAGCATAATACAACCTTGCAATCACAGGTCATCTAGGCAAGATACAAACCCAAGACCTTGGTGATTTTAGCTCCAACAGTACATTTTCTGTATTATTAAGTTTCAGACCTCAAATAAAACTTAAAGCTTAATTACAAAATCTGACTGTAGTCTCAATAGAGAGCTGAGGCACAGTGTTGTTTCCTTTCCACTCCTGCCTGGTTAATCAGTTGCAGAGTTGTTAACTCAGACAGTGAGGCTTTGATAGAGCTTCCACATCTCCTTACGAAGTTGCTTTTGCTGCTGCCGCCGCAGCAAAGGGAACTGTGACACAACACAGACACAAGACAAATTGATTTAGCTATTCAGAAATTATTTAGCCTTGGAGGTATGGGAAATGATTGCTGTGAACATAGAGTACATAATAAAAGTTCAGAGGGTGCTTATAAAGCAAAGAGAAACAGTTCTGCATTCTAACAACCTCCTGAGCAGCTCTGCAGCAGCAGTTTCCTAAGCAGCTGCCAAACAGACCCATGTCCTGTTTTGTCAACTGTCCTGCAGCTCCCCAGCACTGACTACAGAACCATGCAGGGTGGCAAAGCCCCACAGGATCAGCAAGGCTAACCTAGAACCCTACTCTGCAAGATTCACCTTAAATCATAGCCCTAAGCACCACAGTCAAACCACTCTTAAACACATCCAGGCTGGCTGACTCCACCACCTCCCTGGGCAGCTCATTCCACTCCCTGACCATTCTCTCCATTAAAAACATTTTTCCTAACGGCCAATCTAAACCTCTCCAGTCTCAGCTTGAGGCCATTCCCCCTCGTTCTGTCTCCAATTCCCTGTGAGCAGAACCCAGCAGCAGCCTCTCCACAATGTCCCTTCAGGTACTAGTAGACAGCAATGAGGTCTGCCTTCAGCCTCCTCTTCCTCAAACTAACCATCCCCAGCTCCCTCAGTCACTCATAAGCTTTATTCTCTAGGCCCTTCACCTCTAGACCCACTCCATCAGCTCCACATCTCTCTACATCTACAGCATCAGCAGCCCTGTGATGCTGACACTCACTCTTCCAGCTACAAGATTCTCAATTGTGCACACTTTTATTTTCCTCCCCATTTTACCATGAGTGATATCTCATGCCTAGGAGACACTCCTGCATTATCCCAAACCATTTTCTTAGCAATACTCTTTGCCAAAAGTTGAGAATGGTTCAACTGCTGATGTACATAATGGCTATGGCAGGGAACAATATTTGCTTGATTCCTTGTAATGCCTAATTTCTCTTTTATCTAATACATAGACTGGCGAGGGAAGTCATTAACAGGTTGAAATCATTTAGTGTCACAGAAACCAAGCTCCTGTTTCAAATGATTCTACTCTGCATTATTCTACTTCCCACTGGTGAGACCCCACCTGAAGTGTTGCATCCAGTTCTCCTATTACAAGAGAGATATGGATGTGCTGAAAGGTGTCCAGAGAAGGGTCACAAAGATGATCAGGGCTGGAGCTGCTCTGCTATGAGGAGAGACTGAGGGAGTAGTGGCTGCTCAGTCTGGAGAAGAGAAGGCTCCCAGATGACCTTACTGTGGCCTTGCAGTATCTTAAGGGGCCCACAAGAAAGCTGGGGAGGGACTTTTTATGCTGTCCAATAGTGATAGGACTGGGTGGAATGGAACACAGCTAGAAATGGGTAGATTCAGACTGGATGTTAGGAAAAAGTTCTCCAGCATGAGGGTGGTGAGAGCCTGGAATGGATTGCTGAGGGAGGTAGTGGAAACCCCATCCCTGGAGGTGTTTAAGGCCAGGCTGGATGAGGCTCTGGACAGCCTGATGTAGTGTGAGGTGTCCCAGCCCATGGCAGGGGGGTTGGAAGCAGATGATTCTTGTGGTCCTTTCCAACCCTGACTGATTGTATGCTTCTGTGATTCAGTTTTAACAAACCATATTTTCCTCAGTGTTTCACATCATCATCAGACATAATCCATGGCATCACTGAAGATTTTGCTGCTGGTCTTCACACTGTGCACAGGAGAATTTAAAAGGACAGTAGCTGATTTCTAAACTGAAAGTCAAACAAGCTGGAGCTTTCTGCATTACTTCTTCCCATGCAGCTTGAGAGCATAAAAGCCTATGATAGAACTGAGCAATTCAATTCACAGCATTCTAAAACAATGATCAAAATAGACATGAGACAGAGGAGAGTGGAGTGGAACAAAAAACCAACCAAAAAAAAACAGTTCTTGAAACTAATATTTAGACCAGAGTTCTACCAAGAAGAGAAGAGCAATATCACAGCCTTGGAGAAAGGACCACTTGATTTCAGCTGATTAATGTGTTGCTGTTTCAAAGGACCTAATAACTACAAGCTAAAGCTCTGGAGGGTTGGAAGCTGTTTCATCTGAAAATCATTGAAGAGGGGTCCAACTGTTCCTGTCAAGAAGCATGGAGCTTGAACAACCACCAGAGTGGCCTTTTTGACAGCAGTACAAAAGATGAGAGGAGGCAGTCTCAACTGAAAGTAAAAACAAACCCTCAGAAACACGTTTCAAATCTGGGGTTTCTGCCCCTCTGGTTCCAATTTAGGATCTGTCTATTAGGAACAGATTTTAGACGGGTGTCTACTAAAGCATGCCCATAAAACATTTGTCACCAGCACAGCCACAGGCATGGGACAGGGGAGTTTTAAGAGGGTTGGAAATCTAGCAATGGATAGGCTTTACTGGGTGACTTTTCTATACAGTGATTATACTCTTTATTTTTTAACTCTACAATCCAGGCTCTTTCTGAACTGGTAAGCCCTTGTGAAAAAGCAAAAGGTCCTGTGTTGTGTGACAGAGTAAATCTCAGCAAGTAACAGTGATGGGAGAAGGACAGATTCCATCAGATGGAAAAAAAAATAAGTGAAAAGAAATTAAATGCATGCAAGAAAGCAATGGGAAAAAATAAAAGTTATATTCTTAGCTCCGATGCTAATGAAATGCCTCATCAGTGGAGCTGTGAAAAACACTATTTGAAACTTCAAGTTTCAAAGCCACATAGAATTCAACTGGAGTCTAAACAACTACCAGCTTTGTCCAAAGTTCCCTTGCAATTTATAAACAGGGGCTGTGCAATTCCCAAAGCCAGCAGATAAATGTCGAGCTGATATTGCTGTGGTTGTCCCAAGTCGTGTTTTGAACTAAACCAAAACACTGATTTTGATTTAGAATCGTAGAATCAGTCAGGGTTGGAAGGGACCACAAGGATCAGCCAATTCCAACTCCCCTGCCATGCCCAGGGACACCCTACCTTAAAGTAGGCTGCTCAGAGCCTCATCCAGCCTGGCCTTAAACACTTCCAGGCATGGAGCCTCAACCACCTCCCTGGGCAACCCATTCCAGCCTCTCACCACTCTCATGATGAACAACTTCCTCCTCACATCCAGTCTCAATCTCCCCACCTCCAGCTTTGCTCCATTCCCCCCAGTCCTGTTCCTCCCTAAGAGTCTAAAAAGTCCCTCCCCAGCTTTTTTTTGTAGGCTCCCTTCAGATCCTGGAAGGCCACAAGAAGGTCACCTGGGAGCCTCCTCTTCTCCAGTCTGTACAGCCCCAACTCTTTCAGTCTGTCCTCATAGCAAAGCTGCTCCAGCAATTTGAGACACAAAGCTGTGCTCCTCTTTATTTACAGGGGAGAGGAATTACCTGCTTTCAGCTTGTCTCTGTTATGTTGTTATGGAGTCAAAAGTTGCCATGTATGCACAAACAGACTTTATAAACAAATATTCAGGGACAGACTCCCTAGCATTTGTTTTTTAAGCTTTCAATCCTTCTGCTCCAAACAAAATAGAGGATATTAGGCAGTAACATAAGATACTGGCTCCCCAAAAGGGCACTCAAATCCCTCAGAGGCAATAAGCCTGTCAACAACAAATGGTTTCTGACAGATACTTATTCCTGCCCTTAGAAAGGGAGAGTAAAAGAGTAGAGGAGAGAATGAGCACATTGACAAAGAGCAGTATGTTCATGCATATGGATATATATAGGTATATCCAAAGGTATCTCCTGCAGATACAGGCACTACAGGTGTGAACAGTGGTGAATATGGATTAACAACAATCAGGGCACATGGCATGGGCTCAGCCTGATGAGTGCATTAATGAAGTTGGTGCTCTTGGGCTGGCTTCTGCATTCGACTAGGGAGAAGATTACAAAAAGGAGCTTACAACAGTTATGGAAATTAGTCTAATATAGCACCCACCTCAGGGCATGGCAAATAAAAGTTTGAAGCAGTCACACAGCTTTTTCCCTCTTATTTGTCTCTCCCGAAGATTTTCCTTTTCATAGACTCACAGAATGTTTTAGGGTTGGAAGAGACCTCGAAGATCATCTAGTTCCAAACCACCCACAGTATCACCAAGGTTGGAAGAGACCTCATAGATCATCAAGTCCAACCCTTTACCACAGAGCTCAAGGCTAGACCATGGCACCAAGTGCCACGTCCAATTCTGCCTTGAACAGCTCCAGGGATGGCAACTCCACTACCTCCCCGGGCAGCCCATTCCAGTGTCCAATGACTCTCTCAGTGAAGAACTTTCTCCTCACCTCGAGCCTAAATTTCCCCTGGCATAGCTTGAGGCTGTGACATCTCGTTCTGGTGCTGGCCACCTGAGAGAAGAGAGCAACCTCCTCCTGGCCACAACCACCCCTCAGGTAGTTGTAGACAGCAATAAGGTCTCCCCTGAGCCTCCTCCTCTCCAGGCTATATGGGCAGGGAGACCTTTTACTAGACCAGGTTGCTCAAAGCCTCATCCAGCCTGGCCTTGAACACTCTCTGAAGAATAGATCCTCCTCCAAAGATGTGTTCCAGAATCACTTGTACCAATACTCTCCCTTCCCATATCCATATGATGCTCTCCCGCATAGTGCCATGGCTAGCTTAGAGCTCTCCTATGCCACTACGCAGCTCCCAGGCTGCAGCTCAAGGAGAAGTTTTGAGCAGAGCTATTCCCTCATTGCAATGCAGTAAGATGTGGCAGGAAGAGAAATTACACTTAAATATACCAGCACTGTCAGAAGAAACCTGTTTACTTTCGATTCAATCTGCTATTTTGTGTCCCCAGCAGCAGCAGGTAGAACATCTCAATAGTGGTATGAAATGTGTGTTGCATTGAACAGTGATGACCACAACAAAAAAATGACCTGAAGGAATATAAAATATACTTTAAATATTTATGCCAGGTGACAAATTATCTCTGCATTGCTCCACACATCAGCATACAGCTTACTAATTTCTAAGGGTGTACCACAGGCAGAAATCTTAGCTCCTCTATACAAACTCTGTTGCAAGCACAAACACAACTGAAATCAAAAACCAAAGGAGCTCAGAAAAAAAAAACCAAACCACAACCACTTAAAAACTCCAAATATCAAACAGTGTCCTAAAATAACTCCATATTACATTCCACACTGCATAGCAATAAGAAGTAGGGAATAAAGGATATGTTTGTATAATTTCCTAGGATGCAGAGATGATTTTTTTGTCAGAAGATGCTTTGGGTAACAGAAACATGGCCACATTTGTCCACCTCAGTAGTCTGTGTAAGCTAAATGACAGAGCTGCAAAGCCATATCCTGGCTTGCCTTATCCACACCTCCCATCTCTGCTTGTCCTAGCTGCAGACTGATGAGAAAGTGGCCCAGGATGAGGTTAAAGAGGAAAGAGAGCCAAAACACTCAACTTGTGCTTGACAATTTGCATTGTGCCTGAAGATGAAACAAGGACCTCTACAACTACCTGAAGTGAGGCTGTAGCCAGGTGGAGTTGGATTCTTCTGCCAGGCACCCAGCAATAGAACAAGGGGACACAGTCTGAAGTTGTGCCATGGGATGCAAAGGCTGGATATTAGGGGGAAGTTCTTCTTAGAGAGAGTGATTGGCATTGGAATGGGCTGCCCAGGGAGGTGGTGGAGTCACCGTCCCTGGAGGTGTTGAACAAAAGACTGGATGGGACACTTAGTGCCATGGTCTAGTTGACTGGCTAGGGCTGGGTGATAGATTGGACTGGGTGATCTTGGAAGTCTCTTCCAACCTTGTTAATTCTATGATAAGGAGACAGTGATGAAATAAAGCCTTTAAACAAGAAGAATCACAGTCATCAGGATCACAATTTTACCACCAGCATGAACATTCAAAAAGTATCATAGATTCATACAACTGGTTTGGTTGGAAGAGACCTTTAGGACCATCAAATCCAAGCACTAACCCAGCACTGCCAAATCTTCCAGTAAGCCATGTCATAGAAACAACCATGTTGGAAGAGACCTCCAAGATCATCCAGTCCAACCTATCACCCAGCCCTATCCAGTCAACCAGACCACGGCACCAAGTGCCTCATCCAGGCTTTTCTTGAACACCTTCAGGGACAGTGACTCCACCACCTCCCTGGGCAGCCCATTCCAATGCCAGTCCCTCTCTCCATGAAGAACTTCCTCCTAACATCCAGCCTATCAGCACCAGCTCTACACAGCTTTTAAATCCCTTCAGAGATGGTGACTTCACCACTGCTCTGAAGAAGAGCAGAACAACCTCCGAGGCTTCCCACTCCCAAGAGGAAAAAAGACGACAAACAAATCATCATCATCAACAAAGATCTCTGAGGAACATACAACAGAAATCTCTTGCTATTGAAGTCAATGTGTGTTGGGGCTTTACTTTTCCCCCTCCCTCCCACTGTTTGCTTTAGACTGTTCTGGAGGATCTCATTTTCGCTGCTGCTGCTAAGAAGTAGAAACTCTTTTGTGTTTTAAATGAAAGCTGTGATTCATGTGCAATCACCAGACTAAGAAATGATGCTTTAAGGAAAAAAGATGTTATCCTGGAAAAAGTTGCAGTGAAATCAGAGGAGCTAACAGTGTTCCAATCTGTTCTCCATCATCCTCTTGGGACAATGATGCTGCTAACTCCATGGAGGGAGACTGGGGTGCTAGACACTTACAAAATATCCTTACTCTGAGCCTGAACTGCTTTGGTCATTAATACATTCAACAGGTTTATTGGAATGGGCTGCCCAGGGAGGTGGCAGAGTCCACATCCCTGGAGGTGTTCCAGAAAAGCCTGGATGAGGCACTTAGTGCCATGGTCTGGTTGACCGGATAGGGCTGGGGGATAGGTTGGACTGGATGATCTTGGAGATCTCTTCCAACCTGCTTGATTCTATGAATGGGATCAGGAAAAGGTAAACAAAATAAAACTCAGATTAAAACCCCAGTGTTTCCCCCTTATTTTGGTTACATTAATGAGAAGAACCAGCCCAGAAAATTAAAACTAATACTCTTAGCAATCCTCCTTTTCACGAGGGGTCAGGGAAGAGCCACTTGGTTCAAGTTTATTTCACTGGGCTTATCATCTGCTGGGTTTATAGTTCAGTTAAGGTTTAAATATGGCATTCCAGCTATATGAAAGCTATCTGACAAATTAGCCAGTGTGGGTGAGCATTTTCAACACAAGGATGTGTGGCTGAGGCAGGGGTGGGGGGGAGGGGGTCTTCTTTGTCCTTCAAGACGCATATATTTAGACCTCAAAGCCTACCAGCCCACCGCCAGCCTATACAGCTTTCTTGTGGCTGCTACTTTCTCTTTCTCCCTAACCCCAAAAGTGTTAATCAAAAGAAAACCAACCACAACACCACGAGTTTTGGGTTCTATATTTGTGTGCTTACAACAGTTTTGGAGTCAAAGACTTCAAAACCTTCAGCGTCTGCAGCCTAAAAGAAAGAGCTGCTTGCTGGCACGCTGACTGGTCTAATTTTTCCCTCATGTTTTTATCTAACATATTTTACATTTCCTGTGCCAAGTAAAATACAGTTAAGACCCTCCAGCAATCAAGCTTAAAATTGAAAAAAAACAGGGAAAAAATATTACAACAGTTTTCTATCTCTTGGGGTAATCTGCTGGGACTGGGTCAGGGGAATAAAATCTGCATGTTGTTTCTAAAGGGGTAACAATCACAGACAAAAGGCAATGGGGAAGGATCTTAAAAGAAAGGGGAGAGTGAGGAAAAAAAAAAAACAAGAATAGAAACCAAAAAAAATTGTTGTTTCATATACCTGATCTAGAGTAAGGTGTCCCTGCCCATGGCACAGGGGTTGGAATTAGATGATCCTTGTGGTCTCTTTCAACCCTGACTGATTCTAAGATTCTATAATATAAGGTATCCTTGCCTATGGCAGGGGGTTGGAACTAGATCGTCTTTGAGGTCCTTTCCAACCAACCAGGTTGGAAGAGACCTCCAAGCTCATCCAGGCCAACCTAGCACCCAGCCCTGGCCAATCAACCAGACCATGGCACTAAGTGCCTCATTCAGGATTTTCTTGAACATCTCCAGGGACAGCATCTCCACCACCTCCCTGGGCAGCCCATTCCAATGCCAATCACTCTCTCTAGCAAGAACTTCCTCCTAACATCCAGCCTAGACCTCCCCCAGCACAGCTTGAGGCTGTGTCCCCTTGTTCTGTTGCTGTTTGCCTGGAAGAAGAGCCCAACCCCACCTGGCTACAGCCTCCCTTCAGGTAGTTGTAGACAGCAGTGAGGTCCCCCCTGAGCCTCCTCTTCTCCAGGCTGCACACCCCCAGCTCCCTCAGCCTCACCTCATACCTGATCTAGTAAACCTAGATCACAAAACCAGAACTCTAAAAATACCTTTAAAGCACATATGAAGCAGTAAGACAACATCCTTTCAGGCAAAAGATTTCAGATTATTCTCTTTCCTTATGCTTTAAGTGGGATTCCCCCACCACAGCCCCATGCTGGAGCCCTGAAGGTCTTTTCATCCACCCAAGTCCCATTTCCCACAGCCAAAAGGAAAACAAAACTCCTAAGTGAACCCTATCTCTCCCCCCACAGCCGAAGTGCACCGAGCACTGAGAACGGTGTGAGTCAATTCCAGCATGCTTAAGCAATTTCAGCAGGTTCATAATCTGCAGTGTGACAAAACTGCAGCACACAGAACAAATGCCTGGAGATGACTGGGAGACTTGGTGTAATTATACCCTAAATGTAGTACAACTGTAAGATACTAAGCACCAAACACACCAAGGTACCAACAGCAGAGCTACGTAAGAGAGATTTTTCCACCAGCAGAACCTTTCCAAAATACAGAACAATCTTAAAATACAAACAACAGCAAAAAGAAGTTGCAAGACTCTTGCAATTCCAAGCAGCTGTTCAGGTAAAAGTAAAGCCAGGAGATTGTTTATTTTAATAAAGCTATTATATGTGCAGCTCCAAATTAGGAATGGCAGGAGACTAGGGGATGCCTAAACCATCACCACCTGTTTGCCCTGAAAATCAATTAAAGTCACACTATCACAGCAATCCCTTCTTAGCTAATAAAAGTTATACAGCTTCAATGTGAGACTTTAGGTGCTTTGTGGGAATGTGTCTGCAATCTAAAGCCTTGGTCTCATATTACTAAACACAACTCTGCACTAACCACTGTAAAACTTTGCCTTTGGGGGGGGAGGAGGGGGGTTAGAGAGGTGTTAAGGGGGGGAAAAAAATGAGGTCCTGAATTGCTGTTTTGATGCAATGCATTGAACTAATATTCAGTAAATCCCAACAAGCCAGCCAAGAACATTACATAGAGCTTTAAGCAGGAGAAAACTGAAGTCCTTTATGACACATGCCTGCTCAACATATTCTGTGCTGCAGAACAGATCCAACTTTACAAGTTGAAAGCAAGGGCAGTAGAGACATCCCAAGTGTTTTAGTAATTAAACGAATATGCATAATGAACCATATGCCCAAAGGGCCTGTTCTTCATGTGGGCCAGATTTTTGTTTGAATTTTTAATTTTTATATACAGATGAAACATTTCATGTAATATAGCAACAGTGCAAAGGAACATGCTATGCAGGAGGGGATGGAGGAACTACCCATGTGAGAGCGATCAGAGTACACTTGATGAATTCTGCTCCTCAATTTCCGATTCAGAGTCAAGAGGGCTGCTTTTTTATTTTTCCCCCTTTTTTCTTTCCCTTTAAATAAATCCTTTTCTCCTCTGCACAGCTGCATTAGTCATCTGCTCAGAGTCTAGAGAAGAGGCATTAAATGTATGTATATTTATATAGGTCATATTTATACATTTATATGTGCGGAATGGATTATATCCACCGAGGCGTTTAGATGCTGCAAGACTAGCAAAAAAACACAGTCAGGATCTCAAATCAAAAAAGCTTCTGATCCACCAGAAAAGGGGAAAAAAAAACCAACCCCTAACTATAGAGGATGGATTTCTGTTCAGCAGGAGCTGGCATGGTGTGTGAGCTGCAGGGAAACAGGACACACATCTGTCTGGGAAATGGGAATGGACATTTAAAAAGAGATGGGTCAGATTCCACTCTTGTTACAATCAAGCTGCTCCTGTCAATGTTAGGATGCCACAATATTAAGATTCCAATATTAGGATTCCAATGTTAGGATTGATGCAGAAATATTAACTCTTCCACATTCCCCAGGGCTTGAACCGTGCTTCTCCTTTCTCACTGACATTCGCCTTCTTTCAGCCCTTGCCTTTTAAACTGCTTTTCCTTCGCAAACAAAAGCCTTTATACTAGGTTAGTTTTCTGAACTGGCTGCAACACTATCTGCTGCTTCAAGTCGGTTTTTCAAACAGATAGGGCTGCACAACAGCAGCCTGGTTCTTTTAAATGGTTCTGATTCTGTTTGGCTTCATTTAACTAGCGAGGAGGATCAGGTGCTTGTCGGTGTGGACATGCTGGTGAAGCAGCAGAAAAAACACCCAACTCTCCTGCATGAGCTTTACCAGATTTGAGTAGTTTTTATATACGTGATTTCAGCTTTGTGAACCAAAGGAAGTCGAATCCTTATCGGACTTGGTGAGGGAAAATTTGGGGGTAAAGAGCACAAAGTGGCTGCCAGCAGCTGGGAGTTAGCCCCGCACTTAGCTCAAACAGCGGCGCTGCGGCCAGCAGCAGTGGCTGCTACTCACACAGCACTGCCTCGGTACTGCGGAGATGAGGTGGGGAAGCACCGGCTGGGCTCCGAGGGATGCAGACCATAATGAGATCCACCTCGGAGTTCAAAGTACGACTGTTCATCAAACTCAGCAAGTTAAAACTTTCTGTTTTGGTGAGGCACAGGGAGTTCCCACCAGCCAGGGTAAATGGCACTGCTTGCAGCAGCAACCCTGTCCCCAGCCCTTCAAGCCTCCAAACGCTGAAATAACGAAGTTGTAAATAACAGCACTCGCTGCTCTCCGTCCTAATTCAGGGTTCACGCTGCTGACATCGCTCGCTTTATGTGATCTAGTGGTCTCCGTGGAAAGACAGATAAACTTCAACAGCTGTCAGAAGACAAAAACTGACAAGGAGCATCACCTTTCCTGACTGTTTAAATCCTTTAAGGAAGTGTTAGAGCAATTAGAGAGGGAGGCTAATCTTTGCAGAGTGCATTAACACTCTCCGACCTTCCAGACAATAGATCAGACCTCAGACACATAATGCTTCCCTAAGGCTTTTTAACCAGAGCATTTGATCTCATAGTCACTCTCTATGTGCTACTATAGGTATCAGTGTGTAGAACAGCATTCACTGGGCACTAAAGGACCAATATCTCTGCCAGTATTCATCAAACTTTTAAAACAGAAAGCAGAGAAGCCATTAGAATGCATATTAGAGGAGGACTACTTCCAAGAAAAGAAAAGGAAAGAAAAACTATTAAAACAATCCAGAACAGCTCTGCAAAATGTCTTCATTTTTATTAATCTCATATTTCCTTTTTCACTGCTGCTGTTTATTTCCCAGCTTTAGAATATATGTGTGTGTATATAGATGTAAAAGCATAGATTAGTTTTTTATTCATAGAAACAGTTAGCTGGTAATAACTTCAAAACACTTCATTCCCTAGCCCCCATGGAGGGACTTGAGGGAAAGGGAATTAGGAAGACAGGTCTAGTTTATTAAGGAAATTGAAATATATCATTGCAAATAATTTTCCCAAAGGTGTACATGGAAGTGTCTGGGGAAGTTTTCTTAAGTGCTATGAACAAGTCATCATCTAATTCCTGATGGGCATGTTCAGTTAAAGAGGGGGAAAAAAAAACAAGAGTAAAATAAAAAGGCAGCTAATATCTCTGCCTCAATTATGCATTTCCCATTTCAGACCCTAAATATTTTAAAGAAATTTGCTTACTACTTTTTTTTTTTTTAAATGGAATTAGACTTCCTTGCCATAATGTTCTGACAGAGGCCACAAAGAATCATAGAATCAACCAGGTTGGAAGAGACCTCCAAGCTCATCCAGTCCAACCTAGTACCCAGCCCTAGACAATCAACCAGACCATGGCACTAAGTGACTCATCCAGGCTTTGCTTCAACACCTCCAGGGATGGTGACTCCACCACCTCCCTGGGCAGCCCATTCCAATGCCAATCACTCTCTCTGCCAACAACTTCCTCCTAACATCCAGCCTAGACTTCCCCCGGCACAATTTGAGACTGTGTCCCCTTGTTCTATCAGATGGAGAATGCATAATAGGGCTTTTAACTGAATCCTCACCCTAAATCAGGGGTGCTGCACTTGCACTAAGCAGGGGTGAGGTTTTTCCCCACCCTGTGTGAGGCATTTGAGGCACGGTGCTAGCTAACAGCGCTCTATGTGAATCTATCATTACTTTCTATTAGCTGCAGGATTTTGTTCTACTTTTGCAGACCCACAAGAAGTGCCTTTTGTGAAGTACCTGCATTACAAACAGTTTGTGCTGCTGTTTAAATGGATCTCTCAAATTTGTCAAGCCAAGTGCATCACAGATGACACAAAGGTCACATATACCTAGTATATTTAAAAACAAACAAGCCTTCAAAGTCAAAGTGTAATGCAGTTATTTCTAATCTGAACAAACAATAGACCACATCTAATGAAAGTTGACAATTGGCTTTGATAGAGAGCTGTGCAGCTCCTCTGTTCCATTAAAAGATGAAAGCTGAAGGCAAGTACAGAAGACAGTGACTGCTCCAAAAAAGCAAGCCGAAGTTCTGAACCTGAGCTGGCAGAGCAAATAAAGGCTGTTTGAGTGGAGGCTTTTGCTCACATCTGACACTCACCTTTCAGTGAATATGCTGACTTTACCTGGGTAATGCAAAGGCTAAAATAAATCAGCAGATTAGGCTACTACAAAATACTCCGTGCCTGACATATTTATTAACACCTTTTAAAATCATAGCACTACTTTTAAAACAAACCCCAAACCTCTGAAACCAAGACATGCTTGATTACAGAGTGGGTATCACAATTAAGAGCAATAGATCCCATTTTCATCAAGTGTGGAGGGAAGCAATGGGAACTCTGTGGTGCTATTGGTATTGGTGTTTCAGGGATTCCTTTACTGTGACAACAGTCAAATTTGTTAATAACTAATAGTATAGATTGACTTGTTTTTAAAGCAGATTTGGTTTTAAATCAGATTTGTTGGATGCTATTATCCACTGTTCCAGCTTTGCCTTACAATCAATGCTGAAAGCAAAAAAAGGTGGAAAGGAGATACCCTGATTTCAGGTATTTTTATTGTTTGGTATTGCTGTCCTTAACCTGAGAACTTTCCTGCTTGCTTAACACTAACCTCTAAGCTAAAGCACATCTTAGTTGTTAGTGAAGAGAAGCAAAAGAGGCTTTAAAAACACAATTACATTTGCTTTGTAGCTTCTAAACTAACCCCCATTTATTTCAGATCTTGTCAGGGATCCAACACTTTCTTATTGCAAGAAGAAAAAACAAAGCCCCACAAGAAGCAGAATACTTTAAGAGAAACCCCTCAAGGTGCATCTGTCTCCACCATAAACCCAAAATGTTGCATTACCTTCAAACAGGAAATTTCTTCCAGTTGTCAAGATTTCTGCAACTAGTGTTAGATTAGAGCTGAGAGAAGGGCTGAATTAAACCTAAAATAAAAGAGTTCAGGCAAGAGAAAGAAAACCTGCCAGAAAAATCTGACAGAAGCTTGACTGCTAAAGCTGCCTCATTCCTGAGGGTCCGTCGCCATCTACAGGCTTTACATCCCCTTCTGCAGCTCCACAGCTGACAGCACTTGCCCCAAAATGAGGATGGAGGATTTTTAACTGTTATTAAATAACACAGGTTGGTTGAAGTCCGTGGAGTTACAGCAACTTAAACCACCTACAGACGTGCCTCTGTTTATTCTCCTCTTTGAGAAATATAAAACCTGCCTATATATTTCTAGGGAATGCACTGCTCTAAGATTACATCTGTGTTAAAAGTCAAAGGATTTGCCTCTTAAAAAATCAGGGGCAGGGGAGAAAAAAAAAAAGCCTAAAATATGAGAACACAAAATACTGATAGAGTTGTTCCACCAATGACAAGGGAGATAATAGTCCAAATCTCCAATCTTTCTGTAAACCTGATTTAAAGTAGTTACTAAGAGGTGCCAGGTCAAAATAATGGGAATAATGAGACAAAAAAACCCCAGCAGATCCTGACTGAAAGAAAATCAATACACCTGAGGTTCTAGGGGGGGAAAAAAAGCACAGACTAAGAAAGTATTTTCCCCTTTTAACAACATTTCATTTCCTAAAACATACCTTTTTCATAATAGATACCATGGGTTTCCTACCTTTTATTTCTGGTTCTTAAAAGTCTGGGCTGAGCTGTATCCCTTTTTCCACACAGCTTGCACAGTGCAAATCTGTGCCAGACTTTGGGAATTTTACACATAAGCTTCTCAAATTCTGCTATTTCCAATAGCGCTGGGGTAAAGTAGCTTCTCTCTCAGGCTTCTCTTTAATGACTCTCACACAGATGCAGAACTCATTAAACTCAGAATATTAATTTCATCTTTGCTTATGCAATTTCTTACCTAGGAATTAAGAGAACTTTCAGGAAAGGCAACAGGCAAATTGGGAAAATAATAGGGAGGGGGTTCTGATATGGACCAGATAAGCCAGCAAATGGTCACAAAGCAATTTCTCTTGTTTGCTGACCTATTACTCAATTGATAGGAGTTCCAAATTACTGATTGGCTTGGGGTGGGTTTTTCATAGAATCAACCAGTTTGGAAGAGACCTCCAAGCTCATCCAGACCAACCTATCCCCCAGCTCTAGCCAGTCATCTAGACCATGGCACTAAATGCCTCATCCAGTCTTTTCTTGAACACCTTCCTGAACCAACCTAGTTGATTCTATTCTATCTAGTGGATAAGTGGTATAATTAACTACAAGAAGGTTCTCTCTACTCTGCCCTGGTGAGGCCACATTCAGAATATTGTGTCCAGTTCTGGGCCCCTCAGCTCAAGAAGGGCAGGGAACTGCTTGACATCCCAGTGCAGAGAGAAAAATTATTAAGGAAATGGAACATCTTCCTTCTGAGGAGAGCTGGGGCTCTTTAGCTTGGAGAACAGGAGACTGAGGAGTGACTTCATTAATATTAATAAATAAAGACTGGGACATAGAATGGTTCAGTCTGGAGGGGACCTTAAAGCTCATCCAGTTCCACCCCCATGCCATAGTCAGGGGCACCTCCCACTAGAACAGATCACTCAAGGCTTCCAGTTCAGGCAACCACTTCAACTCATCATAAGTGAACAGAAAGCAGCAGCTTAAACACAGAAGATTAAGGAGACCCAGCCAGCACCCATGGGTGATGTTAGAGCAATCATTGAGTCTCTAGCCTACCTAACCGGGGGGCCACGAGGCCCCCCGGCCTTTAGATCACCTCCACCATTCACCCAGTGTGCACCATGGGCACTCACCAGTCACGATGGGAGGAGGATCCTCTGCCCAAGTGGGCAAGCTTAGGGCTTCTGCCATTCCTGAGGGGGATTATAAAGGGGAGTAGGCAGGGAGGACAAAGTGCTCACACCTGGGGTGGGAGGAGACTCCAACAGAAGCCAGGTGCTCTGGGTTTGGGGTAAAAAGGGGAAAATTAGATGTAGGGTGGGGAAGGGGCAGGTGTGTTGGAAAAGGGGAAGCGGTGCTGGAACTCCTGCCTCATTAATTGCCCAACTAAATCAGGTGCCCAGGGAGGTGGAGGAGTTACCAGCCCTGGAGGTGTTTGAAAAAAGGCTGGATGAGGCACTTAGTGCCTTAGGGTCGGACTGGATGATCTTGGAGGTCTCTTCCAACCTGGTTGATTCTGTGATTCTGTGATCTCCAGGGATGGTGACTCCACCACCTCCCTGAGCAGCCCATTCCAATGGGCTTTTGGGTTTTGTTTTGTTGGAGTTTTTGTTGGCTTTGGTTTGGGGTTTTTGGGATTTGTTTGGTTTGGGGTTTGGGTTTTTTTTTTTTGGGGGGGGGGTCGGGATGTGTTTTGTTGTTTCTTTTGGTCAGTTGGTTGTGGGTTTTGGTTGGTTGGGTTGGGTTTTTTGGGCTATTGCTTTTTTGTGGTAGTGGTGAGGGTTTTTTTTTGGTGTGGTTTCATTCTGACAGTGGCTTGTTGGGTTCTTTTTTTTTCCTCCCCAAATTCAGAAGAAGCTCAAGACATTTAATCTGAAGTTCTTCTAAACCATCTAAAACTGCAAAAGACACCAAAAGAGAAAAGCCAGCTTTCAGGCAACATCCACTTCAAGCTTGCCCACATTTTTTTGTGCAGCAAATTCCTACTATTGGGGTGTGAGTTGGTAAAGCAACAGTCAGATTTGCAAGCTAAATTCAGCTTTAGCATATGAAAGTTTTCCAATTAAATAATGATACAGGCACCAGTGCTGCCATCGTGGATAGTGAATGCAATCTTTTATAAACCAGTTAAATAGTCAAAGACAAACCCCCCATAATTAAATGCTAATCTGTGATTAGTCTCACAGCTAGGAGAGCACAGCGTAGCTGCTAACGAGTGGTTAGAAACTGGAGTTCAGCAATGTTAAATACACAAACAAAACCAGCAACAGGCAGAAGTACTGTTTTACCCTGCAGGACAAAGCAAAATAAATATGAGATGTCACAAAAATAAATAGAAGGGGGGGGGGGGGGGGTGTGGATCTATGAAACAGTGCAAGATCAACAATAATCTCTTCTAAAGCTTCAGGACTTCAAAAGACACAAAGATGTTATATAGCAGGAGAATAAAAAATAGTGGATGGGGCTTCATAAATCAAACAGCTAAAGTGCAAAACAATATAGCAAACTCCAGCCAGACCACAAAGGGGGTTTGCTCTTCATAAACATCAGATCAGGCAGCTAAAATTATTACCAAAGCTCTCTTGTAACTGTCACCTGTGGTGGGTATAATTATAGGCTACTGCTGCAAGCACGCCCACGTCATATGGCAATAAAAGGACCTAGAGCTTGCCAAGACCAGGCAGACAATGGAGAACATACACCACCTGACGAGAGCCCAAAAAGATCAGCCAGGGAGACTAATAAAAATGACAGCTTTGAAACAAATGACAAAGCTTCCACCACACACACACACACACCAAAACCCAACCACCAAACCAAAAAGAAAAGAGGCAAGATCAAATTATCTGCAAACGCAAGTGCTGGGCAGAGTTCTCTGCAGGTCACAACTTGACCGCAAAGGCAGCCAGGACTGACAGCAGATGCATTTAGTTCAGGTTTTAGCTGTAAAGGGACCTTTCTCATTGTGTTTTTTTTTTTGGGGGGGGCTTGGTGGATTTGTTGTTGTTGTTGTGATTTTTGTTGGAGTTTGGGTTTTGTTTTGGGGTGGTTTGGGTTTTTGTTAGATAAAATATTTGCACATCTGGGCTTGGTGTTGTAGGATCTAATTACATAGCCAAACGGATGAAAACTATGTACTTCTAATTGAGTTCTGAAGACAGATAGATAAAGATAGAAAGAGAGAGAGAAAGATATAGAGAGAAAACTACAAAGAAAGATATAGAGAAAGAGAGAAAGAAAGACAGAGAAAGAGACAGAGAGGGAAAGAGAGGGAAAGAGAGGGAAAGAGAGGGAAAGAGAGGGAAAGAGAGGGAAAGAGAGGGAAAGAGAGGGAAAGAGAGGGAAAGAGAGGGAAAGAGAGGGAAAGAGAGAGAAAAAATATATATAAAGATATAAAGAAAGATACAGAGAAAGAGAGAGAAAGAGAACAAGAGATAAAGCAAGATTAAAAAAAAAACAAAGACAAAGATAGCAAGAGAGAGATATGGAAAGATAGAGAAACAGAGAAGGAGAGAGAAAGAGAGAAATAAATAGATAGATTTCAATATAAGTACCTTGCAGGCTCACATCTTTCCTTGCTTTGATTTTCCACTGAATGCCTGCACACACATTCCAGCTGTACAGAGGCTTATCCTCCAGACTGGGCTTTTATCAGAATACTTTGACTACAGAGTTTAACACACATAACAAAAGTAGAAAATGCTTTATCATCAACTCAGACCAACATAATGCAGTTCAGGAGTCAGAGGCTCTCTCATTACGAGCGATGGAGGAATCACTCCTATGTGATGCACGCAAGTTTGGCAATACGAGAAAGATAGAGAGAGAAAAGGGGGAGAGAGAGAAAAGGGGGAGAGAGAGAAAAGGGGGAGAGAGAGAAAAGGGGGAGAGAGAGAAAAGGGGGAGAGAGAGAAAAGGGGGGGAGAGAGAAAAGGGGGAGAGAGAAAAGAAAGGGGGGGAGAGAGAAAGGGGGGGAGAGAGAAAGGGGGGGAGAGAGAAAGGGGGGGAGAGAGAAAGGGGGGGAGAGAGAAAGGGGGGGAGAGAGAAAGGGGGGAGAGAGAAAGGGGGGAGAGAGAAAGGGGGGGAGAGAGAAAGGGGGGAGAGAGAAAGGGGGGGAGAGAGAAAGGGGGGGAGAGAGAAGGGGGGAGAGAGAGAAAGGGGGAGAGAGAGAAAGGGGGAGAGAGAGAAAAGGGGAGAGAGAGAGAAAAGGGGAGAGAGAGAAAAAGGGGGAGAGAGAAAAGGGGGGAGAGAGAAAAAGGGGGAGAGAGAAAAAGGGGGAGAGAGAAAAAGGGGGAGAGCAAGAGAGAGAAAGGGAGAGAGAGAGAAAGCGCTATATGAGCATAGTACAGACTTCACTGAAGAGGAAATCCCACAATGCTAAATGTAGGGGACTTTTTAGTGCCTCGTTAAGCAGGCCTAGAGGAGGTAAGTATTACTCCTCAGATGCAACCACAACAATAAAAACTAGTTTTGTTTTCCTTTTGGATCATTTCACTGCTAAAAAGCAAATCCCCCAAACCCCTGAGCTGGAAACATAAGACCATGTATCCTTTTCAAAGTTAAAGGGAATACTTCTACTGGGCTCTGCTCAGCTCCCTCTCACCCTGACTCCAAAGCTTCAAGCTTTGCTTTTTAAGTCCTGTTTATTGTGTTGTCAAGCTTCTAAGTGGTTATTTCCCTATTAACTTTGTCCTTGTTTGTTCTTGCATTCTTGAAGGAGCTGGAAATAACACGTGTTTACTTTGCTGTTCGTCTCTCAGCATCACCAATAGCACTGTTGCTATTCCAGGAATTTTAACTGCAGCAGCAAAGCAAAGCCTGGGATCTCAAGCTTAAATCGTATTCCCCCTTAACCACAGAAGAATAACACCAGCAATGTAACAAATCGCTGGGAGAAGGGTAAAACCATCAGCTTTAACTATCCAGAGAAGTCTGTTTCTCACCCGATCAGACCCCTGCATGTGTCAGGTAACTGCTCCTAACAGCTTTGCAGGCAGAAATGGTGAATTTTCACAGGCACTGCCATGAGCAGCGAGGAGGGAGCAGGATAGAAACATTTCCTCCGTCATTAGGATAATGCTTTTACTGGGATATAATAGCTTGAAATCAAAACACACCTCTGATCCAACCTCTTCGCTGCAGTTCAAGACAACAAGTCTGAAGATGTGCCTTTGCCAGGGGTTTACAGAAGGAAAGAGGGGAGGAAATGTTAGAGGCTTTGGAGAATTAGCAGGTCAAATTCCTGAAGCCTTCCCTGCCTTTGACTGCTCTGCCGGCACTAGCTTTAGCCTTATGCACGAACAAATTTGTGTCCCAGAGTGTTATTTCTCTGCTTCCCCCCTGAAATAGGAGCTGCATTTGTGCCTCTGCTTACTATTTCTTCACAAGTATAGCAAAACAGAAGCTGCAAGTGAGCTGAGAAAGAAAAGCCCTTAGCAAAAGCTCTACAAGAAAGCAGAAGTGCAGACCACTTTTGCATTAATACTTCTTTTCCTTTAACTTCTTTTTTTCCCCTTTAACTTCTTTTTCTTTTTAAACTTTTTTTATTTTTCTCTAACTTCTTTTTTTATCTTCTTTTTTCTTTTTTCTTTTTCTTTAACTTTTCCCCTCTAACTTCTTTTTATCCTTTTCTTTAACTTTTTTCTTTTTCTCTAACTTCTTTTTTTTCCTCTTTTTTTCTCTAACTTTTCTCTTTTTCTTTTTTCTTTTTCTTTATTTTTCTTTTCCTCTAACTTTTTTTCCCTCCTTTTTTCCTCTAACTTTTCTTTTTCTCTAACATTTTTCTTTTTCTCTTCTTTTTTCCTCTAACTTCTTTTATCTTTTTTCTTTTTCTTTAACTTTTTTCTTTTGCTCTAACTTGTTTTTTTCCTCTATTTTTCTTTTCTTTCCTTTTCTTTCCTTTTCTTTCCTTTTCTTTCCTTTTCTTTCCTTTTCTTTCCTTTTCTTTCCTTTTCTTTCCTTTTCTTTCCTTTTCTTTCCTTTTCTTTCCTTTTCTTTCCTTTTCTTTCCTTTTCTTTCCTTTTCTTTCCTTTTCTTTCCTTTCCTTTCCTTTTCTTTTCTTTTCTCTTTTTTCTTTTTCTTTTTCTCTAACTTTTTTCCTCCTTTTTTCCTCTAACTTTTCTTTTTCTCTTTTTCTTTAACATTTTTCTTTTTCTCTAGCTTTTCCCCCTTTTTTCTAACTTCTAACTTCTTTTATCTTTTTTCTTTTCCTCTTCTTTTTTCCTTTAACTTCTCTTTATTTTTCCTCTAACTTCTCTTTATTTTTCCTCTAACTTCTTTTTTCTTTTCCTCTAACTTCTTTTTTCTTTTCCTCTAACTTCTTTTTTCTTTTCCTCTAACTTCTTTTTTCTTTTCCTCTAACTTCTTTTTTCAGTCAAGCTCTTTCTTTTTTTCCAAGTCCCTCTTCAGTGTTTGAAGAATACTCATTTTTCACTCTTTAGGATTACATCTATTCATTTCACTTAGTTTTTGAATGTGGAGACATTTTAATCTGCCATCACTTTGATGCTGTTCCCGAATAGTTGGGGAACAATGATGTGTATTTCATCTTTGGCTATGAGGATGAAAACAAAAAAGGGAGGAAAAAAAGACTAAAAAAGACTATATCCTTCTCATCAGTTACATATGTAGTCGTTGCAGGGTGGTTTGTGCTTTGTATCAGGGAATTGCTTGCTCAAAATTAGCGAACAATTGATGGGGAAAAGAAGAAAGATTTTTAAGGAAGCTCATATGAGAGCACATCTTCATTCCCCAGCCCATAGAAGAGTGAGTTATCATCACCTACTGGTAAATCATAGAATGGTTTGGGTTGGAAGAGACCTCCAAAGGTCATCTAGTCCATCCCTCCTGCACTAGCTCAGCTAAAATGAACCCATGTCCTCTGCTTGGCTGGCCAGAGGTCCGAGAGATGCTTGGTGACTCAGTGTCTATCCTACATTGTTTGGATTTTATAGCTGTTACTGGTCCCCCTTCTCCATAGATTTCTCATGCTCCCTGGTAAAGTTTTGTCCCAAGAACTTCCCTTTATTAATCTACAGCTCCCTACCCACCAAGGCAAAAAAAAAAAAATCACTGTACTGCAAAACAATGCCCAAGTTAAATTGGATTTACCCATATATTGTTGTCATGTCCAGGGTTGAATTATGCTTAGTACATACAGGACTAGAACATTTTGTGTTGTGCTTGGGAAAGCCAAGCCATAGCATGCAGAAGACACTTGTCCACATGAAGAATGAAAGATTTACCACAAGTAAGCTCCAGAAGGCTTAGATTAACAAACATCTCTCCTGAGAGAAAAGAAATTTTCTCTCTTACTGATATGCAGTTAGCAATTTTAGAGGACACTGGCAACAAGCTAATGGCCTTCTGCCTCTGGGTCATCAGTATAAATACAGCCCAGCTCAACAGCGATTAAAAACTGTTCACATCTAATAAGATGGTTGCTGTCTCCTCTATGAGATGAGTTTAACTGGGCTCAGATCCAGCTCCTGTATCACAAGCTCAAGTGACAACGTGTTAAAGAGCACACTCAGTAGAGATGCCCAAAGTCCATGGACTCCAGAGTCTAACCCTTTCTCTCTGCTGCTATCCTAGATTAGGACTGAGGTAAAGTGGCACAGAAATGCACATACATGCAGCCTCACCTAGTGTGCCCTGTGACCCCTCATGCTTCCACTTCCCACAGCCCCGGAGGCCAGAGCCAAAAAGGAGCATCCTCCAGCTCTCTCTGAATTTAAAAGCTTTAGAGATCTCACTGGAGAAGGTTTTCAAAATCTCACCTCTGCAGCAAGGAGCTCAATAGCTTAAGTTTGGATTTCCTGCTGAATTCACAAACCTCAGCAGCTCCACTGAGCACCCAAAACTCCCAGGGCTTCCCTGCTCTTGCATCGGATGGCTTTTTGGGAAGCCCAAACTGCACCAATGTGATCCCAACACAGCTGCCCACCAATAAATAGCTGCAGAGAGCTGGACCAGAAACTCCACATTACATTGCATCACCACATATTCCTTCCTTTCCTCCCAATACTAACCCATCATAAACCAATTATCAAACACAGTGCAGCGGCACTGCTAAATAAATAAACACTGCCTGTGCCTGCTGCATTCCTCCTCTGGCTGGCCCAGGCTGCCAGTTAGGGCCGAGCTGAAGAAACAGCTCCCACCTGTACCCAGCCTGGCACAGCAACCTTCATTAGCAAGAAACCTAAACCTGATATAGTGGGACAAGCTGCCAGCAAAAATGAAGTATGCTGGCATGGGTGAGTGTGCAGGGACCCTGAAGCAAATCAGCAGCGAGCACTGCCAGTCACACCGGAGGTGCTGGGGGTGGCTGCGTTCCCATCGTTTGCCTGATCCTGTCAATGTCTCTTGCAACTATCATGCAAACTGTGAAAAAAATATCCATGATAGTAAAAATTCCAGTCAATATATCCTTTTAATTTGCACCAGATTATAGGTGTTTTTTTTTTTAATGCAATTACTGTAATTTCATTAAATGACATAATTACCATTAATGCAGAGAAAACTGTCAATAGAAGGTGTAATTATGTTGTATAAAATCACAAGCACAATGTGCAACGATGCATTAATTCCTCAGGAAAAATCCTTCAAGGGCTAAAATTAGCTTTTAAAATGTTTTTAAAATACATATTGTAGAGTGAGAATGATTGAGTTATTATGGACTTAACTTCTACGACCAGGGAAGAAGGGGGAGCAGGGAAGGCAGGGAATGTTGTCATACGGAAGGAAGGAGTGATGAGGACCAGGTTAAACACACAATGTTCACCCCAGAAACTGGGAGCAAATTGTTCTAGGCAGGATATGAAGAATGAACATGAGAAGAATCATACAGGATGTACTCATATGTCTCTGGATGTCTTTAAATTAAAGCCCTCTTGGAGAGGTAAATTTCAGGCAAAATCATAGAATCAACCAAGTTGGAAGAGACCTCCAAGATCATCCAGGCCAACCCAGCCCTATCCAATCAACCAGACCATGGCACTAAGTGCCTCAGCCAGGCTTCTCTTGAACACCTCCAGGGATGGTGACTCCACCACCTCTCTGGGCAGCCCATTCCAATGCCAATCACTCTCTCTGACAACTTCCTCCTAACATCCAGCCTATGCTTCCCATGCACAACTTGAGACTGTGTCCCCTTGTTCTGTTGCTGGTTGCTTGGATTGAATACAGAGACAACTACAGCAAAATTAACCAGAGCAGAATGATTGAACATCTTTTCGGTCCTAAAACTCTATCAATTCCTCTGAATGCTGAACTGAAGGAGGTTTGTGATGGTTTGGGTGTTTCCCACCCCCCCCGACTTTGCAAATCACCCAGACTAGACTCAGCCAGCTCTGGAAACTGAATGAAGCTTTATATTTACAGCTTAGCACAATATACAAGCAGATATTTACAATCTATCCAGCTATAGACAGAAATATACAAGTTAAAAGGTAATACAGAAACACAACAGCCCTCCCAGAAACCTGAGTCCCCAGGAGGGACTCTCAGCCACCCTTCTACCTTCCTCCCACCCCTCTACCTTACCCCAGATCTTGCCTTATGTTTAAGGTAGTATGGAGGGTCGGCCAGGGGGGTTAGGAAGCAGGTGGATTAGACACACAGATGGCAGGTTAGGTTAGAGAGAGAAGTTCAGCCCAAAGCCCAGACATCAACTGTGTTATCTACATATCTGTTCTTGTTCTTACCCATCTCAGCAAGCCTATGACTGCAGCAGACATCACCACTGTTTCCTTTTCACCGCCTGTAATCTAATTCTTCTCATCAAAACATTCTAGCTAGGCTCAAACTAGCTCAAGGTTAATACACAGACAAAGTCTTTTAAGACCTCTCCTGATTTAGGAGCACTTTTAACTCTACACACAATGTTTTCCACATATAGGGATATTGCTGATATTTTGGGATACACACACACACACAGGTGTATCCATTCTCCATATAACCATGGGCTGGCAAGGTGCTTTTGTGGCCAGTGGTGTCCTAGGGCGTATTAGAAGGGGTGGGCTGAGTAAGTTGAACGACCTGGTTGATTCTATGATTGTATTTTGCTTAATAAACACAACTCAAAAACTTACTTTCTTTATGCTGGACCACCACAAAACAATTTTGCAGCCAAACATTTGAACCATGAAGAAAATATCACAGCAGGCAAAAACTTTTTGTGCTCAAGCGGATTATGAGAAAATTGTGAATTGGATGCTTACTACCAAGAAGAACAAAAGAGAAACTAAAAAGTGGGACAGGCAGGTGGAGAAGTTGGTTCTTTGCTTGCAGAGCACAGCAGACCTCACTGACCAGACTTTTCCTTTCTGTTTGTCTTTTTGTTTTGAAAAGCAACATATTATTACCACAAAGAGAACAGATTTGCAACAGGCAGCATCGGCAGAGCTGCTGATATGCCATAGGGCAGCAGGTATATAATAACTGGCAGTAAAGTGCCTCCTCATTGCAACAGAAGACAGAAGAGTCAAGACTCATCTTTTGGCCACCAATTCATTCCTTTCCTACCACCCAGCTGCCATATTAAAACATAAAATAAAAAAAAGCCTAGAGTGATCACAGTCACAGCCTTTACAGGGTGCTGTCACCCACCTGAAGATCTCCATGGTGGAGGACATCTTCACCAGTGCAGGCTGGTGAACACCTCTGCACTAAGTACAGAAAGGCTTCTCCTGAAGGTCTAATTTCCATACCCATCAGGCCTAATATGGCCCAAGATGCCTTGAAACCTGGCCTCTGCAGCTATGTAGTTACTAAATACCAATAACAGCAAACTGTGAAGGGCTTTATGCTGGTGGTGGAGGAGACATGGAAACACTTGAGATCCTGCATCCCTTAGCAGGGATCCCTTAGCAATAAAAGGATCCTGCATCCCTTAGCAGGGATCCCTTAGCAATAAAGGAAGAAATCCACTTACCACAAATGCTATCATGCTCTTCACTGTGGACTCCCAGAGAAAGCAGCTCCGAAGGAATTGTATTGTATTCCATATTGCCATGGTGATTTTTTTCACACGATCAACATTTCTTGATAAGATCTGATAAATATTGAGTGGGAGGAGGGAAGGAGAAGAGGAGTTTAATCAAACACACTTAATATGCTACTATTGCTTCAAACCCAGGGATAATTTAAGCTACAAATGCATACCAAGGCACATATTACAAATAAAGCCTCTATTTCAGCAACACACTCCAGCTCCTGTCTGCTTTCTGATTACACCCAAACCTTGCAGATTTATTTTAGTCTTCAGAAAGGACAAACCACCACACCTTAATGCAAAACTACAAATGGTAACACAAACCTACCTTCGTTCCCCTTCAGTTCTCAGAATATAGAAGTGTCTTAGGAAAAGGGCCAGAGTGAATGCAGTCAAGACACTAAACTTCCTCTCTTCATGTCTTGGATTAGTCCACACAAATAAATAGGGAATTTTAGCATTATTATAGTACAGCTTTGTTTAAATAATAGGATAATGGCCACTGTTCTAGAATCCTATGGACCTTTTAATTCCTTCCCAAAGAAAGAAATAAGGCTGTTGTTCAGCTTCAGGGGCTGCAAACTATGTAACATCCACAACTGACTCCTAGGCAAGTCTAGGAGGCTCTAAAAATCATTCCCCCCACCCCTACTGTCCAGCCTGATTTCCTTAGAGACCTTGAGAGCTGGCAGCCTCTTTTGAAGGTGAGTTGGATTTTATACCTCTCCCCAAGGATCTCAGCACAGACTCCATGCTGAGGGAAGGGATGAGTCAGGCCTTGCTGAGGTGATTCAGCAGCTCTGACACCTACCTCATGTCTGTCTGGGTTTGCAGCTCTAATGGTGGCATGGAGCAAAGGTAAATACGAGTGCAACCCTTCCCAGAAGCTGTTTGATCAATGCTTTGGGTGGTAAATCATAGAATCGGTCAGGATTGGAAAGAAACCTGCCATGGGCAGGGATACCTCACACTCGATCAGGCTGTCCAGAGCCTCATCCAGCCTGGCCTTAAACACCTCCAGAGACGAGGCTTCCACCACCTCCCCAGGCAGCCCATTCCAGGCTCTCACCACCCTCATGCTGAACCACTTCTTCGTAACGTCCAGTCTGAATCTACCCATTTCCAGCTTTGTTCCACTCCCGCAGTCCTATCACTATCTGACAGCCTAAAAAGTCCTTCCACAGCTTTCTTGCAGGCTCCCTTAAGATATTGAAAGGTCACAATAAAGTCACCTCAGACCCTTCTCCTCTCCAGACTGAGACTTTGGTAAAGAACCAAAGCTGCTAGAAAAAGGAGCTGACAAAATTCCAATAGCAGGGCTTTGGAGGGGGTGTTCTACCACTTGCTTCATAGAAGGAACAGCCTGAGGTGATCCTCCTCTGGCAGAGGGTTGGACATCATAGAATCAACCAGGTTGGAAGAGACCTCCAACATCATCCAGTCCAACCTAGCACCCAGCCCTAGCCAATCAACCAGACCACGGCACTAAGTGCCCCATCCAGGCTTTTCTTTAACGCCTCCAGGGATGGCATCTCCACCACCTCCCTGAGCAGCCCATTCCAATGCCAATCACTCTCTCTGCCAACAACTTCTTCCTAACATCCAGCCTAGACCTGCCCTGGCACAACTTGAGACTGTGTCCCCTTCTTCTGTTGCTGGTTGCCTGGAAGACAAGATCAACCCCCACCTGGCTACAGCCTCCTTTCAGGTCACTTGTAGACAGCATAGAGGTCACCCCTGAACCTCCTCTTCTCCAGACTTGATCGTGAGAGGTCTCCTCTCAACTCCTAAACATTCAGTGATTGTGTGAACCATCATTTCCCCCACTCTGAAGCATGAAGCAGAACTACTGACGCAAACTGGATCAGAAAGCAATTTCATGTTAACACAGAAAAACCTTCCAGCGCATACAGAAATCAGGAGAATTTACATGTGTCCAGCATTTTCTGCATAAATAGGTTTGTTCTTGCAACCATGCTACAGCAATTCAACTCTTTCCAGCCCAGATGTGAGATTAGCAGAGGCACAATTTTCACCTTCTTAGAAAACTTGCGGTTGTCCTCCGTGAAGCGCTTTGCTCGGGGCTTGAAGGTCCTAATGCTGGCTTTTATCTAAGAGGAAACCACAAGATAAAATAATGGCTTTTGTAAAAAAATAAACATTTTAAAAGGATGTCATGCAGTTGGAATACATTATTGCATTTTTGCATCACCAGAGTTTCAGGATCTTTCACTCTTTTCAGCCTCTACACGGCTTAGGAGGAACTGCTGGGAGAGTTAAACAGGGCTGGACTGGGCTCACCTCTGTGGGTGAATTAAATTGGGATGGACTGAGCTCACCTCTGTGGGTGAGTTAAATTGGGCTGGACTGGGCTCACCTCTATGGGTGAGTTAAATTGGGCAGGACTGAGCTCACCTCAGCAAGAGCAGAGCTGTGGTGCAGCCCTTGATGGCCTTAGTAAATAGGATTTAACTCGGTAAAAGGCTGCAAGGCATAAACAATTGAGACTGACTCAGCCACCTAAAAACTAAGTGCAACGTGTACATGCCTCGTTCATTTTCCTGTCAACACCCTGGGAAGAGAACATCATGGGTCAGCTTTTTGGGAAGCAAGTAGGTGTTAAAAGTAATGTATAATAGCCTCGACATTAAGTTCTTTTATTTTTGCCTGTTGCTGGTGAAACTCTGCTATACAGTAATCAGCATCTCCCTCCTAAGGCACTTGTGGTCACTTGTCAGGCCAAAAATTCCCCATGCATTGTCCCATCTCCCTAGAGACACCATCACAGAGCTCTGATGTCCCAGTACTTCGTTTGCCACAGTATAAAATCTCCCTTCACCACCAGATGCAACCAGGTCAGGACTTTTCCTGCTCGGCTTTTGGTTTGCAAAGGAAAAGTCCTCCATCTGTGTCCTTGCAAGATTCACGTTTCTTACACCAGTGATAAGCAAAGAGGAACTATTTCAACTTACAGGATTAAATAGGACATCCAGCTCCAAGTAAATGACTCCTTTTGAAGCACGTTCCAAGTCTTTATTCTTCAGCGTGTAACAACTTTGTTTACCATTTCTAATCTATAGTTTGAGGGGAGGAGGGAGAGAGGGAGACAAAAGGCATCAATATTTTCCTGGCTGCAATTCACCACAGAAATTAAAGACCCCACAAACAAACAAACAAACAAATACATCCCAAGCACAGAAAAGAAAAAAAATAAAACCAATAAAAAAGAAAAGCTCCTCCCCAAAGCCTGATAATATATTCAGAGCCTGAAATACAAAATGACCGTTGGATTAAGAGACCTATAAAAGCGCAGATTAAACCTCTTATGGTCCAACTTTAATTTACAGACCTTGTACTTTATGGCAGAGCGGTGCGTGCAATAACTAGCCTGAAAATTCTGCCCTGCAAGCCAGGCAGCTGATGGGAAGTAATCAGCTTCTGTTATTACAGGTTTAAAATGGGATTTTTCTTCCAAAGTTCAGGAAGCGAGCCACAAACGGGCAGCTTCCCTACCTAGCGCGCACTCCAAGTACACCAACCTGCTTCTTAACGCTCAGTTTATTGTAAGGCTGTCAAATTATCACCCAGGAAACAAACGGGAGCCAAAGAAATTACTCAGCTTAAGTGGAGTGAATGCTAATGGAGCAAATGTTCAAAATGAACTCATCTGTGGGAAAGATTTCTCCCTTCAGCCCACCCCTGAATTTCACTACCGTTTCTATGCTCTCAGCCACCGGTTGGCCCTATCTCATTAAACATCTATTTAATAAAATAAATACAAAACTCAACAACAACAACAACTATCCTCCCTCACCATTTTGTAAACTACTTGGCTCAAACTGAAAGCATTCTCCCTTCAAAAAGTGATGGCAGAACTGTATTTATTATACACAGAAGGATATGTATTGATTAAACATTTGGCTTTTTTAGGAAGCGGACCAGTTTGTTCTAAACAGCAGTGACATTAAAATAACCCACCCAAACCTGCAGCTCACCAAAAAAAAAAAGCTACATTCAGGGACTGTAATGATCAAAGTTTAAAAATAAGGGAGGAAATTTGGGGGGCATGAAATTGCAACAGTATTTTAAATGGCTATTGCTGCTCTGGCACTTAGAAGAGGCACTCGTACAAAACCATGGTAGAGATGGGCAAGGGGAGGGAGGAGGCATAATGGGAACCAAGTGATTTCATGAGACACAGGGAATAGAATCATGGAATCAACCAGGTTGGAAGAGATCTCCAAGATCATCCAGTCCAACCTAGCACCCAGCCCTAGTCAATCAACTAGACCATGTCACTAAGTGCCTCAGCCAGTCTTTTATTGAACACCTCCAGGGATGGCAACTCCACCACCTCCCTGGGCAGCCCATTCCAATCATAGAATCATAGAATCAACCAGGTTGGAAGAGACCTCCAAGATCATCCAGTCCAACCTAGCACCCAGCCCTAGTCAATCAACTAGACCATGTCACTAAGTGCCTCAGCCAGTCTTTTCTTGAACATCTCCAGGGATGGCAACTCCACCACCTCTCTGGGCAGCCCATTCCAATGGTAAATCACTCTCTCTGTGAAGAGCTTCCTCCTGTTGCTCTGTACCAAAGTTCTCTTGTAGGTGTTCTGGCTAAGGGTTGAAAGGGAAGAAGGCTCTCACGAGAACCATCCTTAGTTGTGTCCAACCAGGAACCGCAGGGTCCTGCATCCGGGCCAGAACAATCCCCACCATCGATACAGACTGGTGAATGAGGTGACAGAAAGCAGGCTGGTGAAAAAGGACTCGTGGATGAAAAGCTGAAATTCTTTGTGCATTAATTGTTTGGACACTTGAGACAGAAGCAGCTTCCAGCAATGCTTCAGCCGAAGGAAACATTTGGGTACACAAAACCGCCGCGCAGTCAAGGCCCAAAGTGCACCGAGTTCCTCTCAAATGAATGACTATATTTGCTAAAGCCTCCTCACAGATGTCCCCAGTAAAACAAATGTGACTAAACACAGTATTGATGTAGCCAGCCAATGCTAAATCTATTAAGCAGCAACCTCCTGACCGCTTGGGAATGTTAATGAAATAGCAAAAGCTGAGATTGATATGACACAAAACACGGAGAAGACAGGACCCTTACGCAGCAAAGGGTGGTTTTTCATTGCTGTTGTCTCAGAGAAATATGGGTTAGTGGCTGCTTTCCTTCCCTCCCCCCTTCACATTGATTTTAAGAAAACTTCCCTCCGTATCCAGCTTTGATGCAGATTCAATGTCATATATTGATGAGCTGACAGAAGAACGCTAGGTTAAACCTCTGTACATCAACACTCGTGATGTGTGGAAAGGGTAATGGCTACTCTCCAAGGGTAATTCATCTAAAGCATCTGGGACCTCTGATATTCCAGCTCGAGCTCATTGCTGATGCACAATGTCATAGAGTTTACCCTGAATAACATAAAGCTCTCTTGTAACAGGCACCTACCCTGACAAAGGAGATCTTGTCCTGCTAAAAAGGTGAAAGCAAGACACATGCTTGATTCACCTGCATATCACAGGATCACAGGATGTTAGGGATTGGAATGGACCCAAAGAGGTCATCCAGTCCAACCTCCTTGCCACAGCAGGGCCATACAATCTAGCTCAGGTCACAGAGGAACACATCCAGACAAGCCTTGAAAGTCTCCAGAGAAGGAGACTTCACAACCTCTTTGAGGAGCCTGTGCCAGTGCTCTGTGACCCTTACAGTAAAGAAGTCCCCTCTTGTGTTGAGGTGGAACCTCCTGTGCTGCAGCTTCCATCCATTGCTCCTTGTGCTATCCCAGGGAGCAAATGAGCAGAGCCTGTCCATCCCCTTCCTGCCCTGCCTTGACCCCCAGGCCTCAAATATTTAGAATCACAAAATCAACTAGGTTGGAAGAGATCTCCAAGATCATCCAGTCCAACCTAGCACCCAGCCCTAGACAATCAACTAAGTGCCCCATGCAGGCTTTGGTTCAACACCTCCAAGGACAGTGACTCCACCACCTCCCTGGGCAGCCCATTCCAAAGCCAATCACTCTCTCTGACAACAACTTCTTCCTAACATCCAGCCTAGACCTCCCCTGGCACAACTTAATGCACCTGGGGTGCATTAAGAAGAGTGTGTCCAGCAGATTGAGGGAGGTTCTTCTCTACCTCATCTCTGCCCTGGTGATACCTCATCTTGAGTACTGCAGTCAGTTTGGAGGTCTCTTCCAACCTGGTTGATTCTATGACTGATTGATTCTCGGATGGCATTGTCTCTCTTGGCCACAAGGGCAGTGAACCAAGAGAAATGTTTGCTTCTCCCCAGTTTGCAATATAGCTCTAATTTGGTTTGTATGAAATGCCTGTTCATTATTCCCAAAACTCTTTGCCCCAAACATTTCACACTTAACATTCCTCTGGGGGATCCAAAGCAGAATGGAAATTTAGCCCCTTGGCAGAGGATAGATATTCAAAGACCAAATGCATCTGGAGCTGATGTTCTGGAAAGGAAGTAAGCAGCCACGGGAGGGCTTCTGGGCTGTCTGAGAAAGAGGTGAAAACCCTGGAAGCACAGGGATCCCAGGTGATACTCAAGAAAAGCATCAATGCTGACACCATTTCACTGAGTAGTGTATGGTCAGGGGATAATTTAATTTCATTTCGAGTTTATTTCCTTCTGGAAGAGATGTGGGAGGCTTTCCCCCCCCCGCTCTAAAATGTCTAGTTCACGAGAGGGATAAAAGTCAGAACAGACTGCCCACTTCACAGCTACCTCTGTCTCATAAATGCAGCACTTCCACTTCTCTCCACTCTGAAGCTTTCTCAATGAAAAGGCTGTGCACTTATGGTCAAGTGCTAAGTAATTGCAGTCGTCAGGAGTCTACTCTGAGTCCAGGCCACGTTTTAGGTAATTATGCTTGTGAAAGGCATCCTACTTGTTTTCAGTGCATCATTGGCTACTGACCTTGCTTGGCACTTGAAAACATTTCATAGACCTCTTCCAGTTTGCTCAAAATAGGGTGCAGCTGAAGTCTACTTTGAGCTGATAATTTAGCAGATGAAACCCAGTCCATTCCGTGACACAGCTTCACTCAAAGATCTTTCTACACGAGGATATTTGATACACTCTGCTTTCAAATTCATTGAAGTACACTTTATGCTCCCATGTCTGTAATAACTTGCAGGCTTCTAGGAGATGGGAGTCTCTTGAAGCAAAACCAAAAAGACAGACCCTCACAAAGAGAGACACAGTTGCTTTTGCTAAGATCTAGGGCACAAAGGAACACAGGGATAGAAAGGACTTCTTTGATCATTAGTTCAAGTCTCCCAAAACTATGGAACTTCTAAACCTATCAAACTCCTTTCTTGAAGCAATGAAGTTTTTGCCCTACTTCTCCATTTTTCAGGATCTCCTTCAGTTTCTGGCACAAAAGTTTCCACTGTTCAGTGGTGTAAATGATCTTCTCTTTCAGTCTCTATACTCTGGGAAAGCAGTCTCCCTTCTCAGTCCAAAGCTTAGCCAAGCCAGACTCAATAGGTCACTTCCAGCAAGAAAGTGATTCATTTTGCAGAGTATCTTGGTAGAAGTAATCTGTGTCTTTTCCAGTTTAAATTCTGCTTCTACAGCTGACCAGTGGAGATGAGGTACCTCATACAAACATGAGGCAGCAGTGTGCCCAGGTGGGCAGCAGAGCCAATGGCATCCTGGCCTGGCTCAGAAGCAGTGTGGCCAGTAGGACGAGGGAGGTTCTTCTGCCCCTGTACTCAGCACTGCTCAGGCCACACCTTGAGTACTGTGTCCAGTTCTGGGCTCCTCAATTCAAGAGAGATGTTGAGGTGCTGAAACATGTCCAGAGAAGGGTGATAAAGCTGGTGAGAGACCTGGAGCACAGCCCTGTGAGAAGAGGCTGAGGGAGCTGAGGGTGTGCAACCTGGAGAAGAGGCTCAGGGGTGATCTCATTGCTGTCTACAACTCCCTGAAGGGAGGCTGTAGCCAGGTGGGGTTAGTCTCTTCTGCCAGGCAAGCAGCAACAGAAGAAGGGGACACAGTCTCAAGTTGTGCCAGGGTAGGTCTGGGCTGGATGTTAGGAGGAAGTTGTTGGCAGAGAGAGTGATTGGCATTGGAATGGGCTGCCCAGGGAGGTGGTGGAGTTGCCATCCCTGGAGGTGTTCAAGAAAAGCCTGGATGAGGCACTTAGTGCCATGGTCTGATTGATTGGCTAGGGCTGGGTGCTAGGTTGGATGATCTTGGAGGTCTCTCCCAAGCTGATTGATTCTATGACATGTGCTTTAGAGAAGCACAACAGTTTGACATAAAGAAGAGCAGAGGAAAAGAAAAAAAAATACAATAAGTTGACTAATGTGGAAAAGCTAAAGGTAAAAGGTAAGCAAATAACCACTTCTCTCCCTCTGGCCCTCACCTACCTACAAATAGAGAAGCCTCCTAATTCACTGTAATGCTAATCAATGTATCTGCAGTGCTTTAATAATAGAGCTGCGTGAGAAACAAAGCAAATTGTCAACTCAGTCAATATCACTTCTTTATGTCTGTCAAAAGACCATGAAGTTCTCAGCTTTATTCATCATCTGACACTTTCACACTCTTCTCATACTGCCCAATTTGTGGCTTTCATTTGGTGCCTGTGACAAGCCCAGATGACACCAAGCTGGGTGGAGTGGCTGCCATACCTGAAGGCTGTGCTGCCATTCAGATAGACTTGGACAGGCTGCAGGGTTGGGCAGGGAGCAATTGAATGAAATTCAACAAGGGCAAGTTCAGAGTCTTTTGCCTGGGACAGAACAACCCCAGCAATCGGTATAGGTTAGGGACAGACCTGTTGGAAGGCAGTGAAGGGGAAAAGGATTTGGGGGTCCTGGTTGATGGGAGCAATCTGCTCTCATGCCAGGAGAGCCAATGCCCTTCTGGGGTGGAATAGAAGGGCTGTGGCTATTAGGTATAGAGAGGTTCTCCTGCCTCTTTACTCTGACCTGGTGTGGCCACATCTGGAGTGCTGTGCCCAGTTCTGCATCCTCCAGCTCAAGAGGGACATAGAACTGCTTGAGTGAGTCCATCTCAGAGACACAAAGATGATGAAGGCAGTGGAACACCGCTCTTACAGGGAGAGCCTGAGGGAGCTGGTGCTGTGCTGCTTGGAGAAGAGGAGGCTGAGAGGTGACCTAATCAGTGTCTATCAGTATGTGCAGAGGAAGTGCCAGGAGGCTGGAACCAGGCTCTGCTGGGAGATGCCCAATCACTAGACAAGGGGAATGGATGGAATTTGAGACACAGGAGGTTTCATGTAAACATGAGGAGGAATTTTTTTCCCTGTGAGGGTAACAGAACCCTGGAACAGGTTGCCCAGGGGGGTTGTAGATTCTCCCTCTCTGGAGGCATTCAAAACTCACTTGGACACGTTCCTGTGTGATTTTGGTATAGGAGAACCTGCTCTGGCAGGGAGATTGGACTGGCTGAGCTTTGGAGATCCCTTCCAGTCCCTGACATTCTGTGATTCTGTGATCACAGTCAAAGATGAACATAAAGGATGAGTAATTTCACTCTCTGTGAGGTTTGTGGGCAGCACAGTTATTAGTGTGTTACTGCGCTGATGAAGGTGGACACATTTGCAATACGTCAGAGTAAGGTTCCTGAATGCATTTAACCCAAAACTTGTGGTGAAACTGAACAGTTGATGCTTGTATATTGTGCTAAGCTGTAAATATAGCTTCATTCTTTAACTTCCAGCTCAGCTGAGTCTAGTCATAGAATCATAGAATCAAGCAGGTTGGAAGAGACCTCCAAGATCATCCAGTCCAACCTATCACCCAGTCCTAGCCAATCAACCAGACCATGGCACTAAGTGCCTCATCCAGGCTTTGCTTCAACACCTCCAGGGATGGTGACTCCACCACCTCCCTGGGCAGCCCGTTCCAATGCCAGTCACTCTCTCTGCCAACAACTTCCCCCTAACATCCAGCCTATACTTTCCCCAGCACAACTTGAGACTGTGTCCCCTTGTTCTGTTGCTGGTTGTCTGGGAGAAGAGCCCAACCCCACCTGGCTGCAGCCTCCCTTCAGGTAGTTGTAGACAGCAATGCAGTCTGGGTGATTTTCTTAAGTGTGGGGGGATAGGTAACACCCAAACCATCACACCAGCTCAAGAAGAGGAGCTTAGGAAATCACAGTTCTCTGAGCAGACTAATAGGTAGAAAATGACTTTTAATCAGGAGCAAAGATGACTACATTTACACTCGATCTGACTGAAATAGGATGCAGAGAAGTTTGGATGGGAAGGAGGAAGATCAGTTGGCAAGGGGAAGCATAAACAATTCCTGCTTTTTTTGCCTCAAACCTTGGCCAAAAAGCCCACGCTGAATAGTTTGGACATTACCACACACATGCACTCCCCTTCTCTGCCTTGTTGCCTGCTTCCTAAGGGATACTTGACAAATGCTCATAAAATCAACAGAAAATCCAAACCTAACATCTTCTCACTGCGAGCCCACACAGCCTGCTGCTGATCCTGCAGCCCATTTGGCAAGCAGTGGATCTGCAGGAGAGCAGCTGCTCCAGCCACTCTCTCTTCCAGTAACATCAGAGATACGAGGACTTGGGGGGAGATTAACGGAGTGATCAAAAATGGAATAAAAGATGTTAAGAGGTTTGGTATTTTTTTACCATCCCTGTAAACATCAAATCATCTTCCATGCCCAACTGACTCTAATATCATTCTAAACCTGGAGATCTAGGAAATATTGACAAACAATCTAAAACACCCCCAGCCTCAAAAAGAATTTGAAGTCCAAGCCGTGGAGGGAAGAGGGTTGTAAAGCACACAGTAGCAAGTGGGGCAAGGAAGAGCTCAGAATTTACTCCTTGGATTCTATAGCTTACTCTTGCTGTATCCCCATAATAAAGGGGTTCCCCTGTTCTGGACTCTGGTATAAATTGGGAAGAGCACACAGAAGAAAGCAAACAGGCTTGCCTGAAGAGATTCAGAAGCCACACTGGTTTTAATTTGCAAACACATTAAATAGACTCATCTAGACAAAATAATAACAGAAGTGGAGCACATTGGCCTATTTCTTTACCACTATAAAGCATTTCTTAGCCTGGGACCAATGCCTGTAAGTCAGTTTAAGAGTTTTGTGGGCAGTTCATTATTTATTTGGAAACATCAAAGATTTACATTTCCCCTCTCTGGTCTCGATTGGTCCCTCACCTAAACTACACTGACTCTGCAGGGCTTATAAGAAGGACATGGAACTGCTGGAGCCAGATCAGAGGAGGATACAAAGATGCTCAGAGGGCTGCAGCAGCTCTGCTATGAGGACAGGCTAGGAGAGTTGAGGTTCTGCAGCCTGGAGAAGAGAAGGTTTTGAGGTGATCTTGTACTGGCCTTCCAGTATCTGAAGGGGGCTACAGGAGGGCTGGAGAGGGACTACTGACAAGGTTTTAGAATGACAGGATGAGGAGGAATGGGTTTAAACTGGCAGAGGGGAGATCGAAACTGGATGTTAGGAAGAAGTTCTTTGCAGTGAGGGTGGTGAGACGCTGGCACAGGTTGCCCAGGGAGGTTGTGGAGCACAGGAGCACAGAATGTGATCAAAGATCATATTTTGTGCTTCTGTGCTCCACAACCTCCCTGGAGGTGTTCAGGACTGGGTTGGATGAGGCCTTGAGCAACCTGTTCTAGTAGGAGGTGTCCCTGCCTATGGCAGGGGGTTGGAACTGAATGAGCTTTGAGATCCCTTCCAACCTAAACCATTCTCTGATTCTATATAGCCTGTTTTGATCAGATGAGACCTTTGCTTTCCCTCTACAAACCTCCTGCTTCTCCAGTTTCTTCTGAGAGAGCCCCACTAACCCACTACTGCAATGCTGTCCTCTCTGCATCAGTCCATCTCTAAGGTTCAAAGACAAACTCTTGCCTTAACCACAAAAGATGCATGCCAGCCTTTGTGCAGTGGCAAATATGCTTCCACATGGATGCTTCAAAGCAGTACTGCAATTCTCTACTCTATAATTCCAATCAGGATCTGCTGATTTGAGAGTGCTATTACCCAGAGCATCACACTCTGCATCGCTGAAAACATCCCACTACTGCAGGTACCACTGGAATCACGTTAAATATTGCAAGCATGAAATGTTTGCACAGGGCTTAACACACTACCTGTCACACCCTATTGTCTGCATAGAGACTCTACTGCAAACCATCAGGGGCTGAAAACTTAAGGAAATCTCCAGCATGCAGTTAAATGTGTTTAGACAACTTGACTGATAACTGCAGAAGAGTCCCATGGATGTTTCAAGCCTCACCTACTAATCCATATAGTAAAAGTCACAGCCTAGAAAGTTCTTTCTAAATATTACTGTAACTTACCAGAACTTTCTGTGATACCACACACACATGGAGCTGTTTACACTCTTTTGATCTGCTTTACTCACTCTACCATAAAATCATAGAGTCAACCAGGTTGGAAGAGACCTCCAAGATCATCCAGTCCAACCTAGCCCTATCCAGTCAACTAGACCATGGCACTAAGTGCCTCATCCAGGCTTTGCTTCAACACCTCCAGGGACGGTGACTCCACCACCTCCCTGGGCAGCCCATTCCAATCACCAGCCTTGCTCCACAACAAAGCTGCTTTCCCTTTCTCCCTATTTCCCTATTAATGTTTATTTTTTTAATGACACTTTGATGTCCCTTTCTCTTTAGCTTGGCCTTTTTTTGGCCATTTCTGAACAAGCTTCAACCCTCCTTAAACTCCAGAGTGACAACTTTCCCTCGAGCTCACATTGTTTGCATTTTTGATTTTATACTCCCCTGGCAGTGCTTACTCTTCACATATTTGTTTACAGGAGACAAAAGCCACCAGTCTTTAAAAGCATCATAGAGTAGAAAACACCCCTTTAGGTGATTTTATTCAGCAGTGCCAATAACAACAGCTATCACTAGTCAATCCTACTGTGATGAGCAATTACTTTCTTGGAGTAAGAAGAAGCAAGACAGAACAAAGACATGCTTAAAATGTTACCTCCAGAAGCCGATGTGGAAACAGGCAGCCCAACTCAATTATGTTTTCAGACCTCCATGGCACACAGTGCTGATGAAATACAGACACTTCTGCAATTTCTCCTTCCAATCACCCAAATTTGTACTTAAATGGCTTGGCAATGCTCATTACACTAAGGAGAACTACAAACACTGCCAAGCTAAGGCAGATCTAGATCACAAAACCTGTTTATCTCTAAAAATCTGTGTTGCTTTGTGATAGGAGGGAAAGAAACTCCAACTCATTCCCAGCAAACCCAGCAGCATATGAATGATATAATGGCAAAGGTAACTTACAGACAGCAAAGGGATGGCAACTTTTCCAAGAAAATCAGGAGGTTTGTCTCCATCTTCATCAAACACTGTCACTTCCAGAACATCATGGATGTCTTTAATGGGGCTGGAACAAAAAGTGCAGGCGTGGGGAAACAAATAAGTAAGTGTGATACACAGGCACAGTCTCCTCCACACTGTTTTGCTAATTAAGCTTGTATTACCTTGGGGTATAAAGCTAGCATTTAATTAAATACTCACACCCCCCCCCCAAATCAATCAGATGATGGGTATTCCCCAAGCTTTCCCCTCATGTTTTCATCCCATAACTAGGTGAAGAAAACAACAAGCAGGCGGTGACATGTTTTGTGCTGCCAGTGTGAAGCCCAGCTCTCCAGCGGAGAAAGCTGGTGACAGAGAGGCCAAGGGCTGAGTTAAGTAAATCAGGTTTCAACACACTAAAGGAAACAAACCCAGGAAGCAAAACTTCATTTGACTTAAACAGTTATCCCCCTTTTAAGATGGTAATAAAGCCAATTACATTTAAAAAACCCTTATCGACCTGAAAGGCTGAACACACAAATATTCTCATCCCGTTCAGTGCAGAGGGTCTGATGTGGCAGCAGGCACTTGGTTTTCAGCATTCATTGGATCATTAATTAATCAGAATCTCATATGAGAAAAGTTAGCTCTGTGTGTCTCCAAAAGCAGGATTAAGGGAGACAATTTATGAGTTCATAGAATCAACCAGGTTGGAAGAGACCTCCAAGCTCAGCCAGTCCAACCTAGCACCCAGCCCTAGCCAATCAACCAGACCATGGCACTAAGTGCCCTATCCAGTCTGCTCTTGAACACCTCCAGGGATGGCAACTCCACCACCTCCCTGAGCAGCCCATTCCAATCTCAATCACTCTCTCTGTGAAGAACTTCCTCCTAGCATCCAGCCCACAACTCCCCTACCACAACTTGAGACTGTCCCCTTGTTCTGTTGCCAGGTGCCTGGCAGAAAAGTCCAACCCCACCTGGCTACAGCCTCCCTTCAGGGAGTTGTAGACAGCAATGAGCTCTGCCCTGAGCCTCCTCTGCTGCAGGCTGCACACCTCAGCCTCTCCTCACAGGGCTCTGCTCCAGGCCCCTCCCCAGCTTCATCACTCTTCTCTGGACATGTTCCAGCACCTCAACATCTCTCTTGAACTGAGGAGCCCAGAACTGGACACAGCACTCAAGGTTTAGCCTGAGCAGTGCTGAGTACAGGGGCAGAAGAACCTCCCTTGTCCTGCTGGCCACACTGCTCCTGAGCCAGGCCAGGATGCCATTGGCTCTGCTGCCCACCTGGGCACTGCTGCCTCATCTTCAGCTCCTCTCTACCAGAATCCCAGGTCCCTCTCTGCCTGGCTGCTCTCCAGCCACTCTGTCCCCAGCCTGTAGTGATCCTTGGGGTTGTTGTGACCAAAGTGTAGGACTCTGCACTTGGCCTTGTTCAATCTCATCCCATTGGCCTCTGCCCACCTATCCAGCCTGTTAAGGTCCCTCTGTAGGGCTCTCCTACCCTCCAACAGATCAACACCTGCTCCTGTATTGGTGTCATCTGCAAACTTACTGTTGATGTATTCATTATCTCTTATTTTCCTTTTTCCTCATCCAGGAGTCAAAGGAAGAGGACTGTGGTACAGTGCACATTTGTTCTAAGTGCAGCAATTCTGCTCCCCCAAAAAAGTGGCTCCTGGAACCTCTGCCTGCAGCATGGTGGAGCTGTTCCCACAGAGCAGAGTCACAGCATCAGAGAATCAATCAGGTTGGAAAAGACCTTCAAGCTCACCAAGTCCAACCCAAAAGCCACTCAACTGTCTCTCCAGCTAGCAGCTGTAGCATGTTCTGTGATGTGATCCAGTGGCAGCCAAACCACCATGAAACACACTGTTTGCAAGACATTATGGCTCTGAAATACACTGAAACCTGACCACACTTCCCCATCTCTCTCCAAGCCATTATCATTTTCCATATGATATAGCTACCAGTGGTATCCAATCTGAAAAGCCCCCAGTAACATACACAGATAAGTCTGCTGCAGCAAACCCAAATACAACAAGAAGGCCTCTCTGTAGGTATTGAATGCTCCAGCTAAAATGGATTCATGCACTCAGAACCTTATCTGCTCCAAAACAAATCTAAACCATCAATAGCTTTTAAGGTTCTTAACTGATTCTCTTTTCAACTTAAATGGCCAAAAATCTAAGTAGACATGGGAGAGCCTGGCTGGCTCTGCAGATTTGGTGCTCGAATTAGCCATGCCACAGCAAATAAGAAAGTCAGAGATAATCCATAGCTGATATTTGAGACCCACAGGAAGTACAGACACAAACTTTCTTTTAAAAAAAAAATAATTTGGGATTCTTATGAGATTTATTTTGTTGGCTGAACACCCAACAAGACTCATCTGCTGGCACGATCTCAGAATAAACAGTGATGAGCGGAAGCTTCTTGAGAGCAAAGTCAGAGAAAGGACACCAAGAGACACACATTCAGCTGCATCCATGAATTAAACAGGAATCCAGCAAGGTATCTCTGCCAGTGTGACCAGAAACCTTTTATTGTGGTCACATCCAGCCCAACATTTACAAATGTTACTTTTGCAAGAAGTTCAACATTCTCAAACTGTTTTTCCAGTGGATAGGTGCCTAAATGTTCATTTAGCCTAGAGAAGAGGAGGCTCAGGTGTGACCTCATTGCTGTCTACAACTACCTGAAGGGAGGCTGTAGCCAGGTGGAGTTGGTCTCTTCTGCCAGGCAACCAGCAACAGAACAAGGGGACACAGTCTCAAGCTGTGCTGGGGGAAGTATAGGCTGGATGTTAGGAGGAAGCTGTTGTCAGAGAGAGTGATTGGCATTGGAATGGGCTGCCCAGGGAGGTGGCGGAGTCACTGCCCCGGAAGGTGTTCAAGAATAAGACTGGAACATAGAATCAAGCAGGTTGGAAGAGACCTCCAACATCATCCAGCCCAACCTATCACCCAGCCCTAGCCAATCAAATAGACCATGGCACTAAGTGCCTCATCCAGGCTTTTCTTGAACACCTCCAGAGACAGCAACTCCACCACCTCCCTGGGCAGCCCATTCCAATGCCAATCACTCTCTCTGAAAAGTACTTCCTCCAAACATCCAGCATACATCTTCCCCAGCACAACTTGAGACAGTGTCCCCTTGTTCTGTGCCTAGCTGGCTGGATAGGGCTGAGTGATAGGTTGGACTGGATGACCTTGGAGGTCTCTGGTGAACTCTGAGATTCTATGATTGCTAGCCCCCACAATTCCTTTCCTTGCCACCTAATACTACATTCCTGGAGACATTTATCTCAGTTATTCACATAAAATAAGATAAAAAACTGTGCTGCTAACAACAATATCTAAATCACCTTTTTTTTCCCTCCCTTTTCTATTAATAAAGTCATCAAACCAAATAATCCTTCGTTTCCCATACAAATTTAAGTTTCAAATATAGGTTAAGCCACATTTGCCTAGTTGAAATTCAGAAGATACAGCAGGAGCAACATGAGCTCTAATTTTCTGCTTGCTTACAAATTAAACGAGGATTCCACCACGGTTCAATGAAACATTTGATTTTAAATTACAGCAAATGTAGGCATGAGTATCTGGCCTCCACTTTCTGTTATATTATCTCTTGGATCCAGCTATGACTCCATTATGTCTACTCATGATTCTTCCTATAAATACCACAGCCATTTTTCTTTTAATGACTTCTATTAATAAACTCCATGCAAGAAGGAGTAAAAGGCAAAAGGCTTTAATTGAGTTATATTTGATATTTCTCCAACATCCTCTCTGGCTGTGGAAATGAAAAAAAAAATGACATCTCTTCAACTTGACCTCTGTATTTTCCCCAAAGTCAACAGCTTTCCTAGTTAAGCTGCTAACTGCTTGCTACTGCAGCATGTTTGCAGAAGCAATCCACTTACAATGTGAAGACTTTGTTCCACTCCGGATTGAGGTTCTTGTAAACGGTGTGAGTTTGAAGGCTGTCATTTCCCAGCTCTAACACACAGAAAGGATCACTTTTGCCTAGGGAAATAGAGAGATGATAAAATATGTTAAATAACAAATGAAGTTGACCAGTTATTGTATGCAGCATGCATGCTCTTTGCAGTCAGGCTGAGGTTCGTTAAGGAAACTGCAGATTACCTTCCTGGTTTGCAATGACTTGCTAAAGAAATAACAGTTCTGGTACATCCTCAGGTCTGGAAACTCTCATACTTACCTTAGAAAGCACTCAGGTGGCTCCATTCAACACCTGGAATCTGAGGTTTACAAGTGAAACATCTCTGAGTCTCTACAGCAAGAAAAACCATCTGCTCACATGCACAATCAACATTAGGAATCATGAGGAATCAACATTAGGAATCAGGAAGGAAGTGATTCTCCCCACAATGGTGAGACCCCACCTAGAGTGCTGCATCCACTTCTGGAGCCACTGTTACAAGAGGGATATGGATGTGCTGGAAGGTTTTCCAGAGAAGGGCCATGAGGATGATCAGAGCTAGACCTGCTCTGCTGTGAGGAGAGACTGAAGGAGTTGGAGCTGTTCAGTCTGGAGAGGAGAAGGCTCCCAGGTGACCTTATCATGGCCTTTCAGTATCCTAAGAGGACCTACAAGAAAGCTGTGGAGGGACTTTTTATGATGTCAAGTAGTGATAGGACTGGGAGGAATGGAACAAAGCTAGAAATGGGGAGATTCAGACTGGATGTTAGGAAGAAGTTCTTTAGCATGAGGTTGGTGAAACCCTGGAATGGGTTGCCCAAGGAGGTGGTGAAAGCCTCATCCCTGGAGGTGTTTAAGGCCAGGCTGGATGAGGCTCTAGACAGCCTGATCTGGTGTGAGGTGTCCCTGCCCATGGCAAGGGAGCTGGAACTACCTGATCCTTGTGCTCCCTTCCGACCCTGACTGATTCTATGATTATGTAATGGCACTGCCAGTGTGAGCCAGGTGAGCATCAATGCTGCAGCTACAGCTCTGTTTTACCCCCTGGCTCAGAGTTGTGGTGGTCTTTAGCTGCTTAGACTATTAAGTACCCATGCCATGAGAAGAAAAGAGAAGTGCTGTCTGTATCAGCAGCATTTCTTCTGTTAGTTCCACATGAGCAGGTCCTCAAAGCTATGCACACCCTATACAGTGCCACGGGTTACACAAAACCCAGAATCAGCTGGAGAATCCAGTAGAAACCAGGTATCACATTTAAAGCAAGCAAACAAAACCAAAGCCCCAAACAAAAATAAATCCATCCTACTCTCAAAAGAACATAACTGTGGAACCCATCATGCCAAAAAGCTGTTTGCTAATGCATTTTCTAACTTACATTACATGAATTCATAGCTTTGACAACTTCTGGCAGCTCAGCAGTTTCCACTGTGAGCAGAGTACCCTTTTTATCAGCACATCTGGCTCAATACCTGATTTAATCTCATCTTCTGTGCTCGTGCATAACTCAGCCACAGATATTCCAGCCTAATTTTTCTACAGGCAACTAAAGCTCTCAGTGCTGCAGGGATTTAGCACACAGACAAGATATTCAAGCAAAGGCTGTCACTTCCTTCATCCTTATTTTTTGTATTATTAATGCAGAGCTTTTAAGGTTCTTATTCTGAGAAGTCCCTGGAGGTGTTCAAGAAAAGCCTGTATGAGGCACTTAGTGCCATGGTCTAGTTGATTGGACAGGGCTGGGTGCTAGGTTGGACTGGATGATCTTGGAGGTCTCTTCCAACCTGGTTGATTTTATGATTCTAAAGAGTGGGTATTAACTAGTCAATACTGGTAAAGTTTACAGACCATGTGTAATACTGGAATCAATTTGTCCTCTTCATTTCAGCTTACATGCCTATTCCTTGATAAGTGTGGAAAATGCACGTAGCATCCCAGAGAAACTCCTTGAAATTCAAACTGGTATGTGCCAAAAACAATCCCACTGTATAATTTGGTATTCTGAAGGCTACTTTTTGGTTGGTGAGCAAATGCAGTGTTTGAGAAGAACCCTCGTGTGTATGCAGAAAACATCCAACAAAGCACAAAAAGTCACTTCCATGTCAACAAAACTATTATCTGGGAACATAGAAGTATGGAAGGCTCAAACTGGGCTGGCTGTGGTTGAAGAGATTCTCCAGCGATCAGTGCTGGGTCTGGCACTGTCCAATATCTTCATCAATGACACTGGTGAGAGGGCAGACAGAATCTGCTCAGCAGGTTTGCTGATGACACCAAGCTGGGAGGCCTGGCTGCTACAGCTGAAGGCTGTGTGGCCATCCAGCGAGATCTGGACAGACAGAGATGGGCACAGAGGAACCTAATGAGGTTCAACAAAGATAAGTTCAGAGTCCTGCACCTGGGAAGGAATAATAAACTGTGCCAGTGCTGGCTGGGAGGTGATCTGCTGGAGGGCAGTCCAGTGGAGAGGGACCTGGGACTGCTGGTGGAGAACATCCATGGCACAGCAATGTGCCCTGGTGGCCAAGAGGGCCAGTGGGATCCTGGGGTGCATTAAGAAGAGTGTGTCCAGCAGATCAAGGGAGGTTCTCCTCCACCTCTACTCTGCCCTGGTGAGACCTCATCTTGAATACGACATTTAGTTTTGGGCTCCCCAGTTTAAGAGGGACAGGGATCTGCTGGAGAGAGTCCAAGGGAGGGCTAAAAGGAGGATTAGGGGACTGAAGCACTGCCTGATGAGGAGAGGCTGAGGGACCTGGGGCTGCTTAGTCTGCAGAAGACAGAGGGGTTCTAACCAATGTTTACAAATCTCTGAGAGCTGGGGGTCAAGAGGTGGGGGTGGACAGGCTCTGCTCACTGCTCCCTGGGATAGGACAAGGAGCAATGGATGGAAGCTGCAGCACAGGAGGTTCCACCTCAACACAAGAGGGGACTTCTTTACTGTAAGGGTCACAGAGCACTGGCACAGGCTGCCCAGAGAGGTTGTGGAGTCTCCTTCTCTGGAGCCTTTCAAGGCCTGTCTGGATGTGTTCCTGTGTGACCTGTGTGATTGTGTGGTCCTGCTCTGGCAAGGGGGTTGGACTCAGTGATCTCTTTGGGTCCCTTCCAACCCCTAACATCCTGTGATCCTGTGATCCCCATTTGAGATAGTTTTACAAAAAGCAGCCTAAAATTTATGTCAAGTGGTAAAATATGGATTTTCAACACACCATTCAACACCAAAGCAGATCACACATTGTTTTCTGATAGCTATTATTACAGTAGGCTAAAAACTTGCAATTAAAAACCCAGAATGCCAGCATATAATTAACTGACAAGAGAAAACCCAAATGGCACCAAAGTGCATTCTCTACTGTGGGAATACAGCACAAGGTGACATTACACTTGTCATCAGGTGACTGGTCTGCAGAAGTCCACAAGACTGTGAAGGAATGCTGCCTGATGGTGTTGCTTCTCTACTAACCCTCTGAAGTCTTTGCACTTCTTATTGTCTCTGTGTTTTTTTTCCCCCTATATCACAATTTTAGCTAGACTTCAACTTTACTTTTATCAATAACAATAAATCTGAACAGTCTCCCTGGCAATGCAGGAAATATGGCACTGCTCTAGGAGGGCTCTATTATGGAAGCTTGTAATTGCTGCACTAATCATTTATGAATGGCTCAGAACAGATAATTAATCTTTATGTCTCTCATTTCACCATCAGAAATTATGCTATTTTTACTTAAAATGGCTGCATCCTTTTGCAATTTGGTGGGTCTATTACAGCATAATACCAGGATATTTTCAGCACTGCCACTGAAAAACAATTTGTCATTTGCTTCATGAATCAGGCTCGAAGCCTGGGTTATTTTGAATATAATGACAGACTGAATAACCTTTTACTTAAGCAGAATTTCATTCTGTGCTATGCACAAGGAATGTGTGTCACACAGACACACACTCTGCATGAAAAGTCTTTGAATTGCAGAATCAAGAACCTGCCTGTCTCTTCCAATGTTCATTACCCACCCACACACTCCTGCTTAAGCACTGAGTAGAAGAGAGCTGAATCCAGCAGTGATGCAACTACAGTCATGTTTTCCAAAGGGTACAGAGCCTTCAAGGCTCAACTCATTCCCTAGACACTGTCTGTGTTACAGCCTTGCTTATTTCTAATCATAGGATCAACCAGGTTGGAAGAGACCTCCAAGCTCATTCAACCCAACCTAGCACCCAGCCCTGTCCAATCAACTAGACCTTGGCACTAAGAGAGCCAATGGCTTCCTGGCCTGGATCAGGAGCAGTGTGGCCAGCAGGACAAGGGAGCTTATTCTGCCCTGTACTCAGCACTGCTTAGGCCACACCTTGAGTGCTGTGTCCAGTTCTGGGCTCCTCAATTCAAGAGAGATGTTGAGGTGCTAGAAGGTGTCTAGAGAAGGGCAACGAAGCTGGTGAAAGGCCTGGAACACAAACCCTATGAGGAGAGGCTGAGGGAGCTGGGGGAGTGCACCCTGCAGAAGAGAAGGCTCAGGGCAGACCTCATTGCTGTCTATAACTACTTAAAGGGAGGCTGTAGCCAGGTGGGGTTGGTCTCTTCTGCCAGGCAAGCAGCAACAGAACAAGTCTCAAGTCATGCTGGGAGAAGTATAGGCTGGATGTTAGGAGGAAGTTGTTGGCAGAGAGAGTGATTGGCATTGGAATGGGCTGTCCAGGGAGGTGGTGGAGTCACCATCCCTGGTGGTGTTGAAGTAAAGCCTGGATGAGGCACTTAGTGCCATGATCTGGTTGACTGGATAGGGCTGGGTGCTAGGTTGGACTGGATGATCTTGGAGGTCTCTTCCAACCTGGTTGATTCTATGATTCTATAAATAACATAAAGCTGTATTCTCAGAAGGTGATAGTGTCCATTGCTGCCAAGAGCAAGCACAACTGAGGTACAGAAATCTCATCCTTTTCTTGCAGTGAGAGTGCTACAGGACCATACCAAACTGAAGCCTCAAACAAGCTGAAAGAGGAACCATCACACTCACATCCCCATTGCTGGCAAACTTTGCTTTCTGAGGGCAGCCTGCAGCTCCTCCCAAACCTACGCACTCAGCTCCATGTCAGGTGCCCTCAAGCTCTTCCAGTCTTGCTCATGAACTCACAAGGGACTTGATAAAAGACACAAGAGGTTGAGGTTGCTTTGCAGGCAGCATCACTTTATACTTATTTGTGCTGGGAAAAACAGTAAGTGTGTTGTGTCAGTGTAAAGTTATTGATCACTGAAGGGGAGATCACATCTCCACCCACTGGACTTTGCTGCATACTTCTGGGATAAACAAATCTTTGGTTCCTTGAGGCCAGGTTTCACCACTGCAGACATGCTGGGATGATTTGCTTTTCCTCAGTGAACTGACAGTACAGCATAAGGTCAAAAGTCTTATAGCATCACATGCTGCAGAACAGAAACAAAGTACCTGCAAAATCTGCTGCCAACAGGTCCACTGCCTTTAAAACTTTGACTTGTAGGAAGCCAATGTCCTTTATGTCCTGAAAGGAGTTCCTTAGACTCTGCAAGGAGAAAAGTATAAGGATATTGTTTCATTTGCAATTCAGGATGAAATATAAATGATTGAGCTACTAAATCACTTACACCTTTATATTCTGTGGTGTTTCAGTTGAGCAGCTGATGTACCCAGAAACACATGCCCACCATCCCAGTCTTTCTGCATCATGACCCTAAGGGCTGGGGTCATGACAAGGCACACTCCCTGCTTCTAAGGAAATTCTCCATTCACCTAAGTTCAATGTTAACATTATGGTGGACACTTGAAGGAGCCCTGCATGTTTATGGTGGACACTGGAAGGAGCCCTGCATGTTTATGATGGACACTCAAAGGAGCCCTGCATGTTTCTGCCAATTAAAGCAGAAAATTTGACACAAGTAGACCTGGAGCAGCTGCATCACAAGATCACAGCATATTAGGGGTTGGAAGAGACCCAAGCAGGTCATTGAGTCCAAACTCCCTGCTAGAGCAGGACCATACAATCTAGCTCAGGTCACAGAGGAATGCACCCAGACAGGCCTTGAAAGCTTCCAGAGAAGGAGACTCCACAACTTCTCTAGGGAGTCTGTGCCAGTGCTCTGTGACCCTTACAGTAAAGAAGTCCCCTCTTGTGTTGAGGTGGAACCTCTTATGCTGCAACTTACATCCATTGCTCCTTGTCCTGTCACAAGAGCAAGTGAGCAGAGCCTGTCCACCCTGCCTGGGCAACCTGTGCCAGCGTCTCACCACCCTCACTGAAAGGAACTTCTTCTTAACATCCAGTTTTAATCTCCCCTCTGCCAGTTTAAACTCATTCCTTCTCCTCCTGTTACTACAAGACCTTGTAAATAGTCCCTCCCCAGCCCTCCTGTAGCCCCCTTCAGACATTGGAAGGCCACTCCAAGGTCTCCTTGAAGCTTTATTTTTTCCAGGCTGCACAGCCCCAACTCTCTCAGCCTGTCCTCACGGCAGAGCTGCTGCAGCCCTCTCAGCATCTTGGTGGCCTCCTCTGCACTGGCTCCAACACTTCCATGTCCTGCTTGTGCTGGGGGCTGCAGAACTGCACACAGGACTGCAGGTGGGGTCTGAGGAGAGCAGAGCCAAGGGGCAGAATCCCCTTCTTGCCCTGCTGCCCACACTGCTCTTGCTGCAGCCCAGCACAGGGTTGCTGTCTGGGCTGCACTCACACTGCAGGCTCCTGTTGGGATTTTCATCAACCCAGACCCCCAGATCCTTTTCCTCAGGGCTTCTGCTAGCCATTCACCATCCAGCCTGGAGTTGTGCTTTGGATTGCACTGACCCAGGTGCAGGACATTGTTGTATAATATTTTTTTCTCCCTACTTTCAAAAGCTCAAAGAGAAGAAGGCCCAAAAGGCAAACTCACATAGCGCTGTGAAATCTGCTGCCGTTCGCTGGGGTCTCCCAAAGGGCAGACACACAGATCAGAGATAGACACTCCTGTGCATGGAGCCACAGCAACCAACATAAGCAGGGATCCAGGGTGTTTTTCCAGAGGCAGCTCTAAGCAATTGGTCTGCTTCACTGGCAGGGCAGTAATGTCAACCTGGCACCTGGAACAACATTGCCAAGGGTTAATAAGAAAAAGGAGCTGGGGGAAATAATTGAATAAAGCAACATTTATAGAGATTTCAGTAGCAAGCAGGCACCAAAACTTATTGCTTGTTTGGGATGGAAAGAATGCAAAAAAAAAAGCCCAGCATCTCAAAATTAAACATGGGAAACCAATTAGCCAGTTTCTATTACATTCACTGTCAAGTTTGGCTTTCTGGTTCACCTACTGGTAAGCAGAAGTAAAAGGGTTGGGCTGCAAGGAAAACTTAACTCTGACCTGCCTCACTTCCCCTCTAAAATCCCCTGGTGTTTTGAGAGGGATGTGAAACCATTTTATTTCACCTAAGGGAAAGGAAAAGGGGCAAATGCAAAATTTAAAACATTAGCCTAAAACAGATGAGTTCCTTTAAAGTCAGATACACCATTTTCTGCTACATTATACTGGATGCCCCAATCTCTTTTACAAGCCTTACTAGAGCCACATTCTCAGCGTACTGTTACATTTCTCAAAGGGAAGGGTTGTCTTAGAAGCCATCTTCACACCACCTCACATAATATGTATCATTAAGCTGACACTTCCCCTAAAAATAAGGAGGGGAAAAGAGAAATATTCATAAAGGGATAATAATAAAAGGTAAGTATGGGCTAAAGCAAAGAAAGAGAGATCAGTAGACAGTCAGGTCTACATGAAGGGAGTGGTTAAATGCAACAAAAACCCCAATCACTTGGCTCAGCTAAATGCCTTCTATTTAAAAGTCCAGTAAATGAAGTGGAACTTTTTTTCAGCCTCTCTGGAGCTTGGCTTTTTAAGAACAAGCTGAACAAAAGTTACAGATGAAAAATGAAAAGGGGAGGGAAAAGAAAACCCAACAGAAAGGAGGAAGGAGAAGCTTTGTTGCCACAGTGCCAGAGGACTCCCTTTTCTCCAAGGGACGACGAGCGGATGGTGGAGGGCGAAAGCTTTCGCTCTCCTTAATGCCTGCCAACAAGTTTTTATTTAAACTAAACTTGTTAAGGTGTTGTCTTAATAGGCTGAAATTCCACAGGGTTCCCCCAGGTGGGTTTCTTCTGGGTAAATGGTGCATGTAGTGTTCCTGATTGATCCCATTCCAGTAGCAGAGCTGGAGCGGTTTATGCCCATCTGCTATAAATTGCATGCTTTCCGCTTCTTAACAGCCTATTTTCCTCGAATGCTAAGGGGCTTAAGAAACAGAAAAATCTCCAAACATTTCAGCCTGAAAACCCAGGCAGCTACGTTGGGAAGTGAAAGTCATGAGTTTGTAAGTCACCCAGTAGCTCTGTTTAATAAAACACAGCTTTTTTGCGCAGTCTTCTTTCGACCTGAATCAACGGAGATGACTTTGCCTTAAGTGCTCTTTGCCATTCAACACACTGAACCTGCAACAGGTTGCAAGTTTACTCTTATTAGCTGCTTTCAAGTGCTATGAAAGAGAAAGAAAATAAACCAAGAAGAGTACTAACACTCTTTGGCTGCCTCTCAGCACAATTTCAGAGCATGAGAGCTTGCATTTAAAGCTCATTGATACGCTTAGACTCTTGAGAAAGATAAGGCAAGAGAAGTTCACAGCAGAAAGAGAAACAAAGCAACAATAAAAAAGGCAAGCATTTGAGAAAAGGGCCTTATCCCTCACATACTGGAGGTCAGCATCACCTTGGCTGCACTAACACAGCTGCCTCTCAGACTGCAGCACTTTTACTGATACTTGAGGTATCAGTGCACACAGGGGAATGCATCCATATCTTGGGGGGTAAGGGGGCAGAGGGTGTTATATAGAATCGTAGAATCGGCCAGGTTGGAAGAGACCTCCAAGCTCAGCCAGCCCAACCTAGCACCCAGCCCTGGCCAATCAACCAGACCATGGCAATGAGTGTCTCATCCAAGCTCTGCTTCAACACCTCCAGGGATGACAACACCACCTCCTCCCTGGGCAGCCCGTTCCAATGCCAATCACCCTCTCTGACAACAACTTCCTCCTAACATCCAGCCTACAACTCCCCTGGCACAACTTGAGACTGTGTCCCCTTCTTCTCTTGCTGGTTGCCTGGCAGAAGAGCCCAACCCCACCTGGCTACAGCCTCCCTGCAGGCAGCTGCAGACAGCAATGAGCTCTGTCCTGAGCCTCCTCTTCTGCAGGCTGCACACCCCCAGCTCCCTCAGCCTCTCCTCACAGGGCTGTGCTCCAGGCCCCTCACCAGCTTCATCGCCCTTCTCTGGACACCTTCCAGCACCTCAACATCTCTCTTGAATTGAGCAGCCCAGAACTGGACACACTAATTTTTTTTACAGATGATTTTTTAAACAAAATTTTTACAGTATATTTTTTAACAAATTAAGAAAGTGAAGGAAGGAGAGAAGAAAACTCAGGGTCACCCAGCTGGACGTGTGGTTCAGCTGGCAATAGATGCCACATCTCCCACATCAGTATTTCATACACCTCCCACTCAACACAATCTACAACTAAGAAAAGCTGCATTTGCTTTTTGGGTGTCTTTTTGGTTAAGAACTTTCCATGGGGTCTGAAAGAAAAGACAACTTGTTTGGACAACGTATCTCTCACCAACAGATAACCTCAGAAGTCTCTCTACCTCAAAGGCAAAATTCAACATAATTCTAGTATGTTTTGACAAATTGGATTTTTTTTCCCTCTCACTTAAAAAAAAATTGATTAGCCCAAGGTCAAGGAAAAGATCAAGTGTAAGAGTGTAGGGGGGTAGGAGGGATGCACATGTGGAGAGGAAAACAGCAGGAGGTGGAGTAGAAGCATTGTTTCCTCAAATCACATCTGATTTCCATGCAAACTCGCTTCCTTAAAACATCTGTGTTCACTCAAGGTGATGCTGTGCCCCAGTGTTTTCTTTTGAGGCACTGGAAAGAAAAGGCACATTTGCACTTGCAAATGGCAAGAGGCTTATGGAGAAAAAAAACTTAAATAAAAATTAAAAACAACCAAAAAAAGGCAATCTGCTTAATTTAGGTGAGAGGACAGAAGGGATCAGACTGCAAAGAATGTAACTGGGGGAAACAATTAGATGTTCAACTCACAATGTGTGTTCACAGTTTCCACACAAATGCTCCCACACTATTAAAACAAGCCTAATGATTTCCAAACTACTTCCCCTCCATCCCTCCTGAAACAGAAACTCTTCCCTTCCTTCTTCTGCAGCCTTCTAACTGCAAGTCCTTATTACAGATAATTATTTCACAGGGAAGTAGTAAGAGGCTATGGTGATGGGCACAGTACAAAACTAATGGAGGCAACCCACTTATTCACAGTATCACAGTATCACCAAGGCTGGAAGAGACCTCACAGATCATCAAGTCCAACCCTTTACCACAGAGCTCAAGGCTAGACCATGGCACCAAGTGCCACATCCAACCTTGCCTTGAACTGCCCGAGGGATGGCAACTCCACCACCTCCCCGGGCAGCCCATTCCAGTGACCAATGACTCTCTCAGTGAAGAACTTTCTCCTCACCTCCAGCCTAGCTCAAGGGTTGCAGCCTGAGGCTCAAGGGTTGCCTGCTCTGAATGCAAAGGGCAAAACTCAGATTTATTTGTGTGTGTTTCTGCTGTGATTGAGAGACAGGGAGCAGCTTGATGCAAGCTAAGTTCCATTTATTGTACTTTCAGCACTTGGTTATATACCTTCACATACAAGCTAAAAGATCGTGCCAAATCCTAATTGGTCATTAAGACAGGTGATGAAAATTATCTCCTGAGTTAAATTCTCTGCTTAGCAATCTTATCTCAAAATAAGAGGGCTCTGTTTGTTGTCATCTTACACATTATAGCTACAACTACCTGAAGGGAGGCTGTAGATAGGTTGGGGTTGGTCTCTTCCCCCAGGCAAGCAGCCACAGAACAAGGGGACACAGTCTCAAGTTGTGGTGGGTGAGGTCTAGGCTGGATGTTAGGAGGAAGTTGTTGGCAGAGAGAGTGATTGGCATTGGAATGGGCTGCCCAGGGAGGTGGTGGAGTCACCACCCCTGGAAGTGTTCAAGAAAAGCCTGGCTGAGGCACTTAGTGCCATGGTCTGGTTGATTGGATAGGGCTGGGTGCTAGTTTGGACTGGATGAGCTTGGAGCTCTCTTCCAACCTGGTTAACTCTATGATTAAATTCAGGCACATTCCTTCACACACATGGCTATGTGCATGATCTGGAGGGGACACAGGACTAAGCTGAGTATTCTGCACTTTAGTGTATCACTGTTTTAAACCACAATTAATTAAACCCTTTCCTTCCTTTGCCTGATCAATACTGAGGTCTACACCCTTATATTAACCTCTAGTCCTGCAGAGTATTACACCACAGCTTTAATTCTTATTTAAGACTGTTCCTTTGACTTCTAGCCCTCGTTTCTAGCTGCCAAACTTACCACCACCTTTTAATTAGTTTTGCTGATAAATATAACTTGCAAATGCCATAGAGTGAATTTGGTGTTCAATTAATTATTTGACTTGATCAGGGAATCAAATGTCAAAATTTCACTAGGAGGTGTTGAGCTCAGCCTCTTACCAGTAGTCATGCAGCTGGATTTTATTGCTCAATCCCCAGGTCATGAAGTTATGATAAATATCCTTGAATATATATAAATGGGAAAAAATATGCACACAACTACCTTTTTTTTTCCCCTGCTACAAAACTCATAAAAGCTCTTCACAAGAGGTTGGATGCATTATCACGGTATATAGTGAGATGAATTTCAAATGCCACAGGTGTCTGGGAGAGAAGAAGATCTTATTCTGACTTATTCTAGGAGATAACGTGGAGATGCTGGAGTGTGTCCAGAGGAGGGCTATGAGGATGCTCAGAGGGCTGCAGCAGCTCTGCTGTGAGCACAGACTGAAAGAGTTGGGGCTGTGTAGGCTGGAGAAGAGGAGGCTCTGAGGTGACCTTCTTGTGGCCTTCCAGCATCTGAAGGGGCCTACAAAAAAGCTGGGGAGGGACTTTTTGGCTCTCAGGGAGCGACAGGACTGGGGGGAATGGAGCAAAGCTGGAGGTGGGGAGGTTCAGCCAGGACATGAGGAGAAAGTTGTTGAGCATGAGAGTGGTGAGAGCCTGGAATGGGTTGCCCAGGGAGGTGGTTGAGGCTCCATCCTTGGAGGTGTTTAAGGCCAGGCTGGCTGAGGCTGTGGGCAGCCTGATTTAGGGCAGGGTGTCCCTGAGTATGGCAGGGGGGTTGGAACTGGCTGCTCCTTGTGGTTCCTTCCAACCCTGACTGATTCTATGATTCTATACATTTTAGCTGTTTGATTCTTCCTACAGCTCAGTGAAATTTTGGTGAAAGGTCTGGAGGCAGATTTTACTGCTCCATCCCAACAGCATGGCCTTTAAAATAAGGACTGTTTCTTGTTGTGAAGTCACTGTTTCCTGGGGGCATTTATCACAAAGGTATCGGACACGCTCCAGTCTCACAGCTCATGGTCTTAAGTCCAGTCATTTTGGCAGGCTTTTTTTTCTTGAGGTAAATATGTGAAGGAAATAAAAGCCAAACCCCTCCAATATTCTACAGTTTCTCCTTTTCAAAACATATCACTTAATGCAGAAAGATTCTACCAACCTGGCATAAACAATGTAACTCTGCCTGGACAAATTCTGCACACGTTAACACCTTTGTTTATTAATACACATTAACATAACCACCTGTTTATAGCATTCCTCTTATCCCAAAGGACACAAAAAACACTCAATAAACCTTACCAACAGTCCTGGGCAGACTAAATAGAGGGATTATTTCATCCAGCACCAAAACACAACCACCTCTCTGTGTCAGATCCTAGCAACTGAACCATCCAAGGCTGCAGTATTTTAAGCAAGTAAGAGAAATTGGACCCAGCTGAAAATCTAAGAGGAACACAGGTAGGCTGGATGTGATAATTCAGCTTGCAGTGTGCACCGACAGTGAGGCTTTGCTTTGTGATAGAAGGGTGACATGGAATTGCACCCAGTGTTTCCTCACTAACTCAGAAGCAGACAAATGCCCCAGGTGTTAGTGTTTAGTACCTGAGGTCCACCAGATTCCTTACTGTGCACGTGCCACAGTCTCCACAGACACTTCAGGTCTCATTTCAAGAACAATATTTTACCCCAAAGCCAAATTATTCTTGGGATAAGAGCCATGTTCCAAGTGCTAAAAGAAATGCTGGGTCTAAAGGGATTAACACAAGTCTATTCCATGGAAACTCAGCAGTCTGGGTGATCAGACATGAATCCATCATCTGCATCTCCTCAGTTTCATTTAAATATTCATCTATTTAAAGGTCTAACCAACACACTTCAACTCATGCAGCTTCATAGGGAGCATAAGCAAACTCTACCCACAAATTTGCCACAGAATTATTAATCCAGATCTGGCAAATTTGGCCTTTTCCTTAACCCCTGCAAATTATTTGACAGCATTTGGGACATACTGCTCTATGTCCAGTTCTGGGCCCCCCAGCTCAAAAAGGACAGGGAGCTGCTTGAGAGAGTCCAGCACAGAGCTACAAACATGATTAAGGAAGTTGAATATCTTCCTTCTGAGGAGAGACTGAGGGAACTGGGGCTGTGCTACTTGAAGAGCAGACTAAGGGGTGACCTCATTAATGCAAGGGTAGAGTGACAGGAGGCTGGAGCCAGGCACTGCTGGGTGATGCCCAGTGACAGGGCAAGGGGCAATGGGTGGATGCTGAGGCATTGGAGGTTCCATGGGAACCTCAGGAGGAATTTTTTCCATGTGAGGGTGGCAAAGCACTGGAACAGGCTGCCCAGGAAGGCTGTGGAATCATAGAATCAACCAGGTTGGAAGAGACCTCCAAGCTCATCCAGTCCAACCTAGCACCCAGCCCTAGACAATCAACCAGACCATGGCACTAAGTGCCTCAGCCAGGCTTTGCTTCAACACCTCCAGGGACAGTGACTCCACCACCTCCCAGGGCAGCCCATTCCAATGCCAATCACTCTCTCTGTGAAGAACTTCCTCCTAACATCCAGCCTAGACCTGCCCTGGCACAACTTGAGACTGTGTCCCTCTGGAGATATTCATGAACCATCTGGATTCATTCCAGTGTGATCTGCTCTAGGTGATCCTGCTGGGGCAGGGAACCTGGACCAGACGATCTTTTGAGATCCCTTTCAGCCCCTGACATTCTATGAGTCATTCTAATGGCCAAGTACAACCCACAATCATTTTTTCTCTGAAGAATCTTTCTTACAATGATGTGAAATCCAGAAATCTCCCAACTCAACTTGGAAGTCACAGAGACAATAAACATGGCACTTCATAATGTTGTTTCTCCTACAGAATCCCTTTCCAGATTAGAATGCATTTGAACTCTTCATAAAATCTCCTTCATTGGGTGCCAAAGGTTTCTACAGTGTTAAAACAAGACTTGTTATTCTGCATTTGCTGCTCACCTATCCTTGCAATAACTCTTTAAAAAGCTAATAGAATGTTTTTCCTCTTTTGATCCTACAGCAAATTTGCTGTGCTTTAAGGCAACAGCAGCTATATTTTTCTCTCCACATAAGACAGCAAAAATAACTTTAAGGTAAATCTAACATGCTCAGGCTCAGTGCTGAAATCTTAAATAACAGGGAAAGCATTTTGCTAATAATTTTTTGAACACCACCTGCCAGAAACCATGGGGGGGGGGTGGGGAGGGGATGGAAATAAGGAAGAATTGCTCCAGCATCAGGGAGATTGGACAGAGGCAAGCCACAAACACTGCTACACTTCTTAAATCTAAACAGAATATCAGAAGTAATAAAAGTAATTGTGAGAATGGAAGGCACAGATTCATCTCCAGCCAGTTCTTCATGTGACGAGCAACAGCATTCAGCCAGAAAGCATTTCCTGCTCTGCAAAACCACAAACATTTGTAGAGCCAAAGGGCATTGTTCTTTTCAGTGAATAGTTTCAAATTATTTGAATGCTTAAAGCAAGAGAATGTTCTTCTGAGTTAGTACTATTTAGTCAGCAAACTGGGAAACACAAGCCAGGTGAGAACAGCAAACAGCTGCTGACCACAGTCCTGCCGCTAAGGATTCTGCGGCACCGATCCTGCAAGCAGATAAGCACAGCTCCACGAGGGACAGCAGTAAACTAAGTAGGTGATGCTGCATGTAGCCAACTGTGAGGATGCAGTTTGGGGAGATGGGTCTAGATAAAGACACTGCAAACCAGAATAAGAGAGGAGGTAAAAGGAAACCAAGCCTGTGCTAAAATTGTATAAAAGCATATAGAGTTTGAGTGGAAGGGAAAGAATTGGACACAAGAGTCCGAACCATATTCTATTCCCAAATCAAAAACTAAACTTGGAGACTGATTGCTATTTCCCCCAGAAGTCTCATTTGCTAACATGGCATAAGATCATCACTTGAGAATTTGAAGCTGTAGTGGAATAATGCAGTGAGACAAAGTCCAGGATCAGTCAGGAGATGGGAAGACAACCTGTGAGGCTGTCTCTGAAAACACTGTTTTAAACATCAGCTTATGCAGTAGTCTGGGACACCAAACCCACTGAGATCAGGGCTCTGTGGCAACAGGAAAGAGATAACCCAAACAAAGCAAACCCAGAAACAGATCCTGCTGAGCTCCTGTGGCACTCTGGATTTTACAGTCACCATGTGCAGAGTCATCAGGGGTTGCCTCTGCATTGACTGCAGCTAATCAAGTGCCCATTAACAGGTTTTAATAAACATATCCTTACAGAGGCATCTGGACATGACCTGAATAAGGCAAGAAACATACAGTATGAGGTTGCCAATGAAAATAAATTGATCCATTTACAAAATCATTATAAAAATCACCTTAGCTTTTGTGACTCTAGCCCACTCCTCAAACAAACAAACAAACAAAAAGCACACAGAAAAAAAACCCAACTTACGTTCCCAAAAGCTCCTCGTGCTTTTTGTTATCTTTTCTCCACACCTCAATGTCCAACATATCCTTCCTGTCAGAGAAGTAGTGAAAATCAAACTGTTCCCTCCACTGAGGATTTGCACTCTTACACAGTGTCTAGAAAACATGCAGTTATGATATTTACTTTTCTTAAACAGTACTTATTTCCACAGCAAAGCACATAGCAATTCTTCTACAACATTAGCTGTTAGGGCATCAAGGTCATTCCAACCAAAGCTCCCCAGCCCATCACACACAGCCTCATCTTTCTTTAAAGCCTTTTCCTCTCCCCAAAGAGCAATAAATATGGAAGTGTGACAAGAATGGCTGGAGAAATTCTGAAATGCAAGATGGAACCACCAGTTCCACTTTCAGTGGACTGGAGTCATCATTCATCACACACTGGAAGAAACCAAGAATGAACCTTTTAGAGCAATCACCCAAAACAAGTTTGAATTAAGGAACCCAAATCAGTGGTTTTTTATGCTCCTGTGTTAAGATGCAGGCAAAGAAGGTGCAGCCCCTGGAATAATTAATGTCTGGTTAATTTGATATCTGCAAATCGTCCCTCTGAGTTTGGTGAGATTGCTCATGTGTTCAGATTACTCCAAGTATTCACTGGATTGGGACTTAAATCACTTGCAATTCATATCACACTACACTACCCACCATTAATACCAGCATGGCCACTGAGATAACAGGAGATAAGATGAGCTGGACCATGACTAAGATTTCTCCCACCTCGTCTCTACTTTTTTGGACCATGCGAAATCGTAGTTCATAAATTTATTCAACTCCACGAAAGAACATGAAGCACTATCACTTAAAAGTCTTATTAGTCCTCAACTTTTGCTGGACCTCAGACAGAAATGCTAAGCACTTAACTGGTTGCAGGCAACATTGTCCTTGCCTCTTCACTTCAAACTCTGTTGTTTTCTGCGACTGCAAACAGTGCAGTCTTGCAGATTCCTGACACAGGCTATGGACCATTGAAAAGGGACATAAAAAGGGATCTTAACTGGAATAATCTATATTTATTCTAAAATAACTAAGCCATTTGGCTTTTTTCAAAGCTGCTTTTCTAAATAAAAACATTCTACCATGACCTTGCTTTGAGGTCTGACATGGGGGACAGAGTGCAGGTTTCGGATGCGCCCACGTCTGAACGTTATGTTCCATGAACTTGCTCGGTACATTTTGTACAAGAGGGAGTTTGTTTGCTTCCTCCTCCTCCTCCTCCCTCCAGTTCAGGCCATGCAGAGCTCAACAGAATAGAATTTTAATCACATCCCCTTTTCCTTATTAGACTTTGGAGATGAAATGTATATCTTTGGGAGGCCCCATTCATTTCTTGCTGGATTCAAGTAAACACAGCCTAGAGGAATGAAAATTCAAATCAAATCCACTGAATATTCTGTGTTTTGGTTTGGGGTTTTCTTTCCTATTATAGGCAACTTTTTTTTTTTTCAGGAAAGGTCTTTAAAAAATAAAACCAAAAAAGTTCTCCTGCACTGGGAATTTCTCCAGGTCTGCTTTTCCAGCATACCTAGCATCACAACCCCAACTTCTGTATTGGCAGAGAACGAAACACATGTGTGATGCTCGTAGCTTTATTTCATTTCATATTGATGTCAGACATCCATCAATATGATGAGTATGTGAAATGCTCAAAACCAGTTAAACACAATATTCCCTACTTCCTCTTTCTGTATTGGCATGTAAAACATCACTACAACGTTAATGTCTCTGATCTGGTCTCCTGGTTTTGATCTCTCTTCTATAAAAAGACACTCAAGAACAGTTCCATCTGAGAGAGCAGCATTAGTAAAAGAAACACCAAGTACTTTAATGGCTTCCAATGTAAGGAAAACCTTAATACTTACCTTACTCCTGTATCTTTGATCTCCTAGTTTGAGGAGAATAAAAATCTCTGCCCAGTTTCCTCCAGGGATGTTCTTCCCCTCCAAAAGGGTGATGGTGACCAGCCCGTTCCACAGCTGGTTCTTGCGCAGAGAGTCGGAGAGTCGCATGCTCCGCATGAAACTCGACTGAAAAGCAAACCAGCAACATGAAACATTTATACACCCAAACTCACACTTTTATGCTCAGATTGGCTATGATATGAATGCAATAGAAGTCAGAGAGGTACTGCAGTGCCTTTGCTTAAGGAATGGAAGGTAGTAGGATGCTATGGATTTTCTGTCGGTACTGTATTGAGGCTGGTCTCACAAAGAGACAGCGTTTGGCATCAGAGCAAAACCTGCAGGATTAGCTTAAACCACCAGAGAAGTCAACTTCAGCTAACCTGGCTGAGCTCTGGCAATAGCAGAGCTCAAGCATTGAGAGCAATCTGTTACCTTGGCTCAGGAAAAGACACAGGAGAGCAATGGGGAGGAGATGTGGAAGCAGGGAAAAAAAACCTCTAAACTCTTAAATGTCTCTAACTACATCCATAAAATGTGGGTCTGTCCCTTTCAGGGAGGCAACCCACAAGCATATATTTAAGAAAGATGTTGAGGTGCTGGAACATGTCCAGAGAGGGGCACCAAGGCTGGTGAGGGGGCTGGAGCACAAGCCCAATGAGGAGCAGCTGAGGAAGCTGGGGTTATTCAGCCTGGAGAAGAATGGGCTCAGAGGAGAGCTTATTGCTCTCTATGGATGATGCACGCCTATAGAAAAGAGATACATGGACAGACTACCTGAAAGGAGGTTGTAGCCAGATGGAGTTGGTCTCTTCTCCCAGGCACCCAATGATAGAACAAGAGGACACAGTCTCAAGCTGCATCAGGGCAGGTTTAAGCTGGATGTTTGGAAGAAATTCTTCATGGAAAGAGTTTGGTATTAGGATGGGCTGCCCTGGGAGGTGGTGGAGTCACCATCCCTGGAGGTGTTTGAAGCCGGATGAAGCACTTAGTGCCACAGCTTAGTTAATTAGAAGGGTTAGGTGATAGCTTGGACTCGATGATCCTAGAGGTCTTTCCCAATGGGGTTAATTCTGTGATCCTATGATAAAGTCTAAGGCCAGGTGAAAGGCTGAACAGGCATCTTCCACCTCCTCAGTCATTCAACTGCCTGTCATCTGCACTAGCTCCTCGCCTGCTGCCTTTGCAGCTCCTGCTTCCAGCAACTGAGCTCACGAATCAAAAATACTGATGCCTGCTGAAAAAACACTGACACCAGCAGGCTCTTTATCTGGAGTTATGGTTACCTGGTAGCCACATTTGTTACCTTCACAACTTCATCCTACACAGCACGGCTGTGCTAACAGTTTGCTAAGCGGCAATATTTTACCGGACAAAGAATGATTAAGTAGACCTTTATTTTTGGGGGGAGAGGGAGCAGGAAACATTCAAACTCAAGGCTAGAGTTTTCTTCTCACACAGTAAAAACCCTGCTGTATTTTATTCTCCTGAAGCAACTTTTAACTTGCCACACTTTGGAGCTTCAATCACGTCACATACAGGTGGGAGCAAGACGGAGGAGAGGATTTCACAAGTCACTTTAAAACGGGACGTGTGAGCTTTAAAAGCAAGCAAGAAAGGGTGCTGCTAAATAAAACGATTGCAAAAGCACCTGATGGCTGAGGATGACTTTTTATGGATCAATCACCCAGCAACAAAATTCTTAAACCATGGCTGGAGAGCTCACCGTTTCTTCCTTATTTTTTGCTGGTTGTTTTGTCACCAGTTATAATGTCCCATTCTTTGAACCCCACCAGCAAACGAATGCTGTATTTAACCAGCCTGTTTGGGCTGCTGGCACACTGGCTGAAATACTCCTGCCTCGAAAAAGAGGAGGAGGTTTTCAGTCATAAATCCAGCTGCAATGTCATTTCTTGGGGGGTTATTCTCTTTGGTTGGTTTAGGTTTTTTTTTTGGGGGGTGGGGGCGGGTTGGTTGGATTTTTGGTTGGTTGGGGTGGTTTGGGTCGTATTTTGGGGGAGACTGTGGGGTTTTTTGGTGGGTTTTTGATTTCTTTCGATTGTATTTTACTTTTTCTCTTTATTTTACTCCCTTTTGCCTTGATTTTATTTTTTTGCCTTTATTTTAATTTCACTTTTTGCCTTCATTTTATTTTTTTGCCTTTACTTTCATTTTACTTTTTGCCTTCAGCTTATATTTTTGTCTTTTGTTTTACTTTTTGCCTTTATTTTTTTCCTTTTATTTTACTTTTTGCCTTCATTTTATTGCCTTTTATTTTAATTTTGTCTTTATTTTTTGTCTTTTACTTTTTTCTCTTTCTCCTTTTAATTTACTTTTGGCCTTTTTTTTTTGTCTTTTATTTACTGTTTGCCTTTATTTTACTTTTTGTCTTTTATTTTAATTTTTTTCCTTTAATTTATTTTTTTGTCTTTTATTTTACTTTTTGCCTTTATTTTTTATATTTTATTTTACTTTTTGCCTTTTTTGGTCTTTATTTTCATTTTACTTCTTACATTCATTTTATTTTTTCCTTCTATTTTACTTCTTGCCTTTATTTTTTTTCTTCTATTTTACTTCTTGCTTTTCTTTTTTTTCTTTTATTTTACTTCTTGCCTTTATTTTTTGTCTTTATTTTCATTTTACTTCTTGCCTTTATTTTTTCCATTTATTTTCATTTTACTTCTTGCTTTCATTTTATTTTTTCTTTCATTTTACTTCTTGCCTTTATATTTTGTCTTTATTTTCATTTTACTTCTTGCCTTTATTTTTTGTCTTTATTTTCATTTTACTTCATGCCTTTATTTTTTGTCTTTATTTTCATTTTACTTCTTGCCTTTATTTTTTGTCTTTATTTTCATTTTACTTTTTGCTTTCATTTTATTTTTTTTCTTTCATTTTACTTCTTGCCTTTATTTTTTGTCTTTATTTTCATTTTACTTCTTGCCTTTATTTTTTGTCTTTATTTTCATTTCATTTCTTGCCTCTATTTTTTAATCTTTACTTTCATTTTACTTTTTGCCTTTAGTTTATTTTTTTTGCCTTTAGGGTTTTTTTTGTCTTTTACTTTTTGCCTTTATTTTTTTGTCTTTATTTTCATTTTACTTTTTGCTTTCATTTTACTTTTTTCTTTCATTTTACTTCTTGCCTTTATTTTGCCTTTTATTTTACTTTTTGCCTTTAGTGTATTATTTTTGCCTTTACTTTGATTTTACTTTTTGTCCTTATTTTATTTTCTTCGCTGATGCTTGTTAAAGTTCATCTTTCAGGCAAAAAAAAGAAAGCTAAAGCACAACTGTTCCCATGGACATACTTCAAAGTCCCGGCAGATATATTCCTCCCTAAACACTGCAACTATTTCAAAATCCTTTTTATTAAGACAAAAAAAAACCAGGGGGGGAGGGAGGGAGAAAGAAGGGAGTAATGTCCAGAAGGGATCAAAGGGCATTCTCCAGTCTGGCAATTGCCTTAGAAAAATGGCAGTGCTTCCATGAAATATGCCCTAAAATAATTTTGCAGCTTGGTATGTCCTAATTTCGAATTGGATGTTTATCTTGGAAAGGCTTCTATCTAACTTGTCCATAAAACAGCTCCACTTAGCTCTATGAGCCCTGTGAAAATGGAATCCAAAGCTGGCTATTAAAGGGGCCTGGAGATTGCTTCCATATGGCGTAACAGCATGGGAGTGGAGGGCTAAGGCCTACAGCAGGCGCTGCTTGGCTTGAGCTCCACATCTATCCATGGACACTCGTTGCATTACACCATAACATCTGGATTATTGCTTGTAAAGTCCCTGGGAAATATCCACTTCCCATCAAAGCCTTTATCTATCTCAGTTGTACTTTGAACGTTTTCGTATTTAACACAGTCATGTTTGATGGGATGTACTTGCTGCTTTAGGACCAAGGATTTTCCCTCCCCTTCTGCTCCTTCCTCAGAGGAGGAAGAGGCATTTGATGTCAGTTCACACAAAAAAAAAACAATCCTGGACCAAGTTTATTATCTGTGTTACAATTTCATTTCAAAACAAAGCATCCAGCTCTCTTCAAAGACACGAAAGGCAGTTGTTATCACTCTGTTTTCAAACCAAACTTGGATTCTTTTCATTTTTCAACAAGGTCAGAATTTTAGGGAGTCACTCAGTGCTGGGGACCTTCCCGCCCAAGTTCTGTAGCATACATAACCTCACCCTTTTTAGCCACTGACTTGACAGTTCAAAGGACTGTTTGGGAGGTACCCAAACCACTCCAGATTCCACAGGGTCCCAGGGAAAAACAGCACCTGCAGCTTGGCGTTATTAGAACACAGTGCAATGCATCAACTCTGACCTTCTGAACAGGTGGCCGCTAGCAAACGGCCCCCTTGAAACTCCTTTCAGGATGGCTGCACAGCTGCAAAACTCCTGTGTGCTCATCTCATATGATGGGTATGCTGATGGCCAGGTAACAGGACCTGGTTACTTTCTGGATGAGATCTAGCATCACTTTAAAGCATCACACTGGAGAGAGAGAACAAGATGTTTGCAGCTGGTTTAGGGCATAGTGCTGATCTGCAGCGCTGCAGTCTGCTTCCTGCTTCCCCCAAACCCAGCTTTACCACCATCATGGCTCTCTCTCCAAATGGAGCAGCAGAGCCCAGGAAGGCTGCTTGCTTCATGCCCCTGTCACATTAGGAATGCTTTGGATTTCCTGCACATGCCCAGGTAATTGCTGCAGTGTGTGCTCAGCAGGTCTGGGATGTCTCCTGTGCCTCATATCATCTACATGAACACCAAAGAATCACTTTGTGCGTGCTCTGCCACCCCCTCTCCAGCCTCCCTGGCTATCTGGCAGGCTGCTCCCCTGACCACCCCGATGGAAATCACAGCCAAATAGGCAGTGTCTCAGATTCCACTTGCAGTTTCTGGAAGGAAGCACATCTAGGCAAACCCAGATGTGTGGCAGACTCATGGACCCGGACTATCAATGACTCAATTTTAGTGTTGCCTGGGGAAGCCTACACTAAGGAAAATGTCTCCCAGGTGACAAGAAAATGATATTGCATTATTTATTTTAAAAGTCTCCTACCTCCTCTTCAATACCTTGCACCTACTCGTTTCAAACTGATTTGCACAGAGTTAAACTTCACAGCCTCCCTCTGAGTTGGCAAAGCCATTACACAGCAGAGAGCTGGGAAGTGCAGCGATTAGTCCAACATTACTCAGGAGCAAAACAAGCACTGAAAAATGTCACCACAAACACTTGCTCTCCTTCCAGCCATTGCTGCACTAACCTGCCTTCACAATGAGACCAGAAAAGGCAAAGCTCATATCTATACTGGCCAGAAAATGAGGACAGAACTACTTAATCAGTGACAATTTTCAAGCGTTTTTATCTATTCAGCTCTTCCCTTCCTCTGTTACCTCCCAGGCTATGAACGCCTCCACACTTGAGTACTTCAGCTCCTCCTGCTGCTGAACCAGAGCTCTTTCCAGCTGTGCTCCCAGACTGGATGCCAGGTCCTTCAGGCTTCTCCTGCTATATTTTCCCATACACTCTTTCCAGTCAGCCAGCTCACACTCTGGCTACATCCCAGACCGAAGCAAAGGTGCCTTGCAGAGGTATAGAACAGTTGGCTGAAGCACAAATCAGGCTATAGGGCTGGAAATTTGGAAACACATGCTTTAGGATGGAATTGGCACATGTCCCAAGCACAAGACACAGGACAGATTTCCTTATTCCTTCCCATCCTTCATTACTTCTGAAATCAAGATAGCCTGGAGGCTAGAATTTGAGAGGTTGTCTCCAGACAGAGCTTGGATTTTGGCTGGACTCTGTGTGCAAACAATCAGGGATACCAAAAAGGTCACCGTTAGGAGCTAATCACTGCTGTAAAATGGATAACAACTTGAACAAAAAGCATCCCTCAAACAAGCCAGCCAGAAAGAAAACAATAAGCACAAGTACATCCAGAAAAACAAAGCAGATGGGTTTAAAGTCTAAGAGCCTACTTTCACTGCAGATTTAGGGACTGAGCAACATCAGGGAAGTAACCTTCTTTGAAGCAAAAGTGTGGCCTGGTCACAGAGCAGGACTCTACCACATGAGGAATGGAAGACAGTTCTTCTCCCTGCTGCTTGGAAAGAACATTTATCTAGAAAACATCCCCTGTCTCTGGGCAGGAAAACTAGAAACAATGCTCACAACACCACTTTCAGAACCTAGTCCTTGGTTTCAAATTTAATATAAAAAACTTCTCTCTTCAACTTTCAGCTTTTACTACTTTCTGGTTCTGGTTTAAAGAAAGCTGGACAAGAACGAGCAGGTGGGACACATTCTGCCATCACACAGCCAAATGCATGAAACAAATGTGAATGATGCAGTTTGAAGGGAAAGAACCAGCTCACTGACCCAGCTTCACAAAGTCCTCTAGGAGCTCAAGTCTCCCTGATAGCACCATTTGTATGTAATCTCCCTCTATAGGCAGCCAGAAAATCCCCTCTGGTGCATCAGGGCTGCTTTCAAATCTGTCACTTCTCCTGACACACACACGTAACGTGCCCCAAGTTCAAACTTGGTTTTGAAGCAATAAAGAGACGCAGAAAAATCGTACATTTAAATGACACAGCGAGGTGGCCAAGTGTGAAGCAAGCCCATCTCTCCCATCTTTCATTTAAAAGGATGAGACAGGACAACAGAAACCCTGCTGCAGTCCCTGTGAAGAGGTCACCATCAAAACTGGGCCATGTAATTTGCCATTTGAGAAAAAAACAACACCACACAAACAAGAAGACTCTTTGGACCCTTCCTCATTAGGCAGGGAAACCATTTTGCAGAGGCAGCCTCCCCTTGGGAAAGAGAAGAGGGCAGCGAGAAAGGCAAGTGAACCGACAGGAGATTGCCGCCACGACGCGTGACCCTGTGGCAACCAAGTCCCTCCGCTCCACAGAGCGCTTGGAGAGCCTCGCTGCCCACAGGGTGTTGTGGGAGGAAGCCAAATACAATGAGGCAGGCAAAAATGAAACCTAACAGCCCAAGCAGAGAAGAAAAAAAAAAGGAAGAAAGAGGAGAGTTGAGGGATTTTCCCCCACCACTGAGATGCACTTGGGTCCAGTCAGCCTTTCAGCCAATTTATTCAATCAGCTTAGGCTATCAAGGTGGCAATTGCGTCACTTTTGTATCAGAACTCAACTGCTGCGGGTCAATCCACCCCGAGCAAACCTGCTTATTTGCTTCATAGATGTTCAACACTCAAAGCTTATTGAGCTGTACAAATGCTGGAAATAGCGTGCAGGGCACTCAGGGTGAGGCTCAAGCCACCCAGGACAAACAAGGCTACTGAGCAGCGGCGTGTTGGGCTCCAGCAGAGACAGCTACCAACTCCCTCTGCACCCCAGATAGCTCCAGAAAGAGAAACAGAAAAGAGGGGAGAGCTTGCCAATACACAGATACAAATGCAAACATTAATAGTGCCTAACAGCATCCTCTTCCCTTTGCTGTGCCACATTCCATGAGAAAGAAGAAAGCAGCCCTCTTGGAGACAGCTCCCACAGAGGACAATACTGTTCTCAGCTCTTATGAAAAATGAGGGATCTGGATGTGCTGCCCATGTCTTGGGAGTCCACCCAAAAGTGTGATGACTCCCTTCTAGTAGCAGGGAAAAGCATATATATATATACACTTTGTAATCAACAGATAGTTAAATCATCCAGTTCAGCAGCTCTTGCACCAAAATGATTTAAAAGACAATGTTTGGTTGCTGGAATCTTTCCTGCATACTATCTATGATGACTGTCAGCCAACTGCAGCTAGACTGAAGATCTGGTACTGCTGTTCATTTTGCTGTTGTCTGAAACACAGCTTTTTCCTCTCTGAAAACCAAAGGAACTCAAAGAACACACACAAAGAAGGCACAGCATCTACAGCAACACATCTGAACACCTTCACCAGTCTGGCATGGAGTTGCATCAAGTATTAACAGCATCAGAGGTGCTAAGTGGAGGGAATTTAGGGAGTCAGAATCTCCCCAAAGCAATGTGAAAAGACTCACTCAGGACACAGAGGTACCTCATAACATAAAATGTCCATATTTGAGGTATAAACAGATTTCTTTCATATGGGCCATACAGTTACAAAAGCAGCGCATGTTAGACTCATTTTGTCCATCCTTACAATTTTCCCTGTGTAGAAGAATATGTTCCCTGTGCAGAAGAAAAGCTGAATATTACAGAAGAGGTCAGCTATAGATCAGAATAAACCCAAAAAAAACCCCAAACAAACAAAGGAAAAACACCAAACCATGGAAACTCTTTCAAACACAAAACCTTCATTTACCTAAACCTACAGAGATGAAGTTTCCATCTGCCTCAGTTCGGCTGCTCAAGTGGAAAGTATAAAGCCTTTTTCTCCTGCAACAATCAACCTGAGCCAGCTCAGCAGCCAAAAAAGGAGACGAGTTTGTCTATCTGTTACAGAGCTCTCTCCATTTCCCCTGCCCTCCTTTTTCCCTGTGTCTTTATCTCGTCCAGCAACACTGTTTTCTCCCCCATCACAGTCTCTGGCTATTCTTCTGTAACCTCTTGTGCCTTCCCTAGACACCTATATTCCCCATGCACACAATTTTTCTTCCCAGCCTTTATGTTCTGCCACAAACTGCTAGTACTGCTTCCCCAGACCAGAGTTTCCTAACTAAAGATGGTTATTGATGTACAGCAGTGGTGTTTTAGTGCAGTAGCAGAATCAATAAACTAGGAAATACTGCTTTGTCAGATTTTTTTCCAGCGCATGCTGGGAAATATTTTTACTGCCTTTGGATGGTCACAAAGCTTTTCTTTAGAGATCACACCGAAGCATGAACTGTGTCTTCTTCCCTGGGAAGAACTGAAGCTCTCCTACCCTCTAGTGACTGGAACAGAATAGAGCACAGGGTTGCAGCTCTGAGTTTTTTTTCCCCTCCTCTTTTAAACAATACTTTTGCTTCTAACTCAGCTCTGTGCTCCAGCATCTCCTCCTTTTAAATTTAAAACATGCTGAGGCAGAAGTCAGAGTCTTGAGAACTGAATGATCAGTGTGGGTTTTGCTTGTCTTGGACTTTGTTCCTTCTGCAAACTACTATATTTTTGAATCACAGAATCAACCAGGTTGGAAGAGACCTTCAAGATCATCCAGTCCAACCTAGCACCCAGCCCTAGCCAATCAACTACACCATGGCACTAAGTGCCTCATCCAGGCTTTTCTGAACACCTGAAATGAAACATTAATGATAATCTCCAAATAGTGCAATGGACATCCACTGGGGCCTGTTCTGGATGAAAACTATATGACCTCAACTACCTGAAGGGAGGCTGTAGCCAGGTGGAGGGTGGGCTCTTCTCCCAAGCAACCAGCAATAGAACAAGGGGACACAGTCTCAAGTTGTGGTGGGGAAAGTCCAGGCTGGGTGTTAGGAGGAAGTTGTTGCCAGAGAGAGTGATTGGCATTGGAATGGGCTGCCCAGGGAGGTGCTGGAGTCACTGTCCCTGGAGGTGTTCAAGAAAAGTCTGGATGAGGCACTTGGTGCCATGGTCTGGTTGATTGGCTAGGGCTGGGTGGTAGGTTGGAGTGGATGAGCTTGGAGGTCTCTTCCAACCTGGTTGATTCTATTCTATTCTATCCTATGCTGTTCTGTTCTATAGAAGACCAAGGGAACCAAGTTCTGTAGATATGTAGCAACACACAGATCTTGGAAACCCTGTTACACTGCTGATAATGAAAACTCCTTGCTTGCCTCCATCCCAAAACCAAACGGAATGTCCACACTCACAAGAGCAACCAGAAGAAATATTGCCTCACAAGTTCCCCAAGTGATAAAAAGCAACCCAAACCATTACTCCAGGATCTAGGAGACACACAGTTCAGCTCCAGCACCAACTACTGGCCACCTTTCAGGTATCCTTGAGCAGATCTGATTTCCCATAGCTACTGTTTTTTTTTTAATGTATTTACACTTATTTCCTCATCAAAGACAAGGTCTTTCCAAAGCTCTTTGCTGAATGGGATCTTACTGTCACTGGCTCTAGCCACTATAATAGGGCCTACATTACAGGAAAACAGCAGCAATTTCTCATTCCATTAAAAAAAATAGGTAAAAAAATCAAATAAAATAATCCTACTGGCTGGATGTTAGGAGGAAGTTCTTCACAGAGAGAGTGATTTGCCATTGGAATGGGCTGCCCAGGGAGGTGTTGGAGTCACCATCCCTGGAGGTGTTCAAGAAAAGACTGGATGAGGCGCTTAGTGCCATGGTCTGGTTGACTGGCTAGGGCTGGGTGATAGGTTGTACTGGATGAGCTTGGAGGTCTCTTCCAACCTCACTGATTCTATGATTCTATGATTCAGAGCTTTCTGATATTTACACTTTGCTTCAGAAGATGGCACAAAGATGTTGGGAGAGGACTTCGTTGTTTTTAAGATAAAAGATGGATTACCTTGGATGAAGTTCGCTTCTTCCGACTTGACCACCTCTATTCATGAGTTTCCACCATCACACCAAAGAGAATCCAGAGAGAAGAGAAAGAGAATGAGTGAAATAGTGAAAAGGTTTAGTAAAACAGTTCCAACAGAAGCTTTAACAATCTATTACTAACAGCTGATTACTAAGTAGGGAGACTAAATAGGGAGGTGGATCTACTGCTGCATGCATAGAATAAGGGTTGGAAGAGACCACAAGGATCATCTAGTTCCAAATCCTCTGCCATGGGCAGGGACACCTCACACTAGATCAAGCTGTCCATAGCCTCATCCAGCCTGGCCTTAAACACCTCCAGGGGTGGGGCTTCCACCACCTTCCCCTGCAACCTCTTCCAGGCTCTCACTACCCTCATGCTGAAGAGCTTCTTCCTAACATCCAGTCTGAATCTCCCCATTTCTAGCTTTGTTCCATTCCCCCCAGTCCTATTGCTACCTGACAGCCTAAAACATCTCTCCCTTTGTGAAGCTTTCTTGTAAGCCCTTCACTTCATCTGCCTCCATTCCCTCATGGAATGTAACAACCAACTCAAAATACCTGCATTGCATCCAAAACAAAAGGAGGAAATTTTAAATAATTTAAAAAAAAAAGAAAGTTAAAAATCAAGAATAAAAAGTGGAAGGAGCCAGAGCCATTAGTAAGAAACATGGCTTCGACTTTTGGTGCCATCTGGTTGTACAGAAAGGTAATTTTAAAAGGAACAAAAAGAAAAAGAGGGGGGAAAAAATCACCTTGCTGCTAAGTGCTAATGGGTACAGAACCATTTTGCTGTTCTGATTCCACTGGAAATGGTTGAGCAATTTGCATTTGAAATAAGAGGGCTTAAAACATTGCCTTTAAAAAAAAACCAACAAACCCAGCATTTCAGTGAGCACCAACTCTTATTGTCTGCACTCTGACTGTTAACTAAGCACCCCAAGAGTACCAAAAGCTGCTCCTTTTAAACCAATTTTCTCTTTCACTGGCTAGGTCCACTTCAGCCATTGCCTTCCTCAAAAATCCCAGAAGAATCCTTGAGGTTCTTTTGGCTAAATTTCATCAGCAAAAAAAAATAAAATTAACTTCATTTCTTTGTTTTCCCCCTTCCTGTATATGCCACTCTTGCACAAGTCAGAGAGGGAATTCACATTCTGGATAAAAGCCACCTCATAATATTGATATAGAAATCTGACAAGGATGTTTTGAACGTGGTCATGACACTTTTAACTGATCACATAGAATCAACCAGGTTGGAAGAGATCTCCAAGATCATCCAGTCCAACCTAGCACCCAGCCCCATCCAAGCAACTAGACCATGGCACTAAGTGCCTCAGCCAGGCTTTGCTTCAACACCTCCACCACCTCCCTGGGCAGCCCATTCCAATGCCAATCACTCTCTCTGTGAAGAACTTCCTCCTAACATCCAGCCTATACTTCCCCTGGCACAGCTTGAGACTGTGTTCCCTTGTTCTGTTGCTGGTTGCCTGGCAGAAGAGACCAACCCCACCTGGCTACAACCTCCCTTCAGGTAGTTGTAGACAGCAATGAGCTCTGCCCTGAGCCTCCTCTTCTCTAGGTTAAACAACCCCAGGTGCCTCAGCCTCTCCTCATAGGGTTTGTGTACCATGCCCCTCACCAGCTTCGTTGGCATTCTCTGGACACCTTCCAGCACCTCAACATCTCTCTTGAATTGAGGGGCCCAGAACTGGACACACATACTGAGGTAGAATGAGCTTGGAGGTCTCTTCCAGCCTGGTTGATTCTATGATTCTACACAAGAGAGAGGCATCTGGCTGCTGTTGTCTACACAGCTTTCACCCAGGCACACATTGGGCTTGTTTTTGAAGATGTGATCAATCTCCATTTCAATATTGAGTCTCAAAGGATGAAAAACAAAGGTGGCATTTCCCAATAAATCTGATCATGCCAGCATTTTTTGCCTCTTTTCTCCACACAGCCACTCCAGCTACACATTTGTTTTCCTGTGTCACTTACATTTCTCTTGAAGTCTCCTTGCTTGACTGCTAGACTCAAATTCAATACAATCACTCCCATGTCATCTTCCAAACTGTTGGGATCTTCCAGTTTTAAAACCTGTTCAGTAGTTCTACAAGCAAAAAAAAAAACCACAACAACCACAAATGTGCATTTATTGACTCCAGTTAACTCGAGTTGATTATTAAAGGTCAGGCTGAGCTGTGCAAATTTCAGCTTCTTGCCTGAAATTGCCCATATTGAGTTGAAATGTTAAAATGGGAAGCCTGGAGGGTTCCTTATGAATTCAGACAAAATATACCCCCCCACCTAATAGTGCAGACTAGCAACTACATAACATTGCTTCATGGTAGAAGAAGAAGGAGGCTCCTTATAAGAAGGGGAGGCTCCCAGGTGACCTTCTTGTGGCCTTCCAGGATCTGAAGGAGGCCTACAAAAAAGCTGGGGAGGGACATTTTAGGCTACCAGGTAGTGACAGGACTAGGGAGAATGGAGCAAAGCTGGAGGTGGGGAGATTCAGACTGGACATGAGGAGAAAGTTGTTGAGCATGAGAGTGGTAAGAGGCTGGAATGGGTTGCCCAGGGAGGTGGTTGAAGCCCCATGCCTGGAGGTGTTTAAGGCCAGGCTGGATGAGGCTGTGTGCAGCCTGCTCTAGGGTAGGGTATTTCTGCCCATGGCAGGGGGGTTGGAACTAGATGATCCTTGTGGTCTCTTCCAACCCTGACTGGTTCTATGATTGCATGTTTTTAACTCTCCGTGTGCAGATGCACGCTGAATTAAGTTGCTACTGCCTCCACTGTGCAGGAAGGAAGTGCAACCAAAAAACTCACCCAAGTGAATTTTCTAATATTAATGGCTTAGATTCCCCTCCCAAGACCTGTGTTCTGCCTTTCTCCTGCCTGTGTTTAACCTCCCTCTGTGACACTATTTGCCCTCCAAAAAAGAGAATGCTGGCATTTACCTGGTAGCACTCTCTCCTGGATAAACTCATCAATGTTTCTAGCAGCTCACACTGCAGCCACAGGGGCTGTTGGACTCCTGCACAGGGAAAGCTCATTTGCTCCAAAAAAAAAATAGCCACACAGCAAGGGAGTATGAAAGAGAGAACTAAAACTTGAATTCCTGGCTTCCAGCTCTACATTGAGACCAAGCAGCAGCAGACAAAAGGCACAGGGCTTGTCTCTGTACTAAATCAGGGCCAGATGAGCTGCTGTGGGGATGGATGGCTGCGGGGGGTGGGGAAGACTGGAAACAGGGTGCTCACAGCCTGCCAGACAAACCACTCCCATGCCCACCACCATCTATGTAGGGCTGAGAAGGGGTCTCAACCTTCTCCCTCCCTTCTTCTTCACCTCCATAAATTATTCTGGTGCAGCTCTCCCTAAACAATGCCACATATGAGACTCTCATTCTTGTTCCTAGATGTGAAAAGCAGTGGGTGCCTTCTGCTGAACTGGGCTCCATCCAGGTTGGATTCAAATCCAGTACACAATGCTGGATAAAAATAGGCATTTACAGGATTATTCAAGAGAAACCTTTCGAAATGCACTTCCCACCAATCCATCAAAATGCTTTTGCATGAAGAGACAAATCCCAAGCTACAGCAAAAGCATTTCACTATTTACCTGCATTAGTAACCTTTAATTAAGTAGATGTATTACCTATTGAGTTCAAGCTCAGCAAGCGCTACAAACGCCGAACCCATGAAGTCTGAGGAGGTTAAGTCTCGATCGTACACCTGGTAGTAAAACAGAACAAACAGAATCATAGAATCAACCAGGTTGGAAGAGACCTCTAAGATCATCCAGTCCAACCTATCCCCCAGCACTATCCAATCAACTAGACCATGGCACTAAGTGCCTCACCCAACCTAACACCCAGCCCTGTCCAGTGGGAGAAATGATCACATTTCTGCTTTTTCACATCATAAGCCAACCAATAAAAGAACAGAAATGCTCAGCCCTTTCAGTTCAATTTTGTATTTGAGAGATCAAAGCCTAGATATAATTCAGGGATAATTTTCCATCTCCTTGCTTTAATTCATATTTTTAACTAAATATTTAAACAGCATTTGGAAAGTATCCCCTTCATATTATGTCAACAGAGCGATGTGTGCCGCTACGGATCGTGCCTGTTCCTTTATGCTCAGCACGATGGCATAACGAAATGCTGCATGAAAATCAGGTACTTCTGGCTACAGATGTTTTAGCAATTAGTGCTCACAACTGGTAGCTTGCAGTTCTGGTAACTGTAACGTTACTCATAATGAGAAAAGGCTTTGCTACTTGTCACGGCTGCATCCCAGGCAATAATTCTGTTCCACCCAGCCAAATCGCACTCTTAAAACGTGCTTATGAAACCACTGCTGGTTTCACTGAGCTTGCACAAGTGTAGAAGGGGGAGCAAGCAGAATTTTGCTCCACAGCTTTAAACACAACCATGTCAAGGAGTTTTATTTCAGCTGGGGGGTTTTGGAGCCAGCAAGTAAAACGCAAGAGTAAAGTCTGGAAAAGACATAGGCGCACTTTAATTTGGAATTGTTGAAACTCTTCGACCTCCACAGTGAATAAAAAAATCAGTAAGTTTCTAAAGCTCAAAATAATCACTCATATATATATATATATATATAAATCTATCATTAAAAAGAAATAAATCTAAACCCAAAACCTACCTTGATCCAGAGCTTTTGATCGAGGTTCTGTACAGGCAGCACAACAGTTTCATCCCAAACTGGGTTGAGGTTCTTGTAGACAACTTTACTTTTGTATAGAGTCTTCCCATTCAGTTTAAACTTCACATATGGGTCACTTGTACCTACAATAATTAATAAAGTAGATAGATTTGCATGCCCCCAAGCTTAAATTGTTTCCATAAAACAATAAGCAACAACAACAAATGGTAATGACTCGTTTTATACATGTAAAAATTGCTACTTCCTACAGGAAAGTAGCCAGGTGGGGTTGGGCTCTTCTGCCAGACAACCAGCAACAGAACAAGGGGACACAGTCTCAAGTTGTGTCAGGGGAGGACTAGGCTGGGTGTTAGGAGGAAGTTGTTGGCAGAGAGAGTGATTGGCATCGGAATGGGCTGCCCTGGGAGGTGGTGGAGTCACTGTCCCTGGAGGTGTTCAAAAAAGCCTGGATGAGGCATTTAGTGCCATGGTCTGGTTGGTTGGATAAGGCAGGGTGCTCGTTTGGACTGGATGAGCTTGGAAGTCTCTTCCAACCTGGTTGATTCTATAATTCTATCATTCCATTCTATGAAATCTCCAGAATGGAACCACAGAGTTGTCTGAAAGCAGGCAACAAAAAGTCTTCATTTTGCTTGATCTCTGCTGAGTTATTCTTAAAGAACATTAATTACTCTTTAGTAACTTAATTGGCATTTTAATTTGGGAATAGGGCAAACATAGGCAGGGCTCTTTACAGCTCAGCTAACAACTTAAAGTGTGGAAAAGAGAATCATAGAATCAACCAGATTGGAAGAGACCTCCAAGCTCATTCAGTCCAACCTAGCACCCAGCCCTATCCAGTCAACTAGACCATGGCATCATCCTGTGACTAAGAATATATAAAAAGAGCAAAACTCAAAAGCATCATAGCTTGGACAGGAGCTAGAGAGGAACCAGTCACAATAGATAAAAGACCCTTTGAGGATTTCATCACTGCCATCACCTGCCAATTTGCTGAAATTCAACATTTTCAGTTTCAGTGAAAAAAAAACACTGACATGATCCACCAGCTCTGGGTAAAAAAAAACACACACAGAAGAAACTCCATAAAGACAACAACCAATATTCAGGTAAGGCATTTTTTAATCCAAGTGGCACAATTTGGCATGGCAATGATGGCCCACATTTTTTTATGGAGCAGATGTCCATGGATGGAACATGAAGCTGGTGCCACTCGGCAGCAATAGAAATACTCGCAGCTGTCAAAAGGAGCACAGAAGAGGGAATTGACTTTTTATTGTTGTTATTAAAGCAGCAGCACCTGTACTAACACCAATCACTGTGCAGGACCCATACAACCAGAGGAACAAGGTGCACAAAGGATTTAAGTAGGTAGTAGATTTAGGAATGCATACAGACTTGGTTAAAAAAGAATCTCACAAGCTGCAAATAAGGGAAAGAAAAGAAACTGAGGTGCAGTAGTATTTGTAATTAACCAATCTCAGATGCCATCCATCTGTCATAATCAATATTGTCTATATTATACCTTGTATTTGGAATTAAAAGTCCCTCCTAATAGATGGATTTCATTAGATAGTGCTGTGTGATAGTCCCGGCTGCTCCTGAGCCTACAGCGTCGGCTGCAGGCAGGGAATCATAGAATCAACCAGGTTGGAAGAGACCTCCAAGATCATCCAAGTCCAACCTAGCACCCAGCCAGGTCCAGTCAACCAGACCATGGCACTAAGTGCCTCAGCCAGGCTTTGCTTCAACACCTCCAGGGATGGTGACTCCACCACCTCCCTGGGCAGCCCATTCCAATGCCAATCACTCTCTCTGACAACAACTTCCCCCTAACATCCAGCCTAGACCTCCCCTGACACAACTTGAGACTGTGTCCCCTTGTTCTGTTGCTGGGTGCCTGGCAGGAGAGACCAACCCCCACCTGGCTACAGCCTCCCTTCAGGTAGTTGTAGACAGCAGTGAGGTCTGCCCTGAGCCTCCTCTTCTCTAGGCTAAACAACCCCAGCTGCCTCAGCCTCTCGTTATAGGGTTTGTGCTCCAGGCCCCTCACCAGCTTTGTTGCCCTTCTCTGGACACCTTCCAGCACCTCAACATCTCTCTTGAATTGAGTAGCCCAGAACTGGACACAGTACTCAAGGTGTGGCCACAGTGTTAAGTCCAGGGGCAGAATAACCTCCCTTGTCCTACTGGCCACACTGTTGAAAGAACAAATCTGACACCAGACATCACATTTGAAAACAATCTGAGCCTGTCCTCCCCAACCCCAGTGACATACTGGCTGACAAGTGTGTGGCAGTTCAGGATAACTCAGTGTAGGACCAAAACTCAGTCTTGTCAGGAATTTGGGGAAACAGTGAGAAAGTGGAAAATCCATATTTAAACATCCAAAGCTCTGAGCAGCATTGTGTGAAGACAGACTGACTCAAAGCAAGCAACTATCTGCAATTCCAGAGTAAAGAGCTGAGCTCCTGGGCCACACAGACTTGGTTTTATGAATTAGAGAAAGTTTTTACTGTGTTTTCATTTCAAAAGTGAAAGGTTGCAGAACCCTAACCAATTCTGCACAAGGGTGCCTCATTCACAGAAAGCCAGCTGAAAACATCAGCTGGTTTTCAAACGCTACCTGCAGCCGACCCTTTCCCTGAGGAATGATTGTTGAAATCAACTCCCCAGAATGCTGTGAATTTAAAAGAAGATTCTTTTTCTTCTCCTCTAAGAGAGAATAACAAGGGCCTGATCTAAAGCCAGAGACATCAGAGGGCAGCTTCTCATTGTTTTCAGTGGGTTAGGACTAGTCCTTTCCCCAGAATCCTTCTTAGAACTATGATTATATTCTTATATAAAAGGTACAGCACATTTTCTATGAGTGGGAACACACAGATAAATCATGGGCCCCATACTGTGAGCAGCAGCCTTCAAAGGATGTAGGAGTTAAGAAATGACAGCACAGCTCTTATTTTCTTAAATAACTATTAAAAAAAAAACAAATACAGAAACAAAACATAACAAAAACCCAAGAGAATAACAAAAAATATCCACCAAAACCTAATCCTTGCTTTCCATTTCCAGGGTAAGCAGGAATAAGTTGCATTATTAAAAATAATAGCAGTAATAATAATGTCCACAACCTACTCTGTGCATGAAATAACCACTGGCTGAGAGAAGGAAAGCAACTGATGAAATGAAAACATGAAGAGGGTGATGGAGGCAGATGGGCTCAACTAGAACTCTTCTGCTTTGGGCACATAATGATGAAATGAAAACATGAAGAGGGTGATGGAGGCAGGTGGGCTAAAACTAGAACTCTTCTGCTTTGGGCATATAATGATGAAATGAAAACATGAAGAGGGTGATGGAGGCAGATGAGCTCAACTAGAACTCTTCTGCTTTGGGCATATAATGATGAAATGAAAACACGAAGAGGGTGATGGAGGCAGGTGGGCTCAACTAGAACTCTTCTGCTTTGGGCATCTATTGATGAAATGAAAACATGAAGAGGGTGATGGAGGCAGGTGGGCTACAACTGGGACTCTTCTGCTTTGGGCATCTAATTGATGAAATAAAAACATGAGGAGGGTGATGGAGGCAGGTGGGCTACAACTAGAACTCTTCTGCTTTGGGTACATAAATTCCATGAGGGCAAAACCTGAAAAACTGAGAGAGAAAGAGGAGACAGAGAAACAGCCAGAGGGTTCAACAACTGCAAGTATAAAACTCCAGGCCCTTTCACAAGGATGGAAAGCAAGAAGATTATCACTAAATAAGCATCCCAATTGCATTATTGCCCTGAAAGCTTTCCAGACTCTTATTTAGTAAAGGAAAATAAAAGAGGGGGAAGGGCTGCCCGGGACTGCTCGTGTGAGCCAGGCTTTAGCCATCATTCTTATACAGGAAGAATTCCTTCCTTTATATTTACATATATTTACACACATTTATACACACACGTTTATTAAGTGAATATCTATTTCAATATGTTTGTACTTAAGGATATTAGTATTTAAATATAGATCTAAATATATATGTACGAGAAAACAAAAGGAGCGAGCAAGAAAAAGCTCCAATAAAAAGAGGCCTTTAATTAAATAAGATTGCTACTCTGGGATCAAGCCTTCATGCTTGTCAGCTTACTCTCAAAATAAACATCTCAAACCAGGGCCTCAGTGGTGTCACTTACTCCAGCAAGGCAGCCTGGGTAATCCCTCGCTATCTTGACAGCTCCAGAATGTTCACACTGCTTCACGGCTGAGCGGCGGCACTCGCGTGGAAGGGGAGAATATTAACGCCGGGAATTAATAGGAAGGAAAGGGGATGATGGTTTACAAAAGCCAAGCAAGGGAAAGGTGTCAAGTTAGCATCAGTGTTAATTGTGAGGGAGGATAATTGCGGAGGGGCGCGGGCTCCGGCGGCGCTCGCCAGCCTGCCTGCCTGCCTGTCAGAGCGGGGGAACATCTCAACTAGGCAGGCGGCGGAAAGGGGTCGGCAGCTCCCCGATCGCACAAACGATGCCTCCATGCTGCCAAACAGATGGACTTGCACCTCTGTGGTAGGAGATGGTGTGCACCAGGGCTCAGTGGACATCACTAGGATGAACCTGGATGGCCAGGAGAGAAATGATGGGGGGGGAAGGAGGAAAGCGTATGGCACTGCAGATCTTTTGGGGGCTTTCCAAGGAGCCCCTCAAGTTGCTCACTGGATGTTGGGCAAAGTCCCTGTACCTCCTTCACAGAATCACAGAATTAATTAAGTTGGAAAAGACTTTTGAGGTCACCGAGTCCAATCTATCACCTAAATCTTCTAATTAACTAAACCATGGTACTAAGAGTCTCATCTAGTCTTCTTTTAAACACCTCCAGGGATGGGGACTCAACCACCTCCCCAGGCAGCCCATTCCAATGCAAATCACTCTTGCTATGAAGAACTTCTTCCTAACATCCAGCCTAAACCTGCCCCGGTACAGCTTAAGACTGCATCCTCTTGTTCTGTTGCCTGGGAGAAGAGACCAACTCCACCTGGCTACAACTTCCTTTCAGGTAGTTGTGGAAAGCAATGAGGTCTGCCCTGAGCCTACTCTTCTCCAGGCTGAATAACCCCAGCACCCTCAGCTGCTTCTCGTAGGGCTGTGCAATCTCCTTTCATCATTGTATCCATTTCTGTCTTTAAGACACCCTAGATTACATGCAGATAATAAAAACAAGTTTAAAAGGGAGACAGGGAATAAAAAATAAGCCAGGTGGGCAAGGCTCACCTGACAGGATGAACAGCAAAGACTGCAAACTATTAACTGCTTTTGAGTTCAAAGCTGGAGGCCTTCTGGATTCAAGACCTGAAGGAAGTATGTCTGGATCTACTAACAGGATGTTAAGGGTTGGAAGGGACCCAAGGAGATCGTCGAGTCCAATTCCCCCTGCCAGAGCAGGACCATACCATCTAGCACAGATCACAGAGGAACACATCCAGACAGGCCTTGAAAGGCTCCAGAGAAGGAGACTCCACAGCCTCTCTAGGGAGCTTGTTCAAGTGCTCTGTGACTCTCCCCTCGCGTTGAGGTGAAGCCTCTTGTGCTGCAACTTACATCCATTGCTCCTTGTCCTATCCCAGGGAGCAAGTTAGAAGAGCCTGTCCCCACCCTCCTGACCAGCCCTCAGATGCTTACAAACATTTATTAAATTCCCTCTCAGTCTTCTCTTCTCCAGACTAAAAAGCCCCAGGTCCCTCAGCCTCTCCTTATAAGCCATGCCCTCCTGTCCCCTCATCGTCCTCGTAGTCCTCCGCTGGATCACCTCCCAACCTGTACTGGTGCAGTTTATTATTCCTTCCCAGATGCAGGACTCTGCACTTGTCCTTGTTGAACCTCATTTGGCTCCTTTGTGCCCAGCTCTCAGTCTGTCCAGATCTCACTGGATGGCCTCACAGCCTTCAGCTGTACCAGTCAAGCCTTTCAGTTTGATGGCATCAGCAAACCTGCTGAGCAGACTCTGTCCACTCATCAATGTCATTGATGAAGATGCTGAACAAGACTGGACCCAGCACTGATCCCTGGGGGACTCCACTGGTTACAGCTCTCCAGTTGGACCTAGCATCGCTGATCACCACTCTTTGAACTCTGTCTTGTAACCAACTATTTGCTAGAGACAATCTACAATTTAGCCTTTTCAGGAGCCATTTCCCAGTGAAGGCAGCCAAGACAACTTTTCAGCACATGCACTCAGGCCCTTTTACAATGCAAGACTTGAATCTATTCAACTCAGTCACACCAACTGTAGCAATGGCAATGGGGCAATGCAAGAAGACCAGTTCTGGAAATCAGTAGACAATTTAGGCCAAGACAAACACTTTTCTTGGGAAAAGCAATGTGTGATGGTTTGAGGTCAATGTAAATGTTACACAATGACAACAAGGTTGTGACAGCAAAATATATGGAAATAATACATAAAGCAATCAGGATTTTCTGCTTCTCAGCCTCAATCAAACTCAGTAAGAGTAAAAAGAAAGGACAACCTCTATAAAAGGTCTAGTTGAGGATGCACCTGCTGACTGCAGGGGCACTGGACGAGATGACCTTTGGAGGTTCCTTCCATCCCAGACCATTCTATGATTCCATCATATGAACTTTTAGGTCACAACAACCCCAAACAATGATACGGGCTTGGGGCAGTGCAGCTGGAGAGCAACCTGGCAGAAAAGAATCTGGAGGTTGTAATAGATAGGAGCTGAATATGAGCCAGCAGTGTGCCCAGGCACCACGAAGGCCAATGGCAGCCTGGCTGGGATTAAAAATACTGTGGCCAGCAGGAAGAGGGAGGTGATTGTCCCCTTGGACTTGGCTTTGGAGAGGCCACACTTCAAGTGTTGTGTTCAGTTCTGGGCACCACAATATAAGAGAGATGTGGAGGTGCTGGAGCAGGTCCAGAGGAGGGCAATGAAGCTGGGGAAGGGCCTGGAGAATAAATACTATGAGGAGTGACTGAGGGAGCTGGGGATGGTTAGTGTGAGGAAGAGGAGGCTGAAGGAAGTCCTCATTGCTGTCTACTACCACCTGAAGGGACATTGTGGAAAGGCTGCTGCTGGGCTCTACTCACAGGGAACTGGAGACAGAACAAGGGGAAACAGCCTCAATCTGATGCTGGGGAGGTTTAGACTGGACATTAGGAAAGAGTTTTTCACAAAGAGAGTGTTCAGGGACTGGAATGAGCTGCCCAGGGAGGTGGTGGAGTCACTCACCCTAGGTGTGTTTAAGGTTGGTTTGGATGTGGTGCTCAGGGCTATGGTTTAAGGTGAATCTTGTAGAGTAGGGTTCTAGGTTGAACTTGGTGACCCTAAGCAGGGGTGATTCTGTGGCTTGTTTTCCAGGTAGGGAAAGAACCACACTTCTCAGCATCGATGCTCCCTTGAATGCATGCAATACCTATTTTACTTCTAACGTCTTCCTATCACTCAAAAAAAGCAACGGGTGCTAGCAGACTAAACGTCAGCTAAAACCTCAACAAGCTTCAGTAAGCAGAAGTTGCTGGGACTGAGCAGCAGGGGAAGGCTTAGACCCAAGAAACTGTTAATGGTGTTTTTAAATGGATACTGCTGCCCTCTAGCAGCTACCGAGAGGTGGATCCCATCAGCTGCGTTTAATACTCCTACACACTTCCTTCATCACTAGAAAAGAAAACCCCAAACCACACAAACCCAGCTATAATTTCATGCCACACACTATTTTACAGGAGTACACTTACTGGAAATGTAGAATATGAAACAAGACTCATTACTTACATATTATTACCAAGATGCCTAAAAAGTCCTGGATGAAAAAAAAACCCAACCCAGAATAATGAAATCAAAGAACAGTGTGAAATATAACCTAAACCTTCTTAAAGGGTTTGTGTGTGTGTGTTTAAAAGCTGGATTTTAATCTGAAGGAGGAAATGAAGGGTTTATTTTATGTGCATGTAAAGAATATTTTCTCTTCTACAAATCTGCCTAGAAATAGAATTAGTGAAGTTATTTACAGTGAGGACTAAAAGGCATTTTAAAATGGAACAGACACTTCTCCTTTCAAGTGGAAAAGCACTATATTCTTGTAGTGAAATAGCAGAGATCAAGGCTAAAAGGGGAAATCAGGGGGAAGAAGGAGGTAAGAGAAAAAAAAAAGAAGTATTCTGCTGGCAGGAAATTCAGATAATTTTGGGAAGTTTTGTGCCCAGCTAGTTTTATGTGGCCAGATGGAAATGAAACATTGCTTGGAAACAAGCATTGCCAATAGGTTCCAAGGGAAGATAAATCAAGAAACAAACAAAACCACCCTGCAAAGCATGAAAAAACTATCACTACAAAAACATTCATAAACCCCAAAGAGCAGAGAAGTGTGAAGAATGTACGTAAGCCCAAAATTGATGGGGGGGAAAAGAGGAGGGGAGGTGGGGGAAGCCTGAGCTGAGAATTAGAATGAAAGAGAGGCAGATGCAGGATGTTCTACGCAAGAGATTTCAGACACAGCGTTTTTAAAATGCTCAGGGAACAAAGAAAAACTGCAAGGTTGTTCCAAAACACCATTGATGTATGTTAGGGACACAATGACACAAGGAACAGATCAGAGACCAATGGGATGAGATTTAACAGAGTCAGAAGTGGGGTTCTGCACTTTGGCCACAATGGCCCCAAGCAGGGCAGGAGGCTGGGGGCAGAGTGGCTGGAGAGTAGCCCGAAGGAAAAGGACCTGGGGGTGCTGGTAGATAGTAGCTGAAGATGAGCCAGCAGTGTGCCCAGGTGGCCAGGAGAGCCAATGGCATCCTGGCCTGGATCAGGAACAGTGTGGCCAGTAGGACAAGGGAGGTTATTCTGCCCCCGTACTCAGCAGAGTACAGGTCAGGCCACACCCTGAGTACTGTGTCCAGTTCTAGGCCCTTCAATTCAGGAGAGATGTTGAGATACTGGAACATGTCCAGAGAAGGGTGACAAAGCTGGTGAGAGATCTGGAGCACAGCCCTGTGAGGAGAGGCTGAGGGATCTGGGGGGGTGCAGCCTGCAGAAGAGGAGGCTCAGGGCAGAGCTCATTGCTGTCTACAACTACCTGAAGGGAGGCTGTAGACAGGTGGAGGTGGTCTGTTCTGCCAGGCAACCAGCAACAGAACAAGGGGACACAGTCTCAAGTTGTGCTGGGGAAAGTCTAGGCTGGATGTTGTTAGGAAGTTGTTGGCAGAGTGATTGGCATTGGAATGGGCTGCCCAGAGAGGTGGTGGAGTCACCATCCCTGGAGGTGTTGAAGCAAAGCCTGGATGGGGCACTTAGTGCCGTGGTCTGGTTGATTGGCCAGGGCTGGGTGCTAGGTTGGAGTGGATGATCTTGGAGGTCTCTTTCAACCTGCTTGATTCTATGATTCCATGATCTGCCTGTAGCAATAATCAGTCCAGTTGAATGGTGTATTCCCATTACAGGGCTCAGGTATGAACACGCTGGAGAGCACTAGGCCAGGGCAGAAGGTACATTAATACTGCTAGGCTGCACTAAGGAGTTTGTGTTATGAGACAGTACTATTTGGTGCAAATTAATGCACTTTCTTGTGTTCTTAAGTCTTTGGCTCCTTATAGGGATCTCAGAAAGATATAATCAGTGCCTTACAGACCCTCATTTTGGCCTGCCACTACACAAAGAGAGCATAGAGGAAAGTTGGATAAAGTCTAGCAGGGAATGTGGTGATAAAAGAAGTAAGAAGAGGTAATGGCTTAAAGCTGAAAGAGAGCAGGTTTAGAACTGATATAAGGAAGAAATTATTTACTGTGAGGGTGGTGAGGCACAGAAAGGGGGTGCCTAGATAGACTGTGGGTGCTCCCTCCCTTGAAGTGTTGCAGGGCAGGTTGAATTGAGCTTTGAGCAACCTAGTCTAGTGGAAGGTGTCCTTGCCCATGGCAGAGCTGGAGCTACCATAATCTTTAAGGTCCTTTCCAGCCCAAACCATTCTATGATTTAATTAATGCAGGCCAGTTTTCACCCCAAGACTCAGCTCTGACAACTAATAAAGCTTGAATAGTGTAAGAAATCTGCTAAATCATCATCACCTACAAAAGAAGAGTCATTGCACAGTCTCTGGGTCCTGTGTGTTCTCCTTCTGTTCTGCCATCCTGTATTTCCTACCATTAATTTACCAAAGGTGGCTGTGGATTAATTCCTTTTGATTGAACTAATTTTATTTGGCTGAAATTCCTACCTCAGTGCAGCCATTTACCACGGCCAGTCCCAGAGGGATGCTCACAAGCATCACTGTATAAAAGGAGGAGTTTCAGACACACACTCTGCACATCCAGAAACTGGTTTTGGCACAGACAAAAGCTTGCAGCACCAGCCCTTGTAGGCAGAGCTACATGGGATCCAGACAGCATCAAAATGAGTACTCAGCACCATCCAAGTTCTTAGCAGTTGCAAATTAGCCATGATTACGCCTTTCAAAGGCAAGTGTGAAAAGTTGCCTAATACATCACAATAATTAATAAATTTGAAGGACTAATGATCTAATTGCAGATACCCTGAAAACAGAGAAAGTCCAAATTAATCAGTGTGTTTGCAGGGAGTGATTCAGACTAATTGCTCCCAGCAACTGTATTCCAAACAATGGAATTGCTCTAAGCTGACGAACACCCAGAGCAGCACAAACACATCCCTGGTAATCAGCATGGACTCAGGCAGTGGATAGCCCAGACTGCTGCAGGTTCATTACTGCTTAAAGTTAAAAGTATGGGTTGTTTTGTCCCTTTCCTTTAAACTTATCTTTCCTTTGGGAAACTGAGCTTTGGCACAGCAGCACAGCCTCTCTGCCAGCTTCTGGACCCCATGAAGCAAAGCAGCACAGCCTCTCTGCCAGCTTCAGGACACTTTGGCAGTGGTTTTAGATGTGAGAGCAGATGGTGATGTGCAGAGAGGCAGGATACACCCAGAAAGGTGATAGCATTTGCTGTGCTCCTGCAACCTGCCCTGCTCCTTTGACACGTTCTGCTGAGGCACTGAGGAAAGAAATGAGAGCAAAACCAAAGTGCAGAAACAGGAAACAAAAGGAAACAAAAGGAAATCTACCAAAAAAAAACGACAGAAGTGGCACAGAAATCCCATAAAAATCTAGAAAATAGAACCAGGCAGACAAGACAGACACAAACTTCACACTGGAGTAACACAGCTGAAGGGATAAGAAAAAAGAAGACATCAGCCACAACCACTCACCAGCTGACATCACATTTCAGAAACGTTTCTTGTAACCACACTGCTTAAGAAATAACCTGAAGCTTTTAACGTACAGGCTTTGGAAACAGAAGGGGTTCCTCACCTCTAACAGCACTCAAACCCTCATTTTTGTTTTTTTTGCTACAGCAGTAGAGCTGGGTGTGGCAATTCAGGGAAAGTGGCACCTCCTCACAGCTGTGGCATGACATTTCTGCTTGGTGGCACAGTGTCACCTCACGCAAAGGTGACTCATACAGGCAGCAATGTGTTCAGTCAGAGCATCTCGTAGCCAGAAGCAGGACATTTCAGATTTCATTAGACTGACTCAAACAAATGTGAAGCTTCACCCTGCCTTGTGAAAATGAACCAGCAAGCAGAAATGGGCTCCAGTCTCTCCTAGTTAAAAAAAAACATAGAATCAACCAGGTTGGAAGAGACCTCCAAGCTCACCCAGTCCAACCTAGCACCCAGTCCTAGCCAGTCAACTAGACCATGCCACTAAGTGCCTCATCCAGTCTTTTCTGGAAGTTTGAAGCCTCCCCAAAAAATAAAGGCTCATTGAAGCCATAAACCACTAAGGGTGCAAGAAAATATCAATTAGAACACTAGTGCTTAAGATTGCTCACTATGTTTTAAAGCCAAGAAAGAGATAACTACCTGTGTTCTGCAGAACCAGCAATACTCCACATATTTAACAAATAAAATACACTTCTGCCTTTCTTTTTTGCTACTTACAGTATTAAAACAACACAGCTCACAAACTCCTCACTGTCAGTGAAACACATCACATCAGCTAGCAACAAAAAATAATACCCCCAAATTGTTGGTAGTGTGGTAGCTACACACACTGATCTGTAGCACCTTCAGTGTTCGGTTCATCAGTTACAAGAACTATAAATATGGGAGGACTCATGCACCATCTAACATCAGGCACCAAACAGATGCCCAGGTGTTGTGAATGCTGCTTGCCAAGTGCACTTTGCCACCTGCTTAGGCAGCTTCTAATGAGTACAGTCTCCTAACGAGACTGTACTCCAAGAAGCATGAGTGAGAAGCAAGCAGATCAGACTCACAGTATCACAGTATCATCAAGGTTGGAAGAGACCTCACAGATCATCAAGTCCAACCCTTTACCACAGAGCTCAAGGCTAGACCATGGCACCAAGTGCCACGTCCAATCCTGCCTTGAACTGCCCCAGGGACGGCGACTCCACCACCTCCCCGGGCAGCCCATTCCTGATGGCCAACAGGTAGCACATCTCTCATCCTTTATCTTCACGAGGGCACACTGCAGTTCTGACCCACAAAGGGATTTTTTAGAGCCTCTCCCCTTTCTACCAGAACCAAGACTTTGCTCTAACATGACTCTGCTTCTTTAGCTGAGGTATATATTGGGTGTGGAGGCTTTTCCTTTCCCACCTACTTTAAATAAATAAATACATTTATAAGAGATAAAGGAAGACAGCAATCCTTTTTTTTCCCCCTACATTGCTTCTGCACTTTATAGGAAGCAACAGGGAGTGCACACTGCTGTTCTAGGTTCTTGGTCTATAGAGAGCAGCAGGAAAAAGGTAAAGTAGAGAGAGCAAAAGTTAATTAGGGGTAAAAACCCCAAATAATAATAATAAAAACAATCTGTTAAAGTGAAGAAGGAAGTTAAATCTTACCAAAGGGAATGTATCTTAGAAAGAATAGTAAGTACATAGTAGGTCAGAAAACACCTGGAAAGTTTGGGGGAAAGTAAGTCACATATTGGTGTTAGAGTCTGTAGTTATCAGCAGAACTACCACTCACCTTTACTCAAGCAAGTATGATTAACTCCTACTTAAAAACTGTTAAGCACATATTGTTCATATCCATATCTATCCACAGGGAGAGCCCTGTGAATTTGTGGAGCAGTTCCTGAGCAGAGACAGCAGCTCCCAGCAACAGATTACAAAGGGCAGAAATATTTATCCTCTGTAACACACCTTGGATTTATTTTTATATACTTACATACACACAGAGGCAAAAAAGGTCTTACACTGGGACAAAACCGAGGCAGAAACTAAGCCTGAAGGACAGTGCAAGAGACTTTACTCTGCACGTTTCAATTTCAACTCCAAGTCGTTCCCCATGTCCCGCACTAGAAGATGCTGTAGAGCTGAAGCGCATCAGATACACGGCGCTGCCGCACCCTCGCCCAGCCCCGAACAGCAGGTGAAGCCGGAGTTGAGTTGGAAGGGGCAGTAGAACGGCACCGAGCTCCCCGATAGCGGGAGGGGAGGCGGGGGGAGGGAACTGCCAAACCCTCCGGTGGCAGCGGAGCGAGCCCGGACGCGGGTCCCAGGCGGCTGCGGTAGGTGCAGGGAGCTGCCACGAGAGGGCACCCTCCGCACACGGCGCTGCCCAGACCCGCGGACAGCACCAGTGAGCCTCTCCGCTCGCAACGGACCTTTCACATCACCGAGTCCAACCGCCAGCACTGCCGGGTCGCAGCCAACACATCCCTCAGCACCGCACTCAGTCCTTCAGCCCTTGAGGGACGAGGATTGGTTAGCCTGGAGAAGAGGAGGCTCAGGGCAGAGCTTATTGCTGTCTACAACTACCTGAGGGGTGGTTGTGGCCAGGAGGAGGTTGCTCTCTTCTATCAGGTGGCCAGCACCAGAACGAGAGAACACAGCCTCAGGCTGTGCCAGGGGAGATTTAGGCTGAAGGTGAGGAGAAAGTTCTTCCCTGAGAGAGTCATTGGGCACTGGAATGGGCTGCCCGGGGAGGTGGTGGAGTCGCCGTCCCTGGGGCAGTTCAAGGCATGGTTGGACGTGGCACTTGGTGCCATGGTCTAGCCTTGAGCTCTGTGGTAAAGGGTTGGACTTGATGATCTGTGAGGTCTCTTCCAATCCTGATGATACTGTGATACTGTGACTCCATGACCTCTCTGGGAAGCCTGTTCCAGGCCTTAACCACTCAGCCTCCTCCTAATACCCAATCTGAATCTCCGCCAGCACAACTTGAGGCTGTTTGCTCTGCTCCTGTCGCTTATTCCCTGGGAGAAAAAAACAACCCCCATCTCCCCACAACCTCCTTTCAGGTATTGCAGCCTGTTCCAGTTCCTCATTACCCTTTCAGTGAAGAAAATGTTAATAATGTCCAATAGCTTTAGGGATTTGCTGCTGCCAAAAAGCGAACGAAGATGACTTGGCCTTCAGCCCAAGCCACAGTCTGGCTTTGCAGGAGACGCCGTCTGCAGACGTGTTCCTATATTCAGATTATTCAGAGCAGCCTGGTATAGCCCAGCACAGCAGCTATATCTGCCATGCTGGTGGGTGTACAAGAGGGAAGTCACATTCTTTTCACCCACAAGTTTTTCTCTGAGGTTTTTCTGATGTTGGAGAGATGAGCAAAGCTGACAACTTCCTGCTTTTAAAAGCACGTTGCAGAAAGCACAGCTGAGGGCAGGTCACGCTTGAGTGTTACACAAAGATCTCAAGTAACCAGTGCAACAGCAAGGAATCATAGAATCAACCAGGTTGGAAGAGACCTCCCAGCTCATCCAGTCCAACCTAACACCCAGCCCTGTCCAGTCAACCAGACTATGGCACTAAGTGCCTCAGCCAGGCTTGTCTTGAACACCTCCAGGGATGGTGACTCCACCACCTCCCTGGGCAGCCCATTCCAATGCCAATCACTCTCTCTACCAACAACTTCCTTCTAATGTCCAGCCTGTACTTTCCCCAGAACAACTTGAGGCTGTGTCCCCTTGTTCTACTGGTGGTTGCCTGCCAGAAGAGACCAACCCCACCTGGCTATAGCCTCCCTTCAGGTAGTGAGGTCTGCCCTGAGCCTCCTCTTCTCCAGGCTGCACACCCCCAGTTCCCTCAGCCTCTCCTCACAGGGCTGTGTTCCAGGCCCCTCACCAGCTTTGTTGCCCTTCTCTGGACACCTTCCAGCACCTCAATATCTCTCTTGAATTGAGGGGCCCAAAACTGGACACAGTACTCAAGGTGTGGCCTGAGCAGAGACATGTTATAAAGCCTGCATCAGGCCATCAGCAGCAGAGAATCAGTTATGTTTTGGTTTGTTTGAAGGAGCCACTACTGCAACATGGTGGTGACTGAAGAATAATTATTAAGTCACTATTCCCCACACCCCTCCCAGTGCCTGTGCCAAAAGTAGGGATTTTACTTAATGATGCACCACCTAACATATTTAATTTACTGGGTGGTCACTTGCCACAAAGCAACAGAGACTCGTCAAAATGGTTTTTTTTTTGTTGTTGTTTTTGCTTTTCCCCCTCTTGCTTATGTTGTTTCACTGTGGTCATTTGCCACAAAGCAACAGAGACTCATCAAAATGCTTCTTTTTCCCACTTGCTTATGTCGTGTCATTGTGTTGTCTAACACTTCACTAAGAGGAGCACCTTCTTCTCTATGCAACAAAACACAGCCTAGAGCAAACTATGTTTTGCCTTCTATAGAAATACTACTCTGCTGGAATTGCTCACTTCTAGCATCTTTTCCAGCAGTAGCATGCATCCTGGCTTGGGCAGCTTGCTAGTAAATGTGATAAACCACCACAGTGTTAAGAAATAGATGCTTCTGTTTACAGAGTCAAGATCTTAATCTAACCATTCAATTCCTTCCACAAGCTGGGAGGAAAATTGAGCACACATTTGGCCAAGAGTTCCTGTTTGCTTAAGACATAAAAAACTAGCATGGAAAAAGTTAACTGAGATAATGGATAAGGCAAATCCCAGTGAGCACCCCATGGGAGGTTTCTAAATCCATCCAGGTCCCTCCAGGTGCAAATCTTCATAGGATTTCAAGCTGTGCAAGTGTATATTCTTTAAAACTAAATAAACCCTCTTGCCTCATCTCAAAATAAAGAAACTGCTCAGATAATTTGCAGTGCAAAAGTATTAGAACTGTATTTCCCATAGATAAAGATATGACATAAAGCATAAATCTAAAATGCAGAAAGACTGGACAGATGGAAGAGCTCTCTTAACACGTTCAGACCCAATGTCCTCAAGCAGCTGCTGTTGCAGAGCCCTACAAGCCTCTGCAGAGCCAGCATGACATCTTCCCTCTGCAACAAGCAGAGAAACTACCAAGTGGCTGCTTAAAAAGTCTTTTATTTCTTGGTGCAACAGCCTGAGAAAGAAGCAAGCAAACAGCAGGCACTTTCACACAATCTTTCCAGGAATTCCTCAAATCTTTTCCAATTTGTTTGGTAACATCTTTTTTATTTTCTTAGTTTCTTTTTTCTGCCCCCTTTTTTTCTCATGTTGTTCTCCTTCTATTGCATCCTAAACTAGAAAATTCTTGGCTTACAGCTCTGCTCCCCCATCGTCTTTGAATAAAGAGCTTTGCAGGTAACCCAGAAAGCCATCCTAGAGCATCTCCATCATTTAACAGGTTTATAAATATTCTCTACCTCTATTTATTTTTTTTAAGCTCAAATAGAATTTCTTAAGATTGATCACCCTGCAGCTCCCAAGTAGGCACACATGTCAAGTGCAGCCAGGAAGGTGCTTTGCAGTTATGCAGTCAGTAAGGAAGGGCAGCAAAGTAGAGGGCAGCTCCCTCCTCTGTTTATCTAAGGGGGATAAACTCAATCGTTGAGTGCTCTGACCTGAGCAAGGGACACCTGTCAATGACTTGTTGCAGGAGAGATAAGAATCCAACTACTGCTGCTATACTGAAGTCAGTGAAAGGAGAGCTGTGTGAATTTCAAAGGGAAATCAGGTGAAAGGTGGAGCTCACCACAGCGATCTCTGATAACCAGGTTCCGGCCTTCCTTCAGGTGGATGGTCAGCAGGTAGGCAAAGGGGCTGGGCAGATCACTCAAGCAATCATTTGCTTCCTCTAGAGCCTAAGGAGAGCAAAGAAATAAGTCACCACTAAAAGGGGACACGAATCCAGCAGTTTTGCAGAGGGAAAGTTCTGGCCTTTCCTTAGGGCAACCTTTTACAGAAACAAAGACAAAAAACAAACCACCACCACCACCAAACAAACCCCAAACAACCCCAAAACATTTCCTTCCCAGGCTTTGTTCCATGATGTAAAGAGCTAATTATCAGCACCTGATACATTCAACAATGCAAGGGGTAACACAAGGAGAGTTGTACCTGAAAATAGGTCATAAGATTAAGAATCACAAATGCAAGCATTGCTTTTTCAAAGCCCTCCAACATACTGCTTTGCTTTTTCTCTAAGTGTTTCTTGTGTATTCACAGAATATCTCAAGTTGAAAGGGACCCACAACGATCACTGAGCCCAACCAGGCTCATCTGATGACCTCAGGAGGAAGCATACGTGTCAAAGTGCTAATACAGTTCTAAAAGAGGGAAATGCAGCAGTGGGCAATGCTAGTTGTGAGGATCCATGTTCATCAGAGATGCTGCTAGGGCTACACAGCTCAGCAGCATCCAGCCAGCATGTTCAGTGTCAACAACCACTGAAGAGCACTTGAGAGGTTATCAGGGGGCAAAGGTAGAGAAGTTTATCTGGAATAGGCAAACATGCTCTACATGAGAGCTATCAGAACTGCTGCTTTTCATGCTGCCCTAAAACTGGTTTTGCTACCAAACTCTACAATCACTACAAGCTGTCTTTATTGTTCCTGTGCTACTAGTTGAATATTTATGCTGCTGCTTTCATTAGTTAGCAGCAAAGAAGCTATAAAATGCTTCACAAAACTCTGGGATATTTATGTCTGTTTAAAACATTAACAACTGCTTCTCGTGACTGAAAAAATAGAAGCACTACAAACCACACAACAAAAACACAAACCCACCTCTAAACAATCAAAAACACAAATCACACTGCAGAAATCTATAGAACCAGAGAATGAGTTTAGGTTGGAAGGGAGCTCAAAGGTCATCCAGTTCCAACTCCCTGCCATAGGCAGGGACACCTCCCACTAGAACAGGTCACTCAAAGCCTCATCCACCCTGGTCCTGAACACCTCCAGGGAGGGAGCATCCACAACCTCCCTGGGCAATCTGTTTCACCACTCTCACTGTAAAGAACTTCTTCCTAACATCTAGTTTCAATCTCCCCTCTGCCAGTTTAAACCCACAGAAGGTCTCTACACCTGCTGGGTTTTTAAACTTGTAAGCAGCAAAGAACCTAAAGCTAAAATAAGCTCTGCTTCTGGTCAAGTTTCAAAATGCTTTGAAATGAAAGGGCTTACCATTTGATCATCAAAAATCTGAGATGATATGGAAGAGTCTAGATCCATTTCTCCACATGGATACTGCAAACAAAGAACACAGTGAATTAGACAACAGTAAAATAAGGATCAAGAAAATGCTTCTAGTGTCAGTCAGGTGCTCATATGTGTTACAAAATAATTTCTTTTACTTCTGCTTGATCAGAGGGCTGCAGCAGCTCTGCTGTAAGGACAGACTGAAAGAGCTGGGGCTGTTCAGTCTGGAGAAGAGGAGGCTCCCAGGTGACCTTCTTGTGGCCTGCCAGGATCTGAAAAAAAAAAAAAGCTGGAGAGCCACTTTTCAGGATATTAGGTAGTGACAGGACTAGGGGGAATGGAGCAAAGCTGAGGGTGGAGAGATTCAGACTGGATGTGAGGAGGAAGTTGTTCAGCATGGGAGTGGTGAGAGCCTGGAATGGGTTGCTCAGGGAGGTGGTTGAGGCCCCATGGCTGAAGGTGTTTAAGGCCAGACTGGATGAGGCTGTGGCCAGCATGATTTAGGGTAGGGTGTCCCTGGGCATGGCAGATGACTGTTGTGCTCCCTTCCAACCCTGACTGATTCTATGATTGATTCTATGCTTACAGAACCTTCCCCTCCATAATTTAGATAAACATTTCTTTTTCCTCTTTTACAGTAACTCCACTTAGTATCCTGAGATTAATCTGAAAAGCTATGTGCATGCTTCCATCTACTGGAATATTCTTTTTCTCCTTCCCATTGCTTTCTAGTGCTGAAGGTCCTTATCACAAGCACTCCTGATGCCCAAAGGTCATTGCAGCTGATGACTTATCTGTCAACACTGCAATGCTGACCCCTACCCCTGAGCAGAATTTTATTTGCTGAGTCTCCAAGTATCCTTACAAAGATGAAATACAAAAGATGCCAGAAGTGGTGGCTGCAGCAGCAACATCCTGGAGGTGCAGAGGCTGCTTACTCACTCACTTGACTGCAACTTCTTCTTCATCACACGAAATGCAACGTCTAGGAAATTTTCGGGTTGGTTGGTTTTATTGTTTGGGGTTTTTTTTGGTGAGAGAAAGGAAAGGGGAAAAAACATGTTGGACATGTACTTCCTCCTACTTTCTGCAGCAAATGGAAGAGTCAAAGGATTTTTTTTTTATCTAGTGCCCAGCACAGGAGAGGAAGTCAAACTTTTCTTCCTAAATACTGACTCATCCAACAACTGAGGCCACAGAGTAACGACATCTAGACTGTCTGAACACACAGAAGAGATTCATTGGAAGACACTTCTGATGCAAATTTGACTACCAGAACAACCTATGATCATCATTTTAGGTGGAGAGGACCACTAGAACAACCTATGATCATCATTTTAGGTGGAGAGGACCACTGGAACAACCTATGATCATAATTTTAGGTGGAGAGGACTACTAAAACAATCTATGACTATATGATTCTATGATTATGATTCTGTGACTTTAGGTCAAGGGGACCACTAGAACAATCTATGATCATTATTTTAGGCAGTGAGGACTACTAGAACAACCTATGATCATAATTTTAGGCAGTGAGGACCACTAGAACAATCTATGATGATCATTTTAGGCAGTGAGGACCACTAGATCAACCTATGATCATAATTTTAGGCAGTGAGGACCACTAGAACAATCTATGATCATCATTTTAGGCAGTGATGACCACCAGAACAATTTATGATCATCATTTTAGGTGGAGAGGACCACTGGAACTACCTGTGGTTATCATTTTAGCTGGTAAGGACTACTAGAACAATCTATAATCGTCGCTTTAGGTCAAGAGTACCACAGGAACAATCTATGATCATCATTTTAGGTGGCAAGGATCACTAGAACAATCTATGCTCATCATCTTAGGTGGTAAGGACCACTAGAACAATCTATGATCATCATCATCTTATGTGGTAAGGACCACTAGAACAATCTCTGATCATCATTTCAGGTGGCAAGGATCACTAGAACAATCTCTGATCATCATTTCAGGTGGCAAGGATCACTAGAACAATCTCTGATCATCATTTTAGGTGGAGAGGACCTACATGCCTGGGAAAATCTTTTGGTTTATTGCAGGGCAATCACAACGCCACTCAAATACAACCTGGATGCAATCCTGGGCAATTTTCCCTAGGGCAATCTCCTTCAAGTGGCCAGGTTGGACCAGATGATCTCAAGAGGTCCCTTCCAACCCTTACCACGCTGCTGTGATTCATGCTATGAATAACAGCCTACAGAAATGCACACAAGGTGGAATTGGATCCTCCTGTGAAAATGTTGTTGTGTGCAGGGTGGTAACATCCAAATCTTTCAGATGAGAGCTGGATTGTGTGGCGAGCTACGCAAACATGGGAAAGAAAAGACCTCAAACCCAACCACCAAAGATCATAAATCTCAAGAGATACTGATAGGCTGAAATAACTATAAATATGCTTTTCTGTAACTCTCCTCCTCCTCTCTCCAAAACCATGTATTCCCTAGCAGGAAGCAAACTAATCCAGCATTGCCAGTAAAATTTCACTTGCATGACAGATAGAATTTAACGTTATGGTTCCCACAGCAGCAGTAACTTGGCCACCTTGCGAAGAAACATTAGAAGTAGCAAAAAATTATCATCATAAAGAGCAGCAGAAGAGTTTTCTCTCACAACAGAGCTGAGTTACAGCTGCTAAGGGAGCCCTAACTTTGAATTTCCTGACTAGCATGCATAAAATCTCACTTTGTGTGCATTAAACTCAGCGTTTCTCACAGTCTCTTGCTTCACAAGGAGTCTCCTTCAGGCACTACTGTTGGCACTGATGATGGTTTCTCTTTGCAGCTTGTTTTACATGGCATAAACATAGAATCAAAGAATTGTATTGACATCATAAAAATAAAAGTGCCCTGCCTGCTGGCTTGTTAACATTTATAATTAAGAGAAAAACCCAAACCCTCAAAGTTCTGGTTTTTGTGTTTATCCTGCCTGTTGTTTACTTGCATTTCATGGACAGACTTTGAACACAGCTCACAATTTTACATAAGCAAGCCTGCTTTTTTTTTTTTCATTTGAGCTCCATTTAATGTAAAATTGCTTCTAAGTAGCTAACTGCAATGAGATGGCTGAATATAGACAAAAGCCTCACTGAAAACAGGGGCCTGAGATCTTGATTTGTACCTAACTACAGTGACACTTCTGAACTTTAAAGTATAAACAAACATGGCCACATCCAGCAAGCAGGCACAGTTCCAAATGCACCTGTAAAAACAAGTACATGCACACACTCTCTTGCTTGAGATACATCAATCAAATGTTCCTCCTGACAAGGCTTACAACATCTATCTCTTCTTTTTTCTCTGCAGAAGAATGATTCAAAACACAAGGGCACACAGGACAAGGCTCTGGGTTGCTAGTGATTCACTGCAAGGTGCTGGTAAGAGCACAAAGAAGTTGAAGAGGGTCAGGGATCTGCTTGAGAGAGTCCAGTGGAGTGCTATGAGGATGATGAGCACTGCCTGATGAGAAGAGGCCGAGGGATCTGGGGCAGTTTAGTCTGCAGAAGAGAAGATTGAGAGGGGATTTAATAAATGTCTACAAATATCTGAGGGCTGGGGGTCAGAAGGAGGGGACAGGCTCTGCTCACTTGTTCCCTGGGATAGGACAAGCTATGGATGGAAGCTGCAGCACAGCAGGTTCCACCTCAACACGAGAGAGAACTTCTTTACTATAAGGGTCCCAGAGCACTGACACAGGCTGCCCAGAGAGGTTGTAGGGTCTCCTTCTCTGGAGCCTTTCAAGGCCTGTCTGCATGTGTTCCTGTGTGACCTGAGGTAGATTGTATGGTCCTGCTCTGGCAGGGAGGTTGGACTCGATGATCTCTTTGGGTCCCTTCCAACCCCTGACATCCTGTGAGCCTGTGTGATGCTGGGGTGTTAAAGCACTTCAGTGAGGATGTGTGACCACAGACAAAATCCCACTGCAAAACCCAGCCTCAATGGCCACCTGAATCATTCATGAAGGGGCACAGTTCAACTTCAGTTGCATCTTCTCTTTTCAGATTTGTCTAACAGGGCTGCAATAGAGAACAGATAAAGCAAATCCCTCAGCAAATGGAAATGTGGTCCCTTGGCAGGAGTCTTCACTGAAATGGCACACACCAAGCACTGACAGATCTGCACTGAGAGCTTAGACGAGTGTAAAAACCACAAACCCACACTGAGCTCATGCATGAGGCTGGGAAAGTATCTGATGGCATTAGGTGACCAAAGGCAACCAGGAAACAAGTAGGTGGTGTGTGACAAGCAATTCAGGGGGGAACAAACACCAAAAACCTCAACCTACATTTTTGCTTTTTTTAGTTTGCTTTGTTCCAAGGATCTGCCTCCCTTCTGATTTACCTCACTGAACAATGAATGATGCTCACAGAGAGAATGATGCAAGCTGCTGTTGTGCTCCCTCACTGTCAGGAAGCCAATAACCTCTGTAATGAACTTCCCCATCAAAGGTATGGAGCACACATTTTGTAGCTGTTCAATGAACTCCATGAAAAGCTGAATATTTGAGTGCTTTACTGAATTAAACTTACAAAATAACTATATTTAATCAGCATTCCTTATCCTTACCCTTCTTTGCTTCAATCTCTGCTACATATTCTTTAGGAAAGGAAAAATGTTTCTGCACCTAAAAGTTGGAATTGGAGGCAGATTATAGGGAAGAAGGTAGGATAGTCAGATAGTAACTATGTTTAATCAGCACTCCTTATCCTTACCCTTCTTTGCTTCAATCTCTGCTACATATGCTTTAGGAAAGGAAAAATGTTTCTGCACCTAAAAGTTGGAATTGGAGGCAGATTATAGGGAAGAAGGTAGGATAGTCAGATAATAACTATGTTTAATCAGCACTCCTTATCCTTACCCTTCTTTGTTTCAATCTCTGCTACATATGCTTTAGGAAAGGAAAAATGTTTCTGCACCTAAAAGTTGGAATTGGAGGAAGATTATAGGGAAGAAGGTAGGATACTCACATAGGAAGAAGGAAGATTCTTTGCCATAAAAGCAAAAACTAAATGATGGATAATATGACAACACAAAAAAAGCTCACACTCTGGGAAAGATTTAAATCTTGCAGAGAATTAGACTCAGACTGTGCTGGAAACTTGACTAAAAACTATTTCAGCACCATATTGGTAACTTCTTTCTCTTAATGCATTTAATTTGCCTGTGTTCAAAGTATGACGCCGCTGAAGGAAAATTTAGTGTTTCTGGTGTGCGACAACAAAAAGAACTCTTGAAATCCTTAGAGCAACCTGGAAAATCTCCTAAAATTACATATTCATAATGTTCAATCTACCACATACTGAGCTGCTACAACTTCTGAGTCAAGCTTATGCACAAAGTGAAAATCAGCTAAAATAATGTCTATCTTTCCAATACAGAACTCTGAATAATGATACACCCCAGGGAGTTGAAGCCTATGTGTTAAGCAACACTAAACTGGAAGGGATAGTCAGGAACTACCAGTCTGACACTGCATTACAACAAAGCTAACACTGATAACAATACACAGACCTCTGAGCTGCAGAACAAGCAGCTTTAGATCAGAAAGAACCTTTTTCCCCATAAGCAGCACCAAACCATCATTTTGAACATGCAGTCAAAAAAAAATAACCCATAAAAATCCAAAAAAACCAAATGTTAGTTAACCTTTGAAATCATCACTCCTAAAGAGGGACTCAAAGCCAATGTGTCTATTGCCTATTTTTTGCATCTCAGATGACTCTGGGAAGCAGTTACCACAACTGCAACATCTAGGCTACGGCTGAAAAGGGCTCAGAAGGAAGTTCAAAATCTAAGCTTCCCAGAGAAAACTCAACAGGAGGAGTTACACTTGCACTAGACTTAAATAAAGAATATTTCATGCAGCCACAATCTTCACCTGCTGTTGATATTCTAAAGCCATCATGCAACACCACAGGGTTCCTCACTTTACTCAGGCCAGGAAGGAGTTAGAGTTTCATGTCACGTTTGAAGCACACTGGATTTAGATCCTCTCATTCATGATATCCAGGCACAGAAATACTGATCCCAGAGGCAGGAGGGTGGAAAGGAAAGGAGAAGGACAAGATGGGGAAATGCAGAAGAAACATTTTGAATTTGCATCACCTCTAATTAAGAGCAAAGGCAGGGGACAGCCGTGAGCATGATGCTGCATATTCACTGCTCTCCACCACAAGCTTCTTGTGATTAACTCCAGGCAGAGGAGCTCACCTCACTCACCTGTCATCTTTCACCTCTTGTCTTCAAGAGATCTTGAGTGAGTGGATGGTTAAGTTGGTTTTGCTATAGAGCAATCCTGGTAAAGCAACATTAACTCCAGAAAACGTTTCAGCAGCTCATTTCAGAGCACAGAGAGCTGCAAAACCTTTTGACTTATGCAAGAAATTCCAACAGATCCAAAAAAATAATCTAAACTATCATAAACAACTCCAGACCAAAAAAAAAGGAATAAATCAAAATGGAGCAGGGTCATTTTGCAGCTCCACACCGACAGAAAGGATATCACAGTTAGTCTCCAATAACTTGCACATTATATATGGTTTATGCTTATTTAAATCCCATATATTCCTTGACTAGGGCCCCCTCCTCTATACCCTCATCTCCCAGACAGTTAAAGAGAAGCATGAGGCAGGCAGTGAGCCCAGCTGATGCCCAAGCACCCACCTCTGCACCCTCGTCTGTCAGAGTGGTGGTGCTCAGCCGGGCACTCTGCAGCAGCTCAAAGAGGTCATTGCTGGATCGCCTCTTTCCCTCCGACACGGCACTGCCCACGACTTGCACGTCCGGGCTGGGGACTGTCACCTCTGTGTGTGTCGCCTGCTGGGATGGCCATGGCCAGTCCTCTCCTGCTGGCCTCACTGAAGCACTTCTGCTTTTCAGGGACATCACAGACCTGGAGAAGCTCTTGGGGGAGCAGCTCGACAACACTCGAGTACTTGAGTAAGTCGTTTCTTCTTCTGTAAGAGTCTCTACCTCCAGCATGTCTGGCACTGACAAGCTGAGGCGTCTGTCCAAGGAGTGGACCTTCCTCTCCACCATTTTGCTAGACCTCTTCTTTGTCTTCCTCACACTTAGGTTCTGCAGGAAGGGTCTAGTTTTCTGCTTCAGGGATCCCCAGACGGATGGTTTATCCAAGTCCATTGCTGCAAGGGGAATCTCAGCAATGGCTCTTGGGCAAAACAGCCTCAGCGATTCCCAGGGTGACTAAATGGAACGTAGGAAGAAGGCAAGTCAATCAGAAAAGTGAACAGCAGCTGAAGACTATGATTCATGTTGTCTCATCTTGAAACTTTCAGTCATTTTTCTAAACAGTTAGGAGGGGAAAAAAAAGCAAGCATGCTGCATTAGTAAGTGCTTCCAAATACAATCTGGTGGGTAGGTTTGATTATCTAGGAGGAACGCAGTCAGAACAAGTACTTAATCCTACACTAAAATTCAATCTCTGCCCACTACTTTATGATTGCTAAGAGGAGACATTCTATTTCTTCTGCCAAGTCTTTATTTGAGATTTAGCCAACTTCAAACTGTTTCTGTACAAAACTTACTGATGGGAGCTAAATCACAATAAATGTTAGCATGAAATGCTGGTGAAGCTGGCACCATGATTTCTGCCGTTGCTTTTCCGGCCTCCATAGACAGATTTTGGCTATTTCCTAAGCTGTATGAACTCTTACACAATGTGTTAGTGGACAAGCACAACACTAAAAACGACTCCACAAACTGGCTGTGAGGCTGAAGGGGACATAGGGCATAAGAAATCATAGAATCAACCAGGTTGGAAGAGACCTCCAAGCTCAGACAGTCCAACCTAGCACTCAGCTCTATCCACTCAACCAGACCATGGCATCAAGTGTCTCATCCAGGCTTTTCTTGAACACCTCCAGGGATGGGGACTCCACCACCTCCCTGGGCAGCCCATTCCAATGCCAATCACTCTCTCTGACAACAACTTCCTCCTAATATCCAGCCTGTACTTCCCCTGGCACAACTTGAGACTCTGTCCCCTTGTTCTGTTGCTGGTTGTCTGGGAGAAGAGACCAACTCCCACCTGGCTACAACCTCCCTTCAGGTAGTTGCAGACAGCAAATCTCAGCTAAGATCCTGTGCAGGTTTGGGAGTTACTGTTGGGAATAGTAATATTAAATTTAGTGATTCTATAGAATTGTTTGATTATGGTACACTGAAGCATAAACCATGGGCTTGAAAGCAGGACACTGAGCTGGGTGAAAGTGTAGGGTCAAAGTGATCTTAAAGGAATGTGGTGTGTGTAAAACAAGAGGCCTCAAGTCTTATTGTTTTATGGCTTCACAGCTTGGTACAGCTTGATGCCTGCCTCTTTTATGTACACACTCTGTCTCCTTAGGATTAATATGATATACTCTGCTGAAGGACTGGGTAGTGTATGCTTTGTTAAGAAACGTTATGATGTGTCTTGTTAGGAGATAAATAGGTAATTAATGTATCCTAGCAGTTAGTGTGCAATCCTAACGTAATCCTTAACGCAAATATAGGCAAGCAATTAGAGTCTGATATGATTTGTAACCTTCTTACGTAGCCTTCTGATGAAAAGTATATAAACCCATGCTTGGGGTACAATAAATGGAACTTGCTTGCATCTAGCATCTCCCTCTCTCTTCTACGATGCCTGTGGCAAGTTACCTGCCTCACCTATCGCCATGTGGCTAAGAATTCACCAGACTAACTCAGCTGACTGGAAGTTAAGGAATGAAGCTTTGTATTTACAACATAGCACAATTTACAAGCACATATATAAAATATATACAGATATTTACAGCTATATATAATAGATTCATAGAATCAACCAGGTTGGAAGAGACCTCCAAGCTCATCCAGTTCAACCTAGCACCCAGCCCTGTCCAATCAACTAGACCCTGACACTAAGTGCCTCATCCAGGCTTTTTTTGAACATATGAATACAAGCAGCCAGACTGCCCAAGAGGGCTTCCAACCAACCTCTCACCTTCTTTGCACTCCTTCCCTTATCTCAGAATGTCCCTTTACATGCAAGGAGAGCTGCAAAAGGTTGGCAAGAGGTCAGAAGAAATTATTACTTTGAGTTATGCAGGTCCAGGCAGAGATAGTGAAGCAGGCAGCAGCAGCTAGAGGATGACCTATCTTTCTTTGTGTTCTTGTTCTTATATCCCTAAGCAAAAACAGTGAGTGAGATAGGCATGGTCTAGTTAACTGGATAGGGCTGGGTGCTAGGTTGGACTGGATGATCTTAGAGGGCTCTTCCAACCTGGTTGATTCTATGATTATTATTTTCTTCTCATAGCCATCAGTCTGATTTCTCTCATTAAAAGATTCCAATTAGCCTCAAACCAGTACAGACCTCAAAACAATCCCTTATGTTAACTCATCACCAGCAAAAGTTGCCACTGCAGGATTAATTTTCCTCCTAAGGAAGGGAGCTGAGAAGAAATGAGGATCAAAAATAATGGACAGATGGAACACTTACAGATTTCAGACACCTACTGGTGGGACTTTTGTCTCTAAGTTGATTGATATTGAGCATTTATACAATCAGATGGGACTAGAAGAGCCAAGCAAAGATCACCTACTGTATCTGCATGGTAAGAGAGCTGTCAAACAGACACCTCTGCACATGGGAATATCCTCATGGACGGCGTCTTCTGTGGTTACCAGCTGAGCAACCATCCTTACTCTGTGAAGCAGAGAGAATCAAATCATCAAAACTCATTAAGAGAAAAGATATAATTAAACTTGCAGATTTACTCCTTTCCAAAGGTCCCAATATATATCTTTGCCCATAGAAATCTATACCCATTGACTACATGGCAAATCACTGCACATCGGCATCTTAACGAGTGCTTAGTTAGGGGTTGGAAGGGACCCAAGCGGATCATCGAATCCAACCTCCCTGCTAGAGCAGGACCATACAATCTAGCACAGATCACAGAGGAACACATCCAGACAGGCCTTGAAAGCTTCCAGACAAGGAGACTCTACAGCCTCTCTGGGGAGCCTGTGCCAGTACTTCTCTGGGGTCCTTACAATAAAGAAGTTCCTTCTTGTGTTGAGGTGGAACTTCCTGTGCTGCAACTTATATCCATTACTCCTTGTCCTATCACAGGGAGCAAGTTAGAAGAACCTGCACCTCCCCTCCTGGCCCCCAGCCCTCAGATGTTAGTAAACATTTCTTAAATCCCCTCTCAGTCTTCTCCAGAGTAAAATGTCCCAGGTCCCTCAGCCTCTCCTCATAAGGCATGCCCTTTCTTAACATCTAGTTTGAATCTGCCCTCTGCCAATCTAAATCCATTACTCCTTATCCTGTCTTTACAAGACCTTTAACTGTATTCCTATTTTTTGATTTGGTCAAAATTACCCTCAAAATAAAATCACCAGTTTAACTCAGGAGGTTTGGAAGCAAAATGAAGCTTTTAAAAGCAAGCTAAAATCTAAAAGCATAAAGTACAATATGTACAAAATACATTTACAATTCAGGAACAGCACACAAAAAAATCCCCTCTGGATGAGGGAACAGGGAAATATCTCTCTCCCCACAAAGAAATCAGGCCCCACTGCTGCTATCTGCTTAGCCATAAAAAAAACCTCAGTCAAGATCAGTGAAACCATGCACAGGGACTAGCCAGCAGCCAGAGTGAGGAAGAGAAAAGGAAGGGAAGAACAATTTGTGCAGCAAGCTTTATACTGAGCCAGCACACAAATGGAATGACATAAACTTATCATTTTCCTTTTGTGTCCAATGTCCTATTTCATTTACTTTTTACTATTCAACCTCTCTAAAATTTTCCTATTTCTTCTTTATAATTAGGACACTAAGCTAAACTATTACTTTTAAGCCACCAGACTACGTAACTAAGCCTGCACATTCCTCCTTTCCTTTATATACATGTGTAGATAATTGATATCAGCATCCTTACATCACAAACAAAAAATGATAACCTTTAATACCATTATATGCATTCACAGGGCAGTAACACAGGCATGGTGGCAAGGTGAAGTACAAGGTGATCAGATTCACAGGGGGAAGAGAAAACCCTGACACTGGAGATGCAGGGCTGCTCATGCTAGAGCAGTGCCTGACATCCTATACAAGCTCACCACAGCCATAGCTGGGGTTTTGTGTTGTCTGACAGCTCTCTCTTAGGTTCTTCCCTCTTTAAATGCAGCCACAGACCTCCTTGGTAGTGTTACTGTAGTGGTTTGGGTGTTGCCTGCCCCCTGCCCACCCACCCCCCCATCCCCCCCCACTTTGGAAATCACCCAGACTAGACTCAGACAGCTCTGGACATTGAATGAAGCTTTATATTTACAGCTTAGCACAATAAACAAGCAGATATTTACAGTATATGCAGTTATAGACAGAAATAGACAAGGTAAAAGGTAATACAGAAACACAACAGCCCTCCCAGAAACCTGAGTCCCCAGGAGGGGCTCCCAACTGCCCTTCCACCTTCTCCCACCCCTCTCAACCTTACCCCAGTCCCAAGGAAGTTTTGGCCAGGGGGTTAGGAAGCAAAGTGGATTAATCAGAGAGACAGCAGAGAGGCTATAGAGAGAAATGCATCCCTGAGCTGCCAAGCAGAAGTGCCTTATCTATGTTTGGATTCTTGTTCTTATACATCTCAGCAAGCCTATGAGTGAAGTAGATGTCACCCTTGTTTCTCCTTCACCACCTCTAATCTAGTTCTTCTCACCAAAACATTCTAGCTAGCTGCAAACTAGCACAGCTACACCACACACCAACAGCAGAAATAAGCGTATTTGCACAAAGCAGCACGAAAAATGCTGCTGGGACTCATTTAAACAACCTCACTGCTGCCAGGACTCTTTGCTTTGCTCACTGACATGCCCAGAAACCTGCTGAAGTAAAGACATTACAAGCAAAAGCAGAACTCAGCTCAACATCCACTTCCCAAGGCTCTTACAGCATCTTATTCCCTTCCTGTTATTCTCCACCATTCTCACTTTGACAACCCACTGCTGTTGTTTTTATTTTGTTTGCTTTCAGATTTTGTTTCCTAGCAGCAGATTTGTTCCTGTAGGTTTCTCCAGTTACTTTCCCCAAGTCTTATGTTTTGGGTTTTTTTTCCAGCTACATTTCCTTGGTTGTGAAATAGAAAGGAAGAAAACATAGAATAGAATAGAATAAAACCATAGAATCAACCAGGTTGGAAGAGATCTCCAAGATCATCTAGTCCAACCTAGTACCCAGCCCTAGCCCTAGCCAATTCACCATCCCTAGAGGTGTTCAAGCAAAGACTGGATGAGGCACTTAGTGCCATGGTCTAGTTGACTGGCTAGGGCTGGGTGCTAGGTTGGACTGGATGATCTTGGAGGTCTCATCCAACCTGGTTGATTCTATGATTCTAATCAACCAGACCATAGCACTAAGAGCCTCAGCCAGGCTTTGCTTGAACACTTCCAGGGATGGTGACTTCACCACCTCCCTGGGTAGCCCATTCCAATGGCAAATCACTCTCTCTGAGAACAACTTCCTCCTAACATCCAGCCTAGACCTCCCCCAGAATAACTTGAGATTGTGTCCCCTTGCTCTGTTGCTGGTTGCCTGGTAGAAGAGACCAACCCCACCTGGGAGTCTTAAATTATTAATTTCTATTGGTGTTGCTTAGCACAAAAAAATAAAAGCAGAGAAAAGAATGATGTAGGCAAGAAGAACATTTGTGGATGTGAATATGTGCTGATGTGTCATGTTAGGCTAAGGAGGTAGGGTGGACCCCATCTCTGGTCTTCCAGTGACCTCTTTGGTGACCAGATCTCTGATCATAGTGGTGTGTGTTGTTTCTCTGCTTGAACTGGGGAAGTCTGTGGATGGCTGATGTCAGGATGCATTTGCCCTTCAGACTGTGTCTACTTCCTTCTCAGAGCAGATTGTGCATGTATTTTTCATTGTGTATTATAACCATCACCTGGAACAATTTCTCTGTAAAGAGTATTTCTGAAAGAAAAGTTACAGCTGCAAAAGGAATGTGGGTGTAAAGGTTCAGAGCTGGACCATTCTGCAATCCAGGGGTAGGCTTGGTTCTTCTATGGCCTTACTTCAGGCAATCCAATGCTCCCCATGAAGCACATTTCACTGAATCATAGAATGGCTTGGAATGCAAAGATTCTATGATTCTCCACTTCTAAAAATGTAATTTCTGGGCACCAACAAATTGTTCACATACTCCTTTATCCTCCATGGACCAGAAGTCTTTCTCTCTTCCTTCCTCAGAAATTCAGTGCCAACCATATTGCCAAATAGTCCCTGAGCTACCCCAGGGAAAAGTGTGCTTAGCCAAATTCTTGGCCTGTGCTCGGCTTCTTTGTTCTTCCCCTGCATCAATAGCACATTGTAACATTGAAAGAGAAACACCTCCTGTTACCAGTTTTTAACCTTGTTGGCTTTGAGTAGCTCCTTGTTCTTACCTAATAACAACTAAAACATCATTTAAGCCCTTCTTCTTGAGCCTTCTCTTTAACATGATGTGAAATCTCAGTCCAGGTAGTTTCACCTCTTCCTTCAGAGACCACTTTTAATTGCATCTGTCATCTTTATTATATCCCTCTTCTGTCTCCTCCTTTTTTGAGGGGCAATAAGGTCAAGAAGGAAAGGGTTAGTGAAAAGAAGCTGGTCACAGCTCACCCTGTGACTGGTGTAACAAATCTCAAGTGTTGTAGTCTCCCTTAAGCATCTTCTAATTATGAGCCTTGGGATTCTGGGGGGGTTTTGATGCACTCTGTTTCATCCCACTACAGCAGTCCTAACATACCCCTTTAAGTTGTTATCGTATCTAGAGCTAAATGATTTTTTAGCTGTTCTAACAGGTGGCTATAAGAGATGTTTTAAATGTCACTGAATGCCTGGAGAAATCATTTTGTAATTCTACTTCACTTACAATCTTGTCAGGAAGCCAGAAAAGCCACAAGTGAGAAATACTGCAAGACACCCTGAAAACATTAGAAGAGTTCCCAGTACACCTAAACTGGCAAAGAAAACCAAATTGATTTCCACACTGGAAATTATTGAGTACATTGGCTTCCTTCCTGTTGTAGCTATTCCCTGCACAGCCAGAACTACACAATGCTCACTGAAGCTCCCCAAAACATTCCCTGCTAGTGCTTTCAAGAAGCATTCTCAAAGGCAGTGAGATAAAAAGGCATCTGAGCACACCACTACTATTAAAACTTCCATAAATCTAATGATTATTGTACTCAATTTGCTTATCCAATTAAGGTGAGAACATTGGGTCAGTCTGTATGGCATCCATCTTCCTAAATCTGATTCAGTCAGTATGTTTTCAGCTGCAACTGAGTGCTAGCCAACATTTAAACTCATCAGAGCTGAAAATACTAGCATGCATTAGAGGCTGATAGGAAGATGTTCTTCACTTGCATGCATCTTACCACAGGTTCAAAGTAGAAGGAACTAATGAAACTCCCTCGTTGTAAAAGCTCTGTCAGTTCTGCCTGTTCTGTCCTAGGACATTCAGTCTGATCTCTGCCTGCCTGGCACAGACTCACTGGCTTAAAATCTGAGGCATGAGACATCTGCACAAGTTACAAGCAAAGGTAATAACAATTCTGTTATGTAGCAGAGTATTTGGCTATTGGAAGTCACAGCTCCTTTAGATTTATCATTTCTCAATTCAATGTGTTAGGAAATGAGGCTGACATCAAGGAGGAGGAAGATGAGCAGCAGAAAAGGAACTGGGGTCCTCCTTTCATATGCTTCTTTTTGCTTTATACTATAATTGCCACCCCCTGATCCTAAAAGCCATAAATTAAACCATTCTTTCTTGGGAGAAAAAAAAAAGGAAATATCAGAAACATAGAACAGGTTGGAAAAGACCTCCAAGATCATCCAGTCCAAACTAGCATCCAGCCCTAGCCAATCAACCAGACCATGGCACTAAGTGCCTCCTCCAGTCTTGTCTCAAACACCTCCAGGGACAGTAACTCCATCACCTCGCTGGGCAGCCCATTCCAATGCCAATCACTCTCTATGGCAACAACTTCCTAACAACATCCAGCCTGAACCCCTTCTGGCACAGCTTGAGACTGTGTCCCCTTGTTCTGTTGCTGCTTGCCTGAAAGAAGAGACCAACTCCCACCTGGCTACAGCCTCCCTTCAGGTAGCTGTAGACAGCAATGAGGTCTGCCCTGAGCCTCCTCTTCTGCAGGCTGCACACCCCCAGCTCCCTCAGCCTCTCCTCACAGGGCTGTGCTCCAGACCTCTCCCCAGCCTTGCTGCCCTTCTCTGGACACCTTCCAGTATCTCAACATCTCTCTTGAATTGAGGAGCCCAGAACTAGAAATCAGGAAAATAGCTCTCTGCTGTCTAAAGAACAACTGCATGTGCTGGTCTGTTATTTCTGTAACAGAGCATACTAAACACTCCAGGCTTGTCTCATCACCCTTTAGAACACAGTCGACTACAAACCATTACTAAGAGCAGAAATTACTTCAGAAAAGGAAACCTCCACTTCCTTCTTCGTCTGGGCTCATTTCACAGTCCCTTATCTGGAAATTCAGCAGGTTTACTGCTAGTGTCAACAGCCACAGAGATAAGAGAATGTCATCCAAATAAAGTAAACCTTTGTTCAGCGCTACCAGTTTCTCCTGGAGCATTCCAAACCCAGCACCAGTTCCACCTAGATACGATGTTTAAAACATTCAACAGAAAAAGGGAAGGTCTTACCCAGAGCAGATGTGCCTTGGATTATCAACACCTTCTGGAGTTGCACTTTCTTTGCAGAGAAAACAAGTTCAGAAGGAAAGCTTGACCCAGGGGTGGGCTTGAGGCCTTTTCTCTCTGGCTATGATCACAGAAGCTAACGTGGGGCACTGAATTAAATCTGAACATCACAATATTGAGAACCCAGGACAGCCTTTTCCTCCTGCAGCTGTGTCTGATAGAGCATAGGGTAAATACCTGAACTTAAATTCTGTAAGGCACCAGAAAAAAAAACCAAAAAACCAGTCTAATCTCAATGTGATTCTGCACAGGCTAATTACCCTGGGGAAATCAGGGTGAGAATTATTTTTAGTCCTAACAAGCATCAAAGGGAGCGCACCGCTGAAGTGGAGCTAACGTCTTCATCAACAGGCTGCAAAGGCAGGGTCATGACTTGGCCAGCTTCCAAATCTTGCCACTGTATTTGAGCTTAAGCTTTCCTGCAGGGCTTCAAATGATGCCAGGCTGGTGATACAGATCCTCCTCTTCTATCACTCTGTTGTTAACAGACTCATTTGCAAAGCATAGGGGGATGCTAAACTTAAATATAAAATGCAATCAAAACTTGACCTGTTGCTGCCAACCAAATTAGTACAAGTGCTCCATAAAAGATAATTTTATATGCCTCAATGCTTGAATGGAAATAAGATGACCCTAAAGAAACCAACTTGTTTGCTTGATGGGAGCCGAAAGAAATGCAGAGTCTGTGCAGGAGATCACAACTACTCTCTAGGGTAAGCAGAGAGAATTACAGAATCATAGAATCAAGGAGGTTGGAGGAGACCTCCAAGATCATCCAGTCCAACCTAGCACCCAGCCCTATCCAGTCAACCAGACCATGGCACTAAGTGCCTCATCCAGCCTTGTCTTGAACACCTCCAGGGATGGTGACTCCACCACCTCCCTGGGCAGCCCATTCCAATTCCAGTCACTCTCTCTGTGAAGAACTTCCTCCTAACAGCCAGCCTATACCTCCCCTGGGACAACCTTCAGACTGTGTCCCCTTGTTCTGTTGCTGGTTGTCTGGGAGAAGAGACCAACTCCCACCTGGCTACAACCTCTCTTCAGGTAGTTGTAGACAGCAATGACGTCCCCCCCTGAGCCTCCTCTTCTCCAGGATAAACAATCCCAGCTCTCTCAGCCTCTCCTCATAGGATTTGTGCCCCAGGCCTTTCACCAGCTTCATCGCCCTTCTCTGGACAGTCAGATTTTGAAGGGACCACATGGATCAGCCAGTTCCAACCCCTCTGCCATGCCCAGGGACACCCTACCTTAGAGCAGGCTGCACACAGCCTCAGCCAGCCTGGCCTTAAACACCTCCACCCATGGGGCCTCAACCACCTCCCTGGGCAACCCATTTCAGGCTCTCACCACTCTCATGCTCAACAACTTCCACCTCACATCCAGCCTGAACTCGTCCACCTCCAGCTTCGCTCCATTCCCTCTATTCCTGTCACTCCCTGATATCCTGAAAAGTCCCTCCCCAGCTTTTTCGTAGGCCCCCTTCAGATACCTTAAGTAATGCACAGTTGCTACACGCAGAGAATATAAGCACCTCAAGTATCGCTTCTTTGGGTTGTTTTAGCTTTGGGGTTTGTTATTTACTTGGAGTTTGCCCAGGTTTCCACACTCAGCTTTTAGAGCTCATGCCTGCCTTTGCATTTGTTTAGTTGGCTCAGATGTGATGAGCTCCACCTTTCGCAGGCACCTGAAATGAGCACACATCTTCGTCCACTTGTGACAAGAAATGAACAGGGATGCTCAAACTCATTAGAGACACTTTTGCACAAACTGGAGAGCTTTTTTCCCTCAACATTTATGAGCAGGCAGTAGCTATAAGAACTGGCAGAATGACCAGCTTCTGCAAGCATCTTAAAATAGCTTCTGATAGTGAAAGTGGCTGTAAAAAACTCATACCCATGCACCTGCCTCCAGCTTACTAAAGTATTGCTTTTGGTTTGTTTGTGTCTGCTCTAAAACCAAGAGAAATGATGAGGATGTGTAGGGGAAATGAAGAGTTTGGGTGTATTTTTACCAAAATATTTCACAAATTCCTTCTGCCCTTTCAGCTTCCTTCAAAATATTTTGGCTTGTCATTGTACCTGTGCAAGTCAGAAAGCTCCTTCAATCTTTTCAGCCTACTTCATGGCACTGCATCAAGCTGACAGATGCAAAATATGATCTTCACAGTGCAATCACGCCTGCTGAGCATCAGACCTCTCTAGGGACACCTATGCATGAAGATCTGCTTCCTGTAGCCCTGTACCCCAGAGGATGATGTGCACATCTAACTAGGCTCCAGAAACGATCCTGGAGTCTGGCACTGTGCCGTGTGCTGAGATCACACCAGCAATTGGAGTTGCTTTACCATTGACTGTGTCTGATTCATTATTTCTCTCATCTGGAGTATTGTGTCCAGTTCTAGGCCCCCCAGCTCAAAAAGGACAGGAAGCTGCTTGAGAGAGTCCAGCACAGAGCCACAAAAATGATTAAGGAAGATGAACATCCTCCTTATGAGGAGAGCCTGAGGGAGCTGGGGCTCTTTAGCTCGGAGAAGAAGAGACTAAGGGGTGACCTCATTCACGTTGGTAAACATGTGAGGGGTGAGTGCCAGGAGGATGGAACCAGCCTCTGCTGGTGATGCCCAGTGGCAGGACAAGGGGCTATGGGTGGAAGCTGAGGCACAGGAGGTTCCATGTGAACCTGAGGAAGAATTTTTTCCCTGTGAGGGTGGCAGAGCACTGGAACAGGCTGCCCAGGGAGGCTGTGGAGTCTCCCTCTCAGGAGTTTTTCAAGAACTGCCTGGATGTGTTCCTGTGTGATCTGCTGTAGGTGATGCTGCTCTGGCAGGAGGGGCTGGACTGGATGAGCTTTGGAGGTCCCTTCCAGACCCTGACATTCTATCATTCTATGATTCATTGTTCCAAATCACATTGGATGATTCCTGGGAAAGGTGGCATTTAAAGTAGGGCACCTCCAGGAACAGAAGGAGAAAAGCTAATGAGCAACAAGGGGAAGGAGAGATGTAGATACACAGCAAGAGTGAGATAAGGGCAGCTCCAAAAAGTAGAGAAATAAGAGTTGTATAAGGGCTTACATGAGGAGCAAAAAAAGACTGGATGAGGCACTTAGTATCATGGTCTAATTGATTGGACAGGGCTGGGTGCTAGGTTGGACTGGATGAGCTTGGAGGTCTCTTTCAGCTTGGTTGATTCTATGATCAGGAGAGGCAGGGACTGACCCACGCTGGGCTGCGACCCCAGCTGAGGGAGCTGGTGCCTGTTTAGAAGAGCTCCTGTGGGAATCCAGCCTTACAGCCTCCTTCCTCCTCACTCTGTCCTTTAGGTCCTTGTTCACCTCTTTCATAACAGAAGGTGTATTTTTGTAACAAGACGTACACAGAAATAGATTGTCCCTTTCCATAACTCTCAGGGAAAACAAACCTAGGAAGGAAGCTGGAGACTCATTTCCATTGGAGGCCAAATCTGACAGTGCCTTTTACTAGCACTTAAGTCACATAGTTAACTAAGTTTGCATTCATATGCAAATCACTTGTGCATGTGCCAACACTGCTCCCTAAATAACGACTATTACTGTCACACTACTTATCAAAACTCAGTGACTATAGAGGAAAGATCTATTAAAAGTTCTGAGTGATTCTTTATTTAGCAGCAATTTACCAAAACAGCCAAAAGAGAACATTTTTGATGCACAGAAATGGCCTGATGCTAAAAAAAACTCCACATATTTCAAAGATTAATTTGCCATTGGAATGGGCTGCCCAGGGAGGTGGTGGAGTCACCATGCCTGAAGGTGTTCAAGAAAAGACTGGATGGGGCACTTAGTGCCATGGGCTGGTTGATTAGATAGGGCTGGGTGCTAGGTTGGACTGGATGAGCTTGGAGGTCTCTTCCAAGCTGTTTGATTTTATGCTTCTAACCTGAACAGGACAAAAGCCTTCTGCCAAGAAAGATGTTACAGTTTGACCTCTTTTCTTCCTTGCTACAATATCTTCCTCTGCCCAACAGCCACGGCAGGGCCAGAGCTCACAGAGAGAGTTGGGTACACAGGAGATTGAGGTGGCTTTGAGTCTGCACTGACCTGTGCGATTCAATGTCCTTTGTATTTTGTTTTTTTTTCTTTAAATATATGAACACTTTAGTGTGCTGAATGGATCCAAAATTCAGTGAGAAAACAATCCTGAGATAAGCCATTCAGGAAAATACTGAAGCAGGAATAGAAAATTTCTAGGGAATGACTGCTGAAAATAAAGGTCTTTGATAGCTATGGTTTTGTACTGGCTCAGTGACAACAAGTATATGGTACAGCTGCTACAGAAAAGCGTGGTGGTGGGGGAGGAACTTGAAGGGGGGAGATTTAAACTAGGTGTTAGGAAGAAGTTCTTTACAGTGAGGGTGGTGAGACACTGGCACAGGTTGCCCAGGGAGGTTGCGGAGCACGGAAGCACAGAATGTGACCAAAGACCACATTCTGTGCTTCCGTGCTCCACAACCTCCCTGGAGGTGTTCAGGACCCAGTTGGATGAGGCCTTAGAAACACAGAATCAACCAGGTTGGGAAGAGACCTCCAAGCTCATCCAGTCCAACCTTTCACCCAGCCCTAGCCAATCAACCAGACCATGGCACTAAGTGCCTCATCCAGGCTTTTCTTGAACACCTCTGCCTGCCTGGCACAGACTCACTGGCTTAAAATCTGAGGCATGAGACATCTGCACAAGTTACAAGCAAAGGTAATTACAATTCTGTTATGTAGCAGAGTATTTGGCTATTGGACGTCACAGCTCCTTTAGATTTATCATTTCTCAATTCAGTGTGTTAAGAAATGAGGCTGACATCAAGGAGGAGGAAAATGAGCAGCAGAAAAGGAACTGGAGTCCTCCTTTCATATGCTTCTTTTTGCTTTGTACTATAATTGCCATCTCCCTGATCCTAAAAGCATTAATTAAACCATTCTTTCCTGGGAGAAAAAAGGGGAAATACTAGACTCATAGAATCAACCAGGTTGGAAGAGACCTCTAAGATCATCCAGTCCAACCTAGCACCCAGCCCCATCCAATCAACCAGACCATGGCACTAAGTGCCTCATCCAGGCTTTTCTTGAACACCTCCAGGGATGGTGACTCCACCACCCCACTGGGCAGCCCATTCCAATGGCAAATCACTCCCTCTGTCAAGAGTGACCTGTTCTAGTGGGAGGTGTCCCTGCCTATGGCAAGGGGTTGGAACTAGATGATCTTTGAGGTCTCTTCTATGCTAAACCATTCTATGATTGCATGAAATGTAATTGCAGGAGAAATCCCAACAATCAGCAACAAGCTCTGACTGTACAGATGACAGTGGTTTAGAAAACCATTCATATGTCTAACTTGATGAAATTAAGCAGCAAAATACCTAATTTGACAACAATATGGAAAAAAAGACACCTACAAACTAGTCACTAATGCAAAAAAAAAAAAACCTCTTACTTAAGCCTAAAATCTGAGTTAAACCTGCAAAAGGAAGATTCTGTTACATGCACAAAAGGCAGCAACTGCATCCATACTCTTTTCTCTTAGGCTAAAGGAGCTTCACCTTCCTTATTCACAGCTGTGAATGTGGTGAACGAATTTTATCCTGGCCAGTAACTTAGTATTTTAAATACAAAGAAGTCAACATATGCAACACACTGCTTCCCTGAAGTCATGAGAGTAAAAAGTTCAGTACAAATGGCAGCAGAAATCTAAAGCCTGCTTTAAACTAATCTCTTCTTTCCCAATTACACAGGCTGAATGTATGCCAGCATGCATCTATAAATGCCAAGCACATTTCTCACAGAACAGGACCAGCTTTGAGGTTTATCCTCCCCTACACCATTTGAGTTTTCAGTCTCCTGGTACTAGAAATACTCTCCAGGTTCTGTTCCAGCTCAACTTCCCCATGAGAAGATCAAAGTGGCAAATTTGACTCATGTTCATTGGCAATTATACTTTGGCACTTCTCAAGCCTTAGCACAGGGGTTTCAGTTTGCTAAAGCTGAAGCTCTTAATTACTGGCATTTTTGTCAAGAAAACCAGAAACTCTGATTCCAACAACTGTTCCAAGTTTGAATAAAAGGGCTGAAACTTAAAACAGTAAAATTTGCTACAATCCCATGCAGAGACAATTATTAAGTGAGATGTTCAAGATCTTACCTGTAGGAGTTGGGCTTTTCTCTACTAGAAGGGCATGTGTCCAGAGAAGGGCAACCAAGATGGTGAAGGGCCTGGAGAATAGCGTTGGTGAAGAGCAGCTGAGGGAACTGGAATTGTTTAGTCAGGAGAAGTGGATGCACCCCTGTGGAAAGGGACTTGAGGGTGCTGGTGGACAAGAAGCTGGACGTGAGCAGACAGCGTATGCTTGCAGCCCAGAAGGCAAATCATATCCTGGGCTGCATCAAAAGAAGTGTGGCCAGCAGAGCCAGAGAGGTGGTTCTGTCACTTTGCTCTGGTGAGACCTCAACCTGGAGTACTGTGTCCAGTTCAGGAGCCCTCATTATAGGAAGGACATGGACCTGATGGAGAGCTCCAGAGGAGGGCCATGAAAATGATCAGAGGGTTGGAGCAGCTCTGCTATGAGGACAGGCTGAGGGAGCTGGGGGTGTTCCATCTGGAGGAGGATCTGGGGGGACTTCATAACAGCCTGCCAGTACCTGAAGAAAGCCAGAGAAAGGATGAAGAGAAGCTGTCTGCAATGACAGAACAAGGGGCAATGGTTTCAAGCTTGAGAAGAGCAGATTTAGACTGGATGTTAGGAACAAGTTCTTTTCTATGAGGGTGGTGGAGCACTGAAACAGGTTGCCCAGGGAGGTGGTTGAGGCCCCTTCTCTGGAGACATTCAAGGTGTGGCTTGATGAGGCCCTGGGTGACTTGCTCTAGTGGGGATGTCCCTGGTGACTGCAGGGGGGGCTGGACTTAGGTGACCCCTAGAGGTGCCTTCTGGCCCAGACCATTCTATGATTCTATGAAGCTGAAAGGAGATCTCACTGTTCTCTACCTGGAAGGAGCTTGGAATAAGGTGGGTGCTAGATTAAAAACTGGATGGACAGAAAAGCCCAAAGAGCTCTGATCAACAGAGTTAAATCCAGCTGGTGGCTGGTCACAAGCAGCATCTCACAGGGGCCAGTACTGAGGCCAGTTCTGTTTAATATCTTTCTTAATGATGTGGATGAGGGGACTTGAGGGCACCATCAACAAGTTTGCAGACCACACTAACTTGAGCCAGAGTGTTGATGCCTGAAGGAAGGAAAGCACTGCAGAAAGATCTGGACACATTATAGTGATAGGCTGAGATCAAGAGTATGAGGTTTAACAAAACCAAGTGCTAGGTCCTGCACTTTGTCCACAACAACCCCAAGCAACGCTACAGGTTTGGGGAAGTGTGGCTGGAAAGCAGCCAGGTGGAAAAGGACCTGTGGGTGGTGGTGGTGGCCATTTGATTCCATAAATCAGAGCATCATTTAATGGCCATGATGGTGTTAGGCTGATAGACTCAATCTTGGAGCTCTTTTCCAACTGAAACACTTCTGTGATTCTATGAATACAAGTTCAGCGAACCTCAACTTTGTTAGCTCTGATGTGTTCCTGGAGAAAAAAAAACTCCTCCAAACAGAATCATAGAATCAACCAGGTTGGAAGAGACCTCCAAGATCATCCAGTCCAACCTATCCCCCAGTCCAATCCAATCAACCAGACCATGGCACCAAGAAATACTTCTACTGCTGAGTTCAGATGATACCTCTTTTACTTGCACTTGAAGTCATACAAAATCCACTTCTGGATCTTCTAAGACATTTAGTTTATATGTCAAACCTGCTCTGTGGCTTTCATTTTCACACAGCTTTGTCCTCACTACAGTTACAGGCAGCTTTGATGTAGAATTAGGCTCAAAGGCTTTGCACTGGCATTATGGTCACTCAGTCATGTCCCCAGGAGCAGATCTCTGACAGAGCAGTGTAATATCAAAGAAACCCTTACCAGGGCCAAGAAGGCAGAATATGCTGGAAAACACTGGGTTAGAAACAGAGAGCACTATAGAGAACCTGATAATTATTACTATTAAAAATTAGTGGGTGGGTAGTGAGAGTTCTGAATATCCAAATTAATAAACAATATTAATTTTGAAGAACTCTTACCTCACATGAATTAATACCTCCCATTACAAGCTTTCAAAGCATTATTCATTCCTGCTGCACACCACCAAATGGGGCAATTATCTTATCTATTGGCATAAAAGTATTTTAAAGAGAATTCAAGAGGTGCTCCATTTAGAAGCAGAGTTTGCTGGATTTTATTCCACTTGATTTGCAGCACTCTGAAGAGCACAAATCCCTGGTGCTACACCCCAGTAGCAGGCCCACAAAGACATTCTCATTTCATCCAAATTAAATTACTCTAATTGAGGAAAGCTGCAGACACATTACCTAGCCCTTCAAACCACTTTAGCCCTGATTCATCCAGGGTAAATTTGCCATAGGTAGGGTGGGGTAAAGTTTGCTAAAGTTTAAATTACCTTCCCTGAAGCATATCTACAGCTCCTTGCCCATGATGCCCAACCACATTGGCTGCTCATTTGTGTGGTTACCACAGGGAGGATTTTCTTTGGTTTTCATTCTCCTTTCATGCACACACAGCTCTAGGCAGGGTGGTTTACAGCAAATCCAAGCCGCCATTAGGCTTGTCATTATCACACCCCATTCATATATTCTCAAAGCAAGTTTTAAGTGTCAAAGTTATAACCACTTAGCACATCATTGACAAACAAAAAAGCAATTTATTAAGCATGTGTGCTTAGGTCTGAGGAAAGGCTCACTAAAAGGCATTTTAATTCAGCTATCATCATAGCAATGCAACCTCCTGTATTTGTTCATGGATTAAAACCACTTAGAGCTCAAACCCAAAACTTTTGCAACAGATATCAGTCAAAATCTTTCAAGAGGAGGCTTAATAGTGGCCTGCCAGAAGGAGGCATACAAGAAGGATGGAGAGAGACAGTTTACAAAGGCCTTTAGTCATAGGATGAGGTGCAATGGCTTCAAAGTAGGGAAGAGCAGATTTAGATTGGATGTTAGGAACAAGCTCTTTACCATGAGGGTGATGGAACACTAGAACAGGTTGCCCAGGCAGGTGTTTGAGGTCCCATCTCTGGAGATATTCAACCTGATCTAGTTGAGGATGCCCTTGCTGACTGCAGGGGCATTGGACTAGATGGTCTTTGGAGGTTCCTTGCAACTCAGATCATTCTATGAGTCTCTAATGAAGATGCAGTAATATTTAAGGGATTTAAGAGCTCTCTGCATTCCAGTAACACGTGCCTAGCAGGTATGGGCAAGAGTCACCAGGGTGGCAAGTGTCCTGAAACACAAAACTGCCCAGAGGCAGCTAAACAGATCAAGAGGTTCACAGGACCACAGAATATTAAGGATTAGAAGGGACCCAAGGAGATCATCCAGTCCAACCTCCCTGCCAGAGCAGGACCACACAATCTAGCTCAGGTCACAGAGGAACACATTCAGACAGGCCTTGAAAGTCTGCAGGAAAGGAGATTCCACAACCTCCCTGGGGAGCCTGTGCCAGTGCTCTGTGACCCTCACAGTAAAGAAGTTCCCCATTCTGTTTAGGTGGAACCTCTTCTGCTGCAACTTACACTCATTGCTCCTTGTCTTATCCCAGGGAGCAAGTTGGAACAGCCAGCACCGCCCCCCACCCCACACACACACACCCCCAGCCCTCAGATGCTTACAAGCATTTATTAAATCCCCTCTCAGTCTTCTCTTCTCCAGACTAAAAAGCCCCAAGCCCCTCAGCCTCTCCTCATAAGCCATGCCCTCCAGTCCCCTCATCATCCCTGTAGTTCTCTGCTGGACCCTCTGGCAGATCCCTGTTGCTCTTAAACTGGGGAGCCCAAAACTGAAGGCAGCTGTCTGATTCTTACAAGTTTTGCACCTAGGGAGATGGATGCTTGAGCTTCCTTAGCCTTCATTTGCCCTATTTTTTAAAATGCCAGGAGGCATTGAAAGCACTTGGGTGGATTGCTAAGAAGCAGAAACCTTCCTGAACTAGAGGAAACAGGCTGCATTTCAAAATGCAGATTTCTTCCCCTTGCTAATACAGAGGTTAAATTAAACAAAATTGATTAAATAAACAAATAAATCACACCCCAGCCACAAAGGTGCTGTCACAATTACCTCTACCTGAAGCTGGGAAGGGAGCATAGATGCTAAAATAACTACAAGCTATCCCAAACAGTAAGACTCCAAGGAAATCCTCTAGAATATGCAACTGAAATTAAATGTTTGCATTCAAAAAGGAAAACAAGACAAAACAAAACTCTGCAGTTAATTGTTTCCAAGTACAAGAAACTGGCAACAAAGCCTGCTATTGAATGAGCATTAATGAGTTGTCATTTTGTGCTGCAGATGTTTCCCATGAGGGAAGATAGCAAAAAAAATTCCACTTGGAAGCCAGGGAAGCAACAACAAGGAGCTGAGTTATGTCACTGCATTTATTTGGGTATCTTTATTTGAAACTGTCAAAATCATCAGGTTCAGGAGGATTTTAGTGTAAGGAAAACTTGTATCCAATAAAATGTCTAAGAACATTCAGTATCTGAAGTGGGCCTACAATAAAGCTGGGGAAGGGCTTTTCAGGATATCAGGGAGTGACAGGACTAGGGGGAATGGAGCAAAGCTGGAGGTGGGTAGGTTCAGGCTGGATGTGAGAAGGGAGTTCTTCAGCATGAGAGTGGTGAGAGGCTGGAATGGGTTGCCCAGGGAGGTGGTTGAGGCCCCACCCCTGGAGGTTTAGAATCACTGAACCACAGAATCAACCAGATTGGAAGAGACCTCCAAGATCATCCAGGCCAACCTAGCACCCAGCCCTACCCAATCAACCAGACCATGGCACTAAGTGCCTCATCCAGGCTTTGCTTGAACACCTCCAGGGACAGTGACTCCACCACCTCCCTGGGCAGCCCATTCCAATGCCAATCACTCTCTCTGGGAAGAACTTCCTCCTAACATCCATCCTAGACTTCCCCCAGCACAGCTTGAGACTGTCCCCTTGTTCTATTGCTGGTTGCCTGGGAGAAGAGACCAACCCCACCTGGCTACAGCCTCCCTTCAAGTAATTGTAGACAGCAATATTGATTATATACCCCAGCCTGGCTAGGACTGGCCCTTCTAGAGCGAGTGTTAGCTATTTGGGAACAAAGAACGAGAGCACACACTCATAAATCCTGAAAAGACAACAGAGCTGTTTCTGCATCTTAATTTATGGTGTTTCACTGAGCTGGAAATCCTTTATTTCCAAATCAGCTCTCATCTCTGATCTCAAAGTAGAAAAACTGGGATTGTATAATCCCAAAAATTCCCAAAACAATGAGGTCTGCCCAAACCTGAAGTTTCCAGGAAAGCAGAATTTATGCTGCAGGCTACAAATGTAGTTCTTCAGAATGGGCAACAGGAAGGGTACAAGTAATTCCCAGAAAGGAAGGATGTGAATAAGATCTCTCTTTTTTTCTTTTTTTTTTTTCTTTTTCCCATTCCAAAAGACAAAACCAAAACAAAGACCTCAAAAGCCACATTACTATTTTGCTTGTGATTGCACAAGTTGTTTTTGTAGGAAAGTGAAAACAAGCTAGAGAAGGAGCATCTATGTAAATACATAAGAAACAGGCACCCACCAGAGCAGGCAGGAAGGTCACTCTCTGGGTAACTTAGTTCCAATGCTCACCATTCACTAACTAAAAGGCAAGCAGTCACAGAATTGTTGGGGCTGGAAGGAACCTCCAAGATTATCTAGTTCCAACCCCCCTGCCATGGGCAGGGACACCTCACACTAGAGTCATAGAATCAATCAGGTTGTAAGAGACCTCCAAGATCATCCAGTCCAACCTAGCACCCAACCCTAGCCAATCAACTAGACCATGGCACGAAGCATCCCATCCAGTCTTGAACACCTCCAGGGACAGTGACTCCACCACCTCCCTGGGCAGCCCATTCCAATGCCAATCACTCTCTCTGACAACAACTTCCTCCTAACATCCAGCCTAGACCTCCCCTGGCACAGCTTGAGACTGTGTCCCCTTCTTCTGTTGCTGGATGCCTGGCAGAAGAGACCAACTCCTCCTGGCTACAGCCTCCCTTCAGGTGGTTGTAGACAGCAATGAGATCACTCCTGAGCCTCCTCTTCTTCAGGCTAAACAACCTCAGCCTCTCCTCATAGGGTTTGTGTTCCAGGCCTCTCACCAGCTTCATTGCCCTTCTCTGGAGATGTTCCAGTATCTTTACTATCCAGTATAATTATTAACAATCATCACTTGGATACCAAAATCAATACAGATTATTAATAATCCATCAAAATCCACTAGACCATGGTACTAAGTGCCTCATCCAGGCTTTGCTTCCACACCTCCAGCAACTCCACCACTTCCCTGGGCAGCCCATTCCAATGCCAATCACTCTCTCTGGGAAGAACTTCCTCCTAACATCCAGCCTAGACCTCCTCTGGCACAACTTGTGACTGTGTCATTTTAATTAGGGAGCACCAAAAAGTGCTACCAACAGACTCTCCTATAATACCAATTATAGTCATCTTGTCACAGAATCACAGGAAGCATCCAGTTGGAGGAGACCTCAAAGATTATCCAAATCCAACCTTCAACCCAGTCTAGGGTCAATCCTAAACCATGTCCCTAAGCACCAGGTCCACAGGCTGCTTGAACACCTCCAGAAATGGTGATTCCAGCTCTGTCCTGGGCAGACCATTTCAGTGTTTGAAATTTTTTTCAGAGAAGAAATATTTCCTAACATCCAGCCTCAACCTCCCCTGGTGCAACTGGAAACCATTTCCTCTAGTCCTGTCACTTGACACCAAAGGAGAAGAGGCTGCCCCCTTCCTCCCTCCCTGCAGGCAGTTGTAGAGGGCAAGGAGGTCTCCCTTCAGCCTCCTCATCTCTAGACTAGGGAGGAGGTCTTCTCTCAGCCTGCTCTTCTCTAGACAAGGGAGAACATCTCCAGCTCCCTCAGCTGCTAATTGTAGGCCAGGTGCTCCAGGCCCTTCACCAGCCTCATTGCCCTCCTTTGGACACACTCCAGAACCTCAATGTCCTCCTTGTAGTGAGTGACCCAGAACTGCAAACAACACTCAGGTGTGGCCTCACTAGTGCCAAGTACAGGGGAATGATCACCTCCCTGTTCTTGCTGGCTACCCTGTTTCTAACACAAGCCAGGATGCCTTTGGCTTTCTTGGCCACCTGGGCACACTGCTGACATATTTAATTGACTGTCAACCAATTCTCCCAGTCGCAGCTTTCCAACCACACATCCCCATGTCTGTAGCTTACTGTGGGGTTGTTGTGACCTAGGTGGAGCACTTTATCAACATCTTACCTACCCACAGAAGGTTCCTTTCTAGTGGCAAGGGGACTGCCCAAACTGGAAACATTCCAGCTCCAATTCTACAAGCAGCCTTGAAGACTCCCAACTCAAGGGTCTGTTTTCCTTAAGCAGCAGCTGATGCCAAGGGCAATGCACAAACATAGGCACATTACTTGCAACCATTGGCTCTGACACAGGGTTTAACAAGAGGCAATGGGAGCATCAAAACCACAAGTTAAGAAAAATGCCTAAAGGTCAGACTGTTTAAGTGAAGATAACTACAACAAAAAATGACCCCCCTGAAGTACAGATAAATACATATGCCATCAGAATAAACTTCAGAAAAGAGAAGCCGACCCCCAAAACCAGAGCATCCACCAGACTTTCACACAATAACCCAATTACTTCACAAGTGATAAAATAATGAGTGTAGCCTTGCAAAATGTCACATCAGTCTGCATTAGGAAGAGGTTACAAAAAGCCTGTTAATCAGAAATCCAGCATTAAGCATCTTATTTACTGCAGTCTTTCACTATGCCTGAAAAACTAAATTCATCTAATGTTCACCTGCTTGCTTTGAACAAAGTGACAATGATTTGGGGGGGGGGGGGGAAAAATCCACATTTTCTTCATATATTGAATGGAAGTAGGCTGCATCACTTCAAATATTGATTTAGCCCAATAAGCTGCCTCTAACTCTGACCACAAGCAGCTGCTGAGGGGGAAGAATATAAAGGTCAGGAAATTATATAGTGATTCTGCCTGCAAAATAATCTCCTGGATTCCAGGAATCTGTGATCTAGGAGCTGCTTCAGCTAGACATTTCATCTGCATCATTGTGATTGACAGTCCTAACATACTTTCCCTTGATTAATTTGCCTTGCAGCTTTTAAAATTCATGTCTCTCTTAAGCATTGGTGTCTTAAATCAGGCAGAGGCTGCGGTAATAAGTTCTGCGGATAAACTACACCTGGGTAAAACAGGATCTCCTCTTATTGAAAACTACCTTAGAAGGAAGGGAAAAAAAAAGGTTAAAATACTGAATTTTGCTCATGTATTCTCATCTCTACAATCTTGAGTTATGTGCCATTAAGTGCAATTGTTCCATTTACTCTGTATCACTCAGATTTTCCCCATTTCCACATTATCCTCTCTAATCATCTCTCTTAATTGAAAAGCATGGAATCATTTGAAGCACCTGGTTCATCTTACACCACCCAAACATTTGAAGTGGCACATACACCAAAAATCTCCTTTCTTTGTGAGGTAATTGTTCTGCCTTAATATATAATGTGCTATAAACCAATCACAATCCAGAGTAATCCAGGAATGCTTCAATAAAAGTTAATTAACAGCTGATTTTCCACAGTCTTATCGTTACTAAAGATTTTTTTTGCATTGAAATAAAATGTAAAAGGGTTTTAAAATCACCTCTGATTGATGTGGAGCCTTTTTTAAAGGACTACTTTAATCTTTTTATAAGTGAGGGAACCAACAATTTCTAAACTCTTACAAAAGTTATAGCAAGAGCCTCCTTTAAATCAGTGTGCAGCAACTATGTGATGTCAGGGCAAATAAAAAGGGGTAACAATGCAAGTGCTCAAAGCTGAGTTTGTTCCAGGAGGTGGAATGCTTCAATAAAAGTTAATTAACTTAAGTTAATATAGCATATATTAAGTTAATATATGCTATAAGTTATAGCAGGAACCTCCTTTAAATCAGTGCACAGCAAGCACAGCAACTATGTGGTGTTAGGGCGAATAAAAACAGTGGTGAGTAACAATGCAAGTGCTGAAAGCTGAGTTTGTTCCAAGAGGTGGCATCCTTAGGGCAGGACAGACTGCACATCTGGAGTGTCTTAGTACACAAAAGCTACCCAAAATCTAGGGAAGATAGAAGACATCTGACAGAAACAAAGCCTCCAGTAAAAAGGCTTCCTCACTACTGATCCCTAAACTGGCCCAAACTCACCTGCCCACACAGCAATCACTCCACTCCGTGGCAATGCTGGTGAACCTGTAGTTACACCCAAGCTAATTTCTTCAAGCAAGAAACTGCCACTCACATAAGGCAGCCAATCCGAGAAGGTGATCGATCACTTGATTAAACACAGGAGACTTGGCCCAGTTTCTCCTATGTTCTTGGTCTTCATCAGGACCCTCACACAGATGGCAAAAGGGAGTTAATCCTTGTGTGGAACGCAGAAAGCTCTGCTACTGAGACACACAAATTGCCTAAACATGAATATTTCCTCTGCTGCTATGATTTGATAGCATCATCATCTTAGAAAATGGAGCTGCTGCACTCAGGTAGAGCCTGATACTCAATTTGAAATCATGCATTCAAGGCGTTCATGTTTCTGACATCCTCAGCATCCTGCAAAGACCAATTTAGTCTTGAGAAACAGCCCCCTGGGACCCAGGGAACATTTAGCTGCTTAGCTTTGGTAGGAACAGACTGAGGAAGAATGTTCCTTTTGCTTATAAACAATTCTCTATGCAAGTGTGTTATCTAATAAATACAACTGGAAGTAAAATGGGAATGTGGGAAGGGTGCCAATGTAAATCCTCCAAATCTGAGGAAATAAGGAGCAATTTTCCACTGAAGGATGGAAATGGCACAGAGGAAATGTAGAGCATATTTAGCATGCTTTGCTCTCCTAAGGTAAAGCCTCTCTCTCACATTAGCACAAGGCAGAAGAACCCCAACCATCACAGAGGTGATGAGAGACTCCATCTTTCTGTACCTTAGGGGACTGAAATTCAAAGCCTCATCAATAAAACTAATTCAGAGTGTAGGAGTAGGTGACCAAAACAGATAAAATCTGTGCAAGTTGTGACACCTTGTGATGGTTTGGGTATTACCATCCTCCCCCTCCCCCCCTTTAAGAAAATGGCCTAGACTAGACTCAGCTGTCTGGAAGTAAAGGAATAAAGCAATTTTTACAGCTAAGCACATATATACACACCAATATATAAAGTTCTATACAAGTTAAAAGTAATACAGAAACACAATACCCCTCCCAGAACAATCAGATTGCTGGGAGGGCTCCTGACCCAAACATCCTCTCTCTTCTCTCTTTCCCTCCCTTCAGAAGTAACCAGATCAACCCCAGCATACCTCATGTGATAAATCTGAAGAGATCTAAGGTGAGATGTCAAAAAAACGATGACAAGGAGGTTAGAGGGAAAAGGGTTAGGCTGGATTAAAGAGTTAAGGCAGAGGCAACCCCACAGACCTGCCAGAGAGAAGGCACAGCACAGAAGTGAGAGCTGAACAGTGTGTGAGAAGTGAGTATCTTATCTGTATTTTAACTAGTTGCCTTTCTCAGCAGAAGAATGAGGGATATAGATTACTGTTGGGTTTTTTTCTTTCTTCTCACAGCTAAGGATTTCATTTCTCTCAGTAAAATATTCCAGTTAGCCTCAAACTAGCACACACCTGCATGAACTTCATTGCCACTGGAGGCCCCACAGCAACCTTCAGCTAGCAATAAGAAATTAGTTTTAGAAAGAAGATATAGAAGACAGCACCATGTAGACTAAAGCAGTAGAAGCAGACACTTGATATCACCTAGCAATCTCAGGGGGAACCACAAAGCTTCTGAGATGAGTTTTATCCCCTTCACTGAGCCTACCCTGGCCACACACATGGCCCAACACTAGCTTCATTGTGGACAGCCCCAAATTCCAGTGAACTTCCACATTTAAATCACAACCATTGTTCTCTCATTTGAAGCATTTCTCAGCTGAGCAAGCACACTTTGAATAATTACCTGTTCAAGAGGAAATTCATCAGTGCAGTTAGCTGGAAAGCTGCTTATAATACTAAACATAAATGCCACTGGGAAAAAAAATGACTTGCATTGAAGTTGAGCCAGTTATGCCTTGAATGACAGGATGAACAACACTCCTAGTTCCATTATGGTTTTCTGCCCTGGCCAAAGAGATGATGATCACATGATCCCACGTCCTGTTTAGATACTCACCAACTTGCCAACGACAGTGGTGACCATTCTCATCTCCTTGTTTCTGAATTGACATCCAAACTACATCTACAAGCTACTCTACAGCTTACTGTCATCGAAGTTAAACATTTCCAAACAGATCCAAATTTACCATTTCTGAGAAAAAGGAATGCCCAAAAAATGTTATGAAATAAAATCAACATTTCCTCTCTGCATCGTTTCTCTTCAAATTGCTCTTCCTATTGCTACTGCAAAGAGAAACCAGAGACTGAATCCATCTTCAGACTACACCCTGCGAAAGTCTGTTTGCTTTACACTAAGCTGTTTTATGACAGTATTGAACAGCAGCAAGAAATCAAACAAGATTATTACTCAAATATACCCATCCATCCTGACAGCTAAATCTACCCACTCAACAGTATCATCCCCTGAGAAGGAATCAGAATCACTGCAGAACACAAGACTAATTCCACGGCGTACTCAAGCAACACCAACACAGAAATACCCAGGTGAGGATTTCTGTTCTATCAATGTCACGCAGAGCTTTCAGGGCACTTTGAGCTACCGACTGTCATAAAACTGAAAGCACCAACTGGCCTCTTTCCAGTCACCATAGCTGTGCCAACCTCACTGAAAACCCACACCACTTCTTACTACAAGCACATGAAGATTTTAAAGAGAATTATCATACCTTAACACCTTCAGTCTCCCTCAAAGCAACTTTGCTACGCTGATGTACGTGCGTGAATACTTTGCTTTGGTTGCCTGCCTGGTTTTATTTTAGGGGTTATGTTATTCTGAAGTGATTTATTTGTTTCTCTCAAGTCAACAGCCAGCTAACCCCATTTCGGTAAGCAAGTACACATCGGGATGAATCAGCTCTGGAAAAGCTGACTGGGGAAAGAGATGATTTCTCCAGCGTGATTTTCTCATACAGATTGAAATAGCTATAAATATCTATCTATCTATACACATACACGCACAAGGATTCACGCAAGGTCCAGCTACCCCGTGCAGCATCGCTAAAGCAACACGCAGCAAGAGTAACCTCCACCCTCCCACTCCAAAGTTAGTTCTCTTGGATGCCCAGGGAAGTACGAGCAACGATCGCAAATTGCCTGGCATCAAACAGGCAAAACCTGGGGTAGAGGAGGGAGGGGAAATAAGAAGGATAATAAATCCATAACTTCCCAGCCCACCCCTACCCATCAGATAAGCTTTCCCTTTCGCAGTGAATCGGCTCCGTATCTAACGCAGCTGAACACCGAAGCAGACGGCGATAGGAAGCAGAGAGCGCAGCCACAGCTGCCCGGGCGAACTGGGGATTCCCCACCCCAGGAGCGCAGCCGCCAGCACAGAGTGGGGGTTACCTGTCCGCTCGCAGCTCCGCAGCCGCCCATCTCGGCCCGGCTCCTTCTGCCACCCAAGTCCCGGGGCGGACACGTGCCTCTGTCACCGGCCGTCCCCGCCCCCCCCTCCGCCGCGGCCGCCCCAGCGCCTCCCGGGGCGGTGCCGCCGCCGGCGCCTCCCTGCGCGCTTCTCGCCCGCCCCCGCCGCGACCCGGAACCGCCAGGGCTTCCCGCAACACCGGCTAGCCCGAGTGTCCCCTTCGCAGCATCCCCTCCAGCCCGTTCCCGCAACACCGGCTAGCCCGAGTGTCCCCTTCGCAGCATCCCCTCCAGCCCGTTCCCGCAACACCGGCTAGCCCGAGTGTCCCCTTCGCAGCATCCCCTCCAGCCCGTTCCCGCAACACCGGCTAGCCCGAGTGTCCCCTTCGCAGCATCCCCTCCAGCCCGTTCCCGCAACACCGGCTAGCCCGAGTGTCCCCTTCGCAGCATCCCCTCCAGCCCGTTCCCGCAACACCGGCTAGCCCGAGTGTCCCCTTCGCAGCATCCCCTCCAGCCCGTTCCCGCAACACCGGCTAGCCCGAGTGTCCCCTTCGCAGCATCCCCTCCAGCCCGTTCCCGCAACACCGGCTAGCCCGAGTGTCCCCTTCGCAGCATCCCCTCCAGCCCGTTCCCGCAACACCGGCTAGCCCGAGTGTCCCCTTCGCAGCATCCCCTCCAGCCCTTTCCTGCAGAGCATCCCACCTGGGAGCCTCCTCGCCTCTCCAGGACCATCTCCCCAGGAGCATTCCCTTACTCTCCCCCACCTTCCCCCACCCCCCCACTATTATTTCCCTCAGGGCATCCCCGACTCAATCTAAACCCCGAGGACTCTGTCCCAGAGGCCCAGGAGAAGGTGGTGGCAGAGGGCAGAGGGCTGGCAGCACTCCGTGGAGAGCCCTGGGTGAGGTGGAGCTAGAAAGGAAACTACGTGGCTGACTGGAGGCAAAGGGAAATCAAATCAAAACAGCAGCACTGCTACATAACACTTTCTTGGCTCCGTCTCCTACTGCTTTTTCTTGGCTCCATCTCCAGGTTCTTAACAAGGGAGACAAGTCCCACAGTTGTGCGTTTCTGGCAAGGAAACCGAGGAGAGGCTGAGTACCATGACTTGCTTACCTGGCATGCCTGCAATTGAAACGAGGTCCCACACGTGTTTCTTCACGAGTTTGCAACGGCATGGGAAGCCGAATGCTCCTCAGCAGCCTCTTCAACACCAGGTTATTTCTGGAGCACTCCATCACACACCTTCTTGGAGATCTCATTCACATCACACCTCACCACTCCTGCCTGTGATGTGTAACTTCCTTCTGGGTGGCATCACTACATGAGGTGCAAAGCAATGAGCAGGGGCAAAAAGAAAAAGCTTAGTGATGGGATTTGTTTACATTCCATACCTACCTTTCTAATCTCCAGAAGTTGCATGTTACCTAAGAGCATGACTGACGTAGTGACACTCACCTTGTGTCATCTACTGAAACTTGATGATGTAATCACAGCATGCCATTGCAAAACAGAAATTGCTGTGCACATGTGGGGTAAGGGTTTGTTACACTGCAGAGAACTGTCCCACCAACCACTGAACAGAGCCAGGGAAAAGCCACTGCTTCAATTCTTTCACCCAAACTGGGAGAGGAGGAACTCACACACATACATAGTTCCATGCAGATCCACAAGGTTGGGAGCAAGGAGCTGCACATCAGCAAGATGGAATTTTGAGCAATTTTACAGGAACGGGGTGGGGGAGGAGGGGTGGTGGAAATGGCAAAGCTTCATTCTACTGCCTGACATAGAGCAACTAATCATTGTCCTTCTAAACTCCCCTTGCCGACCCTCCAGACTCAACTTTGCACGTGGGGTAGACTCTGGGATAAGGTAGAAGGGAAGAAAGAAGGTGGAAGGGTGGTTGGGTTACACAACAGAAGCCCAGGGACAAAAAAACCACAGACACTGACTGACAGATAGAGGCTTTCTCACACTGTCTTGTCTATGCTTGTGTCTTTGCTTTTATACATCTCAGCAAGCCTATGAGTGAAGTAGTCATCACCATTGTTTCCTTTTCGCTGCCTATAATCTAATTTTTCTCATTAAAATATTCCACTTAACCTTAAACCAGCACAGAGGAGATATTTGACTTGCCAAATGCTGATGTTCCAGCACATCCTCAACGATAACATCTCTTCCTCTGGTCAACATTACATCAAGAAGCATGCAGCTACTCCTAGAGCTTTGTAAAGTTCAGCAAATGCTGAGCAGGCCGCTTTTACTCAGCTTCTGCAACCAAAACTTTGAGGGGAGTTGGCTGAAAATGGAAAACTGATCAACCAGATAAGAAAACTTGTGCCACTTTTGTTGCCTTTTCATCTAAACCAGGAAAAGTATCAGATTCAGGTAATTAAGGGAGCTTGGAACAGGAACAGGAGTCTTCAAAAGAGCTTTCTGTTAGCATCCCGTAAAACATGTCTCATCAGAATAGTTCTGTGCATGTTTTATCAAAGACAACAGGCAAAGAGAGGGAAAGAAACCCTCTAAATCTAATAAAGAAGGCTGCTGAATTTTGGAGTAGAGAAAACACAACAACAACAAAACCAACCTCCAAACCACATGCAAAACAAAACAAAAACCCCAAGCCCTTGTGTCTCTACCAAAATAAAATATAACAGTGCCTCTTCGATGCAAGAGGAAGATAGAGATCTCAAAATTGAATTCTTCTGCCCAGTATCCACCCAAAGAGCTTGCCATGAGTTAGTGGCAGTAAAAAGATAAATCAATTAACTACTACAAGACTACCCAGATACAGACTTTCAAATAGATTAGCTTGAGAAATGCTCTTCTCTTGGACATCATGTAACTGTATTAAGTTCTGGGTAAATATGAAGGTGTCTCTGGTGATAAATGCTGCAGCTGCCTTGGAACATGCCAGTTACCAGGAGCATGCATGGCCTCTGTTTTTTATCCCATCAGGAACTTGTCGCTGCTTCTATTTGTCCTTCCACAGTGCAAGACATAGGGAAGCAGTGCATGTTCACCACGTCCTGTGTTGGGAAGGCAGTAAGGATTTTTAAGGAAGTGCTGTCAGAGCTGAAAGTTAAACCAACCAACCCTTGTTCTAGAAGAGTATTGATTTTGCTTGTTCACTCAAGACCTAGCACTGCAAAGACATTCAGAATAAGAAGTCACATCTGGTTTCTAGTTCCTGTGGAGGTTGGTAGATGTGGTGACTGATGACTACCCTTCAGCCCCCTCAGAAGCTTTACTTGTTTGATCTAGTCATGATCTTCTTTCTTCAATTTTCTATGTTCATAGCAATCTAGTTTGTTTATTGGGATTTTTGCTTGTGTTTATTTTCTAAATCTCCCTATTATAACAAATAGACAGGAAACCAGGACTAGTGAGACCTTGAGGAAACATGACACCAAAACTTTAGTGAAGTCAGCAAAATATCACCATAAAGCATCAGAGAAGCCAATATCATAATGTTTTATGATGGTGTCTAATGCTCTCTGAAGCCATCAAGAGCCAAGGTATTGTGGTGATAGGCCTGATAGGGCAAACATGGGCTCATCCATGCCCTGGCTTGCCCAGGCATGTTCCCCTGCTCCCCCTACTTCTGTGCTGGGGGAAGTAACTGTGGGAGGGGAAGGCAAAAGCCCTGGCTTCACCTAATGTAGTGAATCTTGGCAAAGCGCCATTCTGATTGGCTAATCTATGTCCAATGCCACATTAGTCTCAGGATTGATATTGATAAAAGGGATAAGCAGGTAGCACAGGGTGCTGGTGCTGCTGCTGCTGCCTCATTTGCATCCTGAATTTGCTTGGAGAGCTTACCAGGAACAGGCTCTAAATGCCTGCACACAACCAGCCTGCATAGCCAGCCTGACATTGTGCCAAGACCATATGGCATCCTGCCTGCTCCTCTTCAAGTCTCCTGTCCAGATGAGAAGTCCCAGAGATACACAGATTGTTCTGAAGACCAGGTCAGAGACTATGCTATAGACTTCCTGAGAAAAGAGCCTGGGAAACTCCAGCAGCAACTCCACGTGCTTTGGGTACTGTGTGATAAACACTTAAAGCCTCTTCCAGTATAATATTTGCATTTGCCACTTTAAGAAATAAGTGCTCTACTTTTGCCTCTTCCTTGCATGTATAAATTTCCAACCTGTGCATTTTGATCCTTGTGAATAAGTTTTCTGGTTAGTTTTAATGTTAATAGACAGTTTTCATATTTCATAGAATCAACCAGGTTGGAAGAGACCTCCAAGATCATCCAGTTCAACCTTGCATCCAGCCCTATCCAATCAATTAGACCATGGCACTAAGTGCCTCACCCAGTCTTTTCTTGAACACCCCCAGGGATGGTGACTCCATCACCTCCCTGGGCAGCTCATTCCAATGCCAATCACTCTCTCTGGCAAAAACTTCCTCCTAACATCCAGTCTGAACTTGCCCTGGCACAGCTTGAGACTGTATCCCCTTCTTCTGTTGCTGGGTGCCTGGCAAAAGAGACCAACCCCACCTGGCTATAGCCTCCCTTCAGGTAGTGTAGACAGCAATGAGGTCACTCCTGAGCCTCCTCTTCTTCAGGCTAAACAACCTCAGCTAACTCAGCCTCTCCTCATAGGGTTTGTGTTCCAGGCCTCTCACCAGCTTCATTGCCCTTCTCTGGAGATGTTCCAGTATCTTTACTACCCAGAATAATTATTAACAATCATCACTTGGATATCAAAATTAATACAGACTATTAATTTTGCATAATCCATCACAGGTATTAATTCTTGCAATTTTAACTCATTAAGTATAGGACTTGGAGATAAATACTAGTTAAATCCTGCCATCAGAAAATGAATGCACTGCTAAACACCACAGCAAACAAAAACATTTAAATATGAAAGATGTTTATAGTGACACAAGATTATTTATAATTGCTTTTCCAGATATACTTACCAGGAGCCACTGCACATCTTGCCTTCAGGCACACAAGTCTGCTTCTTCTGGATTTTATTAAGGATGGCCTTTGAGAGGGGAAAAAGAAAAGTATATAACTGAGAACCACATTATCAAATCCTGCTCATCTTGTGTGCATGTTTCATTTTCTCACAGAGGAAAGAAAAGCTCTCTTCATAGCAGAGGGGAGGGAAACTGCAACTTTTCTCTTTTGCCTTCATTCTTCCTCCTGTAATGAAAGGGTCTTTATCAGACCCTGGCCAATGTGGATCTCTGTGAAGCTTCTTAAGATACTGCTATTAGCTGCATTCTTGATCACAGGTACAGCTGCAACCCTTGAGGCATGCACCAAGCGCAGCATCGGCATCCAGCTCAGCGCTGTGCATAGCCTGTTTCCAGCTGAACATCGTCAGAGTTATGAGGAACAGACTTCAGGGTACAGGAGCACAAGGAGATCAAATCACAGAAGAGCAAACTCCAAGGTGCCATCTGATGCAAGAATTAAGCATTGTGCTTTATTTATTTTATTCCAAAGTTAGACAATTGGGGTCGTCAGAACTCCTGGCACCCAGCACAAAGAATTGCAGCTCTACAATGCAGCTCATTTTCCTTGCAGCTGTGCACCTATTTTCCAGACAGATTTTGGGGCAAGACCAAGGATGTGCTTGCTCCTCACATCTGTGAGTATTAAGCCATTCTCAAAATGCAAACCAAGGAAGCTGCAAGGTTTGTCCTTCTGTGCAACTACACAAATAAATGTACTGAAGACTGTGGGAGACTGAAGTATGTCAGTAGGCTGAGATTAGGACATGAATGATGATAATTAGTTATGGCTTGACTACTCACTTTCAACTCCAGAGAATTACTCTGAAAAGCCACATATATTTTTTCTTGCTTAACATTGTCATGATTCACCTTATAGGCCGTGTTATATATTGTTAGGAGCTGGAGTCTCTGCTCTGAAATGTCACTGCCCACTTGTCTGAACAGCAGAAATGCTGCACGGCGAAACTTCAAGGAAATGAAGACAATCACAACCTCAAGTTTCCTCTTCTCTCTTTTTGTCAATCACATGCCCATACTTGTGTGCAACTGGACTATTCCAAGCCATTCAGTGCTGACTACATTTAAATCAGCTCCATATGATAAGAATGAAGATAAGGGGTTTCAACCACTCAGGATTTGTTAATAGTCTATTTAAGCAGACTTCATTTTATGACAAATCTACTTATGGTCTCATATTCCTGACACAGTTTGTTGAGCTGCAAGGCAGAGAACTCTTCCTTGTGCAAACAATGAACACCTGAGGCTCACCTTTAGTAGTACAGAGCTGTGCAGTGGATCTGCACACTTGTGAAGGCAGCAGCTGGTAACTTCTAGAACAAAAACACACTCAGGGACTTGAATAAGGAATTCTATCCAAGAGTCTCCAGGGAATTTGCCAGCATTGATCAATTCATCCTCACACATCTCAGGTATTATCATAAAATACCTGAGGCTCTAAATGGCCCTATCTAGTGTGAGGTGTCCCTGCCCATGGCAGAGGGGCTGGAATTAGATGATCCTTCTGGTCTCTTCCAACCCTGACTGATTCTATGGTTCTATGAAATTACTTGAGCTACTTTTTTTTCTTTTGTAGTTGGTTCAAAGTTAGATAAGAAACCAGTGACAGTCAGGAACAGAATATGAAGTTATGTCCCTGGAGGAATTTTGTTAGTGGAAATATTGAAAAGGGAGGGAAAAGCTGAATGATTCATTTTGGTTTGGGTTTCTGCTTGTACTCCTTAAATAGGGAATCATAGAATGGTTTAAATTGGAAGGGACCTCAAAGATCATCCAGTTCCAACCCCCTGCCATAGGCAGGGACACCTCCCACTAGAACAGGTGGCTCAAGGCCTCATCTAACCTTGTCCTGAACATCTCCAGGGAAGGAGCATCCACAACCTCTCTGGGCAACCTGTGCCAGTGCCTCACCATCCTCACTGCAAAGAACTTTGTAACATCCAGTCTAAATCTCCCTTCTTCCAGTTGAAACACATTACTCCTCATCCTGTCCTTGCAAGCCCTTGTAAATGGTCCCTCCCCAGCTTCCAGCTCAGTGCTTTTACCATTCCTTCATGAACATAACACCAGATGATTCATGTACATTATTCCCACTTCCTCACAGTGACCGTCATGGGAAGGACATGCAAGCACACACTAGAAGAGTAATACAGTGTGCTCTAGATAAGCTCTGGATCTAGAGAACAGGGATATGAGCTAAAGAACTGTAGTCTGTTCCAGACTGTTCAGAAAAGTGCATGCTGAAGGTATTTTCCTAACTTGCACAGTGTGTGTTGGAAGTTGTATTTGCTCCTGGTCTGTGACAGCCGAAGGAGAGGTTGCACACAGGTAGTTTTAACACAGGGGAGTTTTCACCTGTGTCTATTAATAATTGATAGCTAAGGAGTGAGCTTTACATTCCTCATGACTGATTTGAATTAGGAGAAATGCTTTCATTTCTGCTACTGTTAATGCTTTTTCTATTTCAGCACTTATCACTTAATTATAGTACAAAAATCTCATTCAGATTAAATCCAGAGTCTATAATTGGGAGCACAGCATATTCCATCCACATTAATTATACATATTTCCAGGACATTGTTTAATCAGACTGGCTACAACTGTTGACTCTGTCAGATATTAGTTTTGCACATCTGGACATTGAATGAGTTCTGATCCTGGGAACAGAACAAGTGTTTACATGTAGAATGGCCACAAGTCTGTCTGGAGTCTCACTTAGCAATGCTGTCCAAGTGTTAACAGATAGAAGGACTTCAGCCTAAAAACCAGTGGCCTATGAACCCTTTTCATTTCAATTACCTTTCAATATGCTAGGTGACCAAAGGTGAGCTGAGAACTACCATGACTAAGCTTAACAAGGCCAGAAATGACCAAAGGTGAGCTGAGAACTATCATGACTAAGCTTAACAAGGCCAGAAATGACCAAAGGTGAGCTGAGAACTACCATGACTAAACTTAACAAGGCCAGAAATGACCAAAAAGTGAGCTGAGAACTACCATAACTAAGCTTAACAAGGTTTGATGCCAAGCTAAATATGACCAGTCTGCAAAGTCAGACCACACACCCTTGGAGAGCCATTAGTCCATTGATGGTTGATGGTCTCGATGGAGGTATGGTCCCTATGCCAAGCCCAGCTGTGCTTGCCAAAGAGGTTACCAATTCCATCCACTCATTACCATCCCATGCCAGACAGTATTATATACAGATTTGTCAGCAGAGCTGCAGCTGGGAGGTCTCATTAATCCTCATCTGTCAAAATTAACTGCTCTAGCAGAACACTAGTAATTAATCCAGTTCACCTTCTTCTCTTGTCGGCCACAGTCATGTCCTAACTAGCCCATGTAGGAGCACCTCAGTGGTCCCCACACCCCCCTCTCCTTCTGAGCTGCTCCAAGAAGGCTGAAGATACCAAATCTGTATGAGGTATAATAAATCTCCTCAAGCAAAGCACAATCCCTATGCTTTAGTGAGATATGATCAGAAGTGTTAAAAACAAGTAGTGCCCACAGCAGGCTCTGACTGGATCCCTGCCAAGTGTGATCAAAGGCTGTTAACATCTCACAGCTTCTCACCCAGAGCCCAGCCATTGTTCTTCAGGACAGCTATTTCTAACAGGAGAGGTACTTTGCAGAAGGGTTTGACAGTCTTCAAAGCAGATCTGTCACCTAGATCGTCAGAACAGCCTAATGGGAGGGCAGGAAATTGTGTCATACCAAGGAAATGACGTGAATAACTGCCTATTCTTGTAACTAAGGATTTGCTGGTGCTGGGTTGTTTCACTGATCCATCAATTTCCCTGCCCCACCTCCAGCAAGGACTGATACTTGTCAGAGCTGAGGAAAGTGGAAACTCCAGAGAAGGTGGATAGTCTATTGCACAATGCTGGAAGTTCTGGGAAATTGTTCTCAGCAGCTCCAGGAATGGTTAATTTTGCATCTGAAGGCACAATACCCAGGAGCAATTCTTCTAGCTGTGTTTTGCTTACTTCAGTCAGTCTATGCTCTTCAGAATATAAACAGGAATGCTGAATGACAGTAACTGCTGAGTGCCCATTTCCCTGCAAACCTGCTGGGCTCCATTTCTCATTCCCTTTGCCTATTGTAAAGTCAATAAGACACTTTCCCACTCTAGGAAATCCTATCAGTGATGCAGAGCAAAGTTTTCTCCCTGGAAGAGTGGTGATCTGAGATTATTGTCGAGTGTGTTGGTGGAAGAGACTCAGGGTGGAGCATAAAGTTCTGGGGTAAAGCCTCAGCTGCTATGATTTAAAACAGCCCCCGAGGCTTCTCTAATTTACTTTGGAGCCTTTCCTAGAGCAAGGTTGAACATTCTGCAGACAGGACACATAACAAAAGCTTTTTGCACAGGCAAAAGCAAATTAAACCATCCCTGAGCACAAGATACTAATCCCTTCTCTTTAACAGCCCAGGTGTTTCCAGTGAGAGCTTAAACCCTCGCTCAAGTGAGGCCAGGTGAAAACTCCACCTCTGTGTACACAGCCATGTTCCACTTCCTCTGGGTTTGGTAGAACCCAGCTTGAGTGTAGATAATAAGGAAAAGAAAAAAAACCACAGAGCAGCCTCTGATATAATAAAAACCAAGTGAATTTGATGTGTGGAAGCAAAAGGTAGCACTTAGCTTTGAGAGCACTCCTTAGAATTTGTCTTCCACATATCTGAGTTGTTTATGGAGGATCACCACAGGAACTCAGCCCCCATAAACTACAAGTGCTGGTCTAGAGATTTATGGTACCATAGACTTAAAACAACTTAAAAGTCTAATCCTCACCTCAGCAGTTGAAGTCTGTTATTAAATTAATATATATGCACAAAAGTGTTTTGAACTTGCTTTCCCCTTCCCTCTGATAAGTGCAACATGTTACTGCAAGGGTTTTAACATAAATTATTTACCTAAGGACTGGGTGGGTGAAAGGGGAGGAAGAGCACTAAAGTTGAGAGTGATGTTTCTAGGTAACAGCCGGAGATGCCAGCCAGGTGCTTTATGCATCCGGATTCAGCACTGCTGATAAGAGGCACACAAGCATCAATGCATTTGGGATAAAAGCATACTCTGCTTTGCATGGGGATATGGTTAAAAGGTTATGGCACAGAATTACCAAAGCAAATCCTTCTGTCAGTACCTTTGGTGAGACTCTGGAATAGGCTGCACAGGGAGGATGTGGATGTCTGCTCCCTGGGGGTGTTGATAAAACCATAGAATCAAGCAGGATGGAAGAGACCTCCAAGATCATCCAGTCCAACCTAGCACCCAGACTTGTCCAATCAACCAGACCATGGCACTAAGTGCCTCTTCTAGGCTTTTTTTTTTTTTTTTTAATACCTACAGGGAAGGCAACTCCACCACCTCCCTGGGCAGCCCATTCCAATGCCAATCACTCTCTCTGACAACAACTTCCTCCTAACATCCAGCCTAGACCTTCCCCAGCACATCTTGAGACTGTGTCCCCTTGTTCTCTTGCTGGTTGCCTGGCAGAAGAGACCAACCCCCACCTGGCTACAGCCTCCCTTCAGGTAGTTGTAGACAGCAATGAGCTCTGTCCTGAGCCTCCTCTTCTGCAGGCTGCACACTCCCAGCTCCCTCAGCCTCTCCTCACAGGGCTGTGTTCAGGCCCCTCACCAGCCTTGCTGCCCTTCTCTGGACATGTTCCAGTACCTCAGCATCTCTCTTGAATTGAGGAGCCCAGTACTGGACACAGCACTCAAGGTGTGGCCTGACCAGTGCTGAGTACAGGGGCAGAAGAACCTCCCTTGTCCTACTGGCCACACTGTTCCTGATCCATCCCAGGATGCCATTGGCTCTCTTGGCCACCTGGGCACACTGCTGGTTCATGTTTAACTACTATCTACCAGCACCCCCAGGTCCCTTTCTTCCTGGCTGCTCTCCAACCACTCTGTCCCCAGCCTGTAGTGCTACTTGGGCTTGTGGCCAAAGTGCAGAACCTGGCACCTGACCTTGTTCAATCTCATCCTATTGGCCTCTGCCCACCCATCCAGCCTGTCAAAGTCCCTTTGCAGGGCTCTCCTACCCTCCGACAGCTCCACACCTGCTCCTAGCTTGGTGTCACCTGAATACTTACTGATGCTGGACTCAATCCCTTGGTCCAGATCCTCAATAAAGATATTGAACAGGACTGGGCCCAGTGCTGATCCCTGGGACACACCACTAGTGACAGCTGCCAACTGGATGTGGCACCATTCAGCACCACTCTCTAGGCCTGGTCTTCCAAATGGTTCTTGACCCATTTCAGAGTGAAAAAAGGCTGCGTTGGATGAGACCTTGAGCAGCTGAATCTAGATGAGAGATGTCCCTACCCATGGTGGGGAAGTTGGAGCAGATGATCTCTAAGGTGCCTTCCAATCAAAGCCATTCTATGATTTAGCATCCTCAGTATCTAGAGCTTGAATACAGCAAATAGAAAACAGGAAGAGAAAAACAACCTGTTGAGTGTGGGTGTCTTAAAGGGCTTTCAAACGCTTAGTACAGTACATGCACTTTCATGGCATTTCTGTATCACACAGCAAGATGTTCTCATGTTATACAGCATTTAAGCATCTTGTTGTTAATTTTCTTTATGAATCTCAAACTGGTGGGAATAATTTAGTATCTGAGAAAGATTAGACAGCTGAGTTGGAAGAGATTCAGCTCTTAAAAAAGAAAGAGGCACCAAGATTTTTACCAGCATAGTAAAACACTCACAGCTAAACTCCTCTGCAGATTTTCAGGTAGCTAAATATTTTCCAAATTTGGGAAGAGAACTTTGACATTTGCCAGTAAACCCTTCACAAAAGCAATGCTGCTGCTTAGGCAAGTACAGATTCTCAACTTGATCATTTAGAAGGCAGCCTACGGACTTTTCAGCACTGCAGCACAAGTGTTCTGCTGTGCTGTTTGCTGCACGAAGCAGATCAACTCCTTGCAACACAGGCTCCATCCCAGAGCATCCTTAGCACCAAAATGTCTTTATTTTTACTAAAACCTGGAGACAGCTGAATGAGATTCCATTGCTGGTCTGGTTCAGTAGAAACTAGAGCCCAGACTTCCCATGGTTCTGGGGAAGTGCATTTCCCCCACATTAACTTTGAAGTTTCAACACAGCCTGCATTTCCATGTTACAAACTGAGGTCTAGCAGCTGGTGAAGGAAGTTGTGACACCTCTTAAACAAGAAGAATAAGACCAAAGCATTCTTACTTTCTTTCTAGAAGGAGATTCCATTGCTGGTCTGGTTCAGTAGAAACTAGAGCCCAGACTTCCCATGGTTCTGGGGAAGAGCATTTCCCCCCATGTTAACTTTGAAGTTTCTTTCAACACAGCCTGCATTTCCATGTTGCAAACTGAGATCTAGCAGCTGGTGAAGGAAGGTGTGACACCTCTTAGACAAGGAGAATAAGACCAAATCATTCTTTCTTTCTTTATAACCCTCACATCCAGGTTTTTCAAGCCACTTGCTGGATGATGAGAGAATTACAGAGGGGCAAACAGAAAGAAGAGTTGCCCAGCAGTAACATAAGAGGTTAAGAGCTGACAGCAGGCAGGCAGGTCACACCACATCTCCTCCTTGCTGGAATCACACTGCAATCAAGGCACTTCTGGCAGCCAGCTGCTGCTATAGGCTGCCCCCACCTATGTTCTGTGAGAAGTGGGCCGAAGAGAAGATGTGTGGGATCAAGAGAAGAAGCAACCTACACTACTTACTGACAAGAAGAGGATCAAGTATCTAAAGGGAACCAGGAAAGTTTATGAGAGCTTAAACATCTTTTTTCACAAGCAAGACAGAAGCTATAGTAACATACATATGCCTGAATATAATGCTAGACAGGATGCAATGCTGCCAATCATTCACAGAAATGCCAGTCAAGTAATATACTCAGCATCCTTGAACTTTAAACAGCATAATTCACCAGGCACCAGCTGGTAAGTGCTTTTATTTGTTTTCCTACACATATTCCTTTCCAAGAGAAGAGGCACTCAATTCTGCTGAAGGCCAAGTGGGGAATTACAATTACAATGGTGTTAAAGTGAAGCAAACTGGGAATCCCTCCAGACTCTGGCCTTGAAAATGTGAAAAACCTGGAAAGTTAGATAGGGCACCATGGAATGAAAGAGGATAGGCACTGGGTAAAGGAAACAAGCAATTCTTTCCTGAAAGTATACAGGTTCTTCTTCCTACCACCACTAAACACCTTAACATTTAGTTTAGGAAAGATGCTAGATTATCATGACACAGCTTTGCAGGCACAGGCAACCCTTCAACAATCCAGAGGCACGTCCACAATTTTTTACATGCTGTCCCACATGTCACAAACCACCCTCATGGTCTATTTCATAATGGATAAGCTACAGAAAATAAGAGTTCCTCAGAAAAATCAGATGGGAATATCAAGGATATTTTTCCCTTCTTCCAGATTTCTTTAACAGGAGGTAGTAGCTTTGTTAAAACAGCAAATAGTCTCTGAAAGTAGACTTTTATACCACATCAGAATAAAGAAAAGAGTCTAAAGTTGCATATTGGCACCTAACCTAGCAATTCCCCCAAAAAGGAGTGATATTCTCCAGTCAGTACCTGGATTATTTTCCATGCCCAGTCTGGCTCACTTTACATCAATTCTCTGCCTGTAGAAAGCACTCCAGGATGTTCCAGAACTAGATGGGGAGGAAATAAATCAAATAATTCCATGTAATCTTGATGGAAAAAGCAAAGGTACTCTAATCAACAAAACTGAAATGAACAGAAGATTCAGCATCCTGACACTTACCTGACTTCACCTGGAAGAGGGGAGAGGACACAGCTTCTACCATCCAATGCCTGGTTCAGGGTCTAGGGAAACATGCAGGAAACAGACAGCTCTGCTGCTCACTGGTCTGGGGCAACACAAGATGAGTTATTGCAGTACATTGCAGTTTCTTTTCATACTCATGCAGCCCAAATTAGTTAATTAAAAAATGCCTTCAGGTTACCCTTTCAGCCCTTCTTTTCCTGTACCTTGAGTGCTGTGTCCAGTTCTGGGCCCCTCAATTCAAGAGAGATGTTGAGGTACTGGAATGTATCCAGAGAAGGGCAATGAAGCTGGTGAGGGGCCTGGAGCACAGCCCTGTGAGGAGAGGCTGAGGAAGCTGGGGGTGTGCAGCCTGCAGAAGAGGAGGCTCAGGGGTGACCTCGTTGCTGTCTACAACTACCTGAAGGGAGGTTGTAGCCAGGTGGGGTTGGTCTCTTCTGCCAGGCAAGCAGCAAGAGAACGAAGGGACACAGTCTCAAGTTGTGCTGGGGGAGGTATAAGGTGGATGTTAGCAGGAAGTTCTTGCCAGAGAGAGTGATTTGGCCAGGGAGGTGATGGAGTCACTGTCCCTTGAGGTGTTCAAGTAAAGCCTGGATAAGGCACTTAGTTCCGTGGTCTGGTTGGTTGGCTAGGGCTGGCTGCTAGGTTGGACTGGATGATCTTAGAGGTCTCTTCCAACCTAGTCCATTCTATGATTCTACATCACTACTCAACATGTATCCTCCCCCCTTTTTCACTGCATTTGGCAGTAGTTCTGCTAAACAATTACAGTCTGGGGAGAAAAAAGAAACAAACTATTCCTAAAGAGCTTTTTGTTTCTCTCAGCATTCATACACAACTCTTTCTGAATAGTTTCCTCTAAAAGCCTTTCAGTTCTGCTCTTCATTCAGCTCTGGAAAGCCTGTCAGCAAGGCTGTCCCACTTTGCCTGGTTTTGCATCACTTGGAAATACCTGAACTGGCTGCATAAATTTGAGTAGCTATTTTGGCTGATACAAGCTGAGAATCAAGTTTCCTTGAACCTATCTCATCTGTAGCCATGAAAAAGAAGCTGAGATCCACAGCATTTTAAACACTCATGTCAGCAGAAGTGGACTGCCTCCTTCCCAGCCCTTTTTAGATGTTCCTGCAAGCTGCTGCTCACTCAAATGAATCCATCTGTGGAGTAGCTCACTCTGCCAGAACCTCCAATGAGGTAACTCTTTCTAGCAGTGAGATGTGATATGGATCACCTGGGGAATACTAATATTTTCCAACATCTTAGCTATGTGCTGTGGATTCCACTGATCACCTCATAGGGATCATTATGGTTTCTTCAAATCACACCTTCTCAGTAGAATTATTGTTCTGGTCCTACTTTCCAAAGAGAGAAGATGAACCAGGTCAGACATGGAATCAGACAAAGCAATTCACTTCCCACCTGAAGCAAGTTTCCTTTCTAAAGTTTATGTATCACTAATTGGATTGAATTTTCCTGGGGGGAGAGGAGGGAAGAATAAGTGGAAGATGAAAATACTTCCCCTTTTTGGTTCAAAGTGCATGGGAAACAAAACCACAGAAGTGTGGATTGCTGCTTCAGCATTCAGTTGCCTTTCTGAGTATTTCACACAGCTGTATTTTACATTGCTTTAAGCTTTAGTGTGAAGGAGTGGGAATGGTGAGAAAGCCTGACACAGCACAAACATTCTTAGTGTTTGCAAATCCACTCTCAATTTGTAGGCTATCCAAAGAGCAGACTCTTTGCCTCACAACTACCTTTTTGTGCTTTCAGAAGAAAAAGTGAAAATCTGCATGGATATCAAATTTAGTACTGCATTTTTATTAACAGACAAATGGGATCTAGGACTCTATTGCAAAGAATCAACAATGTCACGTTTCCAGAAGGAAATAAGCTTCCTTTGATCATCTGGAAGCTCAAAAACTAGGAAAAAAAACTATGAATGAGGAATGAAAGCTATCTAAAAGCAGTTTTCACACTGATTTTCAGAAATACAACACTACACATGCAGGGAAATGCTGCCTCTTTGCAAATCTGTCCCTACTAACAGCTGCCATAGCAGTGTCTACAACTACCTGACTATAGCAGTGTCTACAACTACCTGACTATAGCAGTGTCTACAACTACCTGAAGGGAGGTTGTAGCCAGGTGGGGGTTGGTGTCTTCTGCCAGGCAACCAGCAACAGAACAAGGGGACACAGCCTCAAGTTGTGCCAAGGGAAGTATAGGCTGGATGTTAGGAGGAAGTTGTTGTCAGAGAGAGTGATTTGCATTGGAATGGGCTGCCCAGGGAGGTGGTGGAGTTGCTGTCCCTGGAGATGTTGAAGCAAAGCCTGGATGAGGCACTTAGTGCCATGGTCTAGTCGACTGGCTAGGGCTGGGTGCTAGGTTGGCCTGGATGATCTTGGAGGTCTTTTCCAACCTGGTTGATTCTATGATTCTATGATGCACATTGAGAATCTTGTTTAGAGCACAACTGACAATCTTATTTGTCTTGTGGATAGTTAAATATCATCTTTAGGAACACCTTACACACTGCAACACAAAACTCATTAAATTAGAATCATAGAATCAACCAGGTTGGAAGAGACCTGCAAGATCATAATTAGCCTGATGAAGACTCAATTTAATTGATACTGGGAAAGTTATTTTTATACCACTGGGAGCATTACAAACATCCTGTTCAGACTACAACATTCATTTCCTCCTATAGCTGTAATAAGTCAGAGACTCCAAGGATAACTCTTAAAAGCAGGGAAAACAATTTCAGGAATATTACAGGCACACAGTTTAGCTGTGTTTTCAGTAAACCTTTCCACATTACTTTTTGAGTCATTCTTTTCCTCCATGCTGTTCATTATTCAGTCTGATGTTCCCAGGTGATTTAATAAAGTTACAAAATAACCATGAAATATTTATCCCTAGTGTTGGCAATACAATACAGACTTCATGGAAGTCTCTCCTTCAACCTCTCCTCAGCTAGTGAATATTTCCTCTCCATTCCTTTGCTTCTCACTGACAGGAAAACCCTAGATCACAGCCTTGCTACAGCATATTCATTCTTTCTGGTTATAGAAGGCCATATGGATTCTGGTGCATGAGGGGCAAGTGGATGTTTCAAATACTCATTTCCACTATTAACTCTTTCCATTTCAGATGCTTAGAGCATCTGATAGCTAATGTTATCAAAAAGAAAGCTCAAACTCTGACTTTCTTTGTCTTGAATAGGAATGACTTTATATCTGATGAAATAAGATCATAAAAGTTTGTTAGCCTGTGCTACGAAGCATCACTGATTTTTTTTCCCACTTCAAGCTTCATGCCCACAGTACTCAGGAAAGCAGCACCACTTTTACACAAGGAAGTTGAACAGAAACATCTGCAGCATATGCTGGCATGAGGCTCTCAAGCTGTGGGCACCAGTCTGGTTTATGGGTACCTCTTGTGTACGCTTGGGGCAAATTTGTGTCTGTGGTTTGCTGCTCGTACTGGAACATGTCTGTTTGCTGCACCAAGCAAATAGGCTTCAGAGGTCCTTGTCCTACGACAAGCTGCTTTGTAGATCACCTGTAGGGTTTAGCCTCAGGTGAGCTGGGAGGTCCAAGAACCAGAGAAAGCAGGTTTGACAATGGAAAAGACAAAAAGGTACAGGGGATGGGGAACATGCTGTGGTACTGAATAGTCACTAGTGTCAACAAAAGGAATAGCAAGGTCAGGAGGGAGAAACATAGAAGCCTTCTGACTTGCCTGAGGCACTGCAGATGATCAGTTCATACTCAATGGATAGATGACTTATAGAATCATAGGATGGTTCAGGCTGGAAGTGACCTCAAAGATCATCCAGTTCCAACCCCCCATCATAGGCAGGGAAACCTCCCACTAGAACAGGTTGCTCAAGGCTTCATCCAACCTGGCCTTGAACACTTCCAGGGAGGGAGCAGCCACAACCTCCCTGGGCAACCTGTGCCAGTGTTTCACCACCCTCTCTGTAAAGAACTTCTTCCTCACACCTAGTTTAACTCTCTCCTTGCGAGAAAGAATTGTAGCTTGCAACAAATCCACACTGAATTTGAAGGATTAAGGAGAGAAATTGCTGATAAATGGAAATACAGAACTATCCAAAAGTTGAGCTCAGGCTGCAGCTAAGGCATTATTAGTATTCAAATTCCATAAGTGGTCCCAGGCTCTGTAAAGCTAGCTTTCAAGATATTCAGTTTACAGTTGCAGGGTGAGAAGGTGAGAGGATACAAGTGGTACAAGTCACCTTCCCTCAGATCACCAGGATCAAATCTGGGAATCTTGTACTTGCACAAGCACTGATATCTGGGGTAGGGGACAGAAAAAGAAATTAAATGAAGTCACAAGCTGACTTGTAGTGTGACTCTGAGTAAAACTCTTGGGAGACTCTGTAGAGCACACAAAGCATAAGCCTACAGCTCTGAATACCAACTAACTTCTATCCAAGATCAGTGCTAATAAACAGGTCTCAGGGCCACATGCCAGCCAGGAAACACAGCCTTGGTTATGCAAACAGCCAGCAAAAGTTCAGAGAACATGTGCAAGCAGGAACGACACCAAATAACAGGATCTGGCACACTGGGAGTAAAAGCTGACTGAAGTGGACCCTGAAGAAAGGGAGGTGCATTGCTAGCTCACTCAAACCCTTCATGCTGCTAATTTGGCATTGCACTGAGATTAAAATGTGACCCTAAAGGAGGGAGGGAAACAAAAGGTTTATCATGGGAGTTAAAAGAACTCATGACAGTTTAAAAAAATCCAGTGAGACTCACATCAGGTGAGGTCCAGAGTATTTGTGCTGTCTACTGCACAGGCATTTGTACTTTGCCAAGAGCAGTGCCAGAGCAAGCTGGCCAAAGGATTCTTCAGGCTTGCTTAGGAGCAAGGTTGTAAGGTTTGTCTTCAATCCTCTGCAGAAAGAAGGCATCACATGCAAGCTGCTGGACAGCAGAGAATGAAATGTCTGAAAAAGGCAAACTGAGCAAAAAAGTTACCACAACCTGTGCTGCTGCAAAGATTAGACCTCAATCTAAGATTTAAACAAGTCAGCAAGTTCAGGCTATGAGAGTTGGGGTTCTGTAGCCTGGAGAAGAGGCGGCTTCCAGGAGACCTTGGAGTGGCCTTCCAGTGGCTGAAGGGGACCTACAGGAGGGCTGGGGAGAGACTACTGACAAGGTTTTATAATGACAGGATGAGGGGTAATGGATTTAAACTGGCAGAGGGGAGATTGAAACTGGGTGTCAGGAAGAAGTTCCTTCCAGTGAGGGTGGTGAGACACTGGCACAGGTTGCCCAGGGAGGCTGTGGCTGCTCCCTCCCTGGAGGTGTTCAAGGCCAGATTGGATGAGGCCTTGAGCAACCTGTTCTAGTGGGAGGTGTCCCTGCCTATGGCAGGGGGTTGGAACTGGATGATCTTTGAGGTCCCTTCCAACCTAAACCATTCTATGATTCTAAGTTCAGGAGATGCTGGGGAGGAGGTTGGTGGTGCAGGTGGGGAACCAGCCACTGCTAAATATCCTGAAAGGAAATAAATCACCACAAAGTTTCACTTGCCTTCATCATACCATTTGGATGTCCACTGATGGCAAATTTTTCAGATACCACAGCTCGAATGAGGCTGTAGGCAGTGACCAGAAACAGTAAGAAAGGCAAGAGGAGCACAGAGGCCTGCATGAACGTGGGGCAGCAACTGGGTCCCATGTACATTTTCAGGAACTAGGCTATACACGCTGGCATACATCTTCCTTCCTCCTTTCCACACAGGGCAGAAGAAACTTCCTCTAACGGAGAAATTTTTTGTTATTATTATTCCCCTGTATTCAGCACTGCTCAGGCCACACCTTGAGTGCTGTGCCCAGTTCTGGGCTCCTCAAGAAAGATGTTGAGGGATGTTGAGGTACTGGAACATGTCCAGAGAAGGGTGACAAAGCTGGTGAGGGGCCTGGAGCACAGCCCTGTGAGGAAAGGCTGAGGGAGCTGGGGGTGTGCAGCCTGCAGAAGAGGAGGCTCAGGGCAGAGCTCATTGCTGTCTATAACCACCTGAAGGGAGATTGTAGCCAGGTGGGGTTGGTTTCTTCTCCCAGGAAACCAGCAACAGAAGAAGGGGACACAGCCTCAAGTTGTGCCAGGGCAGGTCTAGGCTGGGTGTTAGGAGGAAGTTGTTGGCAGAGAGAGTGATTGGCATTGGAATGGGCTGCCCAGGGAGGTGGTGGAGTCACCGTCCCTGGAGGTGTTGAAGAAAAGCCTGGCTGGGGCACTTAGTGCCATGGTCTGGTTGACTGGCTAGGGCTGGGTGCTAGGTTGGACTGGATGATCTTGGAGGTCTCTTCCAACCCGGTTGATTCTATGACTCTATGATCTTTAACAAAGTCTTTGTTTTCTCTCTGCAGCATTAAATGCCAGGCCACTGAGGACACTGAGCTGCTCTGGCTCTACATCTTATCAGTTTCTCCATCCATGCATTCCTCCATTTCACATTAATAACCTTGCTTAAGCATAACCCTTCAGAAGACATTTACAAGCACTCCTCTATGCCCCAGTGCCCATGTCCTCCTGCCACATAGTCCTGGCAAATCCTGGAATCAGCCAGTGAGCACACACATGTACTCAGGTGGCCACATCTGCACACAGCAGTCTGACAATCTGAACTTCAAGCTCTGTGTGAAGGATTCAAATACCTAACTTTCCAGGATTGCTTTCACAGTCAGACTAAACCCTCCAAGAGCTACTTGCAATGGAATAATGACAAATTTCATGCTAGAACATATCACTTGCAAAGTACAGTGAAAAATCATAAGGAGCCTGCAGAGGCTTTGCCAGTGTTCAGGTCTTGTCTTCAGCCTTGGGCACAGATGAGCATTAATCTTGATACACAGCATCTTGCAAAGAAATTCCTGCCCAAGGAGAGAAACCACAAAGATTTATGGACCAGGAGGTAAAAATCCATTTTGGGTTGTACTATTTTTCTTTTCTAATAAATGATTAGTGAGAAAAAGAAAAGTTTTAAATTGGCAACAGGCTCTCTATTCCATCCAGCCCTTGTTAGCTGCAGGATAAATACATCTCAGCTGTAATACATCACTTCTGATGAACTTGAAAAGACAAGAGAACAGGCTTGTGGAGATACAGCCTAAAGTTACAGCTTGTGCTGCAAGGCTACAGCACATCAATATGACTCTAGCTGTAGATACTCCTTCCTTCAGGATAGGCATAAACCAGTGGGCTGGATCAGTCTTACTCTTCCTTGATGAATCACTTACATAAATTGTACCATATTATTTCCTATTTAAACTAGTAAATTACTCCATATATAGGAAATGGTGGTAATTAAGTAAGGTGTTCACATTGTCTCCTTTAATCCACTTATAAGGAAGGCAAAATATAATGGCTTGAGCTCACACACCTGGTGGTGGTTAGCCCTGCTTTCCTGTATGACCACATTCCTTCATGCAAGTGCTCTGCCCATGCTGCTCCTCGCTGCTCCCAGAGCCTCATACCTCACTTGGTGATTGCTTAACAAACAGCTCCTCCTCTAACGAGCATCCTGAACTAATTGTGGCTTCACATAATGCACAGACCTTCTCCTTCTGTTGATCTGGGTACAGCTTTATAAACACAGAAAGATAATCTTTGAGATGTCTTCCAGCTTGGTATACTGTGACCTTCTGTTTGCAAAGAAATTCCTGTCCTTCTAGACAAGGAGAGAAATCATGAAGACTTATGGACCAGGAGGGAAAAATCTATTTTGGGTTGTACTGCTTTTTCTTTCCTAATAAGTGATTAGCTGCCTTTCAGCCTTGTCTTCATCTGTTAGTTATGGCTCATACCATGGGGTAGCAAGCAGTTCCTGGAACTAGAGCTGATGCGGTGCCAGAGGGCTGTGATAAAAGTTTGCTTTCCAATTTCCTCCTGGGGTATTTCCAGCGTAGTTTTAGGCAAGAAGCATTCAAATGCCTGAAGACTTCATCCCAAAGGATTTAGGCTTTTTAACAAGAGATTCAGCTCTTCAGTTGTCTCCAGGTAAATCCTCCATGCTTTGGTGCCTGAGTTGTAATGAAAGTGTCCCTTCCCTGGTGCTTTATTTAAACTTCAAGGATTAGGCAAGGGATGGTTCCATACCTGCGTTTATAGAGTACAAAGCCTAATAGGACCCTAAAGCTGTAAATGGCAATGTGACCTGACTGAAGTAAAATGTATATATATGCTCTTAAACCAATATGATTTCCACTCTGGAGCTAATTCATCTTCAGAAAGACCACAGAATGTCTCAGAGTGGAAAAAACCTTAGAGATCGTCTAACTCCAACCTCCTTGCCATGGGCAGTGACACCTCTCAACTAGATTCAGGTGCTCAAGTCCTCACTCAGCCTGGCCTTGAACACCCCAAAGGAGGAGGCATCCACAACCTCCCTGGGCAACCTGTTCCAGAGTCCCACCACCCTAGTACTGAAGAACTTCTTCCTAAGATCCTAAAATCCATTATTTTAATTAATTGTACAAAGTACTAAGCAACTTCCAAAGTGTTCCAAACTGTTCCAGCAGAAGTATTCATCTAAAAATACTAAATGCTAAGTACTAAATGTTGAATGCTAAATAGAACAGAACAGAATAGAATAGAATCGAACAGGTTGGAAGAGACCTCCAAGCTCATCCAGTCCAACCTAGCACCCAGCCTTGTCCAATGAATTAGACCATGGCACTGAGTGCCCCATCCAGGCTTTTCTTGAACACTTCTAGGGATGGCGACTCCACCACCTCCCTGGGCAACCCATTCCAATGCCAATCACTCTCTCTGCCAACAACTTCCTCCTAGAATCCAGCCTAGACCTCCCCCAGCACATCTTGATGCCAAGTATTAGATGCTAAAAAAGAGGGGGAGGAGGGGAGGAGGAGAGTTTATTCATTTGTTAGAAACCCCGTGCAACTCCAGTGAAGCTTATCAAAAGTGCCTAGACCTCTTTGTATCATTCTCAGACGGTGCCATTCCTCCGTAAGCAGGGCTCAGAAGCACTCTGCTGGAAGTGAATCTCATCCATCTTTCCCTGCAACAGGATTCATCTCAATCCAGTATTACACTTGGGCAGCATGGGTTCAAGTTCTTCCCTCTGTGACTTACAGTTGCTTGGGGGTTGGTTTTTGTTTGTTTGGTTGGTTTTTTTACTTAAATACACCTTTCTATACCTTATCAGCACGAACCGAATCTTGCCCAGCCGTAAACTCATTCCTCCTTCTACCACGATTTAGGATGGGGGGAACCTGTTTGGGGTTTGCTGCCACCTTGTGGCCACAGAGAGCAGCGATCTTAAAGCAAGCTGCTGTGACTGCCACGGCGCTATGCAGAGATTTCAGTCTGCCCCCTGTATTTTCTTATACAGGTACCTTACGTACCTTATTTGTAGGCAAAATATGACATTAGGGAAAAAAAAAACCTCAAAATATTTATTTTGTTTTCTGAGGAGAAAGCTGAGGGCCTAAGCATGTGTCTCCTAGTAAGTATAAATCAAAGTCTGATATGGATGGAAGATTTCAGTGTCCCCAAGGAAGAGAGTTTTCTGCAGCCCTCAGCTCCAGAAGTGTGCCTGAGGGCCTCAAAATAAGCACGGGGCGAGGGAAGATAAAATTCATGTCTTCCCCCTGCAATAGAGTGGTTAAAGAGTAGTTCTCACTGTCTTCCTGTAGCACTTTATGTATCCACTAAATATTTCACAGCAGGTTTTTAATTCAAAGACAGGTATTCCACCACCAAGCATGCCCATCTCTACAGTAAACCACACTACAATTTCGAGCAGGCTCAAAAAGTGGAGTGCAAAACAGTGCAGACTTAAAATAAAAACACAAGAATTCTGACGTCTCTTTTCAAGGAATATTAGCAGAGGTGCAAGAAAACACATAAAAGCTTCTTCCAGATCCCACTTTGGCTCTGGTATTGAGACACCCCTGTGAACGTGAAGGCTCAGTGTAACCAAACCTCCACAAAGCTCTGAGCAGCAGTCACTCACCAATTCACAGGTCAGTGCTGCCCACAGCGAACAGCTTGAAGGCAGCCTCTCAAAACCATTCAGATGCCAGCTCCTATGTGGGGTGAACAGAACTGCAGAAGAACGGAGGCAACAAGAATAGACCAATATTAAAGTTTCCAAGGGCAGTCACTTCCATTTGACATCTGAACTTTTGCTTCTGTTTTCACAGCAAAGCAAGCCTGTGTGTTTTATACAGCCATAAGTGACCAGAGCATCCCCTCAATCTTTGTCAAACTCTCCCATAGCTCATCAGCTCTAGTGAGGTGGGTACAAGATGTCATTTCAAATCCCTCAAGTTTAGGGCAAACACAGGTTGCCCATCCTTGTTCCCACGATTTAGAGCACTCTGGAATAGGCTTTAAATTACACTGTCCATACCTGATGGGCCACCTACAAAGAGCTACAAGAGTACTTCCACCAGCCCTGACATTCATAGTTGGCCACTCTGGTGAGGCAAACTTCTTAGGAGACTCAGTATCTGAGCACATGGGCCTGTGTTAAAGAGATCCATTCCTTATCCAGCCTTTACACTTTCAGCTTCTTTTTGTTTAGGAAAGAAACTGATGCTCAGAATCCTTTCATACACTGATGCTCAGAATCCTATCATACACTGATGCTCCCTCACTTAATCCTACATGTTGAACAGCTTCTGAAGATGATATCCACTGCGAGGTCTGATCACTCAAGCCATATGGGTCTTTATTGCATGGCTTAGACGAATAGAAGACATGCCTGTAACACTGATTGCAAGACCCAAGATACATATGTACACATGCCTCTATGTGTTAACATTACAAATTGCCTCTAAAACAGGACCAAAAGTTTTGTCTAAAAGCCATCTTGTCCCATTAATGCACACAACTTGCTGCCAGTTTATCATTTCCCCTGAAACTTAAAGCTTACAATCAGGATGTTCCTGTTAACACAATGTTTTACGTGCAGCCTTGCAAGCACAATTCAGGCAGAAAGAAGGAAGAATGAAAAGCTTAATTTGCAGAGACCTTTTAAATCTTAAAGCAGCAATTTTGTGAACCATCTCCCATCTGGCCTGAGTTAAAAACTTGGAAGTGATGCATCTGAAATACAGCAGGCCCCAATGCTTGATCATTACTTCTTTCAAGGTTAAATATTGGCACAAATCCAAAAGGCAGGCAGCACATCAGCTGCTGCTGTGTTTTAACAGTGCATTATAAAAAGCACTGTTCAGGTTACTTTGTAAAAGCCAATATCTGCAGCTCCACTATGAATTTGCTCTCATTCTCCTCTCCTACAGCAATATCAGAGTATCCAAGATCCCTGTATCCAGCAGGAGTTTGTAAGGAAAGGGGCACACCCCATTCAATAATAGGAGGGCTTCAGTTTTCTTAGAATCACTTTGAATCAGAATCACTTAGAATCAATCAACCAGGTTGGAAGAGACCTCCAAGATCATCCAGTCCAACTTAGCACCCAGCCCTATCCAGTCAATTAGACCAATGCACCAAGTGCTTTATCCAGTCTTTTCTTGAACACCTCCAGGGACGGTGCCTCCACCACCTCCCTGGGCAACCCATTCCAATGCCAATCACTCTCTCTGTGAAGAACTTCCTCCTAACATCCAGCCTAGACCTGCCCTGGCACAGCTTGAGACTGTGTCCCCTTGTCCTGTTGCTGACTATCTGGGAGAAGAGCCCAACCCCACCTGGCTGCAGCCTCCCTTCAGGTAGTTGTAGACAGCAATGAGGTCTGCCCTGAGCCTCCTCTGCTGCAGGCTGCACACCCCCAGCTCCCTCAGCCTCTCCTCACAGGGTTTGTGTTCCAGTCATAGGGTTTGTGTCCAGCCATCTAAATTAAATACATGCAGTCCATTACAATTTCTTGTCCGTGAACAACTTTTGCTAATAAATATTCTGCATTTAATTGCATCATTTTGATAAACATGACAACAGGCACAACTACCAATTGTCCCCATCACAAATTCAGGTATTGGAACTCAGAAAAAAAAATGCTTCTATGTGCAAAATAGAAAATCTCTCTCAATTTTAACTACTTAATGTTCAAGGGAGAGAGGGGAAAAATAATCTGTTGGGGTTTTTTTTGTTCCACTCCAGCATTATTCTTCTGCTTTGACATTATCTGTACTGGCAGTAGTCTGAAAAAGAAAATTTTATTTACAAGGCTAAGAGGAAGAAACCTCTGGAAGATCTGTCCAGCAGGATTACTAGACTCACTTGGTAAAACTAAATTGCTTCATTGATCCTCACAGACATCCTCCTTCCCTTTAAAGTCCATGTGAAGAGGGAGGCATAAGGACTGAAAAATTGGAGCCTAAATGTATCTGGAAAACAGACTAGGAGGCTTGATTACATTTTCCATCAAGTTACTCTGGTTTATTGCATTGCAGCCCACGAGAATTTGATTAGCTGTTTCTCCTCTTCATTCATCCTCCTGACATCTGGACCTCAGAGCTCTGATCCATATCTGCAAACATGCTAATACAGATTCCAGGTAGATTTTGCTGCTACCCACTCCTGAAAATTTACAATTGAAGTGTCAGAAACTTCAATTTATTTGTGGTTAACTAGTGCAAGTTCCTCACAGGTAGATATAAGAAAATCACAGAATCAAGCAGGTTGGAAGAGACCTCCAAGATCATCTAATCCAACCTAGCACCAGCCCTATCCAGCCATCCAGACAATGCCCCATCCAGGCTTTTCTTGAACACCTCCAGGGATGGCAACTCCACCACCTCCCTGGGCAGCCCATTCCAATGCCAATCACTCTCTCTGCCAACAACTTCCTCCTAACATCCAGCCTAGACCTGCCCTGGCACAACTTGAGACTGTGTCCCCTTGTTCTACTGGTGGTTGCCTGGGAGAAGAGACCAACCCCATCTGGCTACAACCTCCCTTCAGGTAGTTGTAGAGAGCAATGAGGTCCCCCCTGAGCCTCCTCTTCTCTAGGCTAAACAACCCCAGGGCAAATGTGAGTTGAAGTCAAAACAAGGTGCACAAAGCAAGTGTTTTTGTGGTGTTTAAGGAAAGATTTAAAAGTGAATTTTATGGCTTCTACTTTCACACAGGTCCTGTCTCTAGGCTGATGCAGCCATGTCTTTGACACATGCTGACCTCTGGAATCAGAGGAAGCTCATGGAATCATAGAATGGATTGGCTTGGAAAGGACCTTAAAGATCATCCAGTTTCAATCCCCCTGTCATAGACAGGGACACTTTCCACTAGGCCAGCTTGCTCAAAGCTCTACCTAACAATTCCAGAGATAGAGCATCCACAACCTCCCTGGGTAACCTGTTTCAAGATCCACAGATCAGTTCCCTAGCAGCACACATCATCCTGGAGCAGATGCCTGACTGGACACAGCAATGCTATTTTAAAATGCAAAACCAACTTTACCAGGATATCAAGAGAAGTAAAACCAAAAGCCAAGGAATATCAACTGTTGCTGTTATCACACCACATTTTCACTTGCCACAAGACCCTTTTGCATGACTGCAAAGCAGGGGAGAAATAAAACTTCACTATATCTGCTACCTGAATTGTTTTATTCTTTCCCCAGAGACTTACACAAAGATCAATTTTCCATAGCTCCCAAAGCTTTCTAGCAGTATCTTTACAACTTTTTCCACATGGAGGATGTTACTGGTACCACTACCACAGCACACACAGACTCAGAGCCTCAAAACCAGGTGGATTCAGAGGTCTAAGCCCGGTAGATTACAGAAAAATCCAGCTGCAGGTTCTCTTGGATCTGGTGCTGCTCCTATGGAGCATACAAATGGCAAAAAGTGGGGTGTGGAAAGCCTACAGGGCACTCAGCTGAAGAAGAGCTCAGGAAGGACCATGAACAGAGTGATTTAACAGGTTGCTTGGCTACAGGAGCAATTGTTTTGCAAACTCAAAGAAATCATCAGTGGCTCGGGGTCACAACACCTGCAAGGACACGGGGAGCTGCAGCATCGGCTTATGGGACAGAGAAGCTGAAGGGCTTCGCTGCTCAGTGTGCAAGCAAGGTCCAAGCCAGCAGATGGCATTGGGAAACCATAAATCCATCTGCAGCTAGTCCTGCTGCCTTCAGCTCTACAGCAATTCTTCACTCACCAAGACAGCGCAACCTTGGATGCAGTACACTGGGAAGTATAATTACTCTGCATTAACTTGTGCCCAGGGCTTTCTGCTGCAGCATAACAATGCTGCAGCTCTGTTCGTTTACATCCTGCCCTTGCTGTTGGAGGACTGCTAATAGCTATCTACAGAGAGGGCAGAAAGTGGAGATTGGATGGGCTGCCTGTTGATACACAGTAAAAATTGGCATGGCAAGAGAGAAATGCTATTCTCAGCCAGTCCAGCACTTTGCTTGCTTGTCTCAGCTGCAGGAAGCTCACTGTGTGAATTTGGTCTCAGCATACCTGCATATATGGGCAGGTGGAGAGGCCTGTAAATACTGTGGTTGAATTTTTAATCTCATTATTTTTCCTTATTTGCACTGTATTCAGGCACTCCTTCATGAGAATTCCTCTCCTCTTTATCATATCTTGAAGCACCTGAAATCCACCTCACACCTCCACAAGCTTCTCAGAAAAATGACACCAAGTACTGACAGAAAGTGGGAGGGAATCATTTTGCCAAGTACAACAAATATTTTGTTTCCAGCTGTTGTCCCACAGCAAGAGGCCAACGTAGTTTGGCCAGCAAAAGTCCCTAAAAACTGTTCCAAACAACTGCTTCCGAGGCTGGGAAAATGCTGCCTTAGTGACAGCGAAGGGAAACACTGGGGAATGGAAGAGAGCAGCTGCAGTTGCAGGGCTAAGCCTTGGCCAAAAGCAGCTGTAATTACAATGTCACTAAATTCCTGATTTTTATCAATTCCAGGTACTGCTCTGTAGCCTTTGCCTCCAAATCTTACCTTTTTTCTCTCACATTGCCATTTCCTTCTATAGATTACTGAGGGTTTCCAGTTTTGAGGACAGCAATATTTACATTTACTGCTGCATACCTCCTTCCAGAACCATGTCTTGGGGCTTTTAGGAGTATGCCTGAGCAAACATGGCTCTTTATATAGACTTCAAGAGGAGGTAACTTGAGTAAACACTGTGTGACTTAAAACCTTGAAAGCTAATATTTGGCAAGCTCTTGTGTTCACAGCTTTGGAAGGTTTGCCTCTGGAAATAAAGTAAGAATATCTTCTCCTTGAAAAAAAAAAGAAGTCAAAGCGGCAAATCCACACCCAGTACTAATGCTGGAATTCCTAACTTCATACATTATCCTATGCAGGGAACAACCATACCCAACTGCTAATTTTATAGAGCCAGGATTTACAGATGTAGACCCCCAGGACAAGACTTTCAAGGGCAGGCTTTGTACCTGCCTGATCTGTATGGGCAAGTTGCCCCACGGCTTGTGAGAAAGCTGCGTCTCAGCATAGCAAAAGCAGAAGGACTGGAGACAGCCAGGGCTTGACAAAAGAAAACTGAGCACTCAACTTAGTGGGGAAGCAGCTGTAAATGTGTTTTGGGCCACAAAGAGTGCCCCAGCCCTAAGATCCATGTTCCCAGTAAGTTAGCACAGGTCTCTCACAACTTTAGCAGCTGCTCTGTGAAGGGCTGCATGTGTAAGAAAATTCAGTGGGCCTGAACTGGTTTTTCAAACTTCTGTGATTTCACAGCTCTTCCCACCAGTGCAGTAAAGCTTTCAGTCTTGTGCAGTTGTGATAAGAAGGGAGAAACCAGAGCACATCAGTCCCATCATCTAAGCAACACTCAAATTGTACCTTCCTCTTCCAGGCAAAGTAATGGCCTGGATCAGTAGCATTATCCCACTTTTCAACCATGAAAACTAAGGCACAGGTAAGGGGATGGACAATCTGACTAGTGCAGATCTTTCCAGATATATTAGCTGTGCATTTGCTTGGGCCCACTGTATCCTTCCAGGAGGAGCTAAGATCAGTTAGCCTTCTTCTGCTTCTAAAGAGCTCATCTGGCCAGAGTAGGAACACCAAGACCTTTTTCCCAGGAGAATACTTGAAATAACACAGTAAAGAAATCTCTTGCACTATCTGGCTTGATATGCAACACCAACATCATTTGCAAAACAGCTGCACTGCGCTCCACAGAAGTCTCGGGGATTAACTTCTCACACATGCTGGAGAGGCTGTCTGAATTTCTCCTGCACTTTGGTGAGCTTTAGACTCAGTTCCAGCTTTCCCAGTGCCTATTTAGGGATTGCTCTCAAACTGCAGGTGGTGAGCATCACTTCCACAGGGACACTGTGGCCGTGTGTTACCATAGCACAGAACATGCTGTTGAGGTCTATGGCAGGGCCATACAAATGATTGCAATGTCGTATCTCTGGCAGGCTCTCCAGGAACCTTCACAGATGCTTTGGAAGCTATTCTGCAGCAGTAGCTTCATTAGGAGAACTCAGCAGGAACTCTGATTTCTCATCTCCTTGCAACTCCTTCCTGCCACAATACAGCTATGATAATTCTTAATTTTGTTTGTTGATTATGTGGCAGAAAGAGATGAAGAGTGGATCCTATTGAGGCACTGCTTAAAAGAAACAATCCCATGTGTAGATAGCTTTATGCAACATTCACTTTCATTCCCCAGAGGCACCAGTATTTGAAAAAGAGAAGTGATCTCCAACATCTTAAGCAGCCCCACACAATCATTTTCATTCAGGCACTAGAGATAATGGTAGCACAACCTTATTCATGAGCAAAGGTTTTAATCTTTGCAAGATGCAATAAGGGAGCACTAGCAGCAAGGAGAAAATTCTCAGTGTATGAAGGTATTTGGATAAGCACAAAAAGCTCCTGGCATCTATCCAATCCAAATTGCTCACTCCTTTGATGTTGGATTCCATCTACCTCATGCAATGGCCCACTGGTTTGGTTGTCAGCAAGAACTGGACCTGAGGCACATACCTTTGGAGGTAGATGACTAATCCAATTTATTAGAAGCAGGAGAAAGTGAGATCCCTCTTGTGTTCTGGCCATGAGAGGGAGAGAGACATGAAACAAGGAAATTTCGCTTACTGAAAAAAGTTACTTCAAGAGTCTAGTTTGGGAAGCTTGCCACAGACAATCATGGAAGTGATTTTACTAGCATAATTAATAACTTTCCATCAGCTTATCTCCACATGTTTTTGTGGTAGCTGGTATCACTGCTTTGATTTCATGGAAAATCAAAGGCAGATGAAATATCTTTTCTAAATACCTTCTTCTTTCCAGGCCAGTAGCAGAGCCTGGAACAAAATGCAGGTCTCAAGTAATACCTGCATGTTTAGATCATGCCAGGCTCACTTTCTGATCCACTTTGAAGTCTGTGTTCAGACAAGCTCTTCAGAAGCTGCTAACTAAACCCAAAGAGATAGTTTCTAGATGACTTCACTTATCCACACCTGTTTCAATGCAATTCTGTTTTGCAGACCAATTTGATATCCCTTTTTCCTCAGCTCTCTTTCTTCAAGCATTGCAAAGCCACCCACACAGTGCCTGTTTCATAGTGAAGTCAATTTTCTTAGGTGGCCTCACTACTTGGAATTATAAATGTTGGGAAAGACCTTTATGATCCTTCAGCCCAACCAGCAGTCTGAGACCACCATGACCATTAAACCATGTCCCAAAGTGTCACACCCACATGCTTCTTGATCACCTCCAGGGACAGTAACACCACCACCTCCCTGGACAGCCTGTTCCAATGCTTGACCACTCTTTCAATAAATAAATTCGTCCTAACATTCCATCTAAACCTTTTCTGGTGCCATTTGAGCCCATTTCCTTTTGTCCCATAACTTGTTCCTTTGGAGAAGAGACAAAATCCCACCTGGCTCCAGCCTCCTTTCAGAGGGTTGTAGAGAGCAATGACATCTCCCTTCAGCCTCCTCTTCTCCAGACTAAATAATCCCATTTCATTCAACCACTCCTTGCTCTCCAAACTCTTCACCAGATTCATTGCCCTTCTCTGGACACGGTCCAGAACCTCAATGTTTTCCTTACACTGAGTGGCCCAAAACTGAACACAGTATTTGAGGTGCTTCAATAAGCAAGAGCAGCATAGCTGCAAGCATAGTCTCCGACTCTTACATATAAATCCTGAGAACTTCATTTGCTCTTTATCTTTGAATTATTGATATTGAGAATCAGTAAAACCTCTCCCCTGGATGTGCTTCTCATAGGCAAGCTGTTTCTTTGTTAAAAACTCCAGTGAGCCTTCCAGCAAAACTGCAACCAAGACACATGAGAAAACTTTCTGCTCTATTCAGCCTCCCCTTAGCAAGGGAAGATGCTGTTAGGGATACAATCCAAAAGCATCATCTGCTTGATGACAAACACTTAAGTCTGGACACGCTGACAAGGGAGTCTTTGAGGTACTTACAAGGCTCCTTCCAAGAAGACAGCAACTGAATATCAAAGACAAAACCACAATGTTGAAGTACCATGGTAGCAGGGGACAGGCAAAAGCCTGCACATGTACATCATGAGCTCATAGCTGTTAAGACCTATGAGGAGTGATTGTTTGGCTCTGAAAGAACATGCAAGAGATGAACAATACTGGAATCTGATTTCTTGGATGATTTATATCTTTTAACCTTTCAGTTGAATGCAAGCTGTTATTGATACATTCATTTTTGCCTGCATGGTTCTCTGTGGCAGCTTTAGATCTGATTTCTCTCCTCCTGGCCCTGGAAGGAACACCAAGCCAAGATGCATTGCTTAGAAGGGCCGCAAACTACGTCCTGTTGTGAACTGCAGAGATAGCTGACCTCTGCACTGCAGCTAATGCAAATTACTAGTGGCACTGAAAAACACCAATTACCATTTTTCCCCTGAACACTTCATTATTAAGTCCACAAGAAATCAGTGTCCTGATTACAGCCTCACTGCTCCTTCAGAGGCAACAGGATTTCAATAAACAGCTACTTCACCCTCTGATGCAGTCCCTCATCTTAGCCACCTCTCTGTCACAGCCTACCTCAAATAGTCATAGCATCACAGAATGCACTGGATTAGAAGGGACCTTAAAAGGTCATCTAGTCCAATTTCCCTGCAGCAAGCAGGGACACCCCCAACTAGATCAGGCTGCTCAAACCCCATGAAGCCTGACCTTGAATGCCTCCAGGGATGAGTCCTTCACCACCTCCCTGGGCAGGAACCATCTGTTGCAGTGTTCCACCAGCCTCATAGTGAAGAGCTTCTTGCTGATGTCCAATGTTAGCACTCACTGTTGTCACTGCTTTTCAGCAAGTTGAATTTCTTTTACATCTCCGAAAGGACACACATTCCAGCAGCTTCAGGCTCTGACAGCTCACAGACTCTTCAGAGGATAACTGGTACAGCTACTGCATGTTTGCAGGCTTGGGGTAGATGCTCTATTAAAAGATTTAACAAGCTTGAAATGGAGCACAGTCAGAGTGAAAAATAAAGCTTCATATCAACAGCAGCTTCTTATCAGATCAAGAAACAGCAACATGAGGTCTGAATGGGAAGTCCCTCTCAGTAGGGACTTTTAATGATTAACTCAAGTTCACATAAATCAGTCTGTGTTTTTATGCCCACACTTCTGACTCTGCTAGGGGAATCCATAACTATCACTGCAAACATTGGCCTTTAAAAGAATCAGTTCCAGTGGATGGTAAAATAAGCAGCAACCACAGCCATCTGCTAACAAATGCAGGTAATCCAAGAGCTAAGCTGCCTGCTGCACCTGCAAAGCAAACTTTTACTTTTTTCCCTGTGACCTACATTTTGAGGCAAGGAAGGATTTTTCCAGAGTGTTTCTTCAAAAACTCCCTGATTAAAATTCATTGGCTCTGGCCACAATCCTACCATTTTTGTCCAGAGTTTAGGAACACGTAGAAGACCTGCACACAGGGCACATTTTAGACCATGAGATGAAAGATTCCCATAGGAACATCACAAGATTTCCACACCAGCAGACTTTCTCTCAGCGTTATAACAGTAGAAAAACTGAGCAAAATGTTTGGAATAGGAGATGAAGCCTCTGTGGCCCTATCCTGTACTTACATTTCCAAACACAGCTACAATCGTAGAATGGTTTAGGTTGGAAGAGATTTCAAAGATCATCCAGTTCCAACCCCCAACATAGGCAGAGACACCTCCCGCTAGAACAGGTCACTCAAGGCTTCATCCAGCCTGGCCTTGAACACCTCCAGGGAGGGAGCAGCCACAACCTCCCTGGGCAACCTGTGCCAGTGTCTCACCACCCTCACTGCAAAGAATTTCTTCCCAACATCCAGTTTCAGTCTCCCCTCTGCCACTTTAAAACCCATTCCTCCTCGTCCTGTCATTACAAGACCTTGCCAATAGTCCCTCCACACCCTTTCAGATGCTGAATGATACTATAAGGTCTCCTGGAACCCTTCTCTTCTCCAGGCTGCAGAGCCCCAACTCTCATAGCCTGTCCCCATAGCACAGCTGCTGCAGCCCTCTGAGCATCTTGGTGGCCTCCTCTGGAGTCACTCCAACAGTTCCATGTTCTTTCTGTTTTAGGGGCTGCAGAACTGTACACAGTACTCCAGGTGAGGTCTCAGGAGACCAAAGGAGCAGAATCCCCTGTCTTGTCCTGTTGGCCACACTGCTCTTGCTGCAGCTGGGCTGTGCGCACACTGCTGGCTCATTCTGAGCTTTTATCTCAATTTCTTCTTTGAAGCAATTAAAAGCATGAGTCCTAGCTTCAGCAGCACAGTTTCTGTGCTTGTCTTTCTTTGACTCAGCTAAAATTTCTGGAGGCTAAGAAAATCATCTCTCAGTGGAAATTCTCCCAGTATCTGGGTGTCACTGACGTCTGACACTTGACACCTCCACAAACGTGTTCAAGTGTAAGCTCAGACAGCAGTTTGCACTTCATGGCAGGGTAAGGCTTTTTGGGCACCTTACTGTGCAGAAATGTCAAAAATTCCCTGAAATATTACTCCAGAACCCCTCTAGCCAAATCTCTGAGCTCACCTTTCATTCTCAAAGTTGCATTCTCCAGCAATCCCAGCTCCCTTAGCAAGGCTTGGCTTCTAGGTTGGGATTACCTTGTTTGACCAAAATAGTTGGTTACTTTTTTGCTCAGCCTGTTTTGGGGATATTGCTCATTAAGGAATTTGTTAATAATATGGGAAAGAATCTCCCTTCCCTTTGTTTTTAAATGGATCCAATGTAACATATCCCCAAGCTCTTTCTGTGCCTAAAACCAGTAAGTACAGGTAGCCAAGGTGTGCTGGCAGGCAGCAGATCACCACTCAATAAACACATATTACTCACCTCTCAGAAGGAAAGCACCCCAACTCTTCATTTCAACTTTCAAATGGTAATTAATGACAACTAGATGGATAATGTAATCTAATGGTCCTTCTCTAAGTCATGATGTATTTGCAGAGAGGAAAAAAGGGGAGTCATAACAGAGTCAGGCAAATGTGGGCCTTACCCCACACTCAGATCTTTGCTCTGCCTCCTTTTATCATTGCCATGTGTTTACACCAGAAGCATCTAGGTGGGAAACAAAGGTCAAAGACATTATTGTATTTTAGCAACAGCAATGGGCCATGAAACCATCAGAGCAGGATCAGCCTGCAGTTTGTACCTAGCCTTTAATAGTTTACTATGATCTATTAGGATCTGGAATTTCTCCCTCTGTGTACTTGGGCCTGAACAGAGTGTTTCCAAAAGGCTGTCAAGATCAGAAACTAATCAAAGCACATATCAGGTCCTTCTCAGATTGTCATTTATCCTATCCCTGTATTCAGACTCACATTTCAGAGTTTCCATCATAGCTCTTCACAAAATAAGATAAAATATTTTCTAGCCACCTTCCTTTTTCATAGCAAATGCTCATATGTGACTTGAAATCAAGAACAAAGAAGGGCAAAACTCTTACAGGTGAAAAACACCATCTTTGGATTCAGGATATAAGAAACAATCACTTCAGAAAGTCCATCTTTTGTTTCATTATTGTTAATATTATTGCTGGCACATTTGAGCAAATCCTTGCCTTGAACATTGGCTTCAATGCTAAAGGATACCTTGAGTCTCATACATCAGATGAAGGAACAGTGATTGGAAGGGAGCTTCTTAAGACCAAGCTATAAGGCAGCTCTCCCAGATAGATTCACTAGCAAACACTGGCCAGCATTACCAGCAAATGACAACTGCCAGGCTCAGGACTTCACATGAATCAAAAGCCACGAACCAAAAGAAAATTCTGATGAAAGCAAGAAGATCCAGACCAGGGTCTCTCCTTCCTTTGAGTGAGCCTTTGTTTCTTCTCCTTACACAGCCTGAAGTGGGAAAGTCATGGCAAATTCAAGGGAGAAGGAAAAAGCAGTTTTAGCTTTGCCTTTCCCACTAAGAGTTGTGCCAAGGCATCAGCACCTGGTTCAATTCTCAAAAGGCATAAGTTTGCAGCAGACAAATCTCCTCCTCACTGGCACTTCCTTGGCAGTCTCACTAGGACTCACAGCCCAAAGGCTATAACAAGCCATCCTGATTAAACTGCTGTCACCCCTAGAGAGCTTTCTTTTTCTGAAGAGAGAAAATGGGCTTCAGCTCCACTGGCAGGAAAGCTGGCATCTTTGCCATGAATAAGCAGCTTGCCTTTTTCTCCACAGGTGCCAGTTTTGCCCCCCCGTACACAGCTTTGTATGTGTGTGTGAGATTGCAACTCGCTGCCAATAGCACTTTGTGTCATCCTATTTTATGGCTCACATGTGCAGCATTGTAGCATTCAAATTATGAAGGCACAAACACCACCTGCCACTGGTTTGTGGGTTTTAATCTGCCTTTACTACATGCTCAGGTAATCCACAATGCCATTTTCTAGGCATTCAGAAGTCCATGGTTTCTGGCTGTTTCACCAAAAGCTCCAGAAAGTGAAATCTTCTGGTTATGAGAACCCCTAGGTCTGAGTTCAAACAAGAATAGCATCAGCAGAGTATAGAAATTACTTGTAGTAACATGAATAACTCTGTTCTAAAACCGAAGAAGGGGAGAAGAAGGGGAGAAGAAGGGGAGAAGAAGGGGAGAAGAAGGGGAGAAGAAGGGGAGAAGAAGGGGAGAAGAAGGGGAGAAGAAGGGGAGAAGAAGGGGAGAAGAAGGGGAGAAGAAGGGGAGAGGAGAGGCAGAAAGAAGAGAGAGGAGAGGGAAGAGTAAAAGCAAAGGGAAGAGGAAGCAGAAGAGGTCAACTCTCAAGGCTGGAATAGTATCACATTGTTATAGGCCACGGGATCAGGCCCTATGGGACATGAGAAGGGTATTTAACTGTTCAGAATTTCTCCTCTTCCTAGGTTTCCTATGGCATTTATCTGGCATTACTGTAACATGCCCTGATTTTCACCAATGTGCCTTGGACACTTGATAAGTGCACTTTCTTCAGGGATGTGTTGATAGTGGCAGCCTTGCCAGAAGTACACTCAGCTAGAAGGTTTGGGGTCCTGCAGAATTGTGCCCTGTCTATGCTTCCTCTCTACCCCCTGCATGCACTTCACTACAAGAATGCCTGCAGTATTTTCAGATAACTTTACAGGCACCAATCCTGCAGCTGAACATGCTGCCAAAAAGGAACAAAGATACATTTACCCAGGGTAAAGAAATATTTGAAAATTCAGATGATTAAATGCAGCCTGCTGTTCATTTTACCTCTGTGGTCTCCAGTAAGTACCATAAATCCTGGTTTCACTTTGAGACAAATTGTCACATTATAGCCCTGCTATACAGGCATACACACACATTCCTTGCTATAAAGAGAAGGGGAGAAATCCATACCAGATTAGGACATATGGAATCTCTGTTTATGGATAAATCATTTTTAAAACCTCTCTCTCTCTCTCTCCCCGTGAGTCATATGTGAATTGCTGAAAGTGTCCTGTCAACAATAGTTTATTTACATACAGAACTAATTAGCATTCTTATGGCAGAAGGGAGAAGCAGGATTATAGCTAGGAGACATCATAAAACGAGGGATGCCATTTTAGGAAGGTTGGAGCAAAGAGGTTTGCAGATCTGTAGCCCAAAAGTATACAAATTGGCCACCTCCCAAGGATGCAAAAAATGAGAGTAATCTTTAGCATATCTTCCATTAGCAAGAATATTATGTCAAAATTAAAAGCCTAAGTCTTGATTTGTATTTGCTGGGTATTTGCTTGCAATGCACATTTCAGAGTAGAGCCTGGCCAGTTTCTTTTCCTTACAGTCCACTTTCTCAGCTTCATATGTTAGCACCATGCTGCTGAGTTTAGACTTGCACTACTACATCTATAATTCTGAAAAGTTTTAAATGGCCCCAAAACATTTATATTCCATGTGTGAAGATTATTCAAAGTCAGCAACTAAATTTTAAACTAAATTAAATCTATAAAGCCCCTTTAAACTACTGAGCATAGTATGTAGAGCTACTCTGGGACTTGCATAGACCTTTCATCATTAATAAGTGGAACAAGATAATTACATGCTCCAGTAGCTCATAGGGGTCTGGAAGTTATCACCACATAACCTGCTTTAAAATGGAAGAAGAAATCATCTCTGCTAGAGCAAGGAGTATAATTCAAAGACATTTCCATAAATATATAAACACTGTGAAATGAATTCATCTGATGTGCAAGCATTTCACTTGCAGAGCTGCTAATGTGTTTGCTCATTAATTCGTCAGGAATGTTCATTTTGATTTGCTCTATTTACCTCAGGAGGGTGTTCAATAGCAAAAGAGACAAAGCTGCAAAAATCACACTGTGCAAAATAAGGGCATCTTAGAACAGCATTGCTAAGGTAGCTCTAAATTGTCCTCTCACCTAGATAAGCTGACTGCAGAAAGAGCAAGGGCCAGAAACTGCTGTTGAATGCTGGAGAGGATCTTATGCTGCGTGCACAGCTGAGCAGTGGAGATGCCTCCTCTTTTGCTGAGTAGAAAGATCCCCTTCTACATCACAGAATCAACCAGGTTGGAAGAGACCTCTAGGATCATCGAGTTCAACCTATCACCTAACCCTTCTTATTAACAGGGCCATGGCACTAAGTGCCTCATCCAGCCTCAAACACCTTCAGGGATGGCGACTCCATCACCTCCCTGGGCAGCCCATTCCAATGCCAATCACTCTCTCTGCCAACAACATCCTCCTAACATCCAGCCTAGACCTGCCCTGGCACAGCTTGAGACTGTGTCCCCTTGTCCTGTTGCTGGCTATCTGGGAGAAGAGCCCAACCCCACCTGGCTGCAGCCTCCCTTCAGGTAGTTGTAGACAGCAATGAGCTCTGCCCTGAGCCTCCTCTTCTGCAGGCTGCACACCCCCAGCTCCCTCAGCCTCTCCTCTTTCTGCCAAGACACTGCTTCTCACATCCTACCTACCTTTTGGGTCTGAACCTCATGTGCTGAGCCCCCACATGAAGCCATGTCCAGCTCTGGAGCCCTCAGCACAAGAAAGACATGAACCTGTTGGAGCAGGTCCAGAGCAGGCCACATAAATGAGCAGAGTGCTCCAACGCCTCTGCCGGGAGGACAGGCTGAAAGAGCTGGGCTTGCTCAGCCTGGAGAAGGGAAAACTCTGGGGAGAGCTTTCAGCAAAGCGGAGGCCATAAGAAAGGTGAGGACAGGCTTGTCAGCAGGGCTTGCTGTGACAAGTGTGATGGTTTCAAACCGAGAGAGGATAAACCTAGGGCAGAAGTTTTCCACAGGGAGGGCGGTGAGGTGGCAGATGCCTCATGCCTGGAAGCATTCCAGGTCGGGTTGGACCCTAAGAAACTCGATTAAAGAAAGATGTCTCTGCTCAGTGCAGGGTGAGATGACCTTGATATGTCCTTTCCAACGCAAAACAGTCTGTAATTCTAAAGCATAATCTAAAGCACAGGGAAAGCTCTCAGATTGTTGGCAGTTTCAGGTGAACGCTTTCACGCCGGCTCCAGATTTGCCCGGGGTTATCTCCAGCCGTGTGGGAGGGTAAGGGGCAGGTTTTGCCCGCAGGGCTCCGCGGGCCTCCCGCCCCATGCGGCCTGTCACCTTTAGAGGGCGCTGCCTGCCCGGCCCGGCCCGGCCCGCTGCCAGGCGGAGAAGCGCCTCCAGCGGCCCGCCCTGCGCGGCCATTCCCGAGGCACAAACGCCGATGCCTCCAACCTTCCGCGGCCTCTGGGGTGGAATAGAAGCCGGCGCATGGACTCTTCCACTGTGCAGACATCCGCGCAGCTGTGGCAGCTGCAAAGGGACCAGCTCGCCTTGCAGAGTCACAGCATTGCCTAGCTTGGAAAGGACCTTTAGGATCATCAGGTCTGATCTCTAGCCCAGCACTGACAAGGGCTTGACTAAACCATGTGCTTAAGCAGCACATCCACAGGAACGTGCCACTTGGCAAAGCCCCTCAGCATCACCAACTCCAACCTAGAACCCTACTCTACAAGATTCACCTTAAACCACAGCCCTAAGCACCACAGCCAAACCACCCTTAAACACATCCAGGCTGGCTGACTGCACCACCTCCCTGGGCAGCTCATTCCACTCCCTGACCACTCTCTCCGTGAAAAGCTTTCTCCTAACATCCAATCTAAACCTCCCCAGCCTCAGCTTGAGGCCATTCCCCCTTGTTCTGTCTCCAGTTCCCTGTGAGCAGAGCCCAGCAGCAGCCTCTCCACAATGTCCCTTCAGGTAGCTGTAGACAGCAATGAACTCTCCTCTCAGCCTCCTCTTCCTCACACCAACCATCCCCAGCTCCCTCAGTCACTTCTCATAAGATTTATTCTCCAGGCCCTGCCCCAGCTTCATTGCCCTCCTCAGGACCCACTCCAGCCCCTCCACATCTCTCTTGTAATGCGATGCCCAAAACTGAACACAATACTCAAGGTCTCACCAAAGCCAAGTCCAAGGGGACAATCACCTCCCTACTCCACAGGACTCCTAAATACTTCTATGGCTGGGAACTCCACCACTGCCTCGGGCAAGCTGTTCCAATACCAGAGAACTCTTTGGGTAAAGAAATTCTTCCTAATATCCAGTCTAAAGTGGCACAACTTGAAGCTGTTTCCTCTAGACCTGTGGCTTGTTACTTGGTTGAGCAGACCAGTCCCAACCTCTTCACAGCCTCCTTTCAGGTAGTTTCAGAGTCTTAAGGACTCACCTGAGTCTCATTTTCTCTAGGCTATACAATCTCAGCTCTATCAGCAGCTCCTCATAGGATGTGCTCCAGACCCTTCCCCAGCTTTGCTGTCCTCTGGACATGCTCCAGCACTTCAATCACAGAATGGTTTAGGTTGGAAGAGTCACACACAGTATCACAGTATCATCAGGGTCCTTGAAGATCATTTAGTTCAAATCCCCCACCAAAGACAGGGACACCTCCCACTAGAACAGGTTGCTCAAGGCCTCATCCAACCTGGTCCTGAGCAACCTCTCTGGGCAACCTGTGCCAGTGTCTCACCACCCTCACTGCAAACAACTTCTCCCTAACATCCAGTTTCAATCTCCCCTCTGCCACTTTAAACCCATTCCTTCTCATCCTGTCATTACAAGACCTTGTCAATAGTCCCTCCACAGCTCTCCTGTAGGCCTATTTCAGATATGGGAAGGCCACTCCAAGGTCTCCTGGAAGCCTTCTCTTCTCCTGGCTGCAGAGCCCCAACTCTCATAGCCTGTCCTCATAGCACAGCTGCTGCAGCCCTCTGAGCATCTTCTTGGCCTCTTCTGAACTTGCTCCCACAGTTCGATATCGTTCTTGTGTTGGGGGCTCCAGAACTGTACACAGTACTCCACGAGAGCAGAATAAAGGGGCAGAATCCCCTCCCTTGCTCTACTGGCTACACTTCCCTTGCTGAAGCCCAGGACATGGTTGCTGTCTGAGCTGCCCATGCACTCTGCTGGCTCATGTTGAGCTTTTCAACAACCAATGTCCTTCTTGTAGTGAGTAGCCCAAAACTGAACATAGTATTTAAGATGCAGCCTCACCAGTGCCAAGTACAGGGTTAAAATCACTTCCCTGGTCCTACTGACCCCAGTATTTCTGACAGAGGGCAGGCTGCCATTGCCCTTCTTGGCCACCTGAGCACACTGCTGACTCGTGTTCAGCCAGCCATCAACCAGCACCCCCAGGTTCTTCTCTGCTGAACAGCTTTCCAGCCACTGCTGCCCTTTATTGTAGTGCTGCCAGGGATTGTTGTGGCCAAAGTTCAGGATCCAGCACTTGGCCTTATTGAAACACTTACAATTTGCCTTGGCCCATCCTTCCAACCTCTGCAGATCCCTCTGCAGAGCCTCCCTGCCCTCAAGCAGATCAACACTTCCACCCAGCTTGGTGTTGCCTGCAAGCTGACCAAGGCTGCACTCAATCCGCTCATCCAGATCAGTGGTAAAGATATTAAACAGAACTGGCCCCAAGACTGAGCCCTGGAGAACATCACTTGTAATGGGCTGCCAACCTGACTTAACTCCATTTACCACTGCTCTTTAGGCTCAGCTGAATTACCCAACAAAGTGTACACCCATCCGCGCTTTGCTTCTTGTCACTCTTTAATCACCTGTGGCTTTCATATGCCTGCTGGCACATCTGGCTACAGGTGCCTGCAGGTGGGCTTGCCCACTTCCCACATGCCCAGTCCACATAGGCAGTTCAGCACCCCTGGCTTGGGAACATCCACCAAATCCTGGCACAAGAGCAAGAGCTGGCAAGTAGAAAGTCTGGCCAAACTTGTGAGCAAGCAGGTAGAAACCTGCACATCATTGAGTGTCTCGAAATGTTCTGAAGAAGTATAAGATAAATACAGAGAGGTTTTTGTCATCTGAAGAACTTTTAGATGTAGCTGTATGAAATTTAGTGCGTTTTGTTTGGTGGTTTTGGGTTGGGTTTTTTTTTTTGCAGGCATATTCCTAAGATCTCCCCTTGCCTAGAACTTTCCAGTTTCTGGGCAGTTTAATGGTCAACAACAGTTGAGCCATAAAAATATTTGCAAGTTATAGAAGTTACACTGCTTAAAGGCCAAATTTTACCCTCACTAAGGACTGAATTTGACAAAGTGAGGGGCAGAGCTTGTTCCAACACCACAAGCCTTTTTCTAGGTATTCTGTCTCTGAAAGAGGACCAAGACACAAGCCTTGGGATGGAGGCAAGAAGAATGAATACTGGCAAGAGCACTGGCAACCCTTGCTCACCAGCTTGGAGATCTAGAGAGCAACCCTGCCACTGGGAACAGGAATGGGTGGGAGGAGAATGGAAACAAATAGTGGGGAAGTGTTTATGTTTCCTAAGTGAGGCTTGGCAAAACCTGCCAGGTGAGATAAGCATTTCCACACAAGCTAACAGAAACAGATGATCTTAAGGTACTTCCTTTCCAGCTCCACCCCACAGATCCATCTGGGGAGCTTCCATCACCAACTCCCCTACCTCCCTCCCCACATTGGCTCTGCAGCTCTGCCCTGGAGCTAGGAGATCTGTCCTGCAGGTGTACACCACGTGTTAGTCTGTGCACCCAGCACACACCACTCCCCAAACTGATACTTGAAATCCAGCTGCCACTTTACAGAGATGTTATTGTTCCTTTCCTCTTGGTGTTTTGGTCTCCAAACACTTGAGCAAGTAGCATTTTGATTGCATGGCAACGTGGGCAGCAGGGACAGTCTTCTGTCACTACAGCACATGCTCTTGATACACAAGAGGCTCTCAGTGAGTCAGGTTTCACTCCTGACTTTGGTTTTTCTGTGTGAACCGTTTGTTTTGCTGAGTTGGCATTTGTATGCCCTCCCCTTTCACGAATTGAAATCTGAGGCAAAAAGAAGCTTGAAGTCATAACTTTTTTTGTCTCTTTTTTTCCTGCCCAGAAGGCTATGCTGACTGATGTTTATATGTGGCCACCCAAATGCCAAACCAAGCTGTTGAAACCTTGCATTGCTGTTTGTAAAGCATGTAAGGCCTGGCTGGTGCTGGTTACCACATTCCTGATCTGGGCAAGCTGGATTAAAGCTCCTCACTCACAGTGCCCACCTCTCCACCGTGCTTCTAAAACTTAACTTGGGCGAATCAACACAAAGGAAGCCTGAACAAGTGCAAACTAATTTCTCCACAAATATAAGTGCAGCATAACCTCCCTTCCTGCCTTCTCTCACCATCATCCAGCTGTGCTCATAAACCAGAGTCTGACAAACCAATGCAGGAGTTGAAGGGAGCTATTAAAGCTGTTCCCTGGAGCTTTAACACTTGCAGCATTTGTAGCGGAGTTATTCTCCCAGCTCAGTTTGCAGCCTAGCTCCATGCAAGGTTCAGTGCTGGGGCCAAGCAACCTGCTATCTGCAAACCCTTCCACTCCAACTAAGGTCAGATACTGGAGGCCATGCGTGGCTCAGATGGGCACACATCTCCATGCTGGCACTCCAGCTGTGGAGCGAAGGCCAAGTTCAGCCTCTTCTTCTTGAAACACATCATTGTTAGTGTTAGCTAATCTGCAAGATATGCCAACTGTCTGGCAAGAAATTTCCAGCAGCATTGTTTGTTTAGGATAGGATTAGGCTCTGCAAATCCAAATTAGACATGGGTTGTTTTTTATATCTACCTCAGCCAGGAATGTTTGAAGGTGTGCTGAGCTTTAGGAGACAGAGGAACAGCAAAACAGTCCACACACCTCCAGCTTTATAAGCATCTGGCTGTATTTCCTTTTTCAGTTATTTCCTTGATTCCTCTTTAGATTCCTTGGGAAGCCAGAAACCAAAGTGTATTTCTATACTGAATTCCCCCTATCAACATAGAACAGATGCACTGATCTGTTTTTCAGCAGTGGAAATACAAAAAAACAATTTGGGGGGAATATTTTTTTTGTTTGATTGGGTTTTGTTCTTTTTTTCCTGCCCCTCCTCTAGAAGGGTCCTCTAACATATTACTGGCAAGCACTGGAAAAGTGGAGATGACCTCTCTAAGTACTCCAGCCCTCATTGATTGCCACCCCTGCTTCAGAGGAAGAGCAAACCCTTGAATCTCAAGAATGATTAGAAGATGAATTAGCTCAGCAGAGCACCAAACTGTTCTAGAACCTTGGAGTCACCTCCCCCCTGCTCCCTCAAATGCTGTTTCTACATCTTTCAGCTGTTCACATTCAGATACCTACACCAGGCATTCCAACAGCTTAACCTCGGCACATGGAAGCTCACCAAACCCCAGGCAGCTGAAGAGCTGTTGCTATTTCTCACTTGTCCCAGGATTTCCAAGGAAGGGAAATAAGTTTGGACCAGCTGGAACACCTGTTGTTTGCTCCCCTCTCCCTGCAAAGCAGCCAACCTCGAAAATTTCAAACAGCCAAAAAACACAGACCAGGCTTCAGCTCAAGGACTGCAGTATGTTATGAGTGAAAAAATTGAGCCTGCTTTCAAACATTTGACTCTCAATAGCAAATATCACATATCAGTGGAACAATTAATATGCTTAATCTCAAAAAAAAAAAAATCCATTCTAAGGTTTAAATCAAAAGGTTAAGACATTGACTGGTCTAATTTTTAATAATGCACTCACAGCTTTGTTTTGCAATGGGAAGCAATTGATGTCCGTGTTCAGTCTGAGTAAAGAAGAAAGATTGCTCCTTGAAATAGATTCTTGCTTGTTGATTATATTTGTTTCCTTTCCTTTCATTGCCCTGCCCATTAACCCCAAAGTCCAGCCACTTCATCTAAAACTTGCTGTGTTTCTGATGGATTTTTCAGCATGTGCTCCTTATTTACAGGCTGCATTGTCTGCAGACATTTAACACCCAGTAAGTGATTTGTCTTTACTCAGCCTAATTTCACACTGTCACTTCTCTAGCACTGGACTTCCCTACTGCACCTCTACCTGATTTATCCCTAAGAGAGCAAGATGAAAATAGTCCTACAGCTTCAAGTACAGCAGAACTGAGAGGCACTGATAAAGCTCAACTACTCAAGTGTTCATTTTCGCAGCAACATCTACTGCAACAAAGATTTAACAGCCAACAAACTAAAGCCAAGAAACAAGCTGAATCACCCACACTGTCGCAGATAATGATTGTGTGGATGATTTAGACCTTGCTGAAACAAGATACTCATTGCTCTGTGCTGTTCTCTTTCTTTCCTAGAGATTGCCTTCAGCCTGGACACAGACAGAAAAATTTCTTGACTGCAGTTTGTGTTCTTTCAGAGGAGGCAGCATGAACCGATGAGCACTCCCTGTTAGAGTCATCAGAATAAATGGACAAGAGTTTCATAGGAGTTTTGCTTTGTTATATGTGGCTGCCTACTAAGAGATTTTCTCTGCCCAGGAAATACCCTGGCATGCTGGCAGGTCCATGTTTTCTTTCCTTCTCCCAAAATAAGAGCTAAGAATTTGGATTACCTGGCTTCCAACACAAGCTTCCAAGAAAGTCAGATCTTTCCAGACTAACACTTGTTTAAAATGTGCCACTATTGCAATAAATAATAACATCAATGTTTATTTTCTTTTAGGAAAGACATTGTGGTTAGTGTTTTTCACCAGTGAAAATAACCACATGCACCAGAATCTGTTTATTTTCTTCTGTCTTGAGGAGTTGGAAGGAACCTCTAAAGATCATCCAGTCCAACCCCCCTGCCAGAGCAGGAGCACCTAGAGTAGGTCACAAAGGAACAAGTGAGTTTTGAAAGTCTCCAACAAAGGAGACTCCACAACCTCTCTGAGCAGCCTGTTCCAGTGCTCTTTCATCTTTACAGTGAATAAGTTTTTCCTGATGTGCATGTGGAACTTCCTGTGCTCCAGCTTGCACTCATTGCTCCTTGTCCTATCACTGGGTGTCACTGACCAGAACCTGGCTCTGAGCTCCCAGCACTCAGTTTTCACATTTTTATGAACATAAATGAGGTCATCTCTCAGGCTTCTTTTCTCCAAGCTAAAGAGCCCCAACTCAGCCTTTCCTCAGCAGGAAGATGCTCCACTGCCTTCAGCATCTTTGTGGCTCTGCATTGGACTCTCTCAAGCACTTCCCTGAGGTCCTTCTTGAACTGAAGGTCTAGAACTGGACACAATATTCCAGATGTGGCCTAACCAGGGCGGAGTAGAGGGGGAGGAGAACCTCTGTCAACCTACTAGCCACACCCCTTCTAATACATCCCAGGATGCCACTGACCTTCTTGGCCACAAGGGCACATTACTGGCTCATGGGCATCCTGTTGTCCACCAAAACTCCCAGATCTTTTTCCCCAGAGCTGTTTTCCAACAGATCTGTACTGGTACATGAGATTATTCTTTCTCAGGTGCAAGACTCTTGTCTTAGAATCATAGAATCAACCAGGTTGGAAGAGACCTCCGAGAACATCCAGTCCAACCTATCCAACCAAGATCATCCAATCCAATCAACGGGATCATGGCACTAAGTGCTTCGTCCAGGCTTTGCTTGAACACCTCCAGGGACAGCGACTCCACCACCTCCCTGGGCAGCCCACTCTAATGCCAATCACTCTCTCTGACAACAACTTCCTCCTAACATCCAGCCTAGACCTCCCCTGCCACAACTTCACACTGTGTCCCCTTGTTTTGTTGCTGGGTGCCTGGCAGAAGAGCCCAACCCCACCTGGCTACAACCTCCCTTCAGATAGTTGTAGACAGCAATGAGCTGTGCCCTGAGCCTCCTCTTCTGCAGGCTGCACACCCCCAGCTCCCTCAGGTTTTGTTTTCTTTTTTCTTTCTATTAAGAAAGCAAAGGAAAAAAAAAAAAGACACACTGAGGAATCCTGGAGGAAAAAAAATAATTGGAAAATATGGATTGGAGAAACATTTAAAACTTACACCTGAGCTGAGTCGTTCTTCTGAACTTCGATTTTGATTCCCACGGGGCCTTCTTGCTGTAATATAAAACATATATGGGGAAAGAAAGTTAATAATGTTTGGACTATAATAGAATATTGACCTGTTTTACCTCTGAAAGAGATGAGGGGTAAATCCAGGAATAAATCTAACTCACAGAACATCCTGTTGCAGTCAGCTCTTTTCCTGCAGCAAATAGGTGGGAAGCAGTGGGCACCATTATTATTATCATTGTCATTGTTATTGTGATACTTGGAAATGTTGATCACAGCTGTAGTCCGTGCCAGAGATGGCTGTGAAATGCATTTTATTTCTCACAGAATATCCTAGAGCTGCCAAGCAGACAAAAATATTATGAAGTCTCTTTTGTCTGGGTATCTCAGTGCTGATTTTAGACGTTTTTGTTAGAGAAAAATCATCAGTGACAGCAAGTTATGGGTGGCAGAAACTGAAGTCACTTAGAGGAATGCCATTTCTAGGTGCTCCAGAAAGACCCTGGACCAGATGTGTGCTGTGCAAGGCTTTGTGCCATGAGATACAAACCTTTAACCAAGAGGAACTGGTTCTTAAATGAACAAACACATCTGCTAATTGTTTGCTGTGATAAAAGGGTAATGGATGAATTAGCAAATTCCAGATGCAATAAAAGAGAAGAGATAAGCTCCTCTTGTTGATAACAGTCTAATTCATGCACACACAGGATCCAGGGGGAAAACATGTGAATTAAAATACCAGGTACTGGAGACCGTTTAGGAAAGGATGTGACTGAGGGAAAGAACTACTAGGAGTAGAAATGGAATCAGACTGGGATTAGGGAGCTCGTGTCAACTTGTTGCTTATAAAGAGCTATCAGAAGTTTTCCTCCTTAACCACCATATTAAACTAGTAGCTCATTCATTGCATGTGTTTGTCTGTAGCACAGGTGGGTCTGTTAGCCTGCCAGGCAGCCATTGACGTACATCCAGAAAAGCAAGACTGTTGCAAAGACAAGGAGGAAGGAAGCTGCTTTGCCAGAAGCCCTGCAGCCCCACTGCCAGCAGAGACAGCAGATCTAGGGGTAAAAGACAGGGATAGCTCCAGGGATGTCTCAGCCTGGATGGTCTTCATTTGCCTTGCTCATTTTCAGGTAGGTGATGACAGGTCACTCAGGGTATATAGGACACCTATACAAGAACCATCACCATCTGTGAGTGGCTGGTACACAAACCCCCCTGTGCTTCTCACTAATCACAAACTTGAAGGCCAAAGAGTCTTTCTCAAATCACCAGAAACCAAACTATGGGTAGCAGAGGGGGAGGGGATACTTTAAAAGAATAGGAGGTGCTATTACATCTTGCCATGGTCATAGATCACAGATCTTCATTATCTTATGGAGGCCTACAGGAAAGCTGGGGAGGGACTTCTTAAGATGTCAGGTAGTGATAGGGCTGGGGGGAATGGAACAAAGCTGAAAATGGGGCGATTCAGACTGGATATTAGAAAGAAGTTCAGCATGAGGGTGGTGAGAGCCTGGAATGGGTTGCCCAGGTAAGTGGTGGAAGTCCCATACCTGGAGGTGTTTAAGGCCAGGCTGGATGAGGCTCTGGTCAGCCTGATCTAATGCAAGGTGTTCCTGTCCATAGCAGGGAGGTTGGAACTAGACGATCTTTGTAGTCCCTTCCAACTCTGTCTGATTCTATGATATGTAATGTATCTATGATACACTAATACTTTACATAATTGCAATAATGAAGAAGTTTCATGGGAAAATGAGTGGAGAGGAAATAGGTACAGAAAGGAAACAAAGATACTTCCATAGTCTGGTAGTACACTGAGAGAAAAGGAGCTAAGCATCCAGGATTTTGTCACGAACAGGCCTTACCAGGACGAATTGCTCAAGCGCTGCTTAAAGAGAGGTGCTCTCTTGAGCTGCAGTTAGGATGTGTGAGTGCCAATGCTCTCCCTTCATTTGGCTCTCTGGAGTCCACAGTAAAATCCTGTAAAAAGAGGAGACATGAAGATCTCAATGTATGGCACGTAGGGTCCAGGCAGCACATCTTTTGCAGCTGCTTTGCCATCCTGTGCTGTGAGCAAATAATCTTCTCCTTCCCACCTCTCTGCATCTTTTGCAGCTGCTTTGCCATCCTGTGCTGTAAGCAAATAATCTTCTCCTTCCCACCTCTCTGAACCTGTTTCCCAGATTTACCTGGAATTGTTTTCCTTTGCTGAAACTTTTAATTCAAAGCCAGGGAAGTTCACACCACATCTTGTCTGGAGCATCTGTCCCAGTACCATCACATCCTGATTTTTCTTGTACACAGGGGTGTTCATAATAACTGAATGAACTTAACCTCAGTCAGTGTTGAATTCATGTCAGCAAAAGGACTCAGCAGACCATCATGAATCAAGCTTCCTACTTCTCCACTTTCTTCAGAGACCCTTTCTGACAACACCAAGGACCCTTGGGCCATATTTTCTATTTACTTGCACTGTCTGAAGCTAATTTGGACAGATGCAGTGAGGATGACAGAAGTTAAACAGCCTGAAAAATAGGTTTCCAGCCCCTGAGGCAAAAAGTTTAAACTCCTTTCTTTAAAAAAAAAAAAACTTATTATTTTTTTCTTCTCTCATAAGAGCCTGAGAAAACCCTGCTGCTGAGCTAGAGGTGGTTTAGAAATGGCTACATTCTCTTGGTTTAGTTTTTAACCAGGTTTAAAGTGAAGGCTTTGTGTTCAAATGTAACAAAGCAACTGCAACAAGTAGTAATAGCACATCACTGTTGGGTATCAGCAGTCAAGACAAAAACTGTTTGTAAAATGCTTCTATTTTCCAGGGCTGAAGTATCTTGTAAGCAGCTTTATTCTTTCCTTACTGCCCTCCTTAAAGCTTACTCGTGCAGTTCAGGCAATTCATAGAATCATAGAATCAGTCAGGGTTAGAAGGGACCACAAGAATCAGCCATTTCCAACCCCACTGACATGGGCAGGGACACCCTACCCTAGAGCAGGCTGCACACAGCCTCAGCCAGCCTGGCCTTAAACACCTCCAGCCAGAGGGCCTCAACCACCTCCCTGGGCAACCCATTCCAGCCTCTCACCTCTCTCATGCTGAACAACTTTCTCCTCACGTCCACTCTGAACCAACCCACCTCCAGCTTTGCTCCATTCCCCCCATTCCTGTCGCTCCCTGAGAGCCTAAAAAGTCCCTCCCCAGCTTTTTTTGAGGCCCCCTTCAAATCCTGGAAGGCCACAAGAAGGTCACCTGGGAGCCTCCTCTTCTCCAGCCTGCACATCCCCAACTCTTCCAGTCTGTCCTCACAGCAGAGCTGCTGCAGCCCTCTGAGCATCCTCATGGCCCTTCTCTAGACACACTCCAGCATCTCCACATCCTTCTTGTAATGCGGACTCCAGAACTGGATGCAGTACTCCAGGTGGGGTCTCACCAGAGTGGAGTAGAAGGAGAGAATCACCTCCCTGGCCCTGCTGGCCACATTTCTCCTGATTCAGCCCAGGGTCTGGTTGACTTTCTGGGCTGCAAGTGCACACTGCTGGCTCACGTTGAGCTTCTCATCCGCCAGCACCCCCAGGTCCCTCTCCTGAGGGCTGCCCTTCAGCCAGTCAAGCAATGCAGTCTCTGGTCCTGCTGCCTTCTTGACGATCTCATGATGCTCTCTGAAGAGTTCTCTCCTGAGTCAAATTCTTCCTCTCCATCTAATTCTTCCATCCTGATTTTGCATCTTTAGCTAAGGCACATATCTGATTTTCTTCTGTTCTGGAGTACTTCACTTCACAGACAGCTGAATTGCAGCAAGATGCTGCTTTGTTCCTTTGAAACTCACCTGAACAAGAAATGAGTAAAGGCAAAATATCTTAAAACAGGCAACACAAATGAACTAAAACTTCACTATAACATGGGGGGAAAAAGGTAATGAGAGACTAAAATTACCCATTCCCTTTTACTAAAGCAACATTGGGTCTTGCTGTCTGCTCTTATATCTTTGCAATTATTTAGGTAAGTGTCTATGTGATCACCTGAGCCTCTCTGATTTCTCACCTTCTATTTGATGATGGTTTTGGCTATCCAATTACAAGCACATGCAGTACAACACGATTTACAAGACCTGCTGAGCATCACACAAATAGCACTAACAGCCTTGCAGTGTGTTGGACCATATTGATGCAAAATATGTATCAAAAATTTGGAAGAATATAAACATGTACAAATAATAAAGTCTGGCTGCAGGATAGAAAAGTGAAGCCTAACAACATAAAATGTTTGCAGTGACTGATTCACCCAGTTCTACTCCCAACCAGCAGCAAGCAGGGAAGTGAGACTTCAGCAACCACTTTGTTCTGATTCTCATCCAACCTGCCCTTGTACACCTCCAGGGAGGAGGCATCTAGAGCCTCTCTGAGCAAACTGTTTCAGAGTCTCTGGTTCTTTCCTGCCACTCAGAGCTCACAGGACTAATTTAGACTAATTTAAACTCTGTGGAAGTTAAACACAACTTGTCAAAACCTGCTGTTCTCAAAGGCAGACCTTCCTCTTGGGTCACTGAAATCTCACTCTTATCTCCAGTGAAATCAATGCAGAGCACTGAAGTCTCACTCTTAACATCTCCAGTGAAATCAATGCAGAGCACTGAAGTCTCACTCTTATCATCTCCAGTGAAATCAATGCAGAGCACTGAAGTCTCACTCTTAACATCTCCAGTGAAATCAATGCAGAGCACCTTGTTTTGGCTCCTGCTTTGAACTAGCTCCTCCTTTTGACTGATGACAGAACATTCATTTTCAAGCTCTTTCTAGCTGTGGACTTCTTGGACCTCTGTAGTAGTGTGATAGAGGAGCTGTAGTGATGTAAATCTGTCAAGAGGGACTTGGTTTTGTTACCATCCAAGTGCCTTGTCTGATAACTCCTGGTTTCCCAGCACCAGCAATGTGAAAGTCACTGCTGCAGAGGCTCAGGTTGACCTTTGTGAGTCCTCTTCTGGAGATCAGGCACTGTGCCTCGGTGCTGAATCAGCATCTGTCAACTCCACAGGTTTGATTAGACCTGACAGGTGACCCTGTATTATTCTTTATTCCTAAATGCTAGAGACAAGCCCATACAACCTTCATGTGATTTGCTCTATTTCATGTTTCCTTCATCCTTTACATTGTTCTGCTCTCACTAGATTCATGTCAGAGCTTTTTCATTGAAACACCTTCAGTAGGAAAAGAAAAAAGCCCTGTTCTGCTAGTTAGGTACTAATACAGGATAGTTTTACTCCTTCCTCATGCCTGAGCTAGTGCTTCTGTAGCTGACAACAGCATCCCAGGAGAAGCACTGGGGCCACCAAGGTTCAAGTCACTCCTGCTGCTTCAGTAAGAAGCTGTGCCCAAGCCAGATGGCTGTAGCTGGTGGAGTGAAATCTGGGACCTCAGAACAAATCCTGAAGCATTATCTCATCTGAACACAGCATGCCTGGTAGTCCAAATGACTGAGTAAATGCTTTTCAAGCCCAAGCAACATAGCAAATGTGAACATTTCACCCCTCTGATAGGAAATCAATGCCTACTTGGAGTTTTCAGCTTCCAGACTACATTTTCCCTTTCCCTTTTTCCATGCCAAGTCCCCATCCTTCAGGCAGCTGCCTTCTGTTTTCCCAGAAGACTTCAGAAAGGGTTGGAGTGGAGGGAAATGATCATCGATGTTTATGTCACAGCGAGCAGGATAATGACAGATTGGTGACAGCCCTCAGATGGCAGGTCCCTGCCTGCATTGTCAAGCTGCAACACAGGAAGGAGATGCTGTTTATGGCACTCATTGGTCAGCTTTGCAATTTAAAACACTTTCCAGTACTATTTGCAAAATCTTCATGCTCAGAGCCAAGTGAAAAGAAAGGAGGGGATCAAACATTCAACATCTGCAAGGCTCCTGACAGCAATGTCTGTGCCAGAGAAATCTGGCATGTCTAAACTCCTCAGCCTAAGAAGTGTTTGGTTGTTGAGGCTTTTTTCCCCCTTTCTCCCTCACTATCTTTCTTTTCTTCTCGCCTTCCCACCACATCCTGAGGTTTGAGTCACTGTGGGTTGTACTTCTATCAACAATGAAACACAGAGACACCTTTCACAGCTGCTGAGCTGGTTCCTTCCCTGGAATGTGGCTTTCTAAAGGCTAGCTGTTTGCTTTTGGAGAGTTCACTCACATGTGTACACAGCCTCAGACTCGCACACAAAGAATCCTCCGTTCGCTTGCGCAGCCACACACCGCTGAATCTGTCATCAGAGGCGACTGCTGCTGTCCTGTCACCTGGGAGCAGAGAGGTGACACCAGAGAGTCGAGCTGGTAGCCCAGTGCTTAATTAGAGCCCTGTAAAATTAAAAAAGAAACCCAACCCAACATGTTATTAATACAAATCCAAAGGCTGATGAACCTCTTCAGGCTGTCAGGTAAGCTGTGAAGTGACAGCAGCATGGGATCCTTATACAGAAAGTCCTTTTTAGAGCTGCACTTACAACTTCTTACTTCAACAGACTTTCTCATCCTGCCACATTCCCCAGTCATAGGGAAATAGCAGTAGCTGGGCGGGACCAACAAGTGGAGCGAGTTGCCCTTTCAGAAGCACATCCTGCTACTGCTCAATGCAGCAGCCCATTCCCACAGGGGCTGATACCTCTCTCAAAACTGTTTCTGCAGCATTAGAGAACTTGATTAACTTTCCCTCTTGGTATCCCTTCTCTTCCTCTCATCCCTATCCCAGCACACTGTTTTTCATTTTCACACTGCCTCTGCGCTTCCTGATGTCACCTCATACCAGAAAGTGCTGGGTGCTGCACTTTGGCCACAACAACCCCATGCAGAGATACAGGCTGGGGTCGGAGTGGCTGGAGAGCAGCCAGACAGAGAGGGATCTGGGGGTGCTGATTGATACCCACCTGAACATGAGCCAGCAGTGTGCCCAGGTGGCCAAGAGAGCCAGTGGCATCCTGGCCTGCATCAGGAATGGTGTGGTCAGCAGGAGCAGGGAGGTCATTCTGCCCCTGTACTCTGCACTGGATAGACCACACCTTGAGTGCTGTGTTCAGTTCTGGGCCCCCCAGTTTAGGAGGGACATTGAGATGCTTGAGCGTGTCCAGAGAAGGGCGACGAGGCTGGGGAGAGGCCTTGAGCACAGCCCTATGAGGAGAGGCTGAGGGAGCTGGGATTGGTTAGCCTGGAGAAGAGGAGACTCAGGGCAGACCTTATTGCTGTCTACAACTACCTGAGGGGTGGTTGTGGCCAGGAGGAGGTTGCTCTCTTCTCTCAGGTGGCCAGCACCAGAATGAGAGGACACAGCCTCAGGCTGTGCCAGGGGAGATTTAGGCTGGAGGTGAGGAGAAAGTTCTTCCCTGAGAGAGTCATTGGACACTGGAATGGGCTGCCCGGGGAGGTGGTGGAGTTGCCGTCCCTGGAGCTGTTCAAGGCAGGACTGGACGTGGCACTTGGTGCCATGGTCTGGCCTTGAGCTCTGTGGTAAAGGGTTGGACTTGATGATCTATGAGGTCTCTTCCAACCCTGATGATACTGTGATTATGAACTCCAGCAATAAGGGCTCTTGTGACAGTATTCCAAACAGCAGGAAGCACCAGAAACCTTGTGAGAAAACCATGTCTCATGACACTTGCAGGTTAGTAAGCTGGACCCGTGTGACTTGGATGGGTTTGGAGACCATTCAGGCTAGTAACTATTAGGATGTTTATCTGGCCTTCTGATCCTGTTGAGGTCTTCCTATCTCCTTCAGGTTCCACACAAACTTTGATGCTATCTCCTGTGCTTTCTCTGTCCACCTGTTTCTTGAGAAAGGTTGAGGAGGGTTATTTACACCCTCAAATCTGGGTGTGTGCAGGGCTCTGCGCTGCTCCAGTTGCATAAAGATGCTTGCCCATGGCATTGCTGCTTGTAGTTTGCTCTGACTTGTGGAGTTTTAGCTCACACATACCCTGACAAGTGGAGATCTGTGTAAGTATGCTGATAAATCCCTTCACTTAATCCCTTTGGACACGAGCAACTGTGCATTCAAAACACATCCAAGTAAACAGAGAAGAAATTTTCTCCTTCAGTGTGTTTCAGTCATCTAAAACTGGGGAAAGGAATTACATTCTGTAGTTTAGTTAAGCTATCACATAAATTGAGTAGGGAACAGTTGAATCAAAGGGTCTATATTGTCCAAACTTGTTAATGGATACTGGAAGAAACAGCCTAGGTTCCCTTCCCAAGGAATTTATGACCCAGGAAAGGAGCTATGGTCCTGTTTGGAAAAGCAGGAGGTTCCTGTTGAATTTAGCATCTACCCTTAACAATAAACACATGCTGAAGTCCATGTAAGATGAGTGAGGCTAAAAAGTGCTGAGCTGAGACACTCTCATGGAATATTTTCAGCTGTTTTCAACCCTGGAATTTTTCCTCCACATCCTGCAGACGCTGCCGGAAATCCCTGAGGCAGCTGAGGCCATTTGGGTCTTCATTTCTGCATGTCAAAATTTCCCTGTAGGCTTTGAAAAGCTTGAGCCAGTTCTGCTTTATATTTGTCTGGACGACAACATTAGCTACTGATTTCTCTTGGAGGTGGTAGAGTTCCAAAAATCATAGCCTCCTTTTTTTTGTCTTAGTGGTAAACTGAAATAAAAGACAAGCAAACTGTCAATTTCCTGCCTGAAATTGAAGTAGCTACTGAGATGCAGTAAAAAAAAAACCAATAGCCAAAGATTCAAACTGTGTTACCACAGAGCCACAGAATGCCAGGGTGGAAGGGACCCCAAGGATCATCTGCTCCAACCTTTCTAGGTAACAGTAATGTTGAAATGAGCTGGCCCAGCACCCTGTCAAGCTGAGTCTTAGAATCATAGAATGGCTGAGGTTGGAAGGGACTTCAAAGCTCACCCAGTTCCAACCCCCCACCATAAGCAGGGACACCTCCCACTAGAACAGGTTGCTCAAAGCTCATCCAACCTGGCCTTGAACACCTTCAGGGAGGGGACAGTCACAACCTCCCTGGGCAACCTGTGTCAGTGTCTCACCACCCTCACTGCAAACAACTTCTTCCTAACACCCGGTTTCAGTCTCCCCTCTGCCACTTTAAACCCATTACTCCTTGTCCTGTCATTACAAAACCTTGTCAATAGACCCTCCCCAGCCCTCCTGTAGTCCCCTTTAGGTACTGTAAGGCTACTGCAAAGTCTCCTCAAAGCCTTCTCTTCTCCAGGCTGAAGAGACACAACTCTCTCAGCCTGTCTTCATAGCAGAGCTGCTGCAGCCCTCTGAGCATCTTCATGGCCTCCTCTGGACTCCAGCAGTCTTCAAACTGTCCAGGCTGCCTTGCCTGGGAGATGATTCCACTCTTTAGCTGTTCCCATGGGGAAACATTTTCTTTTGGAGTCCAATGGGAATCTCCCCAGCAGTAACTTGCTCCCATCATCCCTTGTCATTTTTCATGGGGCTCCTTATACAGAGGGAGTCTCCATCCTCCTGGTAGCCACTCTTTATGTGCTAGTCCATGGCAAGAAGGTCTCCTCTCAGGGTTGAACAAACCCAGCTCTTCCAGCCCCTCCCTATATGGCAGGGCTGCCAGGCATCTGATCATTCTCATGGCCCTTCTCTGGACATACACAGAAGTCACAGGTAAATTTTGCCTTCCTTCCACTGAAGCATAGAATCAACCAGGTTGGAAGAGACCTCCAAGCTCAGCCAGTCCAACCTAGCACCCAGCCCTAGCCAGTCAACCAGACCATGGCACTAAGTGCCTCATCTAGGCTTTGCTTCAACACCTCCAGGGACAGCGACTCCACCACCTCCCTGGGCAGCCCATTCCAATGGCAAATCACTCTCTCTGCCAACAACTTCCTCCTAACATCCAGCCTAGACCTCCCCTGGCACAACTTGAGACTGTGTCCCCTTGTTCTATTGCTGGTTTCCTGGCAGAAGAGCCCAACCTCACCTGGCTGCAGCCTCCCTTCAGGTAGTTGTAGACAGCAATGAGACACTATGAAGTAACATTGTCTGTACTTACTATAGAAGAGGGGTTTGGGTTGTTTTCTGGTTGCTGTTATTCAGCAGAGCTTCTCAGGACGTACCTGAAAGTGTCTCTTCACTTTATTTTTCTCATCCATTCCCAAGTGGAACAGACTTCCCTTCCCGTGGTGCATTGGCAGCAAATAAAGTGTCCTGAGACAGATGCAGTCTGCAATGTCCACTCTGCTGTTCTTATTAACAATTTTCCCTCCTCATCCATGCCTGCTTCATCTGAAACAAACAGCCTGCATGTCAGATGTTCATTATATTGATGATGTCCCAATGACAACCAATTTATTTTCCTGCCTGCACCTCCCAGAATTGTATTAGTAATGATGTCTATGTGCTCTAGAGATGCTTTGTAAAAACTGATGGTCTGCCACAAGACTACTTAATTACATCTTCTTAAAGGAATACAATTAAGTTTGCAGGTAAAAAGATTGCTCTGGGGTTAAAAATGTAACTTCAAATTAGTTTTCCTGGTGGGTTGGATGTTTCATTTTCATTTTGGTAGCCAAACTGGAGAACTGATCTGAGAAACCTGATGAGATGAGTACTCTCAAAGCAGATATGACACCCGTCAGGGCTGTCAGCCTTTAGCCAGTGTGATATCTGCTGGTTCATCCAGGAAAACAACACACACATCTGACAGTGCATCTGGCCATGAGGGGCTCCCCGTGGTACAGGCACTGTGTGCTGACAGGAGCAGGGCAGACAGCCCCTAGGACTGTCAGTCACTTACAACAAAGCACTGCTGAACCTAACACTCACAATTTGCATTCGGGTCAAGGCTTCCTGGGATGACATTAAGGAAACTTCAGCCTGTATGGAGTGCAGCACCTCCCTTAGGAGAAAAGGCTGAGGAAACTGGGTCTTTTTAGCTTGGAGAAGAGAAGACTGAGAGGTGACCTCAGTCATGTTCAATAAAGATCTGAAAAGAGAGTGTTGGGAGCACAAAGCCAGGCTCTGCTCAGTGATGTCCAGTGATAGGACAAGGGGCAATGGGTGCAAGCTGGAGCACAGGAGGTTCCACATGTGCATCAGGGAAAACTTTCTAACTGCAAAGGTGCACTGGAACAGGCTGCTCAGAGAGGTTGTGGAGTCTCCTTCAGTGGAGACTTTCTAAACTCACCTGGACTTTTTCCTGTGTGACCTTCTCTAGGCGATCCTGCTTTGGCAGAGGGTTGGACTCAGTGATCTCTCAAGGTCCCTTCCAACCCCTCACATTCTGTGATCCTGTGATCTCCAATGCTTCTAAAGCCTGAAAAGAAGAACACACAAAATGCTTATCTTAGGCACAAGTGTGTGTCTGCAACTGAAACTGTAAGCACACTCCTAAGCTTGCATGAGCCTCTGTGGGACACCTGACCATCTCATAATGCGGTGCAGGGCCTGAGCACCACCACCATCTGGATCCTTTCCCCAGAGAGAGGTGATGGGAAGATACATTGACCAGGCCAGCAGAAAGTCTCTTAAGTCCTCCTAAATCCTCCTTGGGAAGCAGGGACCTTTCAAAGGTGATTTCCAAACTGTCCTGACTGGTAAAAGTTGGACTTTCTGCAACAGCTTCATTTGACTCCTTCTTGGGATCGTTTATCCTCTCAACTCAGTCTCCAGTGTTTTCCACATCACCTCTGACATACTTAGTTTCCACATTAGCTCTAACATATTTATTATTTTTAGCTGAGCAATTCCTTTTTGAAAGCAAATCAGATTTTCAGAGCATTTTGGAAACGAGCCCAAAAAGATGCCTGAAAGGAATGTCATAAAAGTACACACAGCAATACTTCCCTGCTATATAAAACATAACTCATTTAACATGCAGATCTCCTCAACTGCTGGAAACTACCTGCTTCCCAAAGCACACACTTCCCTAGTCCAAGGCAGAGAATAAACAAATAAATAGCATTGCCAACGTGCATAGAATCATAGAACCAGTCAGGGTTGGAAGGGACCACAAGGATCAGCTAGTTCCAACTCCACTGACATGGCAGGGACACCCTACCCTAGAGCAGGCTGCCCACAGCCTCAGCCAGTCTGGCCTTAAACACCTCCAGCCATGGGGTCTCAACCACCTCCCTGGGCAACCCATTCCAGCCTCTCACCACTCTCATGCTCAACAACTTCCTCCTCACCTCCACTCTGAATCTCCCCACCTCCAGCTTAGCTCCATTCCCTCCAGTCCTGTCACTCCCTGAGAGCCTAAAAAGTCCCTCCCCAGCTATTTTGTAGGCTCCCTTCAAATGCTGGAAGGCCACAAGAAGGTCACCTGGGAGCCTCCTCTTCTCCAGCCTGCACAGCCCCAACTCTTTCAGTCTGTGCTCACAGCAGAGCTGCTGCAGCCCTCTGAGCATCCTCCTGGCCCTGCTCTGGACACACTCCAGCATCTCCACTTCCCTCTTGTCCCAGGGGCTCCAGAACTGGATGCAGTACTCCAGGTGGGGGCTCACCAGAGTGGAGTAGAGAGCAAGAATCACCTCCCTTGACCTGCTGGCCACATTTCTCCTGATGCAGCCCAGGCTCTGCTTGGCTTTCTGGGCTGCAAGTGCAACTGCTGGCTCATGTTGAGCTTCTTGTCCACCAGCACCCCGAAATCCCTTTCCTGAGGGCTGCTCTCCAGCCACTCACTGCCCAGCCTGGCTTTGTGCTTGATTACCTTGACCCATCTGCAGGACCTTGCACTTAGACTTGTTGAACCTCATGAGGTTGCCTTGTGCCCACCTCTCCAGCCTGTCCAGGTCCCTCTGGATGACATCCCATAAATACACACACACACATAAATCCTCATCCAAGTCTATTTTTGCACATCAGAAACCAGACCCTGCTGCTATCAAGGAGGACATAGAGAAGCGACTCCTTTCTGCACTCCTCAGTTAAAAATAGTCCACCATAATTATTTCCAGAATATGTCAGCATATAATTTAGAACAATTGCTTTGGATCAAGCCTGAGCTTTTCAAATTGCCTGTGGCAAATAATATCTATAATAACATTGATTTTATTTGTGGCCTTCTCTGCTCAGCTACTTGTTACTGGAATGCAGTCACTGTACACTTTGGACAAGCAACTGCCAACCTGTTGTGTTTCTGCAAATTGTACAGTGTGGTATCTTGTTAGTTGATTTTAATCATGAGTGTGCTGCTTTGGCTCAACTGCATGCTAATATTTCTATTTCTTGACTGGAGAAAATAGAAGAGATTCAACCTAAAAGCCAGCAAATAGTGAGTGTTCCAAAATTTTTTTGCACTTCCAGGTGCAAATGTTTGGTGGAAAATGATAGGTTTAATGTGTTGCAATGCCCTTAAAACCAAAACAAACAACAAAATTGCAGGAGTTGGGCAAGTATTAATCAGAATCATAGAATCAACCACGTTGGAAGAGACCTCCAAGATCATCCAGTCCAACCTAGAACCCAGCCCTACCCAATCAACCAGACCATGGCACTAAGTTCCTCAGCCAGGCTTTGCTTCAACACCTCCAGAGATGGTGACTCCACCACCTCCCTGGGCAGCCCATTCCAATGCCAATCACTCTCTCTGACAACAACTTCCTCCTAACATCCAGCCTAGACCTGCCCTGGCACAACTTGAGACTCTGTTCCCTTGTTCTGTTGCTGGTTGCCTGGCAGAAGAGCCCAACCCCACCTGACTACAGCCTCCCTTCAGGTATTTGTAGACAGCAATGAGGTCTGCCCTGAGCCTCCTCTGCTGCAGGCTGCACACCCCCAGCTCCCTCAGCCTCTCCTCACAGGGCTCTGCTCCAGGCCCCTCACCAGCTTTGTTGCCCTTCTCTGGACACCTTCCAGCACCTCAACATGTCTCTTCAGTTGAGGGGCCCAGAACTGGACACAGCACTCAAGGTGTGGCCTGAGCAGTGCTGAGCACAGGGGCAGAATAACCTCCCTTGTCCTGCTGGCCACACTGCTCCTGATCCAGGCCAGGATGCCATTGGCTCTGCTGCCCACCTGGGCACACTGCTGGCTCATCTTCAGCTACTCTCTACCAGCACCCCCATGTCCCTCTCTGCCTGGCTGCTCTGTCTCAAACCCATAGTGCTGCTTGGTGTTGTTGTGGCCAAATGTAGAACCCTGCACATGGCTTTGTTAAATCTCACCCCAGTGGTTTCTGCTCACCCATCCAAATGCGAGCAAATGCTTCATGCTGACTAAACTTTCCAGCTTCTTGAGGAAAGAGTTTGAGAGTCAGGTTTTAAGCACTATACCTGCCCCAGCTGACTGAACAGAAACCTAAGAGTGTTCTGGAAAAAATCTAGAGCAGATGTTCAAACTGGGCTGTGTTGAGGAACACTGGGAATACTCTTTGCCTCCCTGATTCCAATGTCTGGAGACCCATCTCCCTTGCAGATATTGCTCCTGCTTCTCAGACCACTCTCTTCCCATGTTAAAACTTCCTCCCCAAGATGGTCACTCCAGGTCCAATAGATCTTACCCATTGGAAAAAAGACATACCCCAGCACTACAGATTTTGCAGGCATGTACAGGAGATGAAATCAAACCTTCAGACACCAAAAAAAACCCCAACCCTCCTGTTCTTTAGCAAAGTGTGGATAAGGTTTTAGATCCAAACTCCACAGCTCAGGATTGCTGCCAGTTCTGTCATGTCTTTCCATTCCTCCTTCTGGACACGATCAATAGTGGCTGTGCCAGTAGAAATGAGCCTTAGAAGCTGTTTTTAGAACTCTGCTAATTTGTGTGAAGGCAGAAAGAAGTAAGAACACTCAAAACGAAGCCTCTCTTCATGAAATTTCCATCTCCATTCTGCAGACTTGGTGTTTGGATGAGGTTCAGTTTCAAGGTGCTTAGCACACAACTCACCATCTAATGGCTGCTGCCCTGGCCAAGACCTGGTTCTGCTCTGTTTCAGCACAGTTTCAATGCGTCACTGAAATCGGTGGATGAACTTGAGGTCTTACCATAGTAACTCACAAGAGAAATTGAAGGGCCCTGGGAATTTGCTCCTTTTGCTAGATTCTGAATGCTTTGGCCTCATTCTTTACTACATTGCTCTGCCCCTAGCACTAAACCTCTTGAAATCAATGGCTGGACCAGCTTTGATGAGCTCTGCTCTCAGCTTCTTCTGAGGAAAGCATCAATCCTTCACACTACAAAAGGGAATGAAAGTGTGTGTGTGTGTGTCTAAACATGCCTGTGAGAAAAAGCTCTAAAATTACTCCTGCTCTCTTATTTGTTTCAAACATTTGCCACAAAATTCATGCTGTCTTTATAAGCAAACTATCTATGAGTCTTTCATATGCATGAGCCATAAATATTGCATTCAGTCAGGCTCCTGCCACTTTATTAGTAGGTGTTCTGTTTGTACCAGCTAGATTTGATAGAAAACATTGCCTGCCCTGTCAGGAACACACAATAACTACTTGGCACCCACGAAATAAATGCTGCTTGATGTAAATTGCTCCAGAGCTAGGCTCACAAAATGTTTATTCAAGGCCTTGCAACAATCTGTTTGGATACACCGCAGCTAGGGAACATGTCACCTACAATGCTGCTGAGAAGGGCTTCCAGTTAAATCATGTTCATGGTAATATAAGCCATGCTGCAAAGAACCCCTTGCAGAGACTGCAAGCCATGCCATGTTTGCAAAACGTTGATCTGCTGTTTATGTTTGGTTTAAGGAGGTCTGATAAACTGAGGCATTTGCTGGATGCTCTTAGCAGAACCTCATGGGGTCTTGAGGTGAAAATGCATCCCTTGAAGGGTGCTGGAGACAATCTTCGACCACTTCCCCATCACAGTGCCTCCACTTGCATTCAACACCTTATTAGTTTGTCTGGGATCTTAAAGGTCTTTGTGGATTAAAAGAACAAAATAATCACAATATGATATTAAATTATTTGGGGTTTTGGGGAACATCACTAACTTCTAGGGGAAGCAGGAATGAAAAGTCTCCTTCCTGTGTACAAACCCAGGAACAGGCTTTGCCATCTGAGCATCATACAGGGAATGCAGAATTGTAGAATGGTTTAGGTTGGAAGAGACCTCAAAAATCATCCAGTTCCAACCCCCTGCCATAGGCAGGGACACCTCCCACTAGAACAGGTCACTCAAGGCCTCATCTAACCTGGTCTTGAAGACCTCCAGGGAGATTGTGGAGAACAGATCCAAGATCCAATGGATTGAAGATCACATTCTGTGCTTCTGTGCTCCACAACCTCCCTGGGCAACCTGTGGCAGTGTCTCACCACCCTCACTGGAAAGAATCCTTTCCTAACATCTAGTTTGAATCTCCCCTCTGCCAGTTTAAACCCACTACTCCTTATCCTGTCATTACAAGACCTTATCAATAGTCCTTCCCCAGCCCTCCTGTAGGCACCTTTCAGATACTGGAAGGCCACTGCAAGGTCTCCTCGAAGCCTTCTCATCTCCAGGATTTCATTCACATCTGAATGGCAACCTGCAGGTAAACTTTCTGTTCTCAGGTGGCAGCAACACCTAGGGCACCTAGGTAACTTAATTGCTTGCTCAGAGGCAGTCTCCCAGCAGCTAATCAAACAGCCCATTAGAGAGTCCACAAACCATGAAGAGATCCTGACTCAAGGCACTCACAGCTGGGTGCTGCCCAGGAGACAACCAGATGATGCAAAGCAGTGATGACAGAAACCCAATGTGTCCCCACCAGACTGTGATGAGTGGTGTAATTGGTGTGTGACTGGTGCCGTGGCACACTGGTTGCCAGTCACAGCTAGAGTGAGCTGTTGGTGAGGTGCAAAAGGGAAAAGCACTGATGTGTAATGAGCCCTGACCACACCACGGGAGAGATTGCAGGGTTTTTCCTTTGTCTCCAAGGTTGAATCAGCACAGAGCAGGTGCAGAGCTGGCAGCCAGCAGCAGCAAAGCCTAGAAAATATTGAGCTGAGGAAGAAGAAAATGATGGTGACCCACCATATAATTGCTCTCTGGATAATCTTTCCTCCCCAAAGACCCTGCAGCCCTGTCTACAAGGCAAGCTCTCTGCAGTCACTCACAAACAGAGTTCACAGCGATGGAAAGGTTCATGGAAATCAGCGAAGGCTCCAGGTTTTGGGTAACAGTATTACCTATGCTAACCCTACCCCAGCTATCAGATAAATTGTTGCCACACAGCTAGAGGCACATCTATCTCCTGGTTTTGTTCTATCTCCTGTTTTTTCTGTTCCCCATTGCCTTTAATTCACCCTCTGGTGAAAGGTTTGGAACACAAACCCTATGAGGAGAAGCTGAAGGAGCTGGGGTTGTGCAGCCTGCAGAAGAGGAGGCTCAGGGCAGAGCTCATTGCTGTCTACAACGACCTGAAGGGAAGCTGCAGCCAGGTGGGGTTGGTCTCTTCTTCCAGGCACCCAGCAACAGAACAAGGGGGCAGAGTCTCAAGTTGTGCCAGGGGAGGTCTAGGCTGAATGCTAGGAGGAAGTTGTTGGCAAAGAGAGTGATTGGCATTGGAATGGGCTGCCCAGGGAGGTGGTGGAGTCACCATTCCTGGAGGTGTTCAAGCAAAGCCTGGCTGAGGAACTTAGTGCCATGGTCTGGTTGATTGGCCAGGGCTGGGTGCTAGGTTGGAGTGGATGAGCTTGGAGGTCTCTTCCAACCTGGTTGATTCTGTGATTCTCTGATCTCCTGTTAAACTAATGGACAGCTTGGCAACCATACTCCCCTCAAAAAAGAGAATAAAAAAGCCAATATCTTGTGAGACAGGTTTTAGAGACAATTCTCCATGCATCTAGAACATAGCAAACCATGAAAGGTCTGTGTACCCTTAAAGGTTCGCTTTAACCAGCCTGAGGGTGTATAAAGAGTGCTGTAAAGCACCAACCCAACCCCACTGGCCTGCAAGTAATGCACCAGTGTTGAAGGAAGAACATTTTTAAAAGGCTAGATCACTCTACTCCTTAAGCTCCCTTGTGTTCTCCCTGTAAATCTGGCCACACTCACCATGACTGATCTAAAATATTCCATTTTTAATTAGTTCCAGGCTCAGAAATGTGATTGCTACATCTGCACCACATAGCAGTGCCAAATCAAAGTCTGAGGCTGATGAACGAGCACTGCACAGTTTAAAGACCTGTTGAAGGAGAAAATAAGGCTACTCTGCTCTTGGAAATGTCTCTTGGAACGTTTGGAGCAGCCAGGTCTCCACCTCGATCTAGCAGCCCCATTTAAAATGAGCAGCTAGGGGATATTCCTTAACTTCTCCCAGATTAAAAAAGCAGGTCTCAGAAATGATCCAAACTCACAAATGCTGTTCTGAAGATAACTTTCTGCAGAGTTACTACCTGTTGTTGTATCAGGAGCCTGGGGAATACCTTGACTCACTGAAGTCACATTCTGAAGCTGTCACTGATCATGCCAGTGTCTGGATTGCTTTCTCCTCGGGGGCATCCCACAGCACAGGGATGGCACAACTGTCCTCTTTGTGCCCAGATGGCACAGCAGATTTCATTTGCTCTTTTTGACCCAGAAAATCTCTTTTGGTATTATAGAGTCATAGAATCAGCCAGGTTGGAAGAGATCTCCAGTCCGACCTAGTGCCCAGCCCTGGCCAATCAACCAGACCATGGCACTAAGTGCCTCATCCAGACTTTGCTTCAACACCTTCCAGGAATGGTGACTCCACCACCTCCCTGGGCAGCCCATTCCAATGGCAATCACTCTCTCTGCCAACAACTTCCTCCTAGCATCCAGCCTATACTTCCCCTGGCACATCTTGAGACTGTGTCCCCTTGTTCTCTTGCTGGGTGCCTGGCAGAAGAGACCAACTAGTGTTTCTTTCTGTTTTCCAGAGGCAGAAGCTGATAATAAGGATGAGATGTAAAAGTTGGTATCTGAGTGCAACCTTTTCTCCATAAAAATGCAAGTCCCTTTAGCATCAAGCTCTGTTAAGCAGCTACTCAAAATGCAAGGCACTTAAGAGGGAACTGAAAGAATTCCTTGAGAAATGATCTGATGAGGAAGACAACAAGAGAAGGAATGCATCAGTAATAATAAAGCATACGAGTGGGAATGATAGACAGAGAGACAGATAGGCTGAGAGATAATCATGAGTGCTACTCTGTGGAATTTTATGCCAACTGAAACTAACATTTTTGTGGTTCACAGAAATCACTGCTGTCCCTAATTAGATGTCATGACTAAGCCATCATAAGCCTGTGCATATGTTCTTTTTTTCAATCCTTTTCCTTTACTTCTGTAAATGCCCTGTGTTAGTGTTTTACTCTCTTGACAGCAAGGCTGAAACTCTCTCCCAAGTACTAGGAGGTTAAATCTAAACCAGTATGAACTGTGGCTTACATAAATCTAACCATATGCACTTTTGGAATGTCTCTCTCATTTTAAACTACAGGCCCTTGTGTAAGTGGTCTTGCTTTAAAGTGTCTAGCCCAAGAAAACACAACCCTTAGTGTCTCTCTGCTCTAATAAGATCTCTCATGCAAAGAGAGGAGCACCATCACAAAGCTGATCACAAGATCATAGAATCAACCAGGTTGGAAGAGACCTCCAAGATCATCCAGTCCAACCTAGCACCCAGCCCTATCCAGTCAACCAGACCATGGCACTAAGTGCCTCAGCCAGGCTTTGCTTGAACACCTCCAGGGACGGTGCCTCCACCACCTCCCTGGGCAGCCCATTCCAATGCCAATCACTCTCTCTGCCAACAACTTCCTCCTAACATCCAGCCTAGACCTCCCCTGCCACAACTTGAGACTCTGTCCCCTTGTTCTAGTCTAATCATTTGAGTTGGAAAAGATTTTTCATTCTGCTTGCAGCAGCTTACAGCTCCCATGGCTGTGGGTTGCTCACAAAGAGGTGCTGAGGTGAATGGAGGATGAGGCTGGAGGCTAAGTTGCTGGAGGTGAGCTGCCTAGGAACAAAGTGCCTTTGCTTTCCCAAAGGCTGTCTCTTGCTTGCTGGAATACAAGCCTGCTGTCTGGTTCTGTCTTGCCTTGTCAGGATTAGCAGTACCTACCTGGGATCTGCAATGTTGACCATGGCTGTCAATTAAAGCTAAACACATTTGAGTGTGGCTGCCAGCCAAAAACACAGAACCTGCCAAATAGTAAACACAGAAGATCTGTCTAGTCTCAAAACAATTGTGCCACCTCTGTGAGAGGAGTGTGCTTACAATTCCACTGTAACCCAAAGGCTGCCTGTGCCAATTCCCAGTTGATAGATGAGGTCTTCAAAAGGAGCCATCCAGAGCTCAGGCTGCCTACTATCAGATGCTCTTCCTTCAATCTGAGGAGCTCCAGGATTTTTTGGTTTGTAATAACCTGTCCCAAAACATGCTTGAGGACAAGGATCTGAGCAACCTGATAGAGTGGAAAATGTCCTTGCTGACTGCAGAGGGGGTTGGAATGGATAACCTTTGGAGCTTCCTGTCAAGGGTTTCAACTCTGTGGTTCGTAAACTTGTAACAGTTCTTCCACCCCAAACCATTCTATGATTCTATGATACAAGCTCAGAACATTTGTGGAGTCTCCTCTGGAGACTTCCAAGGCCTGTTTGGATGTGTTCCTGTTTGACCTGTGCTAGATTCTATGGTCATGGACAGGCAGGGATGTTGGACTTGATGATCTAGGGAGGTCATAGAATCATAGAACCAACCAGGTTGGAAAAGAAATCCAACATCATTCAGTCCAAACTAGCACCCAGCCCTATCCAATCAACCAGACCATGGCACTAATTGCCTCATCCAGGCTTTTCTTGAACACCTCCAGGCACAGGGACTCCACCACCTCCCTGGACAACCCCTTCCAACCCCTAACATCCTGTGATATTAAAGTACCTGAAATACAAAAGGTTTGGTCAAAGACCACAATAAGTGGATTTCTAAAATAAGGCTTAGTTTTTTTGGCATTCCATTAAAGAATCCATTAAGTCTGTGAACATAATTAATAAGGGATTTTTTTTTAATTGATAAAACTATGACTGAGGGCAAAACTTTCCCACAAGATGAAGTGGACATGGCAGTCATCACATCACACAAAAAGGAGAAGTGACTGTTCATAGAATAAACCAGGTTGAAAGAGACCTCCAAGCTCAGCCCTCACACCCAGCCCTGTCCAAGCAACCAGACCATGGCACTTCAACACCTCCAGGGACAGCGACTCCACCACCTCCCTGGGCAGCCCATTCCAATGCCAATCACTCTCTCTGACAACAACTTCCTCCTAACATCCAGCCTAGACCTCCCCTGCCACAACTTGAGACTGTGTCCCCTTGTTTTGTTGCTGGGTGCCTGGCAGAAGAGCCCAACCCCACCTGGCTACAACCTCCCTTCAGGCATCTGCAGACAACAATGAGCTCTGCCCTGAGCCTCCTCTTCTGCAGGCTGCACACCCCCAGCTCCCTCAGCCTCTCTTCAGAGGGTTGTGCTCCAGGCCCCTCCCAAGCCTTGCTGCCCTTCTCTGGGCACCTTCCAGCACCTCAACATCTCTCTTGAATTGAGGAGCCCAGAACTGGACAGAGTACTCATGGTGTGGTCTGTCCAGTGTTGAGTACAGGGGCAGAAGAACCTCCCACATCCTACTGGCCACACTGTTCCTAATCCAGGCCAGGTTGCCTCCATCACCCCAACACCCCTCTCCCACCCCCAGGCAGCCCATTCCAGTGCAAATCACTCTCTCTGAGAAGAATTTATTCCTAATGTCCAGCTTAAACCTGCTCTGGTGCAGTTTTAAACTCTGTCCTCTTGTTCTGTCACTGTGTGCCTGGCAGAAGAGACCAACACCTGCCCCCTATCCACCGTCCCCCCTCCGCTACAACCTCCTTCCAGGTGGTTGTAGAGAGCAATAAGTTCTCCCCTGAGCCTTCTCTTCTCCAGGCTCAAGGTAAATCCTCTCACTCCTCATCCATGGGCCTCTCCAAACCAAAACTCAATTCTAATCCTTTGGAGCTTACATGCAAATGGTTTCTATTTCCTGAAGTATTCAAGAGCAATAAGAAATACATAAGAAGAGCTCACAGGTGTGGTGGGGGAATGGTGGCAACTAAACAAGCTGCCCATAAGGTGCTATGTAAGCAAGCTTGTACCAACTGCCTGAGCAATGATGTTAAGACAACCAGAGACTTATTTCCTGGCATGGCAAGGGCCAGACCTTGGAGTGCTGTAGAATTCTTTTGGTGGTGGTAAATCATCCTTAAAATCTACAACAGAGGGAATGTGTCTTTAATTTCATAGTTAAACTGGAAACTGTGCTAACTTGGACTCGGTGAAGCCCGTGACAGCCATGCTTTCTTTTGCCAGAGATATCCACTTGCCTTTTCAATTAGGCTGAGATTCAGTCCAGAAATATGATGGTGCTGGGTCTAAACAGGGTCCACATGTTTCAGCTTTCACTATTATTGCTTCAGATCTTGATCGGGAAGATCTGAGAACGTGATGGGACAGGTAGATAAAGTGACAAAAGGATATGGTGACAGTAACAACTAAATATTCTACCTCCATCCCTGCCTTTCTTTCTGAAAGCACCCTAAGGAGCATTACAAATTGGCTTCTTCAGCTCCTCACACTCTTTACTTCACCCATGAAACAAAACCACCCCAGGAGCTAGGATAGGGAGGAGGGGAAGGGAAGAATCAGATGTTTAACAGCCCAGCAACATCATATTAAACCAGCAAAGTAGCAACCCCAAAGGCTTATGTATGTAAACACCAGATACCAGGGCCTTTACTTCTGTACTTTGAGTTCCCTATAATGCAGATAATGGTTCCAGGATTCATAATTCACAGCATTTTAAAGTGTTTTGGCAGCTCAAAGGAAGCAAAACAGCACATATGACTGGAAGGTCTTCATCGAGTGCTCCTCTGTCCCTCCAGGAAAGAAAAAGGCTGGCTTACAGAATCATACAATGGTTTATGTTGGAGGGAACCTCAAAGATTGTCTAGATCCAACCCCTCCCCATAGGCAGGGACACCTCCCTCTAGAACAGGTCACTCAAGGCCTCATCCAACCTGGCCTTGAACACCTCCAGGGAGGGAGCAGCCACAACCTCCCTGGGCAACCTGTGCCAGTGTCTCACCACCCTTACTGTAAAGAACTTCTCCCTGTGGCTTCCTGCAACAGCTTTTCTTAAGGGAAGTGCTGCAAGATGAACTCTCAACGCAGGCATCATCAAGGTACAGCCAGAATGCCGCAGCTGCCCTGAGTCCTTTCATTTTCATAGAATCATAGAACCAACCAGGTTGGAAGAGACCTCCAAGCTCAGCCAGTCCAACCTAGCACCCAGCCCTGGTCAATCAACCAGACCATGGCACTAAGTGCCCCAGCCAAGCTTGGCTTCAGCATCTCCAGGGACAGTATCTCCATCACCTCCCTGGGCAGCCCATTCCAATGCCAATCACTCTCTCTGCCAACAACTTCCTCCTAACATCCAGCCTAGACCTCCCCTGGCACAATTTGAGGCTGTGTCCCCTTGTTCTGTTGCTGGTTGCTTGGCAGAAGAGCCCAACCCCACCTGACTACAACCTCCCTTCAGGTAGTTGTAGACAGCAATGAGCTCTGCACTGAGCCTCCTCTTCTGCAGGCTGCACACCCCCAGCTCCCTCAGACTCTCCTCACAGGGCTCTGCTCCAGGCCCCTCACCAGCTTTGTCGCCCTTCTCTGGACATGTTCCAGTATCTCAACATCTCTCTTGAATTGAGGAGCCCAGAACTGGACACAGCACTCCAGGTGTGTCCTGATCAGTGCTGAGCACAGGGGCAGAATAACCTCCCTTGTCCTGCTGGCCACACTGCTCCTGAGCCAGACCAGGATGCCATTGGCTCTGCTGCCCACCTGGGCACACTGCTGCCTCATCTTCAGATAAATTGAAAACTCCTTAATTTCATGGTCCCTGGACCCCAGACAGCCTCTGGCCACCACATCTCCCACCAGCCCCTCTCAATCTGTGAACAGTGAACACTTTCTGAGTGGCTATGGCATTATTCCGGAGGAAATAGAGTCCAGATCCGCATAAGGTATTTTTCTCTCCGTACACACCAGCAGAGCAACCATTCCTTTCCTGAGGAGGTGTTTGCCATCTGCCCTTCCATTTGAGCCTGATGGGCAGCAGTGGCCTGATATTTTTGGCAACAAACAGAAAAACAGGTTGGCTGTCTCGCCCACCTTCCCTCAGCAGCAGCCTCGAAGGCTGTTTTGTTTGGACACGTGTTTCCAATAAAAACACAGGGTTCATATTGACAAGAGGAATGCTGGACCAGACCACTGGCATTTCACAGCAGCCACAAATCCTGCTTTCTCTGAGCCCCTAAGGGTCAGCTCCATGCAGCAAGAATCTCCCCTCTCTAATTATGCATGTTCTTCCACAAGCAGCTTTCTTATCTGCTCAGCTACTGTCAGCTCAAGCTGATTTTTTTCTGATTAAAGGCATATTGGCACCTCCACTATGCTCTACTTAAATATATAGAATAAATAACATCTTTATTATTACCTCTGCTATGTCTGCTGTAAATGCTGCCCTGAATTTGGATACAGTCAGTGGAGGTTTTCTTTTTTATGGTAAATACCTTAGGGAGATGCTGTGGTGGCTTATGTAAGGGTTGGGCTACTAAGACATATAGAATCACAGACTCAGGGTTGGAAGAGACCACAAGGATCATCCACTTCCAACCCCCCTGCCATAGGCAGGGACACCTCACACTAGATCAGGCTGTCCAGAGACTCATCCAGCCTGGTCTTAAACGTCTCCTCTGACACAGCTTGAGACTGTGTCCCCTTCTTCTGTTGCTGGGTGCCTGGCAGAAGAGACCAGCCCCCACCTGGCTACAACCTCCCTTCAGGCAGCTGCAGACAGCAATGAGCTCTGCCCTGAGCCTCCTCTTCTGCAGGCTGCACACCCCCAGCTCCCTCAGCCTCTCCTCACAGGGCTGTGCTCCAGGCCCCTCCCCAGCCTTGCTGCCCTTCTCTGGACACCTTCCAGCACCTCAACATCTCTCTTGAATTGAGGAGCCCAGAACTGGACACATGTCATGAATCAGCAAATCAGGCTCACAGGACAGCACTTCAGATCGTTTCTATCCTTCTGCTTTGATGTACTCTACAAACTCACACGAAATCAGGCCTCAGAAGGAATGGCCATGCTCAGTGCACCAAAGGCAATGGACTCCCCTCCTAGAAAGCTAATCAAAACCACCCAGCGACAGCAGAGGGAAGGCAAAAGCAAAGCAGCAGCAAATAACTAAATAAATCCAGTTGCTACTGCTTAAATAACCTTGTCACTAAAACACATAACTCCACAGATACCTCTGTCCTTCCTCTGAGCAAACACACTGGGTGCATTTCACTTGACAGGTTCTTCAGGATTCATATTCCACAGCTTTCCACATCGTCCTCAGCAGGACACAGCCGACAGGCTGGCAAATAATATCTTCTCTAACTTCACTACTCCATCCCCCACTTTTTTTCTCTTCTAATCATCCATATTATTAATAGGAGACAGCTGGTTCCCATTAATGTTGGGAAAAGTGGTCTATCTCAGGAATTAGGGTTTAAATTGGCTTGTAGTCTGGGGGAATTAGCCATCTGCACCTGGCCTAACATGGATATTTTCAGCCATACTAATCATAAACAGGGCTTTGTTCTAGTTGTGTCCACTTGGGTCTCACTCTGTCTTTTTGTTTGGTTTTGGGGTTGGTTTTTTTTAAGCCTCTTTAGAGAGTGGGGGAGAGGGAGTGAAGAGAAAAAAAAAGAAGGAACAAAAAGGAATGCCATAAACCCTTTCAGAGAAGGAATCAAAAGCTAACTGCTCTGCTAGTGCCCTGTGCTTTGTCTTGTGCTTGCAGCTGAGCACATCATTTCAGTTTGAAGGAGGCCCAGCACAAGCCCTGTAGCTTTTCAAAGGCTGAAGGAAACTGGCAAGAGGAGCAGCCAGTTGTTTGGCAAGGCAGCTGTGATTTAGCAACGTCTTCCTGACGTCCATGTGAAGTGTAGCACCATGTGGGCAGGAGGGGCTGCACACCAGAATCCATCTGGAGAGAGGCAGCACAAAAAGGCAAAGCCACCAGGACACTGCAGATTGCTGTGTTGCAATGGGAATGGAGGCTTGGAGGTAGTTTTTATCCCCCCCTCCCATTTTATGTCTGTGTTTGGCAAAACGATTGTGTTTATGCAGTGCTTTTGGGCTGAGATAAGAAAATAAATGACCTCATGAGGTCAGAGGACTGCTTGCTTTGTCTCACAGACTTGGCAGTGCAGGTATAAGCTCTAATCCCACCCCTGAACCCCATAGGGAATCCATCCACAACTGCAGTTCCTGGAATAAGTGGTTCATTCTACAGGAGGAGCCTACACAAATCTGTGGCCACTTTTTTTCCATGACACAGCTGGATTTTCAGAAGTTGGTAGGGGGCTGCACTTTCTCTCTCTCCACATTGATCTTCCTGCCTTAGTAATTGTAAATCATGAGTGTTAATAGGTTTAAAAACTGTATAGACAAAGACTGGGAGGATTGGTTCATCAGTGGCTGTTAAGTACAATAATCTGGAGAAGACTTTTGGCTTGAGAAGTTGCTCAACTACTGCACACTGGAACTTGTGAGGCTCTGCCAAGGGACTGCTCAGTCTACTCGCATCCAACGCTACTCTGCCTACAGAGAGGATATTGCATTAGCTCTGCCTCTACAGATGTTTGTGCATACAGTTATGAGGCCTTGGACTGCAAGCACAAATACACACTTGAATCTGACAGTCACAGCTTCATTATTGCTTTGGTTTGTTGAGGTTTTCTTAACAAAGCCAGCTCCACTGGCCACTTCTTGTGGTTCAGCATCCCTCCTCCAGCCAGACTACTGCACTGAGGTGCCAAATCTAATTCTCTGCCAACAAACAGTCTCTCCAGTCCCCTGCCTATCAAATGCCAGCCTACAGATCCTGGCAACACTCATTTCAAGCATTTGGAGTCAGAGAGCTCCTTGCAGCTCCTGCATGCTCCCACCTTGCTGAGTAACTGGGTCTAAAGGGCTTGTTTGCCTGCTCACTGAATTTGCAGCTAAAACAAGAAGCAGAAATGCTGACCTCTCATGCAAGAGCCTGTGGCCATGCTATTTGTAGCTTCTCTGGGATCAGGAAGTGCCAAAATCTCAGAAAGCAGCCTGGATCTTCCAAGCCAATTTAGAGTCTCAAGAGGCCCAGATAGTTTGGATAACCTACAGTCAAGCATTACAATTTATGGGAGCTTATCCAAACCAAACTCTGAATCAAGTCACTCACCCATCAGTAACCAAAACACCTCTCAGAACAAGGTGTGCTGCCAAGTACTAGCAACCAGCTACGAGGTGGGTCCAGGCAGCATGGAAATGGGGTAGGGTCAGCTGGGGATGGGCTGCTGAAGCCAGGGCTTGGAGAGTAAGGAAAGAATACAGGTAGTACCCTTGTATTCAAACGTGGGCTAATAGGTGGCAACAGGAGGAAATGAAGCATAATGGAGATAGTTTTTGATAATCAACTCTGTGAAACCAGTTGAGCTGCCCCCACACAGATGTAAATCAGAAGGAATTGGTTCATGAGAGCAAGGAAGAGAACTGAAGCCACAAAGAAAGCAGTTGCAAACTACATCAATGGTGAAATCAGTGTAGGTCTCAGGGGGTTGCAACTGAACGTCCGTGCCCCATCCTCTGCTGAAGGCTCCAAGTGAGCACCTTGTCTGCCTGAAGGTAGGGTTTAGTAACAGGGAAGGAAAAGGTGGAGGTGGGAGCGTAAAACAAATCATCCTTAATACTGTTGAGCTCTTAGGATTTTACTGAGACAGCCACAAATTCCTGGAAATGAGATTTCCCACCTCTTCAGGGAGCAGGATTTATGGATAGAAGCCAGAATAATGAATCTTGCACAAGAAGGGTATATTAAAAACAAAAGAAATGATACAACTTCAATGAGTTAGAGAAAAGGCACCTGCAGTCCCCAGCTGTGTCTGTCCCAAAGCTCTGTACAGTGCCTACAGTTAAGCCACAGCATCCCAAGGCAAATACAATCCAAAAGCAAGGACTCCCTTGTGACTTGCTCCCTTGCCCGGCTTAACCCATAGCAAACCAGTCCACGACTTCCACCTACTCTGAGTCTGCCTCTCTTCCTAACTGAAGTCCTTAGAGCTAATCTTCAGAGTTATTAGTCCAGTGCCTGGTACACTGCAAACCTCTCTGTCTGGGCGCTCTCTAGGTAGTTACACATCTTCTCCACAACACTGCAGATGACAACATCCAGAAAAGAAAGTGCAAAAACCAGAGACAAAGTCTCCTGTCTGAAGAGATGCAGCTGTGGAATGAACTTGCAGAGGAAATGAGACAAATCCAGTTAGAGCACCTTTGGGAAACAACCAAAACCATTCCTCTTTTCCATCATAAGCAGGATGACAGTCACAGCATCAGCATCCCTCCACATCTGAAGCAAAGAGGTCTTTTCAGCCATAAACAAGACAAGAACCAGAGATATCTTAACCTTGCCTTTTTTCCCCCCCTTTCTCATGAGAAACACTCAGCTATTATATCACTGTGATAACCAGAAGGATAAACCATCAGGAAGCTCAGTGTAAGAACAAGAAAATTACTGACAGGAAATATATTTCAGGAGGTTGCAGAGCTGCACAGTTCCTTAAACCTGTGCAGGAGATGGAGTGAGACTGGGGAGTGTACAGACAAGGGAATTATCTGTCAAGATTAATTTCTGTGTCATAACTGGGTAGAGAGCTCTGGGGCTGAATGCAGTAGATGAGGATTCCCAGAAAGGCCAGACAGTAACGGGTGCTAAGGGCAGCACTAACCCTCTGCGACCTGGAGGGCATTGCAGGTCCTTGCTATGGGCTTTTACCTGCTTCTGGTCTTGGCACTGAGCTCCAAGGTTTCCTTAAGCATCTCCCTTCTGGGCCCAAAGGAACTGAAACCTAACCTTAGGTTTGTTTCCTATCAAGAAACCCCCACCAGGTGACCTTGCATAAAAAAAGGCACAATGTTTGACCAGAGCACCCTAAGAAAAGCAAAGATGACAGCTCACCCATCTTGGAGGTGGTACTGAGGCCAGAACAAACTACATCTCACATCAGGAAAGAAAGGCAGGACCTTCTCGTGGGAAACTCGCTTCTGAAAGGAGCAGAAGGTCCATAGGGAAGTCTGCTGCCTCCCTGGAGCCATGCTTGGTGGTGTAAAGAGAAAACTTACTTCTCTAGTTTGGCCTTCAGACTACTGCACTCCTGCAGAACACTGCACAGCCATCTAACTGTAGCCCCATATAACACTGCAGCCCTGAGGAGGGCTACAGGAGAGCTGGAGAGGGACTGTTTACAGGGGCATGTAGCAATATGACATGGGACAATGGCTTTAAACTGGAGAAGGGGAGATGTAGATTGGACATCAGAAAGAAGTTCTTTACTCTGAGGGTGGTGGAACATCAGAAGGAGTTGCCCAGGGGGATGGGCTGCCCAGGGAGGTGGTGGAGTTGCCATCCTTGGAGGTGTTCAAAACAAGACTAGATGAGGCACTTAGTGTTCAAAAAAAGCCTGGATGAGGCACTTAGTGCCATGGTCTGGTTGATTGGCTAGGGCTGGGTGCTAGGTTGGACTGGCTGAGCTTGGAGGTCTCTTCCAACCTGGTTGATTCTATGATGAAGGCTCCATCTCTGGGGACTTTCAAGGTCAGGCTTGATGAGGCTTGGATCTAGTTCACAGAATCATAGAATCAACCAGGTTGGAAGAGAGCTCCAAGCTCATCCAGTCCAACCTAGCACCCAGCCCTGTCCAGTCGGGAACTGTTGGGCCATTCCTTGAGTTGGGATTTGTCCAGCCAGAGGAAAACTCACAGGGAGGAGGAGGTCATCATGATTCTATGAGGAGGTCTAGGCTGGATGTTAGGAGGAAGTTCTTCACAAAGAGAGTGATTGGCATTGGAATGGGCTGCCCAGGAAGGTGGTGGAGTCGCCGTCCCTGGAGGTGTTCAAGAAAGGACTGGATGAGGCACTTAGTGCCATGGTCTAGTTGATTAGATATGGCTGGGTGATAGGTTGGACTGGATGAGCTTGGAGGTCTCTTTCAACCTCGTTGATTCTATGATCTCCATGATCTCTGATGACCTTTCGAGGTCCCTTCCAACCCAAACCATTCTATGATTCTATTATCAAATTACTGTATAGGGTTAACACTCCTGGGGGAGTGACCCTGAACCTGACCCTAGGGGTCTTGGCCCCTCCTCAGGGGTGGGCCACACTCCAGGTGATGGTTAGCCCACTCCCCCCACTTCCTGTGGTATAAAAGACAGGAGTTCTCCTGTCTCTTCCTCTTTTCGCCCTCTTGCTCCCTACCTGCGTTCATGACCGCACACACACACTGATACTGCATACCAGCCACGAGGCAGAGACACCATCACACTACTCGGGTTGTATCCATCCCTGTTTTGTATTTTGCTGTTTTCCCTTCCTCATCCTTTGTAAACTCCCCTACCTCCAATCCTTTTTTTTTCTAAGTTATTGTTAAACTTTTCCTTTTTAACTTCCAAATCGAGTGAGATTGATTTATTGGGGTGTCCCTACCTTTTATCTCTCTCCCTGTCTTTTGGGGAAAGGAGGGGGAGGAGGGGAGGACACTCTATAAACTCTATAAATTCTATAAATTGTCATTGGGTCTACCAAATTTATAAGAGTCTCTGGGAACTTGCATTTGAACCCAAGACAATTTATTTGGCGCCCAACGTGGGGCTAGGTAGAAAGAATTCTTTCAGAGAAGATTTGGAAGTTAAAAAATGGATATTCTGAAAGTCTTAATCATTAACGCTTTTGCATGGCTGTTGTGGGGCTGGCTGTTAAAGTTTATAAGTTACCATGTCTTCTGGATTGTCATTGATATGCTCTGGGAATATTCTAAGCATTTGCCTGCCCGAGTCTATGCCTATTTCCTGAATTCTGTTAGTAATATCACTGTGTTTAGAAATGTTTCTGGAACATGGAATCAATCTGAGTATATGCATTGGAGCACAGAAGCTCCAGATACTTTGGGGGAAAAATGGTACTGGATAGCTGTTATTTCACTGTGTGTAAATTTGGGTTTGGGAATTAATAAGATAGCGGTGAACTGGGACACGTGGAAATATCGGGTGGGCGCCGCCATTAGGGTGCTTAGGGGGAGGGGTGGTCCTCACTGCCCCAGCTGCAACTGCGGGGGATGGGCGACAGGGCAGACCGCCCCTAGCGCGGCTCCGCCCCGAACTCCGCCTCCGGTCCCGCCCAGGGCAGCCCCCCGGACCCTGCCCCCTCAGCCCAGCCCCCTTCACCTAGCGCCAATAACCACGCGGCCAGCAAGATCAAATCAAAACCCTCCCGCAGATGCCGATCCAGGGCAAGGGACCTCTTCGGGAACCAGCACCCCCCAGCAACAGCAACCAGCTGGAAATGGACCTGATAATGGAGTGATCCTTATCAGCTCCACGCCCAGAAAGGAAATCAGGCACATAAGGCAGGAGTATGCAAGGGCAAACGGACAGTCCCTTTTAGCCTGGCTTTTGAAATGCTGGGATGCAGGAGCAGAAACAGTGGACCTAGATCACAGGGAGGCGAAACAGCTGGGATCCTTGTCGAGGGATGGAGGTGTGGATAAGGAGCTGGGAAGGCTCGATGGTACCCACTCACTTTGGGCCAGGCTTCTGATAGCTGTGAGGTACAGGTACCCGACTAAGGATGACATGATTTTCCATCCCCTTAGATGGACAGATATGGAACAGGGGATCTCATACCTGAGGCAAATGGCGGTTCAAGAGATAATTTATGGAGCCGACCAGAGGCCCTCGGACCCTGATGATGTCCGCATGAAGCCAGCCCTCTTAAAGAAACTGACTCAGTGTGCCCCTTCCACATATGCCCCCACATTGGGAGCACTGCTGCTGGGCAGAGACCCCAACAACCTTCCCACAATCAGGGAGTTTGTGAATGACCTAAGACAGTTTGAAGACAGTTTGTCAAGGAAAACCTTAAATTGTCTTGGGTTCAAATGCAAGTTCCCAGAGACTCTTATAAATTTGGTAGACCCAATGACAATTTATAGAATTTATAGAGTTTATAGAGTGCCCTCCCCTCCTCCCCCTCCTTTCCCCAAAAGACAGGGAGAGAGAGATAAGGTAGGGACACCCCAATAAATCAATCTCACTCGATTTGGAAGTTAAAAAGGAAAAGTTTAACAATAACTTAGAAAAAAAAAGGGATTGGAGGTAGGGGAGTTTACAAAGGATGAGGAAGGGAAAACAGCAAAATACAAAACAGGGATGGATACAACCCGAGTAGTGTGATGGTGTCTCTGCCTCGTGGCTGGTATGCAGTATCAGTGTGTGTGTGCGGTCATGAACGCAGGTAGGGAGCAAGAGGGCGAAAAAAGGAAGAGACAGGAGAACTCCTGTCTTTTATACCACAGGAAGTGGGGGGAGTGGGCTAACCATCACCTGGAGTGTGGCCCACCCCTGAGGAGGGGCCAAGACCCCTAGGGTCAGGTTCAGGGTCACTCCCCCAGGAGTGTTAACCCTATACATTTACACAGAGGTGGCAGCCATAGATACAATCCAAGGGTAGGATTTCAAGTGTCTGTCTTCTAAACCTCACAGTACCCCAAAAGCTTTGTCTATTTCAGAACATGATTCCATGAAACAAAACACTGCAGGATAATTCTATTTATATGCTTGTTTTTCCTCTTTGTCCAGCTATCCCAGCTTAAATCTAAGCCAAATGTGACACTAAGACAAGAAAAAAAGAACTGTCCATACATTTTTTTTTAATTTACTAACAGAATTAAGGAAATTGGTCCTCATTTGTAACCATTTATCCTCCTGCAATTAAAGGTCACCCACAAATTATAGGCTGTGGGTTCTAGCACCATTGCATATATTCATAGATATAAATTTACATGTATATTTACAACTGCTCCATAGTTATTCCCCAGTGTGTACCCAATGTGGAGCTGCCACGCAGGAAGGCTGCCAGGTACTACATTTCACACAATCACAGCACCATGCAGGCTGGCAAAGCCCCTCAGGAGCACCAAGTCCAACCGAGAACCCTACTCTACAAGATTCACCTTAAACCATAGCCCTAAGCACCACAGCCAAACCACCCTTAAACACATCCAGGCTGGCTGACTGCACCACCTCCTTGGGCAGCTCTTTCCAGTCCCTGACCACTCTCTCTGTGAAAAACTTTTTCCTACTGTCCAATTTAAACCTCCCCAGCCTCAGCTTGAGGCCATTCCCTCTTGTCCTGTCTCAAAGTACCTGTGAGAAGAGACCAGCAGCAGCCTCTCCACAACCATAGAACCAACCAGGTTGGAAGAGAGCTCCAAGCTCATCCAGTCCAACCTAGCACCCAGCCCTATCCAAGCAACCAGACCATGGCACTAAGTGCCCCAACCAGGCTTGGCTTCAACACCTCCAGGGACAGTGACTCCTGGGCAGCCCATTCCAATGCCAATCACTCTCTCTGACAACAACTTCCTCCTAACATCCAGCCTAGACCTCCTCTGGCACAATTTGAGACTGTGTCCCCTTGTTCTGATGCTGCTTGCCTGGCAGAAGAGACCAACCCTCACCTGGCTACAACCTCCCTTCAGGTAGCTGTAGACAGCAATGAGCTCTGCCCTGAGCCTCCTCTGCTGCAGGCTGCACACCCCCAGCTCCCTCAGCCTCTCCTCACAGGGCTGTGCTCCAGGTCCCTCCCCAGCCTTGCTGCCCTTCTCTGGACACCTTCCAGCACCTCAACAGCTCTCTTGAATTGAGGAGCCCAGAACTGGACACAGCACTCGAGGGAGGAAGAGGAGAGATGACATGGTAAAATCAACTGTGCCTGAGACAACCTTCCTGAAGATGTTCAGGACCAGGTCTTGAACAACCTGTTCTAGTGGGAGGTGTCCCTGCCTATGGCAGGGAGTTGAAACTGGATGAGCTCTGAGGTCACTTCCAACCTAACCCATTCTCTGATTCTCTTCTATTCAAGTGGGGAAGGAAAAATACTTTCCTCTCCCACCTAGATGCCCAAAGGAGGCAATCCTGCTTGCAAAATAAGTGAGAAAAAAGTAAGAGGTTTCTATATTGGGGGTTTAAATATCCTCCCTGCAAAATATTTGCTGAGGATTTGATGTTTTCTAAGCAGCTCTTCACTGAATTGATGTAGCTCCTCCAGTTCTATGCTGCTAGGTGATGCTCTTTGTAGAGTTGCTGCTATTATAAGGGACGCTGCTGCCACTGTCTACCTATGAAGTCTTCCAGCTCCTTCTCTTAGCCTCTAGTTTTGTTTCTGGTCAGACTTTATGAAACATCACAGCAAATTTCCAAAGACCCTTGAGGTAATTTAGGTTTCCCTGCAGACCCAAATGTCCTGCACACTCTCTTCAGGAAGGAAAACTGTAGACAAAGTGCCAAACCCTGTGTTTCTTACAAAAAGAAACAGATTTGTCCTGTTTGTACTCCACCTTTAAGCAGACATTTCTCTGTCTTTTCCTTGTTCTCACCCTCTAACCCGTGCAAACACAAGAACTCCAAGAGAGCCAAGATGAAGTGGTCAGAGAGCAGCTTAGCGGTGTGCAGGGAGCATAAAGAGTCCCATGCTGTGAGCTGGCAGCCTCGTGTGGGAAACCAGAAGGTAAAGATGTGCATATGTGACCCTCTGGCCCAAAGGTTGGGGAATCAACGATGGCATACACAGGGCAGATAGAGAAGAAACCAAGCCCTGCTCCTCCTCGTTCTTTGCTCCCTCAGAGAATCACACAAGTACAAAACCATGAAAACAATGAGCCCAGCTGCAAAGGCAATGAAGCAATTTGTTAGGGAGATGACATTTTTAATGAGAAACACTTGCTGGAGGAGAACAAAAGGCCCTGTTTGGTCAGAGAGATGCTCTTGATACTTCTCTGAAGTGCATGAAAAAGTAATTTCATTTCAGAGTCATACACGGAGCAGCTGAATTTCCTGAGGCTCCAGATGTTGTCCTGTGCAGATGCTGAACAAATGGAACTCTGTCCTGATGAAAAGGCAAAAGCAAGCCTTCCTAAACCAAAAACCATGCACCAGACTACTTCACATCTTAAAAGGGAAGGGGGAATAAAAGGCAAAAAAAGAGAAAAAGGAACCCATCCAAAGTGAGGAGAAAGGAAGCTCTTGAAAGCAGCAGTGCTGAACATAAGATAAACTGTTCTTAATTGCTCTACAGAAAGTTGAAAGAGATGAGAATCTGGATTTGCAAAATACCAAGTCCTGGCTCTGGCTCTGCTTTTTCTTGGCTTCATGCTATTTCTCCTTGACAGTTATCTGGCTGAGATTACACTGATTTTATTCCCTAGGAAGGGGCAAATTCTGCAAACTTTTATTTGGGCCAAAAGTTACTGGAACTTTCCTGGGGTGACTGAGAGATTCAGAATCAGCAACTGAAAAACTATAATCAGTATTTCACTGTGTTGCTCCTGTGGTAAAAGCAGAAGGGGCTGCTTCCAAGGTTGAGGTTGCAGGAGTTTCTATCCTGAGTTTTGGGGAAGATTAAATACTTAGTGCCTCAGTGGTGAAAGCTTTTGAAATTCAAGAGAGATACTCGAATGTGTTCAGAGAAGGACAGCAAGGCTGGTGAGGGACCTGGAGCACAAAGCCTATGAGGAGAGGCTGAGGGAGCTGGGGGTGTGCAGCCTGCAGAAGAGGAGGCTCAGGGCAGAGCTCATTGCTGTCTACAACTACCTGAAGGGAGGCTGCAGCCAGGTGGGGGTGGGCTCTTCTGCCAGGCAAGCAGCAACAGGACAAGGGGACACAGTGTGAAGCTGTGCCAGGGCAGGTCTAGACTGGATGTTAGGTAGAAGTTGTTGTCAGAGAGAGTGATTGGCATTGGAATGGGCTGGCCAGGGAGGTGGTAGAGTCACTGTCCCTGGAGGTACTGAAGAGCAGCTTGGCTGAGGCACTTAGTGCCATGGTCTGGTTGATTGGCTAGGGTTGGGTGCTAGGTTGGACTGGATGATCTTGGAGGTCTCTTCCAGCCTGGTTTATTCTATTATTCTGAGAGATCAGACCAAAAGCAGCTCACATGTTAATGAAGACTACTGTAATATAATGCCCTTGATATTTAGCTACTTCATTCCTGACCTTTGGGATGGGTGACAGAAGTAGCTGTAGATGATTACTAGGCTCTGTAAGCCATAGATGACTGATACAGATTTGGGAGCAAATCAGAACACCCTTAGCCCTCCTGGCTTGCACTCTCATTTTTTTCCACTGCCCTTTTAGGTTCTGAAAAGTGGAGACTATTCACTCATTCTTCTAAAGTGGAAGTCTCCTTCTGACACAGCATTATCCTTTTGCTAAGTGGTAGCAGATGACAGTGTCTAAAGCACTGCCTGAACACAAGAGCATTCCTACCTCCTAGGCAGGGCCCCTCAGGAAGACAGCTCTGCCTTTGAACAAAAAACCAACCCAGTAATCAAAGGCAGGTTTGTGCTGCTGGTCCATCAGCAGGTGGTACTGTGTAGTCAGTTTATCCTGAACAACGTGAGAGTGATATCGTTTTGAAGAGGAATTTGGAATAGGCAGTTAGCATCACATCTGACATGGACCTGATGGGCAAAGCTAAACAACTGACACACCAGAGTACACGCTCATCCAGAGGGAAGCAAGCCAGTGGGTGTGTTAAGTAAATCTGAACGAGAGCAGAGCTGAAACTTCTCAAAAGAAAACAACCCAGTGCATTCAAGTTGTGAGAAACAGGGGATTGAGCTTTTGTTTCTCTCTCTTGAGAGGTAGACATAACATCAGGCTGAGAGCAGCTGCCTCCCAGCACACAGGAAAGATGCATCCAGTATAGTCTCACCAGTCAGAGAGAAGTAGTCTAAGAGCTGAGACAAGAAAACAGATCAGAAGGCTGACAAAGAACATTCCTTACTGGATTCTTTGGAAAAGAAATAATTGAACGTAGGTGAAATGAGTGAGTTTTGTCCCAACTCAGCTGAACCTGATTCTTATTAGATGCATCAAATCGTTTTGGTTGGAAAAGACCTTTAAGATCAGTGAGTCCAACCATTATCTAGCTGCCAAGTCTGGTGCTAAATCATGCCCCTTTGTACCACATCTCTGCATCTTTTAAACACCCTCAGAGATGGGGATTGAAGCATCCAGAAGCAATTGCTGGGCTGCCCAAGGAGGTGGTGGAGGCACCATCCCTGGAGGTGTTCAAGAAGAGACTGGATGAGGCACTTAGTGCCATGGTCTGGTTGACTGGTTAGGGCTGGGTGCTAGGTTGGACTGGATGATCTTGGAGGTCTCTTCAAACCTGGTTGAGTCTATGGTTCTAACTTCTTCTCTGACGGGTTTATTAAACATATTGACACTGGGAGGTGGTTGAATCTCCATCCCTGGAGGTGCCTCAAAGATGCAGCGATGTGGTGCAAAGGGACATTATTGAGCACCAGACTGGGCAGCTAGATAATGCTTGGTCTCAATGGTCTTAGACATCTTTTCCAACCAAAACAATTCCATGATTCCTAGATGGCCTAATGTAAGCACCAACAAACCAGGTTGCAGCTGTGGTGCTGGTGGCTCAGAGAGCAGCCTTGTGCTTTGGAGAAACCTGCTTGAAGTAATTCAGTAAAAGTGAATTGATCTTAGGATGGAAAACAAAAAAAAGAAGCAAGGAAAAAGCCTCAGTTTTTACAGAACCATTGTGTGCACTGAACAACCCAAATTCCAACAACAGGCAATGCTGCTGAGCATGTTACCAGGTTTTGTTTTGTGCATGCACTGCCAAAATAATCCCTTTGCATACACAGAGTGTAGTGAGTGAAGCCTGGTGAGTGCTCACCAAGAGCTCCTAAAGGCAAGCAATCTTAGACCTTATATTTGAACAAGCTTTGCACCAGGGCCTGCCTCTACCACCAAACACCAGCATATTGACCATCTCCAAGTCTCAATTGCTAATGAGGAGGGAAATCACCAAGCTACAAAGAAAGTAAATATAGATAAGATTTCTTTGCTGCTCGTTTTTCCATCTGAGAACACCCTGCAGTGGACTGTGCCTGAGCCATGTGGACTACAGGAGGGTTAATCCCATGGAGTTTTTGCTGTGATGGCTTTGGTGAAGACAGCACTTTTCCATTTCCACCTGACAGCAAATACTGCCACATGAGCCACTGTAAAGGAGACAAGCAGGGAGTGGTACTGAGGGACTGGGGACTCCAAGGCAAGAAAATCCAGGTGACCAAGGCAGCATATATGTAAGAATGAGCATACCTTAAAAGCTAAAACCATTCCAAAGCAAGCTCTGTTAGGGCCCACTCCTGGGACTAAGCAAGACAGACTCTCACTGCAATCAAAAGTTGCCTCTCCAGTGTGTCATTTTCCCCAGCAACCCAAGAATCATCTGCATGGCAGATGCTAAGTCTTCATCTGACAGAGTAACCAGCAGATATGGTTGATGAAAAGCTCAACGTGAGCCAGTAGTGTGCACACGCAGCCCAGACAGCAGCCCTGAGCTGGGCTGCAGCAAGAGCAGTGTGGTCAGCAGGGCAAGGGAGAGGATTCTGCTCCTTTGCTCTCCTCAGACCCCACCTGGAGTCTTGTGTGCAGTTCTGGAGCCCCCAACACAAGAAGGGAGGTGGTGGAGGCACCGTCCCTGGAGGTGTTCAAGCAAAGCCTGGATGAGGCACTTGGTGCCATGGTCTGGTTGATTGGATAGGGCTGGGTGCTAGGTTGGACTGGATGAGCTTGGAAGTCTCTTCCAACCTGCTTGATTCTATGATTCTAAGGACATGGAACTGTTAGAGCCAGCCCAGAGAAGATCATGAAGATGCTCAGAGGGCTGCAGCAGCTCTGCTATGAGGACAGGCTACAAGCGTTGAGGTTCTGCAGCCTGGAGAAGAGAAGGCCTTGAGGAGGCCTTCCAGTATCTGAAAGGGGCCTACAGGAAGGCTGGGGAGGGACTATTAACAAGGTCTTTTAATGACAGGACAAGGACAAATGGGTTTAAACTAGCAGAGGGAAGATTTAAACTGGATGTTAAGAAGAAGTTGTTTGCAGTGAGGGTGGCGAGACACTGGCACAGGTTGCCCAGGGATCTTGTGGATCACATTCTGTGCTTCTGTGCTCCACAACCTCCCTGGAGGTGCTCAAGTCCAGGTTGGATGAGACCTTGAGTGACCTGTTTTAGTGGGAGATGTCCCTGCCTATTGCAGGGGATTGGAACTAGCTGAGCTTTGAGATCCCTTCCAAGCTAAACTGTTCCAATTGCCAAGTGCTTTGACAGTAGTGCTGCAAAAGAAAGCTGGCAAAGGACATGGAGCAGGCAGGGGCAGGTACTCCCTGCACATCTCAAGCAATGAGGAGCCAGAAAAACCATTGGCAGTGCAGTAGCAAAGCAGGCTGTCATCAAAACCAACCTGAGTTCAAAAGCCTAATAGAATCATAGAATCAACCAGGTTGGAAGAGACCTCCAAGATCATCCAGTCCAACCTATCACCCAGCCCTAACCAATCAACCAGACCATGGCACTAAGTGCCTCATCCAGTCCCTTCTTGAAGACCCCCAGCAACGGTGCCTCCACCACCTCCCTGGGCAGCCCATTCCAATGCCAATCACTCTCTCTGTGAAGAACTTCTTCCTAACATCCAGCCTATACCTACCCTGGCACAACTTGAGACTGTGTCCCCTTGTTCTATTGGTGGTTGTCTGGGAGAAGAGGCCACCCCCCATCTGGCTACAATGCCCCTTCAGGTAGTTGTAGACAGTAATAAGATCACCCCTGAGCCTCCTCTTCTCCAGGCTAAACAGGCCCAGCTCCCTCAACCTCTCCTCATAGGATTTGTGCTCCAGGCCCCTCACCAGCTTTGTTGCCCTTCTAATGTCCCTATCTGTCTCGTTAGGCAGTTTCTGACTCTCTTGGTATTTCGTTTGCTATTTCAGAACCATTTCAATTAAAAAAAATAATCTCCTGGGCATACACATAAAATAATTCCTTAAAATTATCTGGAATATCTAACTTCCTCTTGGATTGCTAAATGAGCACACTTAGCCTCCTGAAAACACCAGGGGAAAGATGATTTCCTCGTTCAGGAATCGAATATTCATTTTCATGGGTCATTAGAGATGGATAGCTCTAAAGGTAGTTTAAACCTGTAAATTCCCCTGTCTTTTAGTGAGGGGAGAAAACCAGAAGAAAGAACAAAGAGAAAGGAAATAATGAACATTTGCAAGGCCACTAATGAGCTATTGTGGGTCATTACTTTTATTTCCAACAGGAATTGAGATTACAAAGTGTTTTTGAGAATCACTTTGCATCAGGCATTTGCTTCACAAAGAATGTGATTGCCATTTTAAAAAGCTGGTGCAGAGGATGGTAGAGAGGCCATAAACTTCCCCCCCAAGTTACATATTGAATCTGGTGTACACATAATGACTGTATTATTTCTAGGGAATTAACTTTTTTCCCCCCTCTGCTAACTTTCCAGACTCTGAATCATTTTCTAATAGGATCTCAACAGGCAGTAGTATTAAAAATGTGTTAGATGTTAGCATCTGGGCCAGGAAAAGCATGACAATCTAATAGAGAGAATCTAAGCAGGGCATTCATCCAAGCCTGCCATCCATCTTTCCATTCTCTGTGGTGTTTCTCCCACTTCAGGGTGCACAGATTGAGCAAGCCCATGAAATAATGGCATTTAAATGAGGTAAAGCCTACCTGATGATGTTTCCTTGCCAGGCAGGTTGCAGGTCCCAGGGAACTGATACCCAAGCCACAGTCATCTTCCTTTCAGTAATGGCAATCTGAAATTGAGGAGTTATTTCAGTACAGAGAGGCTGGATAAAACCACCAACCTCATTCCATTAAAGGGAAAAGAGAACCCCAAAGCCCCAGGCGTGACGATTTCTGATGCTTGATTTTCATTCCACAGCGGAACAGAAGTGAAACCTTTCAATGATTCTCATGAAAACTTTCAGGAGAGGAAGAAGCCAGAGCAAGGCACTTGCTGGGTGGGTCAGACTAGCATACTGGGACAGCAGTATGGGGAGAGTTGGAAAAAGGGTCAGACTCTGAGATTACATGTTTGATACAAAGGATTCACACTTAAGATCCCCCTCTAAAATTAAGCAAGCCTCATTATAGCTACGATCAGTCTCACCAGCAGAACTTACTTTCTTTCAGCTTTTGACAAAGCAGATGTCTTAATGGAAAGATTTTTAGCCTTTCTTTTCCTTGATTTTCCCCCTTTTTTTTCTGATTCCAATCCTTGGGACTGTGAGAAAATAGAGAGAAATCTCCTTTTGACCAGCATGAACTTCCCTCGCTAGTTCACTCTGCTGGAGAGCAGCCAGGAAGAAAGGGACCTGGAGGTGCTGGTAGACAGTAGCTGAAGATGAGCCAACAGTGTGGCCAGGTAGCCAGGAGAGCCAATGGCATCCTGGGCTGGATGAGGACCACTGTGGCCAGCAGGACAAGGGAGGTTCTTCTGCTCCTGTGCTCAGCACTGGTCAGGTCACACCTTGAGTACTGTGTCCAGTTCTGGGCTCCTCAGTTCAAGAGAGATGTTGAGGTGCTGGAAGGTGTCCAGAGAAGGGTGACAAAGCTGGTGAGGGGCCTGGAATACAAACCCTATGAGGAGAGGCTGAGGGAGCTGGGGGTGTGCAGCCTGCAGAAGAGGAGGCTCAGGGCAGAGCTCATTGCTCTCTACAACTACCTGAAGGGAGGCTGCAGCCAGGTGAGGTTGGGCTCTTCCGCCAGGCAACCACCAGTAGAACAAGGGGACACAGTCTCAAGTTCTGCAGGGGAAAGTATAGGCTGGATGTTAGGAGGAAGTTGTTGGCAGAGAGAGTGATTGGCATTGGAATGGGCTGCCCAGGGAAGTGGTGGAATCACTGTCCCTGGAGGTGTTGAAGCAAAACCTTGATGAGGCACTTAGTGCCATGGTCTGGTTGATTGGATAGGGCTGGGTGCTAGGTCAGACTGGATGATCTTGGAGATCTCTTCCAACCTGGTGGATTCTATGATTCAGGATGTCCATCACCCTCCTTTATCACAGTAGAATAGATGAGGTCACATTTGGGAAAAAGAAAGTAAAGTTCCATATGAAAAATACCTACATTTTCCCCAGTATCTACTCTTCTCCTGAGGAGTTAAAAATTAATCAGTCAGCTGCACAGGATATCATATTTGGATAGTTGTGTGCTCAATTAAAGTCTTATTTCAGTGGTGCAGACTGTCAGGAAAACTGTAGCTGCCTTTGAAAGCTCGAAATTGCCAAAGGCAATGTAGAGAGAGAGGAGGAAGAAAAGGTATTTTAAAGAAGTTATCCTATTCACTGGTTATAGCTTTGGAATGGAAGGAAACAAATTACTCCAATGCATTTCCAGCAGGTTTAGTGTGCAGTGGTTAAGCTCACTCTGTTTGGGATAGATTTGAGTAAATGAATCATAGAATCAACCAGGCTGGAAGAGACCTCCAAGCTCCTCCAGTCCAACCTAGCACCCAGCCCTATCCAACCAACATAGAATCAACCAGGTTGGAAGAGATTTCCAAGCTCATCCAGTCCAACCTAGCACCCAGCCCTATCCAACCAACATAGTATCAACCTAGGTTGGAAGAGACCTCCAAGCTCAGCCACTCCAACCCAGCACCCAGCCCTGTCCAAACAACTAGACCATGGCACTAAGTGCCCCATTCAGTCTTTTCTTGAACTTCCTCTACTCCAGCTTGTACCTGTTGCCCTTTGTCCTATCGTTGGGCACCACTGAGCAGAGCCTGGCTCTGTCCTCCTGACACTGCCCTGCACATCTTTATAAACATCAATGAGGTCACTCCTCAGGCTCCTCTGCTCCAAGCTGAAGAGCCCCAGCTCCCTCACAGCCTCTCCTCAGAAGGGAGATGTTTCACTCCATCATCTTTGTAGCTCTGTGCTGGAGTCTTTCAAGCAGTTCCTTGTCAAAAATCCACATAGATGCCCAGCTGAGAATAAAGTCAACCTTGTAAAGAGCACAGGGACTGCGAGATCAATCCCAGCCAAGCAGAAGCATGAGAAATGACTGCACTGTGTGGCCCATACAAAAGCATGCACTGACAGTATTAGCACAGCTCCCACTTTTGTAGACTCTGCAAGTGCCAAAGCCTGGATGGTCTTTGAATTACCCTGCAGAATGAACCTGACATGAGTTGGAAATCTGATACAGAGGCGCAGTGCCTGGTTTATCACCTATCAAATTATCAACATCTCTCTGAAGTCCCATCTAGTCTGTGTGCTTCCAGCCAGGCTGGGAGTGCTCTGAAGGCAATGTGCATTTCACTGAGTACATTTTGCACCTAGCAAGGAGGCTGCTCTGTGTTTCTAATAACTCTGCCTGCCTACAGAAAGCAATTTCTGTGCTGTGTTTAGTACTGACTTGGGAAATGCCTAACCAAGACAGGATGGGTTTCATTATTATTGTTATTGTTTTAAGTGAGAGACAAAACATGAGGGAACAAAAGTTAAAGCTGTTGTGGCTGAATGATGTTTATTTTAATTCCAAAGGGGAAAAACAATAAGTCTTTGTGCTAGTTTGAAGCAAGCTGGAATGTTTTGGTAGAAGAACTAGATAACGGGCAGTGAAATGAAAAACAATTGTGTCTACTTCTCTCACAGTCATGCTGAGAACTCTGGGAAGAAGAAAGACTTTTTCTCCATTTTTGTTTCTCACTCTTGCTTTTGCCTTGGACCTGGTCACATCTCATTAACCCTGCTCCTACTAACCTTGCTCCCTAACCTCTTGGCTGCACCTCTCTTCTTCCTGAGAACTGGGGTAAGGTTGAGAGGGCCGGGGGGAGGTGTTGGGGTGGTTTGAGAGCCCCTCCTGGGGACTCAGGTTTCTGGGAGGGGAGTTGTGCTTTTGTATTGTTTATCCTTTGTATATTTCTGTATATAATTGTATATAACTGTATATATTGTAAATAGCTGCTTGTAAATTCTGCTAGCTGTAAATAAATTGCTTCATCTATATTCCCAGGGTCCGTCTGAGTTAGCTGGGGCAAATTCAAAAGTGTGGGGGGGCGGGGTAACCCCCAAACCATCACATTTTTTTTTTGGCGCCCAACGTGGGGCTAGATATTTCAGTGAGTGGAAATTAGCTCTGGGAATTAAGATGAAGCTAATCAAGCAGCTATTGTATTTGGTTGGTGCATTGCTCTGGTCTGGTTTTGTTTACTTGGCATTTAATTGGATAAAAGCTCAAATTGTTGCTTATTTTATTGATCTGGCTTATAATAAGGCTAAAGCTAAGGTTTCAGATATGTTCTGGAGCTGGGGTGATTTTATTCTTGGTTATGCTGGTTTTAATATCTCTGAGAATATTACCAAGGACATTACAGGAGCTCTGGTCAATAATGTGACAATCAATGGAAATTCTGCTTTAAATATGGCTCTAATGAGAGTTATTCAGCCTAAGACAGGAATTCCGACTGTCTGCATAGGGACATGCTCGTGTAAAACTGTTTTTCTTCTCACAATTTTTAATATTTGCCTCATGATTTTAATATTCATATTAATTTTGGCATTATTGGTGAAAAATTCAAAACCAGTTTCTGTAAGAGCTAGGAAAAATTCTGTGTCTCAGAAGCAGTCTCTTTCACAGCAAAACAAGGGAGTACAGTTATCGGCTTCCCCCTTGCCAGCCTCTGCCCCTCCTTCTCCAAGTGCTGGGAACACAGCCAATGTTCCCACCACTAACGTAAACAATAATGATAACAGACAGAGTTCAGCAGGAGCCTCAGGGGCACAGGCAAGTACCCAAAATCAGAATGTTCCTAGCAAAAATGAAAACAAGTCAGGGTTGGCAGGCATCCCAGGAGGACAGGCAAATAATCCCACTAATAATAATACTACCAATGCTAGTAACGCTAGCCCAGTCAGTCCAAATCCTAATGACACCAGCTCAGCTAATTTGAACCCCCAGCCAGCAGACCAGAACCAAAATCCTCCTGTTAAAAGCAAGGCAGATTTGAACTCACAAGCTCCAGGTCAGACCCCTAAGGATTCAAACCCTCCAAGTCAGACTCCTAAAGATTCAAATCCTCCAGCAGACACATCCAAGTCTGTTGCTGCTCAGGCCCTTCTGGCACCTGCTAAGGCAAAAGCTAAGACAAAGAGTGGTTCGCAGGAGGATGTAAGAGATGGGACCTCTGGTGATCAGCAGCAAGAGGAGGAAGAGGAGGCAGTTAGTCTGCGAGACCTTGTAGATGTGCTGAGACAACAATACTCAAGTGAGAGGAGTGCTGTGAGGTTAGCTGCCAGGAGAGAGGATGGTTCCCATGAGTTTAGGAATGCTATGAGGAAAATTGTGTTAGGCCAGGCACCACCAGAACAACAGGAGGAAGAGGAGGAAGATGACATCCAAGGCTCCAAGGATCCACTCAGAGAGGTCAGGGAAGTTAGGAAGGAATACACAAGGGAATCAGGTGAGCCAATCCTAAGCTGGCTAGTGAGATGCCGTGGCATTGGTGCTAATGCTCTGCAGGTAGGAGACAAGTCTGCCAAGCAGCTGGGACCACTCACTAAGGAGAGTGGAGTGGACAAACACCTGGCAAGTCCTCTTGGTAGGGTTAGCTTGTGGACACGCCTTCTGTTGGCTGTGGCTATGAGATATCCTTCCCGAGATGATTTGCCATGGGCTGCCAAGAAGTGGAACACCGTTGAGCAGGGAATTAAGCTTCTGAAGGAGTTTGCTGTGAAGGAAGTGCTTTACGGAGATCATGGCACTCATGAGCCTGATGATATTCCTTTGGGAACAGGTCTCATGAAGAAGCTGATTAAGCTTGCTCCTTCATCCTATGCTAACATCTTGGCCAGCAAATTCCTAGCAAGGAGTGATAATGGAAGATCTTTCACTGTTGGTGAATTCACTGATCAGCTCAGGCAGATTGAGGACAGCTTGTCACATTCTGGTCTAGTCTCTGCCATAAAAACTCTAGGTACAGAGATTAGAGATGGCATTAAGGAGAGCATGAAAGAACTGAAGGAGGATCTCAAAAACATTACCAATCTGGTAAAAGATACCATTCCTGCATCATCTGAATGGGTGAATGTTTCTGCAGTCAGGAACAGACGCCCACCTCCTGCAAGGCAATTCCAGCCTAGGAGGAGACAAATTCCACCCAGACATCAGCAATCACGTGCGTCACTGTGGATACTTCTGCGTGACACATACGGGGAGAACATGAACAAATGGGATGGTAAACCTACTTCAGCTCTTTCAAAGAGAGTCAGGGAACTGCAGAGTGGCAGAAACAGAGGCAATAATGCCAGGAAAGTAGCTGTTACTTCTTCAGCTCCCGAGAGCAACTGCAATTGTTCCAACAGTTGCAGTTCCTCTCGCAACAACACCAATCACTGTGTACACCCTACATGCCATGTTCAGCATTAGGGGTGCCCTGCCTCCAGCCAGGAGGAGGAAAGGGATAGTGGAGAGAACCGAATCTATTGGAATGTATTCATTAGGTGGCCTGGCAGTTCAAGAGTTCGGAAATACAGGGCTTTAGTTGACACAGGTGCTCAGTGTACTTTATTGCCATCTAATTGCAAAGGGACAGAGTCCATTTCTATCTTTGGAATCACTGGTGGATCTCAAGAGTTAACTAAGATACAGGCTGAGATCAGTTTAACTGGTAAAGAGTGGAAGACACATACTATTGTAACTGGTCCTGATGCGCCTTGCATTTTGGGAATTGACTTTTTGAGACAAGGTTGTTTCAAAGATCCTAAGGGTCATAAATGGGCTTTTGGAATAGCATCTGTAGAAATTGAGGATGATAAGTTGAAATTGTCTATTAGACCTGAACTTTCTGATGAATCTGCAGTTGTGGGACATCATGAGATAGAGGACCTGGAAGTGCCAATTGCAACTCAAACTGTTCATCATAGGCAGTACAGAACTAACCGTGACTCTTTGTTGCCCATTCATCAGCTGATTCGTCAACTGGAGAGTCAGGCTGTCATCGAGAAAGCTCATTCACCTTTCAACAGTCCCATCTGGCCTGTGCGCAAACCTACGGGCGACTGGAGACTGACAGTTGACTTTCGTGCCCTCAACGAGGTGACACCACCCATGAGTGCAGCTGTGCCGGACATGCTGGAACTCCAGTACGAGCTGGAATTGAAGGAGGCTAAATGGTATGCAACCATAGACATTGCTAATGCTTTCTTCTCTATTCCCATAGCAAAGGAGTGCAGGCCTCAGTTTGCATTCACCTGGAGAGGAATCCAGTACCAGTTCAACCGTTTGCCTCAGGGGTGGAAACACAGCTCAACCATCTGTCACTCAGTCATCCACAATGCACTGGAGAAAGGTAAAGCTCCAGAGCACATCCAGTACATCGACGACATCATTGTGTGGGGCCAAACTGCTGAGGAAGTCTTCGAGAAAGGTAACAAAATCATTGACATTCTGTTGCAAGCAGGTTTTGCCATTAAGAGAGACAAGGTCAAAGGACCTGCCAGAGAAATTCAGTTTCTGGGAGTGCGGTGGCAGGATGGTCGACGTTACATTCCTCAGGATGTGATTGACAAAGTCTCTACCATGGCTGTTCCCACCAGTAAGAAGGACACACTTTCTTTCCTTGGTGTGGTGGGATTTTGGAGACTACACATTCCTGGTTTCAGTCAGATTGTCAAACCTCTGCATGATGTGACTCGTAAGAGAAACAATTTCGAGTGGGGACCTGAACAACAAGCAGCCTTTGATCAAATTAAGCGAGAAGTAGTCCATGCAGTGGGCTTGGGTCCTGTGAGATCTGGTCCAGACATTAAAAACATTCTGTACACGGCTGCCAGTGATAATGGTCCAACTTGGAGTCTTTGGCAGAGAGCTCCAAATGAGACACGTGGACGTCCACTTGGTTTCTGGGGACGTTGTTACAGAGGTTCAGAGACAAATTACACTGCAACTGAGAAAGAGATCCTAGCAGCCTATGAGGGAGTGAAAGCAGCTTCTGAAGTGATTGGAACTGAGTCACAATTGCTTTTAGCTCCTAGACTGCCAGTTCTTAACTGGATGTTCAAGGGCAAAGGTTCATCACCACATCATGCCACAGATGCAACCTGGTCTAAATGGATGGCTTTGATAACCCAACGAGCACGAATGGGTAATCTTGACCGACCTGGTCTGGTGGAGGTGATCACCAACTGGCCGGAAGGCACAGACTGTTCCAAACCTCCGGAGGAGAAAATAACTCGTGCTGAGGAAGCTCCTCCCTATGGTGATCTCTCTGATCAGGAAAAGAACTATGCTTTGTTCACAGATGGTTCCTGTCGTCTTGTTGGGAACAAGCGAATATGGAAGTCAGCGGTTTGGAGTCCAACCAGGAGAGTTACCGAAACGAAAGATGGCGAAGGAGAATCCAGTCAGTTCGCTGAGGTAAAAGCTGTTCAACTTGCTCTTGATGTGGCTGAACGTGAGAATTGGCCTATCCTTTACCTCTACACCGACTCGTGGATGGTAGCCAATGCTCTATGGGGTTGGCTGAAGGACTGGAAGAAGAATGGTTGGCAGAGGAAAGGAAAGCCTATTTGGTGTGCTGATCTATGGCAGGACATTGATGCACGGCTGGAGAAAATTCCAGTGAAGGTGCGGCACGTAGACGCACACATGCCTAAGAGCAGAGCCACTGAGGAACATCAACACAACCAGAAGGCAGATCAAGCTGCTAAGATTGCTCAAGTTGATACCAACTCTGAACTTGACATTGACCTTGATTGGAAACACCGAGGTGAGCTGTTCTTAGCTCGGTGGGCCCATGACTCATCTGGACATCAAGGCAGAGATGGAACATACCGATGGGCTCGTGATAGGTCAATTGACTTGTCCATGGACGCTATCACCCAAGTCATCTATGACTGTGACATTTGTGCTGCTATTAAGCAGGCTAAGCGAATCAAACCCTTATGGTATGGTGATAGATGGTCAAAGTACAAGTATGGAGAAGCCTGGCAGATTGACTACATCACTTTACCTAGATCTCGTTCTGGCAAACAGTATGTGCTAACGATGGTAGAAGCCAGCACTGGATGGTTGGAAACCTATCCAGTTCCGCATGCTACTGCACGTAACACCATTGTTGGTTTGGAGAGACAGATCTTGTGGAGACATGGAACTCCAGAGAGAATTGAGTCAGACAATGGTACTCATTTCAAGAACAATCTTGTGAAAAACTGGGCCAAAGAGCATGGTATTGAATGGATCTATCACATACCCTACTATGCACCAGCTTCAGGGAAGATTGAGCGCTACAACGGTTTGCTGAAAACCACCCTAAAAGCCATGGGGGGTGGAACTCTGAAAAACTGGGACAAACATTTAGCACAAGCTACTTGGTTGGTAAATAGTAGAGGTTCAGTAAACAGAGCAGGACCTGTACAATCAGATTTGGTCCAAACAGTAGACGGTGATAAAGTTCCTGTTGTACGTGAAAAGAATCTGTTAGGGAAAACTGTTTGGGTATTTTCTCCTTCGGGCGAAGGGAAACCTGTCCGAGGGGTGGTATCTGCTGAAGGTCCTGGTCACACCTACTGGGTAATGCAGAAGGATGGTGAAATTCAGTGCATTCCACAGAGAAATTTAACCTTAGCTGAGAGAGTTTAAATTCAAGTTGTTAGGAGTTTTCTGTTCTAGGTAACATCGGCGCCCAACACTGAGAGAATCTACGATAGAATCTACAGTACGTGAGCACGAAACCCAACATCACCTGGGAGTCCCTGTTCTGAGCTTTTGAATCACCTACATCTGATTGAAGTGTGAACTGAACTTGTATATATTGTTTTAGTGAAAATATTGGTTTAGATTAGATTGGATAATTCTCAGCGATACTCTGAGCGAAGTAGACAAGGGGTGGATTGTGCTAGTTTGAAGCAAGCTGGAATGTTTTGGTAGAAGAACTAGATAACGGGCAGTGAAATGAAAAACAATTGTGTCTACTTCTCTCACAGTCATGCTGAGAACTCTGGGAAGAAGAAAGACTTTTTCTCCATTTTTGTTTCTCACTCTTGCTTTTGCCTTGGACCTGGTCACATCTCATTAACCCTGCTCCTACTAACCTTGCTCCCTAACCTCTTGGCTGCACCTCTCTTCTTCCTGAGAACTGGGGTAAGGTTGAGAGGGCCGGGGGGAGGTGTTGGGGTGGTTTGAGAGCCCCTCCTGGGGACTCAGGTTTCTGGGAGGGGAGTTGTGCTTTTGTATTGTTTATCCTTTGTATATTTCTGTATATAATTGTATATAACTGTATATATTGTAAATAGCTGCTTGTAAATTCTGCTAGCTGTAAATAAATTGCTTCATCTATATTCCCAGGGTCCGTCTGAGTTAGCTGGGGCAAATTCAAAAGTGTGGGGGGGCGGGGTAACCCCCAAACCATCACAGTCTTGCTTCCAAGACTTGACTATTTGCAATGTTAGAGTGCACAGAAACACAAGCGAGAGGAAACAGCATCTGTAATGAACTAATGGGGCTACCCAGATGTTAGAGGACTGCCATCGAATTGCTATGTGGATGTGATTATTATTAAAGCCATTACAGTCTAAAGCAGAGCAGTGCTCATCTGGATTACAAGGGAGACTATGCATGAGCACGCCTGTGTATTATGCTGTTGCAGTTTACATCCACTACTCGCTGCTGCTTTTGACTTGGGACTTCACTTTTGGCCAAGAACTTTTGTCTCCAACCTGTGTGAAGAAGCTGCTACCTAAATTGCTCAAATTACAGATTTTGGACAATGAAGCTAGGGAGGAGCCTGGAGCACAGCCCTGTGAGGAGAGGCTGAGGGAGCTGGGGGTGTGCAGAAGAGGAGGCTCAGGGCAGAGCTCACTGCTGTCTACAACTGCCTGAAGGGAGGTTGTAGCCAGGTGGGGTTGGGCTCTTCTCCCAGGCAACCAGCAGTAGAACAAGGGGACACAGTCTCAAGCTGTGCCAGGGGGAGGTCTAGGCTGGATGTTAGGAGGAAGTTGTTGTCAGAGAGAGTGATTGGCATTGGAATGGGCTGCCCAGGGAGGTGGCGGAGTCGCTGTCCCTGGAGGTGTTGAAGCAAAGCCTGGATGTGGCACTTAGTGCCATGGTTAGAGGTCTCTTCCAACCTGGTTGATTCTATGATCCTATGGTCTGATTGATTGGATAGGGCTGGGTGCTAGGTTGGACTGGTTGATCTTGGAGGTCTCTTCCAACCTGGTTGACTCACAAGAAACATCATGCATTTGGTTATGCATTTTGATTAGGTTTGTAGTGGTTCTGGAGTTTCCCCCTCCCACTAGATTAACCAGACTAACTCAGCTGGCTGGAAGCTAAGGAATGAAGCTTTATATTTGCAGCCTCGCACAATTTACCAGCATATCTATTCAATATATTACAGATACTTACAACTATATACAGCAATATAAAAGGTAAAGGTAATACAGAATAACAAAACCCCACCCAGCAGCCAGAGTGCCCAAAAGTGGCTTCCAACCAGCTTCCTTCCACCCTTTCCCTTATCTCAGAATCTCTCTTACCTGCAGAGTGAGCTGGAAAGGCCAGCAAGGGGTGTTAGAAGCAGAATGATGAGTTGGAAATATGCAAGTTCAGGCAGAAGAGTTAATACATCCACAGCCAGGCAAGACTACCTTATATTTCTTTGTGTCTGTGTTTTTATAAGTCCCAGCAGAAGGAATAGGTAATATAAGCATCACCTTATTTTCTTTTCACAACTAATAATCTAGTTTCTCTCATTAAAATATTGCAATTTAGCCTCAAACTAAGACAAGATTTTAAAAGAACCAAAAAACCCCAACCAAACCAACCTTGCTATTTTCATCTGAAACCATTTGGTCTCATAGCACTTAAAATCATAGAATCAGTCAGGGTTGGAAGGGACCACAAGGATCAGCTGGTTCCAATCCCACTGACATGGCCAGGGACACCCTACCCTAGAGCAGGCTGCACACAGCCTCAGCCAGCCTGGCCTTAAACACCTCCAGCCATGGGGCCTCAACCACCTCCCTGGGCAACCCATTCCAGCCTCTCACCACTCTCATGCTCAACAACTTCCTCCTCACCTCCACTCTCAATCTGACCATGCCCATCCTTGCTCCATTCCCCCTGGTCCTGTCACTCCCTGAGAGCCTAAAAAATCCCTCCCAAGCTTTTTTGTAGACCCCCTTCAGATGCTGGAAGGCCACAAGAAGGTCACCTGGGAGCCTCCTCTGCTCCAGCCTGCACAGCCCCAACTCTTTCAGTCTGTGCTCACAGCAGAGCTGCTGCAGCCTCTGAGCATCCTCCTGGCCCTGCTCTGGACACACTCCAGCATCTCCACATCCCTCTTGTCCCAGGGGCTCCAGAACTGGATGCAGTACTCCAGGTGGGGTCTCAGCAGAGCAGAGGAGGAGAATCAACTCCCTGGCCCTGCTGGCCACACTTCTGCTGATGCAGCCCAGGCTCTGCTTGGCTCTCTGGGCTGCAAGTGCACACTGCTGGCTCATGTTGAGCTTCTCGTCCACCAGCACCCCCAGGTCCCTCTCCTCAGAGCTGCTCTCCAGCCACTCACTGCTCAGCCTGAATTTGTGCTTGGCATTGCCTCACCCCAGCTGCAGCACCTTGCACTTGGTCTTGTTGAACCTCCTGAGGTTCTTTCTCAAAACATTTACACAGAGCTGCTTCGAGGAAAAAGTGGTCTGAAAATGAGCAGCAGAAACTTCATCTTGGCTTTAATTAAACCCTATTATAGCAGATCCAGGGATATTAAAAGCAGTCCACTGCAGATGGACTCCTGCCTATATATTGAATCACAGGCTTCCTCAAAGCAAAATGTTTCCTTGGCAAGCTGCTGGTAACTACTTGCTGCTACTGCAGCAGCACAGGGTGAGCCTTTCAGTAGGACAGAAATCTATTAGAAACACTTGCTAAAGTTTTTAGCCTGGGAGTAAAATGCAGGACTAATTTTCTTACCTTGGTTTTGCATAAATACAAAGGCTGGGATTTTCTCCCCAGAAATACCTTAAAGACAGGGGTGAGACTCTTTGCAGCACCTCCTAGGAGTGCAAAGCCATGCTCATGCTCTTGTCAAGGAGGGATGGAGAGAGGGGAAAAAAATGGGTTTCAACAGCTTCTTGCATGCCAAGGGTAGACTGTGCCACACTTTCACAGTTGGAAATGCAGAACAAAACTCTACAGTACAGTAGTAAAGATCATCTCACTGGGATCTCCCTGCTAGCCATCTGTTCTGGAAGGAAAATGTTCCTTCTCATGGGTGCTGGAATGGCTATTTCAAGGTTTATCTCCATGCTGATCAATCCCATAGCATAACAAAGCATTGTTTGATCAACTAACAGGGAGACCTGGCTCTCAGAACCCCTCTCCAAGTTTAGTTTTCATTACCATTATCTGGCTCTCAGAACTCCTCTCCAAGTTTAGCTTTCATTACCATTGTGGAAGGTGGAAGACAACAGCCATGGGCCTTGTTCACAGGTTTCACAGCAATTAAGTTACCTGCCTCCACGAAGAGGTCCTTGAACAGTGAATATTTGTGCAAGGACACAGATGAGCAGGGGAAACCACTGCCCCAGCTCTGCACAATGATATATTTCACTTTAAATTGCCCCCTGCAAACTTGGCTCCAAGTGAAACAAATAGCTCTTACTGCAACTCTCATCTAGAGGAGCAGTAGATGAGAGTTAAGTGGGTAAGACTGGGATAAGAGAAGGAATTGAACATGCTGAGGTGCATGAGGCTTTAAGGGAACATAGTTTTGCTGTGGTTGAGAGGTTTGCTCCACAGGCAAGGTCCAAAGATGGGGCCAGGACAAGAAGTCTGGCAGGTTATTTCAGCAGCAGTAAGTTCAGCAGATTGAAATAGCCAAACCAAATCAGCCAGGAGGAGAGCTGGATGAAGCAGTTGGAGAAGTAACTCTGGATTTAGAAAACAAAGGGGTTACATTCTCTCTCCTCTGGCTGGCCTGCTGGTATAATTGTGAGTGTTCAGCATCATGCCCAAGTGCATGTGGAGCACAGTCTGAGGCAAAGAGGGGGGAAGGCAGTGGGAAGTCAAACAAAAGCTCTATGAAAAGAAAGTCAGGAGTAAAAATAGCATGAAAGCTGCTTTCTGCTAGCATGGAGGCAGATGTGGCAGTGCTACATGTCTAGAAAGAGTGTGGCCCTCAGATGTGCTCCTGTGTACATCTGCCTGCTCTGATGCTGCACGGCTGTTATCGCTGCGCACTGATACAGCATGCACGGGAGGGACGTCTCAGAGCTGCAGTGCAAAGCTGAGCTCTTATGTTATCATAGAACCACTCAGGGTCGGAAGGGAGCACGAGGGTCATCTAGTTCCAACCCCCCTGCCATGCCCAGGGACACCCTACCCTAGAGCATGCTGCCCACAGCCTCATCCAGCCTGGCCTTAAACACCTAAAGCCGTGGGAGCTCAACCACCTCCCTGGGCAACCCATTCCAGCCTCTCACCACTCTCATGCTCAACAACTTCCTCCTCACCTCCACTCTGACTCTCCCCACCTCCAGCTTTGCTCCCTTTCCCCTAGTCCTGTCACTCCCTGAGAGCCTAAAAAAAGTCCCTCCCCAGCTTTTTTGTCCCCTTCAGAGACTGGAAGGCCACAAGAAGGTCACCTGGGAGCCTCCTCTTCTCCATCCTGAATAGCCCCAACTCTTTCAGTCTGTGCTCACAGCAGAGCTGCTGCAGCCCTCTGAGCACCCTCCTGGCCCTTCTCTGGACACACTCCAGCATCTCCACATCCCTCTTGTAATAGGATCTCCAGAACTGGATGCAATACTCCAGGTGGGGTCTTACCAGAGCAGAGCAGAGGGGGAAAATCACCTCCCTGGCCCTGTTGGCCACACTTCTCCTGCTGCAGCCCAGGCTCTGGTTGGCTTTCTGGGCTGCAAGTGCACACTGCTGGCTCCTATTGAGCTTCTAATCCACCAGCACCCCCAAGTCCCTCTCCCTCAGGACTGCTCTCCAGCCACTCACTGCCCAGCCTGGATTTGTGCTTGGCACTGCCTCGCCCCAGCTGCAGGACCTTGCACTTGAGCTTGTCGAATCTCATGAGCTTGGCTTGTACCCACCCCTCCAGCTTGTCCAGGTCTCTCTGGATGGCATCCCTGCCCTCCAGCCTGTCTACTGCACCACACAGCTTGGTGTGGTCAGCAAACTTGCTGAGAGCTCACAAAGTGCCACTGTCTATGTCACCAAGATGTTGAACAGGACTGGTTCCAGGACTGATCCCTGAAGGAAATCACATACCTTTGGCTGCTTCACCATCTCCTTCTTCCCCAATACTCCCTCTTAAGACAACTTTCCTTCATCCCTCTCTGAAGAAGTCCTTTCATCTGCTTTTAATGGCCACAAGTGCAAACACAGAGAGAGGATGATTCAGTTCTCTGTACTCACACCGCTCTGACTCATGCCACCTTTAAAGAGGTTTACTTCCACTGGTCATGATCTGCTTCAGGCTTATATGGCTGAAATCCTGTGACCAGAACCAGCCTTAGGAGTAGCTTACTCAACAAATCAAGCAAACAAACCCCAAATCCCTTGCATGCTCAAATATGCAGCGCTGGGTGATTTTTGCTTTCCTCTTGCAGATATTAGCATACAGACATCTGTATGTCTCCACTGATTTCATTTGCAAGTGCATCTAGCAGCAGCAGCAGAGCACTGAGATGAGCCCACTGTTCTAATAAAAAGCAAAGCCAAACTGAGGATGTGATTAGGTGTCTGCTGTTATGTCACACAGCAGGAAAGAAGATTGAGTAGTAAAGATTTTTGCATCTGAAATATATGGGTGGTTTTCAAGCCTGGGATTTGATGGCTTGGTGTGTTTGGCTATATTTCACCTCAGTTTGGCAGTCCCCAGCACAGTTTGAAGTTAAAGAAGTCATCCTATAGAAAGTTGAGATGTTGTGATTTGCATTATTTCAAAGGGGAGCTAAGGGCTCTTTGAGCTGGCAGTGACAATCAGGAGTTTGGTTTAACACCACTGCAGGGAGGTCTAACCCAGATGGTGCTGCAGAGCCACCCACAAATCATCTCCTCATCCAAGAGCTTCACAGAGTCACAGAATCAACCAGATTGGAAAGGACCTCTGAGATCATTGAGTCCAATCTATCACCTAACACCTTCTAATTAACTAACTCATGGCACGAAGTGCCTCATGCAGCCTCCTTTTAAACACCTCCAGGGATGGGGACTCCACCACCTCCCTGGGCAGCCCATTCCAATGCCAATCACTCTCTCTGCCAACAACTTCCTCCTAACATCCAGCCTATACTTTCCCCTGCACAACTTGAGACTGTGTCCCCTTGTTCTACTGGTGGTTGCCTAGGAGAAGAGACCAACCCCCACCTGGCTACAACCTCCCTTCAGGTAGTTGTAGACAGCAATGAGGTCACCCCTGAGCCTCCTCTGCTGCAGGCTGCACACCCCCAGCTCCCTCAGCCTCTCCTCATAGGGTTTGTGTTCCAGGCCCTCATCAGCCTTGTTGCCCTTCTCTGGACACCTTCCAGCACCTCAACATCTCTCTTGAATTGAGGAGCCCAGAACTGGACACAGTACTCAAGGTGTGACCTGACCAGTGCTGAGTACAGGGAAAGAATAACCTCCCTTGTCCTACTGGCCACATTGTTCCTGATTCAAGATACTCCTCCCCATTTCTGACTCTGTGTAGCTGTTAAGCAAGTGAAATGCCCTTCAGTGATGTCATCCTGCAGTTTAACCATGCTGCTTACCTGCAGTGCCATGGGAACACAACCTGGTTTCACAAGTTCTAATAAATCAGTTTGATACAGATGGATTTTGTCCCCAGCACCTGTGATATGCAGAATTTGTATAGAGAAGAGAAGTTTGGCAGAGAATTCCTATTGCTCAAGGTCTGATCTTGGTGCACAAAGCAAAGTCTTGAGACTAGAAAAATGCTTTTGCTTCTGGGAAATATTCTACATGCAGGAACACGTTGGGAAGGAGGCTTCTCCCAGTGCTGGATTGTGATCTCTATCTGTGGCCCTTTGTTCTGAAGCAGAGCAAGGGGGAAGTGACTGGAGATGGTCTGGGATCTGAAACTTACGACTTACTGATATGGCTCCAAAGCAAAGCTGACTGAAGTCCTCCTGTTTGCCCAATTCTGAAAGGCTTTGTGCAACAAACTGAGCAGCCAAAGGCAAGAACTGCCTAAAAACTGAAGAAATCTGCCATAATAGATAGCTTTCTTGCTGATGTAGCAGAAAATTACATAGGCTAAGGGGGGAGATAATCTGGTTTGCAGGAGTTGCCACACTTGAAATGTTTTCCAAGTGGTCACACACCCTTAGCCCAGCTTATATAGAAAACTGAAAACTCAACCAGTTTAGTGACAAAGCCAACTGCCTCTGGAGAGCAGACAGCAGAGTTTCCTCCAGCTCTCAAGCCTGCACATCACTCTACATGGGTGATCTTTGTCCTCTGACTGGCATCTTTACACTGCTTCCCCCTCTTTGTGGTCCATGCACCTAGGCTGGCTGCAGCACATCATGAGAGCAGCAACACTTTCCCTTTCTCCATCCCGAGGTCCTCATGTTCCCACCCAAGCTCCCCAGCCCAAACCAGTTCAAATGTCTTCCCATTGCCCTGCTTCCATAACTTACTCTCACTCATGCACAGGCAAGAGACCCACAGAAGCCATTCTCCAAATAATCCCTCAAAAATCACCCCAATATAGAATCATGGAATCAACCAGGTTGGAAGAGACCTCCAAGATCATCCAGTCCAACCTATTACTCAGCCCCATCCAATCAACCAGACCATGGCACTAAGTGCCTCATCCAGTCTTTCCTTGAAGACCCCCAGGGACGGTGCCTCCACCACCTCCCTGGGCAGCCCATTCCAATGGGAAATCACTCTCTCTGTGAAGAACTTCCTCCTAACATCCAGCCTATACCTACCCTGGCACAACTTGAGACTGTGTCCCAGCAGAAGAAAGAGCACTACTGCCTGCTTCTTTTAATGCATAAGCAAAAGGGGAGCAGAAGACAGTTCAAACAAAGATTGCCAAGTATGGGCTCATGCCAAGGTTCTACCAGATGGGTCCTAAAGGTTGATTTAATTGGGGCTGACAACCTTATAAGGATCCAGTCAACCTTTCTTAAGTGACACAAAGTAAACAGGGGCAAAACTTTCACATTAGTAGGCTGAAACTGAACCAGAGGCTTTACAAAAGTTGACATCTGCATATGAGAAAACTACACATGGGTGATCAAAGTTTCTCCCTGACAGGATTTACTTCCACCCGTATAGATGTGGGGATTTTAGGTTTGCCAGCAGACACACATACCTCCTGCATACTTGGCGGGCTCCTCAAGGATCATCCTGAAAGCATGCTCCATGGACTCCAGCCCTTGCATGAATTGAGAACCAGGATTTGGTAAGAGAGACCTCTCAGTTGCTTCATGGCAGCATCCCTCAAAACATCCATGAAGGTCAGAGCTGTGCTGAGGCTTTCAAAAGAGCTCAACTGGCTACCAGGATTTGGTAAGGGAGCCCTCACTGTTGCTTCATGGCAGCATCCCCCAAAACATCCATGAAGGTCAGAGCTGTGCTGAGGCTTTCAAAAGAGCTCAAGGCACAAATGCAGTAGCCCCCAGCAGCTCACCTCCTCTAGGGCAGTAGAACAGCAGCAAGCTAACTGTTGCCTGCAGAGGTTTGTATTCACCAAACGGCGGCTAAGTACCTTTAATTGCTGTCAGGCTCCCAATGCCAGTGATGATATCTGAGATACTAAACCCTTGCAGCCAGGAATTATGGTTGATTCCCTTACCCTGGAGACAATTAACTCCCATTAGCTAAGGAGGATCTCAGGCAACAGGTAAGTTGAAAGAGAGGTTAAGGAAAGTTGCCCTGTGATGATAGGATTCATCTGCTTCTTCGGGCATGATACCCCCACCAGTCAGAGCTCATCCTTGAGTGCCAAGTTCCTTGAATGGCAAAAAGATAAATGAAAGAGGGCACCTGTACCTTTCCAGCTCCTCCTGAGCAAAAACCCTATGTCCTTCTGGCATCTTGATTGAACAGCCTTAGGAAGAACACATGTTATTGAAGAGATCTTCCAGCACTTGGCCATCCACTGGCACGAGATGGAAGCCACCTGATGAAACACACTCAAACTGGTTCTCCCAAAGGGTTCACAAGCTCAAATGTTTTGCTAACTACGTGCTGTGACTGGCAAAGTCGTTTCATCTGCCTTTGGTACCACTAGATCTGGAATTACTTCCACATTACTCTTTAGTTCTTAAAGCCAGATCTTGAAGCAAGACATAGAAGGAGAGAAGTGGGGGGGGAGCATAAGAGCCTCTCATGTTAAACCCACCTCGTGTGCAAGCACATAAAGCCAGAGGAGTTTGCTGCCTCATGCTGTGAGTCTGCATCTCAGTGTTTGGCAGTGGAACAAAAACCCTGGAAGCAGTCTGGAGGCACTCACATGTTTTGCTGCTTGCTTTGGATGCTGCCGCCGAAGGAGCCGGAACCCTGCTCGCTCTGTGCAGAACCACATCTGCAAGGCATCCTTCTGAACGTGGTCACAATGGAGATACCTCCAAGTGTTGATTCCTCCACCACCATCTTAGCAAAACAAAAAAAAAAAAAAAAGCCATTTAAAAAAGCTGATTTTCAACTTGTTGAAATAACAGCAGCAACCTTAGCCATAGGAAAATCAAAGCGAGGGGCTGGCTAAAAGGGAGCCTTTAAGGTACCCTCTGTACGCCTCATATTTTATTCATAGCAGCACATTTTCTGTCCTCTGTGATCTTGCTAGGAGGCAAAATACATCCAGCCTCTGACTCCTGGCTAAGAAGGGTGTGAAAGGCTCCCAAACAGTGCATTTGGCACTGCACTCCCCAAGGAGGAGCACAGCACACACCTAAGGCAGCAAGATGACAGCTCTTCTTCCAGAAGTTACAAGGCAGCTGTAAACGACTGCAGGGCATCAACCCAGCACTCACTCTGCTTCTGAAGTTAATTGAGCAGCCTGTATTGATTTCTCTACTGACTTGACTAAGGAGCTTCTGCTCCATTTTGAAGTTTTATGTTGCCTTTTGGTGCCATGCAGAATTCATTTGGTTCTGGCTTTCTGAAGGGTCTGTATAGCAAATAACAGAATCATAGAATCAAGCAGGTTGGAAGAGACCTCCAAGCTCATCCAGCCCAACCTAGCACCCAGCCCTAGCCAATCAACCAGACCATGGCAATAAGTGCACCATTCAATCTTTTCTTGAACATCTCCAGGGATGATGATTCCACCACCTCCCTGGGCAGCCCATTCCAATGCCAATCACTCTCTCTATATAGAACCTCCTCCTAACATCCAGCCTAGACCTGCCCTGACACAACTTGAGACTGTGTCCCCTTCTTCTGGTGTTGGTTGCCTGGCAGAAGAGAGCAACCCCACCTGGCTACAGCCTCCCTTCAGGTAGTGGTAGACAGCAATGAGCTCTGCCCTGAGCTTCCTCTTCTGCAGGTTGCCCTTCTCTGGACATGTTCCAATATCTCAACATCTCTCTTGAATTGATGGACCCAGAACTGGTCACAGCACTCAAGATGTGGCTTGACCAGTGCTGAGAACAGGGACAGAAAAACCTCCTTTGTCCTGCCAGTGACTCCAGCTGCTTCCCCACCCTCAATGTCTAACACTGCAGCTCCACATTTTCTCTTGGCAATTCAGCATCAGGAATTGTCTCTGGTCATATCCATAAGATATACTGAGGACAGTGAGAGCACCTTGCAGAGGGAAGACTTTAGCCACGACCCAAATTACAATGAAAACAGCAGGCAATTTGCTCTACTTAGCTGTCCTATGAGGGCAAGAGGGAAGGAAGCAAACCAAGAGTACAATTAGTTGGACACTTCAATCATCACTAAAATCACCTTACTCCTGAGGCAACATGAATAAAATTATCCTGAAGATATCCCCCAGTAGATCATAGAATCAACCAGGTTGGAAGAGACCTCTAAGATCATCCAGTCCAACCTAGCACCCAGCCCTATCCAGTCAACTAGACCATGGCACTAAGTGCCTCAGCCAGGCTTTGCTTGAAGATTTCAAGGAACAGTGGCTGAAAATTGCCCCTGAGCTTCAGTCCAGTTACTCTCAATCCTGCTCACCACAAATTTGTTCCAGTTTCCACTGGCTCAAGCTCTAGTGCTGTATGAAGAAGCGAGGTAGGGCCCAAAGGGCAAAGGAGCTGAGTTTGATTGCTCTGGGTCCTTTCTCATGGTCTGATTGAAATATGGGGGTATTTATCTATTTTTTCTTCATATCAAAATAGCCTCCAACTGCTAACTTGGAAATCAAACCCCTCTGAGGCTCCTTGATAGTGCACTTCAGTAAGTATTTCCCAATCAAAATGAATCTTGATCTTTTTGAAAGATGCCAGAGTCTTGCCAGCACATCTGTTTGAGCTAAATGAGTGACTCATTTGGGCAGGTCCTTCTGCCCTCGTTTCCCCTTCCTAATAAATTAAGGATACAAAACTAAACCCTCAGTAGACTGAATTTCTCATCCCAGTCCCAAATCTTTTGTTTCTTTAATGTCCTTAGAATCATAGAATCAACCAGGTTGGAAGAGACCTCCAAGAGCATCCAGTCCAACCTAGCACCCAGCCCTATTCAGTCAACCAGACCATGGCACTAAGTGCCTCATCCAGACTTTTCTTGGACACATCCAGGGATGGTGCCTCCACCACCTCCCTGGGCAGCCCATTCCAATGGGAAATCACTCTCTCTGTGAAGAGGAGGAGAATGCTTGATGGGGTTTCCATTTCCTCCGCCCCCCCCCCCCCCCCCCCCCCCCCGTTATGATTCTCATCCGTTGTTGATCACAAAACAGACTGGAGTACTTTTTGATACTGAAATATGTCTTTACATCTCAAAAAAAAACCCAAAAATGCAAAATTAAACATTTGGGAATGTGAAAAATATGGGATATATAAGGAGGGAATGAAATGGATTAGAAAAAGGAAAACGCTGCAGGATGATCAGAGGGATGGAGAACCACCTCCCTCTACGGCGACAGGTTGGGAGAGTTGGGTCTGTTCAGCCTGGAGAAGAAAAGGCTCCAGAGAAAAACCTTATAGCAGCCTCCAGTACTTCAAAGGGGCCACCAAGAAAGTCAGGCACTTTTGAGAAGGGCTTGTGGTCACAAGACAAGAGGGAACAGATTGAAGCTGGGGGAGGGTAGATATAGACTGGAGATTAAGAAGCAATTCTTTACAGTAAGGGTGATGAGACACGGGCACAAGTTGCCCAGGGAGTTCAAGTCCAGGTTGGATGAGGCCTTGTGCAACCTGGGCTGGTGGAAGGTGTCCCTGCCCATGACAGAGATCATCATCTTTAAGGACTCTTCCAACCCAAACCATTCTATGAATCCATATATCTACATGAAACACAGAATCAACCAGATTGAAAGCGACCTCCAAGCTTATCCAGTCCAACCTAGCACCCAGCCCTAGCCATTCAACCAGACCACATGTGGCAGCTTTCATTTAGTTAGATCACAGGTGGATGACAGCCACTGGACTTCCAGCTGAACACTGTCTTGACTTTAACTCTCTCTGGAAGGCAAAGAGGAGGCCAGCAAGAGAGAACAGATCAAGTAGGTGTGCTTTAAAGAACCCAACAGAAGCAAAGAGCAATGTCATGTGCCAAAAGACATCTCAAGGATAACAATCTCACAGAGAGTGATTGGCATTGGAATGGGCTGCCCAGGGAGGTGGTGGAGTCACCATCCCTGGAGATGTTCAAGAAAAGACTGGATGAGGCACTTAGTGCCATGGTCTGGTTGATTGGATAGGGCTGGGGGATATGTTGGACTGGATGAGCTTGGAAGTCTCTTCCAATCTGGTTGATTCCCTTCTCTCCCCTTCCCCTTTCCTGCATTCCCCTCTCCTCTCTTCCCTTCTTTTCCCTCCACTTCCCTTCCCCTGCCCTCCCTCCCCTTGCCCACCTTTGTTGTCCCCCAGTCCTGTTGAAGCTGTGGTGTGTTTTACACATTAACCTCTCCACACCACGAGCAGCACAGGGCCAGGCAGCCCTGGGGTGACAGGTCACCAAAGCAATAAAGCAAGACTTTAGTGATGCCTGTGCTCCTAAAAAATCCAACCCCAAATTCCTTCCAGATATTCTGGGTGATGGAAGTTTTATTTGTGGGTTAAACCATTGAGCATACTGCAACCTTTATGCCCTCTTAAATCATGCAGCCTCCTTGGAATGACTAAAATTCCCTCTGAGCTGCATTACCCAGAGTTTGTAAATGTCTGGAAGGCATAAACCACTAATGCATGTAATTTTTCTTTTCCCTCCTGCCATTTCTCCAGCTTTCCCACACAGATTGCTGCTTTCTCCCAACCACTTCAAGACCAGGCTATATTTCTGTCTCAGAAACCATGCACTGTCTCTCCTGATCCAGGGAGTCAGATTACACTCAGATTCAAAACATACTTCCTTGCTGAACTAATTAGACATTTGCTTCCCCTCCCCTACTAGAAGATATCTGCTTGCAAACCAGGTGTGGCTTGGAGTGGCCACCTCCAGCTTTTCCTTCAGGGAGGAATTGAAGGCCTTGGAGAGAAGTTATTGTCGCAGCCCAACTGTAGCCATGAGCAAACCGACCTGATGCACATGCAGTGCACAGTACTGAGCTGTGCTGAAGACTGAGCTGGACTCACTTAGCAGGGTTCTGCACTTTGGCCACAACAACCCCAAGCAGCACTACAGGCTGGGGACAGAGTGGCTGAGAGCAGCCAGGCAGAGAGGGAGCTGGGGGAACTGGCAGAGAGAAGCTGAAGATGAGCCAGCAGTGTGCCCAGGTGGCCAAGAGAGCCAATGGCATCCTGGGCTGGCTCAGGAGCAGTGTGGGCAGCAGGACAAGGGAGGTTCTTATGTCCCTGTACTCAGCACTAGTCAGGCCAAACCTTGAGTGCTGTGTCCAGTTCTGGGCTCCTCAACTGAAGAGAGATGTTGAGGTGCTGGAAGGTGTCCAGAGAAGGGCAGCAAGGCTGGGGAGGGGCCTGGAGCACAGCCCTGTGAGGAGAGGCTGAGGGAGCTGGGGGTGTGCAGCCTGCAGCAGAGGAGGCTCAGGGCAGAGCTCATTGTTGTCTACAACTACCTGAAGGAAGGCTGTGGCCAGGTGGAGTTGAGCTCTGCTGCCAGGCACCCAGCAAGAGAACAAGGGGACAGAGTCTCAAGTTGTGCCAGGGGAGGTCTAGGCTGGATGTTAGAATCATAGAATCAAGCAGGTTGGAAGAGACCTCCAAGCTCATCCAGTCCAACCTAGCACCCAGCCCTATCAGTCAACCAGACCATGGCACTAAGTGCCTCATCCAGGCTTTTCTTGAGCACCTCCAGGGACGGTGACTTAACCTCCAGAAAGTGCTGCAGCTCCTGCCTGGGGTTCCATGTGCCTCTGCAGCCAGATGACAAAGACCTGTGTGCCAAGAGAGTGCTGTTTCTCTCTCTGTACCTGGGACTCCTGCACTGGATGAACAAACACAAAGTGGCAGAACTAGTTCTGCATGAAATCAGTGAAGAGACCTGATCTGGTGCTAGCTAACAAATCCACACTCTGTTCATTTCCTCCTCCTTCTCTCTGGTAAGAGGATTCCTCTCTCTTTAAGCTCTTTCTTAAATTATTATTATTTAAAAAACCCAAAAACCCCCAAACCAACCCCAAAACCTCTCATCCTCACTTTTAAAACAAGTTAGACTGTTTCCCAGTGCTGCCTATTTCTTTGAACCTCTGATCAGTGCAAGTAATCACTTAATTGTGGGTTAGTTGGAGATACCAGGCATTCCAAATGAGCTTTTCCAGGTAGCAGGCAATCATACCATGCCAGATTTCCCAACTCTGCCTAGCTTGGTGGAGTGAATCCAAATGGATTTGGCACGTCAGCTGCTCACACCACCCACGCGCACACACCTACCAGCATCTGACTTGCTGAGCAACCCTTTCTTCTCCCCCTTCTCCCACCCACCACGGTTCCTTTGCCAGGAAGGGGAATCTGTAGTTCAGCAGTTCAAAAGAAAACTCATTCATCCTGCACTGAAAACTGTGGCAGAGGCATGGCTGCTGTGTGCTGACTTGTCTGAAGCCATCGAGATGGTCCAGCACTGAAATCCCACCTGAAAAGACACATGGAGGTCTTGCTGTCACACCAAGCACTGCCTGATGCTGCAGGGCTGTCACCTACCCTTCAGCCTGGAGGTGAGCAGGATTCTCTGCTGGCTTCTAAAGGAGCTTCTTGCTGCCAGGCAGCTGGGAGCCATGGGACCAAAAAAATCCACCCTCTCAGCTTTTCCATAGCAGCACAATAATTCCACGGATACACAAAGCTCCAGTGAATAAGATGTAAGAAACCAAATAAAAGCAAAAGCCTTCAGTGTTATAAGCACCTGAGACAATGTAAGGACTTCTCTGTCGTGCTTTATTACTTCCATCACTGCTTTTATATGCTCAGAATGCAGGCATTATTAAAAGCAGCTGAGCAGTGAACTTTCAAAAGGATGCAGCCAATGTTCCAAGCTTTGCTTTCTTCCCTTTTATCTACACCTGTGATAAAACCTGAATGAAACACAAGTCAATACCTCTAGAGAACCAAGACAAACACCTTCCTGCCTCCAGACTCCCCTCTGCCCTTCCACAGAAATCAGCTGCAAAAATTCACCCCATGAAGTCCTCCTGACACTACTTGCTGATTATAGTTTATCTGACCTGGTAAAGCTTAGGTTACTTTTGTTTCCCCCCTCTCTGAACAGGGCAGTGCTTGTTTCAGGAGGTAAATGGTGGTTTTCTAAAGAGGCAGAGCAAAGATAGGAAGAAAGGAGGGATGCATTTTTTCATGGATCATGAAAATACAAAAGGATGTAGAGGTGGAAACTCTGACCTTCCTTCTATCCTTTGCATCTGAGGCAAACTCGCTACTTGAGCTGGTGAGCAGTCAAAATGCTGCTCAAGGGAAGGTGATGGCCTGATCTCAAAGTCACTGGCATGGTTTCACAGGATCACAGGGTGTTAAGGAGTTGGAAGGGACCCAAAGAGATCATCGAGTCCAACCCTCCTGCCAGAGCAGGACCATACAATCTAGCTCAGGTCACACAGGAACACATCCAGAAAGGCTCCATCCTTGAAAGGCTCCAGAGAAGGAGACTCCACAACCTCTCTGGGCAGCCTGTGTCAGTGCTCTGGGACCCACACAGTAAAGAAGTTCTCCCTTGTGTTGAGCTGGAACCTCCTGTGCTGCAGCTTCCATCCATTGCTCTTTGTCCTATCCCAGAGAGCAGTGAGCAGAGCCTGTCCCCCAACTCCTGACCCCCAGCCCTCAGATATACACATTCATTAGATCCCCTCTCAGTCTTCCCTTCTCCAGACTAAGCAGCTCCAGGTCCCTCAGCCTCTCCTCATCAGACAGTGCTCCAGTCCCCTAATCATCCTCCTAGCCCTCCCTCCAGCACATCCCTGTCCCTCTTAAAGTGGGGAGTCCAAAACTGAAGGCAGTACTCAAGATGAAGACTCACCAGGACAGAGTAGGTTCAGATATTGCTCTAAGATCAGACACATCCTGAGGGGAAAAAAAAAAACAACCAAAACCAAATCAAACCAAAACTCCAATAAAAAAAAAACAAGCAAGAAGGTTGGAGTTCTGCATCCTTCCACCTCATTCATCCTGGCCTGGAAATGGATGCAATGGAAGCTAAGAGAACTCTGTGGTGTTAAACATGATGCCTGTTTAGTGCTCAGCACTGTGCTGCTCCCTGCAAAGGGCACTCTCATACAGCTTCTTTGGAAGCCTATGGGATAAACAGAGGCCCAGGAACAGAGCAAATCCAAATGAAACAAGCTTGTGTTTCTTGCATCCTCATCCCTTATCTCTAATTAGTATCTGCTAAATGCTGTGAAGTTTCTTTTTCCTCTTGTCTCAGCCATGGTGCAGCCCCTGGATGCAATGAGCAATCCTGCAGGGATCTGGGCTTGTAAAGGGAAAGAATCTCCACCTGCTTATCATTTCACAGACTCAGTCAGGGTTGGAAGGGACAACAAGGATCAGCCAGTTCCAAGCTCCCTGCCATGCCCAGGGACACCCTACCCTAGAGCAGGCTGCCCACAGCCTCATCCTTTGTGCTTTGCAGTATTAAACATGACAGTAGTCAAGCGCTTCTTGCAGACTTCAATACTAATGTGGTTTATTTTGGTCAATAGGCTAAGTCTATTCAGTTCTGGTTTGAATCAAGCTGTGACCTTTCAAAAGTGACTGACCAAGGTTCTTTCAGCAGCTTGCTCAGCTGATAACTGCATAGGAGAAACTTCAGGGAGGTGCAAGGAAAGGTTTAGGAACCAAACCAACCTGAGCAGTTGTGATGGTTTGTGCTGGTATCAAAAGGGCCTTGAACATAGAATCAGTCAGGGTTGGAAGGGACCACAAGGATCAGCCAGTTCCAACCCTCCTGACATGCCCAGGGACACCCTACCCTAGAGCAGGCTGCACACAGCCTCAGCCAGCCTGGCCTTAAACACCTCCAGCCATGGGACCTCAACCATCTCCCTGGGAAACCCATTCCAGCCTCTCACCACTCTCCTGCTCAACAACTTCCTCCTCACATCCAGCCTCACTCTCCCCACCTCCAGCTTTGCTCCATTCCCCCCACTCCTGCCACTCCCTGAGAGCCTAAAAAGTCCCTCCCCAGCTTTTTTGGGGGCTCTCTTCAGATACTAGAAGGCCACAAGAAGATCACCTGGGAGCCTCCTCTTCTGCAGCCTGCACAACCCCAACTCTTTCAGTCTGTGCTCACAGCAGAGCTGCTGCAGCCCTCTGAGCATCCTCCTGGCCCTGCTCTGGACACACTCCAGCATCTCCACATCCTTCTATTAACAGGGGCTTCAGAGCTGGATGCAGTACTCCAGGTGGTGTCTCACCAGAGCAGAGTAGAGGGGGAGAATCACCTCCCTCCACTTGCTGGCCATGCAGTCTATTCAGTTCTGATTTGAAACAAGCTGTGACCTTCCAAAAATGTCTGAGCAAGGTTCTCTCAGCAGCTTGCTCAACTGACAACTGCATAGGAGAAACTTCATTGAAGGGTAAGGAAAAGTTTAGGAACCAAGTCAACCTGACCAGTTGTGCTGGTGTCAAAATGGCCTTGTGGTGAGGAGCAGAAAATACAAAGCAAGTTTTAATTTGTAACAAACAGTTGCACAAAGTGATTTGCTGTGGGAAGATCCAAAGTGACTCAGCACCAACTCCCTCCTTAATTTTATATATATATGTATTTCTACTATCTCTAATTATAGGCATCAGATCCAGGTAATAAGTGGGTTATATTTTCTGCTAAGAAAATGGTGTCTCTAATTACAGGCACATGTTCAGCTGAGATATTGTGGCACCCAGCACTTCCACAAAGATGATAATTGTCAACCTTTGCACTGTAATTAAATCTAAATGGGAATCCTAATCGTTTTCCAAATGAGCAAACAGTAAGCCTATCTTGATTGGCTCCATGTGGCAGTGAATGAGACTGATTTACTCTATGAGTTAATTAAGTTTTATCAACCCCCCTGCCCCCCCCCCCTTCTCCTCAAGACCTACATTGTCAGCAAATATTTGAGCTAATTAGTTCTGTATTATTTTAATGCTGTGTGATAGCAGCATTGCCTCCATTATCCTGTTAGGAACCCTCTTTTTCTGCAGCCTTGATGTCAAGTTTCTCCCCTTGGAGCAACTACTTTGCCTTTGATTCACCTGTGTCTCGGGTTCACGACCTTCTTTTCCCTTTGAGGCTCATGAACAAAAGAGGATGCTGTGCAGTTTGGTGCTCAGCTCCCCTTACAAATTCTCTTTATGCCTAACCATGACCTGGCAGGCTCAATGTAAGTGATCTTGTCTTGCAGGCATTCTTCTCACTGCTATTCATAGGGGATACTCTTTCCTATCAAATGCCAGTGCAGCCAGCCCAGCAGGACTCTGCTAAGCATGGACCACACAGGCAGCTCCTGTGGGTTGCTGGATGCCATGTGTCATCCTGGGTAAGCAGTTGCACTGCACAAGCCAACCAGAATCAAGGGGACTTGTTTTTGCCTTCCCCTCTTGCACTGAACACAACATAGTCATCTGCTTCAGTCACAGAATCACACAATGTCAAGGGCTGGAAGGGACCTCCAAAGCTCAGCCAGTCCAACCACCCCACCAGAGCAGGATCACACAGGAACACATCCAGGCAGGTTTAGACTATCTCCAGAGAAGGAGACTCTACAACCAACCCGGGCAGCCTGTCCCAGGGTTCTGTAACCTTCACATGGGAAAAATTCCTCCTCATGTTTAGAATCATAGAATCAACCAGGTTGGAAGAGACCTTCAAGCTCAGCCAGTGCAACCTAGCACCCAGCCCTAGACAATCAACCAGACCATGGCACTAAGTGCCTCAGCCAGGCTTTGCTTCAACACCTCCAGGGACAGTGACTCCACCACCTCCCTGGGCAGCCCATTCCAATGCCAATCACTTTCTCTGCCAACAACTTCCTCCTAACATCCAGCCTGTATTTCCCCTGGCACAACTTGGGACTGTGTCCCCTTGTTCTGTTGTTGGTTGCCTGTGAAAAGAGAAACATGAAACTTCCTACACCTCAGCTTCCACCCATTGCCCCTTGTCCTGTCACTGGGCATCACCCAGCAGAGCCTGGCTCCAGCCTCCTGGCACTCACCCTTTACATTTTGAAAACACTGATGAGGTCAGACATCACTTGAACCCTCAGTTTGGTTTGCTCCATTCCTACAAAGATAGCAATTGCATACAGCCATGGAGGAGAAGAGTCAGAAAGTGCTTCCACATCACTCCCCAGCCTCATGTGTGTCGAGGAGACCCAGACGTTGGTTCAGGTAGTGGCTGCTGGCAGCTGCCACAGCTGGCAATGGAGAAGAGGAGAAATTGTTGATCCACTCATCAACCAGCACAGATACACTAAGCCAGGGGAGATACACTGATTTATCACATGAAACCCGTGCTTTGTTTCCCCCACTATCTCTGCTCTCTCAGCTCAGTTGTATGCCTAGAAGGACACATTTATTCTTCCTTTGATGAAGGACTCGAGCTGCAAAATGAATGCAAAGCAAAATGTTTCCAATGCACTTGCCCAAATATAATGATCTGTGCAATTTAGTGGAGGGAAGGGGGGGGGGAAGTCACATATCTGCTTCCTGTGGAGAGAGCACCTGAAAGGCAATGAAATTCCATTACCTGAAACAAGCCCATAAACAGCATTACAGAGCAGCCACTTGTCAGTGCTGGATGCTATTTGTGGGAAGCCACTAATTGCAGCTTTCATAAAACGGTTTGACTCCCTTCCAGGCTGATGCACACAGCATTCCAAGTGGGTGATTTAGAAGCTGCAGAAAGCCAAATGCCCCAGCAGTGGGGGAAAGCTGCCACTTTTGGATTCCCTCAGGAGAGCTCCCCAGCTGAGCGAGATGCTGGCCGCTTCTTGACCGCTGCCTTTCGCGCTGGCAGCGTCTCCTCCTCCGACAGAGCGACCACGAAAATCAAAGCTCTATGGGAGCAGGAGTGGCATGCTGCAAGGGGAAGCCTCTGCCTCTAGCAGGCTCCTAGGATTTAGTGTTGTAGGAAAGCCAGGCAGAGAGATGAAGGTTGTAATCCATTTGCCTAAAGATGGACAGTTAATAGAATCAGAGAATATAGAATCGCAGAACGGTTTAGGTAGGAAGAGACCTCAGAGATTATCCAGTTCCAAACCCTTACAACAGGCAGGGACACCTCCCACCAGAACAGGTCACATCCAACCTGGCCTTGAACAGCTCCACATCCTCCCTGAGCAACCTGTGCCAGTGTCTCACCACCCTCACTGCAAACAACTTCTTCCTAACATCCAGTTTCAATCTCCCCTCTGCCAGTTTAAACCCCTCCTCTTCATTCTGAACCCAAAGCACACATACTTCACCTCCAACCCTAGGACAACAGTGTGGCCAGCAGGACAAGGGAGGTTATTCTGCCCCTGTACTCAACACTGGACAGACCACACCTTGAGTGCTGTGTCCAGTTCTGGGCTCCTCAACTCAAGAGAAATGTTGAGGTGCTGGAAGGTGTCCAGAGAAGGGCAGCAAGGCTGGGGAGGGGCCTGGAGCACAGCCCTGTGAGGAGAGGCTGAGGGAGCTGGGGGTGTGCAGCCTGCAGCAGAGGAGGCTCAGGGCAGACCTCATTGCTGCCTACAACTACCTTGAAGAGAGGCTGTAGCCAGATGAGGTTGGTCTCTTCTGCCAGGCACCCAGCAACAGTACAAGAGGACAGAGTGTCAGGTTGTGCCAGGGTAGGTCTAGGCTGGATGTTAGGAGGAAGTTGTTGGCAGACAGAATGATTGGCATTGGAATGGGCTGCCCAGGGAGGTGGTGGAGTCACCATCCCTGGAGGTGTTGAAGGAAAGCCTGGCTGGGGCACTTAGTGCCATGGTCTGGTTGATTGGCCAGGGCTGGGTGCTAGGTTGGACTGGATGATCTTGGAGGTCTCTTCCAACCTGGCTGATTCTGTGACTCTATGACTTCTTCGTATCTTGCCCTATGAATGTATGGAAATGACACAACAGGACACACTTAACTGGCAGGTGGGAAAACTGGCACGGAGCAGCATGATTCCTGGCACTTAGTGCCATAGTCTCGTTGATTGGACAGGGCTGGCTGATAAGTTGGACTGGATGATCTTGGAGGACTCTTCCAACCTGGTTGATTCTCTGATTGTATGATTCATCTGAGCCCTTTCTGAGCACACAGAGAAGACAACCTGCTGATGTTTGGTTAGTTTGCACGTTCTTATCTCAGTAGAATGTGTTCATACAAGCCAGGCTTGATTTTATGTTATCCTAAGCCTTGCCCCACACTTGTCCTAGTAGCTGAAAACAAATTATTTTAGCCAAAGGCTCCAAAATTCTCACTTTTTTTTTTTTTATATAATGAAAATAAACTACTCAGTGAATTGAAAAGAAACAAACAAAAAAAAAACCAAGAAGAGAAAAAAAAAACCAGGAGAGAAAAAAGAAAATCCAGCACAGTATTTTCAGTGGCTCATGAGCTGGAAAAAAAACATTTTTTAATGAGGGGGAGGGGGGAAAAAGGAAAGAAAGAAAGATTAAGGCCAGTCAGCAGCTGAAAAAGCAAGTACTTATTAAAACAAAATATTTAATGTTCATGGCCCTTCAATGGTTGGAAAAGGGAGTTCTAATGGCTGGGTTTAATAATGTTTAGAGCCACCCAGGGCCTTGAGAAGCAACTTCTTGCCCAAGCTTATAGAGCTGCTGGTGCTAATAAATAACAGGCGTGCTGAACCCACGTGGAGTGAATTAGATGCCCTGCCACGACCGGGGATAAAAGGGTTAAAAACATGAAGCTCAGAGTGTCCCTCTGCTGGGGGAAGCTGGAGACAGCTGGAGGGAAGATGACAGTATCACAGAAACAAAGCCTCTCAAGATCACCAAGTCCAACCTAGAACTCTGCTCTACAAGAGTCACCTTAAACCATAGCATCAACCAGGCTGGAAGAGACCTCCAAGATCCTCCAAGTCCAACCTAGCACCCAGCCCTATCCAATCAACCAGACCATGGCACTAAGTGCCTCAGCCAGGCTTTGCTTGCACACCTCCAGGGACAGTGACTCCACCACCTCCCTGGGCAGCCCATTCCAATGCCAATCACTCTCTCTGCCAACAACTTCCTCCTAACATCCAGCCTAGACCTTCCTCAAAATCACAGCCCTAAGCACCACATCTAAACCACCCCTAAATACATGCAGGCTGGCTGACTCCACCACCTCCCTGGGCAGCTCATTCCACTCCCTGACCACTCTTTCCATTAAAAATTTCCTTCCTAATGTCCAGTATAAACCTCTCCAGTCTCAGCTTGAAGCCATTCCCTTTGCTCTGTCCCCAGTTACCTGTGAGCAGAACCCAGCAGCAGCCTCTCCACAAGGTCCCTTCAGGTAGTTGTAGACAGCAATGAGCTCTAAAGAAGAGAGGAGGGAAAGAGAAAGAGCACTGTAGAACCCAGCTGAGCTCTCCAGTATACTTCCAGTAGGGAATGTTACAGAATCAAAGACTATATCTGCTTGGAAGAGATCTCCAAGCTCATCCAGCCCAGCCTTTGACCCAGCACTATATCAAGTCCCTAAGCACTGGGTCCACAGGCTGCTTGAACACCCCCAAGGATGGTGACTCCACCACTGCCCTGAGCAGATCATTCCAATGTTTAAGAACCCTTCCACTGATTAAATATTTCCTAATATCCAGCCTGAACCAGCAACTTGAAACCATTTCCTATAGTCCTGTCCAGCATCCAGAAGTTTGCCACATTGTCCCACTGTGGGACACTGGATACCAAGCACAGCTTTCCAATTGCCAGGGGGGAAAAGGCTGATTGTGCCACACTAGACAGCCTCTTCATCTTCACAAATGGAAGGGACTGGAGATTGTAAGTGGGCAAAATAGCCCAGAGACAGACAAAGGTGTGTCTCCAAGCACCCTCTAACAGAAAAGACACATCAAACTGTTAGAGTGAACCCAGAGGAGGCCACGAAGATGCTCAGAGGGCTGCAGCAGCTCTGATACGAGGACAGGCTACAAGAGTTGGGGCTCAGGAGCCTGGAGAAGAGAAGGCTTCCAGGAGACCATGGAGTGGCCTTCCAATGTCTGAAAGGGGCTACAGGAGGGCTGGGGAGGGATTATTGGCAAGGTCTTGTAATGACAGCACAAAGAGGAATGGGCTTAAAGTGGCAGAGGGGAGATTTAGACTGGATGTTAAGAAGAAATTGTTTGCAGTGAGGGTGGTGAGACACTGGCACAGGTTGAGGATGGTGAGACACTGGCACAGGTTGCCCAGGGAGGTTGTGGAGCACAGAATGGGATCAAAGATCACGTTGGGTGCTTCTGTGCTCCACAACCTCCCTGAAGGTGTTCAAGGCCAGGTTGGATGAGGCCTTGAGTGACCTGTTCTAGAGGGAGGTGTCCCTGCCTATGCCCACCCAGGGGGTTGGAACTGGATGAGCTTTGAGGTCCATTCCAACCTAAACCATTCTGTGACTCTATGTTCTTCCTTGAAGGTTTTCACTGTCATTAAAGAGGAGTGTAGTTAATTCACATCTCACAGCTAATAGTTAAACCATTCTATGGCTCTTCAGTCTGACAACCTAATGGCTTGTCCTGAGGCAGCACTGCAGAGCTGTTCAAAAGTTTATCATCTTAGCACAGGTGACATTTGTTGGGCAATGCCCCTGCTTCTGCTGCTTACTACTCAGAAATGGCCTCTGCATACTGAAAAATGGTCCTAATTTTGCTGCATTTAAACCAAACCTCACTCAGGGTGAAGCAGCCCTCTGAGCCTTTCAGTGCCTTGAATCTGAGGCAGTGCTGCAATTTGTTGTCATTATTTCACGCTCCTCTAATTTTCATAGGTGGAAAATAAGTGCTTGGGGATCACCTTGCCTTGTTGACAGGGATTTAGGGAGTCATTCTGACTCCCTCTGCACCTTTGGAGCCTCTCCAGAAGCTCAGTCCAGTACCTGCAAAGCAATTTGTCTTTGCAGAGAGATTTTGCCATTTAAAGCCACTAAGTGGCAGGAAAAAGCAAGCCCTGAAAATAAATGTTGTGTTTAAGGCTGGTTCCAAGCTGTACATGCTGAGAGTTTTTAAATGCAATGCACTAAGCTCTCCTGCAGAAACCAGTTCCTGGGCTGCTGTTTAGAGGACCCTTTTCCACCCAGCAGAAAGAGGAGAAATCAATGGATGCTAATCAAGGAATCAGATAGAAGAGAGATCTATCAACAAACAGAAATAGGACCAGTCTGCAGGCATGGTGCCAGGCTTCTGGCCAAGACTTTGTGCAAATAAAGACACAGTAAGCTACAGCCAAGGTTCCCAGCACAGCCAGGAGATGACAATCAACTGCTGTGTGTCAGCTCATGCTTGCAGAAGTCTTTTGTGCCCATCTGACCCTACAGCAACGATCAACGCTGAGCGCAGACTGTAATTAAGATGATGACAGGAATTGCTCTGAACATCTGACTTCAGCTGCCTCAAAGGAACTGACATTTCTTGGGTAAAAGGGAAAGCTTCAGCTGTTTAATTTCGGGTGACTCTCATCTGCAGTGCCCCAGCTCAGGGTAGTGACCTTCAGCTGAAAGAAGGGCTCAGTGAAGGACACACTAACCTGCATGCTTGCAATGCCCCAGCCTCACCCTTTATCCACAGTGAACCAGTTTTATCTCCATAGGGAAAGCATCCCTGACCACTCTCTCCATGGACAACTTTTTCTTAGTGTCCAGTCTGAACCTCCCCAGCCTCAGCTTGAGGCCATTCCCCCTTCTTCTGTCTCCAGTTCCCTGTCAGCAGAGCCCAGCAGCAGCCTCTCCACAATGTCCCTTCATGTACTTATAGACAGCAATGAGGTCTGCCCTCAGCCTCCTCTTCCTCACACCAACCATCCCCAGCTTCCACAGGCACTCCTCATAAGAATTCTTCTCCAGGCCCTTCCCCAGCTTCATTGCCCTCCTCTGGACCCTCTCCAGCACCTCTACTTCTCTCTTGTATTGCAGTGCCCAAAACTGGACACAACACTCAAGATGTGCCCTCACCAGAGCAGAGTCCAAGGGCACAATCACCTCCCTGCTCCTGCTGGCCACAGCACTTTTAATCCAAGCCAGGCTGCCACTGGCATTCTTGGCTGCCTGGGCACACAGGTCCTCTCTTATGGAACTATTTTCTTCTCTCTGTGGGAAGCTCTTAAGCCTTTCTTCTCAAGAGAGTCTTCACAAACTACTTGTGATGCTCTTTCTGTCCCACCTGACCTCCAGCTGTCCTTCCAGGAAGGAAGAAGTCTTCTGTAGGTCCAGCGACTGAGGGAGCTGGGGATGGGTAGTGTGAGGAAGAGGAGACTGAGGGCAGACCTCATTGCTGTCTACAACTGCCTGAAGGGACATGGTGGAGAGGCTGCTGGGCTCATCTCACAGGGAATTGGAGACAGGACCAAGGGGGAATGGCCTCAAGCTAAGTCTGGGGAGGTTCAGATTGGACATTAGAGAAAAGTTTTTCACAGAGAGAGTGGTCAGGGAGTGGAATGAGCTGCCCAGGGAGGTGGTGGAGTCAGCCAGCCTAGATGTGCTTAAGGGTGGTTTGGCTGTGGTGCTTAGGGCTATGGTTTAAGGTGACTCTTGCAGAGGAGGGTTCTAGGTTGGACTTGGTGCTCCTGAGGGGCTTTTCCAGCCTGCATGGTGCTGTGATTCTGTCACTCTGTGATCTGTTGCTGCTGCTAACAATGCTCAAGCATCCTGTAACATACCAGAGGTTGCTTCTCACGGGAGTCTTCCCCCCCCCCCCCCATTTTCTACACCCCCCCTGACAAAATCCTACAGCTTAGCATCCCCAGCAGCTCCCACCCCCACCTGCTCTTGCTAGCCTGGCTTTGCCCATGCTCCCCCAGCCAGTGTGCAGGTGAGAGCAGGCTGCAGGGATCCCAAGGAGGAAGCACATGTCTTTCTGCAGAGAAGAGTGACAAACGCCCCGGATCCAGTTTCTTCCTCTTAAGAGCGTATGAAACGCACTTGGCTGCTCTTTCCTGAGGAGTTATGAGCAACCACCTTAAGCCCTACAACAGGTCTGACAACAGCTGCAGCAAGATGAATGGTTTCAATGCATTAGTATCCTTACTGCTACTAAGTGCTTGCTCCTATATTTGCTCTTCCACAGTGGTACTGCAGGATATTTACCCACGGGGAATGCTCTACTTTAAACAATAAAAAGGATGTGATTCTCTTCTCTCCTGTGCTGGATTTTCCACTCAGGATTCCCAATGCATTTTTTGGTTTGGGATTGCTTATGATTTGTAGTGCAAACAAAGCAAAAGAGAAATGAATTTCTTGGGGATTGCTTGCAACTTACACTGCAAAGCAAGCAAAAGAGAAATGCAACTCCAAATCTGGGGAGCAAGGATGTACCAGTTCAGCAAGAGGGGTGGGGAGGGATGGCTAGAGAGGGGAGGTGTTGAGGATTACACTGCTACAAAGGGATGCCCTAGTGTCCTCCAAATTCCTCCTGCTCCTGGAAGTTTTATGGGGTGAGAGCTGATGAATAAATAGCATGAAACAAGGTGACAAGTATAGGTCTGCTCCCAGGAGAAGGCAAATGCTGCAAAGTGAACCTGCAGGGTTAAGAGAAATGAAGGGAAACGGAGTTGGAGGCATGAGATTGCCAATGTGAAACCTGCACTGGCCTTGAACTCTGGTGATAACTAGAAAAGGAGAACAGGGTTTGAGTGTGGGGAGAGATGGCTGCGAGTGAGTAAAATTCACCTTGTCCCCAGGAACAAGAAAACACCCAAAATGAAGTCAGCAGTCACTCTGCTCACTTCCTAGCACAGCCCTGAAATGTGATTAGCAGAAATTTAAGGATTGTTATAATTTGCTTTACTGAAAGGAAGGAAAGAAGAGGGGAAGAGGAGGACAGAGAGGGGAAGAGGAGGACAGAGAGGGGAAGAGGAGGACAGAGAGGGGAAGAGGAGGACAGAGAGGGGAAGAGGAGGACAGAGAGGGGAAGAGGAGGACAGAGAGGGGAAGAGGAGGACAGAGAGGGGAAGAGGAGGACAGAGAGGGGAAGAGGAGGACAGAGAGGGGAAGAGGAGGACAGAGAGGGGAAGAGGAGGACAGAGAGGGGAAGAGGAGGACAGAGAGGGGAAGAGGAGGACAGAGAGGGGAAGAGGAGGACAGAGAGGGGAAGAGGAGGACAGAGAGGGGAAGAGGAGGACAGAGAGGGGAAGAGGAGGACAGAGAGGGGAAGAGGAGGACAGAGAGGGGAAGAGGAGGAAAGAGAGACTATAGAAAATGTAAAGCCTGTTTTGAAGGGGAAGAGGGAAACCAGTGAGCTGTCAGTTACACAGCAAGGGAAAGAGATGTAAATGTGTGAAAACATGGTGCTCTGTCAGATCCTTCCAGTGAGTGTACCAGCCCTTGCCTGAGAAATGGAGATCTCTTAATCTGCAACTCTCATTACAGTGCAACCAAGGTTCACAACAACATCAGGAGTTAAATCTTCCTTTCCTTTGACAGGACAATTTTTCCCCCTGCCCTGCTCTGAGAAATAACCTGCTTAGACTCCTTGGAACAGCTGTTTTCTACCACCCCTGTCATCTGTTTTTCAAGTGACTCAGATAGTAAGTGATTATTTCTTATGATTTCAGCTTGAGAGCATCTGGAATTCTCCAAAACTCCCATCCCTTCAGGTTTCCCTTTCACCTCCTTTACATCCTCTCTTTGGTCTCAAGATTCATTTTCACCCTAATATGTTCATGGTCTTGAACTTATGGATCTGGCAGGGTCTCAGTTTAGAGGGTACAGGCACACATGGAAAGAGTAACAATTGTTCTTCATGAATCCTGGAGTAAGCTGCCCAAGAAGGTTATGGATGCTCCCTCTGTGGATGTGTTCAGGGCCAGGCTGGATGGGACCTTGAACAAGCTGGTCTAGGGGAAGGTGTCCCTGCTCATGGCAGAGGTGCTGGAATTAGATGACCTTTAAGGTCCCCTCCAACCTAAACCATTCTATAAGTCATAGAATCATAGAACCTCTCAAGGCTGGAAGGAACCACAAGGATCAGCCAGTTCCAACTCCCCTGCCATGGGCAGGGACACCTCACACTAGATCAGGCTGGCCACAGCCTCATCCAGCCTGGCCTTAAACACCTCCAGGGATGAGGCTTCCAAGAGAAAGTTCCAAGGTGACCTTATTGTGAACTTTCAGTAGACCTTAAAGTGGCCTACAAGAAAGCTGGGGAGGGACTTTTTAGGCTGTCAGGTAATGATAGGACTGGGGGGAATGGAACAAAGCTAGAAACAGGTAGATTCAGACTGGATGTTAGGAAGAAGTTCTTCAGCATGAGGGTGGTGAGAGCCTGGAATGGGTTGGCCAGGGAGGAGGTGGTCCTGCTCTGGCAGGGGGGTTGGACACAATGATCTCTTTGGGACCCTTCCAACTCCTGACATCCAGCAATCCTGTGAAGCCCCATCCCTGGAGGTGTTTAAGGCCAGGCTGGATGAGGCTCTAGGCAGCCTGCTCTAGTGTGAGATATCCTTGCCCATGGCAGGGGGGTTGGAACTAGATGATCCTGGTGATCCCTTCCAACTCTGACTGATTCTATGACTCTAATCAAACAGGACTTGAGATTTCTCATTTGGTTTTCCTGCACAGATTCCTCGATGGAATACACCAGGGACTGAATGAGTTTCATTTGTCTGCCTTCAGGTCATTTGTGGTGATTGCTTTTACTCTGTGCAAAGGTTACAACTGTCAGCACCTCGCTGCTTTGCTGCAGCAGCCTGCCACTAAAAACGGTGCATGTGGGCAGCACAGAGATGCTCACACTCTCTCCTGCTGGCACAACATCTCATCCTCACGATGTTACCCAGGCTTAGAGAGACTTTTTCTTGCAAGCCAGTCCTTCTCCCTGTGTGATAAAGTTTTTGTGGGCTGGTTGTCACCTGTAACATGAAGGAGCAGAGGGGTGCATGATCCCTGCCTGGGCAAATCACCCAGCAGTGTTGGGTCCTGCCCAACAAATGTGAGAGTGCTGTGAGCTTGGTCTGCTGACAAACTGGGTGTTCTGGAATGTGTCTGAGCACAGCTGACAGGGAAGTGTGTGAGGGATGTGCAGGGCCTAGAGTGCTGTGCTATCTCACTCAGACACAGAAGCTTCAGGAGCGGCATGGCCAGCAGGGCAAGGAAGGGATTCTGCCCCTTGGCTCTGCTCTCCTCAGACCCTATCTGGAGTGCTGTGTGCAGTTCTGGAGCCCCCAGCAGAAAGGACATGGAACTATTGGAGTGAGTCCACAGGAGGCCACCAAGATGCTCAGAAGGCTGCAGCAGCTCTGCTACGAGGACAGGCTATGAGAGTTGGGGCTCTGCAGCCAGGAGAAGAGAAGGCTTCCAGAAGATCTTGGAGTGGCCTTCCAGTATCTGAAGGGGGCTACAGGAAGGCTGGGGAGGGACTATTGACAAGGTCTTGTAATGACAGGATGAGGAGGAATGGGTTTGACGTGGCAGAGGGGAGATTGAAACTGGATGTTAGGAAGAAGTTGTTTGCAGTGAGGGTGGTGAGACACTGGCACAGGTTGCCCAGGGAGGTTGTGAAGCATAGAATCACCCAATGTGATCTTTGATCAGATTCTGTGCTTCTGTGCTCCCCAACCTCCCTGGAGGTGTTCAAAGCCAGGCTGGATGAGGCCTCGAGCGACCTGTTCTAGTGGGAGGTGTCCCTGCCTATGGCAGGGAATTAGAACTGCCTGAGCTTTTAGGTCCCTTCCGACCTAAACCATTCTATGATTCTAAGTCTCTACTGCACCCTTGCCATGCTGGGACACATGAATCCAACCCTGCTCAGAGCCACTGGGGACAGACAGTGTAGCCTAAAAACTTCAGTTATGCTGCACTGAGGTGTCCTAGGGTGTGGGGTAGGCTCTCTGTGTGGCAGGTGTTCTGTTAGCACCTGTAGCACATTGTCACAGGCAGCTCTTAATGAAAAAGCCCTGGGTCAGCAGTCAAAGGATGATCTTTGACCTAGGATCACTATGACCTATAGGCTCATAGGCAACCAAAGTGAAACAAGAGGAGTGTCCAGCAAGAATCACAGACTGGAGAAGAACCTTCACCTACCTGCTCCGCCTGGATTAGACCATACTGAGCTTGGCAAATTGACTCACAACTAAAGTTGTGCTGCTTTCTTAGACTAACTTACACCAGTGCTGAATTGGCACAGCACAGATCACTGAGTGATGGGTGGAATTCTTGTCCCACCTGGGACAGAAGCTCCCAGGCACCAACGCCCTTCCACATGAGCACATCCATCATGAGTGGCATTGATGGATTAGCCAAGGAGTGACTGGACGTGTACTAATGAGCACTCTTCAGACAAGGCAGATGCATGCTAAAGCAGCAGCAGCATAAGCAGAGCTTTCATTCCACAGGATGTATCTGCACTGAAGACCTTCCCCAGCCACAGCTTTGAGGGCCACAAGCCTCTAGTCTGATCTGCATGCAGAAGAGTGCACAACTTCTCAATCAAAACATAGAATCAATCGGGTTGGAAAAGACCTCCAGGCTCATGCAGTCCAACCTAACACCCAGCCCCACCCGAGCAACCAGACCATGGCACTAAGTGCCCCAGCCAGGCTTTGCTTCAACACCTCCAGGCATGGCAACTCCACCACCTCCCTGGGCAGCCCATTCCAATGCCAATCACTCTCTCTGTGAAGAACTTTCTCCTAACATCCAGCCTAGATCTCCCCTGGTACAACTTCACACTGTGTCCCCTTGTTCTGTTGCTGGTTGTCTGGCAGAAGAGCCCAACCCCACCTGGCTACAGCCTCCCTTCAGGTAGCTGTAGACAGCAATGAGCTCTGCCCTGAGCCTCCTCTTCTGCAGGCTGCACACCCCCAGCTCCCTCAGCCTCTCCTCACAGGGCTGTGCTCCAGGCTGTTTCTTCATCAGAGCAGAATAGAGAGGCAGGGGAATCTTTCTCAACCTACTCACCACAATCTAATACATCCCAGAATGGCATTGCCCATCCTGGCCTCAAGAGCACATTGCTGGCTCACAGTCAACCTCCCGTTAACTAGGGATCATTTCCCCCTTTTTACCTAAAGAACCCCCTCAGAAGCAGTCACTTCTATCTGTGAAAGGCAAAATTCCTCCCCTTCGCTCGATGGTCTCCAGAACATTGCACTTACCAGTCCAGAGTCCACAGCAACTGTTTCTCATGTATTGCATCTTCTTTTCCAGGTGACACACGTGGCCAAAATCCCTATGTAAGTGCTGTGGCATTGAATATCTTCACGGGGTGGTGTCACATTCTCTTTTAAAGGTAACCAGCAGCATGCTGGATGCAAAGAACAACTGGAAGCAGATAAGAAAGAGGGAGATGAGATGAACCAGTGAGTAAATACCATAGGGATTGTGTAGTGTGGGTGTTAGCTGGGAGAAGCCTAAAATGCACACTAAAATAGCAGCACCTTGGCTTGAAAAAATATTTCCTTGTCCATCTAGACTCAAATATCACTCAGCAGAGAACTTCTAGGGGTAAATGAGGATATAATCAATACAGATTTGGTGGCTCATTTTTGTCCTAAAGGCATAGCTCACTCCCCTCAACTATTTAATTAGCATCTGCCCAGCTTTAAGAATCCACCACAGGGTTTCTCTTCCCAGAGTCTCAGCCTGGGAGAGGCAGCTCCACAGAACACAGATCTTCCTCAGTGCAGCATCTGGCAACAGAATGGTAATTGATGCTGTATAAAAAATAGATTATCTGAGTGCCATTTTCCACCCTCCTCAGGAGGGGACCTTTTAATTGGTTGATAAGATCCCCCCTTTAGTCTGTCCTCAGAAAGGAATATATAAATCAGGCATCTGAAAGGTCAAGGGATTCCCAGGGGAGGATCTATAAAGAGCAGAAAGTTGATGCCACAGCCATCCTGCCACCTCCCCCCTAGGAGAGGCAGACAATCATAGAATCAACCAGGTTGGAAGAGACCTCCAAGATCATCCAGTCCAACCTATCCCCCAGCCCTATCCAGTCACCTAGACCATGGCACTAAGTGCCTCATCCAGGCTTTCCTTGAACACCTCCAGGGACGGTGAAATGCACAGGGCCAAATCTCACCTCTCATGGCCATGAAGCTCCTGGTGAGCAAACACTCCCCCAATGAACCTTTACCTCTGTCTAACCAGGAAATTCCCAGTGAATGGCACCATTCAGACAACAATTCCAGCTGTAGGTTTGCAGGGCAGGGGAGGTTGGGTTCCATCTACTGCAGCCATGCAGCCTCCCTTCTGATGGAGTCTGTGTGTGGTGGGAGACTCTCCTGACACTCTCCATCCTCCTAGCTGCTTCAGGAGAGACTGCTCTGTGCTGCCACTTGCTCTACCCTGAGAGATGTACTGACTTTGTGTTTCCTCTGCTGCTAGATCTTAATATGCAAAGAGAAGCTGCACAGAATGGTAGATTCATATGCTGCTTTGGGTTGGAAGTGACCTTTAAAGGTCACACAGTCCAACACCCCTGCAATAATCAGGGATATCTTTAACTAGATCAGGTTGCTCACAGCCTCATCCAACCTGAATTTGGATGTTCCCAGAGATGGAGCTTCCACCATCTCTCTGGGCATCCTGTTCCAGTGTTTCAGCATCCTCGCTGTGAAAACTTTCTTCCCTCTATGTAGTCTAAATCTCCCCTTTTACTTAAACCACTACTCCTTTTTCCTGTCACAACAGGCCCTGCTAAGGACTGTCTCCATCCTTCTTATAGACCCCCTTTAAGTACTGACAGCTCACAATAAAGTCTCCCTGGAAAATGCAGCTGTGGTTCACTGCCCAGCCACACAAAGGCACAGGTGTGGGCAGACAAACTAAATGACCAGCAGCTGGGCCACAGCAAGGATAAGGTAGGAAGAAATTAAAGGTGGGAAGTGAAAGAAAAGAAAACTGCTACCCTGCCCCAAAGACCAGAGTATTTCACTAACTCAAAGTAGCGTGAGGATGGGTTACAGATAATGATTTAACTAAGCAAAGCCAAAGCCTGGACACAATCATTTGCAACCAGCTGCCTCTGACCATGTGACTATATCATGATGGGTTAATGACAGCACCCAGGAGTAAGATCAATCCATGGGTTTTGGCTGAGGGGAAGGCAGGAGGGGAAGGCAGGAGGGGAAGGCAGGAGGGGAAGGCAGGAGGGGAAGGCAGGAGGGGAAGGCAGGAGGGGAAGGCAGGAGGGGAAGGCAGGAGGGGAAGGCAGGAGGGGAAGGCAGGAGGGGAAGGCAGGAGGGGAAGGCAGGAGGGGAAGGCAGGAGGGGAAGAAAGGAGGGGAGCATCTATTTGCCTTCATTTCCTGCATTGATGAAGTTGCCTCCAATACTTGCAATTCATCTCCTCTTGAGAAAGGAATTAATTAGCATCATAACAAATCTCCAAAGTTCCAAAGAAGAATAAAGGGATCTGGCACAAAGCAAGATTCCTGGCATGGAAATCAGCCCCTCAGCTAAGCAGCAGGGGTGAATGTACAGGCACATTAGTGTGAAACAGGGGGATGCACTTCTGTTTGCTGCTGGGAGAGTTTTGATGAATAAATCAAAATGCCTCTCCTCTCCAGAGGCTCCAGTAAGGCACCCAGCGTTCAAGGAGGACTGCTGCAGGCTAAGGGCTAGATTCAGCTCCCTGGAAAGCAACAGGAGCTTTGTCATGCAGGTTAAGTGGGATAGAGTTTAGGCACTGTGCTTCAAGAATACGTTGCCTTCTCCTCAGGACTAATTCAGTAGCCTCCATGCAAAACACAGATCTTGCTTCTGAGCCATCAGAGTATGTTGTGTTTTCAGTTAGACAAAAGTCTTTCACTTGTACTCTCAATTTCAGCTACCAGCACTGCTGCTAAACTATAATGTTCTTTGTGCTCAATTTATAGTGGCACCTTCATTACAGGATCACAGGACATTAGGGGATGGAAGGGACCCAAAGAGATCATTGAGTTTAACCCTCCTGCAAGAGCAGGACCATACAACCTAGCTCAGGTCACACAGGAATGCATCCAGACAGGACTTGAAAGGCTCCAGAGAAGGAGGCTCTACAACCTCTCTGGGCAGCCTGTGCCAGTGCTCTGGGACCCACACAGTAAAGAAGTTCCCCCTTGTGTTGAGGTGGAACTTGCTGTGCTGCAGCTTCCATCCATTGCTCCTTGTCCTATCCCAGGGAGCAGTGAGCAGAGCCTGTCCCCCCCTCCTGACCCCCAGCCCTCAGATAGTTATAAACATTTATTAAATCCCCTCTCAGTCTTCTCTTCTCCAGACTAAGCAGCCCCAAGTCCCTCAGCCTCTCCTCATCAGGCAGTGCTCCACTCCCCTAATCATCCTTATAGCTCTCCACTGGACTCTCTCCAGCACGTCCCTGTCCCTATTAAACTGGGCAAAAACTGAAGGCAGTACTCAAGATGAAGTTTCAGCAGGGCAGAGTAGAGGTTCAGGAGAACCTCCCTTGATCTGCTGGACACACTCTTCTTCACAGTATCACAGTATCATTAGGGTTGGAAGAGACCTCACAGATCATCAAGTCCAACCCTTTACCACAGAGCTCAAGGCTAGACCATGGCACCAAGTGCCATGTCCAACCTTGCCTTGAAGTGCCCCAGAGACGGCGACTCCACCACCTCCTCGGGCAGCCCATTCCAGTGTCCAATGACTCTCTCAGTGAAGAACTTTCTCCTCACCTCAAGCCTAAATCTCCCCTGCTTAATGCACCCCAGGATCCCCTTGGCCCTCTTGGCCACCAGGGCACATTGCAGTGCCATGGATAACTTGTATCTGGAGCCATGCTGAAAGAGGTTATCCTTCTTTCCTGTCAGACAGCACAGGCCACAGGGATGAAAGATGATGTAACAACAGATGAAGGCACTTCATCATGCTTCTGCTGTTTGAAAAAATTCAGAGGAGTAATAAAGTGACAGGCAGCAAGAGTCACAACCTGCCACACATCTCAACGCCACGGCAGGAGCAGGAGCACATTGTAAATCAGAGCAGGAGCCGACTGGGAGGTGGTATCTGAAGGACAAATGGCCATTGCTTCATCAGCCACCGACACTCAGGCAAGCTGTGGCTGCAGTGGGATGTGCCACTTGCAAAATGATGAGGCAGAGGTTGTCAAGCCTGCAGTGTAGTTCTTGCAGTTCTGTCTGTCTAAAATGAAATAGATGTTGGAGAGGAAGAATGAATTGGTGCATTAAAAAATAGTGACTGGCATCTGTCAGAGCAAGGGAGAGGATCCTGCCCCTTGGCTCTGCTCTCCTCAGAGCCCACCTGCAGGACTGTGTGCAGTTCTGGAGCCTCCAACACAAGGAGGACATGGAACTGTTGGAGCCAGTCCAGAGGAGGCCAACGACCTGAAGGGAGGCTGTAGCCAGGTGGGGTTGGTCTCTTCTGCCAGGCAACCAGCAAGAGAACAAGGGGACACAGTCTCAAGCTGTGCCAGGGCAGGTCTAGGCTGGATGTTGTTAGGAAGTTGTTGTCAGAGAGAGTGATTGGCATTGGAATGGGCTGCCCAGGGAGGTGGTCACCATCCCTGGATGTGTTCCAGAAAAGCCTGGCTGAGGTACTTAGTGCCATGGTCTGGTTGCTTGGGTAGGGCTGGGTGCTAGGTTGGACTGGATATCTTGGAGGTCTCTTCTAACTTGCTTGATTCTATAATACTCTGACATCCAGCAGAAAAAAGAAATGAGGGTGAGGAGGAGGAGAAGGAGAAGAAAAGGGGAAAAGAGTTCCCAGAATAAAAAGCAGAGAGGTGTGTCAAACAGTTTTGTCTGGAGCAGGATCAGGTGGCAGGAGGATGCTGCAGCTAAGAAAATACGCAGCCTTCCTCGCTGGCAGATGGGTCTGCATCACTGCAATTTGGTTGGGTCATGTTGGTACTCTGCAAGAAGTGCTGAGGCAAAACTCCCTCAGAGGTTAAATTATTTGGCACAGCAGAAATAAGGAGGAGAAAAAAATCAGGTTCAAAGTTACCTGCTGGAGAGTAATTTGATAGAGAGGAGTCAATCAGTAGGGAAAAACATGTCAATAAAGCTCTTGCTCATTTTTTTCTCAGGGTCTGGATGCTAGTCTCACTCTGCAGGGATTGCACAGGTAACCTGAGCAGGCTCATTTTAAGAAGGCTGGGAGCAGGCAGACTCCCAGCTGACTTCACCAGGACTGTTCTCTTCACATGGATTTTGAAGCTTAGCCCTGTAGCAGCTATAGACAAAACTCTGTTGAGCTGCAAGCTGCCTGGAAACCTGGCACAAGGAGATAGAAGAGCACCCAGAAACCAAACTTACCACAAGTCTCTGTTTTGAGAGTGGCAGATCTTTACAGGGCTTGTTTTAAGAGGATGCCTTTGAGCTGACATTGGCCAGGATACCAAACAACACAGGGAGCTACTATTCTACTTCTCATTTACCCACCCACAACTCATCAGCTGGTTTCATCAGGGTGAAGAAATGTCAAGAGCAGCCTCTTCCCCAGCCCAGGCAAGGAGCTGAACAGATTCCCTCATTAGCTTGGTGGCACTGTTAGCTGTCTTTTCATTCTTGCCCTCCATTTGTTGTCTGGGATATTACAATTCCCTCCAATCTTTCAACCACTTCCCCTTTGTTCACCTCGGTTTTGTATTTCCTTTTCTGCAAATACTCCAACAAATGAGCTCCCCAGCAGGAACAAAGGCATTTAAGGCTGATGCTGCTACCCTGCAGGAAAGTGGGGGTTGAGTTTATCACTGTGGATAGAGCTCAGACTCTATTCTCTATTTCCTGGACTAGAGTTTAGGTTTGCTTTGGTTTATTTTGCTGATAATGATTATTCAAAAAGCATTTCACAGCTTTGGTTCTGATTCATGTGAAATTGCTTTGGGCAGTGAGTGGCTGGAGAGCAGGCCTGAGGAGAGGGACTTGGGGGTGCTGGAGGATGAGAAGCTCAACATGATCTAGCAGTGTGCACTTGCAGCCCAGAAAGCCAACCAGAGCCTGGGCTGCATCTGGAGAAGTGTGGCCAGCAGAGCCAGGGAGGTGATTCACACCCTCTGCTGTGCTCTTGTGAGACCCCACCTGGAGTACTGCACCCAGTTCTGGAGTCCCCATTGCAAGAGGGATGTGGAGATGCTGGAGTGTGTCCAGAGAAGGGCCACAAGGGTGCTCAGAGGGCTGCAGCAGCTCTGCTGTGAGCACAGACTGAAAGAGTTGGGGCTGTGCAGGCTGCAGAAGAGGAGGCTCCCAGGTGACCTTCTTGTGGCCTTCCAGGATCTGAAGGGAGCCTTCATAAAAGCTGGGGAGGGACTTTTTAGGCTGTCAGGGAGTGACAGGAGTGGGGGGAATGGAGCAAAGCTGGAGGTGGGGAGAGTCAGCCTGGATGTGAGGAGGAAGTTGTTGAGCATGAGAGTGGTGAGAGGCTGGAATGGGCTGCCCAGGGAGGTGGTTGAGGCCCCATCCCTGGAGGTGTTTAAGGCCAGGCTGGCTGAGGCTGTGTGCAGCCTGCTCTAGGGTAGGGTGTCCCTGGGCATGCCAGGGGCTTGGAATTGGCTGCTCCTTGTGGTCCCTTCCAACCCTGACTGATTCTATGAAATCCTTGTGGTCCCTTCCAACCCTGACTGATTCTATGAGATCCTTGTGGTCCCTTCCAACCCTGACTGATTCTATGAGATCCTTGTGGTCCCTTCCAACCCTGACTGATTCTATGAAATCCTTGTGGTCCCTTCCAACCCTGACTGATTCTATGAAATCCTTGTGGTCCCTTCCAACCCTGACTGATTCTATGAGATCCTTATAGTCCCTTCCAAGCCTGACTGATTCTATGAGATCCTTGTGGTCCCTTCCAACCCTGACTGATTCTATGAGATCCTTGTGGTCCCTTCCAACCCTGACTGATTCTAGGAGATCCTTGTGGTCCCTTCCAAGCCTGACTGATTCTATGAGATCCTTATAGTCCCTTCCAACCCTGACTGATTCTATGAGATCCTTGTGGTCCCTTCCAACCCTGACTGATTCTATGAAATCCTTGTGGTCCCTTCCAACCCTGACTGATTCTATGAGATCCTTGTGGTCCCTTCCAACCCTGACTGATTCTATGGGATCCTTATGGTCCCTTCCAACCCTGTCTGATTCTATGAGATCCTTACGGTCCTTTCCAACCCTGACTGATTCTATGCTTTGTCAGAGGAAAATAAAAAGGTAGTGGTGGGTGGGAAACAGCAATTTTTTTCCTTTTGCATTAAAGAGAATAAAATACTTCTGCCTTTCAGCTGCACTGAGCTTTATATTTGCTTCAGTTTTATACAGCAGGTCTTTTAGAGCCTCACAAATTAAAACCACATTAATTTGATTTTAAAAAAAACCCTCTTTTTCTTTTTTTATCTTCATTTTTGTCTTCAATAAGGCAAAAATAAACTATTTCTGGCTGAAAGGATTTATCCTTTCCTATTCTTGTAACAGTTCTATGCCATTAATGGCTTGTAAGAGCTAGATTGAGCCAATGAGCTAATAGAAGTAAGCCATGTGATTGGCAAAGACAACTCTAATTAGAAAGACTTCCAACAAATTGACCACAGATGAGATAAAGGGCAGGATAAGTAAAAGTGCTATATAAATTACTTGCCATGAATTATCTGCCAGCTCAAGTAAACTGACAGTAATAGACCTAGGCAGCATATCCTGTCACCTTTCATTGCAGATCCTGATGTTTGTTCCAGGGAAATCAGTAGCAAAAATCCTGCTCTGCTTGCTAGGGAGAGACATAAGAAATTTAGCTTCTTCATACTCTTCTTGTTCAGCAGAGTACTTTGAGCATCAGAGGTGATTTTTCAGTCTCTGGTTGCAAAGTTCCCTTTTGTGCCTTGGATCCTATGCTCCTGAGGATTTTAGTGTGATCTGTAAGGCACCTAGATTGGGGTCCAGTAAACACATCAGCAGGCATGGGGCTAAGAGATAAAAACATCATCTCCAGAGGAATTTGCTTGCCTTTAAGGCATTGGCTTGGAAAAGTCCTCTCAGTCTGGAGAGGAGAAGGCTCTGAGGTGACCTTATTGTGGCCTTGCGGTATCTAAGGGGGCCTATAAGAAAGCTGGGGAGGGACTTTTTAGGCTGTCAGGTAGAAATAGGACTGGGGGGAATGGAACAAAGCTGGAAATGGGCAGATTCAGACTGTATGTTAGGAAGAAGTTCTTCAGCATGAGGGTGGTGAGAGGCTGGAAAGGGTTGCCCAAGAAGGTGGTTTAGGCTCCATCCATGGAGGTGTTTAGGGCCAGGCTGGATGAGGCTGTGGACAGCCTGATCTAGTGTGAGGTGTCCCTGCCCATGGCAGGGGGGCTGGAACTAGCTGTGGTCCCCTTCTAACCCTGACTGATTCTATGATATTTCTCCATTGACTTATCCAAGAAGAGAGATGCCCGCACCAGGAGCTTGGGTCTGGACTGGGAAGGGGCAGATCCAGCAAGGCCACCCTAGCATGTCTGCACTTGTGGGAGCAGCTCTGAAAGGCAACCTGTCTGCAAGGATCCCATTGGCAAGCTACTCCTGACTGCCAGAGGGTTGGGGCCTTTGAAAGAGTCTTCATCATTTTCCAGTGGTGCATGTTTAGGGAAACAGGGAAAAAAAAAAGGACAAGGCAGAGCCTTAAAACCACCAGGAGCCAATATCCAGGATGACATGGATCAATGTGTCCAGCCAGGGAGAAAAAGGCTTCACATCCTGCTCTAAGTTAAACTGCAAAGCAGGTGTGCCAGAAAAGGCAGGAATGAATCTAAAGGTCTGTTTCCAGGTCTTTGGTTTTCATGCTGCCAAGAACCTTTCCTGCACTGGACAGGGGTGTGTACAGCATGTTAAACAAGGCTTGTAGCAGCTCTCTGCAGGGCCTGTGTCAGACTGCATGATAAATCATCTCCAATCAAAGTATGGGATGCTAACCAGAGACGTCAGGCTTCCATCTAATTAGGCGCCTGGGAGCAGTGCTAAGCTGCTGGATGAACAGGGGATGGAGCTCTACGGCCAGTACCTCCACTTAGGACACATCCAGACCTCCCACCCGGTGTGGGTGTGACTCTGTGGGGCAGCACGGAGGTGGCTGGCAGAATTAGTGATGGAGGTGGTCTCGCTGGGGAGGGATGAACGGGACAAATGTACTGCCTACCCTGAATGCAGCGTACAGGGGAACAAAAATCACCTTGGAAGAAGGTCCCAGCAGCAGGAAGCTTGTATTTCTTCTAGTGACACGTCATGACATCATGCCTGAGTGTCGTGGCCCCACATCACTTCAGGATGAGGTAATCAGGTCAGCCGCAGAGTAAGGACCCTTTAAATCAGGCTGTTGGTGATGGAATGACAGCGGTGGGGAGAAGGTGCCACTCGCTGCCTCCAGAATGGATCTGCCACACAGCTGCAGGGCTTGGGAGGAACGAGGGGGAAAAGGAAAGGCACCAAACCCCAGGGGGTTGTAGTTTGTCCTTGCTTGGAGGCAGCCAGATGCTTAAGCATTTCAGCAAGAGAAGAGGAGATGGAGGAAGGGGAAGAGAAAGAAGCACCCTTTGGTTTTCATGGGGAGACGGACAGAAAGGAGAGAGGCCATCAGGTGTTAAACAAATTATCCTGCAGCACTCCCAGCACACAGGGCCAGCTGCACTGGGCAGAGATGCTCATTCACACAGCCTGCAGTATTGGGCAGATGAAAAGCTGCTCCCCCTGCTGCCCCAAGCGCCTCCTCAGGCTCTACCAGCAGCAGCAGCAGTGATGATTTAAGACCAGGGTGAATATCTGACCTCTAAGGTTAGTTGAGGCACTAAAACAAATTGCCACAGGAGGCTATGGAACAAGCAGGAATTTTTAACAACAGGTTCAGAATTCTGCCTGTGGCCAGAAGGATGGAACAGAAAAATAAAACAGACCTTGCAAAGTCCTTTTCTATGCAGCTTTTAACATTCTGTGGTTTAGAGAAGCACTATTGAGAGCCCTGAGCCTCATTCCACATATTTGCGGATGCCTGATCAGGAAAAAGGGCCAAAATATACTCCTTAAATATTAGGAAATCCTTTCTACTTGTTTTAACTCTCCTCATTTTAATCCTTTCTACTTATTTTAACTCTCTTCATCTTCATCTCAAATCACATTTTAGATGCCTTCCTCCTTCACAGATCCTAATATATGGTAGGGCAAGAGGCTCTGCCTTCACCAAGAGAGATGTTTCCAGTTGCAAAGGTTCATTGTGTCTGTGTCAGTCTCTCAGAGCAAAAATCCTGGCAATGGTCTCAACTGACTCTCTGCTTACACAGACCTGCAGAACCAGAATCACAGAATCAATCAGGTTGGAAAAGACCTCCAAGCTCAGCCACTCCAACCTAGCACCCAGCCGTGACAAACAACTAGACCATGGCACTAAGTGCCCCATCCAGGCTTTGCTTCAACACCTCCAGGGATGGTGACTCCACCACCTCCCTGGGCAGCCCATTCCAATGCCAATCACTCTCTCTGACAATAACTTCCTCCTAACATCCAGCCTAGACCTACCCTGGCACAGCTTGAGACTCTGTCCCCTTGTCCTGTTGCTGGGTGCCTGGCAGCAGAGCCCAACCCCACCTGGCTACAGCCTCCCTTCAGGTAGCTGTAGACAGCAATGAGCTTTGCCCTGAGCCTCCTCTGCTGCAGGCTGCACACCCCCAGCTCCCTCAGCCTCTCCTCACAGGGCTCTGCTCCAGGCCCCTCACCAGCTTTGTTGCCCTTCTCTGGACACCTTCCAGCACCTCAACATCTCTCTTGAATTGAGAAGCCCACAACTGGACACAGCACTCAAGGTGTGGCCTGAGCAGTGCTGAGCACAGGGGTGCAAGAATCTCCCTTGTCCTGCTGCCCACACTGCTCCTGAGCCAGCCCAGGATGCCATTGGCTCTGCTGCCCACCTGGGCACACTGCCCAGCTACTACCTACCAGCACCCCCCAGTCCCTCTCTGCCTGGCTGCTCTCAGCCACTCTGTCCCCTGCCTGCAGTGCTGCTTGGGGTTGTTGTGGCCAAAGTGTAGAACCCTGCACTTGGCCTTGTTAAGTAGCTCTGTCTCATCTGGGGACTGTCCTCTTCCAAATCCACCAGACACAAAGCTAAATCCTAGGAAAGGCTCTTGATGCCTCCACAAGGTTTGGAGTTGAGTACCTCTGTGCCAATCTGAACTTGTGAATTAAAAACAGTCTTGTTATCAGGACACCCCCTCAAGGCTCCAAAGCCTGCAGGTGAACTGCAAGCAAACCCACAGGGCAGTCTTTAATCATCTCAGAACTTATAACCTGCTCTTGTGAGTTTTGCAGAGGGGATGCATAGAATCACAGAATGGTTTAGGTTGAAAAGGACCTGAAAGCTCATCCAGTTCCCACCCCCCACCATAGGCAGGGACACTTCCCACTAGAACAGGTTGCTCAAGGCCTCATATAACCTTGTCCTGAACACCTCCCTGGGCAACCTGTGCCAGTGTCTCACCACCCTCACTGCAAACAACTTCTTCCTAACATCCAGTCTAAATCTCCCCTCTGCCAATTTAAGCCCATTCCTCTTTGTCCTGTCATTACAAGACCTTGTCAATAGTCCCTCCCCAGCCTTCCTGTAGCCCACTTCAGATACTGGAAGGCCACTCCATGGTCCCCTCTGTATTCCCCATCAGATACTGGAAGGCCACTCCATGGTCTCCTGGAAGCCTTCTCTTTTCCAGGCTGCAGAATCCTAACTCTCATAGCCTGTCCTCATCGCAGAGGTGCTCCAGCATGAAAGTCTGAGTGTGGCAGATCTGAAATAGTGTCAGATCAGAGCCCAGGAGCTGAGGTACAAATGTTTTCCCAGGTGCACCATCACTTTGGGTCTAAATCATTTTGCTGGCAAGGCTTCACTCTGCCATGGGTGCACTGGGAGCCTCTCTGGGCTGAGATGACAACGCATCAGTTACACCCTTTACCCCAATGAAGATAATGACATGACAAGCAAAATCAATTTTCATATGGTCTCTAAGCTGAAATTTACTTCCAGAGGTTAAAGACACAGGGCAATACCCTTCAATGGAGCTACACAATTTATAGCAGCTGAGAATCTATCCTTCAGAGCTCAACTGCTAAGGGCAGGCAGAAGTTCGTTTCGGAATCCAGTGCATGTTCAGCCAGGCTTAAAGCAAATGGGGACTGTTTTTCTTTCCAGGTGACAAGCAGATTGTAATAGCAAATCTACATTGCAGGTTTAGAAGAAAGGGAAGCAGCTGGATTCAGAAAGAAACTCATCAGAAGGCAGCTTCTGAAAGCATTGAATATTCTTTGCCATTCCCCCGATCGATTCTTAGTTCAGAAAGCAAGAAAACAGCAGACACTTCTAATAGCTGCTTTTGGAGTCACACTCTGCACAGCACCATGATTTGTGGGGCTTGCTTGAGTTCCTGGCAGTCACTGCAGATGAATCAGTGGTTTCTTTTTAGCATCTTCTGTGATAATAGTCTGGCAGCAAGCAGAAGTGCTGCTGTCATTGCAACTCAGCTTTGCAGGGTGCTGTCCTCTGTGGTAAAGTGGACGTTAAGATTCAAGACCCAAGAAAGTGCTGAGGTAGAGAGTATGTCCTAAAAATACCCATGCTGCAGATCCATTTTCCTCTTGCCAACACACTTTGCACTTTTTCTTTCTAGGTCTTCCTTTTTTTTTTTTTCATCTGAGATCAGCTTCACATTCTGAAGCACTTGGCCAAATGAGTAATGCCCTTTCCTTACTGCACATCCCTGCAGCTTGAACTCCCTGGAATCCCTTCTCAAAGTACACACTGCATAAGCACAGCCTAGCTCTGGGGCAGGAGAGGATGTGGAGATCACAGTATCACAAGGTTGGAAGAGACCTCACAGATCATCAAGTCCAACCCTTTACCACAGAGCTCAAGGCTAGACCATGGCACCAAGTGCCACGTCCAATGCTGCCTTGAACAGCTCCAGGGACGGCGACTCCACCACCTCCCCAGGCAGCCCATTCCAGTGTCCAATGACTCTCTCAGTGAAGAACTTTCTCCTCACCTCCAGCCTAAATTTCCCCTGGCATAGCTTGAGGCTGTGTCCTCTTGCTCTGGTGCTGGCCACCTGAGAGAATACAGCAACCTCCTCCTGGCCACAACCACCCTTCAGGTAGTTGTAGACAGCCTCCCTGTCAGCTCCATCAGGGTATTTTCAATCCAAACCTTGCTTTTCCTCCCCTCCCCCACCTACAAGAGGCAACCTCTGGCTTGCTACTGAAGTGCCTCAATCCAGGGAAATACATACATAAGGCTGGATGTTAGGAGGAAGTTCTTCCCAGAGAGAGTGATTTGCCATTGGAATGGGCTGCCCAGGGAGGTGGTGGAGGCACTGTCCCTGGAGGTGCTGAAGAAAAGACTGGATAAGGCATTTAGTGCCATGGTCTGGTTGACTGGATAGGGCTGGGTGCTAGGTTGGTCTGGATGATCTTGGAGGTCTCTTCCAACCTGGTTGATTCTATGATTCTATAATCCATACATACACTGCTCACCAGCAACTTTTCTATCAAACAGTCTCCCTGACACAACCTCCTCATTAATTAATAGCTGCACAGTTTGGACCATCAAGACACATCACAATATGACACTCCAAGTGCTGGCCAGGGACCTTTCCTTGGGAAAGCTGCCACTAATCTCTTGGGAAGGAGCTTAGATCAACCCTAACAATCAAGCCTCAATGAGTCTTCAACATCTAATGAAATCTGGCAAGACAAAAACAGAAGAAAGACCAAAAAGATAAATGAGGAGAGAGGGGGAAAAAAAAAGACCCCATCAAAACAACAAACCAAACTCCTTTGGAGTGCACAGGGGAGTTTTTCAAGGTCTCTGCAATAGGAGGCAAAAGCCTCTCACAAGCTCAGCTCAGCCTGACGCTATTGACAGCCAAATCTTTGCAGCAGATTTCTCTCAGCGTGAATTCCTGTCCCTGAAGTGTGCTTTAGCCCCTCTAAATGGCAAACAACAAAACACGTTAGCAGAGGAGTCACTTCAGTTCTTGAAGCCTACAGGCTTTATCTTAACACCTCCACATAAACACCAGCCAAGTCCTGCACAAACAAATCATCTAGAGAAGGGATTGGGAAAGGAACAAGCAGCAAAGTGCTACCCAGAGCCTGCTTTTCACCTCTCCCAACACTCAGCCACAGTAAATGGATGTTTCCCCAGGGCTGAGTAAGAAGGGTTGAGTTGGTGCTTTACAAACAGTGCCCCTCCACTTCTGGGATGTCCCAGGTTGAGGGTACAAAGGTTGGTAATACAATAGGACACATTCCCAGGCTAGCTCAGGTCTGACCATCGCCTAGAATCATAGAATCAGTCAAGGTTGGAAGGGAGCACAAGGAGCAGCCAGTTCCAACTACCCTGCCCTGGACAAGGACATCCTACCCTAGAGCAGGCTGCACACAGCCTCAGCCAGCCTGGCCTCAAACACCTCCAGCCATGGGGCCTCAACCACCTCCCTGGGCAACCCATTCCAGCCTCTCACCTCTCTCATGCTCAACAACTTCCTCCTCACATCCAGGCTGACTCTCCCCACCTCCAGCTTTGCTCCATTCCCCCCAGTCCTGTCACTCCCTGACAGCCTAAGCAGTCCCTCCCCAACTTTTTTGTAGCCTCCCTTCAGATGCTGGAAGGCCACAAGAAGGTCACCTGGGAGCCTGCTCTACTCCAGACTGCACAGCCCCAACTCTTTCAGTCTGTGCTCACAGCAGAGCTGTGAGGCTTTGGAAGGTGCAGTTGCTTTTACAGAGCTTTGTGCAGGACCTATTTACAGTTCTGAGGGATTGTGAGAGCACAGCTCACAGGAAGAAGGTTCAGAGATGGAAATGCACAAGAACAAACACAACCTACCTCTCAAACCTATCCTCTGCTCCCCTGCCAGGAAAAGCCACAGTGAAGTCAATAGTTTTCATTCAGCCAAGACCAACACTTCCAGAGAAGAGAATAAACCATTCCTTCCTAAGACATACCTTTAACTTGTGTGACAGTTTGGGTTGTTACCCCCAGCCCCCTCATACTTAAGAAAATCACCCAGACTGGACTCAGCCAAGTTGGAAATAGAATGAAGCTTTATATCTACAGCTTAGCACAAGATGCAAGCAGATATCTACAGTCTATACAGCTAGAGACAGAAATAGACAAGTTAAAAAGTGATTCAGAAACGTAACAAACCTCCCAGAAACCTGAGTCCCAGGAGGGGCTCCCAACCACCCTTCCACCTTCTTTCCACCCCTCTACCTTACCTCAGATTTTGCCTTATGTTCAAGGTGAGTTTGGAGGATGAGCCAGGGGAGTTAGGAAGCAGAAGGATTAGACAGGCAGGAGGTTAGAGAGAGAAGAGCAGCCCAAAGCCAGAGAGCAAACTCCCTTGTCTATGTGTTGTTTTGATCCATCTCAGCAAGTCTATGAGTGCAGTAGACATCACCATTGTTTCATTTCACAGCCTGTCATCTAATTCTTCTCACCAAAATACTCCAGCTAGGCTCAAACTAGCACACTTTGCCCTTCCCAGCAGCAAAACAACTGGAGTGTGTTAATGATGTACCTTCAGAACCTGAATGTCTTCCTTTAGCAGCAGTATCTGGTGTTTCAGCTGACACCTGGGGAGGGTTTCCTGCACAATTCCCTCTGCAAACCAAGTGCCAGCTACAGGTGTCAGGCATTTTTCCATGGTCTACCAGGGTATCAGAAGAAAGGCAGGCAAAGTCCCCATCCTTATCAGGGAACCAATCTACCTCTGCTCCTAATTTGGACCTCTAGTCCCTACCATAAAGATTAGAAAAGCTGCCACAAGTAGTAGAAAGCTCCAGGTCCCAGTGAACCAGCCCAAGGGTTTCCCCCTTAAGCAGAGTAGACACTACAGGTGGAAGCTGTGGAGTTCAAACTCAACCAAGAATGGCTGTTGCTCAGTCATCTGCTTTGGATCTTTCTGTAAGACCTCCTTAGGAGCTGACTGACAAAGAAGAAATGAAAGAACAAAGAAACTCCACAGCCTGACTAGCAGGGGAGAAGGCAAGAATGCAACAATTCTCCAAGGCTGATAAATCAAAATGATTTATCAAACTCCACTGCCAGGAGCTTTTAAAGTGTCACTTACCCTGAGAGCACTGCCATGGAACAGTGCTTTTGATTGGTGCTGCAATCAGAAGCAAGGAGAAAATCCAGGCTGGACCTTGCTGTTGGCTGAGGCCCAGCAGCCTTTGCCAGTTCATTTAGAAAAGCCCCAGGATGTTTTGTGGTGCAAGGTAAGAGCCAACACCTGCCTTGAATCACAGAATCAACCAGATTGGAAAAGAGCTCTGAGATCACTGAGTCCAGCCCAGCACCTAACCCTTCTAATTAACTAAACCATTGCACTAAGTGCATCATCCAGCCTTCTTTTAAATACCTCCAGGGATGGTGACTCCACCATCACCTCTGTGGCCTCCTCTGGACTCAACCCAACATTCTAGCACTTTCTATTCTGTGCTTAGAAACTGGCATGGTTGAGAGAGTTAATGCAGCTTTCATCTAAGTTTTATTTTCACTATAATGTCTCTATAGCTACCTAAAAAGAAGTAGTAATGAGGTTAGTATAGGCCTCTTTTTACAAGTAACTAACAACAGGACAAGAGGAAATGGAGGTGTTTAAGAGGAGGCTGGATGAGGCACTTAGTGCCATGGGTTAATTAGAAGGGTTAGGTGAAGGGTTGGACTCGATGACCTTAAAGGTCTTTTCCAACCTGGTTGATTCTGTGATTCTGTGTGTGCTTCTTCTGCTGGGGACAGCAGCACTGGAAGTAGGACTGGAGGTGAGGTCTCAGCAGAGCAAAGAGGCACAATCCCCTTTCCTGCTCTGCTGATCACACTCTCTGGCTGCAGCTTGGCACACACCTGCCTTCAAGGAAAGCTTGGATGAGGTACTTAGTGCCATGGTCTAGTTGACTGGATAGAGCTGGGTGCTAGGTTGGACTGGGTGATCTTGGAGGTCTCTTCCAACCTACTTGATTTTATTATTCACATCGTTTGAAGTTAAAGCACAGTGCTTTCTCACCATGACAAAAAAGAAAACAGAAAGACTTCGTGTGTAGCTCAAGTAACATGATTGCTTTCTGTTAATAGCCAAGGGGAGAGGGGAGCAGAGGAGAGGGGAGAAGTACTGGCAAAAGAAAAGGACCAGCAAGGAGAGAGACAAAGCTGGTACAAGAACACATAAACTGGCCACAAACTGGACTGCAGAAATTAGATTACAGAATTCCCCATCATTCATAGAGTCGCAGAATCAACCAGGTTGGAAGAGACCTACAAGCTCAGCCAGTCCAACCTAGCACCCAGCCCTAGCCAATCAACCAGACCATGGCAATAAGTGCCCCATCCAGGCTTGGCCTGAACACCTCCAGGGATGGTGACTCCACTACCTCCCTGGGCAGCCCATTCCAATGCCAATCACTCTCCCTGCCAACAACTTCCTCCTAACATCCAGCCTAGACCTCCCCTGGCACAACTTGAGACTGTGTCCTCTTGTTCTGTTGCTGCTTGCCTGAGAGAAGAGCCCAACCCCACCTGGCTACAGCCTCCCTTCAGGTAGTTGTAGGCAGCAATGAGCTCTGCCCTGAGCCTCCTCTTCTGCAGGCTGCACACCCCCAGCTCCCTCAGCCTCTCCTCATAGGGTTTGTGTTTCAGGCCCCTCAACAGCCTTGTTGCCCTTCTCTGGACACCTCCCAGTACCTCAACATCTCTCTTGAACTGAGGAGCCCAGAACTGGACACAGCACTCAAGGTGTGGCCTGAGCAGTGCTGAGTACAGGGGCAGAAGAACCTCCCTTGTCCTACTGGCCACACTGTTCGTGATACAGGCCAGGATGCTATTTGCTGTCTTGGCTACCTGGGCACATGGGATTTGGAAGGGCCATGTAGGACCTTCTGAGCTTCCATTCCCGAGTAATATATTCAAGCACTGTAGAGGATTAAAGCTCAGTTCTGCCATGGATGAGCCTGGCTCCACAGGTGAAGCTGTCAGCTGGCGAGGACAGAGCTTTTGCAAAACCCCATTGCATTGCAGCAAGAGCATGGAATAAAGTTCCTTGCCCTCTTCCCTTCCAGCCAGCTCTGTCTCAATCAGCACAAAGCTTCCACTCTCCTCTACATTAAGACACTAAGATTTTGCCAGGATAGTAAATAATGAATTGATTTCTCAGAGGACTTTTCATGCTTATGAAACTAAGGTTAATTCAACCCCAAATTAACACAGAAAAACTGGTGGTGCCTGGAGAGCTCTGGAGATTTATCTTTCAGAACCTCTTTCCAGCTCTTCATGAACTTGCACATCATTTCAAAAGAGCTGAAAAGCTGCTTGCTCACCCAATTGCCAGGCAGTTATCTTTATCCCAGAGATTTTTCCTCTGCCCTCCTTCAGCTTGCCTTAAAAAGTGGAACAAAATTGGAGCATTACAGTCTGCCATGGCTCCAAACCCTGCTCTTATGTCCAGATGACTTTGCCCACAGCATTGCAGGTAATCCCTATCTAAATTAAAAGGCAGGTGTGATACATGGATTTCCACCCACTCCTCCTTTTCTTCTGTGCTCCCAAGCTATGAATAAAGAGAGATTGCTGAACACAAGTAGATAATCCATAAATAATTCTTCTGCTCCTTGTTCTCTTCCAGATGTAGAGACCCATGTGCAGGTTCCTGTGCTTTTGAGCCTCCTGAGGGGATTGGATATGGTTGAGGGACAGGCTTGTCTTATGCTAAGTCTTATTTCAGCACTTAGACCTGTGCTGGCAGATTTCTTAGGCTGCAGACAAACTCCCTGATGAATTCCTCCATGTCTCTCTGTTCATTCTTCCTTTCATTTGCTTTGTCCAAGATGCTTATGCAAAATCACCCTCCTACTTCACAGCTCTTGCAGAAAGGAATACACAGAGCACTGGCTGCCACTGGCTCTCTTGGCTACCTGGGCACAGATCCGTAGTCTTCTTCAGGCAGTATGAGGAGAGTCAGCAAGCACACAAGTCATGGAATCATAGAATCACAGAATCAACCAGGTTGGAAGAGACCTCCAGCATCATCCAGTCCAACCTAGCACCCAGCCCTATCCAGTCAACCAGACCATGGCACTAAGTGCCCCCAGCCAGGCTTTTCTTGAACACCTCCAGGGATGGTGCCTCCACCACCTCCCTGGGCAGCCCATTCCAATGCCAATCACTCTCTCTGCCAACAACTTCCTCCTAACATCCAGCCTAGACCTACCCCAGCACAACTTGAGACTGTGTCCCCTTGTTCTATTGGTGGTTGCCTGGGAGAAGAGGCCACCCCCCACTTGACTGCAATGTCCCTTCAGGTAGTTGTAGACAGTAATAAGATCACCCCTGAGCCTCCTCTTCTCCAGGCTAAAAAATTCATTTGCATCTGTGGCTTTCCTTCTGACTGCAGCTTGCTAAGAGCAGCACTCACACCACCCCCAAATCCTCCAAAGGTTTTACCACTCTCCTTACTGCATGTGGAGGGCTTGTGAGGTCACACACACACACAAATCTGAATTCAGTGTGAGTGAATTTTACAGCTGAGCTCATTTGGGAGCACGCCAGCTGAGGGAAAGAAGATAAATCTCATTTTAAGATGTGTTTATTTGCAATCCTTCCACCTACACACACACACATTTGATTATTAATGTGGGTACCATAAACAGAGCTCTGTGCCTGCCTGCTTCTCTGGGAAGAAGCTGGGCAAAAAGGAAATGGCAAAACCTTTTCTAGAGTCCCTACTATGCTTATAAAATTACTATTCCAACTGTGAAATAATCCTTTGGCTACTCCTGGGTACCCCAGATAAAAATTGTGGGTGTCAACATTCCACCAGAAAGTGTCTAAGTGCTAATTTCTACGCAACATTAACACCAACAAATTGCCTTTGCTCATGCTTGAACCAGACCCACTGGTCTACGTCATCAGGGCACCTCCACCAAGCAGAGTCACTCTCCATCCTCAGCCTGGCCTTCCAGGCTGCCATGAGCAAGGGTAGCTGCCAACACTTGGCACCTGGTTGCTGCTGTTTATTAGTGGAAGTGTTTCATGCTGCATGAGTCAGCCCTCCTCAAAGCATGGATACACTGAGGTCAGGCCACACCTTGAGTGCTGTGTCCAGTTCTGGGCTGTTGGAAGGTGTCCAGAGAAGGGCAGTAAGGCTGGGGAGGGGCCTGGAACACAAACCCTATGAGGAGAGGCTGAGGGAGCTGGGGGTGTGCAGCCTGCAGAAGAGGAGGCTCAGGGCAGACCTCATTGCTCTCTACAACTACCTGAAGGGAGGCTGTAGCCAGGTGGGGGTTGGTCTCTTCTCCCAGGCAAGCAGCAACAGAACAAGGGGACAGAGTCTTAAGTTGTGCCAGAGAAGGTCTAGGCTGGATGTTAGGAGGAAGTTGTTGGCAGGGAGAGTGATTAGCATTGGAATGGGCTGCCCAGGGAGGTGGTGGAGACACCATCCCTGGAGGTGTTTGTTGCGGAGAGCAGGATTAATTCGTGGCCGAGTGGAGAATTTATCAAAAATAGATATTTTTTATTTTTACAAAACCCGCCCCCACAACTATATATACAAAGATTAATTTCGTTTGATAAACAGGTTGAGTTGCATGAGAATTCTACAAGGATACCATTAATAATCTGACTATATATATTTGGAAGTCAGTTTTTGGAAAAGGCCTCAGCTATTAATTAATAGCGGTTTCTTACTAAATTAAGCTAAGCCAAATAACTCACTCAGGCTGGCTCCTGCGGTCTGTCTTCCTCCTCCAGCGGCTGCAGGAGTCGTTAAGGGTCGTTAAGGGTCGTTAGGCAGACAAAGGTGTGTGCCTAACACCAAAGCAAGTCCTTAGTCTCTCTGCAGTCCAGGCACAGGGGAGTGAACGAACTCAGGCAGAGACATGCGTCCAGACAGGCAAAATCCAAAGCGGGAACCCCAAAGGCGGGAAGACCCCCAATAGTTATAACCTTGGCTAGACAAAGGGCAGAGTTACCACACCTTAGGCGCGAAAGCGCACGGCCAGTCCCAGCCTGGCTCCAGCGCGGGAACTCACAGGGCAGTCCCCGCCCCCCTTCGCGGCTGCAGGGCAAGCGAGGGGGGGGGAAACCAGGCGGCTTTTCCCCTTTCCCCCCGAAGTCCGGGCAGGAGAGGAATTTAGGGGTACAGGACTCCAGGACAGTGTTCAAGAAAAGCCTGGATGAGGCACTTAGTGCCATGGTCTGGTTGACTGGATAGGGCTGGGTGCTAGGTTGGAGTGGCTGACCTTGGAGGTCTCTTCCAACCTGGTTGATTCTATGATCTGGCACAGCACAAGCCAGCCTGATCAAGACTTGACTGCTGTATATCAAGTTAGAGCATTGCTTGCCTGTGAAAGCAATGATTTGAACCTAGTGAGAGGGTCTGGAGTGGGTGAACAACAGCTAGAGGTGTGCTCACAACCAGGCTGACACCTGACTCAGCCAGCACATCACCAGCTTTACACAGTGTGAGAAGAACTATCACTTGAGAAAATCAGGACGACATCTACTCAGAGTCTGACCTCCTTCTGCACTTTAGAAACCCCCAGGAGAGACCTCAGCTGCAGTTTAAGGGACCTAATTACCGTGGAGACTCCTGGGTGAGTCTGTGAGAAGCAAGAAAAGACACAGGTTCCTTTCCTTCCTGAGGCTGAAATGAAGCAAGCACAGAGCAGCTGAATCTGAAGAGAACAATAACAGCAAAACTTTTCCAAGGGTGCATTTTCAAACTCCTTCTACAGCCCAGTAAATAAACAACATTTTGTGCCTTGCAGCATTTCTGCTTCACCACTGTATTCTGAGAACTAAATTAGCCTTTTTTTCTTGATGTGAGACTTAAAGCAAGAGAAGTGGAACACAGAAAGGTAAGCAAGAGGGAGGAAAACTGAAGCCACTTAGTGCATCAACAAGAATCTGAGATCTCTATTTCTTCATCAAACTAGTGATACATCATTTTGCAATTAATTCTGAGAGCTAAAACCATTAAGCATTGATTGCAATTAGCCATGAGGTGTTCTCTTTGCTTAAGATGATTGGCTAGGGCTGGGTGCTAGCTTGGCCTGGATGAGCTTGGAGGTCTCTTCCAACCTGGTTGATTCTATGATCTGGGTGGTGGCTGAAATAATGTTTTGTCCTGAGTGTGTGTTAGGGCAGGTGTGTAATTCAAGCTACAAATATGAACTTTATGCCTTGCAGTTTCAAAAGGCTTAGGCCAGGCCTCAGGTGCTGTAAATCCCCAGAGCTTCATTGACTTTTGCACCACGGAAAGAGCCTGCATCTATTTTCTGCTCACCATGACTACAGCAAATTACCAAGCAGCCCCTTGGCATGAGGTGAATAATTACATAATTAGCAGTGATTTAGACAGATGGATCCTGTGTGTGGATGTGTGTTTAATGAGAGGAAGCACTGGAGGAAAGGGATCTGATTTGAATTCAGTCTTCCTCAGCTATTCTGCAAGGGTAAAACTCATCTTGACAGCAGTGTTAGAAGAATCAGAGAACCATGGAATCAGCCAGGTTGGAAGAGACCTCCAAGCTCAGCCAGTCCAACCTAGCACCCAGCCCTAGACAATCAACCAGACCATGGCACTAAGTGCCCCAGCCAGGCTTGGCTTCAACATCTCCAGGAATGGTGACTCCACCATCTCCCTGGGCAGCTCATTCCAATGCCAATCACTCTCCCTGCCAACAACTTCCTAACAACATCCAGCCTAGACCTCCCCTGGCACACCTTGAGACAGCTGCTTGTCTGGCAGAAGAGACCAACCCCACCTGGCTACAGCCTCCCTTCAGGTAGTTGTAGACAGCAATGAGCTCTGCCCTGAGCCTCCTCTGCTGCAGGCTGCACACCCCCAGCTCCCTCAGCCTCTCCTCACAGGGCTCTGCTCCAGGCCCCTCACCAGCTTTGTTGCCCTTCTCTGGACACCTTCCAACACCTCAACATCTCTCTTGAACTGAGGAGCCCAGAACTGGACACAGCACTCAAGGTGTGGCCTGAGCAGTGTTGAGCACAGGGGCAGAAGAACCTCCCTTGTCCTGCTGGCCACACTGTTCCTGAGCCAGCCCAGGGTGCCATTGGCTGTCTTGACCACCTGGGCACACTGCCCAGCTACTACCTACCAGCACCTCCAGGTCCCTTTCTTCCTGGCTGCTCTCAGCCACTGTCCCCAGCCTGTAGTGCTGCTTGGGGTTGTGGCCAAAGTGTAGAACCCTGCACTTGGCCTTGTTCAATCTCATCCCATTGGCCTCTGCCCACCCATCCAGCCTGGCCAGGTCCCTCTGCAGGGCTCTCCTACCTTCCAACAGATCCACACCTGCTCCTAGCTTGCTGTCATCTGCAAACTTACTGATGCAGGACTCAATCCCCTCGTCCAGATCATCAATAAAGATATTGAACAGGTCTGTGCCCAGCACTGATCCTTGGAGCACACCACCAGTGACTGGATGCAGCACTATTCGCCACCACTCTCTGGGCTCTGCCATCCAGCCAGTTCCTGACCCAGCACAGTGTGAATCTGTCTAAGCCATTCACATGGACCTGCTCTTTGAGGGCCAGCAGGGGATTAAAGCAGGTGAAGAAACCCATCAGAAGTTTCCACATTAGTGGCTCAAGTGCTCAGATGCCTCGTTCCTGCTGGTTGCAGTTTTCCCAGGGCAGTTGTTCTCATTATAAACAGTTGACTTAGAAACACTGCAGAAGATTTCAAATGAAGCATTCCTGCCCTTGTCCCCTGCTGCTCTCCTCCCAAAACACAGAGATGCTTAAACCAAACCAGATGTGCTGCATGAGGCTGCTCTCTGATAAAATCCTCAGAGGGCTCTGGCTCTCCCAGCCTGTCCTCAAGCATCACAAGTGGTCAATTCGTTTCCATAAGTCATTATGCAAAACAGCCTGACAGGCCAGGGTGCTAGGGAGATGATTGCCCTTCTCTAATGTGACTTTCACACCCTCCTGATGATATACAGCTTTAATAAACAGCCTAAGAAGAAAGTTCAGCTGAGCTGGGCATGTGGAGCACAACTCAATCCCGTTCTCCCCTCGGGCATTAATTTAAAACACATCCCAGGATGCTGATAGCCATCCAAGTGTGCTGAGAGCTGCTGAAATCACACACAAGTTCCTGCACGGGGAGGTCATAAACAGGCAATGTCATTTTGCATAAAGATTCCCAGGGGAGCCTCGTTTCCAGCACAAAGGTGCATTGGACTGGGTTGATATTAAGACACAAGGTAATATTAATTGGTTCTCTAGTAGTGCTTTAAACCACTTCAACTTTGAGATAAGCATTTTTCCTGCTGTATTTTACATCCCAGGGAGTCCCAAGTGGCCCAAAAGGTCTCCAACACAGCACAGACACTCTGATTCTCAAGGTGTTAGCAGGCAGCACCAGATTCAAAACACCACTGCTAGCACACTCATATTCTCCTGAGGCTTGACCAGTCTTCAGCAGAAGCTAAAACTACCTTCTGGCTCTTCACAGACCTTTTAAAAGCCCTAGGAAACATAACTAATACATTACAACTATGCTCAAACTACCCACGTGAGCCCAAGCACCACAAGGGCAGGAGGAGAAGCTGGATATGAGAGAGGGAAGGAGGTGCCAGGTAAGCAGAGAAGAAAGCAGCATAAATTAAGTCCAATATCTGCTTGCAATTGCTCAAATTATTTGAGCTGCCCTTTGCTGAAATCTACTGTTTATTGCAGTCCTCCTCTCCATCACTTCATCATCCAACCTTAATATTGTTAAGTTCTCCACTCAGTGTCTGATCAGGTACAAAGACCTCCAGGACAAAACACAAGCCAGGCATGCACAACAAGGTTTCTCCTCCCCCTCCAGCACCCTTCCCTCTACAACCAGCCATGCAGAAGGTTTCCATTTGTCAGAGCCATGCAAATCCCTCATCAAAATTCAGCCAAATGGTGTTTGCAAAGTGAGGACCCTCCTTTGGGTCATTATTATGTAAGGAAATAAATTGGAAAGCCAGGATGAAAAGACCCAAGGTGAACAGTCACACAAAGGGGAGGCTGCAGAGAGCCCACTGCAGCCATGTGCTTCACGTTCATCCTCAGGGATTCAGGGAACTGAAAGCTCCTCATTCCAAACACCCACAGCTCCCTTGAGGAGAACAGCTTAAGAGCTTCCCACAGAGAGAAGAGAAGGAAATAGTTCCATGAGAGAGGAGCTGTGTGCCCAGGCAGCCAAGAATGCCAGTGGCAGCCTGGCTTGGATTAAAAGTGCTGTGGCCAGCAGGAGCAGGGAGGTGATTGTGTCCTTGGACTCAGCTCTGGTGAGGGCACAGCTCAAGTGTTGTGTTCAGTTTTGGGCACTGCAATACAAGAGAGAAGTAGAGGTGCTGGAGAGGGTCCAGAGGAGGGCAATGAAGCTGGGGAAGGGCCTGGAGAATAAATCTGATGGGGAGTGCCTGAGGGAGCTGGGGATGGTTGGTGTGAGGAAGAGGAGGCTGAGGGCAGACCTTATTGCTGTGTATAAGTACATGAAGGGACATTGTGGAGAGGCTGCTGCTGGGCTTTTCTGATAGGGAATTGAAGACAGAACAAGGGGGAATGGCCTCAAGCTGAGGCTGGGGAGGGTTAGATTGGACATCAGGAAAAAGTTTTTCAGAGAGAAGCCTGTTCAGAGAGTGGAATGAGCTGCCCAGGGAGCTGGTGCAGTCAGCCAGCCTGGATGTGTTTAGGGGTGCTTTAGCTGTGGTGCTTAGGGCTGTGGTTTAAGGTGACTCTTGTAGAGTAGGGTTCTAGGTTTCTAGGTTGGACTTGCTGCTCCTGAGGGGCTTTGCCAACCTCCAGGTTTCTTGTGGCCTTCCAGTCTCTGAAGGGGACAAAAAAGCTGGGGAGGGACTTTTTTTAGGCTCTCAGGGAGTGACAGGACTAGGGGAAAGGGAGCAAAGCTGGAGGTGGGGAGAGTCAGAGTGGAGGTGAGGAGGAAGTTGTTGAGCAGGAGAGTGGTGAGAGGCTGGAATGGGTTGCCCAGGGAGGTGGTTGAGGCCCCATGGCTGGAGGTGTTTAAGGCCAGGCTGGCTGAGGCTGTGTGCAGCCTGCTCTAGGGTAGGGTGTCCCTGGGCACGTCAGGGAGGTTGGAACTGGGTGATCCTTGTGCTCCCTTCCAACCCTGACTGATTCTATGATTCTAAGTCACAGATGCTCAAGCTGAGGGGTACAGAGAGTTAAGATTACAAAGCAAACCCATGCTGTTTCTAATGACAGTGTTTGTTTCAGGTCCCATTGTACTGAGCCACCAAATGTGCAACTGAAAGATTTTCCAAGAAATTAATTATTCCTTTGGATTTTGTTGGCTCTCAAAATTAAAAGCTTGAATTCTTTTGGAAGACTCTGCAGTCTAGTGGGGGGAGGGAAGTAAAAAGTTCAACTAAAATTCACTTAGACCCCCAAAAAACAGACTTATTCTCCTGAGTCTCCTTTGAAAGGGCATCCTGACATTTATGAGGCCAAGTTTTCAGAGATGTGAATGCCATTACTTGTTTTCTGCAGCTCTGAGATCTCCCAGTCCTGAGGAACAGCAGAAGGTGCTGCACAAAACATGGGGCAGAGCAGAGACTGGAGAGAGCAGTACAGATGACAACCAGACAAAGAGACAGAGGAGAAGAAAGAAGGGGAGAAGATAAGGGACTGTAGGCACCACAGGCTTGCATGGCAGCTCACCAGCTCAGGCTCCAAATCTCAAGCCCAATAAAGTGGAAATTATGACATTATCTTTGCTATTTGAAAGAGCCAGGAAGCTAAATAAGGATGAAAAATCCACCAGGGAGGGGAAAAGAGCCACAAGCCAAGTGATGGTAATTGTTCTATATGGTTTTGGTCTTCCTTGTGGCACAGAGGGCACAGAATAGAGCCAGCTGATCAAGGGGTCTGAGCTTCACACCTTGGGGTTTTATTTTCCTTGAGAAGGTTGAGATGGGGGGGGAAAAGTGGGCTGGGAGCAAAGCTCCCTTATCTCTCAGCCCTCCCTCTTTTCACTCCCCTGTCCTGAGACTGTGTGGGGACATTTCTATCCAAAAATACACACACACATCAGAAGGAAAAAGGTCCTGAGGATCCAATATCATTCATCAAAGAGACAGCCCATGCTCCTTCTGATGACAATGGTGCTAATCTTATCCCCTGGCTGCTGCCCAGAGCTGACATCATGCTTAGAAATGTGTGCTTCTTTTAGAGGCTATTTGCTGCAGGAGGGGAAGGGGGAGAGATGGGAAGGCAGGAAAGTGGCTGGATTTGTGGGCACCACAGACCGGATCCTTGGTCTGTTGCAGTCCATTTGCTCTGTGTCGCTTAAGATCCGTCAATACAGATCGAGCAGAGCAAAAGGATCCACGAGCAGAGGACCTGCCTGAAAAGAGATGATTGTATCAGGTGACAGGAGAGGCAATGGCCTGAAATGGTGCTAGGGCAGGTTTAGATTGGAGAGTAGGAAAAATGTCTTTATTAAAAGAGGGGTCAGACATTGGAAGGAGCTGCCCAGGGAGGTGGTGTGGAGTCACCACCCCTGGAGGTGCTCAAGAATTGTGTGGACAGGGCACTTTAGGACATGGCTTAATGGCCGTAGTGGGCTTGAGTTGACAGCATGACACTATGATCTTAATCATAGAATCAACCAGGTTGGAGGAGACCCCCAAGATCATCCAAATCCAACCTATCCCCCAGCCCTATCCAGTCAACTATCACAGTATCACCAAGGTTGGAAAAGACCTCACAGATCATCAAGTCCAACCCTTCACCACAGAGCTCAAGGCCAGACCATGGCACCAAGTGCCACGTCCAATCCTGCCTTGAACAGCCCCAGGGATGGCGACTCCACCACCTCCCCGGGCAGCCCATTCCAGTGTCCAATGACTCTCTCAGTGAAGAACTTTCTCCTCACCTCCAGCCTAAATTTCCCCTGGCACAGCCTGAGGCTGTGTCCTCTCGTTCTGGTGCTGGCCACCTGAGAGAAGAGAGCAACCTCCTCCTGGCCACAACCTCCCCTCAGGTAGTTGTAGACAGCAATAAGGTCTCCCCTGAGCCTCCTCTTCTCCAGGCTAACCAATCCCAGCTCCCTCAGCCTCTCCTCGTAGGGCACGGCACTAAGTGCCTCATCCAGGCTTTTCTTGAACACCTCCAGGGACAGCGACTCCACCACCTCCCCGGGCAGCCCATTCCAATGCCAATCACTCTCTCTGGGAAGCATCTCCTAATATCCAGCCTAGAGCTCCTCTGGCACAACTTGAGACTGTGCTCTTGAAGCATCACCACGGTAAAAATAAGTGGTTGACTTCTGGAGCGCCGTTGATCTGCATGAACTTCAGTCTAAATTAAGAACACTCCCATCAGAAATCCCAAATGCAGACATGCTGTACTTATGCAAAGCAGAACCAGATTCCTAATGGGAAAATTACTTCAGCATCTTACCAGGTTAATCTATACCACTATAAAACCTTCCTGCCAAACATAGGCCCCTCATCCAGATCTGTGTTGGAGGCAGCACAGTCAAACCAGTTGTTAACTTAGCAGCCAGCTCCCAAAACACTTAAACCACTTATCAAAAGCTAATTTCAGAGCACCCAGATCCCTCCTGGCTCCAGCAAGGGGCTGTCTTAGAGCAGATGAGGAGGAGCTGCCACCCAGCCCTCTCCAGGGATGAAAGATGCAGAGACACCCACTTCAGTCACTGTCCACACTAAGGCAAGCACAGCACTGCCCCTCCAGAGAGCATGAGAAAAACCCAATCCTTTTAGAATCACAGAATCATAGAATCAACCAGGTTGGAAGAGACCTCCAAGCTCATCCAATCCAACCTAGCACCCAGCCCCATCCACTCAACCAGACCATGGCACTGAGTGCCTCATCCAGGCTTTGCTTCAACACCTCCAGGGACGGCAACTCCACCACCTCCCTGGGCAGCCCATTCCAATGCCAATCACTCTCTCTGACAACAACTTCCTCCTAACACCCAGCCTAGACCTGCCCTGGCACAGCTTGAGACTGTGTCCCCTTGTTCTGTTGCTGGTTGCCTGTGAGAAGAGACCAACCCCCACTTGGCTACAATGTTCCTTCAATGAGGTCACCCCTGAGCCTCCTCTTCTCTAGGCTGCACAACCCCAGCTCCCTCAGTCTCTCCTCGCAGGGTTTATCTTCTAGGTCTTGTAGCTAAGCAGATTAAAAAAAGCTGATGAGAAGCAAAGACAAGGTGAACAGGACAGAACAGCACCAAAAAAGAGACTCCATGCCCTAACTCTAGGACTCACCAGTCTCTTCCTGCTCACCATCTCCACCAGTATGCAATGCATGAGGAGATGCTGAGCACACAAAATAGAATTCACCTTGATAATTCCTTCACAGAGGGGCAATACAGAATCAGAATCAACCAGATTGGAAAAGACCTCCAAAATCATCCAGTCCAACCTAGCACCCAGCCCTGTCCAATCAACTAGATCATGGCACTGTGCTGAGGTTCCTTCTTTTAGGAGGGGTGTTTTTTCTTTAGGGGGAGTGTTTTCCACAATGAATTTCATTGGAAAAGCAGAATGAAAGGATGTGAGTGAGCCAACTTCTTTAGTTGCAGCTCTGGCAAGATTAATAGCTTGCCTCATTGTCCTAGGCTCCACAATGAGAAATGGGGCTGGATAAACTCTGGCTTATTGCCTTATCCCCTCTTTTGCCTTCTTGCCTTTCAGAACAGCTTTGCCTGGCTTTGTCCAAAGAGACTGATATGACATGTAAAAATTACTTTTTGATATCTTTGAATGCTTTTTGTGCTACTTTTCAAACCTGGCTTAAAAGTAGGGCAGATTCCTTGTTAAATGTATGTATATATAAAATCCATTCTTCAAAGAACAGAAACCTATCCCTGAATCCAGGCTGTTTTCAGTAGGCAGGTTGCAGAAGGCCACTGCAACACACACACAAAAATCTCCTTAGAACACTAATCTGTGCCTAGCAATTCCATGAGATAAAAATTTGATAACACACTGGCTGGCTGTGATTGCTTGGGGAAAAACTTCTCCTTCATAATAATCTTATTATAGGCTACTAGAGCTATTTTTGTGCCTATTCTTCATGCAGAGCAATTTATTTTTTTATGGCTAGTAAAGGGAAATAAATTTCTGGGAAATGGCTCCTCAGTGCTTTGGGGTCTCTGTAGCTCATTTTGCATTTATAGATAAGCAAAAGGTCAATTGAATGTTATGTTTTTTACTGCATGGCCTGCTAAGTCTTCATCTAACAGCAAGAAACGATGCAACTGCTCTACTGGTCCCTTCCAGGAGCCTTTCTTGAGGGGAGCCTTCTCTTTTGTGAGGTTGAAGCAAGACATGGAAGAACAGTCACTTGTCACAGGGCATTTGTCTTGCTTGTGAGGTTTAATAGAGTGCACAAGATTAAATGTAAGTGGACATGGCTGTTGTGAAAGCCATCTGATAAGAAACACGGAGACCCTGTAGCGTTCCCATCAGTTCTCATTACACACAGGTACACCCAATGACATTCATTTACTAGGTAGTGCTCACTGGAGTTGCCATCCCTGCTCAGAAGATGCAACACATCAGAAAGCATATTCCACTCTCACCTATGTTAGATGTGAAGCTTAGAGCCTTACAGCTCCATTTTACCTGCCAAGAGTCACCCTACTGAATCACACTGTGCTCTCTTCCCACTTTGCCTTTGCCCACGCTGCACTTGGGGGAGCAGGAGCCATGACCTCAACTGATCTTTAAGAGAAAGGATTAATGTGGAAGTAGTCACTGCAGCAAGTGGCTGCAAAACCTCACAGCATGGTACTGCACTTGCTGGGCAAAGAAAGGCAGCCATCAACACATGCTGTGCAGAAAGAGCTGTGCCTGTGAACACCTAGCAGCACGTTCTTGACATTTGGAGAGCGTTCTCAGGCACGATGCCGTGCAGAGGGCAGCGAGTGCCAGAGCCTGGTATTTACCAGCAGAATTGTGCTTTCTTCGTGGGCAGAAAACAGAAAGACCTGCTGAGCAGATCCAAGGAGTTGTTTATTACCCATGCACAATTCTCATTCCACTTCCATCCTATCTTCCTTTCAGGAATCCTTGCTATGAGCCCTGTCCTCTGCCCTTAGGCTCTCTTCTCTAATTTAGAGTTGCCTCATCCTTTTCATGCCCCAGCACCCACGGTCTGAAGGAGAAGGGCAGAGCCTATTAGTATTCACTGAATTCACTGATCCAGTGTTTGTCCAAGCCCAGCTGGAGAAACAGTGCAGACAAAAAGGTCTCAGATATTTTTGGAGAGCTGATAAACCCATCAGGGCGTATTTGCTTTATGATCTGGTTGCGGTGCTGAATTAAAAAGCCCCAGCTAGCTCTTTCAGAAGTTCTGCCAGTTTGACAAATGCAATGATTCTCTTGTTAATAAAGCAGTTTGAGGAAGACAAGCCTTGTGCTTCCACCTTTGCTCTGATAGATTTGACCTGAGTGCTCCTGGGTCTAGAGAGACCCAGGGAAAGCAAATGAACTATGACTGAGCCTCCCCTTCTGAACAAATCCCACCCTAAGCTCACTTTAGATGTCATTAAATATCACTACAGGGTATTTAAAGCCAACCTGAGAGGGCATTACTCAAAGAGCTTTTTGAGCAGGAATTCTGCCCTCAGATGTGTTTTCATTTGTGTGGGTATTGTACACATGGCTCAGCATTTGCACCTTTCCTGCTCTCCTTGCTCATTTAGGGTTTGATATCTGAATTATGTGCCAGCCACACCATCGAATCGAGCTCTTAGAAATAACCTTTTCCTCATCCACTGAAGCAGTTACAATTCCCTGACATAACTCATCTAATCACCACCTCAATGAGCAGGGCTTAATACAAATGCATGTACTGAGCACCTGCTACATGTACTCTTCATTTATCTTACATGGCTTTATATTAAAACCTTGCCTAGACCTCTGATACATTATAGATGACTGCATCAGGCTGTACATGGTGTAAATTAGGACCAGCCACTCAAAGGGTATTACAATTATCTCCTCACCAATACATAGCTTTAATTAAGCTACTGCCACCTTGGGAGATTAACTCCTCTCCTATGAGAAGAGATTGAGGGAGTTGGGGCTGTTCAGTCTGGAGAAGAGAAGGCTCCCAGGTGACCTTATTGTATCTTAAGGGGGCTCCCAGGTGAGAAGAGATTGAGGGAGTTGGGGCTGTTCAGTCTGGAGAAGAGAAGGCTCCCAGGTGACCTTATTGTATCTTAAGGGGGCTACACAAAGCTGGGGAGGGACTTTTTAGGCTGTTAGGTAAGTGATAGGACTGGGGGGAGTGGAACAAAGCTGGAAATGGGCAGATTCAGAGTGGATGTTTGGAAGAAGTTCTTCAGCATGAGAGTGGAGAGAGCCTGGAACAGGTTGCCCAGAGAGGTGGTGGAAGCCTCGTCCTTGGAGGTGTTTAAGGCCAGGCTGGATGAGGCTCTAGACAGACTGATCTAGGGTACGGTATCCCTGCCCATGGCAGGGGGGTTGGAACTGGCTGATCCTTGTGGTCCTTTTCAACCCTGACTGATTCTATGATTTAACAATCAAATCCTAGCCCATATATGGCAGGGACATGAACTGCAAAGCCCTGATTATTTTGGCACCCTCAGAGAGCTCAAGCTGTGAAAACGAAGCAGCCTTGGAAGAGCTCGTTGTAGTGGGTGACTCTCTTAGCTGCCAACACAACTGAACATGTTTGCACTGCAGTCAAGAAACACCTCAAGACAAGTGTGAAGTTTTTAGCAGGAGGAGAGCAAACAGTTCACTGTTGACTTGTCTAACTTAACTGTGTTTCACACAAGAGGTAACTGGAAGTTCAGACTTGATTTTTTCCCTCTTTGTCTCTTTGTTTCAAAGATAGTCTATAAGTGACAGAGTTGAGCTCTTCTAATCTCTGAAGGTTTGTTGGTTTGGGGTTTTTTTCCCCCCATACACCTTATATTCTGCTGCTAAATTTATCAGGTATTTATGTCCTAAAGGAACAAAAATGGTTGTGGTTTAATGGCCTTGGTTTTCCAGCTCCCACCACTGAGGGAATCACAGAAGGATTTAGGTTGGAAGGGACCTCAAAGCTCATTTAGTTCCAGCCCCCGTCATAGGCAGAGACACCTCCCACTAGAACAGGCTGCTCAAGACCTCATCCAACCTGGTCCTGAACACCTCCAGGGGAGGAGCATCCACAACCTCCCTGGGCAACCTGTGCCAGTGTCTCACCACCTTCACTGCAAAGAACCCTTTCCTAACATCTAGTTTGAATTTCCCCTCTACCAGTTTAAACCCATTCCTCCTTGTCCTGTCATTACAAGACCTTGTCTATACTCCCTTCCCCAGCCTTCCTGTAGGCCCCCTTCAGATTCTGACAGGTTACTAAAGGGTCTCTTCAAAGCCTTCTCTTCTCCAGGCTGAAGAGCCCAAACTCTCATAGCAGAGGTAGCTCACTCCTCTTTCCAACCCCAAGGCTCTGTTTCCCACAGGCTCTCTGATAAGCACTCACAGGTGCCTGTCAGTCATGCCAACCAGTCAGAAGAACATCTACAAACTCAACCTGAGAGGGCACACCTCATGGCACTGCCCAACAAAGTAAACTTGGAGTACAGCTTTACCCCCAGCAAGCAGATTAACTCTGCATTTCATCCTGAATGCAGCATGCTCGCTGCCCAGCCCTACCTCTCCCTTTCCCCCATTCCATCCCCCCCCCCCCCCCCCCCCCCCAGCTGACAGCCAATAAACCCTTTTCTTTAACGATGGGTTTCATCTCACAAAGCTGCACTGAAAGGATGGGGAGAAAACGTGATGCAAATACTATGGCCATGCCCTTTATTAACTGTGGAAACTTACTGGGCATAAAAATCCATCAAAGCTCTCCCTCTCAGGGTAATGGACTAAGGAAAGCTCACAGATGGAGAGAAAATAAAGCCACCTCAAGTGATGCAGACAGCTACCACTTCAAGATTCACCGTGGGTTGTGCGCATCGGTGCTCAAACCAGGACACAGCAAACTGAAGCAACAGGCTGGCTCCTCCTGCAGTGGTTCTGCCCCTTTGCTCTGCTGAGACCCCACCTCAAATATAGCTTGGACTGCATGATCTTGGAGGTCTCTTCCAACATGGTTCACAGGATCACAGGACGTTAGGGGTTGGAAGGGACCCAAGGAGATCATGGAGTCCAACCCCCCTGGCAGAACAGGACAATCCTATCTAAAACAGATCACACAGGAACACATCCAGACAGGCCTTGAAAGGTTCCAGAGAAGGAGACTCCATAACCTCTCTGGGAATCCTATAGTTGACTCTATGAAATGTTGCCTCCAGTTCTGGTGTCCGCAGCATAAGGAGCACACACAACTGTTAGACTGAGCCCAGAGGAGGACCACAAATATGATCCAAGGGCTGGAGCACCTCTGCTGTGAGGACAGGCTGAGGGAGCTGGGGGTGTGCAGCCTGCAGAAGAGGAGGCTCAGGGCAGAGCTCATTGCTGTCTACAACTACATGAAGGGAGGCTGTAGCCAGGTGGGGTTGGTCTCTTCTGCCAGGCAAGCAGCAACAGAACAAGGGGACACAGCCTCAAGTTGTGCCAGGGGAGGTCCAGGCTAAATGTTAGGAGGAAGTTGTTGGCAGAGAGAGTGATTGGCATTGGAATGGGCTGCCCGGGGAGGTGGTGGAGTCACTATCCCTGGAGGTGTTGAAGCCAAGCCTGGCTGGGGCACTTAGTGCCATGGTCTGGTTGACTGGATAGGGCTGGGTGCTAGGTTGGAGTGGATGAGCTTGGAGGTCTCTTCCAACCTGGTTGATTCTATGAAGTCAGAAAAGACATGCAAGGAGAAACAATAACAGGAAGAATAAAAAAGAAAGAGGGAGAGAAAAATTCCTGAACCCTCAGTCCTGGCTCTGAGACATTTCTTAGCTGTGAATTTCCACGGCTAGCAGAGCTATGTAAATAGGACTGCACTGCTCAGCTGGTCTCTGTGGCATTGCTGGAAATTAACCATAAGCCAAGTGATGCTAATGACTTGCTGTTAATTTACAGTAGCATCACCAGATTTAAAACCTTCTTTCCCACATCAGTGCCTACATGCAGCTCTCATCACTACTGAAATCCGAGCACAGCCTCCTCCCAAAAGAAATGGAGCAGAAAAACCATGGGCTTCCTAAAGAGTCAGCTCTGCATTTTCCAACATATACATGATTTCAGAGAGGCAAAGCTGATTTTGCTCTCATTTGAAGATACATAAATGCAATATAATAATCTTTATTGCCTCACAAGAAATAGTTTTAATTCCATAAGAAGCAAAAAATAGATTAAAAGGGAGGGGAAACTGAAGGCAGAGAGATATTACTGGGGGGAAGGGCAGGGGAAAGAAGCAAAAACCCCAAAGCAGCTATTACACAGATTGCCAACAAATGCTATGCATAAACAAGCTGAATGCACTTCTACCTTCACTAAACAGACATCTGGGCACACATCACAAAGATATTAACATCACCAGATGTGCAGAATCCATAGAATCATAGAATCAATCAGGTTGGAAGAGACCTCCAAGCTCATCCAGGCCAACCTAGCACCCAGCCCCATCCACTCAACCAGACCATGGCACTAAGTGCCCCAGCCAGGCTTGGCTTCAACACGTCCGGGGATGGTGACTCCACCACCTCCCTGGGCAGCCCATTCCAATGCCAATCACTCTCTCTGACAACAACTTCCTCCTAACATCCAGCCTATACTTCCCCCAGCACAACTTGAGACTGTGTCCCCTTATTCTATTGCTGCTTGCCAGGCAGAGGAGCCCAACCCCATCTGGCTACAGCCTCCCTTCAGGTAGCTCCCTATGTAATTCAGGTAGCTCCCTATGTTTAGTGCAGGATTTGGGATTTTGTGGCTTAAGATGGGGGTTTTTGAGGGGCAATTGTTTTGTTGGGGTGGAAGGGGGGGAGTGTTTGGGTTGGTTTAGGGGGTTTTTTGTGTGGGTGATATCTTGGGGCTTTGAGTTGGGTTTTTTGTTAGTGTTTGGGGTTTTGTTTTTTTTTTTTAATCTCATTTTCCTTGCTTAAAAAGCAGAGAAGGCTCTGCAGGGTTGCTGAACTGAGTGGTTGTCAAACACCTAACATAAATCAAACCTGGCAGGGCAACATGGAACGTTGAATTCACTCCCCTCCAGCACCAGTTTCTACTCAGATCGATATAAATTTCCAAACACTTACAGTAAACCTCACTAAAATTGTTCCAGTACCATAAACATTCCTGTCATTGTTTTTTTACCCCTTTCTCTTCCCCCCCCACCCCCAGATGCTATTTGGACTGAGCTCTGCAAGCCCTCCTCCATTTGACACTCTGCTTCCCCTGAGCAGGATGTCAAGGATGTGATTAATGGTTCAGATCATGCACACCACATTTGCCAAAGACATGAAATACTCTGTTCAGCTCTGCCTTTGCAGGGCACATTCTCCCTCTGATAAGCTGCTTGCAGCACCACCACCACCCCCACCCCCCACCCCCAGTATATTTTCACGCCTTGCTATCCACAAGACCTGTAAAATTTCTCCCCAGCAGCCAAGCCACAAGCTGAAGTTTTTGGATGGCAGGTGGCCCAACTTTGTTATTGTTTCAGCTGCACAATGATGGGGATGGAACCACATTGGAACCACATTGGACATGAGTGTTACACACAGGAAAAAAAAGAATATGTTCCCATGGTGTTGGAGTTCCTCTTGATATCATATATAGAAAATTAATATGTGTGGAGAATGGTCTTTGTGTACAGAAAAACACAGAAAATAATCAGAATCAGTCAGGGTTGGAAGGCACCACAAGGATCAGCTAGTTCCAACACCCCTGCCATAGGCAGAGACACCTCACACTACATCAGGCTGTCCAAAACATCATCCAGCCTGGCCTTAAACACTGGATAAGGCACTCAGTGCCATGGTCTAGTTGATTGGATAGGGCTAGACTGGATGATCTTGGTTGGACTGGGTGATCCTGGAGGTCTCTTCCAACCTGGTTGATTCTATGACTTCCAGGAATGAGGCTTCCATCACCTCCACGGGCAACCCCTTCCAGGCTCTCACCACCCTCATGCTGAACAACTTCTTCCTAACATCCACTCTGAATCTACCCATTTCCAGCTTTGTTCCATTCCCCCCCAGTCCTATCACTACCTGACAGCCTAAAAAGTCCCTCCCCAGCTTTTCTGTAGGCACCCTTGAGATACTGAACATCAGTGTAGATGAACTATCTGAGCTGATCTGGACTTTTATTGCTGCTCAGATTCCAGGGATTTCCCTCTAAGACTTCTTTAGACACAAGCTAGTACATGAGATTAAGCAGAGTCCTTAGGAACAGCAGTTTGGAAAGCAGGTGAAGAGCAGCCTTGCATCCCTGCTGAACTGAACCCAAGCAACAACCCAGCCCAGCTTTTCATGAGATGCTCTCCCATCCCAGCCAGGTCAGAAGCATGAAGTGTGGGAACAGAAAGGATTTCTACTTCTGGACACATCTACTTATCTAAAGCATCTTCTCTTTCAGAAGGTCAGATAATTTAGTGGCTAAGTCCAGCTGGAATAAGCTTTGAAGCTTGGATAGATATTGTCTGGCCTGACATAAAAGGGACTGAACTCCACAATTAAAGTTCCTAACATTGATTACATTAAATTCATTTTAGCTAGGACCTTCAGAGGGTTTCTGTTTCTAAAGTAGACACAAAGGGAGGGCCAAATAATTTGCAGGAGAACCACTTTACAGCTGCAGAGAGGAAGATTGTGGCACAGATGGAAGAGAAAAGTAATTGATTTTTCATTTTCTTCCTCATTATTGCCCCTCATAGCTTTAATGGAACTGAAAACCCGAAGGCCTAATCTGTGCTTTAAGGGCAGTTCCAGCTGAGGGCTTGAAAGACAGTGGAGCCTCAAATGTTTAATGTTAATGAAACTGAGCACAGCCCCATCCTTGTGCTGCTCTAATAGCTGCATTGAATTCTGCTCCATGAACATTTTGAGTCCTTTCTTACACTTTCTGGGAACCATTTAGCACAAGTGGGAGTAGGATCTAAGGTCTCCAAGCTAGAAAAAAGAAGCAATAGCCACTGAAAATCATAGAATCAACCAGGCTGGAAGAAGCCTCCATGATCGTCCAGTCCAACCTAGCACCCAGACCCATCCAGTCAACCAGACCATGGCACTAAGTGTCCCCAGCCAGGCTTTTCTTGAACACCTCCAGGGATGGTGACTCCACCACCTCCCTGGGCAGCCCATTCCAATGCCAATCACTCTCTCTGCCAACAACTTCCTCCTAACATCCAGCCTAGACCTGCCCTGGCACAACTTGAGGCTGTGTCCCCTTGTTCTGTTGCTGGTTGTCTGGGAGAAGAGACCAACCCCACCTGGCTACAACCTCCCTTCATGTAGTTGTAGACAGCAATGAGCTCTGCCCTGAGCCTCCTCTTCTCCAGGTTAAACAACCCCAGCTCCCTCAGCCTCTCCTCATAGGAGAGCTGCTGCAGCCCTCTGATCAACCCAGTGGTCCTTCTCTGGACACACTCCAGCATCTCCACATCCCTCCTGTAATGGATGCTCCAGAACTGGATGCAGTACTCCAGGTGGGGTCTCAGCAGAGCGGAGTAGAGGGGCAGAATCACCTCCCTCCACCTGCTGGCCACACTTCTCCTGCTGCAGCCCTTCTCTCCGAGAGTGGAACTCACTGCTGCAGGGTGTTTTACAGAGCAAAGCAGTGAGGACTGCTGCTTTTAGCACTTCACTATAAACTGAACCAAACGCTATTTATGTCCTGAATCTCTTCAGCTTTCCTCAGTCCTTCAGCAGCCTGAGCCAGTTCAGCCATTTCAGAAAACCCCGACAGGAATGTTGTGTGTTTCCAGCTCTCCCCTGCAGTCTTTTCCACTCTCCAGTTCCAGAAACTCACCTAGACTAAATGTTTACAGGACAGAAGAGTTGTCAGACACTCATCCTTTGCCATCTGGCGGTAATTTTCCCACCACCACCTCCCTCCCCAAAAAGAATCTTTTTCTTTTTTTCAGGAGTTCAAACACGAAGTTCAAAGGAAAATCTAAGACTAAACAACATCTTTCACCTGGTATTGAAACCCCATGAGAGTTTCAGTGTTACCTGATTTCAGCTTGAAGCCATAAATCTCCTCAGGAGGTTAAGACCAAGGTCCAGGGCTTCACTGGGGCAAACTGAGACTTTTGACAGATACATGTTTGGTTTTTTCACACCAACTTCACATGAGCCTCATCAACAGCAGTGATGATTTTTTCAGGAGGAGAAAACCAGACCTGAAAATCTGAGCTTTTGAAGACACAGCTTAGAGCTCAGCCTACATCTGAACTCCTCCTATTCAACTTTCTGGCTTTAACAGGCCAGGACAAATAGAACACACTCAAGCATACCATATGGTAGAAGCCCAGGTGAAGATACATGTCTGGGGAGGCAGATTCACAGGAGGTTAGGGGTTGGAAGGGACCTGTGGAGATCTTTGAGAACAACCCCCTTGCCAGAGCATGGATTGAGTCCCTCATCAGTAAGTTTGCAGATGACAGCAAGCTAGGAGCAAGTGTTGATCTGTTGGAAGGTAGGAGAGCCCTGCAGAGGGACCTGGCCAGGCTGGATGGGTGGGCAGAGGCCAATGGGATGAGATTGAAGAAGGCCAAGTGAAGGGTTCTGCACTTTGGCCACAACAACCCCAAGCAGTACTACAGGCTGGGGACAGAGTGGCTGAGAGCAGCCAGGCAGAGAGGGACCTGGGGGTGCTGGGAGAGAGTAGCTGAAGATGAGGCAGCAGTGCCCAGGTGGGCAGCAGAGCCAATGGCATCCTGGGCTGGCTCAGGAGCAGTGTGGGCAGCAGGACAAGGGAGGTTCTTCTGCCCCTGTGCTCAGCACTGCTCAGGCCACACCTTGAGTGCTGTGTCCAGTTCTGGGCTCCTCAATTCAAGTGAGATGTTGAGGTGCTGGAAGGTGTCCAGAGAAGGGCAGCAAGGCTGGTGAGGGGCCTGGAGCAGAGCCCTGTGAGGAGAGGCTGAGGGAGCTGGGGGTGTGCAGCCTGCAGAAGAGGAGGCTCAGGGTAGACCTCATTGCTGTCTACAACTACCTGAAGGGAGGCTGTAGCCAGGTGGGGTTGGTCTCTTCTGCCAGGCACCCAGCAACAGGACAAGGGGACACAGCCTCAAGTTGTGCCAAGGGTGTTCCTGGGGGAATGGTTTGAAGCTTAGGGAGAGCAGTGGTATGAGGGCGACAAGACTCTGGACCAGGCCACTCAGGGAGATTGTGGCTACCTCCTCCCTGGGGATGCTGAAAACCAGGATGGACCAGGACTTGAGCAGCCAAATCTGCTTGAGAAGTGTCCTTGCCCATGGCAGGGAGGTTGGAGTAGACAACCTCTAAAGTCCTTTCCTGTCTAAGCTCTTCTATGATGCTCACCATTACCAGCTATCAGAGTTTACTTTGATCTACCATCACAAAAAGGCAGTGTGAAGACAAAAGGACTCTTAAAGGCCTATTAACATTCACATCAATTGACATCTGTGCAGAAATGCTGTCCTAGGTGAATATGCCACAACCAAGCTTAACCTTACTGATCTTATGCTTTCAGCAGGCTTAATGTCTTTAAGCCCTTACTGACTGCACTTCAGTCACTGTTTTTGAAGCATAATCTCAACCTAATACTGCTGCAGGTGTCCTCCAAGTGACCTTGCAAGGAATCAGAATATGCAGAAAGCCCATTTTGAGGAGCACAACATCTCCTTTTATTGACTCAAGTGAAAAAAAAAAAAAAGAGACATCAAAACCAAAGAGGATTATCGAGGGATGTCTGGGGAGGGTGATGCCTGGGGAGGGTGATGCCTGGGGAGGGTGATGCCTGGGGAGGGTGATGCCTGGGGAGGGTGATGCCTGGGGAGGGTGATGCCTGGGGAGGGTGATGCCTGGGGAGGGTGATGCCTGGGCCACTTTCTACTGACCCATCTCTTTGCAAACTTGGTACAGTGCAGATTTCCCACAGAGTTAAATGCCCTGTCCAACATATTGGAAGGGGAAGGAGCAGTCAGCTGTGTCATATGGATCAGATGAAGATCCTGAAGGTGCTTTTTTTCAGGAAACAGAAGCCTCAGGGGATTAGAAAAAGAGGAATTAAGCATTTCCCATGTGGATTCCCAACCTGCTTATTGAGCAGATTCATATCAGCAAAACCTACTTTCCAAGTTCTGGCAATTGAAAATTAGTTGTATAAGCCTAGCATCTAAAGCCCCAATAATTAGGTATAGAATTCTATTGACACCTACTCATTGATTTGCTCAGCAAAAGAAGTGAGAGTTGAATTACTCTGAATAGTAGTAGGATTGTTTCTCTTTTGGCTTTCCTCTGTTTAGGTCTCAGTTTATCTTGGAAGGAGGGAAAAGCAGCTGAAAACCCCAACTTTCTAAGCACTTATCAGCTCACACTTTGTTGCAGCAGAACCATCAGGAAAATAAAACTTAGGCAATATTAATCATTGCACAAAAGCAAAAGTGATGATGGACTGAGACATGAGTTCAGCTCTCAGTGCTCCCAACTAACACAGGTCAAAGATCATCGCAACCCAAACATAACACAGAAAGGTCACAAAAGAGTTTGGGGCTCTGCAGCCTGGAGAAGAGAAGGCTTTGAGGAGACCTTGGAGTAGCCTTACAGTATCTGAAGGGGGCTACAGGAGGGTTGGGGAGGGACTATTGACAAGGTCTTGTAATGGCAGGATTATGAGGAATGGGTTTGAAGTGGTAGAGGGGAGATTGAAACTGGATGTTAGGAAGAAATTGTTTGCAGTGAGGGTGGTGAGACACTGGCACAGGTTGCCCAGGGAGGTTGTGGAGCACAGAAGCACAGAATGTGATCTTTGATCTTCTGTGCTCCACAACCTCCCTGGAGGTGTCCAGGACCAGGTTGGATGAGGCCTTGAGTGACCTGTTTTAGTGGGAGGTATCCCTGCCTACGGCATGGGGTTAGAACTGGATGGTCTTTGAGGTCCCTTCCAACCCAAATCACTCTTTGAGTCTATGAAAAAGATTGCTCTCTATTTACTTGCAGAGCTAGGGAACATTAGGACAAACATACAGAGACATTTTAAGACTCTGTCTATCTTTTTAAGTTGTGGCAGCACATTCCGTTTGCTGCTCTTTGAGCATAGCCTATCATAATCCCACATCTTCTCCTTCCTCTTCAAGTCCTGAAAGCTCAAGATATGGGGAGATGTGGTCCTGAAAGCTCAAGATATGGGGAGGTGGGGGGGGGAATCTCTTTTTTTGTTCATAGACTTTTAGGTCCAGCTGTGGTGGTGATCTCCTGCAGAACAGGAATCTGCAAACCATGCACAGGCATTTCTCTTCCAGTGTCACAGCTGCTGTTCAAGTCAGTGGGTCTTAAATGGAGAAGGGAAAATCCACAGCAGACCTGGGGGAGTGGTCAGCTACCTAAAAATAGCAGTGTTTGACTTCAGCCAGTTTTACCTTCCAGCCACTAGATCTCCTCACATCCTTTACTTACCATCTCTAGATTAATGGAGCTGTCTACTATATATTAGTGGATCAAATCACCTCTTAACCTCCTCTTCAATAAAACTTAATAGATTGAAGGAAAGGGATGCTTAGCTTTCTCAGAAGAGTGTGAAAAAATACCAGCCCTTCTGCATCCCTAGGCAGGGCTTATGCAGGAGATGTGATTAGTGGCAGGCATAATATCAGTCCCCACGGGTGGTGTGCTCATTATGGGTTGGTTGGGAAGTTGACAAAAACATGGATCTAAATGGAAAAATAGAAGTCCACCTAATGAAGATTCCTTCCTCTCTTAGATGTTCAGCCTTACCTGGCTCCCAAAAGAATATTGCCTTTTATATTTCCCCAATGTTTAAAAGACTCTCCCAGCCAAGACAGAACCAGCTGTGATTTTTGACACACTCCACATCCATTCTAAACAGTGAAAATAATGGCAACACACAAGCACCATGAAAGCAGAGTAAATAAAGTCTACCTTTCAGTCCATTCCATATAGCTTGATAGAGCTATATCAAGAAATCACAGAACTTCTTTGATTGGAAGCTAAAGCTCATTGAATCCAATCACTGGTTTCACACTGACAAGTCCTTGACTAAACCAAACCCCTCAGCACAACATCTAATCACTATGAATCGCTGTGGTTGGAAAGGACCATCAGGATCCAACTTTCATCCCAGCATCCTTCACCACAAGACCATAGCCTCAAGCACCACATCCACTTTGTTTTATCCCACACACATTATAATTGAATGTGCTGTTGATGATTCCAAGAGCCTAGAGCAACAGCAGCCCTTTGGACTCGAGGGGACCTCATCTCTGCTCGCTTGCTAAAACTGAAACAGTTGGCTGGACTCTAAGCCACCTGCAGCTCAGCTGTGCATGAAGCTTTACATGAAGAGAAGGATTCAAGGAGACCTGATAGTGTCCTTCCAGTATCTGAAGGGAGCCTACAGGAGGGCTGGGGAAGGGACTATTGACAAGGTCCTGTAATGACAGGAGGAGGAGGAATGGGTTTAAACTGGCAGAGGGGAGATTCAAACTAGATGTTAGGAGGAAGTTCTTTACAATGAGGGTGGTGAGACGCTGGCACAGCTTGCCCAGGGAGGTTGTGGCTGCTTCCTCCCTGGAGGTGTTTAAGGCCAGGTTGGATTAGGCTTTGGGCAACCTGCTCTAGTGGGAGGTGTCCCTGCCTATAGCAGGGGGTTGGAACAAGATGATCCTTGAAGTCCTTTCCAACCTAGACCATTCCATGAATCTAGATTCTGTTACTGTATTTTTAGACAAACACATTCACAAAACCTCCGAGGATCTAACATGAAAATCACCTTTCAAAGCAAAGCAAACAAAAATTATGGTGCCGTTACCATTGAGGTTGTTTTGTAGCCTGGCAAACCCAGGAGAACAGGCTTGCTTCCAAGTATTTTCTCACTTACCTTCTATTATTGGCACAAATCAGACCAATTGCCAACTTCACAACTAACCTCCTAATTTACTTATAAGATTTCACCACCACGGCGTAAACACAGCTGAGAACCAATTATCAGCACTAACAATCAAGTTCCTGGTATATGAATATGTATACAGCTTTCATTGCTTTAATATTCCAGCCTTATCATCCCCTGACTCCCAGAACACTTCTGCCAATAAACGTGCTCAGTCAAGCACTTGCAGAGCCAGCGTGCAGGGGGCATGAGAACAAGCAAAATAAGTTCCTTTTGAAAGGGAAACAAGGAGAAAGGAAAACACATTTCTTGCTGGGCACTCATCTCACCACTTACTCTTCCTTCCACTTCTCCTGAAGTGTTTATCGTGTCCCTTGGCTTTGTTGTTGTACTCAAAAGCAGTAGCACCGTTAAAAGCAGGAGCAGTGGGAAGAGGAAAGCAGGGGGTGGAGGAAGCCTCAGCATTGCATGCTTTGTTTCCAGACCGAGTTGCTTATGAGGATTAATGAGTACATCCTGCTCAAGGATGAGACTCATCATCATTTTTACCTTTAATAACCTGGCTTCCTCAGAAGAGCCCTCGGTGTCAAGGATAAGAGTGTGAGCAGGCAGCTTGAATTATTCATGAGGGTTGGTGGAAAACAATCATCTGCTCTGGCATTAATGGTCTGTAAAGAGTTACTTTTGACAAAACCATTTAACACCAGCAATAAAATAAATAAGTTAGCAAGGGGTGGAGAGGGGAGAGCATAATAATGATGTACTGGTGCGGCACAACCGGCGAAACGTTGGGTTCTTGAGTTGCAGATCAGGAGCTCTGCCAGCAAATCCCTCCATAACCGGGAAAGTAAAACAACTAAAGCAACCCAAAGGCGGCAGCAAAGAGCCCAGCCCGAAGGCGGCAAGCAAAGACCCCAACCCAAAGGCTGCAACAAGGAGCCAAACCCGAAGGCAGCAACGAAGACCTCAACCCGAAGGCTGCAGCAAGGAGCCAAACCCGAAGGCAGCAACGAAGACCTCAACCCGAAGGCTGCAGCAAGGAGCCAAACCCGAAGGCAGCAACGAAGACCTCAACCCGAAGGCTGCAGCAAGGAGCCAAACCCGAAGGCAGCAACGAAGACCTCAACCCGAAGGCTGCAGCAAGAAGCCAAACCCGAAGGCAGCAACGAAGACCTCAACCCGAAGGCTGCAGCAAGGAGCCAAACCCGAAGGCAGCAACGAAGACCTCAACCCGAAGGCTGCAGCAAGGAGCCAAACCCGAAGGCAGCAACGAAGACCTCAACCTGCAGGAAGGCCCCAACCCGCAGGCGCCAACGAGGGCCCCAACCCGCAGGCGCCAACGAGGGCCCCAACCCGCAGGCGCCAACGAGGGCCCCAACCCGCAGGCGCCAACGAGGGCCCCAACCCGCAGGCGCCAACGAGGGCCCCAACCCGCAGGCGCCAACGAGGGCCCCAACCCGCAGGCGCCAACGAGGGCCCCAACCCGCAGGCGCCAACGAGGGCCCCAACCCGCAGGCGGCAGCAAAGAGCCCACCCCAAACCAAGAAGACAGAAAAACAATGACAAAGATCCTCACAGAAACCCCTTAAAATAACCAAGCCAATCAGCCATCAGACTACCAGAACCTTCTTCACCTGCAGCTGGGAGGCACTGGGGAGCAACTGTCACTTGGAGTGGGAGAAACATCCCATCTTAGAGAGAAGACATTTAGAGGTCAAAGGAAGATGTCCTAGGTAACTACATCTCTATTCTGAGTAAAGGAGACATGGAAGGAAGCTCTGGAATGGTTTGAGGTGTTTTTCCAGGTGTTTATATAGCAGCAGGAAAAAGATTCAGAGAAGAATGACTTCTGACTACCTCTGTTGTAGCCTTGGAGAATTTCCCTGTCTGATTTCCACACAGAAATCTGATTCTTGCTCTCTTCCCACTAACTAAGGACAGTTAAGTTTGGATACTGCACTACAAGCTTGAATATTTGAAGTCCAGGTAGGAGTCTGAGATAAGTGAAGGATTTTCTCATGATACACTTGACTAGACTAGGCAGATGAATTATGTATATCAGATCCACTTCATACTAACATGTAGAGGATGAGCCCTTCTCTGGACACCTTTCAGCACCTCAACATCTTTCTTGAATTGAGGAGCCCAGAACTGGACACAGCACTCAAGGTGTGGCCTGAGCAGTGCTGAGCACAGGGGTGCAAGAATCTCCCTTGTCCTGCTGCCCACACTGCTCCTGAGCCAGCCCAGGATGCCATTGGCTCTGCTGCCCACCTGGGCACTGCTGCCTCATCTTCAGCTATTATCTACCAGTACCCCCAAGTCCCTCTCTGCCTGGCTGCTCTCATCCATTCTGTCCCCAGCCTGTAGTGCTGCTTGGGGTTGTTGTGGCCAAAGTGCAGAACCCTGCACTTGGCGTTCTTCAATCTCATCCCACTGGCCTCTGCCCACCCATCCAGCCTGTCCAGGTCCCTCTGCAGGGCTCTCCTACATTCCAACAGATCCACAGCTGCTCCTAGCTTGCTGTCATCTGCAAACTTATTAATGCTGGACTCAATCCCCTCATCCAGATCATCAATGGACTCAATCTCCAAGGTCGTTTCCAATCTGGGAAATTCAGTGGTTCTGTGTAATTCTGGGATGCTCTTTGAATCCAAAAGGAGAGACAAAACAACCACTGCATTTCCCCTCGGTCCCACAGAAATCACACTTGAATCAAATTATCTTTTGTATTTATCAGCTAAATAATCCTGTCAACTGTCCAACAACTGCTGCAGCCTCGGGAGCTTTTGTAAACTGCCTGATGAATGATTGCTTAAATAAATCTGCCACAATTATTCCGGTAATGAAAAACAAAAACGACAGCATGCCTTTTCCAGCACAAGCTAAATCCTATTTGCTGCTTTTTTTGGAGTAATGAGAGATATTGTATTTCTTTAATAGAGAGGATTTATTTGTGTGGGTAATTGCAGAGCTCAAAATAGCCAAAGGATCTCTTATTTATTTATTTGCTCCTCTCTGAGATAGGATCTTTGCTACCCTGCGGTTGTACTGCCTGGGCTTATCATCCTGTGAGCTTTTTCGTTCAGTGAAACTCAAGAATGACTCAAACATCCCTGAATTTATAGACTCTTTGTGCACAAAGAAACAGACATGAGCTCAGACTTTGACCATAATGAATAGGAGAAAGAGCATGGACAAACAGATGTTTATAGGAGGGCAGTGTCTCCGCAAAAACCTGCAAGGTCCTCAGGTCAAAACTCTCAGCTGACGTAAGGACCTCGTTGCATTCTATTAAAAATATGTTTGCAGCAAAAGGCAGCAAGGTGTCAGAACACAGCCAGCAGACTCTTCTGGTCCATAATCCATCTAGAAGCTGTCTCACTCATGTGTCTGGAACAGACAGGGGATAAAAAATAACTAAGATGGCTTTCAACCTATTGGAATAAATTTCTGATAAGGACTCAGCTGCAGAGAAATGTGGGCAGCAGGGCAAGGGAGAGGAGTCTGCCCCTTGGCTCTGCTCTCCTCAGACCCCATCTGCAGTCCTTTGTGCATGTCTGGAGCCCCCAGCACAAAAACAACAGAGGAGACCACCAAGATGCTCAGAGGGCTGCAGCAGCTGTGCTCTGAGGAGAGGCTATGAGAGTTGGGGCTCTGCAGTCCGGAGGAGAGAAGGCTTCCAGGACTCCTTGGAGTGGCCTTCCAGTATCAGAAGGGGAGCTATAGGAGGGTTGGGGAGGGTCTATTGACAAGGTCTTGTAATAACAGGACAAGGAGTGATAGGTTTAAACTGGCAGAGAGGAAATGGAAAGCGGAAGTTAGGAAGAAGTTGTTTGCAGTGAGGGTGGTGAGACACTGGCACAGGTTGCCCAGGGAGGCTGTGGAGCACAGAAGCACAGAATGTGACCATAATAAATAAATAAATCATATCCCATTCTGCACTTCTGTGCTCCACAACCTCCTTGGAGGTGTTCAAGGCCAGGTTGGATGAAGCCTTGAGTGACTTGTTCTAGTGGGAGTTGTCCCTACCTATGACAAGGGGTTGGAACTGGATAATCTTTGAGGTCCCTTCCATCCTAAACCATTCTATGATTTAGCTGAACGTGAGCTAGATAAGAATTGGTGTGCTCCTGCCATTCCAGTTCCATAAAATCTGTGCTCAGTTATCAGGTAGAAGAGGTCCACCTCAAGAAAGGCTGGAATGGGATTGTGGAGCCTGGAGATGAGGAGGCTCAGGGCAGAGCTCATTGCTGTCTACAACTACCTGAAAGAAGGCTGCAGCCAGGTGGAGGTTGGTCTCTTCTGCCAGGCAAGCAGCAACAGAACAAGGGGACACAGTCTTAAGCTGTGCCAGGGGAGGTCTGGGCTGGATATTAGGAGGAAATTGTTGGCAGAGAGAGTGATTGGAATGGGCTGCCCAGGGAGGTGGAGGAGTTGCCATCCCTGGAGGTCTTGAAGCAAAGCCTGGATGAGGCACTTAGTGTCATGACCTAGTTGATTGGCCAGGGCTGGGTGCTAGGTTGGACTGAATGATCTTGGAGGTCTCTTCCAACCTGGTTGATTCTATGATTCTGTGGATGGCTTGGTTTAGATTTCAGACCCTATCACCTTTGGAGACCTTTGAATTCCAGAGTAAATGGATCCAAGATCCCTTAAGCACATCCTGATGTACCTTTTTCTGCAGCACTTTTAGCTTCCAGTTTTCTGAGTTTTCCAAGTGTCCCTACAAGCCAGACTGGATAAAAATGAGTAGCAGAAAACAAGATTCATGGGCTGGACAGGCCTTATTTTAAAACAAGTAATTTCATCAGAAGAAAGATCTCCTGCAACTTGAAATAGCTATGGAGTAAGAACTGAGAAATGAGTCAAAAGCAGCAGTTAACAGAGGACCTGTTGAGGTTATAAGAGAATTTCAGACTTGCTGTGTGATTAAACAATCACAAGAAACCTTTTTCAAGCAGAATATTCTTTGAAATGCTTCAAAAACCTTTGTCTGGCAGTTTGGGATAGGCAGCAACCCTTGAAACCCGTGATGTGATCACAGGCTATTCATGGAGCTAGCAATCCCTGGATGAATGCCACCCAGGGATAGCTGGTTGGTGAGAAGCAGCTGTTATGGCTCTGTAGTGTTCAGGCAGATCTTAGTTGGCAGTCCCACAGTCCCTGGGGAATAAATTGGTTTGTTTTAATCTTTGGACAGTTATGCTTGCAATGAACCTTGCAATACCATGGACAGAGCATGTGTGTCCAGGATAACTGGGGGGGGGGGGGGGGGGCAAAGAAGATTGATTCAAGTCTAAATGGCATGGTCAGTTCCTCCCCTGCTCCGTTGTGTATGTTACTGTCAGTAGTAGCTTCTGAAGCTGTCTTATTTTACCATCACCAGCAAAACTGTGGCCATGTAAAATCAAACAAAGAGTTACATTTCAGTGGACCATAGAATTAGTCAGAGAGGGAAGGGACCAAAAGGATCACCTAGTTTCAATTCCCGTGCTGTGGGCAGGGATGCCTCACGCTACATCAGGCTGGCCGGAGCCTTATCCACCCTGATCTTAAACACCTCCAGGGATGAGGCTTCCACCACCTCCCTAGGAAACACATTTCAGGCTATCATCACCCTCATGCTGAAGAGCTTCCTAACAGCCAGTCTGAATCTGCCCAATTCCAGCTTTGTTCTATTCCCCCCAGTCCTATCACTACCTGACAGCCTAAGAAGTCCCTCCCCAGCTTTCTTGTAAGCCCCCTTAAGATACTGCAAGGCCACAATAAGGTCCCCTTGAAGCCTTCTCCTCTCCAGAGTGAACAGCCCCAACTGCCTCAGTCTCTCCTCATAGCAGAGATGCTTCACTAGGACTAGAGCTAAAGGGATACAAAGTCTGCAGGATAGAGAAGAGCTGACCCAGCATTCACAGCAGAGTCCTAGGTTAGGCAGATGGAAAACACCAAGCCCCTGAAATTTAATGTTACAGAGAGGAAAAGGTTCTGGCAGAAGCACAATTACTGCAGTGAGCACCTTAAAACACTGAGACATGGAGAACCTTTCTGTTCTTTAAACAAACAGCTTTGAGTTTGAACACAGGCACAAGACTTTGTGCATTGTTATCAGCTTATGGTTGGGTTTGGGGGGTTTGTGTTCCCTGTTTGGTTGGTTTTGGTGGGATTTATGTTTGGTTTTCTCTTGGGTTTTTTGGTTGTTTCTTTTGGAGGGGGTGGGGGGGTTTGTCCTTCTACCAAGGATGCTCAAGGTCAGTCTGCAAGGCCTGGGGGACTAAATCAAATGCAAATTAAAACATGAATGCACTAAAGATGATAATATTCAATAAGGCAACTTTGGAACCTAGTGTAAGTGAATTAGAGGGTTGAAGACATAATTCATTTTGAATGGATAATGTGAAGCTAGGTGGAAAGGAAATGCCTGCACATTTGCAAAGCAACAGAGCAGGCTGAGAATAAGAAACTAGATAGATGGATTTAGCAGGTAACATTTAATGCATCCCTGAGGTGACTAAATTTCCCTGAGAAATGAACCAATCCTTGCACCTGTGTAACAGGGTTATGAAACCCCGGGGAATCAAATCCCCTGCCTGGAAGCTAAAATTTGTTATTGCATATGCAAGATTTAATTCATTAATGCCTGTGCAGAGAGAACTGCTTTCCATATCGCTGCAGCTGTGCTTTGAGAACAGCATCCCAACAAAACAGTGAGTCAGGGAGAAGAAGGTGTCTTCTGAGGGCCTTCTGCTGACACACAGGCCTTACAGAAACAGCAAAATCAAAGCACATAGAACCAGCCAGGTTGGAAGAGACCTCCATGATCGTCCAGTCCAACCTATCAGCCAGCCTTGTCCAGTCAACTGGACCATGGCATTAACATGTTTTGAGGAGAGGAAAGGCTCTTGCTAGTTCAAAAAGGCTTGAGCTTGTACCACCAGCCTAGGAATATTTCAAAGAGCTGTGCTGAAACAGCAGCTCTGCTCAGGTAGAATAGAATAGAATCAACCAGGTTGGAAGAGACCTCCAAGATCATCCAGTCCAGCCTATCCCCCAGCCCTAGCCAGTCATCTAGACAATGGCACTAAGTGCCCCAGCCAGTCTTTTCTTGAACACCTCCAGGGATGGCAACTCCACACCTCCCTGGGCAGCCCATTCCAATGCCAATCACTCTCTCTGCCAACAACTTCCTAACAACATCCAGCCTAGACCTTCCCAGGCACAGCTTGAGACTGTGTCCCCTTGTTCTATTGGTGGGTGCCTGGGAGAAGGGACCAACCCTCACCTGGCTACAGCTTCCCTTGAAGTAGTTGTAGACAGCAATGAGCTCTGCCCTGAGCCTCCTCTTCTGCAGGTTGCACACCCCCAGCTCCCTCAGCCTCTCCTCACAGGGTTTGTGCGCCAGGCCCCTCCCCAGCTTTGTCACCCTTCTCTGGACATCTTCCAGCATAGAGGATGCTCTTCACCCTTTCAGGCTGAACTTAGCCCAGAGGACAAGCTGCCAAAGCAGGGCCATGGCAGACAGAGACCCCAGCCAAGTCAGACGTGGTTCATTCCCTGGTGGCAGCAGTACTTAAACAGACCACAGCTACTTTGTAAATTTGGTCCTGGTTAAAATGGGTGATTACATAATCTCTTGCTAATTCTTGCAGCAATTCCCTTGCACACAGCTTTCACATTTCTGGGTAATTAGAAGGAAATGGAATCCATTCCTAGAGACACATTGCTCTTAATGTTTGCTTTAATAAAGATTTTGCAATTAAAACTTCCTTGGCAAACAGCCCAGCTCAGTAATCTTCTGTCTTTTACCTGTGGGATCATGAGCAACAGGAAGTGTGGCTGTTGGAGCTGGCTTTCTAGGTCAGACATAAAGATATTCAGAACAGAGAAACTTAGAAGTAGAAGCTCTGAGTGGAATCATAGAATCAACCAGGTTGGAAGAGAGCTCCAAGCTCAGCCAGTCCAACTTAGCACCCAGCCCTGGCCAATCAACCAGACCATGGCACTAAGTGCCCCAGCCAGGCTTTGCTTGAACACCTCCAGGGATGGCAACTCCACCACCTCCCTGGGCAGCCCATTCCAATGCCAATCACTGTCTCTGACAACAGCTTCCTCCTAACATCCAGCCCAGACCTACCCTGGCACAGCTTGAGACTGTGTCCCCTTGTTCTGTTGCTGCTTGTCTGGCAGAAGAGACCAACCCCATCTGGCTACAGCCTCCCTTCAGGTACTTGTAGACAGCAATGAGTACCAAGCCATTGCCATTCCTCTTACAAACCTGAGTGAAGAAGTCTCCAGGCTTCTGAGGAAAATAAAACTACATGTAAGCCCCTGAACCAGGGATATTCCCATGTCTGCCTTCCCTGTTTTAGCATCCCCTCATTTTTTTGTTTGTTAGATTTTTTTTTAATGCCATGCTAAAATAAATTATCTCCCTGCAGGAAAGATAAATAACACCACTAATTCTTTAATATTGTTTTAAATGAGATGAGATGGCAAGATTAGAAATCCTGAGCCATCCAGTGGCCAGCACAGACACATTCAATTCAGCTTTAATTAAGGTACATCAATCTAAATATACACACTGCATGAAGCAACCAGGGAGATGATTGCAAAATGAGCTGATCAGGACAGAATCACACAATGTCAGAGGCTGGAAGGGCCCTCCAAAGCTCAGCTAGTCCAGTGCCCCCCTACCAGAGCAGGATCTCCCATACCAGATCACATAAGAATACAACCAGGCAGGTTTGGAATATCTTCAGAGAGGGAGACTCAACACTCCCCCTGGGCAGCCTGTTCCAGGGCTCTGTCACCCTTACAGGGAAAAAAATCCTCCTCATGTCTACATGAAACTTCCTATGGCTCAGCTCCCACCCATTGCCCCTTTTCCTGTCCCTGGGCATCACCCAGCAGAGCCTGGCTCCAGCCTCCTGGCACTCACCCTGCACATATTGATAACCACTGCTGAGGTCACCTCTCAGTCTCTTCATCCCCAAGCTAAAGAACCCCAGCTCCCTCAGTTTCCCCTATCTGCCAGCAACCTTATTCCAGGAGTGTCAGCTTTCCAGTTTAACAGCCTTAGTCATTCTTCTGAACACACTATCAGTACCAAGCCATTGCATTTCTCTTATAAGCCTGAGTGAAGAAGTCTCCAGGCTTCTGAGGAAAATAAAACTACATGTGAGCCCCAGATCTGAGGATATTCCCATGTCTACCTTCCCTGTTTTAGCATCCCCTGAGGTTTTTTTTTTCATGCCATGATAAATTATCTCCTTGCAGGAAAAATAAATAACACCACTAATTTTTTAATATTAAATGAGATGAGATGGCAAGATTAGAAATCCTGAGCCATCCAGTGGCTAGCACAGACACATTCAATGCAGCCTTAATTAAGGTACATCAATCTAAATACAGACACTACATGAAGCAACCAGGGAGATGATTGCAAAATGAGCTGATCAGGACAGAATCACACAATGTCAGAGGCTGGAAGGGACCTCCAAAGCTCAGCCAATCCAACCCCCTGCCAGAGCAGGATCTTCCAGACCAGATCACATAGGAATACATCCAGGTAGGTTTTGAATATCTCTAGAGAGAGAGATTCCACAACCCCCCTGGGCAGCCTGTTCCAGGCCTCTGTCACCCTCACAGGGAGAAAATTCCTCCTCATGTTTACATGAAACTTCCTATGCCTCAGCTACCACCCATTCTCCCTTGTCCTGTCCCTGAGCATCATCCAGCAGAGCCTGGCTCCATCATCCTAAGGTTGCCAGCAGAGAAGCAGTTTGCCTCTTAGCTTGTCACAAAACTTTTCAGCTGTGAATTTAGAAGTGCTTTACAGTCAGCCACCTTTGTCTCAGCCCTGCAAGGCAGGTCAATACTGTTTCACTACATTAGGGCTGGAAAACCGACGTGCAGAGCAGCTCAACAACAGCTCAGCATCATTTTAGTGTTGGAAGAGATAGTAAAAGTAAGGTAGGAGAGCAAGTGCAGTCCTCTTGGTAATCAATCCATGTTACAGAGATGTGCACACTGAGAGGCAGGCTGGCCACAGCATCTCTGTGATTTTATCCTGCTACAGCTGATGATTTTGGCAGAACATGGAAAGGAAGCAAATGTGACCTAATGATTCTTAAGACCTAACCTCCAGCCTTAAAAAAGTAAGAGCATGAAGCACCCTACAGACACTAGGGCACTTCTCACTGCTTGTTGTCACTGCTTGGCTTGTAATTGAGTTCTAAGCCAAAGGAGCAGTCTTTGAACAGCTTAAAACATTTCACTGAGGCAACAGCTTGTTTTGAGATGGGACATCCTGAGAGACTGTCAAGTTTCAACTGCTGCAATCTGTCATGGCACTGCCATGGAAACCTCTAGAACTCCTTTAACACATTGGAAGTGTCAGGGATTAAAATCATGTTAGGGAGGAAAAAAAATGGACAAAAAAAGAGGGGAAGGGGCGGGGGGGGGGGGGGGGGGGCGGGGAATGCTGTCTTCTCCTTTCCCTATCAGAGTCATTGAATTGTCTGAGTTGGAAAGGACCTCCTGGACCACCTAGTTCCAAACCCCCTGCCACGGGCAAGGACACTTTCACAGAATCACAGCACCATGCAGGTTGGCAAAGCCCCTCAGGAGCACCAAGTCCAACCTAGAACCCTGCTCTACAAGAGTCACCTTAAACCATAGCCCTAAGCACCACAGCCAAACCACCCTTAAACACAGCCAGGCTGGCTGACTGCACCACCTGCCTGGGCAGCTCATTCCACTCCCTGACCACTCTCTCCAGGAAAAACATCTTTCTAATGACCAATCTAAACATCCCCAGCCTCAGCTTGAGGCCATTCCCCCCTGTTCTATCGCCAGTTACCTGTGAGCAGAGCCCAGCAACCTCCTCACAATGTCCCTTCAGGTAGTTGTAGACAGAAACTTAAGAGGCACTTAACACTATATCAGGTTGCCCAGAGCCACATCCAGCCTGGTCACAAATGCATCTGGGATCCACAAAACATTCTTTTTTAGCCTCTTAACATTACAAATTGAGATGTCCTCCAACAGTCCAGTTTCTCTCTGGACCAAGAGAGAGTTTTACTAATGCTGGGGTAATCCCTCACATGCTAAATCAGAGCTCAGGCACCAAAGACAGACAGGTAAAAGGATTCAGGGGGGAGCTTACAAGGTGAACAGCTGACAACAGGCTGGAATGGCATGCAGGCTAATTGCTCTTTGCAAAGCATCTCTCAGGTCTCTTCAGATAAAAGGTTTTCTGTCTCCATTAAGAAACTTCAACACAAACTGCAACCAGTGAGCAATCAGAGCCCAGGATCCCCAAATGCTTTGGACAATCAGCTCCTGAATGCTGTCAGATGAGAAGTATTTTGAGGGGAAAAAAGAGAACTAAGATAATTTAGGCTGTACCATGGGTAGCTGAAGGCAGAATGGGACCAAGAGATCCTGCACACTGATCCTCCACCTGAAAACCTCAGTACAGATCAGAGTCACTTTAGGTTTTACTCAGGCAAAAGCCCTCCAAATGAAAAGACAGAGACTGATCTAATTAGCATTGGGGCTTCATCCTTTATTCACCAGTATGAAAGGCAGTGCCAGGGAAAAGCAAACAGTGGGAGGGAAAAAAAGCTCTGCAAAACTGACAGATTCCTAAATCCCATTCCTTCCCCAGCCTTGTAGACTTAGTGTAACTAGTTTAGTAGAGAAGTGAGTATGGCTGGTGATTTTATTCATGGCATCATCATAAGGAGGTCAGTAAGTTATCACAGAATCACAGAAACACCCAGGTTAGAAAAGCCCCTCAGGATCACCAAGTCCAACCTAGAACCCTACTCTTATTATTTAGGGCCCTAGTCGTCTTATGACAGAGAAGCAACAAAGAGCCAGGCAGAACAGATAGTACAGGTTAGTACTGCTGCAAAGAAGGGGGAGCAGGGCAAGAAGGGGGAGCAGGGCAAGAAGGGGGAGCAGGGCAAGAAGGGGGAGCAGGGCAAGAAGGGGGAGCAGGGCAAGAAGGGGGAGCAGGGCAAGAAGGGGGAGCAGGGCAAGAAGGGGGAGCAGGGCAAGAAGGGGGAGCAGGGCAAGAAGGGGGAGCAGGGCAAGAAACAACAACAACAATAGCAACTTTGAAAGTTTAAGACCATCATCTGTGCAAGTCATTTCCTTGAACCAGAGCTTGGGAGAACAGCTCTATTTCTTGGTGGATGAGAGAAGGGAGATGAAATTAACTGCACAGCCAGGGAGGGGACTGTGAAAAATCTGTATTCTCCCTAATATAATGAAAAGCTGAGAAGTGTGACATGTTTGCAGGTTATTTATGAACAGCAGGACAGAAGCTATTTTAGGCACATGTCTTTAGACACCATTAACAGAGTAATTTACTCTCCGGAGTGCCCTGTCAGGAAACAGTAGGAACTAAGTAAACCCCATATATCATTCAAAAGCAGGAACAATTCCCATTGTTTCTTTCCTAAATCTATTTCCTTTCCAGAACTTTGCCACCATATGGTCAACATGGAAGCAGTGTAATAGGATCTGATAAGGTTGAATTATGGATTTCAGCAAGCTTCAAGAGCTGGGCCAAGGTGTTTGCATGCATCAGTGATTGAATTAGGACAGATTGTTCCCCCCTTTATCAAAAGGAAAAGCAAAAAGGAAAGATTTCACATTTATTGCACGAGGATCCTCATAGACATGATATCAATGAAGGGACAGACACAAGCATCCAGTTGGTCCTCATGCTCGTATGGCTCCTTCCTAGGCATCTCCTTTTTTACTCCTCCAAGAGAAGCTGGAAGCAGAAAGGTCACAATATACAAAAGGGCCTGGCAGGAGACAGGATGCATTGGTGTAGTCTATTACTGCATGTGTTCAGCTTTCTACTGCTCAGGCAGCTGCACCCTCTCTGTCTGCACATCTTGAGTCAGATGAAAGAGCAATCGGTCTGAGGCAGAACAAAGGATGCGCTGATGTGCGAGGCGTGGCTGTGCACCACTGAGGTGGCACCAAGCTCCTGTGTGCTGGGAATTAAGTGGCCTCCACCTCCAGCAAGGCAAACAAATTAAAGGAGGATTGTGAAGGCCAGAGAAAGACAAAGCAGAACATTTTTCAATAGATTCTAATAGTATTCAATTGGGCAAACTGAGGAATCAGTGCACCCTCAGCAACTATGCAGATGGCACCAAGCTGTGTGGCACAATCAGCTTGCTAGAGGGCAGGGATCCTTCCAGAGGGACCTGGGCAGGCTGCAGAGGTGTGCCCAGGCCAACCTCATGGCATTCAACAAGGCCAACTGTAAGATCCTGCACCTGGGTCAGCACAACCCCATGCACAACTCCAGGCTCAGTGGGGAATGGCTGAGAGGGGAATGGCTGAGAGCAGCCCTGAGGAAGGGGGTCTGGGGTGATGAAAAGCTCAACAGGACCCTGCAGTGTGAGTGCAGCCCAGACACAACCCTGTGCTGGGCTGCAGCAAGAGCAGTGTGGGCACAGGGCAAGGGAGGGGATTCTGCCCCTTGGCTCTGCTCTCCTCACACCCCACCTGCAGTCCTGGGTGCAGTTCTGGAGCCCCCAGCACAAGGAGATGGAAGTGTTGGAGCCAGTCCAGAGGAGGCCACCAAGATGCTCAGAGGGCTGCAGCAGCTCTGCTCCGAGGACAGTCTGAGAGAGTTGGGACTGTGCAGCCTGGAGAAGAGAAGGCTTCCAGGAGACCTTGGAGTGGCCTTCCACAATCTGAAGGGGACCTACAGGAGGGCTGGGGAGGGACTATTGACAAGGTCTTGTAATGACAGGATGAGGAAGAATGGGTTTGGAGTGGCAGAGGGGAGATTGAAACTGGATGTGAGGAAGTTGTTTGCAGTGAGGGTGGTGAGACACTGGCACAGGTGGCCCAGGGAGGTTGTGGCTGTTCCCTCCCTGGAGGTGTTTAAGGCCAGGTTGGATGAGGCCTTGAGTGACCTGCTCTAGCAGAAGGTATCCCTGCCTGTGGCAGGGGGTTGGAACTGCTGAGCTTTGAGGTCCCTTCCAACCTAAACCATTCTATGAAAGAAATAGAGCAAGACAGAACTTGTGTTCTGTCTTCTGCTCAGCGAGGATTTCTGAAAGCAGGAGCTCAGTGAAAGCTTTTTGGAGTCTCTTCTCCAGGGATACATTTCTCTTGAGGAAGAGGCATCCAGGTTCCTCTGTAGAACAGAAGATGAACTTACTTCTTCCATTTGAGGGATGCAAGATCTCTTTTCCCACCTCAGCTTTATTTTCACAGCATCTCCACTGAAGCCAGAACATTAAGGAGTATTTTGCAATGCTGTGCTCTACATAGAGAGAAATCCACTTGGGGAGCATGAAGGTCATTTTGAAGTAGAAGAAATGCATGACAACCCTGTCCAAGTGCTCTTTCCTATCTCCTTAGCTGCAAATTGACTGCTAATTTTGTCACAAGCTTAAGAAGATATCACAGCTAGTGCTGAGGTTTTCTAATGTGGAAGGGGTGCTCATCCTTCATTTCAGCACTCTGAAATCCACCACAAGCATTCCTAGGGGCTTCAGAGGAAAAAAAAACAAACCAACCAGAGATGTGGCAGTACCTTGAGCACCCAGGAGAGCACATCAGTAGACTGAGGAAGAACTAGATAATGCCCAGCTAATGCCTTTTGCCCAGGAGTAGTAGTCCATGCTATTAAAAACTAGTTCTGAAATAAAATGCAAGCCACCTAACTGCTGCTAATTGGCCTTGTCCTCACTTTGTCTCTGCTAACCTCTCAAGTTGTGTTTCCATTTCCATTTATCAGATGTTGCTCTTTCCAGCCCCTTATACCCACCTTTTCAGAAAACCACCTTCTCCCAAACAACCAGCAACAGAACAAGGGGACACAGTCTCAAATTGTGCCAAGGGAGGTCTAGGCTGGATGTTAGGAGGAAGATGCTGGCAGAGAGAGTGATTGGCATTGGAATGGGCTGCCCAGGGAGGTGATGGAGTTGCCATCCTTGGAGTTGTTGAAGCCAAGCCTGGCTGGGGCACTTAGTGCCATGGTCTGGTTGAGTGGGACTGAGTGCTAGGTTGGACTGAATGATCTTGGAGGTCTCTTCCAACCTGGTTGGTTCTATGATTCACTTAGCTTTTGCTCTCAGCTCATTGGAAGAAGTTAAGTAACCAAGGAGTCTGTTGGCTCTTCTCACTGCAGCATCAGATGTCTGCGCAACCAATCTCCTAGCAGGTCAGAGGCTGGCAGTGCTCCAAATCCTGAGCTGCCTTACACCTACAGCTTTGTTTTATCCTTTCCAAGAAGTTGTCTGGACACTATTTGGATGAAAACACAGGCAGGGGCCACACATTAAAAAAAAGAAGAGTTCCTGCCCAGTTGTTATTCATCAAACTGCTCCTGTAAGCAAACCCTTGCAACAATCTGAGGTGCTGCACGTCTTGAAGGCATTCTCCTTGTGTTAACATAAGCAGCAAGTAGTCATTGAGGCAAGGGCTGCTCAGGAAGCAAACTCTCACTCCCAGTAAACTCAGGTTCATTTACTTTTACAGTCATTTTCAAAAGAAATTCTACTTCCTTTATTTAAAAGGGGAGGAAAATAAAACCACAGTCCAGATGGAAACAAAGTCTGCTCCTTCTTCATTAGCCAAGCCACGGACAAGTTATAATTCACATCTCCCACGAGCCTCATCATTGCCCACATTTGGAAAACAAGCACAAGGGTGAGGGGACACTGGAGGGGAGGTGGAAGGTTGCAACTTGCCAGCAAGTTACACACTAAATTTCTCTGCCTTTAATTGTGTCTGAAATAAAACCTTCTCGTGGTCCAAGTCATGGGATTCCTTAATCAACAGGGTAGAGCTGGGCTTGCAAAACTGAACTCCCTGGGGAAATGGCTGCACTACTGAAAGAAACAAGTGACTCAGACACACATCCTCAGGTCTTTGCTTAAAGAAAGCAGTGATTGCCTGTGCTCAGGAGGAGGAGACTGCTGCTCTCAGTGCCGCCGCCTTTACCATTTCAACAACACATGGTGAGGCCTTTCAGCTGGCATCTCACAAAGCCTTGCTTTGAAATTAAAGAACATATTTACCTTGGATGTTGGGAAAGAGTTCTTTACCATGAAGGGGGTTGAGCGCTGGAACAGGTTGCCCAGAGAGGTGGTTGAGGTCCTGTCCCTGGAGATAATTAAGGTGAGACTTGATGGGGCTCTGGGCAACCTAAAATAATTGAGGATGTCCTCAATTAGACATTGAGGAGGGTGGACTAGATGACCCTTAGAGGTCCCTTCCAACCTGGGTGGTGAGGTTCTTCACAAACAGAGTGATTTCCCATTGGAATGGGCTGCCCAGGGAGGTGCTGGAGTCACCATCCCAGGAGGTGTGCAAGAAAAGCCTGGATGAGGCACTTAGTGCCATGGTCTGGTTGATTGGACAGGGCTGGGGGATAGGTTGGACTGGATGAGCTTGGAGGTCTCTTCCAACCTGCTTGATTCTATGAAACATTTCTGGCAGGGAAGCTATTGGAGCTTAAAGGTAGCTTTAAATCCTGCTCTTAGGAGTTGAATTGCACTATAAAGTCCTTATCTGCAAGATAAAAAAGGAGTATCAAAGATGGGTCCCATTAACAATTGAGCAAACCTAACAATTAGACCTGTTAAGGATAGAATTGCATCTGATTTGCTTGATGAGTCTCTTTTTTAATGCAATTAGGCAGCCAAGGTTTGACAGGCTACCAGAGAGCCAAAGAGCCAAGAGGGAATTTGCATACATTATAAAACAATTGCAGTGGCAGGCTAAAGTACAAACTAACCTGACCTAAGCCTTTGCTCATGTAGAATTGTGTGCAGAATTGATTTTCCACCTTCCTGAATAAACAGAAGAGGTAGGGGGAAAAAAAGAGTTCATCAGCAAGAACAATTTTCTCTTCCTAATCTGTGTCCAAAAAAAAACACCACACTGAAGCATTTCATTTAGATCCTGCAAGGCAAAACATCTGCAGGTAAAATAAACCAGCAAAATGAACATTTTGAGGGGGAGGGGGGGAACTCTGAACTGAAATGTTTCACCCATCCTTAATTTCAAGGAGGGGAAAGAGAGAGAAAGAAAGGGGGGAGAGGGGAAGAAGGAAAAATAATCATTGACCTTTTTTTCCTCATCTGAAACAGAACATCTGCTCTAAGTGTGTAAGTATTGCTTAAATGTAGCACTTTTTAGTGACACTCTTGTCAAATAAGCATTGTCAAGTGAAAGATGCCTAATCAAATCCAGAGGGTGAGGAAACAGTTAGGAGCACATCCTCTAGAGCCAAGAGCAGGCACCAAAACCTTTATTTCCCACATCAGACTAAAACATCTCCCAGCTACTGGCCACTCCTAGATGTGGCACTCCCTGATTCATTCCTAAGCTTTGAAAGCTCCCAGTTCCTTCTGAGCTGATAATGAAGTGTTGCAACCTTCAGATGCTAATAGTATGGAAATTAATTAAATTCCTCATTGTCTGTGATTTTTTCTTTCCTAAATACACCTAGAACACAAGCCCCAGAACATTAGGAAACAGGCTCTGGCAAGCTTCCTGCTCTAGTCAGAGCCACAAAGTTCATAGAATCATAGAATCAACCAGGTTGGAAGAGACTTCTAAGACCATCCAGTCCAAACTAGCACCCAGCCCTGTCCAATCAACCAAACCATGACACTAAGTGCCTCATTCTGGCTTTGCTTCAACATCTCCAGGGATGACAACTCCACCACCTCCCTGGGCAGCCCATTCCAATGCCAATCACTCTCTCTGACAACAACTTCCTCCTAACATCCAGCCTAGACCTCCCCTGGCACAACTTGAGGCTGTGTCCCCTTGTTCTGTTGCTGGGTGCCTGGCAGAAGAGCCCAACCCCACCTGGCTACAACCTCCCTTCAGGTAGTTGCAGACAGCAATGAGCTCTGCCCTGGGCCTCCTCTTCTGCAGGCTAAACATTTTGTCTCCACCAAGAGAAATCCTTTGAAATGCCTTCACTAACTCACCAGTCAGGTAAACAAGGAGGGTCCAGCACCAGCCTTGGGTTGAAGAACCTCATTTGCAATTCATATTTCAGCATCTCTGAGTTTCTGTTTATCATCCCTAGAGGTGACTGTCACTGCACTAGAGTAGCCCCATGAATTCATGGACAGCTACAAGAGGCTTATGGTCACATTAGGATGGATTGCCCTCCAAGCAGCTGCTTTTCCAGTGTCATTAATCTTTCCCTCTCATGGGTCTGCTTGGGAACACAGAGTGCAATCAAAGAGAGCACTTTAAAGTGCTCATGCCTACATTTTATGGAGTTCAAACACTTTTTAGTGTGAAATCCAAATATTTTGGGGGGTCATTTATATTCCATCCTGTCCTTGTAGACCTTTTGGGCTAGCAAGAACACAACCTGCCCTAAGCAAGAGGGGTGGAAAACATTGATTTCATTTACCCATTCCTTTCTACCTCTAGGAACTGAGATGATAAAGGAAATAACCCAAGGGCCAGGCTATGAAACCTATTTATTAACACAACCTTCACCAAGGCTATTTCTGCATTTCAGAAGTGAAGATACTTTAAGCCTCATTCTTTGCTGAATTTACTTTGCTAATTGCACCTAATTTATTTTCCCCTGCTTGGGGGTTTCTATTTGGTGGGTTCAAGATGTCACCAAGCTAAGTACATTAACATTAAAAAGGTTAAGTGAAAAGAAATATGCACAGATCTGGAATTAGAAATGCAAATCAATTACTAAGCAGGCAAAGGTGATCTATAAGGGAAAGATGCAGCAGCACAAAGCAGGAAGGAGATATTTGGCATGGAGGGAACGTGAACAGTGTGTGTAATGAAGCAGAGATGCCAAAGGAGGAAGAGCAGAGCAATGAAAACACAGATAGATGGTTGGGGCACAGCACACCCTGAGGGGAAGAGGAACATGAAAAACAAACAACCCATCTCAGTGTGAAAAGAATAAAGCAGAAAGAAGGAGGGGAAAAGGCATCAGGAAGATCAGAAGAAGAAAATCTCATAGGGTGACTGCAAAAGGTCTCCTGCCAGGCAAAGCTGAGTCCATCATTAAACAGAGAACTAAAAAGAGTAATCAGAAAGGCTTTGACATTTCCAGGAATCATAGAATCAATCAGGTTGGAAGAGACTTCCAAGATGATAAAGGTTCATGGAGCTAAATCTAGGAAAGAACAGGTGAAGAGTGTCTTTAGCCCTTATTCCCAACAGCAGAGAGGAGAAACTCCTTTACTTTGAGGGTAGTAGAACATTGAAACATGTTGCCCAGACAGGTGATGGAGTCTCCATCTCTGGAGTAATTCAAAACCTGCCTGGACTGTCCTGTACAACCTGCTCTCTGTGAACCTGCTCTGATGAGAAGGCTTGGACTAGATGATGTCCAGAGATGTTTTCCAATCCTTATCACTCTGTGATGAGAGAGAAATTTCTGAGTGACTTCAGTTTGTCTACATGGCTTCAGTCCCCCCCATTCCCCTGCTTCCCCCAGTCATTTCCACTACACCTGGAAAGACTCACATGGGCTTCCTATAAGGGCAGTCCTCTAAGAAAAAGGGATTGGAAATATCAAGATCAACATTAAGGGAGGAAACAAACCTGTAAAGGCAATGGCAAACTCTGTGGGGTGGGGAGGCAATGAGATGGAGCCTCCAAAACCAGGATTGCATCCTCATAGATCATAGAATCAACCAGGTTGGAAGAGACCTCCAAGATCATCCACTCCAACCTAGCGCCCAGCCCTGGCCAACCGACCAGACCATGGCACTAAGTGCCTCATCCAGGCTTTTCTTGAACACCTCCAGGGATGGTGACTCCACCACCTCCCTGGGCAGCCCATTCCAATGCCAATCACTCTCTCTGGCAAGAAGAAATAGTTTAGGTTGGAAGGGACCTCGAAGCTCATCTAGTTCCAACCCCCCACCATTGGCAGGAACACCTCCCATTCCAACAGGCTATCCACTGCAGAGAGGCTTTCTGGAGGAGTGGAGGGCTTCCCAGATAAGGTGTGATGTGAAAGGGAGGCTGTTGCACTCTCTGCAATACAGGGGAATAAAGACAAACAGGGTTGCTAAGATTTACTGTCAGAACTGAAAGACAGGGTTGCTGCTATCTCCAGCTAGAGGGTAGTGAGTTACAAGAGCTTTTATTTCTTCTTATCAGGCTGGTTTGGGTTTTGTTGGCTTTGTTGTTTTCTTTTGTAAGTTGAATTGCAGCTTACTGCTTGCTTGCACACACACACAGCAGCCAGGGTCTCAGTGCAACAGGAAAAACTGCACTGTGCTGTGTTCTTCCTTCACTGGGCAGGGATTTTCATGTCATCTATTATTCACATCACAGCTTGCTGCAGTGATTCCAGGAAGAGCTCAAAGGAGCCCTGTCCTCCTGTCAGGAAAAGGAAGGGAATATAATTTCCCCATATGAAGGGTCAGGAAACCAGAAAATCAAAGATTGCTTCCTCTCTGTGCACAAACCCTGTGTCATAGCAGCAGCATTGGCTGAGGGAGGACACACCTGGACAGGGGAAGCAGACTAAGATAAACATAACATTCAAGAGAGATGCTGGAACATGTTCAGAGAAGGTGATAAAGCTGGTGAGAGACCTGGAGCAGAGCCCTGTGAGGAGAGGCTGAGGGAGCTGGGGGTGTGCAGCCTGCAGCAGAGGAGGCTCAGGGCAGAGCTCATTGCTGGCTACAACTACCTGAAGAGAGGCTGCAGCCAGGTGGGGTTGGGCTCTTCTGCCAGGCACCCAGCAACAGAACAAGGGGACACAGTGTCAAACTGTGCCAGGACAGGTTCAGGATGGATGTTAGGAAGTTCTTGACAGCAAGAGTGATTGGCATTGGAATGGGCTGCCCAGGGCAGTGGTGGAGTCACCATCCCTGGAGATGTTTAAGAGGAGGCTGGATGAGGCACTTAGTGGCCTGGTTTAATTAGAAGGGTCAGGTGTTAGGTTGGACTCTGTGATCTTAGAGATCTTTTCCAAGCTGGCTAATTCTGTAATCCTTCAGTGGAGGTACCAAAACAATGAGGCCTTTCCTCAAAATTATGAGTACTCCTAAACCTCTACAAAAACTAAGCTGCTGGAAGGGAAACAAACAACTTGCTCTCCACCAAACCAGGCACCATCCCTGGGGGTCTTCAAGAAAAGCCTGGATGTGACACTTAGTGCCATGGTCTAGTTGATTGGTTAGGGCTGGGTGCTAGGTTGGACTGGATGATCTTGGAGGTCTCTTCCAACCTGGTTGATTCTATGATTCTAATGCCTCCACCCACGAGCAAGGTTTCCACTCCATCAGTCACAGCCGACTCACTGTACAGGTCATGGAGATATCTGAAAGGATGGACATGGCACCAAAGTTGAGCAGCTGATTAACACAATTACTCTTCATTTGATCCTGATTGCTACAGCAGGGACTTCTGATTAAGCCAGGCTGCTTTGCAATTTTCCCCCAGATTTTCTTCCGTGCTTGGAATGCCACAGGGCAAATATCCCCAACTCAGCAGCTTGCTCACAGCCCAGCTATTCTGCTTGGTGTGCAACAGCTTCAGCAATCACAATTAGCCTATTAGAGGAAGCAGCTTGGGTTTGTTCCCCACAAACTGCACAGTAATTAGCACCCGTAAGGTTAGCCACCTAAATTGCAAGTCCAATCAGTCCATTCTCAAGGGGATATTTTCACCATCATCTTCCATATACCTCATGACTACAGCTAATCATACAGATTGTTTCAGTAACAGGGAAAAATTGCAGGGTTCAGTTAAGTCTCCCCCTTCTTGCCTTTCCTCCTCTCACCTTCATAGAATGCAAGGAGTGAGAGGAATATCAAAACGAGAAGTAATGAGCTTAAACTGGCAAAGGGGAGATTGGATGATAGGAACAAGTTCATTCCAGTGAGAGTGGTGAAACACTGGTACAGGTTGCCCAGGGAGGTTGTGTAGCACAGAAGCACAGAATGTGATCAAAGATGTTGAGCTAAATGAATTCTTCCTACTTCAATATTCTCAAAGACTCTCATGAACATTGCACACCACTGAAATCCTCTCTGAAGCCTTACAAGCATTGATTTAGAATCACAGAATCAAGCAGGTTGGAGAGTTCCAAGCTCATCCAGTCCAACCTAGCACCCAGCCCTAGCCAATCAACCAGACCATGGCACTAAGTGCCCCAGCCAGGCTTGGCTTCAACACCTCCAGGGATAGTGACTCCACCACTGCCCTGGGCAGCCCATTCCAATGCCAATCACTCTCTCTGACAACAACTTCCTAACAACATCCACCCTAGACCTGCCCTGGCACAGCTTGAGACTGTGTCCTCTTGTTCTGTTGCTGGGTGCCTGGCAGCAGAGCCCAACCCCACCTGGCTACAGCCTCCCTGCAGGTAGTTGTAGACAACAATGAGCTCTGCCCTGAGCCTCCTCTGCTGCAGGCTGCACACCCCCAGCTCCCTCAGCCTCTCCTCACAGGACTCTGCTCCAGGCCCCTCCCCAGCCTTGCTGCCCTTCTCTGGACATCTTCCAGTACCTCAACATCTCTCTTGAACTGAGGGGTCCATAACTGGACACAGCACTCAAGTACTGAGCAGTGCTGAGCACAGGGGCAGAAGAACCTCCCTTATTCTGCTGGCCACACTGCTCCTGATCGAGACCAGGATGCCATTGGCTCTGCTGCCCACCTGGGCACACTGCTGCCTCATCTTCAGCTACTAAAGATGTTGAGGTACTGGAATGCATCCATAGAAGGGCAGCGAAGCTGGGAAAGACCTGGAGCACAGCCCCGTGAGGAGAGGCTGAGGGAGCTGAGGGTGTGCAGCCTGCAGAAGAGGAGGCTCAGGGCAGAGCTCATTGCTGGCTACAACTACCTGAAGGGAGGCTGTAGCCAGGTGGGGTTGGGCTCTGCTGCCAGGCACCCAACAACAGAACAAGAGGACACAGTCTCAAGCTGTGCCAGGGCAGGTCTAGGGTGGATGTTGTTAGGAAGTTGTTGTCAGAGAGAGTGATTGGCATTGGAATGGGCTGCCCAGGGCAGTGGTGGAGTCACTATCCCTGGAGGTGTTGAAGCCAAGCCTGAATGGGGCACTTAGTGCCATGGTCTGGTTGACTGGATAGGGCTGGGTGCTAGGAAGGACTGGATGAGCTTCGAGTTCTCTTCCAACCTGATTGATTCATGACTCTGTCATAAGTAATTGTTGTTTTATTATGACCCAGAGAAAAGTCAGGCTTAGCTTTTAGAACAGGAGGTGTTCCCTCTTCACTGTGCAGAAGGCAGTTGACTTAATGCCTTTTTTTCCTGATCAGCTGCCCTCCATTATTATCAACTTCAAACCTCCCATCCTTCTCCCCAGCGCAAGCCTGTGCTTGATTCCAAGGTCTTCAGAGGCCAATTGTTTCACTTAACACTAGTTTAAAAAAAGAACAAAAGGCCCTCAGGTGGACCAGCTTCTATCAGCAACAGAGGCACCAGATCCATCTACACAATTTCTATGTGAAGCAAAACCTTGCAGGATTATTTCCCCTATCAGCTTTTCCTTCTACTAGGTAAATCGTGAAGCCTATCAAAGCTGTTTCTGTGATCTCCTTTAACAATGCATTTGAAGGTGATATCAAAGAATTGCTGCTGGTGTTACATATATTACAGTAAGCCCCTGGTAGCAGATGTTAATGCATTTTATGATTGGGAATGTTGTCTTGAGATAAAAAAAAAAACCAGGCAGTCTGCAGGAATCAGCAAAACCCCCACTTAATTTCACACATGTATAGCCACTGACGTGTGCACAACGAGATTAGGCAGTGCCCTTGTCAGAGAACTTATCATAACTTTCTCCAAATAGAAAATCCCTAATTAGTTTATACTGTGGCTTTGCAGAGGGTGAGCACGGCTGGGGAAGAGCAAACAGTAGCTGATTTCCCAGGAACAAGCTTGCTCAGCTCAGGCTTAGCCATTGTAAGGAAGCAAATACTGCTCAAAGAAGCGCCCAGATGGAAAGATTTGTGTGTTTTGTTTCAGGAGGGTTCGTCTAGGAACTTCTCAAACTCACAGCATCTTAATGAACTGGAGATGGACTACAGAGGATGCCTCAATTTAGCTGCTCTATTGGTGATAAATCTATTGGATCTGCCAATTACTGCTCAGTTTTCAACCCCAGTGCCGTGCTTTTGCAAGCAAGCTCGTGGAAGAGCCACAGAGAAATAGCTGCAGCATCCCACACATGCAGAAGCTCATGGAAGAGCCACAGAGAAATAGCTGCAGCATCCCACATCTGCAGAAGCTCATGGAAGAGCCACAGAGAAATAGCTGCAGCATCCCACACCTGCAGAAGCTCATGGAAGAGCCACAGAGAAATAGCTGCAGCATCCCACATCTGCAGAAGCTCATGGAAGAGCCACAGAGAAATAGCTGCAGCATCCCACACCTGCAGAAGCTCGTGGAAGAGCCACAGAGAAATAGCTGCAGCATCCCACACCTGCAGAAGCTCATGGAAGAGCCACAGAGAAATAGCTGCAGCATCCCACATCTGCAGAAGCTCATGGAAGAGCCACAGAGAAATAGCTGCAGCATCCCACACCTGCAGAAGCTCGTGGAAGAGCCACAGAGAAATAGCTGCAGCATCCCACACCTGCAGAAGCTCATGGAAGAGCCACAGAGAAATAGCTGCAGCATCCCACACCTGCAGAAGGGATGTCAAGGGGCAAAGGAAAAGTTCAGAAAAAGCTGAGCTCATTTCTGCAGACAGCAAAATGTTGTTTAAATTGTAGGGGAAAACAGCATCTTTTGGTACATGCCAGAAGTGAACTGCAAGCCTGCTGCACCAGGGTGGTTTGTTCAGTTTTTCCTCAAAGAGAACTCCCTGGAGAGAGGAAACAGAGGTGTTGGTGGTTCTGCTGCAGATGAAGCTGCAAGGTCAGGGGATGTGCTAGCTAGCATGACACTGGGAGATCAAAGCAGGGCCAAGAGCCTCAGTATCCAGCAAGCAGCTGAGGAGAGCAGGGAGATAACCATTGTGAATAAATGCATGAGCCTGCAGATAATGCTCACACCATGGGCTGTGCTGAGGAGGAAACAAAATAGGGTTTGCTTTTCATTCAGCAAGAGAGGAATGAAACTTCAATTCTGCATATTCGTTTAAGAAGTGAATAATTGTGTTACATTCAAATGTGACAGATTTGTCCTTCAGCATGGTAAAAAAATCAGTTCAAAGAGGCCAGCCAGCTGCCTGCCTTTGCTTTCAGCAGCTTTGTTTAATAGACATCAGATAAGCACCATATCAGCTACTTCTCAACTGCCCAGATTTTCAGCCTGAAACTGATTCCCTATTGTCTTGCCTTTGCTAATACACACACAGCACTATTAATAGGAGGTATAATAGAGAATGTGCAAGCTGCAGCCAAGCCATTTACATACAGAGCAGTTCTGAAATTGCCACCTCCCCACATGCACCAAGAGTTGTTCCTTTCCAGACCCAGATCTTCCCCTCCAATTGCTCCTTCTCAGGTTCAACCCTAGAATCACAGAATCAACCAGGTTGGAAGAGACCTCCAAGATCATCCAGTCCAACCTAGCACCCAGCCCTATCCAATCAACCAGACCATGGCACTAAGTGCCCCAGCCAGGCTTTGCTTGAACACCTCCAGGGACGGTGACTCCATCACCTCCCTGGGCAGCCCATTCCAATATCAGTCATAGAATCAACCAGGCTGGAAGAGATCTCCAAGCACATCCAGTCCAACCTAGCACCCAGCCCTAACCAATCAACCAGACCATGGCACTAAGTGCCCCATCCAGGCTTTGCTTGAACACTTCCAGGGACAGCAACTCCACCTCCCTGAGCAGCCCATTCCAATGCCAACCACTCTGTTTCACTCAAGCTCATGAGCAAAACCTTCAGCTGACTCCAGCAAGAGGATTATTTAAAGACCAGTTGGAGCAAGACTCACAACATGCTTTTAATGTCACAGAGATTATACACCTGGCAGCTTTAGAATAAAGAGGAGGTTACATCTGCCACTTCTCGCCTCTAAAATTAAGAGGGTTTTTAGAGCAATCATCTTTTCCTGCTCATCCATAGACTTTAAATGAGGGCAAGGCTAATGACAGCAACAACAAAAAAAAAGGACATGTGCACACACACACTTTTAATTGCATTTTAAGTACCATGGTAATAAAGCAAGTTCAGCTTTAAGGTAGTGAGATATTCTTCATGTATTGTCTATACCCACATCTCTCATCTAATGACTCTCTGGAGTCACCTCACTCCTTTTATTATAGTTATTAGTGCAAGTTATAGCACTTAGCACCATGGGAAAGAATATGTAAATCAGAAAGGTAAAACGTGCCAGTTAAAAGCTGCCAGATTGAACTAATGAGGGTGATATAGCAATGACACAGCTAAGTTTTGGGAGGGATTTTTTTGATGAGCTAATTAAAGCTTCCTAATTACTCCAGCCAGTGAGAGCATTACCCTCTTGAATGGCCACAAACAATTCAATTCAAGCAATTTTCAACTGAAAAAGTTCCTAAGTTTCAGGCAGTCTTGGAAAATCCCAACAGCAGATTGGGATACAAAAAGTATCCTGGGCTGCATCAAGAGGAATGTGAAAGAAGGGCAAAAGAGGGGATTCTGCTCATTTAATCTGCTCTTGTGAGATCCCACCACAAATACTCTGCCCATTTTTGCCCCTCAATTCAAGAGAGATGTTGAGGTGCTGGAAGGTGTCCAGAGAAGGGCAGCAAGGCTGGTGAGGGGCCTGGAACACAAACACTATGGGAGAGGCTGAGGGAGCTGGGGGTGTGCAGCCTGCAGAAGAGGAGGCTCAGGGGGAACCACATTGCTGTCTACAACTACCTGAAGGGACATTGTAGCCAGGTGAGGTTGGGCTCTTCCGCCAGGCAAGCAGCAACAGAACAAGGGGACACAGTCTCAAGCTGTGCCAGGGGAAGTACAGGCTGGATGTCAGGAGGAAGTTGTTGGCAGAGAGAGTGATTGGCATTGGAATGGGCTGCCCAGGGAGGTGGTGGAGTCACCATCCCTGGAGGTGTTGAAGCAAAGCCTGGATGAGGCACTTAGTGCCATGGTCTGGTTGATTGACTGGCTAGGGCTGGGTGCTAGGTTGGACTGGATGATGTTGGAGGTCTCTTCCAACCTGGTTGATTCTATGATTTCTGGTGTCCCCCATCATAAGAATGACACAGAGTCCAGAAGAGTCCACAAAGATGATCAAAGGGCTGGAGCACCTCTGCTATGAGGACAGGCTGAGGGAGCTTGGCTGTTCAGCCGGGAGAAGAGAAGGCTCCAGGGAGAGCTCAGAATTGCTTTCCAGTAGCTGAAGGGATTCCTTGAAGAAGACTGGAGAGGGACTTTTCATAAAAGACAGGACAAGGAGGAATGGTTTGGAGCTGAGAGAGAGCAGAGTTAGATTGGATCTTAGGAAGTTCTTCAGTAGAAGGGTGGTGAGACTCTGGCACAGGCTGCCCAGGGAGATTGTGGCTGCCTCTTCCCAGAGGGCTTGAAGGCCAGGCTGGATGAAGCCTTGAGCAGCTGAATCTAGTTGACAGGTGTCCCTACCCTTGGAGGGGAGGTTGGAGTAGATGATCTCTGAGGTCCTGTCCAATTTAAGCCATTCTACATAGGACACAGCAGTCAGCTCCTAAGCGCCCAGAGAAGGTGAATGGAGCATCCATCTAATGTGGATGCTCACCACGAAATGCTCACAGGATGCTTTAAATTAACAGCTCCATAGAAAAGATAGAATTGTAAACAGTGGCAAGGAATTGCAGGATAAGCCATTTGTACTTGTGGCATCTGCCTGTTCAGTGCCACCACACCTCTTCTAGGTCAGCCAAGGCCACCACCTGCAGTAGCAGCACTTATTCCTTGTGCTGTCTGCCACACCATGCACCCAGCAGGATCAGAGCAAGGTTGCTGCAGAAAGACTGACTGCAGTTCATGCTGCAAGCTCTGAGTTGAGCAGGGAGTCCAGCATCACCAGGAAATTGTCTTTCACCGCCCTACAAACTCCTCTTCCTCTCCCAGAGCTGCTTTTTTGCTTCCTTCCCAGCCCTCCTGCCAGGCAGCATCCCTTGCCATTTTTATAGCACACAGTGGCATAATTCCAAAAGTACCTCCTAGGAGGGAATGCTTTCTTCATTGAAGCAACACAAAAATTCACTGATGAGAGCATGGCAAACCTTGAGAGACACTCTGGAATAACAATTGACAGACCCTGCCCTCACCTCTAGAAGCAGCTATGGGCAGCTCTCTGGTGCACTGCTGATGGCTGCACGAGTACAGGGAGCTCGCCAGAAGCCACCCCTGATCTCTATTGTGCACACCTTACATAGTCCATCCTTGGACATTCTCAGTTGGATTATCCCACACCTTGCTTGAAGTTTGCATACCAGCAAAGGAATTTTCACACTAGAGCTCCTGCTCTGTCACCAACAGTCACATCCATCCTTCATGCCAAAACAAAGCTGTGCCTGAGTCATCCCAGCTCTGTACCCAGGTGCCTGAGCAGAGATTGCCACAAGGCTTAACAGAATGAAAAGCCTCAGGCCCTGGTGAGGAAAGAAAACACCCAACATGTGCTTCCCTTGCAAGATGCTTCAACAGCCCCAGCCAGAAGCAACTGCTTTTATTTCTGCATGCTGCAGCAGGCTCTGGTTTAAGGCAAGCCCAGGGTATAAATAAAGGAGTCAGCTGGCCAGAAGGAATGAACTCCAACATTATCCCTTCCTTATCATGTACCTGTATCCACAACAAACAAATGAGTCAATCTGAGAGGAAAGAAACTCAATCAGCAGCCCTGTGCCAGTGAGCACAGCCTGCATGTTTGATTGCTCCAGTGGTGTTATCAGCAAAGCTTCAGTGTCCACTCATAATTGTTTTTTATCCCCTTGAAAACAAGCTGGTTAGAAGCAGAATTAAATTGATCTGTGCACAGTGTTTACCCTTTGTCTTGCCACCAGGCAGACAACCAATTAATGACATTAAAGATTAATTAACAGGGAGGCCTCTGCACTACCTGCCAGGCTTACAATTGCATTTGGTCTCAGAGGTTCTTCCCTCAGCAAGGCTTTTACCTGCAGTTTCATAGAATCAGTCAGGGTTGGAAAGGACCACAAGGATCAGCCATGAGCAGGGACACCCTTCCCTAGATCAGGCTGCCCAGAGGCTCATCCAGCCTGGCCTTAAACACCTCCAAGGATGGAGGTTTCCTTTGAAGTTTCAACAGAGTGCAGCAAAATGATGGAAAATGGTTTTTATAAACCAAAAAAAAAGAGGTTACAGGCTGCTGGATTTTCAGCCACTATTTGTTAGAGCCTCATTTGCAGGGATGGGTGCAGAGCACTCAGTGGCTTTGGGAGCATTTTTGGCCTAAAATGGAGTGGAAATGTAGTCAGAAGAGTTGGGTGTGTTTGTGTAAGTTGGAAGGAGGGAGAAAGTATATATTAGGAATTTCCCACACACACGTAGCCCACACCTGCTCTTGACAGCTTGTCCCATGTTTCATATCAAATGTATAAATAAGGTATATACATTTTACATAGAAATGGAGCAGCACAAGTCCTGCCAAGTCTCCATCTCTCTAGGCACAAAAGCACAGGCTTAGAGCTGGAAATCCACATGTGCAGGGACACACAGGCACTCACCTAGCATTTCAATCCTCTAGTCAAGCTTCCCCCATCCTGTGAAGTGGCAAAACAAACTCCTCTTCTCCCCAAGGTAACCAATCTGTTAAGTGTATTTCTTGCCCTGCTTTTCTTCTTATTCTCAGACCAATCTTTTTTTCCCCCCCTCTTTCCCTCAGACACATACACAAAGTGGGAGTTTTTCAACAGACATCTTCTGCTGCTGAAGGATGTTGACAACATTTTGCTTCACTCTTTGTAAAGTACCAAAGGGACTGCAAACAAAACTGAGATCATTCCTCCTGCTTTCACGCTCCTGATTTTCTATGCTAACTTTATCCAAGCTAACAGGTTGCAAGAAGAATCCTTTTCCTTGCCTCCTCTCTATGTTAACCCACTTGCCCAGATCTGCTTCTCTGTGCCTACAAAGTCATTTCAAAGCATTTATTTCTGATTAAGATGAGAGGGGACCAGCTCTTGGCTCATGGTTGTGCTTACTGCAGCTGTTTGGCAAAGCTGCAGCTGAGATGATGTGGAGTGGGTAGAAGAAGTGATTAGGAAACAAGGAGGGACAGAAGAATTTTGGACAAGGTATGAAGGAGCTGAGCAGCACAGCCAAAGGCCTGATGACTCACAGCAAGTCAGCAGCAAGCGATCAGGAGTCAAACAAAGCCAGCTTGATTCGCTCCTATAGAGGGTGCTGGGTTTGTACCTTTGGTCTTGCAGAGCCTCATCATCTCCCTCACATAGGCTCACAGGATGTCAGGGGTTGGAAGGGACCCAAAGAGATCCAGTCCAGACCCCCTGCCACAGCAGGACCGTACAATCTAGCTCAGGTCACAAAGGAACACATCCAGACAGGCCTGGAAAGTCTGCAGAGAAGGAGACTCCACAACCTCCCTGGGCAGCCTGTGCCAGTGCTCTGGGACCCTGTTGAGGTGGAACCTGCTGTGCTGCAGCTTTCATCCTTTGCTCCTTGTCCTATCCCAAGGAGCAGTGAGCAGAGCCTGTCCCCCCTCTTCACCCTCAGATATTTATAGACATTTATCAAATCCCCTCTCAGTCTCCTCTTCTCCAGACTAAACACCCCCAGGTCCCTCAGCCTCTCCTCACCAGGCAGTGCTCCAGACCCCTAATCATCCTGGTAGCCCTCTGCTGGCCTCTCCAGCAGATCCCTGTCTCTCTTAAACTGGGGAGCCCAAAACTGAACGTGGTACTCCACCCATCACACACAACCCATCTCATCCAACTTTGCATTCCTCTTTCTTCCACCTGTGGAGCTCTTTTGCCTCCCATCCCCACTTCAGCCCCACATATAACTTCCCTACATCTTCATGTTTCCCTGCACTAAGATGCAGCTCATCTGGTTCCACTCTACTGACAAGACCTGGACATCACTCCAAACACCAGAGCTTTCTCTGTACATGCCATGTATCAAGATGAAGATCTAGCAATACATTGCAGCTGTGGGCTGAAACTGGCCCTGAGAGATGCTCTCATGCCTTCCAGAGGGCTATGACACAGTGCAGGTGCTGGCACAGAGCCTTCACAATGACTCAGGCTGATAAGCCAGGGCAGAGATACAGTGAGGGCAACGACTAAAGAAATCAACAGCAGGTGACTCAGAGGCCATTTCAGTGCTGCCCAGAAACACAAAGAGGAAAAAAACCACAGCAGCTACACCATAATTCCATTTTGTGCTTAAATAAAGGCATGCTTTGCTTTCACCCAGCTGCAAGCCAGAGGGCTTAGAACAAAGGGAGTTGGGTAGCATCCCATAGCTGGAATGTTTCAGCACGTTCAGGAGAAGATCATGAAGGCCTTCTCTAGCCTTGAAAGGCTCTGTACACGTTTGAGGCAGGTGTCTGCAAGCACAGGAAAGGGACTTTACACAGAGGAAGTTGGTTTGGTGATTTACCTTCAGTGCTTCGCTGCTCTGCCTCATCTCCATCAGGGCACCTTGATGAGTATGGCCACCTCCACCTCTCCCTGCTTGGGTTCTCTGCCTGTACAAGAGAAGAGCTGTGCAGACTTTTCTGTCCTCTGCTGGCACTCCTTGGCTGGAGAACTGTAAAGACAGACAAAGATTGCTTATGATTATCATCAACTTTGTGTTCCATCAGCTTCAGTTAGAATTTCTTGCTGCCAAGCTGAATAGTGAGAGGGTCACCCAGGCCAGGGGAACCTTTATGGCTTCCTCTCTCTTCTCCAGGGAGATAACAACAGCCAAGATTTTACTTTAAACTTATTAAAGTGCCCAGTTATCTGTTTCAGCATGGATAATTTAACCAGACAAGTTAAATATTTATGAGGCTGCACTTTATTGTCAACAAAAGATAAAAATGTGCTTTAAGTGCTATTCAGGGTAAGAATTATAATGATGATTAAAAAAAAAAGGCATTGGCAATGACACTTGAAATTGTTATTGTTAGCTCCTAGGATTACTAAGCCATCACACAGGGCTGCAAACAAGAGCCCTGGAGCTGGACTGGATGATCTTGGAGGTCTCTTCCAACCTGATTGATTTTATGATTCTATGATTCCCTATCTCTGTCTGGGCAGATTCAAGTCTCAGCAAATCATAGAATCAGCCAGGTTGGAAGAGAGCTCCAAGCTCAGCCAGTCCAACCTAGCACCCAGCCCTAGCCAATCAACCAGACCATGGCACTAAGTGCCCCAGCCAGGTTTTGCTTCAACACCTCCAGGGACAGTGACTCCACCACCTCCCTGGGCAGCCCATTCCAATGCCAATCACTCTCTCTGCCAACAACTTCCTCCTAACATCCAGCCTAAACCTGCCCTGGTTCAACCTGAGACTGTGTCTCCCTGTTCTGCAGCTGAAGAGACCAACCCCAATCTCTTTCCACTGGTCAGCAGCAATAAGACCATAGAATCCACCAGGTTGGAAGAGAGCTCCAAGCTCATCCAGTCCAACCCAGCACCCAGCCCTGGCCAATCAACCAGACCATGGCACTAAGTGCCTCATCCAGTCTTTTCCTGAACACCTCCAGGGTCTGACCATAGATCATTTCAGTCCCTCCTACCATCATTTAAAGACAAAATCCAGAGCAAATGATGCCAAAGAAAAGAGCACTGCACAGACAAGGCACAGTTGTGGCTTGCAGGTTGCCAGAGCTGCAGCCCCAGCCTGAAAGCAGGGTTCAGCTGTGCACATACACTTTGCAAAAGAGCCAGCCAAAAATAAAAGAGAGGGGGGAAAAGGCCACTTCTGCATACATCTGAACAAGGAAACACTTCATTTTCACCCAGGAGCAACAGCAAGTGGTTCCAGAGAAGCCTGTGCTAAGCACAAGTGAAGCCTGTGCGTTGCCCAAAGTGTGGAGCTCCACTCTTGGAAATGTGGAGACTTGAGAGGGTCTGCCAGAAGAGGCCCAGGTTCAGCAAGGTATTTCCAGATGGAGCACATGGAGAATATTCACTGATTCACAGTTATGATAAAATGCATTGTTTATGCAAGGTCAGGGCTCCTGAAAGGAATATTTTCCTTGAAGCAGACCCAGGTTAAAAAAGACATAGGGAAATAGGCTATCAGGTAGTGACAGGACTAGAGGGGATGGAGCAAAGCTGGAGGTGGGTAGGTTCAGACTGGATGTGAGGAGAGGACACAGTCTCAAGTTGTGCCAGGAGAGGTGTAGGCTGGATGTTAGGAGGAAGTTGTTGTAAGAAAGAGTGATTGGCATTGGAATGGGCTGCCCAGGGAGGTGGTGGAGTTGCCATCCCTTGAGGTGTTGAAGCAAAGCCTGGCTGGGGCACTTAGTGCCAAGCTCTGGTTGATTGGGACTGGGTGCTAGGTTGGAGTGGATGATCTTGGAGGTCTCTTCCAACGTGGTTTATTCTATTATTCTTCAGCATCAGAGTGGTGAGAGCCTGGAATGGGTTGCTCAGGGAGGTGGTTGAGACCCCATCCCTGGAAGTGCTTAAGGTCAGGCTGGATGAGACTGTGGCCAGCCTGATCTAGGGTAGGATGTCCCTACCCATATCAGTGGGGTTAGAACTGGTTGATCCTTGTGATCCCTGACTGACTCTATGAAATTAAGCAAGCTTGTATGGGGAGAAGCTCGCTTTCTACTCCACTGGATTTTCATTATTCCTTATTTATGACCACTAAAGCTCAAACAATTTGCAGCAACAGCAAGGCTGGAAAACTGAAGACACAAAAAGCAACACAGCCTTCCAGCTACATTTGTTCTGCCTCGTGTCACTTCAACGTTATAGAAACAGATTCCCTCCCTTTCTTCATGTCCAAACTCTGCTGTCTCTGTTTTATTTATGAGTACCAGCTAAAGTACCAAGCAGTCAAAGATGTATTCTATTTATTAAATAGAAATAGGCAGCAAACCTAAATTAACTGCTAGAAAAGGTTTTGCTTTTGGGAATGTTTTCTTTTAGTATTTGAGCTCTTATTAATGGTACATGGATGCCCTGCTTGTATTTCATGCATTTGGAAGTGAGGCAATGGAAGGTGAATATTAATATTGCTGCTACTACTATCATGGAATCATAGAATCAACCAGGTTGGAGGAGAGCTCCAAGATCAGCCAGCCCAACCTAGCACCCAGCCCTAGCCAATCAACCAGAGCATGGCACTAAGTGCCCCAGCCAGGCTTTGCTTCAACACCTCCAGCTACAGCAACTCCAGCACCTCCCTGGGCAGCCCATTCCAATGCCAATCACTCTCTCTGCCAACAACTTCCTCCTAACATCCAGCCTAGACCTGCCCCCAGCACAGCTTGAGACTGTGTCCCCTTCTTCTGTTGCTGGGTGCCTGGCAGCAGAGCCCAACCCCACCTGGCTACAGCCTCCCTTCAGGCAGCTGCAGACAGCAATGAGCTCTGCCCTGAGCCTCCTCTGCTGCAGGCTGCACACCCCCAGCTCCCTCAGCCTCTCCTCACAGGGCTGTGCTCCAGGCCCCTCCCCAGCCTTGCTGCCCTTCTCTGGACACCTTCCAGCACCTCAACATCTCTCTTGAATTGAGCAGCCCAGAACTGGACACAGCACTCAAGGTGTGGCCTGAGCAGTGCTGAGCACAGGGGCAGAAGAACCTCCCTTGTCCTGCTGCCCACACTGCTCCTGCTCCCCAGCTCCCTCAGCCTCAGGGATTGTAAATTAGGTTATTTTTATATATATAAGGTTATTTCTATTTTTCCCTACTGATGGCTTCCACTAGAATAGACAACAAAACCATCTGAAACCATCCTCTCCTTTACTTGCTTCTCATGAAAGGGAACCCCAAGGACCAACAGTCTCTGCCTGCAACCCTTGGCCGCCTGTCAGGTAGCCTTGCAGCGTTTGTTAGCTTCTGTTGGAGCACAGTGAAGGAGTCTGCTCTTAATTTGTTTAACAAAAGACATTATTAAACACTTAAGACAAAAGGCAAGACACCTTTTGGTTCCCCCCACGCACACACCATCCTCTGTCTCTCAAAAGCAGATGCCTCAGCCTGCCTCTCACAAACTGCACCAGGTGCCCTGGGTGTAATTATGCTCCTCTTCTCAGACAGCCTGCAGGAACTTTGGAAGTGGAAAATTTCTTTTGTCTTCCTGATCAGATGAGGAATCCAATTCCAAAAAGAAAGGAGTGGGGTGGTGGAATATAATTTTTAAAGATTTAAAAGCTTTGACTCATTTTCCAATCAATCATCTTCATTAGTGTCTGCAAAATATTCCACTCTGTCAGGGACCTTTCTTCCTTCATCTCTCCTGCAGCAGATTAAGGCTTTCCCTGAAGTTACTCCACTACCTTTTTCAGACATATCCTTCCCCGTGGAGAGCTGCTAGTTATTTGCAATGCTGAGGTTTGGAACCCCAACACCTCCTGGTTGAGGGCTGTGAAAACCCTTCTGTAGGCATGGAGCAGGAGAATACAGCCCATCAAACCACTCCTACTGTCACATTGTTCCTAAAGTTGCACCAGGATTTGTTCTAAAACTTACAACACAAGGATGTGGAATTGTTGGAGCCAGTCCAGAGGAGGCCATCAAGATGCTCAGAGGGCTGCAGCAGCTCTGAGGACAGGCTGAGAGAGTTGGGGCTCTGCAGCCTGGAGAAGGACTCCAAGAGACCTTGGAGTGGCCTTCCAGTACCTGAAGGGGGCTCCAGGAGGGCTGGGGAGGGACTATTGACAAGGTCTTGCAATGACAGGACAAGGAGGAATGGGTTTGAAGTGGCAGAGGGGAGACTGAAGCTGGACGTGAGGAAGAAGTTTTTTGCAGTGGGGGTGGTGAGACACTGGCACAGGTTGCCCAGGGAGTTTGTGGAGCACAGAATGTGATCAAAGATGATTCTCAGGAACAGTGCACACCACTGAAATCCTCTCTGAAGCCTTACAAGTGTTCTCTTCGGTGCAACAAAGGCTCCTTGCTGTCTTTCTTCTGTTTCTTCACCAAACCTTAACCTCAGTAAGAGTGTTTGGGATCACCAGCTCCAGGAACAAGGAACGAGATGCTGAAGGACAACTCATCCTTCTCCTGGCCATCCCCCAAGACAAAAAGAGAGCAAGCTCAGCCTTTCCATTCATCTCAGCTCCTCTACAAAACCAGCATCTGTCCCAAGCCAAACTTCATGTGGTCTCCTTGCACAACCAACCTGATTTCCAGCCCTCCTAGAGGCTCTGGATAAAGCAATACTGATGGAAAGTAATTGGAGGTTCCAACCTAGTACTTCCCTTAGTACCACTGACATAGCTATGTGCTTCTGGGTAGGGCAAAGAAGAGGCAAGGGAAAACCTGGGGTTGACTCTGACTGCTTTGTATGTTTCAAACCCATATACACACATGTGCAATCAGCAAGGAACTCTTCCTCTCCCAGATGCCATCATTTATGTGGCACAGAGCTCTGACACTGGTGCCCTTGTGCATAACAGAGGGGAGGCACAAACAGGAAAGAGCCAGGCCTGCCTTCTACTATTAACAATCTCCCTCTCTCCCCTGGAGGCAAGATACCAGCTAGAGAACTTATTAGGAAATATTCCTGTAGTGTAATATGCTTTGTGTTGCCCTTTGAGGGGAGAGAAAAATCAAATATTCACTTGTCACTGGAAGGGTTGCTTTAATTGATGCATAAAAGGATTCATCTACTGCTTTAAAACACCTGTGCAGGCTGTATTTTTCATGGGAAGAGCTGGGGTTTAATTCAGGTAACTGGGAGCAATCACCACCTTGGCATGCAGTAGTTCAAGAGCTCCTGACCCCAAGCATCCAAACTGCAAGGAATATTGATTGCTCAGATGGTCAGTGCAGCACAGGGATCAAGTGCATCTCTTGCAGCCAGCAGCACCTGGTTGTCAGCCCATGGGATCCCCCTGAAATCAGCAGTGGCTCTGGCCAGCTGGCACTGGGAAATTCCTTCTTGGCCCCATGGCTGGCAAAACAAGGGCAACAGGCCATGCTCCTGAAACCTGAGAGTGCAGCTAAACCCAAGGAAGGATGTGAAGACCAAGTGAGGCCTCCCACAGATGGACATAGCTCCACTTGGTCTGCCCTAACAGGGAATTTTGTCTTTGGGGGGTTCATGAGCTATTTTAAATTTCAGAGTCACCATTATAGCCTTCAGAAGGCAAAGACCCACAGGCTAAATCAAAGATTGCTCTTGCAAAGGGAACTGGACCTCCCAGAGCAGAACTCACCCACTTGGTTTGCCCTATAAGTCAGCACAGCCTGTCCATAGGGAGCGACAAGTGTCAGAGAGATCACAGCAATAGCTTCAGCACTCCTGTTTCCAGGGGTTTACCACTAATCCCTTACACATAGGAGCAAGGATGGAGGGAGGGAGCTATGTTGAAAGGATTTTCCTAAGCAGCTGTCTCACTTCCAACAGCATAGGTCTAAACTGGAAAACCTCCCACCCTTATGTCTTGAGCAGGCATACAATGACTGGGAAGAGACCTCCAAGCTCAGCCAGTCCAACCTAGCACCCAGCCCTGGCCAATCAACCAGACCATGGCACTAAGTGCCCCAGCCAGGCTTGGCTTCAACACCTCCAGAGACAGTGCCTCCACCACCTCCCTGGGCAGCCCATTCCAATGCCAATCACTCTCTCTGCCAACAACTTCCTCCTAACATCCAGCCTAGACCTCCCCTGGCACAACTTGAGACTGTGTCCCCTTGTTCTGTTGCTGCTTGCCTGGCAGAAGAGCCCAACCCCACCTGGCTAGAGCCTCCCTGCAGGTAGTTGTAGACAGCAATGAGGTCTGCCCTGAGCCTCCTCTGCTGCAGGCTTAACAACCCCAGCAGCTCCCTCAGCCTCTCCTCATAGGGTTTGTGTTTCAGGCCCCTCACCAACTTTGTCTCCCTTCTCTGGACACCTTCCAGCACCTCAACATCTCTCTTGAATTGAGAAGTCCAGAACTGGACACAGCACTCAAGGTGTGGCCTGAGCAGTGCTGAGCACAGGGGCAGAAGAACCTCCCTTGTCCTACTGGCCACACTGTTCTTGATCCAACCCAGGATGTCATTGGCTCTTGTGACCATCTGGACACACTGCTGCCTCATTTTCAACCTACTATCTACCAGTACCCCCAGGTGCCTTTCTTCCTGGCTGCCCTCCAGCCACTCTTTCCCCAGCTTAAACTAGAACCAATACCTAAGCTACCTTCATTTCATAGTTTGTGCTTCAGATAGAAAAAAAGAAAGAACCCAACTATTTCAGTTTGGATATGCAAAACCCTAGAATCATAGAATCAACCAGGGTGGAAGAGACCTCCAAGATCATCCAGTCCAACCTAGCACCCAGCCCTAGACAATCAACCAGACCATGGCACTAAGTGCCTCATCCAGGCTTTTCTTGAAGACCCCCAGGGACAGTGCCTCCACCACCTCCCTGGGCAGCCCATTCCAATGGGAAATCACTCTCTCTGTGAAGAACTTCCTCCTAATATCCAGCCTAGACCTACCCTGGCACAACTTGAGACTGTGTCCCCTTGTTCTGTTGCTGGTTACCTGGGAGAAGAGGCCACCCTACATTCATTTTAAAACATTGTAAGGAATTAAGGAAGAAAGCAAGCAAAACCCAACAAAAGCCCAACCAATTCCCTTTCACTGCAACCCACAAGGAACTGCCTAGCCAGCTTTGGTGACCTTGAATATCATAACTCCAGTTTAGGGCCTGTCTGTCTCTCCTCCAAGCGACAGCTAACGGATCAGATGTGTGTGCTGGCACAGAATTAGACCCGTGGCCTTTTGATGCTACAACTTTTACAGACATTCCTTATACAAACTCACATTCTTATGCTTCTCTAGGTAGTCATTTCTCTGATGGTGCTGGTCCAAAGCCATTCTGTAACCCAACTCCCGGCACAGCCAGTTTAAGAGGGGAAGGCAGCTGCCTTGGTTCTACTTTATGGGCTGTATCTGTACTGCTAATGAATAGTGACATCAAACACACATAAATTAGACTGTACACTGAGGATAATTAAATTGAGCAAGGAAAAAAAAAAGCCTATAGCAACTAAACCCCCATTTACAAACTGTTATGCGTAGCTGTCAAGGTTCTGGCAGAACAATGGCTACAAGAGGGAGGGATTATGGCAAGGTTTAAGTTTCAGAGGGATGATTTGATATTCTAGCTGGGCTGTAAGTCAGGTTGCATCAGATCAAATCCCAGTTTCATCCTACTGTGGGAAAAAGAGAGAGAGAGAGTAAAAATCTCTTGCTGCCACTCTTTGCCCCTTATTTCTTCATTATGAGGATGTAATTTATCGAAGTGCCCCTGAGACTTTGCAGCACAGAATGGCTCCAGCTTTGGAGATCTCAAATAACTTCTTTGCTGCAGAGCACTGGTGGCTAATAGAAAAAAATAATGAAAATATGGAAATTAAATTAGTTTGGTGCCAGGGCTAAAAAAGAAGAGTTTCTGCAACTTATCATAGAATTAAGCAGGTTGGAAGAGAGCTCCAAGCTCATCCAGTCCAACCTAGCACCCAGCCCTGGCCAATCAACCAGACCATGGCACTAAGTGCCCCAGACAGGCTTTGCTTGTACACCTCCAGTGACAGTGGCTCCACCACCTCCCTGGGCAGTCTATTCCAATATCAGTCATAGAATCAACCAGGTTGGAAGAGACCTCCAAGCTCATCCAGCCCAACCTAGCACCCAGCCCTATCCAACCAACCAGACGATGGCACTAAGTGCCCCAACCAGTCTTGTCTTGAACACCCCAGGCACAGCAACTCCACACCTCCCTGGGCAGTCCATTCCAATGGGAACTCACTCCCTCTGTGAAGAACTTCCTCCTAACATCCAGCCTAGACTTGCAACACAGCAAAGGTTATTAGCAAAATTTAAAGGAAGAAAAGGATTAAAAAGGAAAACAAAATAGAAGGAATGTGACTGCTGCATGCTCTTAAGGAGGTAGGGTGGGGAATTCTCCAGTATCCTCAGCCTGGAAAGAAATCAAGTGGTTTTCCTATCCTGGAGGGTTCTAGATTGTGGATAGCATATGAAAACAAGGTTAAATGGTAAGGTATGGAAAGGCAACTTATTAATCAGAGCCATTCCAAGGAGTTTTTTGAAGGAAATCTTTTTTAAGCAGGAAAAAGAGTGTAGGGAATTCTAAAATCCCAGCAAGATTCATTGCTGCTGCAAAACACAACTTCTAAATGAAGACAAAACACGCTCCAGCTAATTATCTTGCTGCCTAATTATCCCAGAGAGCTCAAAATTCATTACCAGTGCCAGACACTAAGGAAACAGAATTGAGGAGAACTTTGTAACACTCTGATGGAGTCTAATTCTCGAGTGTGAGACTGCACTTGCCATGGGATGCACTGAGGCATCAGGAATCCCTGCCGCTCGGGACCACTGCTGATGGGTGCTGTCCTACCCTCACCACAGCCCTCTTCACTGAGCCCAGCCCACATGCTCAATATCTTCCTTCCTACAAGTCAGATAACACCTGAACAAGTCTGCTTCACCCCAGGTTGGTTTGGTGACTCCTCTGCTTCAGCAGCATCCATTACACGTAGATGCCAACATCAGTCTCACCAGATTCTGTCCCATGATCTTAGAATGGCTGAGGTTGGAAGGGACTTTAGAGATCATCTATTCCAACCTTCCTGTCATGGGCAGGGACACCTCTCAACTAGACTCAGCTGCTCAAGGCCTTACCCAGCCTGGCCTTGGACATCACCATGAGAGAGATATCTATAACCTCACTGGGAAGCCTACTGCAGTCTCACCACCCTCATCCTGAGGAGCTGCTTCTTAAGATTCAGTCTAAACCTACTCTCCCTCAGCTGCAAACCATTTCCTCTTGTCCCATCTCTAGACACCCTTATGAAAAGTTCCTCTGCAGCCTTTCTGTAGGATCTCTTTGGGTATTGGCAGGCAGCTTTAAGTCCCCTTAGGGTCTTCTTTTCTCCAGGCTCAACAACCTCAGCTCTCTCAGCCTATCCTCACAACAGAGGTCCTCCAGCCCTTAGATCATCTCCTCCAGACTCACTCCAAGAACTCTGTATCCTGCTTATGATGGGGGCACCCAAACTGGACACAGTATATGAGGTGGGGGGGTCCCACAAGAGCATTTAAATGAGCAGAGTCATCTCTCTTGCCCTGCTGACCACACTCCTCCTGTTGCAGATGAAAACCTAAACAACTCACACAAGTCCTCCCAGAGCATGGCTCTTGCTTACTCAATGTAATTGCATTGCTCATCCAGATATTTTGCACAGAGCTTGCCTCAGCCTTTGATTGAATAAAGAAGGCCCTAACAGCCTTGGAGAAACGTGCCACACATCAGCTTGCATCCCTGATGAGTCCAGCAGGCACTTAGCAGAATGCCAAGTCAAACACTAATCACCCAGGCAGACAAACTGCTGCTGCTATCCAGAAGGGTGTTTTTCTCATTGGAGACACAAACCAGCTGCAGCAAACCTGTAAACATGATGATGATCAATACTAACGTGACTTGGTGTCTGCTTCCAACTGCCAGCTTCTGCCTATTGCAGGCACCTGGGGCTGGAGTCTCCTTACTCAACAGATACTGTGGGTAACCATCATTGCTGTTGTTGGCTACCTGCTGGCAGCTTGCAGACCATGGGCACAGTAACATTGCCCAGTGCTGTGCTGGACTATAGAATTACAGCAGTTGCATGCAACCCTACCACCTTTTATGTAGTCAGATGGTATAAATATGCCAAGGTTTCTAAAGCTGGAACAGAGAGACTCTTCAAACACCTGCCTTGCAAACATTTCTTTCCACAGCTCCAGAGCATGAGAAATGTGCCATATAAAGCTTGACAGCTCTTTCTTTCAGTACATTTTCTCTAGCTTGCCTTCCCCCACACTCCTCCAAGAACTGACACATAAATATGAATAACCAAGAAATCTCTGAATGAAGCCAACAGCACAACAGAAATATGAAGAGGTCTCTTCCAACCTTGGTGATACTGTGATACTGTGAAGTTTATGAAGCTTTGTGCTTCAGAAGTAAAGCCAGAGGCTGCTCAGCATGGCAACAAGTGGAGCCATTTGCTTCACAGCTTTAAAGAGGATTCAAGCTTGTCTCAACTGCTTGGCCTTGAGGTGTACAAGAAATCCTCTCATACCTTCATGGGACTGCATCATGGCCAAAGCTGGACAAAGCAGCAGAGGAATTTGTATAATTCCTTCTGGTAATCTCAGTATCATAAAATGCTTTAGGCTGGAAGAGCTCTTTCAGCATCATTCAGTCCCTAGCTGGACATGGCCAAAGCTGAACAAAGCAGCAGATGAATTTGTGTGATTCCTTCTGGTAATCTCAGTATCATAAACCACTTTGGGCTGGAAGAGCCCTTTCAAGATCATTCAGTCCCTAGCTCCTGCTCACTGCTCCTGCTCAGGGGCAGCCTTTAACTAGATCAGGTTACTGAGAGCACTGTTCAACCAGACCTGGAATGCTCCCAGGGATGGAGCATCTGCCACCTCTGGCAAACCCGTGCCAGTGTTTCGCCACTCTCGTTGTGAAACTGTTTTTTCCTCCCTTATATCTAATCTAAATCTTTTACTTTAAAACCATTACCCTTTGTCCTGTTGCAACAAGCCCTGCTGAAAAGTCTGTCCTCATCTGTGCTACAGATCCCTTTCAAGTAGTGAAAAGCCATAATAAGATCTCCTTGGAGGTTTCTCTACTCCAGGCTGAACCACTCCAAATGAGGTAGAAGTTCAGGATGAAGAGAAACGATTAACAAAGCAAAGGAGGAGGAGGAGGACACACAACCCCCAGCCAGCAGGAGTCTGCCACCACCTTCAGGCATGGTCTCAGAGACAGCACTCACTAGGACAAGAAGCTGCTAAGTGAGAGTAAAGCAATTTGCATCTAACAACTCTGCTAAACTTGCCCAGGGTCGAGGAGCTCCTTAGACCCTGAGATAAAGCACAGAAATAGCAGGACTTCGAGTGTCAAACTTTACTCTTTGTGTGAAAGGTACAAGCAGCTATGCAAATGTTGCAGCAGTCCTCAAGTTCCTCCCCTCAGTGTTCTCACTCTCGCTTCTGAGAACCTTCAGAATAGTTTCAACATGAAGCAAGCATTGGCAGGAGCTCCCCTGGGCTCCTTCAATTTCTTCATCTGGAAGAGCTGCTTCTACAGGCTTCATTTGACTTTGGAGGAACAGTTCTGGGGCTTGTGGACTAGAGAGAATCAGGGAAATTTGGCTCACCAAAACCGATGGCAAAACACCTGTTGCCTAATTAGGCTCAGGACCACAGGCTCACAGGATACTAGGGGCTGGAAGGGACCAAAGGAGAACATCGAGTCCAGCACCCTGCCAGAGCAGGACAACACAATCTAGCATGGATTACAGAGGAACACATCCAGACAGGCCTGGAAAGGCTCCAGAGAAGGAGACTCCACAACCTCTCTGGGCAGCCTGTGCCAGTGCTCTGGGACCTGCACAGTCAAGAAGTTTCCCCTTGTGTTGAGCTGGAACCTCCTGTGCTGCAGCTTCCATCCATGGCTCCTTGTCCTATCCCAGGGAGCAGAGCCTGTCCCCCCCATTCCTGACATCCCCCCCCCCCCCCCCAGCCTCAGATATTTATAACCATTTCTTAAACCCCCTCTCAGTCTTCTCTTCTCTAGACCAAACAGCCCCAAGTCCCTCAGCCTCTCCTCATCAGGCAGTGCTCCAGTCCCTTCCTCATCCTTGCAGCCATCTGCTGTACTCTCCAGCAGATCCCTCTTCCTCTTAAACTGAAGGCAGCACTCGAGGTCTCACCAGGGCAGAGAACAGGCAGAGCAGAACCTTTGATCTGCTGGACACACTCTTCTTAATGCACCCCAGGATCCCATTGTCCCTCTTGGCCACAAGGGCACATTGCTGTGCCATGGATGCTCTCCACCAGTACTCCCAGGTCCCTCTCCACAGGGCTGCTCTCTAGCAGATCACCTCTCAACCTGTACTGGTGCAGTTTATTATCCCTCCCCAGGTGCAGGACTCTGCACTTGTCCTTGTTGAACCTCATTAGGTTCCTCTGTGCCCAGGTCTCAGTCTGTCCAGGTCTCAGTCTGTCCAGGTCTCGCTGGATGGCCTCATAGCCTGCAGCTGTATCAGCCAAGCCTCCCAGCTTGGCGCCACTAGCAAACATACTGAGCAGACTCTGTCCCCTCATCAATGTCATTGATGAAGATGTTGAACAGGACTGGACCCAACAAAGTGGAAAAAAAAAACCCAAACCAAAACTGATGGCAGGAAACTGCAAGGCAGAATATCTGGGAACATCCCATACCAGGAGAAACTTGACCCAAGGATTACATTAAGACTACTGTCATCATCATGGTATTGGGAGAGTGAGGTTCTGATCTATTTAAAATAAGGAAGGATTTGTCTCTTTTAGCATATTGTGACTGCAGCACCACATATTTCATCACTGGGCTTGCAAAACCATCTCTTCTCTTTTTTCCCCCCCGTGGGAGATTACTCCAAGTGCAATACTGTGTTTTCCCAAATTAAAGAGCTAACTTTATGGCCTGCTGGGTAATAAAACACAGATCAACACAGAAGACATCTCTTATTAAAATATTAGCCTGTCATTTTTTTTTCCCCCAGCCTCTTCTTTTGATTTGCAAGTTCATAAAAAACCACAGCCAGTTGCTGGAGGGAGGATAATTAATTAGCCATCTATAAAATTAATGCTGGGGAGGAAGGGGAGGGCAAGAGAAAGCTTTCACTGGAAATATTCATAGAGGCAATATGCATAGAGACAACTTTCTAGTAGCAGAGATGATGTTAAAAGTCTGTCACATAGTTTGATCTTCTTAAACAACTAATTGCTGGGAGTTTTCCTGAAGGACCATGCTGAGGCTGGTAAAAGATGGTCCAAGGACTTTACCAGCTCTCCTGCTACATGTACATCCCTAGCAAAGAAGCACATAACCATGCAGATTGACAAAGCCCCTCAAGATCACCAAGTCCAACCAAGAACCCTACGAGATTCACCTTAAACCATAGCCTGAAGGGACACTGTGGAGAGGCTGCTGCTGGGCTCTTCTGACAGGGAATTTGAGACAGAACAAGGGGGAATGGCCTCAAGCTGAGGCTGGGGAGGTTCAGATTGGACATTAGGGAAAAGTTTTTCACAGAGAGAGTGGTCAGGGATTGAAATGAGCTGCCCAGGGAGGTGGTGGAGTCAGCCAGCCTGGATGTGTTTATGGGTGGTTTGGCTGCGGTGCTTAGGTTTAAGGTGACTCTTGTAGAGTAGGGCTCTAGGTTGGACTTGGTGATCTTGAGGGGCTTTGCCTACCTGGATGGTTCTGTTTGATTCTGTGAAATATCACAGAATCATAGAATCAGCCAGGTTGGAAGAGACCTCCAAGATCAACCAGTCCAACCTAGCACCCAGCCCTAGCCAATCAACCAGACCATGGCACTAAGTGCCCCAGCCAGGCTTGGCTTCAACACCTCCAGGCACAGCGACTCCACCACCTCCCTGGGCAGCCCATTCCAATGCCAATCACTCTCTCTATGAAGAACTTCCTCCTAACATCCAGCCTGAACCTGCCCTGGCACACCTTGAGACTGTGTCCCCTTGTTCTGTTGCTGCTTGCCTGGCAGAAGAGACCAATCCCACCTGGCTACAGCCTCCCTTCAGGTAGCTGCAGGCAGCAATGAGCTCTGCCCTGAGCCTCCTCTGCTGCAGGCTGCACACCCCCAGCTCCCTCAGCCTCTCCTCACAGGGCTGTGCTCCAGGCCTCTCCCCAGCTTCATTGCCCTTCTCTGGACACCTTCCAGCACCTCAAAATCTCTCTTGAATTGAGAGGCCCAGAACTGGACACAGTATCTCCAGCTCATCCTAAGAATCAGCTGAAGAGGAGCCAGTGGGATAAATTCAGTCCTCAACTGGGTATTAAGTTTCCTATCCAGGCAAATCAGGAAGCCAGGAGAAAATTAACAAGAAGAGATAGCAATGTCCCCCAAGAGCTGTGTTAACATTTTGGAATTAAATATTCATTCCAAAGTGAATTGAGGCAATTTTAGCCTTGAAAGTTTCCACCCAGAAGGCTTGAATAATCGACTGATTTGGAGGTGTAATAAATCCCTGCCATTTTCTCTCTGGCTTTTTTGCAGACACATCAGCATATCTTCCATTTGCACAGATGCTGCCAGCGAGCAGGTGGAGTAGTTCTTGTGGCTGAATGCACTCCCACCTCTACTAAAACGTTGAATGAAGAGAGACAGAAATACCTAACTGATGACCCCCAACAAGACAGTGAAAAGCTGCTGAATGTGTGCTATGAGGCCTTGAGCAACCTGTTCTAGTGGGAGGTGTCCTTGCCTATGGCAGGGGGTTGGGAACTGGATGATCCTTGAGGTTCCTTCCAACCTAAACCATTCTCTGATTCTGTGGTACCTCAGCTGGAAAGCCTCACTTGGACCAGATTTAATCTCAGTTAAGAAAATTCATGAGTAATCTCCATCCTTCCAAGTTCTCCAGATCACAGGATGTTAGGGGTTGGAAGGGACCCAAAGAGATCATCCAGTCCAACCCCCCTGCTGGAGCAGGACAATCCTATCTAACACAGATCACAGAGGAACACATCCTTGAAAGGCTCCAGAGAAGGAGACTCCACAACCTCTCTGGGCAGCCTGTGCCAGTGCTCTGTGACCTGCACAGTAAAGAAGTTCCCCCTTGTGTTGAGGTGGAACCTCTTTTGCTGCAACTTACACCCGTTGCTGCTTGTCCTATCCCAGGGAGCAGTGAGCAGAGCCTGTCCCCCCCTCCTGGCAGCCTTCAGATACTTATAAACATTTCTCAAATCCCCTCTCAGTCTTCTCTTCTCCAGACTAAGCAGCCCCAGGTCCCTCAGCCTCTCCTCATCAGCCATGCCCTCCAGCCCCCTCCTCATAGCCCTCCACTGGGTTTGCATCACCACTACACCCTGCATAGAGGCCACTCTGGCCCCAAAGGGGTCAGCATCCGAAGGAAAGAGAGGACAGGAATGTGCAGAAAGAGGGGAAAACGACAGGGAAACTCCAAGACCAGGCCCTGGCATGCAGCCTCCATGCAAAGGGGTAAAAAGTGTGGACTTGAGGAAGGATAATGGCATTGCTGTGAAGGCTGATGGGAGGTCTGCTCCAAGAGCAGGGAACTGCCTGGGAGAAAAGAGCAGGGATGTGTGATTGAAGATCTAATGAGCAGGTGATGAGGGCCAGCATTATGGGCTGATTGGGGGCAGGAACTTTGATCACGTTTGATGCAGCCTGTAAGATAAGTGGAGAAAAGGCTGTGAAGGCTCTGGAAAATGAAGGAAAGTAATTTGGTGAAGTAGAGAGGGAGAGATGGAAAAACCCATGAGCGGTACAGCCACAGAGATCTTCAGTTCCTGTAACTGAGCCACACAGCATCTGTCAGAGCCAGAGAAAAACTGAAATTCAAGCTAGCACCTGGACACAAGTTTCTCTTTAAACCAGCAGCCTCAAACACTATCCAAGAGCTAGACAAAATGTGGCTGTCAGACCTGCAGAGCTACCAGTCTAAACATTGCCTGGATGAGAGACACCTGTGATAAGCAAAACCACGACGCTGATGTTTCGACAGCAAAGGCATTTGGGACTGCAAGGTAAGAAAATTCCTACCACCAGCTTGATCTGATGTCTAGACATTCATGAGGGGCTGCTAGAGGCCCACATTTTAATTTGCCAGGAAGAAGGTCTGCAGAAGAGAGCTGAATGAGCTGTCACACAGAGATGATAGCATCTCTCTGCCCACGTTTTCACTCCTGTGACTGCATTTTCCTGCTCCTGCCCAGACAGCATCAGCCAGAGATGCTCTTCTCCCTGTCACATATCTAAGCTGCCAGGGATTCACTTTGACAAACATTCCAGTGGGAACAGCAATAAGAGCACCTGGGATCATCTGTGAAGTGTCTGAAAGACAAACATGAAACTCTGCTGCACTGTTTTGCCTCATCCAAGAGAGGACATCTACTGGGATGAGTGTCATTAATTAAACCTCATGGAAGGGGAAGAACTGCATTGGGTGACAAAACCTTATTTTTCCTGGAATCTAATAAATTCACATCATTTAAAACAGCAAATAAATGAGGCTTGTGATAAATAAAAGCCATGGTTTATTGTCATGTAAGTCTCTATTTGCCTCAAAATGTCCCTTTCACTCCTTACACTGAAATGATATCATAAATAAGCATCTGAAGAGTCAAATGATCAGTTGACTCTGTCAGTGCTTCATATTCCTAAACTGCTGGTACCTAAGGGGAAATGTATTCTAAAATACAACCTCGTGTCACTTGGTCCTCCAGGGGAGAGTGGCACAGATGGTCAGAGGGCTGGAGCACCCCCATTATAGGGACAGACTGCAAGAACTGAGGCCATTCAGCCTGAAGAGAAGAAGGTTCCAGGGAGAGCTTAGAGCAGCCTTCCAGTACCTAAATAGGGCTACAAGAGGGAATGTCTTTAAGCTTGAGATTTAGACTGGGTGTTAGGAAAAATTTCTTTATAGTCAGGGTGATCACAGAATCAGTCAGAGTTGGAAGGGACACCACAAGGATCATCTAGTTCCAACCCCCCCCTGCCATGGGGCTCACCAGGTTGGGCAGAGCCTCATCCAGCCTGGCCTTAAATACCAGACACAGTCTCAAGCTATGCCAGGGGGGATTTAGGCTGGAGGTGAGGAGAAAGTTCTTCACTGAGAGAGTCATTGGGCACTGGAATGGGCTGCCCGGGGAGGTGGTGGAGTCGCCGTCCCTGGGGCTGTTCAAGGCAGGACTGGACGTGGCACTTGGTGCCATGGTCTGGCCTTGAGCTCTGTGCTAAAGGGTTGGACTTGATGATCTGTGAGGTCTCTTCCAATCCTAATAATACTGTGATACTGTGTGATACCTCCAGCCATGGGGCCTCAACCACCATTCTGGGCAACCCATTCCAGGCTCTCACCACTCTCATGCTGAGGAGCTTCCTCCTCATGTCCAGTCTGAACCTCCTCACCTCCAGCTTTGCTCCATTCTCCCTAATCCTGTCACTCTCTGATAGCCTAAAAAGTCCCTCCCCAGCATTTTTGTAGGCCCCCTTCAGATGCTGGAATGCCACACTAAGTGATGAGCCCCTGGAACAGGATTGCCCAGGGAGGCTGTGGATGCTCTCTCCCTGGAGATGCCAGGTTGGATGAGGCACTGACCAACCTGGTCCAGTGGAAGCTGTCCCTGCCTATGGCTGGGAGGGGTGGAATCATAGAATCAACCAGGTTGGAAGAGACCTCCAAGCTCAGCCAGTCCAGCCTAGCACCCAGCTCTATCCAGTCATCTAGACCACGGCACTAAGTGCCTCATCCAGGCTTTCTTTGAGCACCTCCAGGTACCTGATGATCTTTAAAGGGTCCCTTCCAAGCTAAACCGTTCTGTGAACCTAGGTTGTTTCTCTGAACCTGGAGGAACAATATAGGGGTCAGCAACCCAGCAGAGCAGGTAGCAGCCCTCCACACCTTGCACAGAAGCCACTTTAAGTGAGACTTTCTCATCTCACTAACCTGTCCAACGGCTTCTGAGCACCAGGAAGCAAAGAAGGAAAATGATCTGCATTCTGTTGTTGAGGGAAGATGATTTCCAACCTAGAAAGCATGCTGCCCTGGGGACATTACTGTGACATTCTCCAGTTTTATGTCCTTTGAGAGGACCTCTAGTCACGTACTAAGAATACCTCTGGTTGCTACCTCATCCCCCATTGTTAATGTGGCATTTACAGAATGCCACAGTCCTGCGTGCAACCTGTCAGCGTGACAGCTTCACACACTGACACCTCCTTTTCTTACCCTCAGGATTCCTGTAATCTGGATAACAAAGACACCGAGATGAGGGGGATTTGGGAGCTTTAAGTACACGATTTGCAAACACCATCAGGTATTTGCATTCCAGAACATCACCTAAACTTGAGCTTGCAGGCAGAGATTGTTAGAGAAGAAAAGACCTTGTGAAGGCAGGTAACAGGACCCTAAAATGTGCACCCCTGTTTGGCACGACCATGGGATCACAGTATCACCAAGGCTGGAAGAGACCTCATAGATCATCAAGTCCAACCCTTTACCACAGAGCTCAAGGCCAGACCATGGCACCAAGTGCCACGTCCAGTCCTGCCTTGAACAGCTCCAGGGACGGCGACTCCACCACCTCCCCGGGCAGCCCATTCCAGTGTCCAATGACTCTCTCAGTGAAGAACTTTCTCCTCACTTCCAGCCTAAATCTCCCCTGGTGCAGCCTGAGGCTGTGTCCTCATTCTGGTGCTGGCCACCTGAGAGAAGAGAGCAACCTCCTCCTGGCCACAACCTCCCCTCAGGTAGTTGTAGACAGCAATGAGGTCTCCCCTGAGCCTCCTCTTCTCCAGGCTAACCAATCCCAGCTCCCTCAGCCTCTCCTCTTAGGGCTGTGCTCAAGGCCTCTCCCCAGCCTCGTCGCCCTTCTCTGGACACACTCAAGCATCTCAATGTCCCTCCTAAACTGGGGGGCCCAGAACTGAACACAATACTCAAGGTGTGGTCTAACCAGTGCAGAGTACAGGGGCAGAATGACCTCCCTGCTCCTGCTGGCCACACCATTCCTGATGCAGGCCAGGATGCCACTGGCTCTCTTGGCCACCTGGGCACACTGCTGGCTCATGTTCAGGCAGGTATCAATCAGCACCCCCAGATCCCTCTCTGTCTGGCTGCTCTCCAGCCACTCTGACCCCAGCCTGTATCTCTGCATGGGGTTGTTGTGGCCAAAGTGCAGCACCCTGCACTTGGAGCTATTGAATCCATCCCCCTGGACTCTGCCCATCTGTGCAGGTGGTCAAGGTCCTGCTGCAGAGCCCTTCTGCCTTCCAACTCAGTCACATCTGCCCCCAGCTTGGTGTCATCTGCAAACTTGCTGATGACTGACTCCATGCCCTCATCCAGATCATCTATGAAGATGTTAAAGAGGATGAGACCCAGCACTGATCCTTGAGGGACACCACTAGTGACAGCCACCAGCTGGATGTGGCACCATTCACCACCACTCTCTGGGCTCAGCCTTCCAGCCAGTTCCTAACCCAGCACAGAGTAGTGACCCTCTGCCATCCATCTGTGCTCACCTTATAATTTTCTTTTGCCACCTCAGCTGCTTCTCTCAATGTTTGTTTGGGTTTGTTTTTTCAGCTGATGGTTGTTAGATCCAGCTCTGGACCAAATTCATCCTGCACATAACCACCTTCCCCCTGCTCTCAGCTTAAGGCAAGACTTGTGAAATATCTTTCACTGTTTTTTTCAGGTGCTTCCAAAAATGATGTGAATGCAGATGTCCTGCCTGGTTACCCCAGAAAAATACAGGTGATGAAAACAATTGAGTTCATGGTCAGATTGGTTTGGCAGGAGGGAAGAGCATCCCACAGCTTGACATTCAACTTGACATCCAAGATGATCCAGAAGCTAGAATACCTCTGCCATGAGGATAGGCTGAGGGAGCTGAGGGTGTCAGCCTGGAGAAGAGAATACTCCAGAGGGACCTTAGAGCTACCTTCCAATAGCTGAAGGGCTCCTGCAGGAAGGCTGCAGAGAGGCTTTCCATAAGGGTGTCTAGCAATAGGACAAGTGGGAGTGGTTGGAAGATGAGGGAAAGCAGGGTTAGACTGCATCTTAGGAGGAAGTTGTTCAGTACAGAGGTGATGAGACTCTGTAACAGGCTTCCCAGGGAGGTTGTGGATGTCTCTTCCCTGAGGATGTTCAAGGCCAGGCTGGATGAATGCTGAGCAGCTGAGTCTAGTTGAGAGAAGCAGATGACCTCTAACGTCCCTTCCAACCTAAGCCATTCTATGACTCTACAACCCTCATTTTCCATAGTGCATGCCTGCTGCTTGACAGGATCACAGGGTGTTAGGGGTTGGGAAAGACCTCCACAGATCGAGTCCAAACCCTCTGCCAGAGCAGGACCATAGAGTCTAGCACAGGTGGCACAGGAACATATTCAGACAGGTCTGGAAAGTCTCCAGAGAAGAAGACTGGAAAACTAATTGAAAGACTTCCAGGGAAGCATCAGAGCATTCCAAGTAAACTACTCTTAAGGAAAACAATAAACAAAGCAGTACAAAACACACAGTGAACAGCATCACAAACCAGACTGCTCCTCTCCCTGCTATAAAGGACCCTTCAAAGACACAGTGAAGCCTCATTAGTAGGCAGCATGAGAGTGAAAACAGCAGGAAAACCACAGTTGATCAGCCCATACTGGGGACAAACAAAGGCCCTGTGCTAGTTTGAGCTTAGATGGGATATTTTGGTGAGAAGAATTAGATGATAGGCTGTGAAAAGGAAACAATGGTGATGTCTGCTGCACTCATAGGCTTGCTGAACTGGAGAACAAGAACATAAATATAGATAAGGGAGCTGCTCTTGGGCTCTGGCTGCCAGCACTTCTCTCTCTCTAAGCTGCCATCTGTCTAATTCTTCTACTTCCTAACACCCCTGGCTGATTCTCCAAACTTACCCTGAAAGCAACCAAAGTCTGGGGTAAGGTAGAGGGGTGGGAGAAGGTGGAAGGGTGGTTGGGAGCCCCTCCTGGGGACTCTGGTTTCTGGGAGGGCTGTTGTGTTTCTGGGTCACTTTTTAACTTCTCTATTTCTGTCTGTATAGATTGCAAATACCTGCTGGTAGATTGTGCTAAGCTGGAAGTATAAAGCCTCATTTCTTTATTTTCACAGGATATTAGGGGTTGGAAGGGAGCCAAGGAGATCATTGTGTCCAACCCCAATTTCCAGCCACTGAGTCTAGTCTGAGTGATTACTTTTTTAAGGGGGGGGGGGGGGCGGGTAACACCCAAACCATCACAGACCCTCAGATATGTGCCTCAGCCACACAACCAAAAGATTCACTACAAAGAAAAGTGCAAGACACTGTCATATTACCCAGCAAGGAGCCTGCTCTGTTACAGTGGGTTATAAGCTGCCTGCCCTTGCTCACTCACTCCCCTTACAGCATTAGCTTTCAGTGCAGCTGTGGCACATTCACACCTATTCCTGACAGTAACACAGTAAGACAGGCCCATATTGAACACTAGGTCAGGGAAGACAAGGAGGGATGGAAACATTCCCTTGTGTTCTCCAGATGGATTAAATTTTGTCTCCTGGCTCTTTGAAAAGCCTGAAGACCATTTGCTCCCTTCATTCTGCCCCATGGCATGGCTAATGGATACAGATAGCTCGAAGCAGCAAACCAGAGTCTCCTTCAAGCAGGATGGATGCTCAGCATTGCTGAGCTGGAGCATTTAATTTGTCATCAGTAGGCAGGCAGTGTGAGCAGAGACATCAGTGCTGCTTCTTCCTCTTCATCCTCCTTTGCAGAAGGGGTCAGAGGAGTCTTGTGCTGAACCATGACTGACAAAACCTGGAGTGAGCTACAGCACTAAATTGCAACAAACAGCTACAGGAACTTTCCAAGCATTTGTCACAGAAGGGTTGGAAGAGATCACCAGAGATAGAATCATGGAATGGTTTAGGTTGGAAGGGACCTCAAAGATCATCCAGTTCCAACCCACTGCCATAGGAAGGGACAACTCCCACTAGAACAGGACACTCAAGGACTCGTCCAAGCTGGTCCTGGACACCTCCAGAGAGGTTGTGGAGCACAGAAGCACAGAATGTGATCTTTGATCTCCACAACCTTCCTGGGCAGCCTGTGCCAGTGTCTCACCACTGTAAAGAGCTTCTTCCTAACATCCAGTTTGAACTTCCCCTCTGACAGTTTAACCCACTCCTCCTCATCCTGTCATTGCAAAACCTTCCAATAGTGCCTCACCAGCCTTCTTGTAGCCCACTTCAGATATTGGAAGACCACTCCAAGGTCTCCTCCAAGCCTTCTCTTCTCCAGGCTGCAGAGCTCCAGCTCTCATAGCCTGTCTTCATGATCAAGTCCAACCTTCCCACCAAAGCAGGATCACCCAGGGCAGGCCACATAGAACACACCCAGGAGGGTTTTGAAAGTCTCTAAAGACAACTCCATAATCTCCACAAGCCCCCCCTGCATGTTATGCTGGCTTTGTAGGCATCTCATTCAGGGCTGTGAATTCAGAGGATTTTGGGATGGAGAAAAAGGTCAGGATGGGGGGGACAGGCTCTGCTCACTGCTCCCTGGGATAGGACAAAGGGCAATGGATGGAAACTGCAGCACAGGAGGTTCCACCTCAACACAAGGGGGAACTTCTTTACTGTGCAGGTCCCAGATTCCTGGCACAGGCTGCACAGAGAGGTTGTGGAGTCTCCTTCTCCGGAGCCTTTCAAGGCCTGTCTGGATGTGTTCCTCTGTGCCCTGAACTAGATTCTATGGCAGGGGGATTGGACTGGATGATCTCTTTAGGTCCCTTCCAACTTCTAACATCTTGTGAGCCTGTGAACTGCCAGCTTAATTACTGCCCCAAAGGACCACCTAGATACAGGGTTCCCAAAGCCACCTCCCTGCTTGTGGGTCACTCAATCCAAAGTCCCTGTGTGGCTGGGATGTTCTCCCCTTTTCTGCTCCTCTCTCAAAGCACTTCTCAGATGAGAAGAGAAGCTTATCCAGGAAATCTTTCCATGAAGTCTCTCCACCCATCTCTTCCCCCCTCCCCCAAGCTAGGGCACAACACAGTCTGGTGCCAAATTCAGCAAGATGCAGCCTGTCAAAAAGCAGTGTTTGTTTTCTAAGGGAATAACTGATAACTGCAACCTGCCTTCTCACTTCCACTCTAGAAGGTTCAGACACTCCAAGCAAGCACTAACAGCTTGGGAGTGCCTTTACAATTAGGCTGAGCCCTGCTGAAGGAGCCTACAAGTGGGTTCTGGGAATAGATGTGCAGCAGAAGAGCAAGAGTCACCTTGCAATACCTGCAGGGACCTGAACAATTGATTTTGGCAGTGATCTCTTCAGGAAAGAGCTATCCAGCATTCACCCACGGCTACCTCAGAAGACAGATGGCCCACCCAAAGAGCTGCACAACATTTACTCCATGACCATTTCATACCATAAAGCTGTGGCTCTCTATTGTAGAGGTTAATGAAGCTGCAAAGAGAACATGGTCTTGCTGAGATGATTGCTTCTGGGCAACACAGCACCAGCCACTCTTAATCCAAATGAATGGCATGATAGATATTAGCAACTAAAAGCATTTCCAAACAGCCTTTAAGACACAGGGCAGCTGTAAGGTGACTCTTTTTTTGGAGTCTCTCAGTTCTATAAACAGCCTCTACAAACAGAGACTGAGGGAGCTGGGGGTGTGCAGCCTGCAGAATCATAGAATCAACCAGGTTGGAAGAGACCTCCAAGCTCAGCCAGTCCAACCTAGCACCCAGCCCTAACCAATCAACCAGACCATGGAACTAAGTGCCTCATCCAGGCTTGGCTTCAACACCTCCAGGGACAGTGACTCCACCACCTCCCTGGGAAACCCATTCCAATGGCAAATCACTCTCTCTGTGAAGATGAGGCTCAGGGCAGAGCTCATTGCTGCCTACAACTGCCCGAAGGGAGGCTGTAGCCAGGTGGGGTTGGGCTCTTCTGCCAGGCAGCCAGGGACAGAACAAGGGGACACAGTCTCAAGCTGTGCCAGGGGAGGTCTAGGCTGGATGTTAGGAGGAAGTTGTTGTCAGAGAGAGTGATTGGCATTGGAATGGGCTGCCCAGGGAGGTGGTGGAGTCACCATCCCTGGAGGTGTTGAAGCCAAGCCTGGCTGGGGCACTTAGTGCCATGGTCTGGTTGATTGGCCAGGGCTGGGTGAGCTTGGAGGTCTCTTCCAGCCTGGTTGATTCTATGATTCTCTAATTGCAGCCTGTAGCCTCTGCTCTAAACCAGACTTGCAGCACATTGCACAAGACACACTCTTACTGCAAAGCTCCTGGAGCAACCCAACCCAGTCACATCGCCCAGGCTCACGCAGAAGCCAAAGAGTCCCCATCAGAGAACTTGTGCTGCAGCTTTTATTTCTCTCTTGCCTCAGCAGTTAAAGGTTATTTCTGAATGCTGCTAGGGAAAGGCACAGCTATTCCCAAACCTGCTGCTCTCCAGTCCCCTTGGCAGCTCAACAGTTTAAGCCACCACAAAAGCTTTTTGTCCTGCAGAGACTTCACACCCATGCAAGGCTCTGCATGTGTATACACTTACTGCTTGGTTAACTCTCCCACAAACATTTGCTCTGCTCTGATAAAAAATCATACAAGGGGTTATAATATAATTTCTCTGAGAGAGAAGTTTTGTTCTTGGAGAAATGGTTTGATTTAGCAGGGGGAGGGCTGACAGAACCCAAAAGGGGGAGGGCTGACAGAACCCAAGATGCAATCCACACCTGTAGTAAGATGAAGTTTAATGCTAAATAAGCAGAGAAAAGCAAAATGAAATGCAAGCTCCTGAAGTTGGGTGCTAGTCCTTTGCCTCTAAGTCTTCACTGATCATTCATAGCACGGCTATGCATCCCCCACCCAGGGAATGAGAAGAGTCTTTTATGGGACCCAACTTAGCTGAGAGAGCTCTGCTATAGAATACATCTGGTTGGAAGAGAAATCCAAGTTCATCCAGGCCAACCTCCAACCCAGCACTGAAGGGTCAACAGTAAACCATGTCCCTAAGCATCAGGCTGCTTGAACACTTCCAGGGAGGGTGACTCCACCACTGCCCTGAGCAGACCATTCCAGTGGTAGAGAACCCTTTCAGTGAAGATATATTTCTAGTATCCAAGCCTAAACTTCCCTTGGTGCAGCTTGAAATCATTTCCTCCTTGATGACAAGTGGCAGCACTAGAAAAGAGATTGGACTTGGTCTTAAAGGTCTCTTCCAACCAAAACAATTCTAGGAACTTTCTGGTCTGATAGCAACTTGTGTCACTGGGTGGGTCACTGAGTGGAACACAGACACCCAAAAGAAGGTGCAGACATGAAGTAGCAACTAAAATCTGGAGTGAGATCACTTCTGTGTTTCTCAGGTCTGCCCCTGAGCGAAATTGAAGGCCATAGAACTTCACCTAGAGGTTTGATCAGGGTCCCAAACCTTTCAGATGAATCTCAACAACAATATTCAGGTAGGAGTGATAGAGGGAATGACAGAAAAATCCAGACCACTCCTCCTTGTGTGTACTGGCACCAAGCAAGAACAGAATAAAAAGAAGTTCATGCTTCCCTGCCCATCCCAGCACTCAGAGCATATTCCCAAGTGCTTACTGGTCCACAGAACAGCAGACCTAGCAAAGAATCACAGCACCATGCAGGTTGGCAGAGCCCCTCAGGAGCATCAAGTCCAATCTAGAACCCTACTCTACAAGATTCACCTTAAACCATATCATCAAGCACCACATCCAGGGTTGGCAACTCAACCACCTCCCTGAGCAGCTCATTTCAGTGCCTGACCACTCTTGCTGTGAAACTTTTTTTCCTAATATCTAGACTAAACCTACCCAGTAACAACTTGAGGAAGGTCAGCATCAATATGCTGGAGCTTTCAGGTTCATTTTCTTTCACAATTAAAGCAATTGCTTTGGAAAAGAAAGTCCTACTCACTGCTTGCTGCATGTGCAGATTGCATCAAGTAGCAATGATGCAGCAAAAGATATTGCATTGGGTACAGGCTGCTTCAGCAGCCTGTTTGGAGATATCCCACTCTACAGAGTGACATCATCATTCAGGTGATAAGTGGATGCTTGTTTCCTTGTCAGGAATGTGGAATTTAAACACTAATCACACAAAACCAAGACTGGGATCTGGCCTGAAAGTTGCTGTTGGTCATAGAATCAACCAGGTTGGAAAGACCTCCAAGCTCATCCAGTCCAACCTAGCACCCAGCCCTGGCCAATCAACCAGACCATGGCATTAAGAGCTCCATCCAGTCTTTGCTTGAACACCTCCAGGGACAGCGACTCCACCACCTCCCTGGGCAGCCCATTCCAATGCCAATCACTCTCTCTGACAACAACTTCCTCCTAACATCCAGCCTAGACCTCCCCAGGCACAGCTTGAGACTGTCCCCTCTTGTTCTATTGCTGGGTGCCTTGGTCTATGCTGTATTTAACCCAAGCTCCCTAATCTCCCAATTCCATTAATAGAATAACCAAGAGCATTATTTGAAGGAGCTCCAGGCACAATAGCTTGTTGGCACTAGGTGTTATCTCAACAGCTGCAGGTCCTTTTTTTCAATGAAACTGAAAAGAAAACCTTGATAAATAAATAAAGTATTGCATTGGATTTGGATAAAGATTTCTCAGGGGAAAAAGAAGGGGAGGAAAAAGCTATTTCTGGACAGCACAAGGCTTTAGAGGTAGATTTTTCCACGAACATCTCTCTCCCTCCCTTCTTCCTGGCTCTTGTCCTTAGGTTTTCTGGTTTTATTTGCCCAAAGGTGTTGGCTGCTTTTCTCTGCCTTGGCCCTGTATGAGTTTCAAGATTATTCCAAGTTGTTTTTGCACAGCCTCCTGGATCCTGCTAGGAAAAGGTGCTTTAAAACCCTGTTAAAATAATGTTCTTTTCAAACAGAGTTCAGGACTTACAAAAGGCAAGCAGCAAGAGAACAAGGGGACACAGTCTCAAGCTGTGCCAGGAGAGGTCTAGGCTGGATGTTAGGAGGAAGTTGTTGGCAGAGAGAGTGATTGGCATTGGAATGGGCTGCCCAGGGAGGTGGTGGAGTCACCATCCCTGGAGGTGTTGAAGCAAAGCCTGGATGAGGCACTTAGTGCCATAGTCTGGCTGATTGGCCAGGGCTGGGTGCTAGGTTGGATTGGATGATCCTGGAGGTCTCTTCCAACCTGGTTTATTCTATGAGTCTATAAAAGCCACTGAGTTGACTCAACTATCCAATGTGTTTCCACTCCCAATACATCTGAGGCAGGTCAGTCAAAAGCACACAGACAATATCTATCAGCATTCCCATGTAAATCAGCTGTCATCAGCTCTTCCTCACTATCTTCATGCTCCAGACCATTTGCACCTTTCAGTTCCTTCCCACTCAACCTTACTCTGCATCTTGCATGTGCATAGAGGAAAACAAAGGCAACAGACAAGTAGGAGAGGTCTGGCAAAAGCAGACTGGGTTTGGATTACATGACTCTTGGAGAGCTTTTCCAAAACAAAGCATTCTGCAACTCTACAACAACAGGCAGGTGGTACACAAGCTACCAAGGTGTCCATATCTTCCTCCACCAAGGCTGGAAGCAGATTGGAAGCAAAGACCCCAAGCACAGCAGCACCTCTGCATATACATCCATCCTTTGTGGTCAGAGTTGGTGAGGTCTCACTGAAGAAGGTGCTTAATCCATGCAGGAGCTAAAATACAGGACCAACTTCTGCCCTACTGTGTCATGCTCAGGGAACAGCTTCCCCCTCATTAATCTCACACACTTAAGCCTTACCAGGAGAGCCCCACACATGAATCACAGAAACATCCAGGTTGGAAAAAAACCCACAGGTTCACCAACTCCAACTTATAAACCTGCTCTGCAACCACATCCCTAAGCATCACATCCAAACAATCCTTAAACACTTCCAGGGTGGGAGACTCAACCACCTCCCTGTGCAACTCAGAGATTCAGTGCAGGAAGAAATCCATACATGAATAGCACCAATAGAAGCAGACAGAACATCCTTCCCCAGAGCAATATCACAGGGTCAACAAGGCACTACCTAAACCATCCCTTGCCCCCCCCCTAAAAGCAAACTTATTCCCTGCTGCTCTTTGAGCTACCTTTCTGATCAGAGCTGGGATGTTGGATGAGCTCTGTTTTCAGGGCTTTGCTGCATTGCATAGGGGCAGAAGACCACACACTCCCTGAAGGCTCAGCCCTGTAAGGAGGCAGACAGGTTTTCAATGCACTCACACAGTGCCTGCTGCAGGTCAACACCTGCTCTTAGCCATCTGCTTGTTCCTGCTGCAGAGAGGAAAGCACAGAAGCCCCCTTCATACCCAGTGGTTTTTCAAGGATGCATTGGTTCATAGCTCACCTCCTCCCCCAGGAAATGCTATCAACTTGTATTTCCCTCAGGCCTGTTTATTCAGTGTGTTTGACAAACTGTGTTGTGCCTTTATTGCTGTCAGTTGTTTGATAATTTCTGGGAAGAGGCGGGGATTATGTAAAAGGGACAGAGCTACACAGCCTTTGGTTATTCACTTCAGAGGAATCCCACAACAGGGACCTCATTGATTTAATCACCAAAGTCTGCACTGTGCCAGAGCTCTGCCTTTCTCCACAGCAAAGCTTCCAAGTTGTTACAAAGATTACTGTCACCACTGCAATTAAAACACAGCTTCTGCACTCAGAAAAGGTTTGGTTTGAAAGCTTCAGGTAAAAGACTTCAATGCACCACATTGCATTGCCAGCCCCTAGCTAAAGTTGAGGGACTTGACAGTCTGAATTTCACATGTCACATACTGGAGACACAAGCAAACAGCTTTCAAAACCAGACCTGTTTTAAGAGAGCATTTACAAAGACACTGCCCAAGAAAGTAACACTCAAGCCACGTGCTGAAATATTGGCTTCTTGATGATTCCTGATGTCTTTTAGCCCTTCTGATGCACACTCCACCAGGAGCCAGAAGTGGTTTCAGTTTCCCTCATTAAAGGAGACCCCACTGCCACCTGTAGCTCCAAAACAAAGTGTCTATAATGCAGTGGTAAAAAAGAAACCAAGGTTCTGAGTCTCTATGGAGCACGTTCTGAATTAATGCTTAACACTGATTTAGGAACAAAAAAGTGCAGCAAAAACTCATCTCATCACACACACACCCCCCCCCAAAATCCCCCTTGCATTGTTTCAGCAGTTTGCAAGAGTCAGGAAAAAAATTAATCATACAAGTTCTAAAAATATCCTCTACAGTGAAATGTTCTGGAATTGAAGAGGTTTTGGTTGTTGCTTTGTTGTTGCACACAGAGTTTCAGAACTCCTAAACTGGAGCCAAACCCTGCAGAGAGCACCACAAGGGCTCAGGTCATTGTATAGTGTGGATTCAGGATCACAGAGTGTCAGGGGCTGGAAGGGACCTCCAAAGCTCAGCCAGTTCACCCTCCTGCCAGAGCAGCATCACCTAGACCACATCACACAGGAACACATCCAAGAGGGTTTTAAGTATCTCTAGAGAGGGAGACTCCACAGCCCTCCTGAGCAGCCTGTTCCAGGCTTCTGTCATCCCCACAGGGAAAAAAATTCCTCTTCATGTTTAAATAAAACTTCCTGTGCCTCAGCTTCTACCTAATGCCCCTTGTCCTGTCCCTGGGCATCATCCAGCAGAGCCTGGCTCCAGCCTCCTGGCACTCACCCTGCACACATTGATAACCATTGCTGAGGTCTCTCAGCACATCCCCAGCTCCCTCAGGCTCTCCTCTCTATTCCCCTAATCATCTTTGTGGCTCTGCACTGGACTCTCTCAAGCAGTTCTATGTCCCTCTTGAACTGGAGGACCCAAAACTGGACACAGTGCTCCAGATGTGGCCTCACCAGAGTGGGAAAGTGTCCAGAGAAGGGCCACGAGGATGATTAGAGGACTGGAGTACCTCTGTTATGAGGACAGACTGAGGGAGTTGGGGCTGTTCAGTCTGGAGAGGAGAAGGCTCCAAGGACAGCTTTTTGTGACCTTCCAGTATCTTAAGGGGGCTACAAGAAAGCTGGGGAGGAACTATTTAGGATATCAGGTAGTGATAGGTAAATGAAACAAAGCTGGAAATGGGGAGATTCAGACTGGATGTTAGGAAGAAACTCTTCAGCATGAGGGTGGTGAGAGCCTGGAAGGGGTTGCCCAGGAAGGTGGTGGAAGCCTCATCCCTGGAGGTGTTTAAGGCCAGGCTGAGTGAGGCTCTAGAGAGCCTGATGTAGTGTGAGGTGTTGCTGCCCATGGCAGGGGAGTTGAAACTAACTGATCCTTGTGGTCCCTTCTATGATTCTAACTGTCACATCTGAGATGCAGATGCCCCATGGCTCCATCCAGCTCCCCTCACTGTCCATGAAGTGCACAATCTCACACTAACCACCCATGTCTCAGCCAGTGCAGGACTCCTTTGGGGCTCTAAGGCAGTTCTCTTGCCAGAATCTCACACAGTACTTAGCAAGAAAATGAACTGCAGATAATCAGCACATCTGACAAACAGGAAAAGGGTCACAGCTCTGAGAAATGGGTTCCCAGTGAATTCCCTTCACACACACAACCTTCTTCTCCCCCAAATGAACAGCTGTGAGCTTGCTGAAACATAAGAAGCTCTCTGCTCCAGACCACGCTTCTCTATTCAGGGCTTAAGACAATTACACAGTTATTTTGTGCAAGAAAAGTCAGTCGAGGGGGGGAGACAAATGGTTTTGTTTCTCACCCAGCTCCATAGCAGATTACTAGGAGCACTAACTCATCTGTCTTGCCACTATTTTACTTTCATTACAGGTTGGAAATGGGAAGTCATTTTTCACAAGATGGATCTTTAACCGGTTAGAAATTAAACTCCTCAACCTGGTGCATCCTGCGAGATGGAACATCCATTATCTGGGGCCCATGGCTTTGGCTGCACCTTATTTATCATCACAGTGGGTCCTTCCCCAAACCTAACCTGACTCACCAAGTTCCCAAGCTAGAGCCAAGACAAAGTAAAATGCATATGATACGCAGACAGAAACATCCAAACCCAAAAACCTCATCACGAAAAAGGGCAGCAGAGCATTAGCAGAGCATTAAGGGTGACAGAGCTGGTGAAAGGCCTGGAACACAAACCCTGTGAGGAGAGGCTGAGGGAGCTGGGGGTGTGCAGCCTGCAGAAGAGGAGGCTCGGGGGGACCTCATTGCTGTCTACAACTACCTGAAGAGAGGTTGTAGCCAGGTGGGGGTTGGGCTCTTCTCCCAGGCAAGCAGTAATAGAACAAGGGGACACAGTCTCAAGTTGTGCCAGGGAAAGTATAGGCTGGATGTCAGGAGGAAGTTGTTGGCAGAGAGAGTGATTGGCATTGGAATGGGCTGCCCAGGGAGGTGGTGGAGTCACCATCCCTGGAGGTGTTGAAGCCAAGCCTGGCTGAGGCACTTAGTGCCATGGTCTGGTTGACTGGCCAGGGCTGGGTGCTAGGTTGGGCTGGATGAGCTTGGAGCTCTCTTCCAGCCTGGTTGACTCTATGACCTGCAACAGCTAACAGCTGTGCTGGGGAGAAACAGGACTGTCTCTCACAGAAACCTCATCCTTAGCTGAGTGAGCAGATCTTTCTTTCGTCATTCCCAAACTTCTCCTCTGCACTACATCCTCTGCTCAACTGATGCTGCCAAGCTCCCATCCAAAGCAGTACACAACACGTAGTCATCCCATGGGGCTGGTCCCAAGCGCATCAAAGCGATCATCACTTCAAAACCCATCCAGCACAATGTTACACCGCAGCATGGGGACTGCTCCCACCCTTAGGGCATGTCCCAGGCCCTCAGAGCACCTGAACCAGAGCAGATCTTGCAGGTCGTGCAGCACAAGGGACAGGATTAGCATTAAGGGCACAACTTGGCTGCTCTTCCCTGGTTTCCCTCCGGAGGCTGCTTGGACAAGGCAGGACACCGTTACATCTTTCCTGCTAGCATGTGGGGAGCACATTGCTTTGTCCTAGGAAGTTATCTGTTTTGTTGGGGGTCAACTTCTTGTTTCAGCATGCAGCTGAGCTCTGCTTCATCCTCTCAGAGCTCAGGAGCAGGCAGTGGCTGTGATGGGTGTTTCACTATCACCTCACCTGTAACATATGCTACATAATGTGATGCAGATCTCTGCACTCAGCTCCTGGTTGAAACAGAAGATGAGATTCTCAGTTGAAAACAAACACATCTGATATAAGCAAGATTTCCAGGCAAGGATATTGCCTCTGTGCTCCTAGGTACTTGGCTCTAATGGCAAACTTTCACCACCAGTAAAAAATGCCAAATATATATGTATTGGTTTAAAATGAATGTTTTCAGCTGCTACATCTCAAGGCTTAGGTTTTCTGACCCTTGTGAAATCTCAGCCAGTTGTTTACTGTGCTTTCAAGCAGATACCTAAGGATCATTGATTTGTTTCAAAAAATTGGTAATATCCAGTTTCTCACCATGAAATGAGCTTGTAACACTCATTCCTGTCACCTCCCCTCCCATTTTCTATCCCTAGAACTTAGAATCATAGAATCAGTCAGGGTTGGAAGGGACCACAAGGAGCAGCCAGTTCCAACCCCCCTGCCATGCCCAGGGACACCCTACCCTAGAGCAGGCTGCACACAGCCTCAGCCAGCCTGGCCTGAAACACCTCCAGCCATGGGGCCTCAACCACCTCCCTGGGCAACCCATTCCAGCCTCTCACCACTCTCCTGCTCAACAACTTCCTCCTCACCTCCACTCTGAATCTCCCCATCTCCAGCTTTGCTCCATTCTCTAAGTCCTGTCACTCTCTGACAGCCTAAAAAGTCCCTCCCCAGCTTTTTTTTTAGCCCACTTCAGATCCTGGCAGGCCACAAAAAGGTCACCTGGGAGCCTCCTCTTCTGCAGCCTGCACAGCCCCAACTCTTTCAGTCTGTGCTCACAGCAGAGCTGCTGCAGCCCTCTGAGCATCCTCCTGACCCTGCTCTGGACACACTCCAGCATCTCCACATCCCTCTTGTCCCAGGGGCTCCAGAGCTGGATGCAGTACTCCAGGTGGGGTCTCACCAGAGCAGAGGGAGAGTCACCTCCCTGGCCCTGCTGCCTGCACATCTCCAGATGCAGCCCAGGCTCTGGTTGGCTTTTCTGGGCTGCAAGTGCACACTGCTGAGCAAGTGCTTATGTTGAGCTTCTCAATCCACCAGCACCCCCAAGTCCCTCTACTCAGGGCTACTCTCCATCCACTCACTGCCCAGCCTGGATTTGCCCTTCCTTTACAGAGGGGGGAAACACCCTGCCTACATGCTCCACAGGCAAAGAAACTCTTTCCAATGCCTCTTAGCCAGCACACAAAGCAAGCACATCTTCCCTCTCACCCACCACACCAAAGCCTTCTCCTTTTCCCAGTCTCAGTCTAGCACCCTGAAAGCATCCAGTGGTCCAGAGCTGCTTATATCCCTATTCAGCAAATGCTACAGTAAGTGCCCTTTGCTCTTCCTGAGGGCAGAGCTCCAAACTAACTGCCTTGAAACACTATCATTGTGATCACTAACAGCCACTACAAGTAATCACATGGATTTTCAGACCAAATACAAAGGGGGAGGGATACAAATATTAAAAGGTCAGGCTTTTTCCACCAAGAGTTTTGAGTGTCTTTTCTTCATAGTCCAAACAATTTCTAAGAGACACAATCTGAATTCTTGTGACCTTTCATAGAATCAACCAGTTTGGAAGACACCTCCAAGCTCAGCCAGTCCAACCTAGCACCCAGCCCTGGCCAATCAACTAGACCATGGCACTGAGTGCCTCATCCAGGCTTTTCTTGAATGCTTAGAATCATAGAATGGTTTAGGTTGGAAGTGACCTCAAAGGTCATCCAGTTCCAACCTCCAGCCATAGGCAGTGATATCTCCCACTAAAACAGGTTGCTCAAGACCTCATCCAACCTGGCCTTGAACACCTCCAGGGAGGAAGCATCCACAATCTCCCTGTGCAACCTGTTACAGCATCTCACCCCTGTCACTGTAAAGAACCCATTCCTAACATCTACTTTTCTTTCCCTTTATTTCCCTTAAACAAGTTTGTATTCAATGACTCCACCACCTCCCTGGGCAGCCCATTCCAATGCCAATCAATCTGACAACAACATCCAGCCTAGACCTCCCCTGCCACAACATCATACTGTGTCCCCTTGTTCTCTTGCTGGTTGCCTGGCAGCAGAGCCCAACCCCACCTGGCTACAGCCTCCCTTCAGGTAGTTGCAGACAGCAATGAGCTCTGCCCTGAGCCTCCTCTGCTGCAGGCTGCACACCCCCAGCTCCCTCAGCCTCTCCTCATGGGGCTGTGCTCCAGGCCCCTCACCAGCTTTGTCATCCTTCTCTGGACACACTCCAGTATCTCAGCATCTCTCAACCTTTCTTTCTCATATCTCAACCAGCTTTTCAGTTAGCAAACTTCCACAGCTATGCCCTAAAACGTTGTCACCCTGAGGCCGTGGTGACTGACTGCATCTACTGAACACGAGAGCCCTATTGACTAGATGAATTCAGGGCTGAGCACTTCCATTCATCCCAGCATCACACACCAGCTTGCTTTATAAACATGTTATTTAAGACTCACAGAGCTGCCAGCAAGCACAAGCAGATGTTAGAGGTTGAAAACAGAGATTTCTATTGCTGTTTTCATCCTTTTTTAATCCCACACCCTCAAAACCTGGAAATAACAGAGCAAAGAAGATTCAAGAGCAGAGGGCAGGACTGTGAGAACAAACAAACCCTCCACACACACACCCACCACCCAAAAAACCAAACCAAACACACAAAATCAAGATGATAAAACCCAGAATGTTTATTGTCAGGAAAAAAAGCCATCTTAGAATAACAAAGAGAATTGTTTTCACAGTCCAAAGGCCAACTCCTGAGATCAAATCTCAACTCAAATAAATTCCTTGGTTTATACAAAGGCTCACAGCTTACACACCTGCACACACTCTGACAGCTTTCCTTTCAGAAGGTTCACCTCAAGCCTTGAGCCAAACAGAGCATTCAGCAAAATGAGACAGGTCTTGGCCTTGATCTGTTGTGATCTTGCTTTAAAAACCTTTTGCCAGTGCTGCTTAGAGTTTTAGTGGTGAGAGAAGTGAACACGCCAAGCACAGAGCTGAATACAACCAAGTCTCCCCAGCATTCCTGGGTTTTCATTCTGGCACCTCTTGGCCATTAAAGTAAGATTATACACACAAGCTAACGTGAATGGAAGCCAGAACTGGAAAAGGATGGTTTTATCCAGCCTAGGGAAATTGAATTCCTTTTTACAGTGAGGGTGGGAAAGCACTGGCAAAGGCTGCCCAGAGAGGTGGTAAGTGGAAACGCTCCAGGTCAGGTTGGACAGGGCTCTGAGCAACCTGATTTAGAGTTGTCCCTGCTCACTGCATGGGGATTGGACTGGGAGATGTTTAAAGCATAGAATTAGCCAAAGTTGGGAGGGACCACAAGGTTCATCCAGTTCCAATCCCCCTGACAGGGGCAGGGACACCTCACGCTACATCAGCCTGGCCATGCCTCATCCAGCCTGGCCTTAAACACTTCCAGGGATGAGGCTTCCATCACCTCCCTGGGCAACCCCCTCCAGGCTCTCGCCACCCTCCTGCTGAAGAGCTCCCTAACATCCATTCTGAATCCACCATTTCTACCTTTGTTTCATTCCTCCCAGACAGCCTAAAAAGTCCCTCCTCAGCTTCCTTGCAGATCCTTACAACCCAAAACATTCCATGGTTCTTACTCTCTTATAAATGTGTAAGGAGTGAGTACCAGGAGCACAGAGCCAGGCTCTGCTGGGTGATGCCCAGTGACAAGGGGCAATGGGTGGAAGCTGAGCCACAGGAGGCCAGGGAAAGACTCTGGACTTTTTCTGACCTGCCTGATGCAAAGCAGAATCTGGTACTAGGGCTCCTCTGTGCAATCAGATCTGTGTCATAGAATTAATCAGGTTGGACTGGATGGTCTTTAAAGGTGTCTTGCACCCTGAAGCATTCTATGAAGCAAAGAGAAGCCCCACCAAGCAGAATCATAGAATCACCCAGGTTGGAAGAGACCTCCAAGATCATCCAGTCCAACCTAGCACCCAGCCCTATCCAGTCAACTAGACCATGGCACTAAGTGCCTCATCCAGGCTTTTCTTCAACACCTCCAGGCACAGCCACTCCACCACCTCCCTGGGCAGCCCATTCCAATCACTCTCTCTGCCAACAAGTTCCTCCTAACATCCAGTCTATACCTACCCCAGCACAACTTGAGACTGTGTCCCCTTGTTCTGTCACACTGTCACCAGTGCTCCAGCCAGCTCACTCTGAGTTAGCTCATGTGTCTGTCAATGCACAGGCAGTGCATGGCTGTCTGCAGCTGCCTGAAGGGACATTGTGCAAAAGCTGCTGCTGGGCTCTTCTGACAGGGAATTGGAGACAGAACAAGGGGGAACAGCCTCAAGCTGAGACTGGGGAGGTTTAGATTGGACACTAGGAAATAGATTTTCACAGAGAGAGTGGTCAGGGAGTGGAATGAGCTGCCCAGGGAGGTGGTGCAGTCAGCCAGCCTGGATGTGTTTAAGGGTGGTTTGGCTGTGGTGCTTAGGGCTATGGTTTAAGGTGACTCTTGTAGAACAGGGTTCTAGGTTGGACTTGGTAATCCTGAAGGGCTTTGCCAACCTGCATGGTGCTGTTATTCTGTGAATGACCCCTAAAATTCATGCACAAGACCAGGACCTCAATGTTTCACTAAACTGCTCTTGTAAGGTCAGCTCAATCCAAGATTCAGAGGAGATTCCAGCAGTTAAGAAGCGCTGGAGGTGTCTGTGGCACTTGGCTCTGCTCTCCCAGCTAACGTAACAGAAACCCACTATCTGATCTTCCTAAAGCAACTGAGTCATGGTTTCAAAAAGCCCATCCAAGCTTTATTGCACACACCTGCACCAAACACTGAGAGGTGTGTTCTGCACATATATATATCCACCTTTGCCATCATCTCAGCATCTTACTCAATGTACCCTTCCCAAAAATGCCCAGCTGGCACAAGCACGTGTGTTTGGAAGCCAAGCCTATTGCAGTGTGGCATTGCTCCAGAGCAGACAATTTACACAGGCTGACAGCCTGACCTACATTTACCTGCTACACTTAGGGCACCCTATAACTCTCAGTGCTCATTTGCAACAGCCTGATCTGTTGACTACATCTCAGCGACCAAACCTGCTAGGAAAACTCATTTTCAGTTCATTCCCACCAAGTGCATAATCAGGTCTTTGCCTCTACTGTGCAGAAAGAGGGAAGGAGGGGATGTGTTTTTATGTTTTGTTTTAAAGAGGTGTGATGTGATTTTTATGGTATGACTATTCACCTGCTTTCTGTGACCTCCTAAGCATATTTAAGAGGGAATCTGACACTGGGACCAAACATGAGGCCTGGGAGGGGGGGTGGAAAGAAGTCAGCTAACAAAAACCACATGTGCTCAAGCTTTTTGCTTTGCCCTGCTAATATTGAAGAGATTTGTTTTGCTCAGTGAAGCACTTGCATTTCAACTCAGTCCTGCAGGGAAAAGCTAATCCTCAAGTTATGGCAATCCAGCCAGTTGATATGGGGGGAAGGAAGGAGGGGGCCAGAGAACCATGGGAAGGAGAAAGAAAAGATTCAGCATTTCAGGCTGACCTGACTCCAGGTTCACACGAGAAGAGGTGAAGCTGCAGCTGTCATGCTGAAGGGAAATGCAGTTGTTTATAAATGCAGGGAAGTCTCCAGGGAAAGAGAAGCAGCAGAAGGAAAGGAAAAAAAGTATTCCTTAAGAGTAAAGGTTTTATCCTTCCCACTGCATGAGAGAGCCTGTGCAGCCAGACCAAACTCTGGCACTGTTCTAATTGCAGCTCTGGCCAGATTTGCTCCCTGCCCCAGCAAGGGCAGATGCCACTTGCTTTTTCCACACAGTGTCTGTAGGAGAAGACCTCCTCTAGCGTGAGAAGTTCCACCATCAAAGCACACAGATTCATCCCTTTGCAAAGGCAAAGGATCCCAAAAGGTCTCACGGGAACAGCTACTGTCCAAAGGGACTGAATGCTGAGAAACGATGAAACAGAACTTGTGCCTCCTTCCCTCCCCCTAGCATCCCCTTCTGAGCATCGCTTTGCCTAGAGGGTTGACTCATCTCTGCTTTTGCTGAGCATGTGAAGGTGTTTGTCTGTGCAGCTGAAGAGGGAACAGGCACTGTGAATATACAGAACTCCATGTTGATGCCTTTTCAGGTATTTCAATGCATCTCAGGGGTGAGGGAGAGAAACACTGAGTGCTCAGGAGGTTATTACTCAGAGAAGCACTGGAGACAGAAAAACTGTTCACCAAACTAGTCTGTGACCTACAGGGCAAGAGAACTCAGACTGCAAGAGGGGCTCAGGGGGAAGGAAAAAATACCAGCTAGGCAGCAGGACTCTCAGATGAAAAGCTACAGCTGTCAGCTAGTTTGTTCACACCAAACAACCCAAGTGGGCTTTCTGGTTGTCTCTAACCCACATTTGATGAGGAAGACTAAAACTGGGGTAAAAACACAGCTTCTTATTGCAGCTGCTTGGGTTCATCGTTTCTGTGACCTGCCGGTGAGAAAGATGTGATGGGAATGCTCCTCCCTGTGCTAAGTGCCCTGGCAGGGAGTGCTTAGCCTTGCAGGGGAGCCCAGGGTTGCACCAAAGGGCAAATTATATCCTGCTAATTGAACCAGCATCGTTTTAGAAGCTCCCCATGAGCCTGTCAGGTTTGTGCATGAGCGACCAAGAAGATCTTAATGGACCTGGGAGGCTGAAGCAAATAGGAGGACCTGGCAAGAACAGAGAAAACAGGACACAGTAGGAGAGTATCAAATCCTTTTGGGTTAATAATGCACCTTCCTGGGATGTGAGGCAGCAGCCTGAGACTCTGGGCTGTGTTAGTTAATTACCATGCAGGAGAAAAACTCAGCAAGGCTCCCTCCACACACAAAGCTTTCACAGAAAGGAAGGAGGGGGAAAATAAATCTACCCCTCCCCAACCAGAGCAATTAATACATTTGCTGCAGCTTTCTGTCACATTCCCTCACCACCACTCAGCTCCAGTTGTCAGCATCTGTCTGAAATGAGCTGCTCCATGAAGCCAGCAGCCCTGCTTGCGTGGAGACGCGAGGGATAAGATTTCAGGCAAGGCTGAAGCCCACTGCTCAGGGATTCATCCCACATAAATTGCCTGTCAGCTGCAGCTGAAGTACAATGTTGGCTGCCCTTCTCTCAGTGAGTAATAATGGGATTTTGTTGAGTCCTGAGGTATCTGACCTCCATGGAAACCAAAGTTCAGTTCTCATGTGATGAGCAAAACTTATTTGTGAGGGGAGGTACCTCTGATGGAGCAGAAAAAAAGGATTCAAATGAATAATGTTGCTTTTGCTTTTGTCTGATCTTTGCTTTACAAGAGTACAGGCTAAAATAAAGAGTAATAGGACAGTAGGACAAGGGAGGTTATTCTGCCTCTGTACTCAGCAATGCTCAGGCCACACCTTGAGTGCTGTGTCCAGTTCTGAACTCCTCAATTCAAGAGAGATGCTGAGGTGCTGGAACGTGTCCAGAGAAGGGCAACAAGGCTGGGAAGAGGCCTGGAGCACAGCCCTGTGAGGAGAGGCTGAGGGAGCTGGGGGTGTGCAGCCTGCAGCAGAGGAGGCTCAGGGCAGACCTCATTGCTGTCTGCAGCTCCCTGCAGGGAGGCTGTAGCCAGGTGGGGTTGGGCTCTTCTCCCAGGCAAGCAGCAACAGAACAAGGGGACAGAGTCTCAAGCTGTGCCAGGGGAGGTCTAGGCTGGATATTAGGAGGAAGTTGTTGTCAGAGAAAGTGATTGGCATTGGAATGGGCTGCCCAGGGAGGTGGTGGAGTCACCATCCCTGGAGGTGTTCAAGAAATGCCTGAATGGGGCACTTAGTGCCATGGTCTAGTTGAAAACACCAGAGCTGAGTGAGATGTTGGTCAAAGTCCCAGCAAAACCAAGCACCTGCACAGAGGCAGTTCCTGTTTCAGAGCCCCAGGAATCCAAGCAGACAAAACAAAACAAAGATTTGTGTGTTGGTGAGGTTTGGGACTTCCTCCCCCCCCTTTTTTTCAATCACCCAGATGTATTCAGTAAAGCCAAACCTAGAGAAGGTAAATGACTTGTCCAGAATGAAGCAAGGGGCTGGATCCTGCACATAAATCCAGATGTTACTTGAGCCTATGCAGCATTCTGACCATGCTTTTCTCTCTGGTCTGGTAACTCATAAATAGGCTTGGGTGTATACCTCATAATAGCCTTTATTACACACATCCATCTTCTAGCATAGGCAACCAAGCTCCTCCTGGGATTTGCCTCCTGAGTTTAATTGGCAGGCTCGTTTGTGGAGCTAACAGGTGTGTGACAAGTGAACAGAGAGCACATTCTCACTTCACAAAATACGTGCTGCAAACCCCCCTGGCTTGGGTCTCTCACCATGAATGAGCACAAAACCATCTAGCACCATCCAGTTCCTCCTGATCCCTCAGAGTCCAGTGAGGAGCACCATGCCCTCCCAACCGGCAGCCCAGAATGCCCTCAGGCTGCCCACACATGCACTGAGTCATTTGCACCACCTTTCTTCCCCTTCCTCTCACACCTTTTCTGCTCAGTAAATAAGTTTTCATAGTGGACTCGCTTTGAGGAAAGCAAACTGTAGCAGAAGGAAGCTGTAGCTGATGTGGTGTACCTGCATCACTGGCCAAGTACTGCTCTTGGCTCCCTGCTCCTTTCTGGCTCAGGGGACAAGGAGCACCTGATGCTGCTAGTTTGTGCAGAACCATTAACTAACCCAGGACATGCAGATCTCTGATGGGAACTAGAAGGAAACCATTCCTGCATGTGTTTGAAAGGTTGTTTAGATGTGGTGCTTGGGGATAAAGTTTAGGGGATGAACTTTGTAGGGCAGGGTCAATGGTTGGACTTATGGTCCCAGGGGGTCTTTTTATGTTTTACAATGATAGAATCAAGCAGGTTGGAAGAGACCTCCAAGCTCATCCAGTCCAACCTAGCACCCATCCCTGGATAATCAACCAGACCATGGCACTAAGTGCCTCACCCAGTCCCTTCTTGAATACCTCCAGGGATGATGACTCCACCACCTCCCTGGGCAGCTCATTCCAATGCCAATCACTCTCTCTGACAACAACTTCCTCCTAACATCCAGCCTAGACCTCCCCTGGCACAACTTGAGACTGTGTCCCCTTGTGTTGCTGCTTGCCTGGCAGCAGAGCCTAACCCCAACCTGGAAGATTGCATAGAATGGTTTAAGTTGGAAGTGAGCTCAAAGATCATCCAGTTCCAAACCCCTGCCATAGGCAGGGACACCTTCCACTAGAACAGGTTGCTCAAGGCCTCATCCAATCTGGTCCTGAACAGCTCCAGGGAGGTTGTGGGGCACAGAAGCACAGAATGTGCTACCTTCAGGTAGCTGTAGACAGCAACGAGATCACCCCTGAGCCTCCCCTGCTGCAGGCTGCACTCTCCCAGCTCCCTCAGCCTCTCCTCATAGGCTTTGTGTTCCAGGCCTTTCATCAGCTTTGTCACCCTTCTCTGGACACCTTCCAGCACCTCAACATCTCTCTTGAATTGAGGAGCCCAGAACTGGACACAGTACTGAAGTTGTGGCCTGAGCAGTGCTGAGCACAGGGGAAGAAAAACCTCCCTTGTCCTACTGGCCACAGATGCTTACAGGAGTGTTTAAAACTAGGCTGGGTTACAGGACTGCTGCTACTGTTGTTGGGAACTGTTCTACAGCTAAACTGACTTCACTCTCAGTGTGTTTTTCCTGATGTTCAGCCAAAGCCCACCCCTTTTGTTTCCCTGTTAAACATGCCTGTGTCTCTTTGTACTGCTCCCCTCCAGGGATCTTCTTTTGCCCTGAATAGCATATAGTTTATTTATTATTATGACTCTTCTCACAGGTTTAGTGATGGTAGTGGGGTGAAAAGAGTTGGGACAGGAAGATTAACTTATCACATTCCTTTCAAACCTCATCTCTCCTGCTGAGAAGTCCCTTCCCAGATGAACAGCACAGATCCCTGCTCTGACACAGCAGCCTCCCAAACAGACTCAGGAGGCAAAACAGCATTTCATGCAACCTGAGACTATATTCTACTCCATAGGATGAGATGATACACTAAGAGGATTTTACCCAGTGCAGGACTTAAGCCCTTCCATTTTCCCCTGAAAGCAAGCTGCAGATAACTGGATAAGCTGTCTCCTGTTTCCAGGATATAGGCCAATGCACTTGGAGTTGCTCCAGTTCCTCTGCTGTGATAAACCCAGCTTAGATTAGTCCCCTCTGCACACACAATGCAAGAGAAATTGGATTGTCAGAAGCAAGAGAAAAGAGAAACACCAGTTTTTGGAAGGTCCCCTAGTGCTAGGCAGGATTCCTTCCCACACTGTGATGGCTTGATTCTGGATTCACACTCTTCTCTTTGAACCATTCAGCTGCTCTTTAGGAAGATCCTGTTGTGAGAACAGAACTCAGGCTGTAAAACTGTGTGGTAAACACACCACAGGAGCCTCTCTGCAACGGTCCCAGGCTACTCACATCTTCTCAACTGCATTATGGTTGTCCAAGCCATACTGCTGGCCCCAATGAGAGTACAAACTCCTCAAGGCTTCAATTGACATCATAAAATGGTCCAGGATGCAAGGGACCTCTAAAGATCATCTAGTCCAGCCCCCCCTGCAGTCACCAGGGACATCCCCACTAGAGCAGGTCACCCAGGGCCCCATCAAGCCTCACCTTGAATGTCTCCAGGGAAGGAGCCTCAACCACCTCCCTGGGCAACCTGTTCCAGTGCTCCACCACCTCACAGTAAAGAACTTGTTCCTAACGTCCAGTCTAAATCTGCTCTTCACAGGATGTCAGGGACTGGAAGGGACCCAAAGAGATCATCCAGTCCAACCCCCACTGCCAGAGCAGGACCATACAATCTAGCTCAGATCACTCAGGAACACATCCAGACAGGCCTTGAAAGGCTCCAGAGAAGGAGACTCCAACAACCTCCCTGGGCAGCCTGTGCCAGTGCTCTGGGACCCTTACAGTCGAGAAGTTCCCCCTTGTGTTGAGGTGGAACCTGCTGTGCTGCAGCTTACACCCATTGCTCCTTGTCCTCAAGCTCCTCTTCTCAAGCTTGAACCCATTGCCCCTCATTAAAGATCACATTCTGTGCTCCACAACCTCCCTGGAGCTGTTCAGGACCAGGTTGGATGAGGCCTTGAGCAACCTGTTCTAGTGAGAGGTGTCCCTGCCTATGGCAGGGGGTTAGAACTGGGTGATCTTTGAGGTCCCTTCCAACTTAGACCATTCTATGATTCTCTAGGCACTCACAGGACTCAATCCACAAGGCCAGTCTCTGCTGACACTGTTTTTCACAAGGGGGCCTTAAGATCATAGAATCAAGCAGGTTGGAAGAGACCTCCAAGATCATCCAGTCCAACCTAGCACCCAGCCCTATCCAATCAACCAGACCATGGCACTAAGTGCCCCAGCCAGGCTTTGCTTGAACCCTTCCAGGGACAGTGACTCCACCACCTCCCTGGGCAGCCCATTCCAATGAGAAGATAAGCTGAGCTTCCAAAAAGAAGAGGCTCCAACAGCTGCCAGTCTCCCAGGCATTCAAACCCTTATCCAAGAACAGCATTTCTCAATCTTTAGGTTTTTTTTCCTTCCTAAATCAATTAGAAAGCTGCACTCATTTTCTTCCCCTGCCTTTAGCAACTCATAGGTTTCTCCTTCCAAGGTAAGTTGCAGCATAAGCTGGCAAGGCCTCTGAACAGCAAGAAAAGCTTGCTCTGTGATCTGAGTTTGGACTTGTGCTTTACTCTGAGCACTCAACATAAGCAGGGTACCTGGCATTTGAAGTGCTTGAAGCTCTAAGATGGCACCAACCCATTGGTCACAAGCCCTGAGCCACCAGGCACCGAGGAGGGGTTTGTCATAGAGGTGGATGTCTCCTTTCTGAGTTTTGGGAACTGCTACACGAGTAAGAGCTCTTCAAATGCCTCCATGGGCACACAGAAGCAGTGTTTTGCTCTCTGGCTTTCCTAGAGGAATGCAGTTGGTTTTGGCTCCTCTGTCCTGTCTGCTGGATCAGGAACCCGATGGGGAGCTAAGCCCAGCCAGCCTGGAGCAGCAGCACCCCAAGCACCAGGTGGGACAGCCCCAGAGCCACCTTGGTTCCTGCCAGGCTGCACCACAATCAGCTCCCAAGGTCCATGCCCAGAGAGGCTGGGGGAAGGTACCCTCTGCATCACAGCGCTGCTCGGAATGCCTCTGCGCTCCCGGTGACGCCCTCAGGGCGCTGCTAGCCCGAGGATTTCCCCAGCAAATGGGACCCTTTTATGGGCAAGTCTAGACTTCCTAATGACCCTGGAAAAGCAGCCAAGTGCTGCTCCGCCCAGCCAGCACAGCCTGCAGGCTGCTGTCTCTGTCCCACTGCCTGGGGAGCCCTTCCCCTCCCGCCGCTTCCACCTTCCGCAGCTGCCTCTGGTCTTGACCGCAGCAAACCGCTCGCTTTGCAGACCCTTTCTCCTCCGAGATTGCTTATCAGTGGGGCTGACATAGTCCCTCCTCATCTTCATCACCTTTGGAGATGCCATCCTTCACTACAGCAATCAAATACCTTCATTTTCTTTTAATTAAGAGATTTTTAAAGTCAAGTAACAAAATTTCCTGTCTCATTCCTCCAACCACTTCTTAATATTTCCCCTTTGCCAGTACTACCTGGACAGTCAGTTCAGCTTCCACTGCTGCCTTTCTGCAGCCAGGAACTCCCACTGCTCCCTCCGTACACCCAGGCAGGTTTTAATCCTGTCTCAGCCCCTCAGCAGCACACAAGTTTCAGCAGGGAAACAAAAGCAACCAGAATGCAAATAACCCCTTTGCAGTCATAGGATCAGCCAGGTTGGAAGAGAGCTCCAAGCTCAGCCAGCCCAACCTAGCACCCAGCCCTGGCCAACCAACCAGACCATGGCACTAAGTGCCCCAGCCAGGCTTGGCTTCAACACCTCCAAGGATGGTAACTCCACCACCTCCCTGGGCAGCCCATTCCAATGCCAATCACTCTCTCTGCCAGGAACTTCCTCCTAACATCCAGTCTAGACCTCCCCCTGGCACAACTTGAGACTGTGTCCCCTTGTTCTATTGCTGGTTGCTTGGCAGAAGAACCCAACCCTATCTGGCTACAGACTCCCTTCAGGCAGGTGTAGACCTTCCCATCAGCACAGCTGAGCCTTCCTTTCCCTGTCTATGAGCTTCTAGCACAAACCCCAGAGAGCAGCTCCCGGTGCATATGGACAAGATGATGGCATCCTCATGTAAACTCCTGTACTGTATAGCTGTGACACCTACCTTTAAGGAAGGAGGAAACCCTTCCTGCTCCTCCTCTCCCCCCCTCCCCCTTCTTGACTGTAAAGTTCTTAAGCACCACACACAGATCCTCTCTTTCCACCTGCTGAATGGCTCAGTTCAAACCAGGTGCCCAGCATTTGACTTCAGCATTATTTAATCAGAGACACAACTTTCTGTGGCTCCTCTGGAGCTGACACACAGCCCTCTTGCATTCTGGTCTCTAATGAAGGCCACCTGAAGCCCAAAATGGTGTCTGAGCATATCACAGTGCTCTCTTTTCATGATGGGATAACAACAACAAAATAATACCCTCAAGTATTTCTTGCTCACACATACACTTGGCCATCACACTAAGGAAATTAAAGCAAATAGAGCCAGCCTGTCAAACAGGAACACTCTGCCTACTGCCTGCTCTGGCTGTTACTTTACATGGCTCTTAAATTAAATGTCAAATAGTGTTTGGCACAAGAGGCTTGTGGCTGCCCTTAGAGAAAATCTGACACCTTCACTAACAGTTTCCCACTGCTCTCTGCTGCTTGGCTAGGGGTAAGGGAAGTAGAGGCTGTCTCACAGCTCCCTACTTTTTTCCCTCTTTAGCTTCCCCCCCCCCCCCCCCCCCAATGAATGCACAACACCCAAATCCTTGTGTTTAATCAAAGGGATGGCAAGGGGTGCAGGGGTCAGCAACATCAAGCACAATTTGGATCAGCTCGTTGGATTTGGCTTCCTGGCACTTCCACCCCCCTTAAGCTGGCATGACAGACATCCAGATATGGTTTCTCGCCCTCTGTTCACTCCTTTGGACTCCAAACTTTAGCACCTTTTGACAACAAAAATGAAGTAAAGCAGCACTATTGCATGAGGTCACTCTGCCACCTCTCAGAGCCAACAGACCTGTGCCAAACTGGCAAGATGCCCCTGCCAGAACTCTACCATCACCTGGCTGTTGTTTTCCACTGCATGCCCAGAAGATATATCATGATAAACTATGCACAACACAGTGAAGAGCTCCCTGTGACCTGTTAGGAACAGGGCTGTCACTCATGTTGCCTTAAGCTGGGCTTTGAGACAACGAGCAGGTTATTATAGCCAAACACAGCAATGACAACTGAGCCACAGTAACTCTCCATGAGCACAAATGGAGCCAAAAAGAGATGGAAACGGAACTGAATTCAGCTGAGACCACCCAGGCAGCCTACACCATGTCAGTCTCCATATAGGGCTGAGGCTGTACCTCCCTCTTCTTAGCTCTTGCTGCTCTCCAGGCTGAGACACAAATCCAAACAAACCTATCAACTCACAAAGGAGTAGTACTCCTTCTGTCCCATCAGGGATCATTGCCAAACCAAAAGCAGTTAGTAGCAATAAACAGTACCTACTCCACATGTGAGGGAGGAGACTGGAATTGCCTGCCCCAGCAGCAGACACTGAAGGACTGCAGCTTACCTGAAATGAGATGGTTGCTTCCTTGCTGCACATGGAGTAGTCCACAGCTCCAGCAGTCTCTGCTTCACATATCCTCTCTGCCAGAAGACCAAAAAGCCCCTGGCAGAGCCTGGCTTCCTTCTGCTCCTCATCCCCTCACCCTTGGGGCACTAACACCCTCCCTTGGCTGTGCTTCTTTTAAAGAATTTGAGCCACCTGTGCCAGAATTTGAGCCAGGTGTAAAGGTGAGCCAGAATTGGAGCCAGCTGAGAAGGTCTAAACAAGCAGAAATTGTCTGCTTGGCCCCTGGGGCTATGGCTCATGGAAACAGAGTAAAGAGCTGTGAAAGCCAAACCGACTGATTGCTGTGTGTCTGGACACGAGAGCACACCACTGAGTGGATCTTGCTGCCTTGTATTTGCCTTTTACACCAGAAGTGTGCTTTTCTGAGTCACAAGCACAGACACATCGTATGGAAACAGCCAGTGGCAAATCACCACCGACTGCAGAGGTCTATACACTTGGTATTGGGTTTGAGTCAGCTGAGGGTCAGGTACATTCCTCTTCATGCACACCTTGAATCCAGCTTGGAGGGTTCACATCCTCCTTACCTCCACCCCATTGCTTTACTCCCTGCAAGGAGATCTCAGCTCATCACTGAGAGCTTCAGTTCTGCTGTTGTGCTCTGGGAAGTTCATGCTGAGCTTGGAGTGCTGCTGTAAGGGCTGTGAGAAGATGAGCATTTCCCATGGACTTGTTACTATTCCATGTCTGCACCCAGCTGGAGCCCAGAGCTGCAGAGAGGGAAAACAGGAACCAATATATTTATTATTTTAACCCTTCACCTCCTGGAGGAAAAAAAATAGAAGAGAAATTACTTGTGGTTTGAGGTGAAATTTGGGCAAAGGCTAAAGGGATGTGAAGGGGGAACAGTGAGTGGGAAATGAGAGAACAAAGACTGGGTGTTTTCTACAGCATTCCTGCTTTAACTGAGTTCTGCAGTGATCCCAGTGGCTGGCAGAAGAGAGGTTGTAGCCAGGTGGGGTTGGACTCTTCTCCCAGGCAACCAGCAACAGAACAAGGGGACACAGTCTCAAGTTGTGGCAGGGGAGGTCTAGGCTGGATGTTAGGAGGAAGTTGTTGGCAGAGAGAGTGATTGGCATTGGAATGGGCTGCCCAGGGAGGTGGTGGAGTCACCATCCCTGAAGGTGTTGAAGAAAGCCTGGATGAGGCACTTAGTGCCATGGTCTGGATGACTGGGTAGGGCTGGGTGCTAGGCTGGACTGGATGATTTTGGAGATCTCTTCCAACCTGCTTGATTCTGTGACTCTATGATTCTAAGATCTAAACCTTCTCCTCTGCAGCCTTTAGCTGGAATGGAAACATAGCACAAGCATCCTCAGCTACCACAGTGCTGACTGGAAACACAGTAGAAAATAGATATTTTCTTCTTCCTTCTCCTTTCCTTTCTCTCCCCCAGCAGCATGTTGCACTGTGTGATGTGCTTTGCTGGTGGGTCAAGCAGAGCAGGAAAGGCTCCCAGTAACTCCTATGCAAAAGGGTATCCTAGTGGGATAAAAGAGATGCTTGATCTTTTTCTCATGCTTACCTCTCTCACCATATTTTCCAACACATAACTGCTTGCTCTGAATGAGCTCCTGAACTGTTGCAAGACTCTAATTAATTTCCTACATGCCCTTGAGATCTCCCAAGGCTTAAAAGAAAAAGACCTTCAAAAAATAAGATAAAAATTAGTGAAGGGGAACTTCCATCACCTGCAGTGCACATATTTGCAAACTGCTCTGCAATTGAAGTGCTGCCTGAGTGCAGCAGGGACTGAAGGAAGTGTGCCAAGAGCTGTACCTAGCAGGACCAGGGAAGTGCTGTGGCCCTGTACTTGGAACTGGTGAGGCAGCACCTCGTGGGGTTCAGTTTTGGGCTTCTCACTGGAAGAAGGACATTGAGGTGCTGAAACATGTCCAAAGGGGAGCACTGAAGCTGGTGAAGGGTCTAGAGCACAAGTCTTACAAGAGGCAGCTGAGTGGTCTGGAGATGTTAAGCCTGGAGCAAGAGGTTGACAGGACACCTCACTGCTTTCCACGACTACCCCAAAGGAGGTCGCAGCAAGGTGGGGCAATGTTGGTCTCTTTTCCCAAGTAGCATGGGATAGGACAAGAGAAAATGGCCTCAAGTCGTGCCAGGGAAGGCTTAGGTTAGGATCTTAGGAAAAAAATCTTCACAGAAATGGTTGTAAAGCACTAGAACAGGCTGCCCAGGGAAGTGGTGGAGTCACCACCCCTGGAGGGGTTTCAAAGCCATGTAGATGTAGTGCCAAGGGACATGGATTAGTGGTGACCTGGCAGTGCTGGGTTAACAGCTGCATTTGATGATCTTAAAGGTGTCTTCCAACCAAAACAAGTTGATGAGCCTATGATTCTGTTTAATCTCAGTCTGGACCTAGCGTGCAGGGCTCCTCAGCTGATGTGCCCCTTTGTTGTACCAGCTGACCAAACTGCTGGAGCTCCAGCAAGGACAAGGTAGTGGCGGCCTAAATGGCTCCTCCTCTTTGGGAATGAGCAGGCTTATCAAGAGCAGGGCTAGAGGGGCAGAACTGTGGGTATGCAGCATAGGGAGTGGTCTGGTAACCTGCTCTCCCTCACTTCCCTAATTTCAGTCTCCTCTTAGCAGGAGTCATAGAATCAGCCAGGTTGGAAGAGACCTCCAAGATCAGCCAGTCCAACCTAGCACCCAGCCCTGTCCAGTCAACCAGACCATGGCACTAAGTGCCTCAGCCAGGCTTGGCTTCAACACCTCCAGGGATGGCGACTCCACCTCCCTGGGCAGCCCATTCCAATGCCAATCAGTCTGTGAAGAACTTCCTCCTAACATCCAGCCTAGACCTCCCCCCGCACAACTGGAGACTGTGTCCCCTTCTTCTGTTGCTGCTTGCCTGGGAGAAGAGACCAACCCCACCTGGCTACAAGCTCCCTTCGGGAAAGACCACCTGGTCTCTAGACATTTTGCTCAACCAATAACAGGCCCTGACACACATCACAGTATCACAGTATCATCAGGGTTGGAAGAGACCTCACAGATCATCAAGTCCAACCCTTTACCACAGAGCTCAAGGCTAGACCATGGCACCAAGTGCCACATCCAACCTTGCCTTGAACAGCCCCAGGGACAGCAACTCCACCACCTTCCCAGGCAGCCCATTCCAGTGTCCAATGACTCTCTCAGTGAAGAACTTTCTCCTCACCTCAAGCCTAAATTTTTCCTGCATAAAATCAGTTACCATCTAAAGGGAGGTTCAAGGGTGACCTCATTACTGTCTACAACTACCTGAAGGGAGGCTGTAGCCAGGTGGGGTTGGTCTCTTCTGCCAGGCAAGCAGCAACAGAACAAGGGGACACAGTCTCAAGTTGTGCCAGGGCAGGTCTAGGCTGGATATTGTTAGGAAGTTGTTGTCAGAGAGAGTGATTGACATTGGAATGGGCTGCTCAGGGAGGTGGTGGAGTTGCTGTCCCTGGAGGTGTTGAAGCCAAGCCTGGCTGGGGCACTTAGTGCCGTGATCTGATTGATTGGCTAGGGCTGGGTGCTAGGTTGGACTGGCTGAGCTTGGAGCTCTCTTCCAACCTGGCTGATTCTAAAAAAAAAAAAGAAGTGCAGTGCAGAAGCAGGGGAGAACCTTCCAGCAGCCTCCTCTCCAGCTCCAGGCATTCTCTGGCCACCAGAGCAAGTTTCCTATCACGTTTCCACGACAGCAGCGAGCGGTGTCGCACAGACAGAGGGTCAGCACTGGAATGCAAGAGTGGGTAGAAGACAGCTTGAATTGGGCAAAAAAAAATAGTGTCTCTCCCCCCACCAACATGGTATCTGATAGAAAAGAAAAACAGGAAGAAGGATGCCAGCTGTTTTGATAGCTGTTCTCAGTTTAATCTTTCTTCCAAGGTAAATACACTCGCCTAAAGAAACAAGATTAGAATAGAGGCTGTGAAAATCTGCCTCACACAGCACTAGAAAACCCAAAGTGCTGCATCCTGCAGCCAAGAAAGGAAGGCAAAGATAGAAAATGCTGCTTGAGGGCTACAGTATATTAAGATTTGACAGGAGAAGAGACATCCCACACAGCCAGGGAAGAGTCATTTCAAGAAGAGCCAACAACAATTACTGAGGTGATGTCTCAGTCTGTAAGGCACAGGGCTGGAGAACGAGCTCACTTGTACTCTGTAGGAGAGAACTCTGCCCTGATCACATTTCAGTGTGCTCCATGGGACAGTTGGCAACTCACAGCTGGACCAGGCTGGCAAAGCTCCACCAGCATTTATACAGCCCTGTCCATTGGCACCAGCCAGTCAAGAGCCTGGCCACGAGGACTGAAGGCATTTATTGCTGTGCAAAGTCAGCCCTTTACCACTTCAACAACACACAAGCTCAGACTCCAAATTTTCTCCTAGCACCTATGGGCAGCAAAGGATTTAAGAGGAAAATGCTAATCCCTTTTAATAAGATGACCTTTTTGGTCTGCACTTTACCAGTTTTAATGAGCCCACCTGCAAGGGTAGATTGATTGACTTGCCTGCTGCTCTCAGGCTCAAATTTAGCATAATGAAGTTGTTAGGTAAAGCAGCTTGCCTTGCTTGCCATCCCTGGGACCTCAGCTCGTTATGATTAGACTCTCACATGCATCTCCCTCATCATTCTGCTTCTAGAAATTAATGAGAGCTTGGCAAGGCTGCTTCTCTCCTCTCCGTACCCATCCCTGCCGTGGTTACTTTGGCAGGAGAGGTGCATGAGCAAATGGAAAGGCAGGACAGAGGACGGGTTTCTGTGTGAAGGCAGAGTGCCTGACTCACAAAACCACTTGGAGCAGAGCAAGCAGCGCGAGGGCAGCCTTCCAGATCCGCATGCTGCCTGCTTTCATGGCGCTCAGGGGCAGAGAGCTGAGTGGATGGGGATGGTGTGCAGAGTCAGGGCAGATTGCAGCGTGCTGGAGGGAGGCAGGGGTGGAGAGTGGTGCTTTTATTTACTCAGGAACACAGCTGCTTGCTGCTTGCCCCCACCCTTGTCTTTAGAAGAATGGAGCATTATGCTCTTATTGCAATGAAGGGACGGCACTTGCATGACTACATCACAGCACCACGCAGCCAGGGATGAAGAATCAGCTGCAGAAGAGCCAGCAACAATCTCTGAGATGATGTCTGTGAGCCACAGACCTGGAGAAGACATTGGACAGAGACTGTCCATGGTCTGGGAGCTCCATCAGAGGCCAAGGCATGGCAAATAGAAGCCAATTACTCTTCACTGTCCTCCAGGGATGCAGTCTCCCAGCCTCTATCTATCACTGAGCACTTGGTGTGCCTCCCTTAACCCCAGTCTTGGTTTAGGCTGTGGCTGTGTTACAGAGCTGCAGAACCCCTTCATTTCCCCACTGGCACTGTGTGTCTCTCACAGAGCCAACAGGTTCAGAGGCTCCTCAGTGCTGGGCTTAGCCTGGGGGTACCTCACTGTCAACAGTATATGACATCCAGACAATAAAGTCCTTTGGGCATTCATGGTGTTTTTGCTGGTCTGTTTGTAGCTGTCCCTACCCTAGTGTGATCTTACAGGATCACAGGATGTCAGAGGTTGGAAGGTACCCAAAGAGATCATCCAGTCCAACGCCCACTGCCAGAGCAGGACCATACAATCTAGCTCAGATCACTCAGGAACACATCCAGACAGGCCTTGAAAGGCTCCAGAGAAGGAGACTCCAACAACCTCTCTGGGAAGCCTGTGCCAGTGCTCTGTGACCCTTACAGTCAAAAAGTTGCCCCTTGCATTGAGGTGGCATCTCCTGTGCTGCAGCTTCCACCCATTGCTCCTTATCCTAAAGAGCAAGCACTTGCTTGGAGATGCTGGCTGGGCAAGACCTCTGAGCACACTTTGAAGGTGGATTGAGCCAAGGCAGAAAAAAGGCTTGCAGATTTTATCTTAGGAAGGTCTGATGTGAAAGGAGGACCAAATAGACAGGATGTGTATGCTAACTTTCCACGCAGCCAGGAGCAGTGTGGGAAGCAGGGAGAGGGAAGTGATCCTCCCCCTCCACTCCACCCTGCTGAGACCCCACCTGGAGTACTGCATCCAGTTCTGGAGCCACTGGTACAAGAGGGATATGGATGTGCTGGAAGGTGCCCAGAGAAGGGCCATGAGGATGAGCAGAGGGCTGGAGCAGCTCTTCTGTGAAGAGAGACTGAGACAGTTGGGGCTGTTCAGTCTGCAGAGGAGAAGTGTCCAAGGTGACTTTATTGTGGCCTTGTAGCATCTTAAGAGGGCTACAAGAAAGCTTGGGAGGGACTTTTTAGGCTGTCAGGTAGTGATAGGACTGGGAGGAATGGAGCAAAGATAGAAATGGGTCAATGGGTCAAATGGGAGATTCAGACTGGATGTTAGGAAGAAGTTCTTCAGCATGAGAGTGGTGAGAGCCTGGAATGGGTTGCCCAGGGAGGTGGTGGAAGCCTCATCCCTGGAGATGTTTAAGGCCAGGCTGGATGAGGCTCTAGGCAGCCTGACCTAGTATGAGGTGTCCCTGCCCATGGCAGAGGGGTTGGAGCTAGATGATCCTTGAGGTCTCTTCCAACTCTGATTCTGTGATTCTATGACTCTATGAAGGACTCATATCTGGAGATTGACCTGCAAAGGTGAGAAGCTGAAGAAAGAACATCCATGGTTTTGGTTTGGATATCCACCTCTGAATAAAGGAGTCAAGATCTCAATCCCCCCTTCTCTTCTATAATCTACCCATGGGGCTCCATAACCATTTTCCTGACTTTAACCTAGGTAATATTTTAATGAGAGGCTCTCAGCCATGGTTAAGTCTGCAGACATGTTTATGCACCTTTCATGAAGAGCTGGAAATGATGGGAATGAGTCATGACAGGTGATGGAATGATTCAGCCATCCATCCACCCTCTTTCCATGAACTGTATCACATCTGACTGCAATAAATTGCCCATAGAAAAATAATGGGCTGTTAAATTCCAGAGCATCTCTCAAAGTCAGAAACTCATATTTCTAGGATGATATTTTTCACTAAGCAGGTCAAAAAACCATTTGAAGGCTGGAAAAGAAATGCTCTCTTGCACATTTAAGCCCAACACAAGGACAAGTAATGTTATTCAGTTAATTAGATTTTAGCTTTATGGACTCCCCACTCAGTCCAGCTCAGAGCAGGCAAAGAAACAGAGAGCCACAGGAGTGTGTTGCCAATGAACGTGGGCAGGCAATGTTCATAATCAGACTTAACTATCACACGTGTTAATGGCTGGAAAAGCTATAATTATGAGTTCATTTCTCTGCTTTATGAGATGTATTTACATGTTAATGACTATGACAAGTACAGGAATAAGCCTGGGAATGAAAACGTTTCTGCAGAGAGGTAGTGAGGCACAACCAGGCTGACAATGTGCTAAGGACAACAAAGTCATCAGCAAGAAGGCAGGAATGTTTTATGGTCGATTATGTGATGGGTATTCTGAATTTCAGTAGCTTTTATGGAGGTCTTTTTTGACTCAAGATGAGATTTTTGTGAGTGTGCTACCAAAAAAAAAGCTGTCACAAGCAATTAAATTTATCCCAGCTGGTGACAGGAGGACTGTGAATGCCTGAATCTAAGGGCCAACCTCTTTTGGAGTTAGGACTCACTTCCAAGGGAGTGGGAAAACCTCCTTGGTGTTTATGAATGAGAGAAAAAAAGATCCAGAAAGTAATTCCCTGAAAATTACTATGGGTGGTAGCTCAGAATCTATGCTTGAGGTCTACTTTTCAAGCCCTCTGAAGCCACATCCCAGCTAAACTGTTACTTTGCCATGGTAGCCTCCTCACTTAAGTCAGCTCCTCATTTTCCTGTCAGGAAAAGTTATTAAAGAGGGCTGCTGTGATTCTTTTGACAGCATGTCCTAGGCAAGAAAGAGGACCAGAAAAGATCACAGTCCATGCCAGTGTCTCCTCCAACTATCTTCAGTGTGCCTCACTTATCAAGCATGAAGCATCAGAGAGTGATTGGCATTGGAATGGGCTGCCCAGGGAGGTGGTGGAGTCACCATCCCTGGGGGTGTTCAAACAAAGCCTGGATGAGGCACTTAGTGCCATGGTCTGATTGATTGGCTAGGGCTGGGTGCTAGGTTGGGCTGAATGAGCTTGGAGGTCTCTTCCAACCTGCTTGATTCTACGATTCTATGATCACTGAAGATATGTCCAAGACACCTCCCAAAGCATCTTAACAATCTTTTTGGCTTAGCCCTTGTAGTAATACTTTTTGTTAAAAGATTTCCCATTTCCATGGTGCCCTTCAGCTGAAGTCATCACATCCATTTTGCTACTGCTCTCATTGTCCACTGCTGTCATTATTAAGCTCAGGCTCAATCCAGAAGCAAAGATTTTTTTCTGCTGACTCCACCACTGGAAGCGACTTCAAACCCTCTCTGTAGCACTGCTTTATTGCTATTCTGCAGCATAAGTCCCTCTGTAGCCTAAACCATCCTCCCTTATAAGACCATTTCAAAGCACACTTGCAACCCCTTTAATCTTACCCTGTGCAGAAATGAAGTCCATGCTGTCTTTCTCTGCCTATCTGAAGAGCATCCTCACCAGGAGCGCTCACGTTAGTCTCCCACGGCACATGTAACTGAATTATGCCTGCAGAAAGTTGCTGTATTGATTTCTCTGCTGATAAAAGAAGGCATGTTTAAAGGCATATTTTACTGCTGACATGACTGCACAATAAGCAGGAGAGGATAAAAACCATGTTCTTCCTTGCTAGGAGACAAAAGGAATCCCTTGACTACTCCTACAATGGGGGAAAGCAGAGACTAATGTAAAACCAATGCATTAATCATGTTTGATTAAGCAAACAGCACCTTTGCTGCTGTGGTAGCTGCATGTCATTTGGAATATAGACTCTCTGCTCTGCTTAAATGAAAGCTAAATTGGGCTAAGCAAGCAGCTCTGCAGGCAGGTCCTATGGGGGGGAAACCCTGTTAAAAGAAGTTTGCCAGAGAGAGTGATTGGCATTGGAATGGGCTGCCCAGGGAGGTGGTGGAGTCACCAGCCCTGGAGGGGTTGAAGCAAAGCCTGGATGAGGCACTTAGTGCCATGGTCTGGTTGAGTGGGTAGGGCTGGGTGCTAGGTTGGACTGGATGATCTTGGAGGTCTTTTCCAACCTAGTTGATTCTATGGTTCTAATCTGTTATTCCTAATAGAGGCTGTCATCAGCAGGTGAGCTGGATAAAGAAGCCAAGCTGGAGATGCCAACCAACACAGGACTTTCTCTTGTTCCACAATCAGCTGCTAGTCTTTTGAAGAGTCACTCATGTTTAGCTTCATTTTCACCACTGCTCCACCATTTCCTCCCTGTTCTCCTCCAGATGTATACTACCACTTAAAAGTTTCTGACCTTTTCATTCAAGGCCTAAAAAATTCCATTTCTCTATTAAAAAATGGGACTTGTGGGAGAGAGACTTTTATTAGAAGAAGGAAAGAAGCTATTAATAGCCCAATGACAACTTTGCTTTCCCTGGGAAGCCTTTCTCTTGTTCTCTGTGTTGACACTTGAGCATCACCTTCAGCAGAAAAGGCAGAATGTCACTATTCTAACTCAGAATTAATTTGTGGGTGCTGTGCTTCGGTGTAGGTGGTTGTAGAGAATTAATCCAACAGATGGGCAGATGAAAAGCCTCCCTCCAGGACCTGAAAGGTTCATACATGCTGGTCTTGGGTATTTCTCCTGGAATGATGAGGGGCTCTGTTGCCCAACCAGCATTGTGGGTTAATTAATGAAATGGTCTGGGGCTTCTAAACAGGTGGAGAGTAAGAATCAACACATAAATAATCCACCTGGCTGGGGAAAGTGCTATCCTAGTTTTGGCATCACTGATTAATTTTAGCCTCTCTGATTTTCCACCCCAAATTGTAGGTTCCTGGCAGTTTTCCTCCCTCTTGATGAGTACATTCAGTACCTCACGTTGCTTTAAGATAAACTGCAAGACTTCTATCAAGCTTTTCTTCATCTCCCCCTCCTATTTCTACCCTGCTAGCATCACCCTGGGAAAGGAGCTCTGATATCAGACTGAGAGAAAGTCAATAGTTGACAGCAAGGAAATAATCTGAGCCATTGATTGTCACTTCAGGCTTCAGATTCAATACAAACCAAAGGAGAGGCACACTCTTATAAACACACACACACACAAGGGAGTGAATATATTAACTCCTGGTGTGCTACAAAGACTAGGAATTGCTAATGGGATTAATGAGCACAAGAAATGCTGGGGAGAAAAAAAAGACACATCTAGAGAATGAAGAGCTTGCATGTGAAGTCAATAAAATACACTTCAAAAGGCAGAGTCAGAAAACAAAAAACTCATCTCTATGGATCAGGTTTTCTATTCAGATGCCTACATTCCCATGGCAGTGCACAGAAGGCAACAATGAAGTGTCTGAATACTCCCAGAGCTGACCTACTTCATGTCTGCCTGAGGGCAAAAGTGCCAAAAAGTCAGTTTTGACTGATGCTTGTCTCCTGAACTGAGCTGAGGTTGCCTACTAAGCTCCTTACCAAATACACTCAAAAGAAGAGAGTTCAGCTTCATGAGAGGATGCTGAATCAGAGAATCAAGGTTAGAAGGGATGACAATGATCATAGAATCGAGCAGGTTGGAAGAGATCTCCAAGCTCATCCAGTCCAACCTAGCACCCAGCCCTGGCCAATCAACCAGACTCTAAGTGCCCCACCCAGGCTTTCCTTCAACACCTCTAGGGACCTCCACCACCTTCCTAGGCAGTTCCAACCCACCAAGTCAAGGGTCTTGCAGGGCCCTTCCCTATGAGGAAGTCTCAGCACCAAGACAAGGACCTTGCAAGGCCCTTCCCAATGCAGAAGTCTCAGCACCAAGTCAAGGACCTTGCAGGGCCCTTCCCAGTGAGGAAGTCAGTGGTCAGGATCAGGTCCTGAGCTGAGCTTCATGGTTAGTTCTTTGCCATCTCAGCCTCACTTTCCCCAGCTCCAGGGCAGTCTCCAGTGCCTGCACATTTCCAGCTAAATCTGGATAGAGTCCTATCCCTTTTCTCTTGGCACAGAGCTCCAAACAAAGCTGACTCTCCAAAGTGATCTGTGCACTCATCTGTGTGCAGCTGCCTCACCTGTGCTACAAATAACACCTGGAATTGAAAAAGATCCTGAGTGATATTCTTGGCAGCATTAATCACACCACTTTATTGACATCAACTTGTATTATACTGATCTACACCATCTGCTCCCAGATCTAATTTGGTTTTCACTGTCTACTTGCCAGCAGTTTACTTGCAATACTTTTCTGAGCTGGTGGAATGAGCAAAGGCTGCTCTGCTTCAGCTTTAATTTGCCGTCCTGTCAGCTGCAGTCCTGCCTAGCATAAAGCTGCTGCATTTCTGATGCAATCAGGACTTATTTCTCTCAGCTAAAAAATAAAACAACCCCAAAACTCCAAAGGTCTCCACATTTTCACAGACCAGACTTTCACATAATAACATCACTTTGGTTGGAGGAGTCCAACCGAGTCCAACCTTCAACCCAACACCACCCCCTCTAATAAACCATGTCCCTAAGTGCCATGTCTCCACATCTTTGGAACACCTCCAGGGATGGTGTCTCCACCATTTCCCTGGGCAGCCTGTTCCAATGCTTTCTTCCAATTATGATTAAGAGCAAAGGATCACATCCCAAACCTTTAACACAAGGCACAATTTCCAGCTCCCCAATCTTGGCAGCTGCAGGTTGTGTTTAACTTTGACCGAGTGTGCTGGTTTCTGTGTGCAAGGCAGATGTTATCTGTTGTGACTCTTCACACCACTAACATTAGCTGTGGGTTGAACCTTATGGAGCAGGCTGGAAATCCAGGCAGCAGGGATCCATTCTGAACCACTGCCTCATGAATCCACCTCTGAGAAGGTCTTTAGCATCACTAACCTTAGCTGGGGGTTGAACCTTATGGAGCAGGCTGGAAATCCAGGCAGCAGGGATCCATTTCTGAATCACTGCCTCATGAACCCACCTCTGAGAAGGTCTTTAGCATCACTAACCTTAGCTGGGGGTTGAACTTTATGGAGCAGGCTGGAAATCTAGGCAGCAGGGATCCATTCTGAACCACTGCCTCATGAACCCACCTCTGAGAAGGTCTTTAGCATCACTAACCTTAGCTGGGGGTTGAACCTTATGGAGCAGGCTGGAAATCCAGGCAGCAGGAATCCATTCTGAACCACTGCCTCATGAACCCACCTCTGAGAAGGTCTTTGGCATCACTAACCTTAGCTGGGGGTTGAACCTTATGGAGCAGGCTGGAAATCCAGGCAGCAGGGATCCATTCTGAACCACTGCCTCATGAATCCACCTCTGAGAAGGTCTTTAGCATCAAAGGTCTGTGCATGGCTCCCTGTCCCTTGCCCAGTGCTATTTCAAACCTGACCCTGATATTAATTATTTGCCTCCCAATTTAATGCCAGTTGGGGCATTAGAGGTTGGGGGTTGGACTGGGTGACCTTTGGAGGTCACTTCCAAGCCAGACCATTCTATGATTCTATGCAGTGGATTTATTTTTCCAAGGCTAACTCCATCTTCTCCACCTTCTTTTGGCTGCAGCTATGTGAGATGATAAATTTAATGATCCTGCAGCTCTCCTTTTGTAGCACTTCCTTAGTCCCTTGTGTTAGCTGAGCCTTTCCTCTCAGAGTGAGCTTCTAAGAGCTTAAGTAAACTGGTTCATCTTTATTAAAATGAGTTAAAATCACAGGAGCAACCCCATGAGGGGTTCTATGGTAAGTAGCTGGGAACAGACTTTAGCTCACAGACTCCAACAGAAGAATGAATGTAGAAAATGGGTAGTTCTGGGGGTCTTGTAGAGCATGATGCATCTCCCAGTTTCAGCCTTCTACTTGAATGGGATCATTTCCATTCCAGCACAGCCTGTCCAAGCCAGCCTCTGCCCCTCACCACTCTGCCATAGAACCATGGAATTGTTTCAGTTGAAAAGATCTCTAAGATCAGGGTGTCCCTACCCATGGCAGGGGGGGTGGAACTAGATAATCCTTGTAGACCCTTCCAACTCTGACTGGTTCTATGATCTTCAGGTCCACTCATCAACCCAACACCACCATGGCCATTAAACCATGCCCTTGTCCACACATTTCCTGTACACCTCCAGGGATGATGACTCCACCACCTCCCTGGGCAGCCTGTTCCAGTACCTGACCATTCTTGAAGCAAAGAAATTGTTCCTAATCTCCAACCCAAAGCTCCCCTGGCACAATTCCAGGCCCTTTCATAGAAACACAGAATCAACCAGATGGGAAGAGACCTCCAAGCTCAGCCAGTCCAACCTAGCATGCAGCCCTGTCCAGTCAACCAGACCATGGCACTAAGTGCCCCAGCCAGGCTTGGCTTCAACACCTCCAGAGACAGTGACTCCACCACCTCCCTGGGCAGCCCATTCCAATGCCAATCACTATCTTTAGGAAGAACTTCCTCCTAACATCCAGCCTAGACCTGCCCTGGCACAACTTGAGACTGTGTCCCCTTCTTCTGTTGCTGCTTGCCTGGCAGAAGAGCCCAACCCCACCTGGCTACAGCCTCCCTTCAGCAAGAGTCCGTTTAAAGGAATAAAATAAGCATCCCCCTGCTGTACAGCTTGATTTGTCTTTGCAATACTGTTTTAACAACACAAGTGTTTAAATTCAAGGATTAAGATGTCAGGATCAGTACTCGAGGTCACACATTCAATTCAAAGCACCTCTCCACCATTTCATTCTGAGCAACCTGTGCCAGTGTCTCACCACCCTCACTGTAAAGAGCTTCTTCCTAACATCCAGTTTAAATCTCACCTCTGCCAGGTGTTAGACCTTGTTGAAAAACAAAGGTTACCCAACTAAAAATACATCTGTATGTTATCTATCCATCTTCCTAGGCTCTCAACCTTGCAAATCTATGGGCACTCATGCATCTCTGTGCTACAGCCTCCTCCTCCAAGTCAAGCAGAATAGATGTCCCTCTGTATCCAAGCAGGGAAGAAAAAGTGGACAAAGGAAAACTGCATGGCTGAAAAGATCTCAGCTACTCAAGAGCTTTATCCATCAACAAGGCAGATCTATGGCCTTAACATCCCTCTCCTGGAGGCAAGATTTCATTTTCAGATTAAAAACTTCAACACTCTCTTGCTGTATGTGAACAGCAAGTTTCTCCTGTGGCTTGCAAACAAATTGATGGGATGCCATGTGCTGTGAAAGGTTAGCACCAGCACTATTGTAATCCTTGGCCACAACTTTTCCTTTCCTTCATTTGCTGACACAGAGTAATGGAGAGCTGTGCCTGGGTGACAGAACACTGAACAATCTGAGCTCCACATCTTCTCTGGATGTCTAAGTTGACCTTTATATTTTCTTATTCAAATCCTCAATTTAAAGAGGGGGAGGGGGAATTGCTAACATTGAAATGCAGTTAAGAGGAACAGGAGCAGATTGGATTCCTTTGACTTGATACCTGCTCACGTTTGATGTCAGCTATGTAATTATGCATCACAGCTGGAGGGAGAAAATTAATACTTTGCTCCATGCTAAAGGCAGGATGTATAGAAAGAGTTTATTTAGTAGAAAGGAACCAATGTTGCTCAAGTGTTTGGGGATAGGCACAATCATAGCACTTCTTTAATGAGCTGAGCATCATCCTGAGGCTGAGGGAGCTGGGGGTGTGCAGCCTGCAGCAGAGGAGGCTCAGGGCAGAGCTCATTGCTGTCTACAACTCCCCGAAGGGAGGCTGTAGCCAGGTGGGGTTGGGCTCTGCTGCCAGACAACCAGCAACAGAAGAAGGGGACACAGTCTCAAGTTGTGTCAGGGGAGTTCTAGGCTGGATGTTAGGAGGAAGTTGTTGGCAGAGAGAGTGATTGGCATTGGAATGGGCTTCCCAGGGAGGTGGTGCAATCACCATCCCTGGAGGTGTTGAAGCCAAGCCTGGCTGGGGCACTTAGTGCCATGGTCTGGTTGATTGGCCAGGGCTGGGTGCTAGGCTGGACTGGCTGAGCTTGGAGGTCTCTTCCACCCTGCTTGATTCTATGCTTCTAAGTTTCCAAACTTGGGATTAAATATGCCAGATAAGAAGCAAGTGTGGCTATCTGGTCACAAGTGGGGTTCCCTCAGGGCCCAAACTTTGGGCTGCTAGTGTTTAATGTCTTTGTCAATGATGTAGATGAGGGCACTTGTAGACAACACCAAGTTGGACAAGAGTGCTCATAGAATCATAAGATGGCTTAGGTTGGAAGGGATCTTAGAGATATGTGCTCCAATATCCCTTCCATGGGCAGGGGCATCTCTGAACTACACTTGGTGCTGGTGTGTTAGCAGGTAGGAAAGCTCTACACAGGGATCTAGAGAGCCTGGATTGATGGGCAAAGGTCAGTTATATGAGGACACAGAATCATAGAATCAGTCAGAGTTGGAAGGGACCACAAGGATCAGCCAGTTCCAGTCCCCCTGACATGGGCAGGGACACCTCACACTGCATCAGGCTGCACAGAGCCTCATCCAGCCTGGCCTTAAACACCTCCAGGGATGAGGCTTCCACCACCAATTTGGGCAGCCCCTTCCAGGCTCTCACCACCCTCATGCTGAACAACTTCTTCCTAACATCCAGTCTGGATCTACCCATTTCTAGCTGTGTTCCATTCCCCCTAGTCCTATCACTAAAACTACCTTCTAAGCCCCTCTGCTGTCTAACAATGGTATTGAGTGCCAGGAGGCTGAGCCAGGCTCTGCTGGGTGATGTCTGGTGGCAGGACAAGGGGCAATGGGTGGAAGCTGAGCCTTAGGTAGTTTCATGTGGACATGAGGAGGAATTTTTTTCTCTGTGAGGGTGACAGATGCCTGGAACAGGCTGCTCAGGGGGGTTGTGGAGTCTCCCTCTCTAGAGATATTCAGAACCCACCTGTGTGATCTGGCATAGGAGATCCTACTCTGGCAGGGGAGTTGAACTGGCTGAGCTTTGGAGGTCCCTTCCAGCCCCTGACACTCTGTGATTCTGTCACCTCTCCCTGACACCACCAGATGCCCTTGGCAGCACTCCACCACAGCAGGTCAGCACCAGAGTCCCCACACACTCAAAGTGGATGCTGCCCACTGCCAGCTCCCCCAAACCCTCCCAGCCCTGCTGTGACACACAAGAAGACAATCCCTAACAACCCCAGCCACAGCCCTTCAACGCTCCCCAGCTCACCACAGCAAACCCAGCTGTGCCCAGTGGCACTTTATCTTCCAAAGGTCAACTTTTAGCTGTTGCTTTTGAGTGGTGCCCCACCCAACACAAAGAAACTGCTGTATGGGCAGTTGACAGATGCAACACTCAGCTCAGTCTAGGAAACTGGACAGAATTTTGCTCTCCTTCAGCCAGAGTGACATTTCATCCCAGGGCAAGCATCCCAGCCCAGAACATCTGGTTGGCTAACACAATGGAGCACAGCACCTGTGAACACGCTCAGTGTTTGCTTTGTAACCAGCTCTGTGTGTGTGTGTGTGTGTCCCTCCCCTCCCCATCCACCCCAAAACATGGATTTAGGCTGTTACAATTCATTCCTTGCCAAGGGAGAGTCTGGTGTGATAATGCAGCCTGTTTGTCTTGGAAAGTTCTGGTTTCTGGGCCGTGCATGACTAAGGCAGCATTTCTGACTGGTGAAAGGGGGAAGAGGAGGTTTGCTCCCCTCTTTTTCCTCTCTGCCTTTCCCTCCCCCCCCCCCCCCCCCCCCATTTGGCTTGTGCAGCTTTTTAGACATTCTGCTGAGTGTCCAGTGGGAGCAGGCTGAGCCAAACTGCACAGTTAAGGAAAAGCAGAGATGGATTGCAGCAAGGTCTGAGGTTTCAAATCTATCATCCAGGGGCTAAGGAAGTACAAACAAACTAATAAAGGCAGAAAATTATGAAATCCTAACCTTCAGGCCAAGCAAAAGTTCTTCATTTAGAGCTCTCTTAATGGCTGAAACCTCCACCAAGCTGGCTCTGGGGGACAATCCCTCCTCCTGCCAGAGCCTTCATTTGGAAGGGAGAAACTCCAGGATCCCAGCCAGCCTAAGGTGTTAGTGGGGGAAGGAGGTTTCAGGAGGAATAAGTCTGGGGGAATGTAAAAGTCTTATTAAAAGCACTGCCAAAAGAGAGGTGCAGGCTTACAGCTGAAAGCTTGAGGTATATTCTGTAGGCTTCAGGTTTTTGGCCAAATTCTTCACCAGTGCATAAAGGCTACAAAAATACAACAGAACTGACCACTGAAAAACCCACTCAGCAGCCTGGAAAGAGCTCACAGAGGCACAGGCCTGGCTGAAAATGTGGCTGGCACTGTGATGTGTCACAGGATGGGAAGCAGGGCACTCAAAAGGTGAAAAGAAAGGGACAGTGAGTGGCACAAGTGAGCCAGTTGATGTTACTGCTGTGCTGTTGGCAGTCCTGCTCACATCCCCTCATGGCCAAGGCAGCCAAAGGTCAATTTCATAGAATCATAGAACCAAGCAAGTTGGAAGAGACCTCTAACCTCATCCAGGGCAAGCTAGCACCCAGCCCTGGCCAATCAAACCAGACCATGGCACTAAGTGCCTCATCCAGGCTTTGCTCCAACACCTCCAGAGCTCTCCCTTAGTTTTCTGAGTGGCATATTGGGTTTTGTTGCCTTTGGTTTGGGTTTTGTTTGCTTTTGTTTCTTAAATGAAGAAATAATCACAGGAACATGCAGGCTGGCAAAGCCTCTCAGGAGCACCAAGTCCAACCTGCAACCTTCCTCTGCAAGAGTCACCTTAAACCACAGCCCTAAGCACCACAGCCAAACCACCCCTAAACACAGCCAGGCTGGCTGACTCCACCACCTGCCTGGGCAGCTCATTCCAGCCCCTGACCACTCTCTCCAGGAAAAACTTCTTCCTAATGTCCAATCTAAACCTCCCCAGCCTCAGCTTGAGGCCATTCCCCCTTGTTCTGTCTCCAATTCCCTGTGAGCAGAACCCAGCAGCAGCCTCTCCACAATGTCCCTTCAGGTAGTAGTAGACAGCAATGAGGTCTTCCCTCAGCCTCCTCTTCCTCACACCAACCATCCCCAGTCATTCCTCTTAAGATTTATTCTCCAGGCCCTACATTAACACTGAAGAGCCAAGCTCCACCTCTCTTATATTTTTATTGCTTTTAGAGAGATGTGGATTTCAGCTGAGAAAAGCCAGCAGCATGGTCAGAGCATCAGTGTCTTCCCAGACAGACAAACATGTCTGAGAGGTTATTTCTTCTCTGGCACTACTCTTTAGCTGACCTCTAGGAGCTGCTGACACTTGCTGCTGCTGAACACCTGAGTCAGTGGTGGCACAATGAGTTTGTCTTGTTACAAAGAATATTTTGTAGAATAAAATATTAGGAAGGGCACTCCTCCTGGCTCAGCTACTCCCTTTGTGACCTGTTACAAGCCAGTTCACCCCTTTGTATATCACAGAATCAGTCAAGGTTGGAAGGGACCACAAGGATCAGCCAGTTCCAGCCCACCTGCCATGTCCAGGGCCACCTCCCACTAGATCAGGCTGTCTAGAGCCTCATCCAGCCTGGCTTTAAACACCTCCAGGGATGAGGCTTCCACCACTCCCCTGGCAACCCATTCCAGGCTCTCACCACCCTCATGCTAAAGAACTTCTTCCTAACGCCCAATCTGAATCTCCCCATTTCCAGCTTTGTTCTATTTCCCACCCCCCCCCCCCCCAGTCCTATCACTCCCTGACAGCCTAAAAAGTCCCTCCCCAGCATTTTTGTAGGCCCCCTTAAGGTACTGCAAGGCCACAATAAAGTCACCTGGGAGCCTTCTCTCCAGATGAACAGCTCCAACTCCCTCAGACTGTCCTCATAGCAGAGCAGCTCCAGCCCTCTGATCACCCTCGTGGCCCTTCCTTGGTCCCTTCTCTGGATCATAAGTCAATCCAGCTGGAAAAGTAGGTGAGAAATAGGAATTTCACTCTTGGGTATCCCTCCCTGGAGGTGTTCAAGGCCAAACTGGATGAGTCCCTGAGCAACCTGTTCTAGTGGGAGGTGTCCCTACCTGTGGTGGGGGGTTGGAACTGGATGAGCTTTGAGATCCCTTCCAAGCTAAACCTTTCTATGACTCTCTATATATACATCTACCAGCATGGAGGCATGAGTAGAGCTCCCTGCACCTCACTGCAGCTCAGCAAATCATCCATCCCACAGTTTCAGTGGCTGGCACAGCAATGCCATTGCTTTGTGCTGGGACCATGAACTCCTCTATGCAGATAGAAGACAAAGCAGATTTTCAAGTGAATGCTTGCTCTGGTTGCCAAATGCCACTTGAAATCAGATTTATGCTGCAATTTGCAAAAACTCCACATCTCACCAGCTTGTCTGAAGCACTCTCTTAAATAATTGTAGATACAACAAGGCAGAGTCAGAGCAAAGTGCCAAATGAGTTGTGACATCCATTTTTAATTAAAAATACCAGTAGCTGAAATGAGTTTAGCTCCCCCACAGTGTTCTGGGTTGGCAGCCTTTGGGAGAGATTCAGTGTGGGCAAGGAAAGAGCTTCTACTCATTAAATTCCTACCTCCTTCCTAGCATGCTTCAAACCACATTGTTAAAGGAGAATCATAGAATTGTAGAATCAACCAGGTTGGAAGAGAGCTCCAAGCTCAGCCAGGCCAACCTAGCACCCAGCTCTGGCCAATCAACCAGACCATGGCACTAAGTGCCTCACTTAGAATCACAGAATCATAGAATCACCCAGGCTGGAAGAGACCTCCAAGCTCAGCCAGGCCAACCTAGCACCCAGCTCTGGCCAATCAACTAGACCATGGCACTAAGTGCCTCACTTAGAATCACAGAATCGTAGAATCACCCAGGCTGGAAGAGACCTCCAAGCTCAGCCAGTCCAACCTAGCACCCAGCCCTAGCCAGTCAACCAGACCATGGCACTAAGTGCCTCATCCAGGCTTTGCTTCAGCACCTCCAGGAACAGCAACTCCACCACCTCCCTGGGCAGCCCATTCCAATGCCAATCACTCTCTCTGACAACAACTTCCTCCTAACATCCAGCCTAGACCTCCCCTGGCACAACTTGAGGCTGTGTCCCCTTGTTCTGCTGCTGTTTAAGATTCATTTAACACAGTCCTTGGACATCTACACAGAGTACCAGACAGAGCACCCATTAAAGAGAGCAAGGACAGGAGATCTACCCTTTTAGCCTTCTGTGTAACCTCTCTCTTTGCCTCATCTCTGCTATCTTCCATTCTCCCCATCCCCTCATCCCCAAGAGGCAGAAGGAACTGACTTTTCAGTTTCCAGTTCCTTCCTGAGCATATCTGCTGTTTGTCAAGGCCAGGCATTAAAGCACAGCACTCCTCTGTCTTACTCTGGTGAGCACATTTTGGAAGCCTTACATGAAAGGTAAGTACATGTGTGCATAATGCCATCATTTTTCATAGCAAGACAGACATCATAATTGGATAACATAAATCAGATATCATTAATTATATGGACAGATTCCCCAAACTACTGGCTGAAAGATGAAGAGGGAGGGGAAAAATAGTTATGCCTCTACCAGAAATGAGCTAATGATGTATATTTCCTTCTTGTAACATTTTTCAAATTAGAAGTTTTGCACAGAATTGCTTTTGACCTGTAATTGAACCATCCTCAACTTCCCAGAGCCAGAAAACCTAGTTAAGGATTTCTCACTGCAGCCTGGCTTGGATTAAAAGTGCTGTGGCCAGCAGGAGCAGGGAGGTGATTGTGCCCTTGGACTCTGCTCTGGGGAGGGCACACCTTGAGTGTTGTGTTCAGCTTTGGGCACCACAAGACAAGAGAGATGTGGAGGTGCTGGAGAGGGTCCAGAGGAGGGCAATGAAGCTGAGGAAGGGTCTGGAGAATAAATCTGATGAGGAGAGCCTGAGGAAGCTGGGGGTGGTTAATGTATCGCAGTATCACAGTATCATCAGGGTTGGAAGAGACCTCGCAGATCATCAAGTCCAACCCTTTACCACAGAGCTCAAGGCTAGACCATGGCACCAAGGAAGAGGAGGCTGTGGGGAGACCTTATTGCTGTCTGAAGGGACATTGTGGAGAGGCTGCTGCTGGGCTCTTCACATTGGAGACAGAACAAGGGGGAATGGCCTCAAGCTGAGACTGGGGAGGTTTAGATTGGATGTTAGGCAAAGGATTTTCATAGAGAGAGTGGTCAAGGAGTGGAATGAGCTGCCCAGGGAGGTGGTGGAGTCAGCCAGCCTGGCTGTGTTTAGGGGTGGTTTGGCTGTGGTGCTTAGGGCTATGGTTTAAGGTGACTCTTGTAGAGGAAGGTTGCAGGTTGGACTTGATGCTCCTGAGAGGCTTTGCCACCCTGCATGTTCCTGCCATTATTTCTTCATTTAAGAAACAAAAGCAAACAAAACCCAAACCTTGCAGAGTAAGGTTCTGGGTTGGACTCAGTGCTCCTGAGAGGCTTTTCCCACCTGGATGTTTCTGTGCTTCTGTGATCCTAAGAAGAGCAAGAAGCCCTGCTGACCCCAGGTCTTTGCACATTACACTGCAGACACAGATAAAATTGGCTTCTCCTGCTGCTCAGCATTTGCAATCCAAGCAAACTGGAATAAAAGAAAGCAATTGTCATCAAAATACCTTGTATGAGCTGCAGTCTGTAGATGTAATGGGGAGCATAAATTCAGGAGCCTGTGCTCTCACTGGTACCATTCTGGGGAACTGCCTGTATTTTAACTATTAAGTCATGTCATAAAGCCTGCCAGACGAGGGGAAAACTGCTCTCTGAGAGGATGAAGAAAGATAGACTCCCACACAGCTGTGATAAATATTTAGATGAGCAACTGTGGCATTGTAGCACAATAAAAACCACCTCTTTGGGGCCAATGTGTGGCTCTGTCTTCCCTGCAAGTCTACTCTCTGCAGATCCCAAAGCAGATATATGCTGGAGGTGTTTTTTCACCGTGTACCTAGGTGTGGGTTTTGGCGAGCAGTCAACGTGTGCAGCTTTTGCAAGCTGCAGAATTTCCCTAACCTGCATTATTTCCACTTGTGATTTTAGTGTTCAGCCTCCCAGCCAGAACAGGACCAGCCAAAGATTTAAATATAAACTCCTTGAGATGCCTCAGCTCTGGGTTGGGTTTTTTTTTTTCTCCTCACTGAGGTGTGGAAATTAATAAACTCCTGTTTCTACTGGAGAGAGAAAGCTTTCATATCCCAAGCCTCAGGCAAAGCCACGAGACCAGGCTGGAATTACTAATAAAATTCATGGGCCAGGATGTAAAATGGGGCAAGAAGATCAGAGCCTTCAATGTTCACTTTGATTTGCCCAGGCTAAGGTCAAAAGCTATTTCCCTCGCTGCTGTGCTGACACAGATGTTAGCAGATACTTTTGCCATCGTTGGGGCAGCAGCATTTTAGCCTGGAGAAGAGGAGGCTCAGGGCAGAGCTCATTGCTGTCTACAACTACCTGCAGGGAGGCTGTAGCCAGGTGGGGTTGGGCTCTTCTCCCAGACAACCAGCAACAGAACAAGGGGACACAGTCTCAAGTTGTGGCAGGGGAGGTCTAGGCTGGATGTTAGGAGGAAGTTGTTGGCAGAGAGAGTGATTGGCATTGGAATGGGCTGCCCAGGGAGGTGGTGGAGTGGCCGTGGCTGGAGGTGTTGAAGCCAAGCCTGGCTGGGGCACTTAGTGCCATGGTCTGGTTGCTTGGCCAGGGCTGGGTGCTAGGCTGGACTGGCTGAGCTTGGAGGTCTCTTCCAACCTGGTTGCTTCTACAATTCTATGAGCAATGAATAATAATAATTTCCACTGGCTGCAGAATCACTGCAATGGCAGATGGTAAAGTTATTTCCTTTTCCCCCAGACTTGTTCCACCTGCAAACATACTACCTTTAAAAAAAAAACAAACCAACAAAAACAACAACCCTGTGAGGATAATATTAAGTCCTAAAAGTCATATTTCTGATTCCATCTGCACAAGGAGCAAAGCACCCAACAGGAAATTTGCAGCTCTCCATTTTCCAATGGCACAAGAAAAAAGATTAAGCAGCCCCAGCAGTGAAATCCTACCCCCAGCCTGTCATCTGACCAGCAGGGAATGCTGATACTTGCAGTGATCCTTCAGCTCGCAGCTTCTGAGCCTGCTCGTATCGCATTCCTCCCAAACTGTCTGCCTTGTTTCCCTGCAGCTAAAAGGGCAGTTGCTAATCTATTTATGCAGGGCTGACAATGAAGGCAACCAGATGAAGCCCAGAGAGAAAACAGCAAAGGGCTTTTTTGACTCCAAGGCCCAATATGGCATGCTGGATGCTGTCGGAAGGCATCTGCAGCGCTGGCTGTATTTACAGAGCTGCTGAGTGTTGATGGCTGGCTTCCTCCTGAACGGGAGCCAAGCAGCAGGACTGGCTGCTGGTAAAGAGAGAGCAGAACATCCTAATGGGGCTCTTGTCAGGCTCCACAGGACTCACTGTTTCTTCTTGCTGCAGCCTCCAAGGGTGGTTGTTGGATGCTGAAATGCTCTACTGAGTCGAGGGTGCCCACAGAAAAGGGAGAAGGAAAAGAGAGCATGATGTTCTGTTACAGAACTACAGAAGCTGAACCAGTACAGGCTGGGAGGTGATCTGCTGGAGAGCAGCCCTGTGGAGAGGACCTGGGAGGGGATCTGCTGGAGAGCAGCCCTGTGGAGAGGGACTTGGGAGGGGATCTGCTGGAGAGCAGCCCTGTGGAGAGGGACTTGGGAGGTGATCTGCTGGAGAGCAGCCCTGTGGAGAGAACCTGGGAGGTGATCTGCTGGAGAACAGCCCTGTGGAGAGGGACCTGGGAGTGCTGGTGGAGAACATCCACAGCACAGCAATGTGCCCTTGTGGCCAAGAGGGCCAAAGGGATCCTGGGATGCCTTAAGGAGTGTGTCCAGCAGATCAAGGGAGGTTCTCCTTCCCCTCTACTCTGCCCTGGTGAGACCCCATCTTGAATGCTGCCTTCAGTTTTGGGCTCCCCTGTTTAAGAGAGACAGGGATCTGTTGGAGAAGGTCCAGCAGAGAGCTACAAGGATGATGAGGGGACTGGGGCACTGCCTGATTAGGAGAGGCTGAGGCACCTGGGGCTGCTTAGTCTGGAGGAGCTAAAACTGAGAGGGGATTTAATAAATGTTCATAAATATCTGAGGGCTGGGGGTCAGGGGGGAGTGGGGCAGGCTCTGCTTGCTTGCTCCCTAGGATAGGATAAGGAGCAATGGATGGAAGCTGCAGCACAGGAGGTCCCATCTCAACACAAGGGGAAACTTCTTGACTGTAAGGGTCCCAGAGCACTGACACAGGCTCCTCAGAGAGATTGTGGCATTTCCTTCTCTGAAGGCCTGTCTGGATGTGTTCCTGTGTGCCCTGAGCTAGATTGTATGGTCCTGCTCTGGCAGGAGTATTGGGCTCAATGATCTCTTTGGGTCCCTTCCAACCCCTGACATTCTGTGAGCCTGTGATCCTGTGAACATTAGAGGATGGAAAGGACCTCCAGAGATCATGGAGTCCATCCCCCTACCAAAGCATGATCACCAGGGGTAGTCCACACATGAATGCATCCAGGTGGGCTTTGAATATCACTGGAGTAGGAGACTCCACAACCTCTCTGGGCAGGCTGCTCCAGTGCTCCATCACCCTCACTGTAAAGGAGCTTTATGACTTTATGACTATGATTCTATGACTCTAGGACTCTAAGACTCTACTATTCTATGACTCTACTATTCTATAACTTAATGACTCTAGGACTCTATGATTCCAGGACTCTGTGATTCTATGACTCTAGGACTTTGTGATTATATGACTATATGACTCTAGGATTCTATGACTCTAGGACTCTATGATTCTAGGACTCTAGGATTCCATGACTCTAGGACTCTGATTCTATGACTCTAGGATTCTATGATTCTATGGATCTATGATTCCATGACTCTAGGATTCTATGACTCTAGGACTTTGTGATTATATGACTATATGACTCTATGATTCCATGACTCTAGGACTCTATGATTCCAGGACTCTAGGATTCCATGACTCTAGGATTATATGACTATATGACTGTGTGATTCTATGACTCTAGGATTCCATGACTCTATGACCCTAGGATTCCATGACTCTAGGACTCTGATTCTATGACTCTAGGACTCCACACCTCCATGACTCTAATCCAACATTTTGATACATTAACACAAAGGAATGAAACCCTGAGCAGAGCAATGAAGAAGTGCAGGACCACTGGGTACCTCTGCTTGCCAACAAAACTAAACTGCAGCAGGCACCTGGGAAGCCCAGAGGCACCTTCATGGCTGGGAACATGAAATGGAATTTCTACTCGAGCCAGCCAGCTGGTCCCTCTGGTCAGAGGGGTTGCTGGCATGGGGCTGATGTCACTGACACCCAATCACACCACATTCCCCATCTACATTTCCAAACAGAAATGACTGTATACTGTGCTGCAGGGGACAACAGAACAATTGTTAGCCAGCTCTAAAAACACTAACCCAATTCTGAGGGGGTCTTTTCCTCCCTTACACTTGGATAACTCAGTAGTCCAAGCTCAAACTTAATTGCACACTGGGTTCATGCACAGAGCTATTGCAACAGAACAGGGCAGCTGTATGCAAGCCAGCAGCTCTCTTGCCAGCTTCCAGATTGCTTGCCCACATTTGCACACACAAAGCTTTTGGCATGGAACTAGTTTTTAAGAAACCAGGTCTGAAAGAAATCAGAAAAGTAATCAAGTTCTATTAAAAAAAAAAAACTAGTGGTGAATTTTGCTGGGGTTTGCTAGCATGGAGAGAACATGATCCAGAAGAAAGCCCTAAGTGATGAATCAAACCCAGGCTGATGCAGAGGAAAGCAAGAGGAAGCTTTACTACAGTGATGAAAACTTCCCTGCGACTCCAGGAAAGGGCTTCAAATCTCCTAAGAGGAAGTTCTCTCCCCACATTTCTCAGGTGCAATGTTTTAATCATTTCAAGCCAAGAGTTTTACAAAGCAGGCAGTATTGGAGACAGCAAGAAACAAAAAGGGAAAGAAAAGGGGGGGGAAAGCCCACAAACATTGACTGAGGCTTTTGGAGACCTCAAGGACAAACCCAGAAGGGAACAAAAAGCCTCAACTTCTACCTCCTAAAAGAACTTCAATTGACCATTAGCAATAAAGAATTGAAGAATGACTAAAGAGTATCTAGAACATTCTTACAATGTCACACATTCTGAGTTCACAGAATCACAGAATGTCAGGGGCTGGAAGGGACCTCCAAAGCTCAGCCAGTCCAACGCCCCTGCCTGAGCAGCATCTCCTATACCAGATCACACAGGAACACATCCAGGCAGGGTTTGAGTATCTCCAGAGAGGGAGACTCCACAACCCCCCTGGGCAGCCTGTTCCTGGATTGACTCTGAAAGCAGCAGCAGCCTGTTGCCTAGAAAGCTAAATTTCACTGTCAGTCAGAAGAGTTTCTGCAGCCATGTGTCTAAACTGCTTTCAAGAGCAGAGCTCTGCTTCAGCACCTCTTCAAAACTCACTTTGGGAAGGACTCTTTGAACATCTCACTGAATATACAGGAATTAACTGATTCCAGTTAAAATATGAATCATAGAATCAGTCAGGGTTGGAAGGGACCACAAGGATCAGCTAGTTCCAGTCCTCCTGACATGGACAAGGACACCTCACACTATGTCAGGCTGGCCACAGCCTCATCCAGGTTGGCGTTAAACACCTACAGGGATGAGGCTTCCACCACCTCCCTGGGCAACCTATTCCAGGTTCTCACCACCCTCTAAGGGTGGTGTTAGGAAGCTGAAGAGCTTATTCCTAACATCCAGTCTGAATCTGCCCATTTCCAGCTTTGTTCCATTCCCCCCAGTCCTATCACTACCTGACAGCCTAAAAAGTCCCTCCTCAGCTTTCTTGTAGACCCCCTTAAGATAATGCAAGGCCACAATAAGGTCACCTGGGAGCCTTCTCCTCTCCAGACTGAACAGCCCCAACTCCCTCAGACTCCTCATAGCAGAGCAGCTCCATCCCCCTGGTCATATGAGCCTCATCTCCTGATGTCTTTGCAGCTAGGAATGAAGACTGGGAAAACAAGATGCTGGCTCTTTATTTGAATCCATTTCAGCCATCCCAGATGACAAAGAGGGTTCTAAAAACAAAACTTTGATTTAAAAATCATCAGCTCTTGTGAGAGATGTCTGAGCACCCAGATTACATCTAAAGCCAGCCTCCCTACCTCTTCCCACCAAGCACTACTGAGACCTGCCTGGCTTTACGAGCTATCGACGTTTCCTCTCCTTAGTGTTATTTACCACTGCGAAGTCAGCAAGGGCTTTAACACGAGCTCAAACCACAGAACATAAAGAAAGCAACTCACAGATCATGGTAAGGGCTGAGAGGAGTCCTTTCTTTTTCATGCCCAGCACCTCTCCCTATCCACTGCTGCAGTGAACAGGGCAAAAAGAGCGCTTGGGATGGAATGTAGGATTCAGATTCATGCAGTCAGCACTCACAACAGGGAACTATCCTGCAGTTTTCTCCCTTTGGCCCACTTGAGCCTCAACCTGGAGCATTAGGAACCAGAGGCTCCTCAGTCTTGCAGTGAAAAGACACCTTTTTTCCCTTTTCTTTTCTTCTTTTTTTCAGTCAATCTTCGCTTGTCCTAGAATCATAGAATCAGTCAGGGTGGGAAGGGACCACAAGGAGCAGCCAGTTCCAACTCCCCTGCCATGGGCAGGGACACCCTACCCTAGAGCAGGCTGCCCAGAGCCCCATCCAGCCTGGCCTTAAACACCTCCAGGGATGGGGCCTCAACCACCTCTCTGGGCAACCCATTCCAGGTTCTCACCACTCTCATCTTGGCCATATTTTTTTCCCCCATTCCTGTTCCAAACTCAACCTTGTGGCTACCCAGAACCAGTCAAGCAATTACACTTCACCTGGATGTGCTGGGAAGTGTGCAGAGAAGGGCCACGAGGATGAGCAGAGGGCTGCAGCAGCTCTGCTATGAGGAGATACTGAGGGAGTTGGGGCTGTTCAGTCTGCAGAGGAGAAGGCTCCCAGGTAACCTTACTGTGGCCTTGAAGTACCTTAAGGGGGTGACAGGAAAGCTGAGGAGGGACTTTTTTGGCTGTCAGGTAGTGATAAGACTGGGGGAAATGGAACAAAGCTGGAAATGGGGAGATTCAGACTGCATGTTAGGAAGAAACTTTTCAGCATGAGGGTGGTGAGAGCCTGGAATGGGTTTCCCAGGGAGGTGGTGGAAGTCTCATCCCTGGAGGTGTTTAAGGCCAGGCTGGATGAGCCTCTAGAGAGCCTGGTGTAGTATGAGGTGTCCCTGCCCATGGCAGGGGGGGTTGGAACTGGCTGAACCTTGTGGTCCCTTCCAACCCTGACTGATTCTATGATTCTATATGAGAAAGTTGTCCATCTCCTGTCATGTCTTTTCTCTATGGGGACCAGTAGATTAGTAGATAGTTTTGTTTCCAGCATCCAAGGGAGACATCAACTTTTTCTCTTTTAGCTTCTATAAAAATCAGTACTCTTCCACTGCTGCTGGAGCTTCTCCACCACCATATGTACCATCCCCAGCCAACGTGTCAGGGAACGCAACGCAGCAGCTGCTAACAATTTCATCTGTTATCCTTTCCTTCAAGAAATCTCAGCCTGTGTTTGTTTGCCCATCTGCTTAGAAAAGAACCCAAAAAAACCCCACAACACAACTAACACCTGCTAGAAGAGCATCTCAAATGTTGTTCATTTTCTGTTTTCTTGAATGAATTTGAAGCGTGAGCTTCGTCTTTGCCCTGCTGCTTCCACAATTAACCCTACCCTCAGCTCTGGCCCAAGCACAGCAGATGTGAAATGCTGTGGAAAGCAGCTATGAAAGAGGCCAACAACAAACACTGAACATGCCTTCCATCAAACAGACTTCAGCTGCAACAAGAATGCTCCTGCAACACCTAAACCAGGGTTGTTGTTGCAGCTAGGACAAGAAACAGCCTGGGTCGTGATGCAAATTCCTCTGTCAGAGAACATAAATAGAGAGAATGATCCCAGAGCAGCTCTATCAGCAGGTTGCAGCTGTGAGAAGAAAGATTTCATCTAGTCTGATCCCCATTGTAGTGCCCCCCAGCTGTGCTTGTTTATTTGGGCTCCACTCAGAGATAAGAAGTCAAGTTTAAGCGCACAGTTGCTGTGTACAACCACGATGCAATGGACCAAGCTCTCTCCCTCCCTGTGGTTCATACCAGCAGTCAGTTCCTAGCATATCATATTCCCATCCATATCCTCCAGACATTTTATTGGCTGGCCCATCCCATATTATGCACTACAGGAAATGGAAAGGATTGAAAAATACAGTGTTAATGGAAGGTGCACAGCACAGACTCAGAGCATCGACTGGGAAGGATCTAGGAATGGCTCAGGTTTGCTGCTGGAGCTGAGCTAACTCTCAGTGAGGTACAGTGCTGTGGGATTCAGACTTGGGAAAAGGCACTGAAAGCACAAGGCTGAGGAGCAAGAGTTACTTACTCTGCAAGACACTGTGGTTTATGAGGCTTTTATTAGGAAGGTGGGAATTGGAAAGCTCAAGGATAAATCCCTCAAGCTAAAAAGCTCATTTCCAGCCAAATGAGGCCAGCATCATCCAGGATGCACCTGGTTTTTCAAAGGGGCCCAGATAAACTCTCCTGTGAGGAGAGACTGAGGGAGTTGGAGCTGTTCAGTCTGGAGAGGAGAAGACTCCCAGGTGACCTTATTGTGGCCTTGCAGTATCTTAAAGGGGTTACAAGAAAGATGGGGAGGGACTTTTTAGGCTGTCAGGGAGTGATAGGGCTGTGGGGGATGGAACAAAGCTGGAAATAGGCAGATTCAGACTGGATGTTAGGAAGAAGCTCTTCAGCATGAGGATGGTGAGAGGCTGGAATGGGTTGGCCATGGAGGTGGTGGAAGCCTCATCCCTGGAGGTGTTTAAGGCCAGGCTGAATGAGGCTCTGGACAGCCTGATCTAGTGTGAGATGTCCCTGCCCATGGCAGGGTGGTTGGAACTGGCTGATCCTTGAGGTCCCTTCCAACCCTGACTGATTCTGTGATTCTATTTCACTACTTTCTGCCTCAGCTCAGAGACTGGATCAGCGACTACAAATGTGCACCTGAAGAGAGGGAGAATATTTCTATTGTTGATTAATGTTTACACAGCCCTTTCAGATCCCACAGGAGGGGTGCTCCAGATTTGCAAAGCAGCCCTAAAATCCCAACAACACAGCAAACAAGCAGCACATGAAGAAGCAGCATCTTGAAACACACTGTTCACTCAACCACCACAAACAGAAGCAGCACAGGAAAGCTAAACAAAAAATGCTCTAAGCAGAGATGGATTAGAAGCTCAGCTTCAACAGGGAGCAAGGCAGTGACTCATTTGAAACACTCTGGGGATGGAAGTGATAGAAGCCAGGCTGAGCTGCACAATGCCCTGCACTTACTGACTCTTACTCAGCCCAGGGCTACCTAGCTACTGAATGGTGTAAATTAACCAAAGAGAAGCAGTTCAGGAGGTGGTGTGGGGAGGGAGTAGATGTAACATCAGTTTGGAGAGAAGGAGTTGAGCAAACCTGTTGGAACATACATTCCGTTCTGCACTGAAGCAACATGTCCTGCATGGAAGTGCAGCCCATTGAGAGCCGAGCACACTGAGGACCTTCACTCACTGATGGATTAAAGTGGGGACTGTCCTCAGGAGCATGCTCCTGATTGCACCAAAGTGACAGCAAGACAAGCCCAAGCATACCACAGCATCACAGACTGGTCTGGGTTGGAAGGGACCTTAAAGATCATCCAGTTCCAACTCCCCTGCCCAGTTTTCACTACTACTGCACATAAACTTCTCTTGGAAGTTCCCTAAGGGGGAGAAATCCATTTAAACATGGAGTAAAAAAAATAAAACCAAGCCTTCAACTCCTTGCAGTGATTTTTGTATAGCTACCTACAGCTATCCACAGGAGGAAATGGGTTCAAAAGAGATGCTCAGAACCCTTTGACCTCCATAGTTCTGATACAATCAGCGACGTAGAGAAGCTGCCCGTCCCTTTGTTTCCCCTCTTTTTCTCTTTGTAGATTCAGAGGAGCAGAACCCTGAATTGATAGCTTCTCCCAATGCTCAGGCTATGATTTATCAGTCCAGGAGGCTGCAGTGGAGAAGTAATTGCATTAGCACTGCTACTGATAAATAGTGCTTCCCTCAGACTTACGAGCCGCTGAGGGCTAATTACTCCTCAGATTCCAGATTCCGCTTGGCTTTAATCACAGGGTGAATCATCTCTTTTCAAACCTGGCAGATATTAATGGCAGCACATTTATCCTAATTAATCTTCCATAGGGAAGGCCTTTTCCTTTTAATTAAAGACATGAAAATGTGCAAAAATGACAAAAGAGCACGTGGCCAAGGAAGGAGGAGAGTCAAAGCACCTCAGATGATGGTGAGGAACTGTTTTCACGAGGAGATAACGTAATGAGCCATATTCCTCCTTGGCAGCTGGAGTCTGACCTTATTAAGCTGACACATTGAGACAAATTCATCTTTGACACTTCAGCTAAGGGAAAGTGGTGCTGATGAAGGCATGGAGGGACCCTTTTCTAGCATCTTTCTCTTTGTGGCTTAGCCATTAGTACTCCAGCCCCCTCAGAGAGTTACAGCTTTGTGATGATATGCAAAAGCCAGAAAATCAACAGGTTACTTGGCTGCAGAAACCTCCTACTCCATCTGTCTAAGCACAAAAAAACCCTAGAGCAAGACATGGTGAGACACTGGCACAGGTTGCCCAGGGAGGTTGCGGTTTTCTCCTCCTCTGCAAGCCAAACAGCCCCAGCTCTCTCAGGCTCCCTTCATAGAGAAGATGTTCAACTTCCTTAACCATTGTTGAGGCTCTGCACTGGACTCTCTCAAGCAGCTGCCTGTCTTTCTTGAGCTGGGGGGGCCAGAACTGCACACAGTATTCCCAACGTGGCCTCAGCAGGGCAGAGTAGAGGGGAAGAAGAACCTCTCTTGACCTACTAACCACAGCCCTTCTAATACACCCATGAATGGCATTGTCCCTCCTGGCCACAAGAGCACACTGCTGGCTCATGGCCATCCTTCCATCCACCAGGACTCCCAAGTCCTTCTGCCCTTTCCTGCTCTCCAGCAGGTCAGTCCCCACCCTCTACTGATCCATGGGATTGTTCTTTCTTCACAAAGAGAAGAAAGCAGAGTCCAAAGACCCTCTCTGAAAAGAAACTAAGACACGAAGCAGTTCTTGCCCTGACCTAGCACACTTTAAGTAGCAGCTCTTTGGTCTAACCTGATGGTTAGGAGGAGGTGTTCCCAAGCAGTGAGGAAATGTACCTGCTGGTACATTAAGTGAGACTCCAGTCAATACCTCTAAAGTGCCTGTTTATGCTGCAGCAGGGAGCTGATAAACAGCCTTGCTTCTAGTTTCTCTTAATTTAGAATTCATTACATCTCTCTTTCCATGAAAGATAAACCAATAGCTGCCCTTGACAGCTGTTTTCTTTGGGGTCATTCTCTCCATCCACCCAGCTACTCTTTCTTCAAGGGGTTTTGCTCATTGTAATGCTAGCTCTATCAATTTCATTCCATTCTTCCAACACAATCTACAGGGACTGAGGAGTACAGCAAAGCCAAATGTGTTTAACTATTTGGGTACCAGGCAGCAGAGTGAATTATGATAGCTAAAGGAGCTGTGGGCAACAGCAAGAATCCTTTCACAATAAGGAGCATGAGAAAATGAGAACATTATGCCAAAAGATGAGACAATCAGCAGGATGCCAGCTGGATTGACTTGAGATGCTTTATATTGGTTCAGCTAGCCTTGCACCTGGCTGCAAACCCTGCCAGCGTCTCAGCTGGAGGTTCAGTCGTGTTAGTGTGCCAGATGTAGACATAGGGCACATCCAGTCTTTTCAGAGCAATGATTACTTTCCAGGACTCTGATTTATACCCAGAAAAGATGTGACTGCTTGAAGAGCATGAGAATCTCCTCTTAGATCAGTGGTTCATGTAACTCAGTGAAATTCCTCCAACAGCAGCTGCAGGAGATGCTGGTTACAGAATATGAAGCCTGCGCAGTCCCTCAACAGATTCTGCTACACCTCCAGCCACTGCACAAGGGATGTTGAAGAGAACATCTCTGCCTACTCCCTTCAGAATCCATTCAGGGATTAGTTTTTGTGAAATCATTTTTTCTATTTCAAGCCTGCTGATGTTCTATTTTAAAAGCTCCTTCATTTGTCCTCTTCCTGAGGAAAGCTGCTCAGGTGGGAAGCTTATGAGAGAAGGTACAGATGAATCTGAAGAACAAAGTGGGCAATGGAAGACAAGCAGCTTAAACTATGCTATCCTCACCTGTAACTCAGGGTGATAATATTTCCCAGAGCCCAATGTCTGCAACACCAGCATGACACTCTCCAGAGAGCTCTCAGGGGCCTCGTGAGGGTCTTATGTCTTTATTCCCACAGTGGCACTGCACAGCTGAAACACTTAGACTACAAGCAGCTCAAAGAAGAAGCAGAGGCAGCAAGACCCACCCTGTCCCTGTGAAAAAAATGCAGTGATGTCCTTGGTAGAACTTTCCATGGTACTGTAAGAACATTGTGAATCCTTGTTTTAGAAAGAGCATGGACTATCCACAGCATCTCACATTATTCATTCCTCAGCCACCTCTCCAGCTTCACAAAAAGTTGGATACAGGAGAAAGACTCAAAGTATTTCTGTTCATAGCATCTCATGTTATGCATTCCTCAGCCACTTCTCCACCATCACAAAGGGTGGGATACAGGAGGAAGACCAAAGTATTCCTCTCTGTTCATAGCATCTCACATTATGCATTCCTCAGCCACTTCTCCACCATCACAAAGGGTGGGATACAGGAGAAAGACCAAAGTATTCCTCTCTGTTCATAGCATCTCACATTATCCATTCCTCAGCCACCTCTCCAGCATCACAAAAGGTGGGATACAAGAGAAAGCCCCAAAGTATTTCTCCCTGTTCACAGCTCAGCCTTTTTCTCTGCTCATATGCTGTGATCAGCGTTTGCTCACTGATGCTTTAAGCCCTTCTATCTGAAAAACCCACCAGAGGTAACAAGAGGTAATCTGTGATAAATTAGGGCAGAGTGGCAAGAACAATATTGACAAACCTTAGATGGCTAAAGTCCCAAAATGCTGATAGCAGCAATAGAACCTAATTAGGTTTATAAAGTAATCAAGAGACGGAGTGAGCATCAAAAGGCTTCCAGCTACACCAGGACTTAAAAGGAGAGTGGGTTAGGTCTTGCAATTTGTTATTCTTCAAGCTGAAAAGACTTCAATAAAACCACCACAAGCTTTTTTAAGCTGTTTTGTCAGGGACATCCCAGAAGTCCCTCCTGCCATTCCTGGAACAGTTTGCTCAAGCATTTGTTCTCTGTCTGGTTGATTTAGACTGTCTGATACTGGCCCTGTTCCCAGATCAAATGATTTGGAAGTTTACAAGGACATGGCAGACTCTAAAAAAGCCACTCCATGTTTTTATACCAAACAACCCATGAGCAGCCTTCAATTTCAAAGGTTTACTTCCAAAGATAAGTGGGGATGCAAACTGACCTAATCCTGGTAGAGTTTCTGTTGCATCACTCAGTTCTGTCCTTGGGTTGGTCTTGTTCTACAAAAGGAAGCATTGGGCAGAGCATCAACGTGTCTGATTTGGGGCCATTAGCCATAAATTGTTTGTGGCTCCCAAGCAGAAGTCAGTGGGGAGTTAATAACAATCCTTTCTGGCCAACCATTGCATGTACTGCAGTAAACCCACCTCTGATACTATCAAATAGGAAGTGTTAGTCCAATTATCTCTTCCACTTCATCCAACACATCCAAAAGTGAGAGAAACATCATCAGACCATAGAACATAGAATCATAGAATCAACCTGGTTGGAACAGACATCCAAGCTCAGCCAGTCCAACCTAGCACCCAGCCCTGTCCAGTCAACCAGACCATGGCACTAAGTGCCTCACTTAGAACCACAGAATCACCCAGGTTGGAAGAGACCTCCAAGCTCATCCAGTCCAACCTAGCACCCAGCTCTGTGCAATCAATCAGACCATTGCACTAAATGCCTCACTTAGAACCACAGAAACACAGAATCAACCAGGTTGGAAGAGACTTCAAAGCTGATGCAGTCCAACCTAGCACCCAGCCCTGTCCAATCAACCAGACCATGGCACTAAGTGCCTCATCCAGAATTGGGAAGAGCATGTCAAATTTATCTCTGCAAAGCAAAATTCCACTGCCAAAAAGCAAAATGGGAGGGAGACCCTGAACCATTAACTGAGCATTGAACCATTAACTGAGCCAAACCTGTCCACCTCCCTCAATGAGAAGGGAGCAGCTGGTGGTTTTTGTTGTGGATGGGCAAGATCTACCCTTGTTTGGCACTAGGAGGAGACCACATTCCCTGGCAGCAAAGTCTTCCCCTCTCTTCAGCTGTAATACAAAGCCAACCTTTCCTCTCTCCTTACCAACCTCTCATTAAAGGTTCAAATGATCCTCAAGCAGAGAAATGTAATTAGGATCTAGCTCCTGGGAATTGCTATCAGTTTGCTCACGCTGGCTGGGTAGGGGCTGAATGTCTCCATCCTCCTGCCAGGCCATGATAGAGTTTCCAGCATCTTTTTGCCACCGTGCAGCACGAGGGCTCCCAGAGCTCAGGAGAGAAGCTGCCTGAAGCCCTCAGCAGAGCCCAGCTCCTAATGTTCTCCTGATAATGCAAATTGCCAGCCAGCATTTTTAATTAGAAAAGCAGTCACAATGGAGAAGGGTTGAGATTAACTCACTGAGTCACCCTGTGCTGTTTACCCACAGAGGAATAATCTTGTTTAGAGCTTCCTCTCACTGACAAACTCTATCAAGTGCCTTCATTCAGATAGAAAAGGGAGAAAGGAATAAGTAACTATTGGTTCACACCACTGAGGCACATCAGTCCTCAAAGCATGCTGCACAGTGTAAACAGCCACAATAGTGCAGGGAAATGCTCTTCTTTGAAAGAGAAGTGGTGAACAACAGCAAGGGATTTCAGAGAACTCTTCAGCCCTCCTCAACCACTCAGGGGAAGTGAGTCTGGACAGTGTGACATTATTGTTTCCATTACAGTCAGGCTCAGTGTGACCTCAGTCATGCCATTTTGCCTTCTGAATCTCCTTCCCCACCAAAATCATAGAATGGTTTAGGCTGGAAGGGACCTCAAAGATCATACAGTTCCAACCCCCTGCCATAGGCAGGGATACCTCCTACTAGAACAGGTTGCTCAAGGCCTCATTCAACCTGGCCCTGAACACCTCCAGAGAGGTTGTGGAGCACAGACGTTGTGATCCACAACCTCCCTGGGCAACCTGTGCCAGTGTCTCACCACCCTCACTGCAAACAACTTCTTCCTAACATCCAGCTTCAATCTCCCCTCTGCCAGATCAAACTCATTCCTCCTCATCCTGTCATTATAAAATCTTGTCAGTAGTCCCTCCCCAGCCCTCCTGCAGCCCACTTCAGACACTGGAAGGCCACTCTAAGGTCTCCTGGAAGCCTTCTCTTCTCCAGGCTGCACAGCCCCAACTCTCTCAGCCTGTCCTCACAGCAGAGCTGCTGCAGCCCTCTCAGCATCTTGGTGGCCCCCTCTGGACTGGCTCCAACACTTCCAAGTCCTGCTTGTGCTGGGGGCTCCAGAACTGCACCCAGGACTACAGGTGGGGTGTGAGGAGAGCAGAGCCAAGGGGCAGAATCCCCTCCCTTGCCCTGTGCCCACACTGCTCTTGCTGCAGCCCAGCACAGGGTTGTGTCTGGGCTGCACTCACACTGCAGGCTAATGTTGAGCTTTTCCTCACCCCAGACCCCCAGGTCCTTTTCCTCAGGGCTGCTCCTAGACATTCCCCACCCAGCCTGGAGCTGTGCTTGGGATTGCACCACCCCACGTGCAGGATACAGGAATGCTTGTAACAACTCAAGCATCCAGCCAAAGGTCCCAGTGTGGGTACTACAGAAGTACCACCTCCAATGTCTACACTGTTTTAACAGCAGAAACCCTTACAATCTCTATTCCTTTCTAAAAGCTCTTGTGTTGATTGTCAGGGATCTAAGAATGGTTCCCTTCTGCCCTACTAATCTGTTGGGGTTTTTATTCCTCTTCAAAGAAAAAAAAGAACCCAGACCACCATTTGATCATGTCTCCAATGCTCTAACTAGGGATCCTGCTGTCCTCCAGCTGTGATGTCCTGCTCTCATGGCATGGATTTCACTCTCAGAGTTTCCTTTCTCTTCCCATCCCTGTGTCAGCTTTTTTCCTCCTGTAACTCCACTAGCCTGTCCTGTTATTTATGTTATCATGCAATCAACTGCTGCACTGCAAAGCCTGTGGCATGCTGATGCAGAAAGGCTGCTTTGTTTTTAGAGCACAGGCTGGCTCGCTCTGGAATGCTCAGCAGCAGGAATTGCTAGAAACAACCTCTGCTCCTGCTCAGGTTCAAAATACAGTTCTGGAAAAGATTCAGGACTGGTTTTACTACACAGATCATAACCTGGGCATTCCTGTCAAAACCTTAATCTGAAGTAGAATCATAGAATCAGTCAGGGTTGGAAGGGACCACAAGGAGCAGCCAGTTCCAACGATGGGCAGGGACACCCTACCCTAGAGCAGGCTGCCCACAGCCTCATCCAGCCTGGCCTGAAACACCTCCAGCCATGGGGCCTCAACCACCTCCCTGGGCAACCCATTCCAGCCTCTCACCTCTCTCATGCTGAACAGCTTCCTCCTCACATCCAGTCTGAACCTACCCATCTCCAGCTTTGCTCCACTCCCCCTTGCCTTGTCACTCCCTGGTATCCTGAAAAGTCCCTCCCCAGCTCTTTTGTAGGCCCCCTTCAGATACTGAATGGCCACAAGAAGGTCACCTGGGAGCCTCCTCTTCTCCAGACTGCACAGAAGTAAGAAGAAAAGTTCCTATGTTGCTGGAACACAGGAGGAGTTAACATAGCTGGTTTGCACATCACATAACTGGACTGGACTGGACCTGCTCATGTCCATGTGGGTGATCTCTGACAAGTTAATACACACATCCACCTCCTCCCATGAAGGAAGTGGTGGAGGGATTGTGTCCCAGTGGCTTTGTACACCATCATAGACTTTTTCCAGGTTCACATGAAGTGACTGAAGGAGCTGAAGATGGTTAGTGTGAGGTAGAGGAGGCTGAAGGCAGACCTCACAGCTGTCTGCAACTACCTGAAGGAACATTGTAGAGAGGCTGCTGCTGAGCTCTGCTCACAGGGGATTGGAGACAGAACAAGGGGGAATGGCCTCAGGCTGAGGCTGGGGAGGTTTAGATTGGACATTAGGGAAAAGTTTTTCCATGGAGAGAGTGGTCAGGGAGTGGAATGAGCTGCCCAGGCAGGTGGTGGAGTCAGCCAGCCTGGATGTGTTTAGGGGTGGTTTGGATGTGGTGCTTAGGGCTGTGGTTTAAGGTGACTCTTGTCGAGTAGGGTTCTAGGTTTCTAGGTTGGACTTGGTGCTCCTGAGAGGCTTTGCCAACCTGCATGGTGCTGTGATTCTACAACCTGGTCTAGGTGGTCCTGCTCTAGCAGGTGGGTTGGACTAGGTTATCTTTCACAGGCTCACAGGATGTTAGGGTTTGGAAGGGACCCAAAGAGATCATTCAGTCCAACCCCCCTGCCAGAGCATACATCAATCATACATACAACCCAGCTCAGGGCACACAGAAATGCATCACAGAATCACAGAATTTCTCAGATTGGCAAAGCCCTTCAAGCAAATCAAGTCCAATCATTGGTTTCACACTGGCAAGCCCTTAACTAAACCAAATCACTCAGCACATCTAATCACTGTGAATCACTATGGCTGAAAAGGATCACCAGGATCATCCAGACAGGCCTTGAAAGTCTGCAGAGAAGGAGACTTCACAACCTCTCTGGGCAGCCTGTGCCAGTGCTCTGGGACCCTTACAGCCAAGAAGTTCCCCCTTATGTTGAGATGGAACCTCCTGTGCTGCAGCTTCCATCCACTGCTCCTTGTCCTATCCCAGGGATCAAATCAGCAGAGCCTGTCCCCTCCTTCCTGGCCCCCAGCCCTCAGATATTTGTGAACATTTATTAAACCCCCTCTCAGTCTTCTCTTCTCCAGACTAAACAGCCCCAGGTCCCTCAGCCTCTCCTCATCAGGCAGTGCTCCAGTCCCCTCATCATTCTTCCAGCCCTCCTTTGGACTCTCTCCAGCAGATCTCTGTCCCTCTTAAAGGGATCTTTCAAGGTCCTTTGCAACGCCTAAGACTCTGTGATTCCACCAGGACTCTGTGGTTCCACCATGGATCCATTTCTAAGACTGGGTAGAAAAGTGAACTCCAAAAGTGAATCTCCTCCATAAGGACAAAGTTAAGAAAAGAGTTAGAATGTGTCCTGCCTTTGCAGGGGGTGAAGAAAGGAGATAATGATGAAACAGAAGTGGGGACATGTTAGACTGATGTCTGGGCCAGAGGTCATGATGGAGAGGTCTCTGCCTGTGAAACAGCAGAGCTCCCACCACTGCAAGCATTTTAAATCAAGCTGTGTGAGGTACTAGAGTAAGCAGGATTAGAAAGACAACTAAAAGGGCAGACAACTGACCCAGTTCATGTCTCCCATCTGAAATGTCCCTAATTAGATCTTCCTTTTACCCTGTTACCCCTCAATTTACCATTTTAAACCATAACACTGCATTAAATCTCTCCAATTCCTATGAGCACAATTAAACTCCGCTCAAAACTCCACTCTAACAAGAAACAAAGATTCCAACAGCAACATTATCTGTCTGTGCTGCCCTCACTTATCTCTCTGCTCCAGCAGGTGGGAAGGAGAAAAAAAAAAACCTCAACCCACGCTCAAATTGGTAGCCAAAATATTCATAGCTTTTTTTGTGTGTGTGTGTAACTGTATCTTTAATTTCAGCTGCATCTAGGTTCAAAGAAACACCAGGTTCCAGCTGGCAATTTATACCCCAGGCTCAAACAAGACCTCGGGGTTAAGATGGGTAGATCCTTGATCTATCTTTTGCAAGCATTCTTCAGGGCATCAAAGTTTCATTTGAGCCATTACCTTAGAGCCAAGAAATATATTGCTTATGGATCTCCAGGGAAAAGGAGGCAAGTGAGAGTTATTAAGTGCACAGCCTCAATGTTTGTCCATCCCTTCCCAAAGAGAGAGAAGAAGACAATGCTACTCACTTCCTGGGCAAGAGCTGGTCAATCATTTTAAAGCCTGAGGGGGAGCAAAAGCATTAAGTGTGGTATTAAAGCAAAGCATCCTTAACAGCACTGTGTGTGTTCACCAGGGCAACTTGATGAAAGGAGAATATTTACAGCCAGTATCAGTCTATGCAGTGAGCACATCTGCCCCTACATCAAAAAAGGAAAGAACCCAATTCTGACCATTATTACACTTTTAAAAAGGTCAGAGTTAGACTTATAAAACCCAAGGATCTCAGAGTGGGTGTGCATGGCATGGCAGTGTCTTATCCTAAACTGCCAGCCTCACCTGCTGCTCTGGCTGTAAGATGGGCAAGAATCCTCTGCTGCACCATTCTGCCTAGGTAATAAACATGATCATTCTAGTGTCATTTGGCATCGTCTTGGAGGTCTCTTCCAACCTGGTTGATTCTATCACAGTATCATCAAGGTTGGAAGAGACCTCATAGATCATCAAGTCCAACCCTTGACCACAGAGCTCAAGGCCAGACCATGGCACCAAGTGCCACGTCCAATCCTGCCTTGAACAGCTCCAGGGACGGCGACTCCACCACCTCCCCGGGCAGCCCATTCCAGTGTCCAATGACTCTCTCAGTGAAGAACTTTCTCCTCACCTCCAGCCTAAATTTCCCCTGGTGCAGCTTGAGGCTGTCTTCTCATTCTGGTGCTGGTCACCTGAGGGAAGAGAGCAACCTCCTCCTGGCCACAACCACCCCTCAGGTAGTTGTAGACTATGGTTCTATATCTAACAGCTTGAAGCACACAGAGCATCCCTCTCCAGACACCCCAAAAGAGAAAGCCTGCTTGTAACACTCTACAGAATTATCATGCTACCTGCCTGGCCTTGCAGCAGTAGCAGCATGACCTTGCTCAAGAGAATTTTGCTAAGTCCTGGCTAGAAAGCAAGTGGCCAGTACCATCTTACAAGAGCATCCCCAGGCTCAGGGGGCAGCACAGGCTGGCCAGAGTCTAAAATGCCAGTTCCTTGGGAGAGGTTTTCTGAGCTAAAAGGTGGAGACACATTGATGACAAACCTGCAACTACACCCTCAGCTTTGGAAGCACAAAACTGGAGAGCCAATTGGAAATTGCCTACGTTTGGGAATTTATCCCACCCCATGGCTGGTAGCTGGCAAATTGTCAGCAACACACAGAAGCATACAGTGGATTATTTGCAATCAGCTTATTTTTGCAGGCAGGAGAAGGGGACAAGCTTGGCAATTAACAGCAATCATGTTCAGAACAGATAACAGCAAATTAACTCTATTTATTTACTTATTTCTCCACACACACACAACCCCTTGCCACGCAGTGCACCTTAAGATCTTGTGGATACAAGCAGAGAATAAAGCAGATGCTGAAGGGAAAAACACAAAGTCTCATTTACAATGCAGCCAGGAGAACTCTAGGAAAGGAGATTATTTTTCCTAAGCTAACCACTGCAGGGAAATGGGTTGAGCCACAGCAGAGCTGCTGATAACAAGGCATTTATTTAGCAGACGTGTGAGAATAGGAAAGCCTGCTCCCTTCTTAGTGGATTTTGGGGTTCTCAGCCTTTTGTTTGATGTTCCAACAAGCTTTTTCTAACCCCTTTTCAGGGCTACTTCACAGGCAGACTGAGTCAGAGCTATTCTAGCTGATCTGTAGCTATGTCTTTAGAGCTTCATAGACAAACTCTGCCTTTAATTTGGGGGTGAGATGAAGGGAGCTGTTACAGAGAGCTGAATTTTGCTCTTTAACATTTGGGCTCACAGAAGAGCATTGCAAGCTTTAAAACCAGACATAGAATCATAGAATCAACCAGGTTGGAAGAGACCTCCAAGCTCAGCCAGTCCAACCTAGCACCCAGCCCTAGCCAGTCAACCAGACCATGGCACTAAGTGCTTCATCCAGGCTTTGCTTCAACACCTCCAGGGATGGTGACTCCACCACCTCCCTGGGCAGCCCATTCCAATGCCAATCACTCTCTCTGCCAACAACTCCCTCCTCTTCTTGTGACCTTTAGAGCAAACTTCCCACCAGAAGAAGAATGCCTGAGCTCTCTCAGCCAGCGCACACACGGGAAGCAGCTTGAGACGCTGCCCTTTAGGCTTGCATCGTTTATCAAGGGAGGAGGCTGGCAGGCTACTGCCTGACAGGCACTGGCCCAGGAAAGGGAAGTGGTGGCAGTTTACCTGGAGAAAATGATAGCATATGGCTGGGTATTTGGGCAGGAAATAATAATAATAATAATAATAATAATAATAATAATAATAATAATAATAATATTAATAGTGTTGTTGTTGCTATTACAATAATAATTATATTTATTATTGCTGTTGTTATTATTATTGCTGTTTACATTTGCACTCACTTTTATATTTATATAATGAAGCATATATAAATATATTATTGTTGTTCTCATTATTCTCATTGTTGTCATTGTTACTATTGCCAATATTAATAATAATTATAGAATCATATCACAGAAAGGGTTTATGTAATAATGAAATAAAAGAAATAATATATAATAATAAAATAAAATAAAGTGGTATGATTTAATTTCTTATGATAGGATTTAATAATGTGATAATAATGTTGTGCAATTACAGTAATAGTAACTGTAATAATAATTTAATAATATTAATTTGTAGTTTTTTCTAAGAAGATATTATTATTATTGCTATTATTGTTGTTGTTGTTGTTATTATTACAATAATAATTATGTTTATTGTTGTTTTTATTATTGTTGTTTACATTTACACTCACTTTTATATTTATATAATGAAGCATATATAAATATATTATTGTTGTTCTCATTATTCTCATTGTTGTCATTGTTACTATTGCCAATATTAATAATAATTATAAAATCATATCACAGAAAAGGTTTGTGTAATAATGAAATAAAAGAAATAATATATAATAATAAAATAAAATAAAGTGGTATGATTTAATTTCTTATGATAGAATTTAATAATGTGATAATAATGTTGTGCAATTACAGTAATAATAGCTGTAATAATAATTTAATAATATTAATTTGTAGTTTTTTCGAATAAGATTTTTTTAAATTATTATTGCTATTATTATTGCTATTGTTGCTATTATTGTTATTATTGCTATTATTGTTATTATTGCTATTATTGCTATACTAATAGTATACTATTAGTATAATAGTATGTTATGCTATTATACTATACTATATATATACTATATATGCAAACACTATACTAATAGTATACTATTACTCATTAAGAGTAATAATATAATTTAATAATGTTATAATAATGTTGTGTAATTACAGTAATAATAACAATCATAATTTAAGGATGTTAATTTCTGATTTTCTAATAAGATGATTATTTTATTATTGTTGCTGTACTAATAGTATACTAATAATGCTCATTAAGAGTAATAATGGAATTTAATAATTTTATAATAATGTTGTATACAGTAATAAAAACAGTAATAATAATTTAATAATATTAATTTCTAATTTTCTAATAAGATTATTATTGGTATACTAATAATGGTCAATAATAGAAATAGTTTAAATTATTATTATTTAATTTCTTATAATAGAATTTAATAATGTTATAATAATGCTGTATAATTATAGTAATATTTTAATAATATTAATTTCTAATTTCTAATTCTAATTAATAATTAGAATTATTAATTGCTTGATTCTATGATTCTATCACTGAAGGATTCATCTATCATAGAATCATTAAATGTTAGGTGTTGGGAAGAGACCTCCAGAGATCATTGAGTCCAACTCCCCTGCTAAAGCAGGATCTCTTAGGGCAGGCCACACAGGACCGTGGCCAGGATGGTTGAAAGTCTCCAGAGAAGGAGACTCTAGGTAAAAATATCTTCCCTCTCCTGGCTGCTCTTTATATTTTCCTGGAAAATTAAAGCCTACTCACTCAGAGTAGCACCCCCTCCCACAGTCAGCAGCACCACCTGGCACATCTTACGCTGCCATTCCACCAAAGCTGCACCAAATTTGGAAGGGACCCATGCTTTTCCCTTTTTAATTTACATTGACAATGCTTTGCCACACAAATCCACAGCTCCTTGTCATCTGCTTTGCACTCAGGAGGTTAAATCATTTGCTTCACGGAGATGTTTGGGGTGCAAAGAAGATAGATGGGTGCAATAAAAATAAATCAGCTCTTGCTTGGCTGGTTAATGCATGTAACCTTCTCTATTGCCCCATTCAAACTGCATCCCCACAGAAGCTTTGGAGAGCAGAGAGGCAAACTCAAAATAAAAATGACAGTGGAGAGAGCGGAAGGGGAGAGGGGAGGAAGGAAAGATGAGTGCTCAGATGAGATCTGAAAACAGATGGGGAGTGACAGAGGCACAGAGATTCATTGTTCCTGCAGAAACAGCTCTGAAGAGATTATTAAAAGCAGCCCATCTCACAGTGTCACACTGAGCCACAGGAGTCTTTCCTAAAAAAAAAGAGCAGCTTTCTTCCCCATTCCCTGCTCACAGCCTTCTGCAATCAATTCCACCAGTAACCACATCCTTTCACTTGAGGCCACCTCTTCCCTTTTGCCCCAGCCTTCTCCTGGCCACAGCTGCCAGGTTACACTCAGCCTGCCCTAAGCCATCTCTTCACTACCCGACAGCACAAGCAGTAGTGTCAGGGCTTTTCCTGAGGACAGTGGCTGGCAACCCAACAAGGCAACCAGCAACAGAAGAAAGGGACACAATCTCAAGTTGTTCCAGGGAAGGTCTAGGCTGGATGTTAGGAGGAAGTTGTTAGCAGAGTGATTGGCATTGGAATGGGCTGCCCAGGGAGGTGGTGAAGTCACAGTCCCTGGAGATGTTCAAGCAAAGCCTGGATGAGGCACTTAGTGGTCTAGGTGATTGGCTAGGGCTGGGTGCTAGGTTGGACTGAACAAGGTTGGACTTGGAGGTCTCTTCCAACCTGTTTGATTCTATGATGCTATGATAATGAAGTTTTCCCAGTGCTCTGCTGGAATAAAGAACACAGGCAACAACTTTTCGTTCACTGCATAAAGGAACCCAGTAGATTTGCCCCTCTAAAGCATGCTAACATGAGACTCAAACCTGCTTGACCAAACATGATAGGCTCTGATTTGACCACTGAATCTTGCCCTGGCTGCCTGAAGATCAAGAGACATGTTTTGCATACATGTGTTGCTCAAAGCAAACTCAGTTTCTCCTGAAGTGGAAGCAGGGATTTGATGGTTTGGGGGGGGGGGGGGAAAAAAAGAGAAACATAAAAATAAGTAAAATAAAAATGTAACCACCCCAGAACTCCTTGATTAGGTTTGAGGCAACTCTGCAGATACAACTTGAAAAGCAGCCACCAGCATGACCATGTAGACACTCCAGAGAAAAACATTCATCTTGCTTCATGAATTAATTGCTTTGCTGAGATTCTTGATCAACTGTTCTGTCAACCTGACTCTGTCAGCCAGGACCTGACACACCTGAAAAGGTATACATTATTGTCTGGGCAGGGAATTCACTCCTGGCATGCCTCGTAACAGAGAATCAGAGAGTCAGTCAGGGTTGGAAGGCACCACAAGGATCAGCTAGTTCCAACCCTTTGCTTTGGGCAGGGACACCTCACACTACATCAGGCTGGCCACAGCCTCATCCAGCCTGGCATTAAAAACCTCCAGGGATGAGGTTTCTACTCCATGGCCAACCCATTCCAGGCTCTCACCACTCTCATGCTGAGCAACTTCTTCCTAACATCCAGTCTGAATCTATCCATTTCTGGCTTTGATCCATTTCCCCCCCCAGGCCTATCTCTCCCTGACAGCCTAAAATGTCCCTCCTCAGCTTTCTTGTAGGCCCCCTTCAGATACTGCAGGGTCACCTGGGAGCTTCTCCTCTCCAGACTCAACAGCCCCAACTCCCTCAGTCTCTTCTCATAGCAGAGGTGCTTCAGCTATCTGCTCATCCTCATGGCCCTTCTCTGGACACCTTCTAACACATCCATATCTGGACACCTTCCAGCATATCCATATCCCTCTTGTAACAGGGGCTCCAGAACTGGATGCAGTACTCCAGGTGGGGTCTCATCAGTGCAGAGTAGAGGGGCAGGACCACTTCCCTCACCCTGCTGGCCACACTTCTCTTGCTGCAGCCCAGGCTCTGGTTGCTCTCTCGGCTGCAAGAGCACACTGACAGCTCATATTGAGCTTTTTGCCCACCAGCACCCCCAAGTCCCTCTCCTCAGGGCTGCTCTTCAGCCACTCACTGCCCAGTTTATATTGGTGCTTGGGATTGCCTCGCTCCAGCTGCAGGACCTTGCACTTGGTCTTGTTGAAGTTCATGGAGTTGGCTTGGGCCCACCTCTGCAGCCTGTCAAGGCCCCTCTGGATGGATCCCTCCCCTGCAGGATATCAGCCACACCACTCAGCTTGGTCTCATCAGCAAACTTGCTGAGGGTGCACTCAGTAGCACTGCACTCAATGCCGCTGAGAGAGCAACGTGGAGCTCTGCTTGCCGCTTGCTGAACCTACCACTCCCAGTGCTGTGCTCAGCCACTGGAGCACTGCTGTACATTGTATTTATTGGAACAAGATCAGATAGGAACATGACAATTTATTAAAGGGGGGTGGAGGGGGTTAAAGTGACTTTCACTTGCTCTAGGTGTGATGCTCAGCTTTATTTCAGCCTTTGCAGCGGAGGGCTCCCTTTCTGAAAAGATTGAAGGCTTTTCAGATAAGATTTTCCTCCAACACAAAGAATCAGAGCAAAGGAGACATTCCCTGCTTTCCTCCCCCCAGCCATGCTGATTATGATATATGGCAGGTGGTGAAAAGCAATTTCTAAGAGTATCAAGCATGTTTTCACTCTGGTCCTCACTTCAGGAACGCTGCATTGCCTCCCTGCTTGGCAATTGATTTGCCAGGTTCCAATCCAAGCAGCAGATTGCCCCAGCTACCCAGGCATTACACGTGGGGACTTCTGTTAGAAAAAAACACTACAAAGTCCTTTTTTGGATGCTCCAAAATACACTTAAGAGGTAACTGGCAAGTCTCAGCAGCTTCAGGGCATCTTTGCTTGCCACATCTAAACATTGCCTCAGGTATGTACTCAGTATTGTCTCATAACAATTTCAGGAATGCTCCAGGAGTAAGTTTTGAAGCTCTCTGAGGAATTTTATCTTTACTATTGGATAGTAAGTTTCATCAAAAGGTCTAGGACTCAAGGCTGGCATCATGGATGATGGCCTACAACAGCCCTGGCACACATGGACTACCAACTCATAGAGAAACAAGGAGACAGTTATCTGGAGAGCAGTACTGGGCATTGCTCTATGAAAGGGCTTAAATCCTGTACCACAAGAGTGGCCTATGGGATCACAAAGGAATTCCCTCAAAGGCAGACATACCATCCATACTTCCAGCCTCTGTCCAAGGCACTGACCTCTCTCTTCAATGGATGTGTGACAGAAGGCATAAACAGAGCCACTGACATGCCCAGACTAACTCTTCATAGAATCATAGAATCAACCAGGTTGGAAGAGACCTCCAAGATCATCCAGTCCAACCTAGCACCCAGCCCTAACCAATCAACCAGACCATGGCACTAAGTGCCCCAGCCAGGCTTTTCTTGAAGACCCCCAGGGATGGTGCCTCCACCACCTCCCTGGGCAGCCCATTCCAATGCCAATCACTCTCTCTGACAACAACTTCCTCCTAACATCCAGCCTAGACCTCCCCTGGCACAACTTGAGACTGTGTCCCCTTGTTCTATTGCTGGTTGCCTGGCAGAAGAGCCCAACCCCACATGGCTACAATGCCCTTTCAGGTAGTTGTAGACAGTAATAAGATCACCCTTGAGCCTCCTCTTCTCCCAAGCTTAGACTAGGACCCTTTCAAGGACTGCAGGCACCTCAGGAGACATCTCTGGAGGCAACCCATTGAGAAACAGAGTTCATCACTAGAACATTAGTTAGCTCTATTTTTTTTTACTAGAGCTGCATTAATCTGTGCCAGCATTTACCTGGGCAACAAAGCTGATGCTGATCACCAAGCACCTTTGTGACAGACAGCCTCATAGAGAGTGCCAGTGATGAACAAGCTGTGATGGATGATTTCTCTGGCCTGAAAATAGAGTGGCACCTAGCAGAGCTCACTGTAGCGTTCAGCTGCAGCTCCTGGATCCTCTGACCATCCACAGCTGTCACAGCACTGCCGCTGCCTGGCTGATCAAACTTCACCTTGCCTTTTCCCAGAGCACGTAGCATGAAGTCCTAGCTTTCAAAGCACCAGCCTCCACCTGAGCAGCATTCCTCCCCCAGTCTCTTGGCTCAACATCACTCTATACCCCTCCTTTTTCTCACCCAGGTCCTTCTCAAGATCTAGTAATGACAGGACAAGGAGTAATGGGTTTACACTGGCAGAGGGGAGATTTAGACTAGGTGTTAGGAAGAAGTTCTTTACAGTAAGGGTGGTGAGACACTGGAACAGGTTGCCCAGGGGTGTTGTGGATCACAGAATCACAGATTGTGACCTTCAATCCACTCTGGTGTGGAGTCACTATCCTTAGAGAACTACAGTCTGGCTTCCAAGAAAAGAAACTGAAAACCCTTCCCTACCACATGGTGGCCAGGCAAAACAAAGAGCCACCAGGGTGAAAAACAGTCATGGAAACAATCTTCAACCTTACAGAGGGCAAAGCCTTTGGTTCTGATTGCTGTAGGCACCACTGTCCCAGGGACCTTATGTCACTATCCATGGCCAGCACACGTTGAGCAGTCCACATGGCACCACTTGTATTCCATGGAGAGGGCTTTGCAGACCTGCTCCCAGCTGACTGCTGGGCAGATCCATTGCTGACCTCTGATGGTCAGAGCCAGACTTACATGGCCAGGGACAGTCTCCAGGGCAAGGTAAAAGAATTCCTCACCCCTGCGATTGGCATTACAGAATAGCACAGGATTAACCAGGTTGGAAAAGACCTCTAAAGGTCATCGAGTCCAACCTATCACCTAACCCTTCTAATTAACTAAACCATGGCACTAAGTGACTCATCCAGCCTCCTCTTAAACACCTCCAGGGATGGGGACTCCACTACCTCCCTGGGCAGCTCATTCCAATGCAAATCACTCTCTCTGGCAAGAGTTTCTTCCTAACATTCAGCATGAACCTGCCCTGCCACAGCTTGAGGCTGTGTCCTCTTGTTCTGGTACTGGGTACCTGACAGAAAAGACCAACCCCACCTGGCTACAACCTCCTTTCAGGTAGTTGTAGACACCAATGAGGTCTGCCCTGAGAATCCTCTTCTCCAGGCTGCACACTCCCTCAGCCTCTCCTCACAGGGCTGTGCTCCAGCCCCCTCACCAACTTTGCTCCCCTTCTCTGGACACCTTCCAGCACCTCAACATCTTTCTTAAACTGAGGAGCCAGAACTGGACACAGTACTCAAGGTGTGGCCTAACCAGTGCTGTTAACAAGCAGCTTCTGTACTGTTCATCTAACTATCAGTGACAAGTTCAGGGTGAAAGAACTCAAAGCAGAACTGGCATCCAAATGTCCCATCAAGACAAGCCTTGAAAATGAAACTGAGAATCCCACATTGTGCTCAGCCCTCGTTTGACCACAGTGAGTGTGTTCACAACACAGCAGTGCCCAGGTTTAGCACAAGGGGTGGGGGTCTCAGTGTCTTCTTTTTGCTCAGACACCATTGAGCTCAACAATGACCATACTACAACTACTGCAACCTTCTGTCTGAACAACCACAATTGACTCAGAAACTCCAATCCAGATACGAGCAGTCAGGTAGGATCTACCATGACTGATAATTAGGCACGGCTGTAATCAGTGTTTCCTCACTGCAGAGCAGCACAACAGAAACCTTTAATCAGGAAATATGTTGCAGGAGGTAGACACTGGAGAAAGGATGAAGCATTTCAGACCAACTGCTTCTCTCCCTACCATGTCCCTCCCCTCTCCCCAAAAGTCATATGAGCTGAAATAACATTTCTTTCAGCAAATGTCAGAAGGAGGAACTTTTGTGACTCATCAGCTGTTGTTTTAGCCTGCAAGGGACTATAAATTACACTAATTAGAACATGGTATTTTTCTTGCAGTTATACAAAACACTGTCTCTTCCTGTGACATCTAAGAGCAGAAGCATCAAGTAGGAGCGTGCTCTGTACATGTTTTAACTAGAATCCACCACTCACTTGCATGAAAACCCTCCTAGCAGCAAATTGGTGAGATCTGGCAGAGTGCATCAAGAAAGCTTTGCTGAATTATGAGAGGAGAGAGAGTAAATTAGTAGCCAATCAAACCTGTCCAACCAGAAAGGGAGCCATTCCTTACTGTCAGGGACTACAGCACCAGTATCACTTTCACTCTGAGCAGAAAGAAGGTAATTTATGGGGGCTTCAGCTGCTCACACCATCAGTCCATGCAGATAATAAGTTCAGCATTCATGACTGTGTGCTTTCTGGGAGCAGCTTATTTGCATTTAGCCACATGCACAATCTCAGACAAGCCAAAGTGAAAAGCCTGGCTATAAGCTGTCACTTAAGTTTTCAAGCCTGAATTACCCCAGCAAAGCAAAAGCAGAGATTTATCCGGAGGCCCAACATCCTAAATCTGGCTATTACAACAGGCTCCTGCAGAGCCATTGCCCTGACTCATCTTCCAGCAAGATTCTTTCAGGGGCAGACACAAAAAGGTTTTGTTGGGGTTTTTTTGCATGGAATCATAGAATCAACTAGGTTGCAAGAGACCTCCAAGATCATCCAGTCCAACCTAGCACCCAGTCCTGTCCAATGAACATAGAATCATAGAATTAGACTGTCTTCATGGCCAGCACAGAAAAAAATCATCATCTAACACACAGCTAATATATGCTTAAGTTGGGCTTTAGAATGTGTAATCTGGAAGTGTTTATTCATCCAGTTGGCTAAAGGGGCAGTTCAGAGGCTGATTCATGCATTGGTACAGTGACATTTGAAGTGAGGTGGGAAGAATCCTGCCTTAAAATTATTTGGAGGCCTTAAGTTTCAGAAACAAGCAAAGAAGTAGAAGGAAAAGTAGAAGTTTAGATAAGCCTCACGCTCAGAAAAAGAGAGTTCTGTCCTGTGACAAGGATGTGAGAAATTGGAGGCTTCTGGGAGAGTTGCAGCTTTGCCTGAGCTCTCTGCTGCACTCCTAGAGCATGGCAGTGCATTATGGAGCCCTGGTCTGTATGTGCTCCCAAGGTGGGCATGTATGTGAACAACATGTCCACAGAATAACTGTGATGAGGAGAGAGCTGCCCTAAAGCAGAGCTGTCTCTTGCAGTGTCCCATTGACCATAACAGAGTCTGAGGGCTTTGGCTGGTTTCCCCTTTCCAAGAAGAGAGAGAATCACCTGACCAGTGAAGCCTGGTGAGACTCAGTTGCCCATGGGTGGTACAGCTGAGCTCAAGGCTGTGGGGCAGGCTGAAAGTGGATATCTACACTCCCTACTGCCACTATGACAATCCACCCACCTTGTTGCCACTGTGACAATCTACACTCCCTATTGCCACTGTGACAATCTACACTCCCTATTGCCACTGTGACAATCTACACTCCCTATTGCCACTGTGACATCTACACTCCCTATTGCCACTGTGACAATCCACCCACCTTGTTGCCACTATGACAATCTACACTCCCTACTGCCACTACAACCTCTACACTCCCTATTGCTACTATGACATCTACACTTCCTACTGCCACTGTGACAATCTACACTCCCTACAGCCACTATGACAATCCACCCTCCTTATTGCCACTATGACAATCTACATTGCTTATTGCCACTGTGACATCTGCACTCCCTATTGCCACTACAACATCTGCACTCCCTATTGCCACTGTGACATCTACACACTCCGCACTGGCACTACAACATCTACATTTCATGTTGCCCCCAGGTTTCTCAACAGTGTGAACAGTTATGGGGGCAAAATAAAACCCTACAACTTCTTTTTTCAGTCAAAAAATGCCATCTTGGTCACAAAGCAAAGCCACAACCCAGAGGCAGGGCTCTGCCTCCCTCCAGGAACTCTCGATGCAAACACTACAACAATATTGTCCACTTGTGTTTTGCATGGAGAAGACAGTCCGGGGGATGGAGAGGAACAGCCAGGAGCAATGCCCTCAGATGAGTGCTGTGCTAAGAAAGAAAAAGCCTTTGGCACTAGCAAAACCCTAAGGAGCATTTCCCCAGCTGTTTAGAGCAGGGGCCTGCAGGGGTCCCTCTTACTGCTCCTTGCAAGTCACCCCCACGGCCAAAAGCAGCTGGAGAGCAGAGACTTCAAGGCAGCTGTTACAACAAGCTCCCCTCCCAGCCCTGGTGGGGGGCACAGGGATGGGACCCAGCTGCCTGCAGATGCCTCCCCTGGGGCAGGCCCCACAAGCGCTGGCTGCCTGCCCCACAGCCTGCAGGGATGCACCGAGCTCCTCACCTGCACAGCACCTCCTCGGGGCAGAAAACAGCCACGTTTCCTTCTCCCTTTCCGCTGGAGTCAGCAAGTGGAGGAGCTCGGCAGTATCTGGCGGACATCTGGCCCCTCGGATTTGCAGACAGTGACTCATAGGCACATCCTGGGACAGCAGAACCTGCAGCATTGAGAAGGGAGGTTACCAAAGGTCCCACTTTCTCTCCATTGCGCAAGCTTTAATTGGCACCTGAGCCTCTTTCAGAGCCCAGGAGCAAGCAGCTAGCTCGGGTACTACAGCCACCTCCCAAAAAACCAGCCCTCCTGGCAAGGCAGCAGTGCACCAGCAAGGAGAACCAGACCAGGGTCCTCAGGGGGACTCCAATGCACAGCCACACGGTGCAGAGCACTGTCAAGAGAGCAGCAGCCTAAGCTGGAAAATGAATACCTTACACAGAGGGAAGTATTCAGAAAGTTTGTTTCTGCTGTTTGCTACAAACCACAATCCAGGTGCAATGCAAGTAAGCCTCCTGTGCAAAAACCAAAGCCAGCAGCAGCCTGGCTCAGGTAAGAGAGCTGGCTCTTGCCCTTCACACTTTCCCAGCACAGCACAGCTGTCCATGAGCTATCAGAATTTGAAGAGCCCTGGTCTAGAATAACAGTTCTCAGCCAAAGGATTGTGAAAGGCAAACAGGACAGTGTTAGGTGCAAGAAATATCATTCCTAGAAGTACAGAAAATGTTTCTGTTGCACTGCTGGCCAAGATCTACATCATCTTTAGGAAGCATGCACAAAAGCAAACTGGCCCAGCATTTTCTCACTGAGGTCTTTAAAATCTTAACCTCACAAGAAACAATCAAAAAAGAGGACAAAATTCTTTCTCTCCTGTTAAGGTACCATCAGCCTGAACAGCCAGAGATGTGCTGGTCTGGAAGGTCACTAGGCACTGCATGTGCCACAGCAGGACAGCTGAAACCCATTATGTATTTGCCCTGTCCAAACACCTGCTGCTCCTCAGACCTGGAGATTTTCAGTAACTGCCAGCAGTGCCTCCCTCCTTCTACTGCCCTTGCCCAAAAAGAGATGAGATCCATATTGCCTCCTTTGCTGCATCCCCCTCGGGCCTCACCCTGCTCTGGCAGTGGAGCTCAGGTCTCCCCTGTGTGAAGCTTGCTCACTAAAACAGACAGCATATGGCATCTCACCATCAGCCTTATGATCTCATCTTGTCTGACTGCTATTTATATACCTTGTTATTAATAAGCATAAACTAGGAATTCGAGGTGCTGTCATGTTGGATGCTCACACACCTACAGCCCAGATGGTGCTTCATCAGGGTTACAGATTGCCAGGCAAGGGAGCACTCAGAGGGGATCCACACACAGCTGTACACAGGCTCTGCTCCTCATTCCCAGCTATGAGTAGGACATAGGTGAGACAGGACAACAGAGCACCAGGTCTGTCCTCAAGAGAAAGCAAATTACCTATGAGCACAACCATATCCCTAGTCCTACCAGGAGGCTCAGGGGTGACCTCATTGCTGTCTACAACTACCTGAAGGGAGGCTGTAGCCAGATGGGGTTGGGCTCTGCTGCCAGGCAAGCAGCAACAGAACAAGGGGACACAGTCTCAAGTTGTGTCGGGGGAGGTCTAGGCTGGATGTTAGGAGGAAGTTGTTGCCAGAAAGAGTGATTGGCATTGGAATGGGCTGCCCAGGGAGGTGGTGGAGTAATCATGCCTGGAGGCCTTCAAGAAAAGCCTGGCTGAGGCACTCAGTGCCATGGTCTGGTTGACTGGATAGGGCTGGGTGCTAGGTTGGACCGGATGATCTTGGTGGTCTCTTCCAACCTGCTTGATTCTATGATTCTACTGTGGTGACCTGGTTTGCAGACTCAGCAAACCAAAAAAAAAGCTCTCACAGGGAGCTGAGCTGGGTCTGTGTAATCCCTGAGCAGGGGCACAGCTCAACAGCTGAGCTCCATAACTTTCATTCTTTCCACCCATCCTGCTGGCTATCACCTTACCACCACTTTAGCAGAAACGAGCTAAATTTAGGACAGTCGTGGGTGAGTTCACCTGTGACCCTGCTCTCATGTTCCTCAGACCCACCCAAATTCATCCCCTCCACCAGTAAACCCCAAAGCAGGGCTCAGATGGTGATCAGTGCAATCTTCAGGAAGTTCTTCACAGAGAGAGTGATTGGCATTGGAATGGGCTGCCCAGGGAGGTGGTGGAGTCACCGTGCCTGGAGGTGTTCAAGAAAAGCCTGGCTGAGGCACTTAGTGCCATGGTCTGGTTGATTGGCCAGGGCTGGGTGCTAGGTTGGACTGGATGAGCTTGGAGGTCTCTTCCAACATGGCTGATTCTATGACTCAGGCTTCATATGGAGGGTAAGGAGAAGTCTGCACTTGAGATGCAAGAGCAGGTCTGAGCCACTGTGTCACAGGCTGAGCAGATAGTTGCTATAAAGAATGTGAAGCCATCAGGAACTTGTCACACAGATGCCCAACAGTGTCACCAAGCACAGCATTGTCCAGGTTTCACTCAAAGAGCACTAGGATCAGATCATTAGGGGAGTTCAAACTCCCCATTTCAGCCATTGAGTTCCTTTAGCCTGGATGAACACTGAAGTCCCTGGAGACACTGCAGACCTACCTTGCTTGGTTTTCCCATTACAACTTCTCCTGCAGACTGCCCCAAGAGGGAACTGCAACAAGTTCCTCCTGACCGGGGAACAAAACCGGTCTCCTTGCTGACCTCATGACCCATCACCATTACAGAGGTCAGCCCTGCTCACGTAGGGTGCTCAGGAGAACAAAACCTCTTTGCAGTCAGCAATACACAGAGGAAGAACAAGACAGGGGAAATGCCCTCCAACATGTGTGGCAGACAGCACAAGCAAACCAGGCAGCAGCTCCTGGCAGACAGCACCCAAGCAAACCAGGCAGCAGCTCCTGGCAGCCTGACAGGTGTGGAGGGCTCACACATACCACTGAGGCACAGGGGTGGCTGCCACCCAGATAAGCAAACCCCCTCCAGTCACTCAGCCTGCAGACCAAACCATGGCTGCAGAAGTGCCTTTGTATGTGCAGAAATATGGAGCTGGGGACAGAGTGGTGAACAAAGAGACAAAACACTGCTCACAGATGACAACCAGAAAGAAGTGTCCTGGAGATGAGGAAGTGTCTGTCTGAGCTAACTGCAAAAGGATGTGGAAACAAAAAGGGCAGAAGTTGGTCAGGGAAGGCAAAGTGTAAAGAATAAGGCGACAGGAGGAGGAAGAAGTGTGTAAGGTTTGTGCAGAAGAGTAACGAGGCTGGCTGAGACAAGCAGCAAGCAGCGACTGTTCCAAGCAGCCAGAAATGCTGTCCAGCTGCATGCAGCCCTGGGGCTGGGGGCCAAGGCTGGGCGCCTGGCGGTGGGAGGAGGGGCAGAGAGGGCTGCCAAGGCCTGAAAGAGCGTTACAGACCTCACCAAGCTGAGCAGGCTGTGGCTCTGCACCGGACTAAGCTCGACATACTGATGCCCAGGGTTGTGCCTGCAAAGCCAAGCACATGAGTGCGATGGAGATGAGCAAACACACTGCCCGTGGAAGGTGAAGGAGCAGCAGAGCAGCCCAGAGCACATCTGTGCGTTGAAAGCCCCTTAGTGCTCCCCGGTGGGTGGTGAAGGGATCCATCCTGCCCGCCACTGCCTGCCCTGGAAGCAGGGATGGAGGCTGGGAGGGCCTCTTGTCTTTAACACCTCTCGCTGACCTTTGCAAAGGGCCGTGTGTGCCGCTGATTTATTGCACCCCACCAGGGACACTGCTGCAGCTCTGCATTCCAAACCAGCAGCTCTCTGCTGCATGGGAGGTTCTCTGCAACTCACTCGGAGAGCAGGGCAGATTTGAGAGGGGGCTTGGGTTTAGAAAGGTGGTGGGGTTTTTAAGTGGGCTTAGGCTTGCCTCTTCAGCACTTATGGCTGAACCTCCTCGACTCTCACCACCTTCCAGAGGAGCAAAGGGATTCTGGTGCCTTCACAGGATGGGGCTGCAGGACTGCTCAGCCCCAGTTTCAGAGGGTTTATGTCCCTCATCTTTTCCCCCGGTCAGTTGAGTGCCTCTGCACCCTCTTCAGCTGGTTCCCAAGCCCGATCTGAATCCACATGAAGTGGAAGTTTCACTCCCAGCCTCTCTTCCCTCTGCTTCCTCTGAGCTACAGCAAGGTTTAGGTAGTTTCATAGGGCAGTTGTGCATTGTCCATCACCATTCTGGATGGAGGGAATGGAAATGGCGATGGACACGTAGCAAAACCACACGGTGCTGCCAGCATTTCATCCAGCTGGTAATCCACCAGGGAAACTCAGGAGAGAGCAGAACATAAGGACTTCTTGGGGAAAAACTTCTGGGTGAGTTCTGGCTACAGGGGACAGCTGAGGAAGTCGGTGAGTGGGGAGAAGACATCACAGAGAGGAGCAGGAATGATGAAAGGCTTGTGAAAACTGGGTCCACGGGATAATCCCATTCCAACTACCTGGCCCTGAAGGAAGGAGCAAACCTCAGAGCTCCCACAGCATTTTCCTTCCACCTCTAGTGCCTGCCCAGCCATCCAATGCCTTGTCTGCAGCTGGCTGCCTCCCCAGGAGGCCATCTCCTCCTCTCGACCCAGCTGGAAAACACACTGGGGAGGGAGCTCGAATTTGAAAACAGAAAGGAGTGTCTTAATGCACCATTGTTCAGTGGGTAATTGCTTCCTTTCTTTCCCTCCCTCCTGGTAAAGCTAGGGGCAAGTCCTTGTAGCTGGTGGCAGCCTCCTCCAGGCTTCTACTTAAGTCCTTAAGAGAGATTTTCCAAAGAAATAATTGCTGCCTTTCTACTTCACAGTCTTAAGGAATATCTTTCAACCTCATTTCAACACTTAGAGGGTTTTATTTAGGTGATGAAGGGATTTGCTGTTTAGCTCCCGCAGTCTTTTCTCCCTTTCTGATCCTTTTCCCTCTTTCAGTCCTCAAAAAGGACATAACCACTTTAAGGTCAGTTCAGAACTCTTCTTAGGATTCAGGATTGTGCAAATTCAGAATTACTTCCAGCAGCAATATTTAACTCTGAAAAATAAGGTGCTTTGGATCACGTGAAATAAGACTTTTAAGTAAGAAATATTAGTTTGCCCCTCCCCCCAGATACATCCCAGCTTAATGCAGGCTGGAAATTAAATCTTTGCTCTTGAAGGACAAAAATGTCCATCAAATTCTTTACTACAGCCTATAAACACCTCAGGAGCGAGGAGGTCTCATCAGCTCAACACAGTCAGCATGTGATAGGGAAGCTGCTGAGAAAAATGGATTTCATAAAGCAAATATGGTTTCAGTCAATGGTCTTGCCAAAGCAGCACTGCCTCCACCTTCTTTTTCATGCATGAAAGAGCAGCACATCTGTATTCAGTGAGGAGTGCAGAAGTGAAGATGAAGGAATGGGTAGCCCTTATCTACCTAGGAGGAGAAACCACAGGTGATGGTGAGTTGTGAAGTAAGGTTGCAGCTCATCCACCAAAACCAACCAAGGGGGAGACAAAGACTCCTGTTCTTCCAAGAACATCCCTGCATTAGCACATTATGCTTCTTGGTCTCTGAGTCAGAAAATGTGCTCCCCAAGTTTCCTTCTTTAGTCCCCAGGAGACCAGAGCTTGCTTCTCACTGCAAACCACTGGGTGATACTGCTCCTTACAGCACCTGCCTGCCTGATGGGCTGTGAAGCTGTGGGGCACCCTGAAGAGAAAGGATGACTGAATGTACTTCCAAGAACATCCCTGCATTAGCACATTATGCTTCTTGGTCTCTGAGTCAGAAAATGTGCTCCCCAAATTTCCTTCTTTAGTCCCCAGGAGACCAGAGCTTGCTTCTCACTGCAAACCACTGGGTGATACTGCTCCTTACAGCACCTGCCTGCCTGATGGGCTGTGAAGCTGTGGGGCACCCTGAAGAGAAAGGATGACTGAATGAAGGACCCTCCCTGAGGAGAGAGAGATCAGAAGTGGGCTACAAGAAGAAGAAAGTACAATGGAGACATGTTATAGGATTTTGCTATCATATGCAGGGGCATGCTCTTTTACCTGACATCTAAGTGCACATCTTGGATGGCTCCTTCATTAGAAAGAGATCAAATATGGAAATTAAATGATCACAGTGATGCTTAAGGAATGATTGGACTGACAGGGCCCAGTGCAGCTTGGTTTTAAGACTATGTTGGCACATGACAAATCCAGGCTGGGTGGGGAATGGCTGAGAGCAGCCCTGAGGAAAAGGACCTGGGAGTCTGGGGTGATGAGCCTGTGGTGTGAGTGCAGCCCAGACACAACCCTGTACTGGGCTGCAGCAAGAGCAGTGTGGGCAGCAGGGCAAGGGAGGGGATTCTGCCCCTTGCCTCTGCTCTCCTCACACCCCACCTGCAGTCCTGGGTGCAGTTCTGGAGCCCCCAACACAAGCAGGACATGGAAGTGTTGGAGCCAGTGCAGAGGAGGCCACCAAGATGCTCAGAGGGCTGCAGCAGCTCTGCTGTGAGGACAGGCTATGAGAGTTAGGGCTCTGCAGCTTGGAGAAGAGAAGGCTTTGAGGAGACCTTGGAGTGGCCTTCCAGTATCTGAAGGGGGCTACAGAAGAGCTAGGGAAGGACTATTGACAAGGTCTTGGAATGACAGGACAAAGGGTTTGAGTTGGCAGAGAGGAGATTGAAACTGGATGTTAGGAAGAAGTTGTTTGCAGTGAGGGTGGTGAGACACTGGCACAGGTTGCCCAGGGAGGTTGTGGCTGCTCCCTCCCTGCAGATGTTCAAGGTCAGGTTGGATGAGGCCTTGAGCAACCTGTTCTAGTGGGAGGTGTCCCTGCCTATGGCAGGGGGTTGGGACTGGATGAGCTTTGAGGTCCCTTCCAACCTAAACCTTTCTATGACAAACACAGACAGGCACAGTGGTATCTGACATGTCAGGTTTTGAAGAGACCCCACATGACCTAAAGAAGCTGAAGACATATCCCATACAGTATAAGTAACTCAAAATCACAGCTGTCCTGAAGATTCCTGCTTGAGAGCTGACTCTTGACAACCACAGCAATCCAACACACTCATTATCTGTCCCAGTTTCTTCCCAACACAGTCCCAAACCCTGTGTGCCTCATACTGCACAGAGCAAGATCACCTGGGGCTCAGGAGCCCTCCAGTTGACAAAAGCCCACATGAAAAGCAGGAAAGCAATCCTGAGGACTCCTTACAGAGGTCAGGAAAACATCTGAACCCTTTCCAGCCAATACACAAGTTCAGAGTCCAGCAAATTATTTCCCAACACCTCAGTCTGTCACTTTGGTCTTGCCTCCTTATCGTCTGTGGATTGGCCACATGGCATTCCTTCTGCTCTCCAAAAAGCCAAGAATAAATCACACTCAGATGGTTCAGATGCCTGAGACTTAAGCTCTTGCTTAAAGTTGAGCATGTGGTTAAGTGATTTGCTGGGGAATAGAAGCTCTGGGGCATTTTTGCTGAATTGGGTCTAATGGCTTTGTCCCAGTGGGGCAGGCAGCTTTGCAGGAAAGCTTTTCACAGTGCTCTGAAATAAATCACATTAATTCAGAAGCTCAGAAAAGTGGGGAGGGGTAAAATGCTGCAGGTGGCATTTTGCAGGGAGGGTGGGCTCATTAAATCCTGTGAGCTCCTCTTCATTACCTATATGGATTATTTATACTGTTCCTCTCTCCTCTCTCCTGTACTCAACCCCAAATAAATGTCCTGAGCAAACGTGTTGGCAGAATCACAGAATCAAGCAGCTTGGAAGAGAGCTCCAACCTCATCCAGTCCAGTCCAACCTAGCACCCAGCCCTGGTCACTCAACCAGACCATGGCACTAAGTGCCCCAGCCAGGCTTGGCTGCAACACCTCCAGCCACAGCAACTCCACCACCTCCCTGGGCAGCCCATTCCAATGCCAATCACTCTCTCTGACAACAACTTCCTCCTAACACCCAGCCTAGAACTGCCCTGGCACAGCTTGAGACTGTGTCCCCTTGTTCTGTTGCTGCTTGCCTGGCAGCAGAGCCCAACCCCACCTGGCTACAGCCTCCCTGCAGGCAGCTGCAGACAGCAATGAGCTCTGCCCTGAGCCTCCTCTGCTGCAGGCTGCACACCCCCAGCTCCCTCAGCCTCTCCTCACAGGGCTGTGCTCCAGGCCCCTCACCAGCCTTGCTGCCCTTCTCTGGACACCTTCCAGCACCTCAGCATCTCTCTTGAATTGAGGAGCCCAGAACTGGACACAGCACTCAAGGTGTGGCCTGAGCAGTGCTGAGCACAGGGGCAGAAGAACCTCCCTTGTCCTGCTGCCCACACTGCTCCTGAGCCAGCCCAGGATGCCATTGGCTCTGCTGCCCACCTGGGCACACTGCTGCCTCATCTTCAGCTACTCTCTACCAGCACCCCCAGCTCCCTTTCTGCCTGGCTGCTCTTCAGCCACTCTGGCCCCAGCCTGTAGTGCTGCTTGGGGTTGTTGTGGCCAAAGTGCAGAACCCTGCACTTGGCCTTGTCCAACCTCATCCCATTGGCCTCTGCCCACCCATCCAGCCTGGCCAGGTCCCTCTGCAGGGCTCTCCTACACTCCTACAGCTCCACACCTGCTCCTGTATTGGTGTCATCTGCAAACTTACTGATGCTGGACTCAATCCCCTCGTCCAGATCTTCAATAAAGATATTGAACAGGACTGTGCCCAGCACTGATCCCTGGGGCACACCACCAGTGCCAGCTACCAGCTGGATGTGGCACCATTCACCACCACTCTCTGGGCCCAGTCCTCCAGCCAGTTCCTGACCCATATCAGAGTGAACCTGTGCAAGCCACCAGCTACCAGCTTTACCAGGACCTTGCTGTGGCAGACAATGTCAAAGGCTTTGCTGAAGTCCAGCTAGACTACATCCACAGCCTGCCCCACATTCACCAGGCAGTGAACCTGATCACAAAAGGAGATCAGGTTGGTCAGAACAAAAGGTTGGTGCTTTGTGACCAGTTCATTTCTTGATCTTAGTTTTTTCTCTAAATAAATAGTTTTTTTTTTCAATTAAAACTGAGCCAGGGGAGGGGTTGTGGGGAGAGAATGGAAAGAAAAGGATTTGTTTCCCTGCCCTAACACTTTCTCAACTGAACATTATTGCTAAACAAAAGCACATCAGAAGACACTTTTAATTAAATTGATTTATGGGAGAGTTCAATGGATTGCTGCCTGTTTACACCAGCAGAGAATTTGACCCTAGGTGATTCTGTGTGAAGGAGATATCTCTGCTTCTGGGCTGGGGGGCTTCAGGGGGATATATGAATTTTAGTCAGTCTCTCTTTGTGCTTATCTGACAGCAAAACCTTGAAGTACCTTTGCAGGTTGGTCATGGGCTGTCCTTGTTTGAGATGAGTCTTTCTGTCTTAGATTCACAAAATCACAGAATCACAGAATGCTAGGGGTTGGAAGGGACCTTGAAAGATCATAGAATCATAGAATCTACCAGGTTGGAAGGGACCTCCAAGCTCATCCAGTCCAACCTAGCACCCAGCCCTGGTCACTCAACCAGACCATGGCACTAACTGCCCCAGCCAGGCTTGGCTTCAACACCTCCAGCCACGGTGACTCCACCACCTCCCTGGGCAGCCCATTCCAATGCCAATCACTCTCTCTGACAACAACTTCCTCCTAACATCCAGCCTAGACCTGCCCTGCCACAACTTGAGACTGTGTCCCCTCCTGTCACTACAAGCCCTTGTCAACAGTCCCTCCCCAGCCCTCCTGTAGCCCACTTCAAATACTGGAAGGCCACCCCATGGCTTCATTGAAGCTTTCTCTTCTCCAGGCTAAAGACCCCCAACTCTCCCAGTCTGTTCTCATAGAAGAGCTGCTGCAACCCTCTGAGCATTACAAGACCTTGTCAATAGTCCCTCCCTAGCCCTTCTGTAGGGCCCCTACAGACACTGGAAGGACACTCAAAGGTCTCCTCAAAGCCTTCTCTCCTCCAGACTGCAGAGCCCTAACTCTCATAGCAGAGCTGATTTAGCCCTTTAAGCATCTTCATGGCCTCCTCTGGACTGGCTCCAACAGTTCCATGTCCCTCTTGTGTTGGGGGCTCTAGAACTGCACACAGGACTCCAGGTGGAGGTGCACTCTCTAACAAGAGCTTTACCAAGGGACAGCTCTGCCACAGTGTTTCAATCATCTTCACCCTGCTGTAATTGTCTGTTACTCCAGCCTGCCAGGACTCTTCATCCCCCCCCAGGACCCAAGAGTATTTCTGAGATTGTAAAGAAAAAGATAAGCTCACCCTCCCCTGCTGACAGCATCCCTCCCTGCCCTGCATTTCTGCAGCTCATTAAAAGCTGTCAGCACCGCACATCCCCCCGGCTGGGGCACCAATGATGGAAGGCAGCGTGAAGCTGATAGCGCTTGGGAAGGGAGGATGCTACAAAAGGTCTGAGAAAGCAGAGCCATTAAAGCAGGATTGACCCAGACTTCAACTTACCAAAACAAAACAATAAAAGCACCAAACAAACAAAAACCCAAAACACCAAACCAAAAACACCACCGCCCCCCCCCAAAAAAAAATAAAAGCCCCAAAACCCCAAAGAAACGAAAACCACTCAAAAATAGAATTAAAAATCACCAAAAAAGAAGCAAACTTAAAAAAAGAAGCTCAAAAAGCCCCCCCAAAAAATCATAACCCAGAAAACCCCAAGCAATAAAAAAGCAGCAACAAAAAGCAAAGAAGCAACAAAAGCAACAAATAAAAACCCAAGCAACAACTCCCCCTAAGCAACAAGCAATAAAAAACCAAGCAACAACCCCCCCAAGCAACAACCCCCCCAGCAACAACCCCCCCAAGCAACCAAAAAACTCATGCAACAAAAACCCCCAAGCAACAAAACCAATAAACAATAAAAAAGCAACAAAAAAGCAACAAAAAAACAAGCAACAAAAAATACCCCAAGCAACAAAAAAAATAAGCAATAAAAACCCAACCAATAAAAAACAAGCAACAAACAAAGCACCAAAAACCCCAAGCAACCAGAAACCCCAAGCAACATAAAGCAAGCCATAAAAAAACAAACAACATCAAAAAAAACCCAAACCCAAGCAACAAAAAACACTAAGTAATAAAAAAAACAAGCAACAAAAAACTAAGCAACTAAAAACCCCCAAGCAACCAAAAACCAAGCAACCAATAACCCCCAAGCAACCAATAACCCCCAAGCAACCTAAAACCCCAAGCAACCAAAACCCCCAAGCAACCAATACCCCCAAGCAACCAATACTCCCAAGCAATGAATAAGCCCCAAGCAACCAATAACCCCCAAGCAACCAAAACCCCAAAGAAACCAAAAACCAAGCAACTAAAACCCCCAAGCAACCAATACCCCAAGCAACCAAAACCCCCAAGCAACCAAAAACCAAGCAAACAAAACCCCCAAGCAAACAAAACCCCCAAGCAACCAAAACCCCAAGCAACCAAAAACCCCCAAGCAACTAATAACCCCCAAGCAACCAAAACCCCCAAGCAACCAATAACCCCCAAGCAACCAAAACCCCCAAGCAACCAATAACCCCCAAGCAACCAAATCCCCAAGCAACCAACACCCTCAAGCAACCAATACCCCCAAGCAACCAAAACCCCAAGCAACCAAAACCCCAAGCAACCAATACCCCCAAGCAACCAAATACCCCAAGCAACCAAAAACCAAGCAACCAAAACCCCCAAGCAACCAAAACCCCAAGCAACCAAAACCCCCAAGCAACCCAAGCCAGCCAAGCAACCAAAACCCTCAAGCAACCAAAACCCCCAAGCAACCAAAACCCCAAGCAACCAAAAACCAAGCAACCAAAACCCCCAAGCAACCAAAACCCCAAGCAACCAAAACCCCCAAGCAACCCAAGCCAGCCAAGCAACCAAAACCCCCAAGCAACCAAAACCCCCAAGCAACCAAAACCCCCAAGCAACCCAAGCCAGCCAAGCAACCAAAACCCCCAAGCAACCAAAACCCCCAAGCAACCAAAACCCCAAGCAACCAAAACCCCCAAGCAACCAAAACCCCAAGCAACCAAATCCCCCAAGCAACCAATATCCCCAAGCAACCAAAAACCAAGCAACCAAAACCCCCAAGCAACCAAAACCCCAAGCAACCAAAAGCCAAGCAACCAAAACTCCCAAGCAACCAACACCCTCAAGCAACCAATACCCTCAAGCAACCAAAACCCCCAAGCAACCAAAACCCCCAAGCAACCAAAACCCCAAGCAACCAAAACCCCAAGCAACCAATACCCCCAAGCAACCAAATCCCCCAAGCAACCAAAACCCCAAGCAACCAAAAACCAAGCAACCAAAACCCCAAGCAACCAAAACCCCCAAGCAACCAAAACCCCCAAGCAACCAAAACCCCAAGCAACCAAATCCCCCAAGCAACCAATATCCCCAAGCAACCAAAACCCCCAAGCAACCCAAGCCAGCCAAGCAACCAAAACCCCCAAGCAACCAAAACCCCCAAGCAACAACAACCCCCAAGCAACAACAACAAGAAGGCAACTAAAAAGCAAGTAACACAAACCACCAAGCAACACAACCTCCCAAGTCAGGTTAGAGCACAGTATGCATTCTCCTTGGAGTAAATGGTGTTCTTGGAACACATGAGGCTGCTCTTCTCAGCCATCAATGTCTCCCATATGGCACAAGCATTTACTTTGCCTTCAAATCACGCTTGCAGTTGGAGGCTCACACCTTGCTTTCAGCTGCTGCATTGAGATGGAAAAGTCTGCTTTGACAAAGTGCATGTCTGGGGAGGTGAAGGCATTCAGACAGTGCTATGGACACTCACTAGCACGCTGTGTTCTTCTTCAGCCTGTGGCTAAGCACTACAGCGTGCAGTACATCTGAGAGGAGTGAGTGTATTCAGCCAAATTATCAGCAGGAGTAGGCAAACTCAGCTCAGAGAAGTTCCTCAAACCTTTACTAAAGCTCCAAGCAAGCTTTCAGCAAGCACTCATTTTGGCTCTGCTACCTCATGATCCTATGCTGCAATGGAAAAAGGAAGATTTCAAGGCTTTTTTTTTTCTTACTTTTTTTCCTGGCAGTTAAAATAGGAGGGAAGCCTCCCAAATTCATTTGCAATCTACAGGTGGAACACATCTGATCTGTGTGATCCAACTGTTTTGCCTTGCTTAGCCTCGCTGAGGAAATGCCTTGCAATAATTGCAGTGCAACTGGGAGCAAGGAATGGTGGATTTTGTGTCTTGAGACACATCCAGTTTAACCTCTTGGAACAGGTACAATTAAGAAGAGTGGAAGTGAAGCAGAGCACAGGCCACAGAAATTTGTGACCCAATGAGAAGCAGGTTCAGTGAAAGTGCCCATCCAGAAATGGCAATTAATGAATCATAGAATCAGCCAGGTTGGAAGAGAGCTCCAAGATCATCCAGTCCAACCTAGCACCCAGCCCTAGACAATCAACCAGATCATGGCACTAAGTGCCTCAGCCAGGCTTGGCTTCAACACCTCCAGGGATGGTGACTCCACCACCTTCCTGGGCAGCCCATTCCAATGCCAATCACTCTCTCTGCCAACAGCTTCCTCCTAACCTCCAGCCTAGACCTCCCCTACCACAGCTTGAGACTGTCCCCCCTTGTGTTCTGTTGCTGCTTGCCTGGCAGAAGAGCCCAACTCCACCTGCCTAAAGCCTCCCTTCAGGTAGTTGTAGATAGCAATGAGCTCTGCCCTGAGCCTCCTCTTCTGCAGGCTACACATCCCCAGCTCCCTCAGCTCCCCCTTACAGGGCTGTGCTCCAGTGACTCAGTGTGGCCCAAATACACAGACAAAAATATCTCCTGCATCTCTTTCTGGATCCTGCCTCTAACCTGCTAAGTACCTCTGCTTCATTAACACAGTCAGTCCTGCCTAGGACCTCTTTTACACTGACATCAGATTCACAGGTTTGATGTGACCTCCTGAGGTTTAATTTCCTTTCTCCCTGACAGCAAGATCATAATTATTGAGGTATTAGCTGCCATGCATTGACTGATTAAATCTCAAATAAATACTAACTGCAGGCACATCATGAGAAAAAGAGACAATATCTGACTCTAGGTCAGACAGAAGCCAAGATCCACTCAAAGACAAACCCCATGATGAGTTTGGTGGGGCAGCTCCTTCTTGCTAACAGTGCAAGCCTCTAATAAAGCACAGCCTGGAATCCAGGGGATGGTACAAGTCTAAAAGGGGGGAAACACACTGAACACAGCACAGCTAAAGGAACTGCTTGAGACCAAGGTGACACAGAACAGCCCTCTGCTGCTCAACCCATTGCATGCCACGTCTCTCCTGTACCAAAACTAGCTCTACAATATAGAAGCAAAGAATGGTTTAGGTTGGAAGGGGCCTCAAAGATCATCCAGTTTCAAGATGTTGCCATGGGTAGGGACACCTCCCACTAGAACAGGCCACTCAAGGCCTCATTCAACCTGGTCCTGAACACCTCCAGGGAGGCTGTGGATCACAGAAGCACAGAGTGTGACCTTTGATCTGTGCTTCTGTGCTCCACAACCTCCCTGGACAACCTGAGGATTCTCTCCTCACAGGATCACAGGATGGTAGGGGTTGGAAGGGACGTCCATGGATTGAGTCCAAGCTCCCTGCCAGAGCAGGACCATAGAATCTAGTGCAGGTCACACAGGAACACATTATATGGAATCATAGACTGGTTTAGGTTGTAAGGGACCTCAAAGATCATCCAGTCCAACTCCCAGCCATAAGCAGGGACATCTCCTCTCCCACTAGAACAGGTCACTCAAGACTTCATTCAACCTGGCTTTGAACACCTCCAGGGAGGGAGCAGCCACAACCTCTCTGGGCAACCTGTGCCAGTGTCTCACCACCCTCACTGCAAACAACTTCTCCCTAACATCCAGTTTCAATCTCCCCTCTGCCAGTTCAAACTCATTCCTCTTCATCCTGTCATTACAAGACCTTGCCAGTAGTCCCTGCTCAGCCCTCCTGTAGGGCCCCTTCAGACACTGGAAGGCTACCCCAAGGTCTCCTCAAAGCCTTCTCTTCTCCAGGCTGAAGAGCCCAAACTCCTCCCTTCATGCTCTGCTTTTCCTCAGCTTTACCTCTACAGCAGGATGGGCACAGTATGAAAACTGCAAGAATAATTTCATGTCCCTTTTTAGACCTGTTTGCTCACTTCAAGTCTTGATGTACCCCTATGACACTTAGCATAGAATCAACCAGGTTGGAAGAGACCTCCAAGCTCATCCAGTCCAACCTAGCACCCAGCCCTGTACACTTGCCCTGTAAACATCAAGGGATTCCCATCAGGAATGAGTAAAATCCTAGCAGCTCTGACAGCTTGCATCTGGGCTTGGCTCAGTTTATCCCTGAAGGTTTTTTTCATGTCTTTCAGTACAGAGTTGAGGCTCATGTTCCCTTTTCCCTAAAACTGATCCAGCCACTTACGGGATTGTCAGTGAGATCATCCAGGAAATATTTCCAGTTGGAGAGTTTTTTGCTTAGGGATTTTGTTTTTGGTTTAATCTCTTCATTTTTGTCCTTTGCTTGGCATCACTCACAGGTGCTTTTCCTCTTCTGGGTGGAAAGGATATGAAGCAGTATTCCTAAAGGTCCTTTTGGCTTTTTTCTTTTTCTTCTTTCTCCTCCCCCTAATTTACCAAAAAGAGCTTTGGATGGAACATCTTCCCCTGGCCCCCAGTCTGACAGGATTCCCTGACCTGCATAACTCTGTCCAGATTGAAGCATGAAAAACATTCCCAAAATGAGCTCTGCTGAAATCTGGGAGTTATTAGCTGCCAAGAAATCCCAAAAGCTTTTAAACCTTGTTTGCAGCTGCAGAGTAGGAAACCTAGGTGCTATTCATAGAGGAATTCAACAGGAACTGCAAATTCAAAGGGAACTCTCTCTTAAAATACAAAGGGAAAAGGATTAAAAGAGACCTCAGAACAGAGCAAGCCAAGCCCTTGGCAATGCCAAAGTGAAAAGGGACTTGGAAAACTTCAGCCTGCCTAGCTGGGATGTGAAGCTCAGACTGAGGTAAAGCAGCACATTCTCCAGAATGCTGTGTCCCTCGCAGCTGGTTGTAGATCAGGGCTGAAAGAGGAGGTTACAGCATGCCAGGATGGCACATTTCTGTCATGCACCTGGCATGAGGGAAGCAGAGGAGGCTCTGTGCAAATGCTGGACTCAATCAGTCAACAAACATGTTTGTCAAGGAATTAAATGCTTCTCCAGCCTCAGTTGCTACACTTTATTTGCTACAGCATCATAAACCTGCCCTCTCCCCATTAAATAAAGGAAATGGAGGTGAGGATTAGGTGGCTTTACAACTGAGACAGTGCTGGTACACAGCCCACTCTGGTGAGACCCCACTAACAATTGCACAAGCCTTACGAGGAGAGGCTGAGGGAGCTGGGGGTGTGCAGCCTGCAGAAGAGGAGGCTCAGGGCAGAGCTCATTGCTCTCTACAACTACCTGAAAAGAGATTGTAGCCAGGTGGGGGTTGGGCTCTTCTGCCAGGCATCCAGTGACAGAACAAGAGGACACAGCCTCAAACTGTGCCTGGGTAGGTTCAAGTTGGATGTTGGGAAGAAGTCCTTCAGAGAAAGAGTGATTGGCATTGGAATGGGCTGCCCAGGGAGGTGGTGGAGTCACCATCCCTGGAGGTGTGTAAGAGGAGGCTGGATGAGGCACTTAGAATCATAGAATCAACCAGGTTGGAAGAGAGCTCCAAGATCATCCACTCCAGCCTAGCACCCAGCCCTGTCCAATTAACCAGACCATGGCACTAAATGCCTCATCCAGGCTTGGCTTCAACACCTCCAGGGATGGTGACTCCACCACCTCCCTGGGCAGACCATTCCAATGCCAATCACTCTCTCTGACAACAACTTCCTCCTAATATCCAGACTAGACCTCCCTTGGCACAGCTTGAGACTGTGTCCCCTTCTTCTGTTGCTGCTTGCCTGGCAGAAGAGCCCAACCCCACCTGGCTACAGCCTCCCTTCATTTGTAGCCAGCAATGAGCTCTGCCCTGAGCCTCCTCTGCTGCAGGTTGCACACCCCCAGCTCCCTCAGCCTCTCCTCATAGGCTTTGTGTTCCAGGCCTTTCATCAGCTTCACCACCCTTCTCTGGACTTAGTGCCATGGTTTAGTTAATTAGAAGGTGTTAGGTGATAGGTTGGACTGGATGATCTTGGAGGTCTTTTCCAACCTGGTTAATCCTGTGATTAGTTTATGTCAACTTAATAAGTATTGGTCACCAGCCAAGGCAAGGCCATTACCTGGGTGTGTTCTCCCAGCCCCTGCCACCATGCAAGTGATTTTCACTTCACAAGGAGGCATATGATGGGTTACATCAGGTCAGCTTTCTTCTTCCACTACAAGAAACTGAACACCTCTCTTATGAGGAGGGCCTGAGGGAGCTGGGGCTTTTTAGCTTGGAGAGGAGGAGACTGAGAGGTGATCTCAGCAGTGGTTATCAATGTGTGCAGGGTGAGTGCCAGGAGGCTGGAGCCAGGCTCTGCTGGGTGATGCCCAGGGACAGCACAAGGGGCAATGGGTGGAAGCTGAGGCATAGGAGGTTCCATGTGAACCTGAGGTAGAATTTTTCCCTGTGAGGGTGACAGAACCCTGGAACAGGCTGCCCCGGGGGGTTGTGGAGTCTCCCTCTCTGGAGATATTCAAAACCTGCCTGGATGTGTTCCTGTGTGAACTGTTCCAGGTGATCCTGCTTTTGGCAAGGGGGCTGGACCAGATGAGCTTTCAAGGTTCCTTCCAGCTCCTGACATTCTATGATCCTAAGCCCTGTGCCCCTGGCCCGTGAAGAAGAGCACACACTGTCTTCTTCCTCTGCTCTCTTGCACACAGCCCAGCGAGCAGCCCCACTCGGCAAGGCACTAAACCGCAAACACCTTTTAGGGAATGATCTCATCCCCAACAAAAGTTAACTAAAATAACTTGATAAATCACTGCTCCCCTGTGTGCACGAGCACACGAGAAACAGAGTCCTCCTGCCTGCTGAAGAGAGCAGCTGCTTCCCTTTTGGAGGCCTTTTTTAAGGGGAAGAGGAGCTTGATTTGCAGACACTTCCGTAAGGGCACCCTCTGACAAATCAGGTGTGTCACAGAAGCACAGAAGGTCTTAGATTGGCAGAGCCCTTCAAGCTCATGGACTCCAATCATTAGTTTCACACTGATAACTCCTTGACTAAACCAAATCCCTCAGCACAACATCTGATCACTCTGAATTGCTACGGTTGGAAAGGACCACCAGGATCAACCACTCCAACCTTCATCACCAGACCGTAGCTTCAAGCTCCACGTCCACTCTCCTTTTAAACACCTCCAGGGATGGTGACTCCACCACCTCCCTGGGCAGCCTGTTCCAGTGCCTGACCACCCTCTCAGGAAAGAGCTTCCACCCAACATCCAACCTAAACCTCCCCTGGTGCAACCTGAGGCCATTTCCTCTTGTCCTATCGTTAGCCATTCAGGAGAAGAGACCAGCTCCAGCCTCACTACAGCCTCCTTTTAGGTAGCTGTAGAGGGCAATAAGGTCCCCTCTCAGCCTCCTCTTCTCCAGACTAAACACCCCCAGCTCCCTCAGCTGCTCCTCATAGGTCATGTTTGCCAGAGCTCTCCCCAGCCTTGTCACTCTTCTCTGCACCTGCTCTACACCTCAATGTCCCTCCTGTACTGTGGTGACCAAAACTGAACACAGTACTCAAGGTGTGGTCTCACCAGTGCTGAGTACAGGGGCATGAGCACCTCCCTGCTCCTGCTGCTCACACCATTCCTGATCCAGGCCAGGATGCTGTTGGCCTTCTTGGCCACCTGGGCACACTGCTGGCTCACGTCCAGCCAGCTGGCCATTAACACACCCAGGTCCTTTTCCACCAGGCAGCTCTCCAGCCACTCCTCTCCTAGCCTGTAGTGCTGCTAGGGTTTGTCGTGGCCAAAGTGCATGACCCAGCACTTAGCCTCGTTAAACCTCATGCAAGTGGCCTCAGTCCACCTCTCTCCAACTTGTCCAAACCCCTCTGCGGGGCCTTCCTAGACACTTCTTCTTAATTTGATGTCACCTGCAAACTTGCTGAGGGTGAATTCAGTCCCCTCATCCAGGTCATTGATGAAGAGATAAAACAAGAATGGCCTCAAAACTGAAAGAAAAAAAACCATGTTGCCTTCTGAATCATAGAATCAGCCAGGTTGGAAGAGAGCTCCAAGCTCATCCAGTCCAACCTAGCACCCAGCCCTATCCAACCAACCAGACCATGGCACTAAGTGCCTCATCCAGTCTTTTCTTGAACACCTCCAGGGACAGTGATGCCACCATCTCCCTGGGCAGCCCATTCCAATGGGAAATCACTCCTCTGTGAAGAACTTCTTCCTAGCATTCAGCCTATACTTTCTGGTTCAATCTCTATGAGAGAAGCATCCCAAATAAACTTGTCACGTGTCACCATCTTTTCCAAGGACTCCAGAAGGAGATGCAAGACTCTCAAGGCAGGAAAATACTTTTGCACACCTGGCTTGTACTACTTCAAGATAAAAACCACTCTCCAGAGCTAATTAAAATGCATGATTTCCCCCCAACCCCCCCAGCTGTATAGATTAATCTATTTCATTTTCAAAATCTCTTTTTTTCCCATCACTTCAAGTATTCAGAAGAGATTACATTATTACAATCACAACTTGGCCTCGGTCCCAGAGCAGAGAGATGAAGAGAGAAAAGGCTTTTGTTGAGCACACACACACACACACATACACACACCCCAAGCAGTCAGCATAAGTGGTTGGTACTTTAGACAAAAATCAAAGCACATTAATCAGCTAATGGAGATGGGGGGGGATGAATCCAAATTCTTATGAAGGAAGCTGTGAAAGTGAAAAGTTTTTAGTGGAATGAGAGGAAAAAGAGACCATGGAAAACTAAGAGGCAATTCCTTTTCTTTTTACCCTCCTTGGTTTCACAGAAGGAATGAAATAGAAGGGACCATTTTGAGCAAGGCTCAGCAGTGCCACTGGGCAGCTCAGGGTGATATCACATCCAGGTGAATTTAAGACCTCCTGGCCAGCCAAAGCTTTCAGGTGATCTGAAGCCTAAAGTTGGTAAATACTAATGTAGCAGCTAAAGCAGCTCAAATGCAGTGGACTTCAGCTCTTTATCAACATTGGGAAGAGTTTATTGTTTGTTAACTTATCTAATGATAAGTAAACAAAAATGTTTAGTGAGTTGAATCAGGTCAAAATAAACAGAGAATCATAAAATCCTTTAGGCTGGAAAAGACCTCCAAGATCACCCAGTCCAACCAGTAACCTCTTGCTGCCAAGCCCAACACTAAAACATGTCCCTCAGCACCAGACCTGCATTGCTTTAAAGCAATGTGAGGTGGGGGAGGGAAACAACGAGGTAAAACTGTGTTGTGTGTTAAGATGCTACCTAAGAGTGCAGCTACTCAGGCTTCCCCTGGAAGAAGCTAATCCCTTGAGGTGAAGGGCTCAGATTTTATGTCAGTTATGCCAAAGTAATACTTTCTTTGACTGTAATGCAAACACTGGGAAGTTCACACAGCTAAATGAGAGCAGAACTGCTGTCCCCATAGGATGCCTCCTCCCATCACTGCCATCTCCTCCCCCCTGCCCCAGCCCCAGCTCTGCCGCAGATGTTTGGGGAGGGGGAAAGGCTCAGGCTGTGGTTTCCACGTCTATTAATATCACATCTGTTGTACTCTCAGATTTTGTGGCAGGACAAATTTGATCTGGATGAAGCACAAACACATTTTTGTCGAATTAGCCTGAGCTCATGATATGATGTGTTCCAGTTTTAAGTTAGTTGGCCACATCATGGCAGCCTGAAAACGACAGACAGTTACTGGACTTGTCATAAAGGTTGCCAGGATAAAGTTATGTTACCAAAACAGCTGAATGCATTCAAACCAGCTTGTGAATTTGCACCAGATCAGGGCTTTGCATCACAGGGATGAAGCTCTTTTGATCCACCGCTGCACACCTTAAATCCAGATGCAGCAGCTGGTGAAAGCAGACTGCAGATCCAAAACCCATGTGTGCAAGATAGGCTTTAAACAAGGCCAAGTGCAGGGTTCTGCACTCTGGCCACAACAACCCCAAGCAGCACTACAGGCTGGGGACAGAGTGGCTGAGAGCAGCCAGGCAGAGAGGGACCTGGGAGTGCTGCCAGATAGTAGCTGAAGGTGAGCCACCAGTGTGCTGCAAAGTGGGCAGCAGAGCCAATGTGATCCTGGCCTGGATCAGGAACAGTGTAGCCAGCAGGACAAGGGAGGTTCTTCTGCGCTGCTCAGGCCACACCTTGAGTGCTGTGTCCAGTTCTGGGCTCTTCAATTCAAGAGAGATGTTGAGGTGCTGGAAGGTGTCCAGAGAAGGGCAGCAAGGCTGGTGAGGGGCCTGGAGCACAGCCCTGTGAGGAGAGGCTGAGGGAGCTGGGGGTGTGCAGCCTGGAGGAGAGGAGGCTCAGGGGTGACCTCATTGCTGCCTACAACTACCTGAAGGGAGGCTGTAGCCAGGTGGGGTTGGGCTCTTCTCCCAGACAAGCAGAAACAGAATGAGGGGACACAATCTCAAGGTGTGCCAGGAGAGGTCTAGGCTGGATGTTAGGAGGAAGTTGTTGTCAGAGAGAGTGATTGGCATTGGAATGGGCTGCCCAGGGAGGTGGTGGAGTTGCTGTGGCTGGAGGTGTTGAAGCCAAGCCTGGCTGGGGCACTTAGTGCCATGGTCTGGTTGATTGGCCAGGGCTGGGTGCTGGGTTGGATTGGATGAGCTTGGAGCTCTCTTCCAACCTGCCTGATTCTATGGTTGTATGTTAAAAAAAAAAATAAACAAACCTAACCAAGGAAAGCAAAGCAGTACCCAGAAGTTAAGAAAGCAAGTTCAGGATAGATCTGTGTTTGAGAAGAGTGTTTCCTTTTTCTTGCTGAATCAAGGTCTGATCCCCTGCAGGTTCATGTAGCAATGCTGATGCTCAGAGACATCGCTGTGCCCTGCCATTGCAGCTCCCCACGAGCTGAGGGGCTGGTTTCAGGGTGGGGGGGGGAAAGCATCTGAGAGAGCAGCAACAAACACAAATAAATAAATAAATAAATAAATGCCTTTGCATTTTTATATGTTTGTGTGTTTAAATTATATATTTAGTGCAAACACAAATAATTCATGAGTGTTTTTTCAACTCCATGAATAATTCAGGCTGGAACCGAAATAGCTAAATCATCAGGGCCAGCATCCTCGTAGAGGCATCTCAGATAGGTTATTTCAAGTGCATTTCACTGCAGACTGGCACGTGCACAAATTCACTCACAAACAGCTGCAGCCCCTTGCCTTTTAGCCTCCACAAAACCCAACTAAGTCACAAACATCCCAGACTCAGGACGCCAACCCCATCGCCGAGATGCATCCGAGCCTTAATTGCGCCACAGCTCTAAGAGTAAAAGGACAGAACCAGTTTGAAATCCCATTTTTATAGCTCCTCTAAACCACATCTGAACCATGTGGTACACGTGTGGCATTTAAGAACAAATTATCTGAACACCATACAAATGTTCCCTAATAGCTCACTCCAGACTCTAGCAACCAGCATTCCTCCATGCATATTTGTGGGCTTCAGATGGTGCAGGCTTTGAGGCAATGTGCATTTGGTACTTTGAATTCTGTCTGGTTTGAGAGCAGTCAGGGTGGAATACTGAAACCACCACTTCATTGTGAAAAAGCACACTCTTGTGTGCTCTTACATATCATAGAATCATAAAATCAAGCAGGTTGGAAAAGAACTCCAACATCATCCAGTCCAACCTAGCACCCAGCCCTAGACAATCAACCAGACCATGGCACTAAGTGCCTCATCCAGGCTTGGCTTCAACACCTCCAGCCACAGCAACTCCACCACCTCCCTGGGCAGCCCATTCCAATGCCAAACACTCTCTCTGACAACAACTTCCTCCTAACATTCAGCCTAGACCTCTCCTGGCACAACTTGACACTGTGTCCCCTCATTCTGTTGCTGGTTGCCTGGCAGAAGAGTCCAACCCCACCTGGCTACAGCCTCCCTTCAGGTAGTTGTAGCCAGCAATGAGATCACCCCTGAGCCTCCTCTTCTCCAGGTTAAACAATATATACATACACACACACACACATATGGAAGCCTGGAATGAGCCAGACAATCAGTTACTTAGGCAGGAATTCTCAGAGAAGAAAAGCTCAGCTTTTTCAGCACCTTTTAATGACAGCTTCCTTTACCTTGACACCAACAGAATTCATTTCTCTTTATTTGGTTTTTAACCATTTCTCTCATCTTGCTTTCAAAACTTAGTTTCACCTGGTTAATTCTATGATACAACTTCTAGCTGCATTTTCATGACAAGCTGCGTTTTACATTTCATCCACCTTATTCTACCCAACAGTATCACTGCAGGCTGCTCCAAAATATCCCTGATAGGTAGTCAAGGACATGAGATTTAACAAGGCCAAGTGCAGGGTTCTACACTTTGGCCACAACAACCTCAAGCAGAGCTATAGGCTGGGGACAGAGTGGCTGAGAGCAGGCAGGCAGAGAGGGACCTGGGGATGCTGGGAAAGAGTAGCTGAAGATGAGCCAGCAGTGTGCCCAGGTGGCCAAGAGAGCCAATGGCATCCTGGCCTGGATCAGGAACAGTGTGGCCAGTAGGACAAGGGAGGTTATTCAAGAGAGATGTTGAGGTGCTGGAAGGTGTCCAGAGAAGGGCAGCAAAGCTGGGGAGGGGCCTGGAGCACAGCCCTGTGAGGAGAGGCTGAGGGAGCTGGGGGTGTGCAGCCTGCAGAATAGGAGGCTCAGGACTCTCTACAGCTACCTGATGGGAGGCTGTAGCCAGGTACTCAAAGTCAGGTTCAACAAGGCTCTGGGCAACCTTATCTAAAGGAGGACGTCCCTGCTCACTGCAGGAGAGTTGGACTGGATGCGCTTTGGAGGTCCTTTCCCACCCAAACCATTCTCTGATGATCCTGCTGGCATTCTACACTCTGCCTATCAGCCCAGCTGTGCCTCTGCTTTGTGAAAACTCAGGGCTCAGAACAAAAAAACAATAGAAAGAAGTCACACAGTAAATGCCTAACACTGAGTGTGCTGGAGCCACATTTTCTCCAACCCTCTGATCCTGGGAAACATAACAACTCATTCATTGCCTCTCTCTTTTTCCCAGTTTTGCAGGAATTCTCCCCATTGTAACAAGCCTTTGACCTAACCTCCATTTCTTCTAATGCTGCCTGACATCTTCCCATCGTATGCTAACAGTGTGTGTCTGCAGTGAAAAGCAAACCATTGCTGGTGCTCTCACTGGCCCCAAAGAAAAGCAACGTGGAAGAAGAAGAAAGAAAGAGGAGCCTTGACCTCGCTGGTTCTTCCCAGTGATCTGTTGCTCCAGCAACTGAAACTCAAACAATGATGTCAAGAAGACGGAGCCAGACACTCGAAATCCCGCGTCCAGTTGCCACAGCAACTGCTTTTTAAAGTGAGTGATGCAGAGGGTTTTTCTTTTCTCAGTAGTCAAAAAACATCCCTAAGAAAGTAAACGAGGGCAAAGGATGTTTACCTGAGGCTGGAGATGTTAGCTTAGGGACTGTGCTGTAGCACCCTGCTGAAGGACTGAGGCAGAGAGGAGGAGGATGCTGTTCCCTCCCAATGGAGCAGAGCAGCTGCTTGGAAGAGGATTGCTGTGCTCTTCCTTTCACCAGAGGAAATGCCAGAGAAGCAAACTCTGCTGCCAGATGCCACATGGACACCAAATGTTCCCCACAGGCTCCCACCAGCCTGCTCTGCCGAGGCAGCGAGGGGAGAGCTCGCCGTCTCGCTTTCATCCCTCCTGCCCTGAGCTCCCTCAGCTGTTGCAGGCCCATCTGTCCCACAAGCCTCTGGCCACACTAGAGAGCTTACAGGCTTCAAATGAGGAGGACAGGTGCTGGGGGACGCAGGGGGGCCCTTTGGCCACCCCTGAGCAAAAGCCCTTTTCCAGCCCACGCTCCCCTCTGGCTCTTTTCCTTAGCCTCCTGGATAACTCTTTTGTTTGGGACTGCCAGTTTGTGGCTTCCCCAGAACTGAATCCATGGCAAAAAGGCACAGCTTTGCAATTCTACTTTATAAAAAGAAAAGCCACCCCAGCTTCCCCCAGCTTTCTGTATCCACAGGACAAAAAGGAGAGATAGGGTGACAAGAACCTGGGGAGGTTACAGGCAGCGCTTTGGTTGATGACACCATTTACTCACGCAACCTCTTTGCATCTGCTGCTTCCCAGAGGAGCCATCTACATGGAGCTAGTGTAGAACAAAGCTGGGAGATGATGCAACTTCCATCCACTCTCCCTGCTCCACAGCACCTCACTAAACTGACCAGCCACACCACAGACCTCCTAAGGAGCTGCTTATCCCCTCATGCCCGTAAGGAACGGTGTGATTAACTCTTCCACTGATTCATCCTTATCCATTTATTTAGCACAAACCATTTCTTACTTCATTAGGTCCTTGCCCTGAGTAATCCTCAGTTGTATCACACTTTGGAATTAGTCTGTAAGGTCCTCAGGGCAGGGATCAGGCTTTGGAAGGTGCCTCACAGACTTTAGGCCATTGCTAAATTAATAAGAACGCAATAAAAGTATTAGAGAGCTCTACCAAGGGAGGCATTGTTATGCCCCAGAGGCAGCATATCTGGTTAACAACCCTGAAAAGAAATGCCAACAACATTAGCCTCTGCCCCTACATCCCTCTGCCTAATGTAAAATTAAATAGCTACAAATTACCTATCTATTTTTCTATCTGCCTAGGCAATTAGCCCGTGCTCGTTACTGGACATGTGGGGATACCTCCAAGCATTCAGGCACTCATCGAGACCCAAGGTGCAACACGCGACATGGCACGAGTGGATTCTCTGCTGCCTTGTAAAACGTACCACTGAAGCCTCAACACCACCTCTGGAGGTCAGGAAAAGCCTGCTTTCTCCTAGGGGAGGGGCAAAGCCTGCAAAATCTAGCAAGAAAAGTGTCCAAAGTGCAAACCAAGAGCGGCACAGAGGCTCCGAGTGCTGTCAGAGCCTGTGCAGCACAGAGCCAAGCAGCCAGAGATGTTTATTCATATGGGAAAGACAAACACAGAGCTATAAGCAAATGTGGCTCAGCACATTTATTTGCAATTAAAGCTCATGCATACCTCCCCACGAATGTGAGGTGCACCCTACTGATTAGCAAGCCCGCTGCCAAGGTTGCATTGGCAAGAGTCAATCCACAGAACTGAAGCCAAGGGACATCTGAGCATCCTTGGAAGGAAACTCAGCCTGAGGTCCTCTGGTCAGTGAATAGGACACACACACACACACCCCTTATGCTTCAGCACAGATGTAGGCTGATTTGGGCACTGCAGCAGCCCCCCAGACTATCACTGCACTAAGCTGAGAGTGCTGTCTCAAATGCTCTTTAATCCAGCGAAGTTCAAGCCCCCTGTTTTGCAGTTTAATGGTAACACTGTATTTTTATTCAGCACAGCATCAGAGCTCTGATGAAACCTCACATTGCCAACATAAAAGTGGAAGGAGCTTTAGCTAATCCCAGGGAAAGTGAAGCCCACCTCTTTCTCCCTGCACCCCTCCTTCAAAAGAAAGAAAATGCAAACTCCACATTTGACTCTCTTGGAAGAGAAAATTCCCTGCTGTCCTCAGATGGTTAAAACATGCAGCTTTAGTGGGCTGCATAAGGAATAGCAATTACATACCCTTCACTTCTTGCCAGCTTGGGGTGGGCTTTTTCAGTGAGGTTTTGTTCTTAATCTTTCAACTCTCAGGGTTTGGGTATTTTTTCCCCCCCCCTCCAGTCGTTACTGTGGGGGGAAACAATTCTCACCCTCCATGAGCAAGGGTGGTTTGGAGAGAAAGAGAACAAGAGAATGGAGTCCACAGGCTGCTTCCATGTCATTAAAAAGAAAGAAGTAAAATAAAACGAAGAGAGAAAGGCCAGGTCTGCACTGGAGTGAGCCTGGCCATATTAAAGGAGCAGGTGTTGTACTGAGTTAATTTATCTGGGAGGAGACCTGAGCAAATCCCAGCAGCCCCGCTGAGGGGGAAAAAAGCTTTGTGTGCTGACACAAAGCCCTCCCCGCTGCAGCGTTTCTTCTGCTGTCTTCCCTTCCCTCCTCTTCAGCTTCTCCTAATTGCAGGGCTAATGTCCTCTGACAAGTGCCTCAGATGGTCCAACAACAGCCCTGTCACCCACTCTCCCTGCCTCACACTCTCCATCCCTGATTGTTATTTCCACAGCACCCATCCCTGCAAAGCCCAGGCTGCTCTTGACTCATAGAATCAGTCGGGGTTGGAAGAGACCACAAGGAACAGCCAGTTCCAAGCCCCCTGCCATGCCCAGGGACACCCTACCCTAGAGCAGGCTGCACACAGCCTCAGCCAGCCTGGCCTCAAACACCTCCAGGGATGAAGCTTCTACCACCTCCCTGGGCAACCCATTCCAGCCTCTCACCACTCTTACGTTGAACAATTTCCTCCTCACCTCCAGTCTGAACCTACCCACCTCCAGCTTTGCTCCATTTCCCCAAGTCCTGTCACTCCCTGAGAGACTAAAAAGTCCCTCCCCAGCTTTTTTGTAGGCCCCCTTCAGATCCTGGAAGGCCACAAGAAGGTCACCTGGGAGCCTCCTCTGCTCCAGCCTGCACAGCCCCAACTCTTTCAGTCTGTGCTCGCAGCAGAGCTGCTGCAGCCCTCTGAGCGTCCTCATGGCCCTTAGCCTGCTGAGGAGCTGCAAAATGCTCCCCCCACCATGCTGAGGACACAGTTGCTCAGTCTTTATGACACTGCTGCAGCGTCTGGCACAAGGAAGAGCGCGAATGGGGCTCCAAAGATGCTTCTTTTGAGGCTGCAAACCCAGCACCCACATCAAAGCTGGCTGTTTGTCTGATGTTTGCTTTGAATTATGGTATCTGAGGGAGGGGGCCCTATCTGCTTGCCATGCCATGAATATGTGCATTATTGGCATAGCCTCCAGCCACGCCACAAGCTGTGTGTCAATTAAAATGTGGATCTGGAGAGCAGCAAGCCTGGGCAAGCAGAGATGGCAAGCAAGGTTATTTATGCAATTACCAAAGGAGGTGGATGGGCTTCACACGAGGCAGAAGTGGAACAGTCTTATGTTGACAGCGAGGAGAGGTCAAGGTGAAAAAAGCAGAACCTTAGCATTTCATAGAATCACAGAATGTCAGGGGCTGGAAGGGACCTCCAAAGCTCAGCCAGTCCAACCCCCCTGCCAGAGCAGCATCTCCTAGACCAGATCATACAGGAATGCATCCAGGTGGGTTCAGAGAGCAAGACTCCACAACTCCCCTGGGCAGCCTATTCCAGTGCTCTGTTGCCCTCACAGGGAAAAAAGTCCTCCTCATGTGTAAATGAAACTTCCTATGGCTCAGCTCCCACCCATTGCCCCTTGTCCTGTCATCTGGCATCACCCAGCAGAGCCTGGCTCCAGCCTCCTGCCACTCACCCTGCACATATCGATAACCACTGACGAGGTCACCTCTCACTCTCCTCTCCTCCAAGCAGCACAGCCCCAGCCTGGCACTCCTGGCACTCAGCCTTTAGACATTATAACTGTGTTTATTTCTTTATTTGTACTTCTCACTCCCAAGTACATGCCCCAAACCAACACTGCCCCTGACCCCAGGCCTTTAGACAGAAATCACTTTTCCACCAAGGCCACAAGATCCCTCTCTGCTGCTGAGCACTTCAAGTCCAAAACGTACAGCAAGTATCCCTAGCAGCCCTGCTCTGCTTTGGAGCTTCTCTTAGTAGGACTTTCCTCTGGGAACAGAGGCCAGCGTGGGAGCAGAAGTGAAGCCAGAGATTTCAAGAGCTGATTTTCCCAGTGCCTTGAAAATGTGCTGCAGCTACTCTACAGCTCATAGCACTGCCAGCACCGAAGCAAGGCAGATGTTCCGGCATGAGGGAGTAAACAGGCTCTAATCCTTGTTACCAACAGGGGCAGAAGATGCCTGAATAACCTCATGTCTGCATCAGCCATACCAACCCATTAAGTGTCAGACCACAGCAAGCTGCAGCAACCACCAGCTACAGGGAGGGTGCAGAGGAGGTCAAAACCAGGGCAGCAATGATGGTCCCTGTTTATCCTCAAGTGCATCAACCACTTCATGCTGTTCTGCAGTGACAGGTAAGTTCTAACATCAGTTCAGAGAGCAGAAAGTGACCACCAGACAAGAGTGACCCTGCACTGAGTCATTCAGGCTGAATCATAGAATAAACCAGGTTGGAAGAGAGCTCCAAGCTCATCCAGTCCAACCTAGCACCCAGCCCTATCCAGTCATCTAGACCATGGCACTAAATACCTCATCCAGTCGTTTCTTTGGCAGAAGTAGAAGCTTCCCTTGTGCATCTGAGAAGGAAAGGATGATTTTAGGATCTCAGCAAAGGGCATGTCATTAAGAAAGCGCTCAGAGATTTCATTGCACAAACAAAAGATGAGCCTTTAAGGTACAGCAAAAGGAAAAGCTTGTTGTGGTGGGGGAAGGAGGGGTTGTGGGCAGGGAGGAGAGCAGCTGGAGAGGAATTCCAAGGGGACAGATAGGCAGGCAGTCACCAAGCCTGTTAATTATTTAAAAAATAAACTATCAGAGAAAAGGACATCCTGGGGAGGAGCAGGAGGTAGAACTTCAGAGTGCCCATCAATTATACACAAGCCAGCTCAGGGACACTGCGAATAAAGGTCCCCCAGGCACCTGCACAGAGATGTCACCAGAAGCTGAACCCATCTCACCACTCATGACACAGCATGGCACGTTCATGACCCCCTCTAGCTTGAATTGATATCCGCAAGAGGAAACAAAGAAACACAAAGCAAGGCTTGGCAATGGTCTGTGTGCTTCTAATTGCACTGCAACCACATTTCCACCTGCCACCACAGTGGCATGCAGAGAATCGGCCAGTTTGGGAGCCTCCCTCCTTATTTTGAACTGGTGAGCACAACAAACAGTTAGGTGTTAAGCAAAAGCAAACTGCATCCAGACTGCTGCTTCCAGATCAAGGTAAGCAAAGATCAAGGCAAGAGACCCAGGAAATGAGCGCATCCTGTAGCAATCAGCCCACCCAGTTTAAACCCAGCTCAAACTGCTGCAGAGCAGCATCTCCAGAGCTGCAGATCCTGCAGTTTCCAAGAGGCCCAGGTCACACACACACACTCCTGGGAACTACACAGTGTGATTTTTCTTGGCTGGACAGCCAACCTACACTCTTGGCTTTTCCAGATCTTTCTTTCCAAGAGCTCTGTTGACAGACAACAACCAAATCACAAAGGAACAAAATTATTTCTCCCCTATTTTAATGGTTTCTTATCACTTCAGCTTTTAATTGGTATTTCAATGTCTTTACTGAAGCCCAGAAACTCTGAAACTTAAGAGGCCAAGAACCCTGTCAGGTTACACGGATTCACAGAGTCTTAGGAGTTGGAAGAGACCTCCACAGTTCATCCAATCCCCTGCTAGAGCAGGAGAACCTGGAGCAGGTCGCACATGAACACATTCAGGCATTGAAGGTCTTCAGAGAAAGAGACTCCACAGCCTCTCTGGGCAGCCTGTTCCAGGGCTCTGTCATCCTCCCAGTGAAGCTTTTCCTTATGTTCATATGGAACCTCCTCTGCTCCAGCTTGCACCCACTGCCCCTTGATCTATCATTGAGCATCACTGAGCAGAGCCTGGCTCCATTCTCCCTTTGCATCTTAATAAGCATGGCTGAGGTCATCCCTGAGGCTCCTCTTGCCCAGGCTAAAGAGATCCATCTTCCTTAGCTCAGAAGTGGTGATGTTCTTCTCAGAAGTGGTGATCTTGCATCTTACATCCACTTCTTTTGTTTCTTGTTCTGATCTGGAGACATAAAATACTCTCTAGAAACCAAAAGCACCACCAGAAACCAAAAGCATCACTTTGAAACCAAATGCACTATCCTGCCTAACACACACCATCATGTCATCACATCTTGAGTGCTGTGTCCAGTTCTGGCCTCCTCAATTCAAGAGAGGTGTTGAGGTGCTGGAACATGTCCAGAGAAGGGCAGCAAGGCTGAAGAGGGGCCTGGAACACAAACCCTATGAGGAGAGGCTGAGGGAGCTGGAACTGTTTAGCCAGCAGGAGAAAAGGCTCAGAGCAGAGCTCATTGCTGTCTACAACTACCTGAAGGGAGGCTGTAGCCAGGTGGGGTTGGGCTCTGCTGCCAGGCAACCAGCAACAGAACAAGGGGACACAGTCTCAAGGTGTGGCAGGGGAGGTCTAGGCTGAATGTTAGGAGGAAGTTGTTGCTAGAGAGAGTGATTGGCATTGGAATGGGCTGCCCAGGGAGGTGGTGGAGTCACCATCCCTGGAGGTGTTCAAGAAGAGACTGGATGAGGCACTTAGTGCCATGGTCTGGATTGAACAAGGCTGGGTGCTAGGTTGGACTGGGTTTGCTTAGAGGTCTCTTCCAACCTGCTTGATTCTATGGTTCTATAAACAGTAACATCCTTAGCTCACAAATGGCTGAAGCTAGGGTCCAAGTTTTCAGCCTACAAGCACAAAAACTCATTACAAAATCTGAATCCATCCAGGTCATCCTAATTTCTCCTCCTCTTCCTCTGTGTTTGCTTAGAATCATAGAATCTTCACACATGAACTGTCTTTGCACCGAGCTCCTTAAAACACAGAGCAAGTAAAAAGGGTGATGTGTGCTTGCTAGAAACCACCCAAACAAATGAAACCACAGCTTCAATGACAAATCAGCAAACGGGCAAACATGCAGAAACTGTATCTGCCATAATGACTTATTTAGAATAAACAAATCCAGCTGTGGTGAAAATAAGGAGTACTCTGCAAACACACACACCAAGTCTGGCTATTTCATTACCAATGTGAAATCTGGTCCCTAAACCCCAGCTCTTGATGGTAATTAAATACACATCGCAGAGAATTTGCTCCTGGTAATTTGCATAGCAGAAAATAATTATCCTGGCAATTAGATCTGGTGAAACACACTGCACAGAGGGTTTCTTCTGATGCTTTTGCATCACTCCTCAAGACATCAACAGAGGCCTCCTTGCTATTGGCATCCTGGCCTCTATCAGGAACAGTGTGGCCAGCAAGACCAAGGGGGCTGTTCTGTCCCTGTACTCAGCACTGCTCAGGCCATACCTTGAGTGCTGTGTCTGGTTCGGGGCTCCTCAAGTTAAGAGAGATGTTGAGGTGCTGGAAGGTGTCCAGAAAAGGGCAGCAAGGCGGGGGAGGGGCCTAGGAGGAGAGGCTGAGGGAGCTGGGGGTGTGCAGCCTGCAGAAGAGGAGGCTCAGGGCAGAGCTCATTGCTGTCTACAACTACCTGAAGGGAGGCTGTAGCCAGGTGGGGTTGGGCTCTTCTGCCCAGGCAACCAGCAACAGAACAAGGGGACACAGTCTCAAGTTGTGCGAGGGGAGGTCTAGGCTGGATGTTAGGAGGAAGTTGTTGGCAGAGAGAGTGATTGGCATTGGAATGAGCTGCCCAGGGAGGTGGTGGAGTCACCATCCCTGGAGGTGTTGAAGCAAGGCTTGGATGAAGCACTTATTGCCATGGTCTGGTTGACTGGATAGGGCTGGATGATAGGTTGGACTGGATGAGCTTGGAGGTCTCTCCTAACCTGGTTGATTCTGTGATTCTCACAGGACTTGTTCTCCACACCCTTCACCAGTTCATTCCCCTCCTGTCCTGTCACACATGGAGAAGACACATCTCTGACAGAGGAGAATAGATGCATCCTGCACCCACTTAAATGAACCTCCTCATCCTAAACTAAGCTTTGTAGTCCCCAGGTTTAAAAAGCAGTCCCCAGTCAGCAAGCCAGATGAAGGGAAGGATCAGGTAGAAGAGGAGCATCGAGGAAAGCAAAGCCCGGAGCAGATTTGCAGGGCTGAGCTCTGAGCAGGCAGCAGGGCAGCCTTTCCTTCTCCAAAGGCACTTCTCTTTGAACGCTGGACAGGAAAGCCTGCGGGAAAGCCTCCTCTCCCTCTTGAGGCTGCTTCCTGAGCTACAGCTGGCCATGCTCGCAGCCTTCTCTTCCTTTCAGACTCAAGCCAGGAGGCCCCTCAGGTTACTTCCAGCACCTCCCCATCTCCAGAGGGTATCACTGCTCCAGTGAGGTGTCCAAAGAAGGGAGGCAGAGATGATAAATCTCAGTTAAGTCAAGAATTTTGATAAACATTCAGGAATTGATTTGTTGCCAGTCTACATCTTACAAGAACGGAAGAAATGTCAGAGGCAAAGGAGACAGCAAGGAATACATGAGAGGTGAGACCATCATCATGGCAAGCTTCTCTCCCTGCTCAGGCAGCTTCTGGTCCCACTTCTTCGTGGCACTCAGAACAGTCCCCACCGGCGCTGCCACCTCTCTCACCTCACCACCCTGTGCCACTCCAGCTCCTCAGACCCCCTCAGCTCTTGTCCAAAGCCATTTCTCTCTCCTCTGAGCAATACCCCCTTTTTTGTTGTCCTCCACACTGCCATTTTAACTGAGGTTATGTCTGCTCACACAAAATGGTGAGAGAAGATGGCCCAGAAGTGAAGATGACAATCACTGACTTCTCCTCTAACCGGGGGCATGCTCTGTCACCTCCTTCTGCCCACCCCTGCCTCCTTCAGTGCCGTGCAGAAGTATCTGTTAGAGGCTGGAAATGCTTTGAACATGGTGCTAGCCACCATCCTCTTCAGCAAATCCATCCATTACAGCTGGGTGTTTACCCTCAGGTGAAAGTGCAACTCTGCCAATACCCAGAACTGGCCTCTGTCCTTCAGCAGATGGAAGCTTTCCACTCTCCCTTTCCAAAGGTCACGGTCAATATTGCAGTCTGACCCAGCTCACATGGCCATATGCTGTGTGGCACAGCCCACCCTTTAGACATGCTGTGATTCTCTTACAACTGGCCCCACAGCCACCCAGAGGTCAGGCAGAACAGGAGGGGTGGGGTATGGCCACCCTACTCTCTCCAGCGCTGATCCCCACTGGCTGCTGGGGTGTGAAAAGGAAGAGGAGAACTGCAACAAAAGGCAAGAACAAAAAGGCTTCCAGTCCAAAGCACCACCAGGAAGAGCTCACCCCTTTTTCTCAGGGTTAGTCTTTTTTCCCCTTTTCTCTTTCTGGCCTGGCCCACAGCTGCCTGTAGCTCCCTTTGCTGGTTGCCTAGCAGGGCTAGCATTCATGGCAAGCTGCGGTACACCATGGATGCTCCCTGGAAGCAGGCTGCTATTTCCTACCCAGATGTCTTTTATTTCAGTCACTGTAATTACTGGAAGAGCAACAATAGTGCTCTCTTTCCATGGTGCTCATCTTCAGACAATCTAGTGACAACCTTGCCCTACCTTCAGCTGCACCATGCCCTGGATGAATATCGTGTACCAAATAATTCCCAACCAATCAACTTGCTAATCCTTCTGTCCTGCCAGGCCAAAGGGGTGGGCTACAAAGCACGAACTCTCAGGCAGCACAGTTCTGTTTAAGTGCCCTGTAACAGTCAAGAACAGCTGAAGCAATTAGCAATGCCCCATCCCCTCCAAAAGGCACAAACTTCCAGGGAAGGAATCACCAGGGAAACTTTGCAACACACAGCCCTTAGCTCAAGACACGTTTTAGGGATAAAGCCTTTAAAAGGCAGGGGATAAGGTGCTAGACTAGGACTCAGGAAAAGGATGAACTCTAGCCTTGCAAAGTTTGCCATGCCATAGAGTTTTGGGTTCCCCTGTGTAAGAAAAAAAACACTTTTGTTTCCTTCATGAAGTCGCTCAGAGTGCACTGACAGAACAGGCTAAGGAGTAAACTGTACCTGGGAGTTATTTACACCATGCTAAAATTTAGCAGAACTGTTTTAACATTGACAGATGTGCCAAGACAGGTTGCTCAGGGAGGGGACACAGTCTCAAGCTGTGCCAGGGGGGGTCTAGGCTGGATGTTAGGATGAAGTTGTTGGCAGAGAGAGTGATTGGCATTGGAACGGGCTGCCCAGGGAGGTGGTGGTGTTGCCATCCTTGAAGGTGTTGAAGCCAAGCCTGGATGAGGCACTTAGTGCCATGGTCTGGTTGACTGGACAGGGCTGGGCACTAGGTTGGACTGGATGTTGTTGGAGGTCTCTTCCAACCTGCCTGATACTATGATTCTCCCTGGGGATATTCAAGGCCAGGTTGGATGAGGCCTTGAGCAGCTGACTCTAGTGAGAAGTGTCTTTAGCCACAGTGGGGAGGTTGGAGGAGATGATTTCTGAGGTCCTTTCCAAGTGAAGCCATTCTATAATTCTGTGCTTCCACTGCATGTGCAGGACATTTGGCTGGAGATCAAATAATTCTTCCTGGTTACTTTTTGCATGGGATTTGGTGACATGTCCACTTGTCTAGGCAGGAGGATCAATTTGCTGGCTGCTCCATCCCACACCTCTGAAAACAGCACCTTTTATTTTAGCAAACAGGAAAGGGAAAAGGTTCTCATAGACTTGCTGGTTGTGTGATGGATGGAGAGTCAGTCCAACCTCTCAAACACATTGCAGGGAATTCTTGTTAAAAGAATCTCAGTGCAGGTTTCCAAAGTACTGCCTGAAAGGTGAAGCCTACCCTGAACTTTTGAACTTAGAAATGTAGTCTTCACAAGGCTCTGTTTCACCCAAGAAGATGCAATGGGTGGTGAATGGCAGCCCTGAGGAAAAGAATCTGGGCTCATGGCTGGTGAACCTCAACATGAGCCTGCAAGGTGAGTGCAGCCCAGATACAACCCTGTGCTGGGCTGCAGCAAGAGCAGTGTGGGCAGCAGGGCAAGGGAGGGGATTCTGCCCCTTGGCTCTGCTCTCCCCAGACCCCACCTGCAGTCCTGGGTGCAGCTCTGGAGCCCCCAGCACAAGCAGGGCATGGAACTGTTAGAGGCAGTTCAGAGGAGGCCACCAAGATGCTCAGGGGGCTGCTGCAGCAGCTCTGCTGTGAGAACAGGCTACAAGAGTTGGGGTTCTTCAGCCTGGCAAAGAGAAGGCTTCCAGGAGATCTTGGAGTGGCCTTCCAGTGTCTGAAGTGGCCTACAGGAGGGCCGAGGAGGGACTATTGACAAGGTCTTGTAATGACAGGATGAGGAGGAATGGGTTTAAAGTGGCAGAGGGGAGATTGAAACTGGATGTTAGGAAGAAGTTGTTTGCAGTGAGGGTGGTGAGACACTGGCACAGGTTGCCCAGGGAGGTTGTGGAGCACAGAATGTGACCTTTGATCACATTTGGTCCTTCTGTGCTCCACAACCTCCCTGGAGGTGTTCAAGGCCAGGTTGGATGAGGCCTTGAGTGACCTGTTCTAGTGGGAGGTGTCCCTGCCTATGGCAGGAGGTTGGAACTGGATGAGCTTTGAGGTCCCTTCCAAGCTAAACCATTCTATGATTCTATGCTTGCAACTCATTTACACTTTCCAGCAGCACCTCACACCTCAGCCATGGAGAGCACTAAGGACAGGATTTAGAAAGATATTCTGACTGCAGAAGTGATTTATTCTTTACTCTCACAAGCCTCAGTTGTTGCTTCCACTGAAGTCAGTGGGAGTTTTGCCACCAACTTCAATAGGGTGGAGCAGAGCCAAGGACTTTTGTCTGTTAATTCCTTGTGGATCATTTACAGCTTTCCAAGCACCACTGCAAAAATAAACTTCAGCCTTTAAAATAACTACATACAACAAAACAACTGGAGCTAAAATGTGTATAAATATCCAAAGAGAACCACTGGCATAACACCCCTGGAGTATTCCAGAGCAGCTCATTAGATACTCATTAAATCAGTAAATGACAGCTCCAGTTTTCAGGATCAGCAGCATGTGGCTTTGTCTCACCTGGGATTCATGATCCCAGGTATGTAATTTGCTCTTGAATGTAGATCAAGCCCTTGAGAACACAGAGGCATGACCAAAAGTGGGCTTAGTGAGTGGCAACACCCTGGAGGTGCCAAGAAAAGTCTTTTATTCAGGTGAGGGGAATAACTCTTCCAGGTCCATCTCTGGTGCAGTTTACAGAATCATAGAATCAAACAGGTTGGAAGAGACCTCCAAGATCATCCAGTCCAATCTAGCACCCAAGACCAACCCTAGATGCCCAAGGTCTTGAGGAGGATGAGTGAGCAGGATGGTGAAGGAGCTGGAGCACAGCCCTGTGAGGAGAGGCTGAGGGAGCTGGGAGTGTGCAGCCTGCAGAAGAGGAGGCTCAGAGCAGAGCTCATTGCTGGCTACAACTACCTGAAGGGAGGCTGTAGCCAGGTGGGGTTGGGCTCTTCCACCAGGCACCCAGTGACAGAACAAGGGAACACAGCCTCAATCTGCACCAGGGCAGGTTCAGGCTGGATGTTAGCAAGAAGTTCTTCATGGAAAGAGTGATTGGCATTGGAATGGGCTGCCCGGGGAGGTGGTGGAGTCACCATCCCTGGAGGTGTTTAAGGGAGGCTGGATGAGGCTCTTAGTGCCATGGTTTAATCAGAAGTGTTAGGTGATAGGTTTGACTTGGTGATCTTAGAGGTCTTTTCCAAGCTGGTTAATCCTGTGATTCTGGATGTCCATATAATGGACAATGAACCACATTAAGTCAAATATTCAGGGAGCCCAAATTAGGGGAGGAGAAAACTCACAATGCTCTGTTTCTTACACCTTTAGCACTCTTCTCCTGTCTCAAATAGCACAGTCACAGAATTCAACTTCAGAGCAGAATCTGAGCATTTTTGCACCCTACTGCCACATTTTCAGGCAGAACTCTTCCCAAAAGTATTTCCCCTGCAGAAGCATGTGAAACATCACCCTCTTGTCAACTTCCACCCCTCTGCTGCTGAAAGCATCAGAACCTACAGCCCTGGCCTGAAGTGGGGCAATGCTCCTGGATGAACTTACCCAGTCTGGCTGAAAACCATTCTCCTGTCTACTGCTTGGGAAAAGCAGGGCTAAGACAAAGGGGAGCTGAAAGCCTGGGGCTCGAATTGAAATCAGAAAAGGAACAAAAGTAGCAGCAAAAAACTCAACAGGCTCCTTTGGCACCCAAGGAGGAAGCTTAAAATACAGCCAGCGTCTCTCAGCCTTTTTTCCCCCCTATCTTCTCCTTAAAAACAGTACAAGAGAGAAAAGGGAGAAGGGGGTGGGGGGAAGAGAAAGAAACAAGACAGCTCTTGGAAACAATCTCTTTCTGTGTAAGCTGTTGCCAGAGTCTGAGAGAATAAGCCAGCATTTCTGTGCCAGCCCATTCACATGGCCAGGTGAAAAGAAACTCATTCCTTTACAGCCTGTGCTGCCCCACACAACATCTGCTGAGAAAGTGGGATGGGAAACACCAAAAAGGGGAGAAGAGAAGAGGCGAGGCCTGCAGGTTAGAAGGGCAGCCTGTTCCCACCAGGGAGCCCCTTTTTCACTTGCTGCATTTGACATTTCAATGGGAACTGAGGCAGAGCTGGAGGGAGGGCGATGGAGAAGGGGAGGGGGGGGGGGGGGGGGGAGGTGGCAGAGCCCACATAAAGGGACTGGAGGGAGAAAAGCAAGGAGACAAAAATTCTGCAACTCTTTCATTGCTGCTTTCAGGGCTCTTTTCACCCCCAAAACCCATAATATGACAGTGAGGAGAAGGAGGAGACCTCCTTTAAAAACCATGGGGCAGAGGCTTGGCGCTGTTAAAAGCTTCTTCGAAACGAATCCATTTTGTGAGGCTTAGAGAGCAAAATTCTTTGGGGTTTTTGGGGTGGGTTTTGGTTTGGGTTTTCTTGTGGGTTTGGTTTTGGGTGTTTTGTTTTCCCCTGTCCTTTTTTTGTGTGTGTGTGTGTGTTTGTGTTTTCAATGAGGGGGGAGGGTGTGGGGGAAGGATTTACATAAAATAAACAGAATGAATAGCAGCAAACCCTGCCATGGGCACTGACAGTGGCTCCCTTTAGAAGAGTTACAGGAATATTGTTTCAGTGCTCAGCATTGTCTGAGGGTTCAACACAGGCACATTCATCCCAGGGAGCAATTCTGGAGCCCTGATCCCTTCGACACAAGCTCCTCAATGAAGGGCTGCACGCTTTGTTGGAAATCTGCTTTATGGAAACTTTCATCCTAACACATCAGGGTATTTTGTAAAGGCTTCAAAGCAGCCCCGTGCCATAAAAAGGGTATTATCTCCATTTTACAGAACAGGAAACTGAGGCCCAGAGGGAATGGTGCAGACAGCATCCAGAAATGAATCACTGTCGAAGCCTGGAATAAAACTGGCTCCCTGGAGCATCACACTCATCTGCTGCAAAGGCAGAAATGGCCTTGGCTGAGTGAGAGGCTCTCCACTGGGTTTTATGTCAAGCCCAAATGTGCAGACCCTAAATAATGCAAATAAGGCTGGAAAGGAAATAGTCATTGAATCAGTCAGGGTTGGAAGGGACCACAAGGAGCAGCCAGTTCCAAACCCCTTGCCATGCCCAGGGACACCCTACCCTAGAGCAGGCTGCCCACAGCCTCAGCCAGCCTGGCCTTAAACACCTCCAGGATGGGACCCAATCATCTCCCTGGGCAACCCATTCCAGGCTCTCACCACTCTCCTGCTCAACAACTTCCTCCTCACCTCCACTCTGAGCCTACCCACCTCCAGCTTTGCTCCATTCCCCCTAGTCCTGGCACTCACAGGTTGCCCAGGGAGGTTGTGGAGCACAGAAGCACAGAAGGTGATCAAAGATCACCTTCTGTGCTCCACAACCTCCCTGTAGGTATTCAGGACCAGGGTGTATGAAGCCTTGAGTGAGCTGATCTAGTGGGAGTTGTCCTTGCCTATGGCTGGGGGCTGGGACTAGATGAGCTGCACACCTTGAGACTGTGTCCCCTTGTTCTGAGCCCAGACAGCAGCACAAGGAGGTAAGGAGTCTCCTCAGAAGACCAAGATGTAACTTATGTTCAGCTTCCACAACTCAAAGTGCCTGGTGGGCTATGACCTCCACAACTACTTTAGGTTTCTTTCCCAGTGAGGATTCCCACAAATCCCCCTCATGGTCAGAAAGGGAGGGAGGCAAAATGCAAAAAGCTTGCAAGCTTAACACCATGCTCAACATTCCACACACACTGTGCAACAGCCTGGGGGGGGGACTTGCTGTTTGCTTGGGGCAGACACAGGAGAGAATCTCCAAGAAGCCACAATGCCCTGAATGTGTGAGCCACAACTCCAAAGTGAGGATTAAGAGGTTAAAATGCTTTGTGTTCAGCTGGACTCAGTCTAGAAAGGGTTCAGCATCACTTAGCCCTTTGTGTGTTAAAAATTGCCTATCTTTGATCCTTCTCCACTGCTGTGCCTCAATATTACTTCCTTTCTGCCTCTGCTCCCCACTAAACACATCCACACAATCCAGGAGGCTCCTGGTTAGGTTAATAGGCCAGTTTGTAGTGGGGCAGATTTAAGGGTGGTGAAACAAAGCCACAGGTGCTTCTCAGTAACACTGGTCGGTGTGACATGCCTCACACATCACAACAGGCGAGTGCAACCTGCACCCACCTCCTGCCACCCCAGCCTTGTGGCTCCCCCCCCATGGCTCTCCAGGCTTTACAATGTCTGTTTTCACCCTTTCACACATCACAGACAAGCAAATACAGCTGAAAACCCACAGGGTCTCTCAGAAGGCACAGAGTGCAATGACTTTTGAGGGGTTTGAGGGGGGGGTGGTTGTTTGGTTTCAAGTCAGAAGGCTGCCTACAAATGTACCTTTCTGCCATGGGTGACAACTACATGAAAACCTCTGTCAGGCTTTCTTCTTGTCTGCAGGTTAAAGCATGGATCCTGAGTGAAAAGGACCCAGCAGCTGGTGTGCAGTATGTACTTTGTGTATCTGTCACACCCTCAGCAAGGCTGGCACTGTGGTATCAGAGCCCTCTGCAACCCTAAAAGCTCTCTGCCCTACACAGAGGAAATGGCAAACACTTCCCATCCCATCTTTCCCTTCCCCCAGGCCCTCAAAGACGACTTTAACCTTTGACAAGAAGGAGCCTAATACATTGTCCAGAACTGCAGGAAAGCTTCAGACCACCTTCTGAATTTACATGCTGGAAGGACACTTAAAAGCAAGATGTGAAAGCACTTTCCCAGCACTTGAAATAGCAAACACTGCCAGGGCAAGGGAGGGATTCTGCCCCTTGGCTCTGATCTCCTAAAACCCAACCCAGTGTACTGCACACAGTTCTGGAGCCCCCAGCACAAGCAGGACATGGAAGTGTTGGAGCCAGTCCAGAGGAGGCCATGAAGATGCTCAGAAGGCTGCAGCAGCTCTGCTGTGAGGACAGGCTGAGAGAGTTGGGGCTGTGCAGCCTGGAGAAGAGAAGGCTTCCAGGAGACCTTGGAGTGGCCTTCCAGCACCTGAAGGGGCCTACAGAGGGATGGGGAGGGACTATTGACAAGGTCTTGTAATGACAGGATGAGGAGGAATGGGTTTGGAGTGGCAGAGGGGAGATTGAAACTGGATGTTAGGAAGAAGTTGTTTGCAGTGAGGGTGGTGAGACACTGGCACAGGTTGCCCAGGGAAGTTGTGGAGCACAGAAGCACCCAGTGTGATCAAAGATCACATTCTGTGCTTCTGTGCTCCACAACCTCCCTGGAGGCATTCAGGACCAGGTTGGATGAGGCTTTAAGCAACCTGTTCTAGTGGGAGGCTGGATCTAGATAATCTTTGAGGTCTCTTCCACTCTAAACTATTCTATGGGAGGATTTGCTGTCAAGCCAGACTCAACACCAAGGTCTGGAACAGGTAAGCATCCTAAGGGGTAGATCTGGAGGTGTGCAGGGCAGTTCAGGCTGCACTCTGCCCTGTACCACTCCTAGCCAAAGCCAAGGGGGTGCAGGACCTCCAGCAAGGAGCTGTTGGCACCTCTGAAGCACATGGCTCTATTTTCCCTCTGCAAAATGGGAACAGAAAGTAGTCACCAAGCTAAGCACACTGAGACCCTGTGGAGATCTAGCTACAAAGTGCTGGTAAGAGGTTAAACCCCTCTCTGGTGCCTCACAAGCAGCTGTCAGGGAGGAGATAGCAATAGATAGAGGAGGACTTCTTTTCTAGCTGTAAGGAAGTCGCCATTCTTACTGCAGTTCTGGCTACAGCAACACCAGCTAGGGAACTTTGCTCTATCACAGTTCATCCCCTTCCCATCCTTTAATCCCCAGAAGTGACTAATTGAGTGACAACAATACAGAGCCACCGAGGCTCTGAGAGCCTCTGAGGCAGGTGACAAGGACAAGTCCATCCTCCTCTTTCCCATGTGGCTGAAACTACCCAGTGCTGAGAGGTTTCACTGTTGCGCCTGCCGCGGGTCCTAACACATCCTCAGCACCCAGATATGCACAGGGTAATGGTGAGTAATGTGCTGGCTGCTATCTGCTCTGCTGAAAGGCTGATAAGAGTCAGCTGGAGATACTCCTGCTTCCCAAATTAGATAGCTAAACCATCAGGCCCTCGGAAAAATACCACCACAAACCTCTCCCCCACCATCCCCTTTGTACTCTCATATCCTGAGATATTTGGCCCCTACTTTGAAATCCCTCCCAGAACCAGTGGCAGGGCTTGGTTGCAGCTGCATCAACCAGCGAGTCTCATAAGTGACCTCAGATGGTTGAGGCTCATTGGCACAGGCAAATACAGTGCTAAGGAAATCCTGATTATGGCCATGGTGCTGCCTCCAGCAGCCTTTTCCACAGCAAGGAACTTAGCCTCATGTGAGCACTGAGGTGGGGTAGGTTTATCTGGGAAGAGGGGAGAAAAAAGTCACACCACAAGCACCTCAAAGGAAAAGCAAACTCATTAAGAACTTGGCATGGAAATTACTCCTAGTGTTTGCCATTTTGGTGCTCTTTGCTCTTGTTGTCCCTCATCAGCTTTACGTGCCCTGGGCATGACACATGGTAGATCCATATCTCCCAAAACACAATGGAGAAGAAAGACCTGGGAATTCAGTACTAGCTAAAGAGCAAGGTGACCAAGAAGCTGAGCTCAGGCTTCAGCCAAGCCTCCCTGTGAGCACAGGAGCACGTGTGTGGTGCAGCACAGTTCTGGTATTCACTGGCTCCTGGGGCAAGGACCATTTTCCTGCAGGTCTTAACATCAGTTTTGCACCACTGAATTTTCCATCCTGAAAGGAAAGCTCTGGCTTGCCAGGTTCACTTTGGGCAGAGCCAGAGCAGTGAGCTGCAAGCACTGAATGTGGAGCCTTCACCTTCCACTCCCCAGTGACATGCTGAGAAATCAGAAGGGGGGGGGAGGGTGGAAATCCTCATCAGAAAACAAATGTTAAGTCAAAACATAACAAAGTCATCTGTAAGATCCACGTGGGTAACTTACCTGCTTGCTGCTACAGTTAGTGATTTTTCTGAGTGAATCTAAAGCAGATGAAAGCCCTGAAGGCTGCTAACTTCACCACCCCCTCCACCCCCACCTACCCACCAGTTCCACAAATAAATCTTGTGGGTTTGGAAACAGCTCCATCCCCACCTCTAACCACAGGCCAAGCCTCTCCATTTCATTACTTTCTGGATCTTTCATACCCACACAAACACATATACAAAGAGCTGCCCACTTACAAACCTGACAGGTAAAATTATTCCCTCCTTCTACAACCCTCCTAATTGCCTCCCCTGGGCTCTGGCAAAGTGCAAACGTCACTGCCTGACTATTAAGTTCAGGCAATGTCACTGCTGTGCCTTTCATTAGAGCAATCTCTGTCTCCTGGCTCAGCGTGTGTGTTGCTTCTAATTTCACTGCTAGGACCCACACAGAGGCTGCAACTTTCTGCTCCAACTTTAAATCATTATGCCACTTTCCCACAGTTTTTAAGGGATGGTTTGCTCAGGAACCACCTGCAAGCCAGCAGTGATGCTCTTTGGAACAAGAAAACAATGTTTTCTTTTCCCTAAGACACATTTTGTGGTGGCGTGCAGAGGTGTGCTGTCCTCTTGACAGCTTGCTCTGAAGATGTCAGTGGTTTGAGACCTCCTCCGTTCCAAATTATTGAAGTTAAGTCATGATATAAGGGTTAGTAGAAGATTTACAACGTTTACAGCCTTCACAGACTGGCTCAAGTTGGAAGGGAGCTCAGAGATGGGCTGCCCAGGGAGGTGGTGGAGTTGCCATCCCTGGAGGTGTTCAAGACATGACTGGATGGGACACTTAGTGCCATGGTCTGGTTGATTGGCCAGGGCTAGGTGCTAGGTTGGACTGGATGAGCTTGGAGGTCTCTTCCAACCTGCTTGATTCTATGATTCTCTATTCCTCTCCTTTGCATAAAATGCACCACTCTTCTCCAAGACTACGGAAGCATTTTTTTTCCTCCCCCTCCAACAAATACCTAGCCCTAGTCAAAGCTGGAGGTATGCATACATTTACATTCCAGCTGTAGGCTGTACCTGCAGATTGAATGCTAGTTTTGCTGGGTCTGACAGAAAAGGAGCTGGAGACAAATCTGTCAAACACACACACACACAACACCCCCCAGCCAGGCAATGGCACAGGTGTCCTGTCTGCCCTGAGGGCCACCTCTTGCTGTTTGCATGCCCCCACCCCAGAAGCCACAACTCAAGAGCAGTGCCTGCAGTCATGCTCTCCTTTCTGCTCTCTCCTCTTCCTCATGGCTAGGAGGGGCAGGCCAGCCCCAAAAGTCACTTTTACCTATCACACTTTACCAATTCCCCCATTCCCAACTGCTCAAAATCCCCTGGGAAAGTGCTTTCCCCTGGATGTAATTAGGAACACTTCCAGAACGCTGCACTTAGGAGCTGACCCTCCCTGCCAAGAGTAATAATGGAGACATCCAGCATGGGAGACCAAGAAGGGAAGGCAGAAGGGAGAAGAGGATTTTCAGCCTTAAATCATCAGGTACCTTGGGGTGAAAAAAGGCCTCCTTGATCTTTTTGGAAGGTTGGAGAAGGTACAGTTTGTACCGAGACAAACTAAGGGAGAGACACAGCTACATCCAACAGGTCCATGCTTGCTCATTCCTTGTAAGCACCAAGGGAGCAGAAACATTTGTGCAAGGTGGTTCCCATCCCTCACTGTGGCTTTTGACTTCCCTTACTGCTGCAGTCGCAGGTTGGTCACCATCATAGGATGCCCAGCCCCAGACTCCTCTCCTATGAGGAGGGGCTGAGGGAGTTGGAGCTGTTCAGTCTGGAGAGAAGGCTCCCAGGTGACCTTATTGTGGCCTTTCAGTATCTTAAGGGGACCTGTAAGAAAGCTGAGGAGGGACTTTTTAGGCTGTCAGGTAGTGATAGGACTGGGGGGAATGGAACAAAGCTGGAAATGGGCAGATTCAGATTGGACGTTAGGAAGAAGTTCTTCAGCATGAGGGTGGTGAGAGCCTGGAATGGGTTGCCCAGGGAGGTGGTAAAAGCCTCATCCCTGGAGATGTTTAAGGCCAGGCTGGATGAGGCTCCAGACAGCCTGACCTAGTGTGAAGAGTCCCTGGGGGGTTGGAACTAGATGATCCTTGTGGTCCCTTCCAAGCCTGACTGATTCTATGATCACACTGGGGTGAACTGCTGATGTGCCTGCATGGAGAAGTTTCTTGTCAGAAAGGCTCTGGAGCATGTCCTTCCCTTCCCTTTTCTCCAGGAAGAGGCAGAGCTGTGCACTGATTTGGAAAAGCAGAGGTCCCCAAGAACAACAGCTTTGGGTTAGTAATGTGGAAAGAGGAGCCTGGCCAGCTCTTACAAAACACACTTTTGACACTGATCTCCCAAACAGGAACAGGCTTGTTCTGGCTGTACGTATGTGTACACACACCCCCACGCACAGATGTGAGGAGAAAACTCATCCTGGGCTTCAGCCACCAGCACTATCCCAGCCTCCATGGCTGCAACCCACCACTCTGGCTGATGCTTGGACCAGCAGCCCAACCTTGACAAGAACTTAACCCTCATGGCTTGGGCATGGAAAAGTAGGGAGAAAGAAGATGAGAGTCTCCATCCATCAAACCAGACAGCTAAATAAATTGCCCTTTTCAAGAGCTGTGAGTGCTCCAAGTGCAAATCTTTCAGAGTTTGTGACAATGAATTTCCTTTTCCCCTCCAACTCCAGTCCTATTAATAAAATATAATAGCAATTCTGAGAATAATGGCCTATTATCTGGAGTCTTTAAATGACAGAGCAATCAAAAGCAAGCTGAAATATAAGGCTGGAGGAATCAGTTCTGGGGGGGGGGTTGGAACCTCCCTACATGACACGATGGATTTAGTGGCTTCTCAGGCAGAGAAACAGCATCAAAGAATCACAGGGTGTTAGAGGTTGGAAGGGATCCAAGGAGATGAGTCCAACCTCCCTGTCAGAGCAGGGCAATACTATCTAACACAGATCACAGAGGAACACCTCTTTTGCTGCAGCTTACGCCCATTGCTCCTTGTCCTATCACAGGGAGCAAGTGAGAAGGGGGACAGGCTCTGCCCACTGCTCCCTGGGATAGGACAGGGAGCAATGGGTGTGAGTTGCAGCAAAAGAGGTTCAGCCTCAGCACAAGGGGGAACTTCCTCACTATCAGAGTCACAGAGCACTGGAACAGGCTCACCAGAGAGGTTGTGGAGTCTCCTTCTCTGGAGCCTTTCAAGGCCTGTCTGGATGTGTTCCTCTGTGATCTGTGTGAGATAGCACTGTCCTGCTCTGGCAGAGGGGGTGGACTCAGTGATCTCCTTGGGTCCCTTCCATCCCCTAACATCCTGTAAGCACATCCAGACAGAAGTTCAGCTTCTTCTTTTTTTAATCCATCAAATGCACAGTTTCAAGTTGTCCCCCAGTGCACATATGTCAATTGTTTGCACAGCTCAGAAGAATTACCCTGCTCTGCCATCTGAGCCTGCAGAAAGGACAGGTTGGACATACCAACCTCCCTGCCCCTCCTACGCTACAGCTGTCACCAGGTTTGCAGTGGGACAGGTGGCAGCAGGGAGAGCAAAGGGTCACACAGCACACCTTGGTCTCTGCCACTAGTAGAGCGAGGAGGGAATGGCAATCTTTTGAAGGTTTTGCCCTATAGAAGGTATGCAGAGAGAAAGTGAGTTTAACCAAATTTAACCAAAGAGGTTGAGATCACAAGTTGCCTGAGGATGGTGTTGTCATTGGTCTGGTCTCTATGGAATCAAACTAGAGCCAAGGCTGCTCCTCCTTTCATTTCTTTCCTCCCTCCTTCCTTTCATTTCTTTCTTCCCTCCTTCCATTTCATAGAATCAACCAGGTTGGAAGAGACCTCCAAGATCATCCAGTCCAACCTAGCACCCAGACCTATCCAGTCTTCACTCCTTCCATTTCTTTCTACTGTTGTAGGGATTTGAAGTTTTAGAAGCCTTGTCAGAAAATACCTTTATTCTTTTCCCCTTTTCATCTAATGATGCAACCATTCTTTCCTTCTTCCCTTCTATTTTATTGCCCTTTCCTTTTCTCTTATCATTACCCAAAGGTTGAATTATCCAGGAAAGTTCTTCCCCATCATACAATCTCTGACCAAAACAAAACCCCACAAACCAACCCAGAACCAAACCTCTAATCCTTCTTTGCATCCAGCCACAAAGGCAAAAACTGACTCAATGATGCTCCTCTATGCTTCATTAGCTTTTATCAGTGTGGAAATCAGGATTTGTTCTGAGTTCTTCAAGCCTGTCACTGGAGATGAGCTGGGGAGGGCAGGAGTAGTTTCTGGCTTTCTTGGTGTCCTTGGGCTTGCTGCCATGGATTTCAGGCGTGTCAGAAATGTCACCCACGGAGATTTCCAGCCATAGGCAGCTGAGTCTGCTCCAACCCCCAATTAGCAGCTGCTTGATAATTGTTGACATTGGAGAGCTATGAAGTAAATTGGGGGCCTTGATCCAATGAACCATAAAAATAAATAATAACCATAAAACTACATCTGCACTATAAAATCTCACATGGTGATTTGCCAGTAATGATGCCTGCTATTTATATATGCTACCTGCCCAGGGAGGGCTCTGAGCTGAGATACTCAACAGAATCTGCCTTAGCCATCTTTATGAGAAGGTGAAGGGTTGAGCAGGCAATGAACCGGGGCTATTATCCTGCCTTGCCCCCAGTCTAACCCAAATCGAGGCTGAGATGTTGTGATTAGATCAGTCATTGTGCCCCTGCCCATGGGGTCTTTCTGAAAGGCAGGTTTCAAGTGCTTGTGCAAAGTCCCAGGCGTTAGCTTCAGCCTCTCCTCCAGCCCTAAGTGACCTGTTGGAAGCAGTAACAAGTCCAGGAAACAGCTTTTGAGCTTGCTTTAAGCACATTCCTGCAACACAACACGACCCCAGTCAAACAGACTGTTGCTTTGATTCACTTCTCCCCTTGCCTTATCTTCACTTTAGCAAACAAATGCATTAAACAAACCAACAAACAAAAAAACCAACATATCTGCCAAAATAATTTCCAAATTAGAACCTGCTGAGCTCTAATTGCCTCTTCCCAGAAAGCAGCATGTGACAACACACTTGAGTCAACCTGGGCTTGTAAAAAATGATCCTGATCTTTGCCAAACCCTGGCTGTGGTTGGCTCTTAATAAACCACCAGGCAGGGAACAGCTTAATACTCAGTTTAAAACTTCAGGACTGAAAAACCACGGGAATTTGGGCTTCTCTTACCAGCTCTTTGGCCAGTTCCTGTGCAACTCAGCACCAGAAAGGCTTTTTGTGTTTTATTTAGGGTCCAGCTCTACAGACCTTTGCACACCAGACTGCAGTTGTCCTTGTACTGCAAAGGAGCAGCTTGAAAAGTCCTCTTAGAGCTACTCTAGTTCATGCAAAAGGGGATTTTTAATGCTTTCCTACCTCTACCAAGCTTAACACATCAGTGTTTGCAAAGAGAAGATGACAGAGCACAAAGTTATCATTTGCAAACAGCCTACTGGTGTTTTCTCACAGCAGCCAAATGAATACACCAAAGTCCTTGCCCATGTTCTATGTAATGGCTTCAGCACTCAAATGCCATTTTATCTGATCACAACATATCAGATCTTCTCTTCCAGCTGAAAGAAACACTGAGGTTGTCATGGAAATTAGTTTATATATATAAAATCCCTGACGGGTTCCTGCAGGAAGGCTGCAAAGGGATTTTTTCATAAGGGTGTCTAGAAACAGGACAAGTGCAAGGTCCTGCAGCTGGGTCGAGGCTGGGCAGTGAGTGGCTGGAGAGCAGCCCTCAGGAAAGGCACTTGTGGGTGCTGGTGGACAAGAAACTCAACAGCAGCCAGCAGTGTGCACCTGCAGCCCAGAAAGCCAAGCAGAGCCTGGGCTGCATCAGGAGAAGTGTGGTCAGCAGGTTGAGAGAGGTGATTCTCCCCCATTACTCTGCTCTGGTGAGACCTCACCTGGAGTACTGCGTCCACTTCTGCAGCCCCCATTACAAGAGAGATGTGGAGATGCTGGAGTGTGTCCAGAGAAGGGCCATGAGGATGCTCAAAGGGCTGCAGCAGCTCTGCTGCGAGCACAGACTGAAAGAGTTGGGGCTGTGCAGGCTGGAGAAGAGGAGGCTCCCAGGTGACCTTCTTGTGGCCTTCCAGGATCTGAAGTAGGCTACAAAAAAGCTGGGGAGGGACTTTTTAGGCTGTCAGGTAATGACAGAACTGAGGGGAATGGAGCAAAGCTGGAGGTGGGAAGAGTCAGAGTGGATGTGAGGAGGAAGTTGTTGATCATGAGAGTGGTGAGAGGCTGGAACGGGTTGCCCAGGGAGGTGGTTGAAGTCCCATCCCTGAAGGTGTTTAAGACCAGGCTGGATGGGGCTGTGGGCAGCCTGATCTAGGGTAGAGCATCCGTGGGCATGGCAGGGGGGTTGGAAGTGGCTGATCCTTATGGTCCCTTCCAACCCTGACTGATTCTATGACAAGGGAGAATGGTTTGAAGCTGAGTGCAGGGTCAGAATGCATCTTAGGAAGATGCTCTTCAGTACAAGGGTGGTGATACTGTGGAATAGGTTACCCAGGGATGTTCTGGATGCCTCCTCCCCGGGGGTGTTCAAGGCCAGGTTGGATGAAGCCTTGAGCAGCTAAGAGGGGTCCCTCCCCACGGCAGGGAAGATGAAGGAGATGATCTCTGAGATCCCTTTCCAACCTAAGCCATTCCATGATTGTAAACTTGCACCTTTGTCTGCTTCTGGTAGATTGAAGCACAGCTGCTAAATTTGGGAACAGAAAAAAAAAAAGTGAGGGGAGGAGAAGAAAAAAGAAAAACCCAACAAGAACAAACCACCTCTCACCACACACATCCAGGACATAAATACTCCTGGCTAGTAAATGTCACTTGACACTCACATCAAACCTGTCATCAGCTCAAGTCTTTAAAGGGAAAAACAACACTGCTGGGGTTGGCTTCACAAATCTGTCCCTAGCACTGATTTCCAAGTAAGCTTTCTATATTAATTATGCCTAAGTATGCCACAAAGACACATGAAATTTGCATGCAAAAGCCTAGTTAAAGCCTGAACAAGGCAAGACCTCTGAGAAGAAGAGAAATGTGTTGTATTACATAGCTACCCACTGCTGAGCTGGGGCACAGAACAGCCTGGGAAGCAGGAAAACTACTGGAAAGAAGCAAGATGATTTGGAAAACAACACTTTTGGGTTGTGCCAACACCAGAACAAATCAGCAGACATTTATTAAGGTTGCTCTAAGGGGGGTTTGGGGTTAGTCAAATAAATCCAAGCACATACAAGTGCTACGTCCAGGTCTGGTGTCCCCAGCATAAGGAGGACACAGAGGTGGTAGAGCAAGTCCAGAGGAGGGCCACAAAGGTGATCCAAGGGTTGGAGCAGCTGTGCTATGAGAACAGGCTAAGGGAAATGAGGGTGTGCAGCCTGGAGAAGACTCCAGGGGGACCTTAGAGCTGTAGGAGCCCTTCAGCTATAGGAGGGCTGCAGAGGGACTTTTCATGAGGATGTCTATAGACTGGAAAAGAGAGAATGGTTTGGTGCTGAGAGCAGGGTTAGAGTGAAGCTGAGGAAGAAGTTCCTGAGTATGAGAGTGGTGAGATGCTGAAACAGGCCGCTCAGGGAGGCTGTGGATGTCTCCTCTCTGGGCATGTCCAAGGTAAGATTGGATGAGACCTTGAGCAGCTGAGTCTAGCTGAGAGGAGTCCCTGCCCATCACAGGGAGGTTGGAGTAGATGACCTTAGGAAGAAGACAGGAAGAAGTTCTTCACAGAAAGAGTGATTTGCATTGGAATGGGCTGCCTGGGGAGGTGGAGGAGTCTCCATCCCTGGGGGTGTTCAAGAAGAGACTGGATGAGGCACTTAATGCCATGGTCTAGGTTGGACTGGATGTCCTTGGAGATGTCTTCCAAGCTGGTTGGCTGCATGAGGCACTGAGTGCCATGGGTTAGAAGGGTTAGGGGATAGGTTGGACTTGATGATCCTAGAGGTCTTTTCCAACCTGATGAATTCTGTGATTCTGAGCTCTCCGAGGCCCCTTCTAATCTAAGCCATTCTGGTATTTGCCTGCTCCTGCAATTCCTGGAGGTGGAAGCTTTCTCTACCTTTCAGAGCAAACACAAGTAGCAGAAGCCATTGCAGCTGCCCAGAGGTTAAGCAGTCACAAGGGACTACCCATAGCTCAGTGAAGCTCTAAATCAACTTCTCAAGCAGCAGCCTCATGATTCACGTGGAGCTTCCCAGAGAGCACCAAGATGTTTCTACCTCAGATACCATCAATGTGAAGCAAACTGCTTCCATAATCATGCATATTTGCACAGTGCTGTCAGCTGCAGCTGATGTCATTTGTCAGTTCTCTTTCTCCTGACTTTTTCAATCAATGGAAGTTTGGTTTTTCACTTGTGACTCATTCTGCAGCATTTACTGTACGCTGTGCCATGCTGGGTGTACTTTTACCACTTGCTTTATTGCCATCCACACGTTGCTTTCTATGAGAATGGGGTGGAAAAGGAGTCTGGCTGAATTCACCCATCCTGCTCCTTGCAGTGTTGTCATTAATTATCATTTATGTGTCATATTAATCCCGTGGTGCTATTATTTAGAAAGCAATCCATCATTCACAAGGCAGTTATGAAAGGATCAGATCTTATCATGCCCTGATGAATCAGAGTTCAGTATATTTTAGGTTTCCCATAATCAGCTGGCAAAGGCTACCCTCAAGCAGGATGCTGTTTAAATTAGTGATGAACAAACATCAGGAATCCATAGCAGAAATCAAAGGAGAGCCTCTTCTCTGGGAAATGGAGTGAGCCAACAGCAAGCTGCTTGTCCTTGGTGGTGTATTGCAGGCACAACAACTCCCTGCTTATGCCACCCAGAAAATGGAGGAGCACAGAATCATAGCATGGCTCAGGCTGGAAGGGGCTTCAGAGCTCATCTACCCTAACCTCCCTGCCATGAGCAGGGATGCCTCTCAACTAGACTTGGCTGATCAATACTTTATCCAACCTGGCCTTGAATACCTCCAGGGAGAAGGCATCCACAGCCTCCCTGGGTAACCTATTCCAGAGTCTCACCACTCTCCTACTGAAGAAGTCCTTCCTAAGATCCAGCCTAACCCTACTCACTCTCAGATCTAAACCATTCATAGAATCAATCAGGGTTGAAAGGGACCACAAGGATCAGCCACTTCCAACCCCCCTGCCATGCCCAGGGACACCTCACACTAGATCAAGCTGTCCACAGCCTCATCCAGCCTGGTCTGAAACACCTAATTCTTCCTTGTCCTATTGCTAGACACCCTTATGAAAAGTCCTTCTCCAGGCTTCCTTTGGCCCCCATTTACCATCCACCTTTGGCCACATTATCACTAAGCTGCTTCCCCATAGCATGAAATTATATGGCCACACAAGAAACAGGTTGGCACAAGGTGGGGAGGACCTGTGCTGTGTATTTCATGAGATCACAGGGTGGGGAGGACTTGTGCTGTCTATGTCATGAGATGACAGGCTGCAGGAGGGTGGTCTGGTCAGATCTGCCGTCAGGCCAAGCTTTACCCCAGCCACAACAATTAGGAAAGGTGAGGGATGAAGAAGCCTGGCTCTGGCACATGGTAAGCTGCTTGGCTTGCTGGTTCTCATGGCACTTTGTTAGCCTTTCAAAATGAAAATATGGCATGAAAAGCCAGAGTGTGACAATGAGGGCACACTTGGGAGCTGCACATGTGGCTTTAAAAGCAAGCAGTTGCTGAAAGCCAGGCTGTACCTGCAGCTCATGGACCACAGCCAGTTCTCTGGGGACTGAAGAGGGCAGGAAGCCTTTGACCTGCAGGGCACCACAGATGGATTTTTGTGAGCCAAGTTCCTGCCTGGTTGTTGTTTGCATCTTTAAGTAAAAGAAATGGGAAATCTCACTCCAGCTCTTAGCTGCCCACAGCCTGACAGTCACATTTCAGCTCTCACCAGCAAGCAGCCCTGCAGCTTTAGGAAGAACAAAACCTGCAGCCCAAGTGAGAGACATGCTGGGGTCACCACAGCCCAGCTCACTGCAATCACAGCCATGAAACTGTTCCCTGAAACCAGCCTAATCCCAACAGTAAAAGCCTGAAATTCATCACTTAGTGCCATGGTCTAGTTGATTGGGCAGGGCTGGGTGATAGGTTGGACTGGATGAACTTGAAAGTCTCTTCAAACCTGGTTCATTCTATGATCACTGTAATCCTGTGGGAAGTCCAGCAGAAGACCCCCAAGGTGGAGCAGGACTGGGAAGATAGGAGGATGTTTTCAGAGTCCCAGCCCACAGCTACCTTCATCCTGCAACATCATCAGGCTGGATCCTCCAGCTCCCTTCTGGACAGGGGCTGCAAGGTGCTGGCTGTGTCTTGGTTGCTCCTCCATGAATATCACACATTTAGGGCTTGTTGCACCAGCCTCATACATCCACCACTCACACTTGTACTGAAACCCAAAGGAGGAAAACCCTTGCTGCTCTCCCAGTGCAACCATGACTCATCCTCCAGAGAAAGGCATGCACAGTTGAGAGTATCTGTATCACAGCTCTGAACATGCATGCTTTGGTCCACAGCTTTGGCAGCTCCAGAGGGTTTGGGCAGTATATGGCACTGGAGCAGTGTCCCACCTCCCTCCAGCTTGTTTACCTAGCAAGCACACTCAATAAGGAGCCTGATAAAAAGGCCATGGTTAGAGAGCACTCTGCCCTGTCAAGCCATCAGGCTGGATTATGATGTTGACCATTATTTACTGGGGAGGAAGAAAGGCATGCTCAAATGAAAAGCCAAACCAGAGCTCATTATGCACATAAACAGGGCAACGACTGCGGTGCTCAGCTCCATCCCATACCTGGGATGAGAGATCTCATGCCAATGCTGCTTGTGCTCAATGGGTAACTTCACATTCCTTTCTCTGAGAACATCCAGGGTCCCTTTATTTTTTTGCCAGAAGATCAGTTCTATCATCAAAGAACCCCAGCACTCCACAGCTGAAGGTGATGCTCACACGTGATGCTTCACTGGGCAAAAGCAGCAGGGTTTGCAGAGTGCTCTATGTGTGTGGAGGCTGTGAAGCACAAGGGACTAAACACTGCCTCTTCCCAACCACCAACCACTCTTAAACCCATGGGAAACATCCCATTGTTCCCAAAACTGCAGCCAGTCACTCAGGGGAGCATGTGCTGCAAAGATAAAGGGAGGTGAGAGCAGGGATAGGGGGAGGAGACAGGGGGACTGAAATCAAATGCTGGGGAAGGAGGAAAAGCATTTCTTTGTCTTCTGCAACTCAGCAGCAACTTCCAGTGACTCCCCATAATGCTTATTATGGTGCCTCCTTACAAGGAGAAGAGCAATGGATTGCCTCAAGCCGTCCATTTGGATGCCTGACAGACAAACACCTTACACAGGATCCCTTCCTCACCATGTGCTTGCTTTGGCTGATCACCTTCTGAGCATCACCACAACGGTGCACTGAACTTTCTTCACACCACTGCATCCCAGCACAGGGGAGGAAGTGCCTGAGCAGCAGACAGAGCCACAGGAGTTGGTCAGTACATTTGAATCTAAAGCTAGTCTAGGGCAGCATCCATTGATCAGGTGAAGCAATAGGAGCTCTCCTTTGCCATTGGAATGGGCTGCCCAGGGAGGTGGTGGAGTCACCATCCTTGGAGGTGTGCAAGAAAAGCCTGGATGAGGCACTTAGTGCCATGGTCTGTTTGACTGGCTAGGGCTGGGTGCTAGGTTGGACTGGATGATCTTGGAGGTCTCTTCTGACCTGGTTGATTCTATGATTCTATGTTTATATGATCATATTGCAAAGTCAATTACTTAAGAAATTCATCCACCACTTTTTCACAGCAATGTGCAGCTTGGTAAAGCCCCTCAGGATCACCAACTCCAACCTAGAACCCTACTCTCCAAGATTCACCTTAAACCACAGCCCTAAGCACCACAGCCAAATCACCCTTAAACACATCCAGGGTCAGTGACTCAAACACCTCCCTGAGCAGCTCATCCTTTATGTTGCCTTCAGGACCTCCTTGAATTCAGACATTTTGCATGGCCCCCTAGAGTCTCAGCCAAGAGGTCTCATCCCCTTTGCATCACCCATTCCAGTGCCCTGCCATCCAGACAAGCTTTATTGTTTGTTTCCAACCCATAGAGGTGCAGGGCAGGGAAATCCCTGGTAACAGAAAAAAACACTGAAATCCTTTTCCCCCAGAATCTTCCAGCAGGAAGCACTACAGAGAACAGCAAACTTTTGGCACACTCTGGTCTGTCATGAATGGTCAGTCCCCAGTAAGGACATTTGGCTGATGAGCAACCTCAAGCTCACTTCTGGCCAACCCTTACACTGACTCAAAGCCAGGTTCTCTGACTGCTCTCCCCACCCACCCAAGTAACCCAGCCACTTTGTCACCCATCAGAAGCCCTCTGGTACTCATCTCAAGCTTCCCACCCCTGCTTTCCCAACCAAGCTTAGCTCCCCCTGACGACTTCCAACAACAAATCATTTTCCAAAGTCCCAACATCTTTGTGTCTGAAGTGAAATCTCTTTCAGTGTGCCTCAGAAGAGGACCCTCCAGGCATGACAGATCTCATGGTACAGCTTTGCTGTCAAAACCTAAGAGAAGCTGCAGTGCACCTCACACCACCCAGGAAAAGGGGAAGGGAAAAAGTTGATGAGAGCAAAAGCACCTACAGGTCTTCTGTCTCTGCCCTGCCTCTCATTGTGCAGCCAGACAGAGTTTCAAGCAAAGGATATTTGACTGGCTCACCAAAGCATGCTTAGGTAAGACAGAAGAAAAAGATGTTTCCCCTGCCTGCTTTTACTCATGGAAGGAAAAAAAGAGGTTGACTTGATTTAATTTTGCCTACAAATGAGCTGCACTCCCTGGCTAAGGGCTCACAGAAACTTAGCATAGGGCTGCCCAGAGCAAAGGCAAAGCTGACAGCAAGTCAGGCAAACCAGAGCTGACACCACTGCATCTTCCCGAGCCTGACTTGCAAAACCACCACAACTCCCCACACACTGCCAGCTTGGAGGGGTCACTTTCCTCCCACACACAGCTGTGCAACCACCTCATGCCCTGCCAACACACAAGTGTCAGCAGAAACAGATCTGAACTCCAATTTAATGAATCCAGCTAATCCATTCTTTGAAAGACTTCAGTTCTGTTTCATCTTGATGGTTGGGGTTTCTTCCCCCCCCCCCCCCCTTCAAGCCAAGCACACCAGATGGTCAATACCACTCTCATTGCTAGGTACTAATCAGCCACTTCCATATGATATTTGCCATGAAGAATTAATACAATTAGGTCAGGATGTAAAGACATCACATTATTCATGGCAATAAGCCCAGATTTGCCTTTTATTCCTCCTGCCACTGCCTGCAGCCTGGGTGAGGTCAGAAAACAGGTCCCTTTTTTGCTGCAGTGAGATGAGCTCTGCTCCATGTCTCATTGCACAGCACTTTTGCAGCTGCAGCTCGTTTCCCCTTCTATAAGAAACAGAATCAAACTCAGCTTCAGAAGGAAACCTCTCTAAGAGACCACCAAGCACACAATGAACATGAGGATGATGTCCTTCCATCTCTCTCACTTCTGGTTTTTGAAGTATGCTTTCCCTTCTTTTTCAATCACTACAAAAGAGAGGAGCAACACGACAGGAGAAAAAGTGAGCAGCTCTGGGCAGGCTGTGGCTGACCAAGCCCTCGGAGCTAGGAGCTCACAAGAGAGTCATAGAATCAGTCAGGGTTGGAAGGGACCACAAGGATCAGCCACTTCCAAACCCCCTGCCATGCCCAGGGACACCTCACACTAGATCAGGCTGCCCACAGCCTCATCCAGCCTGGCCTTAAACACCTCCAGGGATGAGGCTTCCACCACCTCCCTGGGCAACCCATTCCAGGCTCTCACCACCTTCATGCTAAAGAACTTCTTCCTAACACCCACTCTGGATCTATCTATTTCCAGCTTTGTTCCATTTCCCCCCAGCTCTATCACTACCTCACATCATAAAAAGTCCCTCCCCAGCTTTTTTCTAGCCCCCCTAAGATACTGCAAGGCCACAATAAGCAGGACCTAAGAAAGCTGGTTCCTCTGTTCCCTTTCCAGGGCACATTCCCAGCTCACACCCACGATGAGTTTGATTTTAAGGGTCCTCCTTCTCAGGGTTCAAAGCTGTGAGCAAAGGAAGGAGTGCCAAGTGACACATGGAACCCCAAGTCTTGGTTCTTGGCTCTGACTAACGTGAGGCACAGCTTAGGCCCAAGCTGCCTGCCTGTTCTAATGCACCTGCGGCTCCCTGCCCCTACCGACAGCTCTTGCTAGACCCAAACTCCACCCTGTGCAGGGAGGCAAGAGCAAGCACACAACACAAGGACAGAGTCACCCAGCTTGGAAGAGACCACCGAGCCCAACCTGGCACCCAACCCTTCCGAGTGACTAACCCATGGCACCAAGTGCCTCTTCCAGCCTCCTCTTAAACACCTCCAGGGGTGGCGACTCCACCACCTCCCCGGGCAGCCCCTTCCAGTCACTCTTGCTGTGAAGAACTTCTTCCTAACATCCAGCCTAGACCTGCCCTGGCACAACTTGAGGATGTGCCCTCTTGTTCTGTCCCTGGGTGCCTGACAGCAGAGCCCAACCCCAGCTGGCTACAACCTACCTTCGGGTAATGGTGGAGAGCAATGAGGCCTGCCCTGAGCCTCCTCTGCTGCAGGCTGCACACCCCCAGCTCCCTCAGCCTCTCCTCACAGGGCTGTGCTCCAGGCCCCTCCCCAGCTTTGCTGCCCTCCTCTGGGCACCTTCCAGCACCTCAGCATCTCTCTGCAATGGAGGGCCCAGAACTGGACACAGCACTGCAGGTGCAGCCCGAGCAGCGCCGAGCACAGGTTGAGCTGGGAGCTGGGAGCTGGCACCGAGCAGCCGAGGGGCCGGGACGGCTGCAGAGCCCCACGCAGGGCTGCTGTGCCGTGCCCACGCCGGGCTCTGCTGTCTCACACTGTGAGCCCTTCCCTGCAGGCCTGCCTGGGAGGCAAAGCCTCTGCTGCCAGCCAGGCCACGGCTCTGCTCCGCTTCCTCCGGCTCCCTGCAATCCAAGGCATCTGTGTTTGCTCCGTGACCCAGAACAGGAGGCTGTTTGCTCTGGACGGGCTCCACCACTGCCTCTCCCCTGGTGCCTGCCATGTGTCCACTGACTTTCTTTCTCCCCTCCACGCCAGGTCTGTGTGCTGCTATTTTTAGTGCCTCTCCCGTGCGGGAGGCAATCCGTGCTCGGGGACACATGGCAAGGCCTGCAGAAGTATTTCCTGCTGGCCCAGGGAGAGGGGGGGAAAGAAACCCCAAGCTAACAGTGCTTCAGAAAGCCCACTCCCCATGCACAGCAAAGCTCAGCAGCCAGACTGCACTCACGCCAGAAAATGTGCTTCTGGCACCACAAAGTGAAACCCTTCAGAGAGCCAGAAAGCTTAGCAAGTCAATCAGCTCATCCACTGCGAGCAACACACTCCTCCTCTTCACAGTATCATCAGGGCTGGAAGAGACCTCACAGATCATCAAGTCCAACCCTTTACCACAGAGCTCAAGGCTAGACCATGGCACCAAGTGCCACGTCCAACCTTGCCTTGAACAACTGCACCTCATGGCGCTGCACAAGAGGGATGTGACCTTCTTGCCTCTTCCTTGGATGGAGCACACTAACCAAAACCCAATGGGCAGGGACCTAAACACCAAACCTTTTTTCTCTGCAGACAGCTCAGCCACAGCCCAGCCTTCCTTAGCTGGTCCCACCTCCAGTTGTCATGCATGGACCCCCTCAGCACTGCCAGCTCTCAGTCTTGCAGCTGAGCACTGCTCTGCATCGCAGCAGGATGATCAAGTTGTCATCTCCTCACCTCTCTGTGCCAAGGCTCTAAAGGACACTGCTCAGGACCCAGCCTCCTCTTTTACATTCGCATAAATGCTCTCTCATGCTCTACTGTCTCACTTTGCCTCTCAGAAGGGAAAAAACCATGTTTGGAAAGTGTTTGTTACTACTAGAATTGCAGAATGTCAGGGGCTGGAAGGGACCTCCACAGCTCATCCATTCCAACCCCCTGCCAGAGCAGGATCTCTCATACCAGATCATAATCTCCGACACCAGATCACAGTCTCCGACACCAGATCACACAGGAACACGTCCAGGACAGTTCTGAACATCTCTAGAGAGGGAGACTCCACAACCCCCCTGAGCAGCCTGTTCCAGGGCTTTGTTACACTCACATGGAAAAAAAATTCCACCTCATGTTCACGTAAATCTTCCTATGGCTCAGCTTCCACCCATTGCCCCTTGTCCTGCCATCAGGCATCACCCAGCAGAGCCTGGCTCCAGCCTCCTGCCACTCAATATCATTGTTAGACAGCAGAGGGGCTCAGAAGGTAGTTCTAGTGGTAGGACTGGGGGGAATGGAACACAGCTAGAAATGGGTAGATCCAGACTGGATAACAGGAGGAAGTTCTTCAGCGTGAGGGTGATGAGAGCCTGGAATGGGTTTCCCAGGGAGGTGGTGGAAGCCTCATCCCTGGAGGTGTTTATGGCCAGGCTGGATGAGGCTGTGGGCAGCCTGATCTAGTGTGAGGTGTCCCTGCCCGAAGCAGGGCGGGGGTGGAACTGGATGATCTTTGTGGTCCCTTCCAGCCCTGACTGATTCTATGACCCTAAGGTACAGGTAGCACCAGTGGCTAAGTGGAGTGAATGGGAGAAGGCAGGAAGAAAAGCAGTTTGCCAGGAGCCCACAGAGCAGATTGCTGAGCAGGGCAGTGCCAGATCCCAACAACCCCTTCCAGCATGGAAGTGGGAGTTTGTTCCTTTCCTGCAGGCTTCAATTCCATTTCTTCCCTGCACTGATATTTCCTCATCAGCCTGACAGCTGGGAGGTGCTTGGCTGGGACTGGAGCCCATTAGAGAGGCCAAACCCCAGAGCAGCACGTGTGTGCACCCTCCCTCATCCCTGTGGAGCAGGGAGGGGGTCAGCCCAGGAGAGGATGGGGTGTGGGGCAGAGGAGGCTTTGAAGGCTGACAGCCTCAGGTGTGAGCGTGTGACTGCAAACATTCCTGCGAAGCAGGAGCAAGAGATTTGTTACCTGGAGAGGGCTGGTGCCTGATGAGTGATATCTTCATCCAGCTGTCCAACAGGCAAGTTATTCTGCCTGCAGGCAGCTCCTGCCTCATCGGGGCCAAGAGCCCACATGCAAGACTTTGTAAGGTCCTTAAGACATCTGTGAAAGGAGGAGAGAATTGGGGAGGGGGAGAGGAATAGCTGGGGAAAGGGTGCCTCTCATGGAGCCTCTCTTGTTTCCGTGTCAGCTGGTGGGGAAACGTGGAGGGCCTTGCAGAGCTGCTGCCTGCACACTCCTCAGCATGGAACCTGCAGAAACGTGTTCCCCTCCTAAGCCGCTCATGTCACTCATCTGGCAGCCAGCCCTTGGGGGGGATGTGTGGAGCAGCTACAGCTCTGCAGAGCAGACAGAGTGGGACACATGGAGTGTGCAACCTTTTTCTGAGATCCAGAAGGGTTTTTCTGAGCAGTGGAGATGCATTCCCCTGGAGAAAGAAGGGCAGGCTGATGAGAATAAGCTTGGTCTTCTGACTACAACTGCCTGAAGGGACATTGTGGAGAGGCTGCTGCTGGGCTCTGCTCACAGGGAATTTGAGACAGAACAAGGGGGAATGGCCTCAAGCTGAGGCTGGGGAGGTTTAGATTAGACATTAGGGGAAAGTTTTTCGCAGAGAGAGTGGTCAGGGAGTGGGATGAGCTGCCCAGGGAGGTGGTGGAGTCAGCCAGCCTGGGTGTGTTTAGGGGTGGTTTGGCTGTGGTGCTTAGGGCTATGGTTTAAGGTGACTTTTGCAGAGGATGGTTCCAGGTTGGACTCAGCGATCCTGAGGGGCTTTGCCAACCTGGATGGCTCTGTGATTCTGCCAAAGACAACCAACCAGTACCCCACGTACTGCTAGATGAGAATCAGAGGGAGCATGCTGGAAGAGAAGATGTGGGTATGCCATGGTAAGGAGCCTGAGGGGAAAGCCATTGTGCAGGAGATGTGCTCCGAGGTATCATCCCACCCATACAGCCAGACGGTCCTGCAGGCTCAGAGAGATGAACACATTGCCCTGTGCCCTGCTCTTCTTATCTGCACGCTCAGGCTGGCTCATTAGCACCGCATTTTCAGAGTCAACACATGAGCTTTAATTTATTAGTGCCCATAAAATCCTTTGCATTCCAGGGTGGGAGTTTTTCTGCAGCAAAAACCTCCCTGCTGCCAAGGCACGCCTGTCCTTTCTTGGTGCTTACCAGACCACAGCAAGACTCCTCCTGGGCAGCACCAAAGAGAGGCTTTCCTAGGATGCAGCTCACTTTTCTTGCCTCTCACCTGGGTTTTAGGCTCTATAAAACACACCTCAGAGGAGCCCACCTGCCCACCATGCAAACTCATCTACGAGACTTGGAGCTTAGAAGATCCAACTCTCACTGGGAAAGATGCACCTCTGGTGCAAGTGGAAGCAAGACCATTCACTACCCACTGAGGGGTTACTTCTCATCCCAGAGGAGGCCCTGCAGGTGGGTGGGAACAGGATGGTGCTGCACAGGGCCATGCATTGCTTGGACATCAGGAACAACCTCCATTCACTCCTTACCCAACCCAGATTTCAGTTATGGGATTGCACTCCTGCAAAGCCAGGGCCAGGCAGAGCCCTGGGATGTTGGAGGAGGCAAACCAAAGACAAACCAAGGTGAGAGGTATGCAAACAGGCACTCCCCACCTGCTCTGCTCAGGAACACCTCCAGGTTTGGCTAATCCCCTTTCAGAAACACCTTTCAAACACTGCTTCTGAAGGTCCTCGAGGAGAGATAGCTTCAGCTATCAGAGTGAAAATCAAACAGGCTCCATCTCCTCACCTGAGGGCACATCAGTGTGACACTGGCTTCTGGAGTTCCAGGATTCTGGCTCAGCAACACAGAGGACAGGAAAATGGATGACCCTGCATCTTCCCTGAAAGATGCAAGGCCAGAGGGGTTTCCCCAGGCTGCATCAGGAAGACTGAAGATACTATTACAGAATCCTAGAATGGTTTAGGTTGGAAGGGACCTCAAAGCTCATCCACTTCCAACCCCCCTGCCACAGGCAGGGACACTTCCCACTAGAACAGGTCACTCAAGGCCTCATCCAACCTGGCCCTGAACACCTCCAGGGAAGGAGCAGCCACAACCTGCCTGGGCAACCTGTGCCAGTGTCTCACCACCCTCACATCTCTATGACTGGATAGCAGTTACAGGTCTCCCACTCCTGAACACTCCCATTTTTTTCCCAGTAATAATGTTCCCACTTGCTGCAGTCCCCTCAAAGTCATGTCTGGAGGCTCAAGGAACCCAGAAGATCCTAGGACAAATCAACCCCCAGTCAGATTCACCACAGGCCACTGCAAAGGGGTTAAAATGCTTCATGTATGGCTCTCCTTGCTCTTCCTTTTATCCTGGTCATGCCCAGCAGGCAAAGGAGAGGCTGGAGGAGGTAGGGAGAAGGAAGGAGGTTTGGAAGAGGGCTAAACTTGAGGGAGGCAGAGAAATAGCCTGGCAATGGCTTTTCAGCACTGCCAGCAAGAAGACTGCTGGCCGCCTGGGGGGACTACGGTGAATTTCATCTCCAGGTCACCACTTCAAATCTAGTCCAGGTCAGTGGACAACAAAGGTATTATGTGAAATTAATTGCTGGTCTCAAGTCCAGTTCCTAGTACATTCCTAGGTGTGTCCATTTCAGTAGAACCTGCACCAGCTAAAGGCCAACTCAAGGAATGGGGCAGAGAAGCAAAGGGTGATGAAGCTCCTGCCTCATCCCAGATGGAACAGCGGCCCCCTGCCCCCCCACCCCCCCCTTCAGCAGAAGTCAGAGCAGTCAAACAGCACTTGCCATGCTCTCTCCACTTACAGAGTGAATGTTCTCTCACCACATACACTTTTGGAGGGAAACCATTTCAAGAGAAGCAAAATTTCACAGCTCAGAGGGCTGCAGCAGCTCTGCTGTGAGGACAGACTGAAAGAGTTGGGGCTATGCAGGCTGTAGCAGAGAAGGCTCTCAGGTGACCTTATTATGGCCTTCCAGTATCTTAAAGGGACCTACAAGAAAGCTGGGGAGGAACCTTTCAGGCTGTCAGGCAGTGATAAGACTGGGGTTAAATAAAACCAGAAATGGGTAGATTCAAGCTGGATGTTAGGAGGTTCTTCAGCAGGAGACTTTGAAATGGGTTGCCCAGGGAGGTGCTGGAAACCTCATCCCTGGAGGTGTTTGAGGCCAGGCTGGCTGAGGCTGTGTGCAGCCTGCTCTAGGGTAAGGTGTCCCTGCACATGGCAGGGGGCTTGGAACTGGCTGCTCCTTGTGGTCCCTTCCAACCCTGATTCTATGATTCACCCCCAGCTGATGCTCCCCCATGGCACACACCAGCTCCCTCCTGCCAGCCAGCAGCAACACCTTGTTTAGTGTCTCTGCTGAAAATGGCAGCAGATGGTCTCAGCTGGGAAACGTTGCCTGCCCCTGGAGTCGCAGCTGCATCTCTCCCGACTGCTCCCCTCTCCCAATTAGAAGCAAATCTGCCTGCTGTCAGGCAGCAGTTCATTCTGCCCCTGCAGCCCACCCCATCCTGGCTCCCATTTAAAAATAAAAGATTGCCTTTTCTGAGCTGCTTATTGCTGCCTGCACTGACAATAATTCTGTGGAATTGGTCGTTGCCACTGCTGATGACCATTAGTGTGCTGACCTGCTTTGACTTCCCCATCAGCTTTGAATATCAAATCAGTGATTAACGACTTCCAGTAATGACCCTGCCAGGAGCATCCCTGTGTTTCTCCAAGAAGGTACCCTCTGAACTGGATCATTACAGGAGCTTGTCATTTGTCAGCAGTTTAAAAGCTGATAAGTCAGCAGCTGGGGATGAGATGGAGATGATTTCCTTGATGCCTGTTACATTTCCTTTTCCACCAGCAGAGGCAGATAAAATTCACATGGTTATGGTCAGTCTTGTTCCTTGTTTGGTTGACATCTGAGAGATTAGTATGAAGGCAATCACTCCTTACTTGCCTAGTTCTGAACTCCTTGCTGAAAGCATCCCATATTGACTGCCTAACACTGTGACACAGGAACTATATCAAGTCCAACCTTTGCTGCCCAGTTGTGGCTCAAAGACATTCTGCCCCTTTACTCTGCTCTCCTCAGATCCCACCTGGAGTACTGTGTGCAATTCTGGAGCCCCCCAACACAACAAGGGCATGGAAGCGTTGGAGCCAGTCCACAGGAGGCTACCAAGATGCTCAGGGGTTTGCAGCAGCTCTGCTATGAGGACAGACTGGGAGAGTTGGAGGTCTTCAGCCTGGAGAAGCTCCAAAGAGGCCATGGGGTGGCCTTCCAGTATCTGAAGTGGGCTACAGGAGGGCTGGGGAGGGACTATTGACAAAGGCTTGTAGTGACAGTAGGAATGGGTTTAAACTGGCAGAGAGGAGATTGAAACTGGATGTTAGGAAGAAGTTTTTTGCAGTGAGGGTGGAGAGACACTGGCACAGGTTGCCCAGGGAGGTTGTGGAGCACAGAAGCACAGAATGTGATCTTTGAAGCTGTTTGCAGTGAGGGTGGTGAGACACTGACACAGGTTGCCCAGGGAGGTTGTGGAGCACAGAATATAAAGATCACATTCTGTCCTTCTGTGTTCCACAACCTCCCTGGAGGTGTTCAGGATCAGGTTGGATGAGGCTTTGAGCAATCTGTTCTACTGGGAGGTGTCCCTGCCTATGGCAGGGTGGTGGAACTGGATGATCTTTGAGGTCCCTTCCACTCTAAAGCATTCTATGATCTTATTTGAAGGCGCACTCAGAGACACACAGAAGAAGAGCTGCTCTCCCCAGCCCTGTTTCTCCACAGAACACTGACACATGGAGCCAAATACTTCACACAGCAGCAGCAGGTACAGAGCTGTCCCAAGCTCAAGGAGCATCCTTGTGCTAACACACAGATGAGCTCCAAGGACCCTACATTCCAGCCCCTGCAAGCCACACAGGTGACTCTTCATCTTGTAGCTGCATCCAAGCAAGAAAGGACCCACAACCACAACACCACCTTCTCTACAGCCTGTAGTGTCCACATACTCCCTCCCCAGCTCCTCTTGCTTGCTGAAAAAAGGAACAGCAGAAGCAAAACGATGGAGCTTGAGTTTTCCTTACAGAGAGTTGAACAAGGAAATATTCATGAGGAAGTCCTTGCAAGGCTTCCTTCTTCTACTTACCCTGAGAAACTTCCTCCTCTCCCTTTTTTGCCTGCTCACCACACACAGCTGCCTCAGGTTTCTTTTTCAGTCCTGCCACCTGCTTCACAACAGATTTCCAAACCATGATGACCAAAAGGGGAAAAAAGCAATAACAAGAATCTCACCCCTTTTAAGCAACATCTATTTCCTTCTCCAGCCTCCCTTTAGTAAGTTCAGTGAGGAATGAGCTTCCTCCAAGGATCCAATCAAAGCTTCTTACCAATTAGGGTAATTGGCACCCAGCTGAGCCTATCTCCCAGTTGGGATGCGTTAATACTCAATTAAGACAACCCCAGGCCCTACTCTCCTCCCTGTTTCAACTCTCCTCTCTGTCAGTGCACAGGTCTGTGCATAAAACCCTCTCGTGGCCGTGTGGTTGTCCATCCATCACAGCCCTGGAAAGGCAGGGCTAACGATCATGAGTGTAATGAGCAGGCCATGTTCTCAGGGAGCTTTGCACATAACTGTTCTCCTCTGAGTTATGCAATTAGCCTTGCCCTCCTGTCATGGATAGGACAACAGCAGCAGCTTTCTGAAGGACAGGCAGAGATTTGGAAAGCATGAGATGCTCCCACGCAGGCCTAGCTTGCTCTTGGTGGCAGCAGGTGAGGGATCAGCTCCTGGAGCCCTCCACTATGTGCTAGGTGCAATCCCTCCATTGATGGCACCTCCAATTTTCATGGCCCTGAGTAGACCTAAGACACTTTTTCATTGTTCTATCTAATCACAAAAGCAAATGAAAGCAACCTGGGAAACAATAGAGCTTGATAATCTGCTTTGACCTTGAGCTTTCCTTAAAGTCCTGCTTCACTTTGGCTGGCTGTTTGGAGATGATGTGCTGGGACACTTAGACACAGTTGGGTGAGGCAGGGAGCTGGCACCTGTGCCCTCTCCTCCACCACGTCCATAGACATCTCCTTTACAGAGTCACATAAGGCTGCAGTCCCTGTTCAACCACATAGCCCTGGGGAAGGGAGAAAACAGCCTTCATTTCTCCTTTCCTTGTCACAAGCAACAGAACAAGGGGGCACAGCCTCAAGTTGTGCCAGAGGAGGAATAGGCTGGGTGTTAGGAGGAAGTTGTTGGCAGAGAGAGTGATTGGCATTGGAATGGGCTGCCCAGGGAGGTGGTGGAGTCACCATCCCTGGAGGTGTGCAAGAAAAGCCTGGATGAGGCACTTAGTGCCATGGTCTGGTTGATTGGATGGGGCTGGGTGCTAGGTTGGACTGGATGATCTTGGAGGTCTCTTCCAACCTAGTTGATTCTATGATAAGGCTGATTTGAAGCTGTCAGCCTTGTGCTGCCCCTCCTCCAGCTGCTCCCTAACCACATTCTAAATCCCCTGTCAAAGGCACAGGAAAGCAGTGCCTGTTCTTTCTGCCCAGAGGATAATACATCTATATATATATACCCACCTGCCTGCACCAACATTCAGGAGCTGTATCTTGCTTGGTTGTGCAGCCCTGAACAACCCAAAGCTGCCAGGCAGCAGCAGCACATGTTCCTTCCTTGCTCTTGGCAGTGATTTATTCCTATGCCACACATCTCCAAACAGTGCACCAGCACTTGGGCTGGTTTTAATGCATGCATTAAAATACCCCTGCCTGCATTTCGATGTGTATATAAAAGCAGGGGGACACAGAAAGGGAAACCTGTCAGATGACCTAGCAACTCAAAGCCAGCCAGAAAGCATTTCTTCTTCCATCTTTCTGGGGTCAGTGTACATCTGACTTCCAAGTAATAAACAGTACAGATGTTTTCCAGCCATCCCTGAAGGGGGACACAGCAGGAGATGGGGATAGTGAACTGGCTTTTCTCTCTGTTGCTCGTGTTCTGGGTGAAACTGAAGCAGTACTTCCAGAAAAATCATCTGTTCCCAGGGAAAAAAAACAACACTTTCTTTTTCCCTTCTCTCCTCTGCTGTTCTAGGAGGTTCAGAGAAGTCACATCAGCACCAAGCAGCAGTCCCAGCATCTCACTGCTGCAGCCCAGCTCGCAGGAGAGGGAGGAACCAGGGCTGCCCTGGGAGATGGGCTAGCTGGCTCTGCCTGCTGCCTGGACACCATCTGTCTTCAGTGTCTGAAGTCATTTACTTCCAATTTTCGAGGTGTTTGCACTAATGATACTAATTTATGTCCAGCATATTAGACTCCTAGGGATTCTTGTCGGGGCTGACCTTCTGATCATACTCCCATTTAAGCCTGAATGTATTCTGCTCATGTTTTAAGATCAACCCTATTATGCCTGAAGCCTGTAAGGAACTGTTACTGCTGCCTTTATGAGACACCTCCTAATTAACCATTTGTCCTGCCATCCCACTTGCCAGACTTCCCCTCACCGTGGGCATCATCCTGCAACTGGCCAGTCATGCACAGCCCACCCGTGTTTGCAGTGCCCTGGTGTTCCTGGGGCTGATGTGCAGGGGATGTGGCTGTGTTCAGGCTGCCCCAGGCCTCCTCCTGTGCAGAGACAACTGTGAATCGTTGAGTCAGAAAACTCGTTCCCAGGTAACAGACTCAATCCAGCAAGACCTCTCTCAGGAATTTCACCCCAAACTGTGGATCAGGGAATGCTAACTCAGGCAAGGAGTACAGCAGCTTGCAAACAGACCTGAGATCTCCTCTGGGCTTTGTGAACTCCACTTTTTTTCCATCCTGTACAAACAATAAGAAAATGTGACTAGGTGTATGGCCAGGCTGACCTGGAAGGAAGAATCTCCTGAGATCTAATCATCCTCAACACCTTACTCTTTCATCAGTCTCAGGAAAGTCATTTAACTATCCCACCTCTGCTTTCCCTCCTGTAGCACAACTCATCTACCATGCAAACAGTCCCACCGACGCAGGTCATCTCGCAGGGGACTGTGGGCAACTCACCCTCACTTTGCTCTCTCCCAGCTACACAGCAGTCAGCACAAGAGCCTGAATCCCCTCAGGTGGCACACCTGAGACTTCTCTTCTACTCGTGGCAAAGCAGCAGCATCTTCCAAAGTCACAGAAGGATAGAATGGCTTGAACTGGAAGAGACCTCCAAAGCTCATCTAGTCCAACACAAACACACAGCAAGGAGGGGCATGCTCAACCAGAGCAGGTTGCTTAGAGCATCTTTAATATCTAGAGGGATGGGGCCCCAACCACACACACACACAGCAGCAAGGAGAGGCATCCTCAGTTAGAGCAGGTTCTTAGAGCCCTGTCAAGCCTCATCTTTAATATCTAGAGGGATGGGACCCCAACCACACACACACAGAGCATCAAGGAGGAGCATCCTCAACTAGAGCAGGTTCTTAGAGCCCTGTCAAGCCTCATCTTTAATATCTAGAGGGATGGGACCCCAACCACACACACACACAGCAGCAAGGAGGAGCATCCTCAACTAGAGCAGGTTGCTTAGAGCCCTGTCAAGCCTCATCTTTAATATCTAGAGGGATGGGACCCCAACCACACACACACACAGCAGCAAGGAGGAGCATCCTCAACTAGAGCAGGTTCTTAAAGTCCTGTCAAGCCTCATCTTTAATATCCAGAGGGATGGAGCCCCAACCACACACACACACAGAGTATAAGGAGGAGCATCCTCAACTAGAGCAGGTTCTTAAAGCTCTGTCAAGCCTCATCTTTAATATCTAGAGGGATGAGGCTCCAACCACCTAAAAGTCACCTAAAAGTAAGTGCTAAAAGTGAGCTGAACTGTCACTCCAAAAGCAGAGGTTCCACATATGGTTTCCTCCCAAGTGTGTATCAGGTAGGGAGGAATATACCTGCCCGTCTTGGATGGGAGGTGGAAAATTATTTCTACTCTTCTCCTGAAAGACTTTTCAGCGTTTTAGTTTTTCCAAAAAGGAATCATTCCGTCTCCTGCCGAGCCACAGCTTTTTATCTAGGACGAACTTGGGCAGAGAGCTGGATGAGAAGACACCACACAGCTCCTCCCAAGGGGAGAAACAGGTGAAGGGGCCACGCATCACCACATCAAAGAGGAGCTCAGCCCTTTGTAGTGCCCATGAAAGAGCCTCGTTTTGTCCTCCTAACAAGTGGGTCCAGCACGGAGATAGCCTCATTGATTCTGCAGCGGCTGCCTTGAAGGGCCGCGGCAAAACCAATCAACTGGGTGTCATCGATGGCTTTTGAGACGTTGACTGAGGATCTGCGGAGGGCGGCAGAGACAATATAACCTGGAAAGCTTCCCTTCCTTTCAGCCTGCCCTGCGCTTCCCCTCTCGCCTTGTTCTCCCTCTCCCCTTTATTAAGCCGCTTTTGTGGGGCTTTCACCCATTCTCTCCGACACTGAAAAAGTCCAAGCGAGTGAATCTCCTCCTCCTTTTTCTTTTTTTTTGCCCACCCCCCCCTTTTCTCTCATCCTTTTTCACAGCGGAGCTCGCAAGGGCTGGCAGGGCTTTCAGTGCACCAGGGTCCCTGCCACGCCGCTTTGTTGGCCGCCCCAGCGCTGCGCTTCCCAAGGCGGCGCAGGTGCAGCAGGGCTTTGTGCGGCTGCTAAGCGCAGGCTAATTAGCGGCCGGCAGGGCAGTGCGGACGGAGCTGGGAGCATGACACAGACACTCCGGGTTCCACAGGAACTGGGATCTGGCCAGTTCGTGAGATCTCGGCTTGCTTCTGCCCTTGCTGCAGGAGAGGAGAGACTTTGGGATTCAGGATCACAGCCCGCGTGGGTTCACAAAATCTCACAACGTCAGGGGCTGGAAGGGACCTCCAAAGCTCAGCCAGTCCAACCCCCTGCCAGGGCAGCATCACCTGTGCCTGATCACACAGGAACACATCTGAGTGGGTTCTGGATACCTCCAGAGAGGGAGACTCCACAACCCCTCTGGGCAGCCTGTTCCAGTGCTCTGTCACACTCACAGGGGAAAAAGTCCTCCTTGTGTTTAAATGAAGCCTCCTATGCCTCAGCTTCCACCCACTGCCCCTTGTCCTGGCACTGGGCATCACCCAGCAAAGCCTGGCTCCAGCCTCCTGACACTCACCTGTATGTATTGATAAACATGGATGAGGTCACCTCTCAGCTTCCTCTTCTCCAAGCAGCACAGCCCCAGCTCCCTCAGGCTCTCTTCATAAGAGAGATGTTCCATTCCCTTCATCATCACCACAAGAGTGGTGAGAGGCTGGAATGGGTTGCCCAGGGAGGTGGTTGAGGCTCCATCCCTGAAGGTGTTTAAGGCCAGGCTGGATGAGGCTGTGTGCAGCCTGCTCTAGGGTAGGGTGTCCCTGGGCATGGCAGGTGGGTTGGAACTGGTTGATCCTTGTGCTCCCTTCCAACCCTGACTGATTCTATCCTATGATCATCTTTGTGGGTCTGTATTGGACTCTCTTAAGCAGTTCTATGTCCTTCTTGAACTGGGGAGCCCATAACTGGACTCCTCTCTATTTGCATTTGCCAGTAGCCAGGAAGTTATCTCTGATGGGGAGAGTAAATTGCCATCAGCTCCCCCACAGCACTCCCACACCCTGTGAACGGTGAAATGAGACATTGGCTCAGGAATGACTGGGAAAGGAGACAAAGCCCAGTGAAAGAAACCCAGATAATGTGCACATAATCTGGCACTGAGGGCTAATGAGTGAGGGTCTGCCCTGGCTGCAGCAGTGTCTCTTTGCAAGCTCCTCTAATGCACACCATATGCAGCTGGTGGGACATTCAGCCTGCATATTTATTTTGAAAGACAAAAGTCTTCACTTGGTTTCATTTGTCACTAAAAATAAGAAAGGAGAAGCCTAAAGCAAGCAAAACCAGAAATGCTTTGATCCAAACCCAGTAGCAGATACAAGTCTCACCCTGGGTATTAGCAGGCGATAGCTCCAAGGTGTTTGGCACCAGTATCCTTCAGAGCTGCGCTTGAATGTACACTGAGTGAACCACACTGATGGGCCAGGCCCAGGAGCCAGGGCACAGCTCTCCCTTAAGCTGGTACAAAGAAAATGAGCTGTTGTTGGGAGGTGAGGGCTGTATGTCCCCTTGGGTCCTCTGACCTTGCATTTCCAGAGAGAGAGTTGCTGCTTATTCACATCTTCCCTTTGCAAGCCCAGCCAGGTCAGAGCAGAATCCATGTTGACTTAGCAGTGTTTCTCATTTACTTTGGACTCACTTTGTGCTGGTGTGAATAACTGCATATGTATCAGCAATCAGAGCAGCAAAGATGTGCAAGCAAAGCAAAATAAACCATACCAAAATCTGTGAAGGAACAGCTCCAAAAGGTCAGGTAGTTCTGGCCTACAGACATTATGCATCTAGATCAAGTCTCAATCTAGGCAAAAGCTGCTAAGGTCACAGAATCATCACAGAGCTTTAGAGGTTGGAAGGGACCTCCAGAGATCATAGAATGAGTCAGGAGTGGAGGGAACCACAAGGATCATCCAGTTCCACCCCTCCTTGCCCTGGGCAGAGACACCTCACACTAGATCAGGCTGCCCACAGCTTCATCCAGCCTGGCCTTAAACACCTCCAGGGATGAAGCTTCCACCACCTCCCTGGGCAACCCATTCCAGGCTCTCACCACCCTCATGCTAAAGAACTTTCTCCTAACATCCAGTCTGAATCCACCCATTTCCAGCTTTGTTCCATTCCCCCCAATCCCATCACTACCTGACAGCCTAAAAAGTCCCTCCCCAGCTTTCTCATAGGCCCTCTTAATCTCAGAATCATAGAATCATAGAATCAACCAGGTTGGAAGATAATGAAAGGCCACAATAAGGTCCCCTTGGAGCCTTCTTCTCTCCAGACTCCAAGTCACCGAGCCCAACCTCCCTGCCAAGGCAGGATCACCCAGGGCGGTTCGCGCAGGAATGCTCTGCTGCAGTTCAGGTTGGCATTAAAGGTCTCACGCTGCCTTTCCCTGTCAAGCAAAGGACACTTTGGCAAAGCTGCTGTTTGTAGGAGTTTTCCACAAAGGGTTTCAGGCAACATAAAATATTCCTGGCACCGTTTTCAGCCATGTGTCCCAGAGACACTCAACTCTGCACTTAATTCAGGTTTAATAGGCTGCGATTATGTTAAATAAATACCAGCTGAACTGATTATTTAATACACAGTTATGGCTCTTTAACAGCCCTGCAACTGACTGCTACATCTCAATAAATGTGTGCTTTGCATCGATCTCCCAGTATTTTATTTCACATCCCATAATTTTCCTGCATAACTCTTGGCCCTTGGAAGCGTTGCTGGGGGTCTCTCCCCAGCCCTGCCGCACGCAGCTCTGCAGCAGCAGCGAGAACATGCTCCAGACCTGCTGCCCTTCCAGGGACTCACTGCAGGTTAGAGCACCACAAGCAGCTTCTTCCCACCTCTTCCTTTGCATTTGCAGGTGATGCAGGGGACTCATTGCAGGTTAGAGCACCAGAAGCAGCTTCTTCCCACCTCTTCCTTTGCATTTGCAGGTGATGCAGGGGACTCATTGCAGGTTAGAGCACCACAAGCAGCTTCTTCCCACCTCCTCCTTTGCATTTGCAGGTGATGCAGGGGACTCATTGCAGGTTAGAGCACCACAAGCACCTTCTTCCCACCTCCTCCTTGCATTTTCAGGTGATGCAGGGGACTCATTGCAGGTTCGAGCACCACAAGCAGCTTCTTCCCACCTCTTCCTTGCATTTTCAGGTGATGCAGGGGACTCATTGCGGGTTCGAGCACCACAAGCAGCTTCTTCCCACCTCTTCCTTTGCATTTTTAGGTGATGCAGGGGACTCATTGCAGGTTCGAGCACCACAAGCAGCTTCTTCCCACCTCCTCCTTGCATTTTCAGGTGATGCAGGGGACTCATTGCAGGTTAGAGCACCACAAGCAGCTTCTTGACACCTCCTCCTTTGCATTTGCAGGTGATGCAAGATGCTTCTTCGCATCCCCTCCAGCCTCGCCCAGCTGCTCAGGGCCAGTGAGGCAGCTGCATCTCTCCACCCCAGCGCTGGCCTCCTCGCAGGAAGTCAGAGATCACTCTGCTCTCAACAGGCTGTAAAGAGTTTAAAGCTTCAAGAGGCTCTAGAAACGTATAACCTGGATTGTAGCCTTTCAAGTGCACAGTTCCTTGCCCATCGCTGCCATCCCCGCCGCTCTCTTGTGTTTTTCTCTTCGTTATCAGCTCGCCCGCAGCTCGTCTGAAGACATTTGCTGAGCTAAGAGGCACGGTTACCGCGGGGCTGCCAGGCACTGGAGATGATCAGACAACATATAAATAAGAAGTTGTTGTGCAAACCTGCCCCTATTTGCAAGGCAGCCAGCTGAATAACAAGCTGTTATTAAAAGCACATTTGTTGAGGGCTGACAACTGCACAAGGGACACACACACACAAGGCAGCTTCTGCCGCAGAGCTATTTACCCCTAACTAATCACTTCACTCCTCCAAAGACAGCAGCAGCATTAAGCCACCCACCCCACCTGGGTTTAATGACTTTTCCTAGCCCGATTAGCAACCAAAAACACGAGGTTTGAATGGGTACCTTTTGCAATTAAATTTTAATCTCCAGATTTATACATGCACTGAAGATTTGAATGTGACAACTCTCCAGTTGTCTGCCACAGAGAAGCTTAATTTTTTTTCTGCATCATATTAACTTCTAAATCCAAGCCTGAGAGGTAGAATATAAAAATAATTTCGTTTAAGAAAGCTGGGAAGGGACTTTTCAGAAGGCCCTGTAGAGGCAGGACAGAGGGGTCGGAGTGGCTGGAGAGGAGCCAGACAGAGAGGGATCTGGGGGTGCTGATTGATACCTGCCTGAACATGAGCCAGCAATGTGCCCAGGTGGCCAAGAGAGCCAGTGGCATCCTGGCCTGCATCAGGAATGGTGTGGTCAGCAGGAGCAGGGAGGTCATTCTGCCCCTGTACTCTGCACTGGTTAGACCACACCTTGAGTACTGTGTTCAGTTCTGGGCCCCCCAGTTTAGGAGGGACATTGAGATGCTTGAGCGTGTCCAGAGAAGGGCAACGAGGCTGGGGAGAGGCCTTGAGCACAGCCCTACGAGGAGAGGCTGAGGGAGCTGGGGTTGTTTAGCCTGGAGAAGAGGAGGCTCAGGGGTGACCTTATTGCTGTCTACAACTACCTGAGGGGTGGTTGTGGCCAGGAGGAGGTTGCTCTCTTCTCTCAGGTGGCCAGCACCAGACACAGCCTCAGGCTGTGCCAGGGGAAATTTAGGCTGGAGGTGAGGAGAAAGTTCTTCCCTGAGAGAGTCATTGGACACTGGAATGGGCTGCCCGGGGAGGTGGTGGAGTCGCCGTCCCTGGAGCTGTTCAAGGCAGGATTGGACGTGGCACTTGGTGCCATGGTCTAGCCTTGAGCTCTGTGGTAAAGGGTTGGACTTGATGATCTGTGAGGTCTCTTCCAACCCTGATGATACTGTGTGATACTGTGAGGGGCGATGGCTTTGAGATGGAAGGGGGCAGATTTAGTCTGGATATTAGGAAAAATTCTTTACAGTGAGGGTAAAGAGACACTGGAACTGAATGCCTAGGGAGGTTGTGGTTGTGCTTCCTAAAGGCATTTAAGGCCAGGCTGGATGGGCTTGGAGCAACCTGGTCTAGTGGAAGGTGTCCCTGCCTGTGGTGGGGAAGTTTGAACTAGATGATCTTTAAGATTCCTTTCAACCCAAATCATTCTGATATTCTGGATGCCCACCACAGTTAAGGGAAAGAAATCTAATGGATTTGCCTGGCACTGTGTCTGTGGCAAGCAGAAGAGAAATGTCTGATAGGTTGGACTGGATGATCTTGGAGGTCTCTTCCAACCTGGTCGACTCTGTGATTAGCAAAGGCTTCTACCCCAGCAGGCGCAGAAGGGCAATGCCATTTCCATGCATTATAGTGACTGAATTGCCATGCTCTGCCAGAAATTTCAGGGTGTGCTGTAAATAAGGGGTTATTTGTCTGATTTGTGTATGTCATGGTAAGGTCAGCCAGCCTGAAAAATACAGATGTCATTGGAAAAGTGGCAGGGAGAGAGGTGGAAGGGAATAAAGTGAAAAAATACAGGGTGTTTATCTCTGTGTAGTGCTGCCTACCCTTTCAGGAGGAAAGGGACAAACCCCTCCACATTCTTGGCTGTTGCGAGCTGCTCTTTCCTATTCAGACCCCAAACCACTGCAGCCAGTAGTTATAAATGCTCAAGAGCTAATAAACACTTTGCAGGGTTTAGTGCTGGAGAGCCACAATGGTAAAAAATAGAATCATAGAATCAACCAGGTTGGAAGAGACCTCCAAGCTCATCCAGTCCAACCTAGCACCCAGCCCTGGCCAGTCAACCAGACCATGGCACTAAGTGCCTCATCCAGTCCTTTCTTGAACACCTCCAGAGACAATTCTTTGTTACCATTGTGTGTAACCCCTTCCTTAAAATGCCCTGACATGACTCTCAGGCAATAAATCCTTTCCTAAAGCTCATCTATGGACTATAAAAACCTTTTTTTTTTTCCTCCCAACTCCTATTCCATATCCCTGGAACAGTTTTATTCACAAGCAAGCACACCTGCATGTGAAAAGAAACTTAAATCATAGAATGGTTTAGGTTGGAAGGGACCTCAAGGATCATCCAGTTCCAACCTCCTGCCATAGGCAGGGACACTTCCCACTAGAATAGGTCACTCAAGGCCTCATCCAACCTGGCCTTGAACAGCTCCAGGGAGGTTGTGGAGCACAGAATGTGATCGGAGATCACATTCTGTGCTTCTGTGCTCCACCACCTCCCTGGGCAACCTGTGCCAGCATCTCACCACCCTCACTGTAAGGAACCCTTCCCTGACATCCAGTTTCAATCTCCCCTCTGCTGGTTGAAACCCATTACTCCTCCTCCTGTCATGGCAAGCCCTTGCCAATAATCCCTCTCCAGCCTTCCTGCAGCCCCTCTTGAGTAACGATTTCTTTTGCCACTTCTCAGAGCAAGTGGTGAAGTCTCATCCTCACCCAGACCTTTCTTTGCCCCGTACGTCCCTGACACAGTCGCAGCCCTGCACCTTTCCAGCCCATGGCAGAGGTATTAATTCCCTACTTCCTGCATTATACAATCCCCACTTCCTTTCCAGTTTTCTCACTCTAATGATGCCATAATAAAAACCAGAGGTAGTAATGAAATTGGAAAACAAGTGTAATTTCTAGCTGGCAGAGGGAGTCGCTGGAGTAGAGTACAGCTCTGGAGGCTGCTTTGCTGCTGGCTTATTAGATGAAGGTTTTGGAGGGCTTTTGAGTGACTACTTGTGAACTGCCAAAGCAGTGTTACTGGATCTCAGCAGCCCCCAGGGTTGGCTCAGCAATGCTCACAGCCAGCTAGACCAAAAGACAAACCAGCTGGGGGTTATATTCCATGTGGATGGAGAAATCCCTTCAAATGAGGCTTCTCTTGAGGTGAAGTTAAAACTGCTGGGTGCTCCAAAATGATGAGCCCAAGATGCAGGGCTCCACTCTGCTCCCACGTTCCTCTTGCTGCAAGCCTGTCATATTGCTGGGCACAGGCTTTGCTTCAGGGCAGCTACTCCTGATTGCTCTGGAATAAACAGGATCTGAATCAGGACATGAACGTGAAGCTTTTAATGAGCAGTTGGGAAGATAACGTTTCCTTTCAGCACACCCAGACACACACCCTGCCCCACAGGCTCAGCCCCTCAGCTGATTTTCAACACTGCATTCGTGCACCCATGACAATCCCTCATACAGGAACTGTCTCTTCCCAAAAGCAGTCTTCATGGTGCAGTTAAAGATAGTGATCTTCTGGCTGACTTCAGTTTCCAGAACATGTAGTATCAACAGCACTTGAGAAACATAACAATTTCCTCCAAGCCTTATCTGTGGGCTGTGTGTCACTGGAGAAGTTATCCAGCCCATCTGAAGTGCAGCAGGTTTGCCTGAGATCAGGGTGGGGTGGGTGCCTCAAAGTTGCACCTCCAGCTGTTGCTGTGCTATCCTGGACGTCACTGAGAGCAGAGAACTGTGATGTAAAGAAAGCCTGGGCAGTTCCCACCCTCTGCATCCATCAGCACTCCTCAGGCAAACGAAGGAAGAGAGAAGCTCCCAAGCTTTCCTCAGCCAAGCAGAAGAAACACCCTCCTGCCTTTACTGCACAGCCATGAGGAAGGCAGCTTTGTCCTCAGAAATGGTGCCATGCTATAAATATGGCTTGTAGATGCACAATCATCTCAGGAATGGAGAAGCTTAGCAGGCACCAGCTGAAGGCAGACCATGCAGGACAGACCCCAGCCCCATGGACACCTGACTCCAGGTCTCTGCTCCACAGGTCCCCCAAGCTGAGCTCACTCTCATCTTCCATTAGCTCCCACAGCTGCTGAATTTCATGCCTTACCTTCTGCCACAGGAGAACATTTGGCTTCAAGACAAGCCTGGTCTCACCCTTCTCCAGAGACACAGTGGAGTTTCAGAGGGAAATTTTACTCCTCAGGTCTGCAGAAACCAGGACAAAAGCACAAGGTGGGAGATGTCTTTCACAGACACCAGCTGGAGCATCCTTCATGTCAGGGTGGGATTAACCCCACATGTCCTTCAGGAAGAAGCAGGCAGAGAGAATGGGGAACGTGGGTTCTCAAGCAGGCTGTGAGAGCTCATTCTGAGCAGTCAGACTTGTGTCTCATCTCAAGACACCTCACATGGGAAAAAAAAACAGAGAGAGCAACTCTGTTCAGCCACCTCCAATGAAACAGGAGCCTGCAGCTGAGCCCTTCAGCGCTGCCTCAGAGCTCCTGCAATTAGAGAGAGCTTTGGGGGCAATAAACAGCACCCAGCTGGTTGCAGCACAGCCCCCAGCAGTTGGGTTTCTGTGTCTGGAGTCTTTTAAAGCTTTACAAGCAGGGACTCAATGGGGAGCTGAATTTACACAGGTGATGGTAAACTGCAGCTGGGAGGAAAGGGTAGCTGAAGTGCATGGGGTTGGACAGATCCAGAAACGGCAGATCTCTTGCTGGTCAAAAGGTGGCTGGAATGAGATGCAGACAACTCTGAAGTCCAGCTCCACGGGTGGAGCTGAGCTCTTGGGAAGCAGGAGGGCTACACACCTGGTGTCAGTGCAAAGAAAAGTGGCCTCGTTCATCCCCTTCCTGCAGCAAGGCAGGAATGGATGTTACCATCCAGATCTCCTCATCTGGGTTTTGGCACTCTCCAAAGGTCTGTGCACCTGCAGCAACAGCTACAGGTGAGATTATTCCCTGTAAGAGGAAGAAGATCCCAGATAGAATCAGGTGCTTAGGCCAGCAAACAGAAACGTGCATCACCCCTCTGTCCTCCGAGGGGAATTTCATGCCACCACTCCTGCTTTTCCACCCAACGCTGGCAGCGTTTCCAAGCATGACCACAAAGCATGACCAAATGCGGTGGCTGAGTGTTTGGACCTTTAAACCTCTCCCTCAGCTCTTCCACAGCTAGATGTGATGGTGAGGTGTGTGGGCAGAGATAGGTGTCTAGTGGCTAATGGCATCAGGTTGTATCATTTGCTGTCCTCCCAGTTTGTGTCTATGTGGGGGGGAGGGCAATAAAATAGATCTGAAGATTAGAACAATGGCTTCAGAGTGGAAGAATCACAGAATCAAGCATGTTGGAAGAGAGCTCCAAGATCATCCAGTCCAACCTAGCACCCAGCCCTGGCCAATCAACCAGACCATGGCACTAAGTGCCCCAGCCAGGCTTGGCTTCAACACCTCCAGGGATGGCGACTCCACCACCTCCCTGGGCAGCCCATAAGAGATGTACAGAACACACAGTCCTCTTCTCACAACACACACCAGCCCCTGCTAAATACCTCAAGAGGCACCAGCAGCTCCTGTGGGCTTCAAACTACCCTTTAAGCTAGAAAGTGATGCAGGTAGCCTAAGAGGTTAGAACCCATCTGGAACTGGGAGACCTGGGACTGTACTAAACCACAAGCCTGGTCTAAAGGGATGCTCAGGCAGGCCAAGAGTCAATGAATTAGAGACAGGGCGGGTGTAATAAGGCAAGAACAAGGTCACAGTGAAGTTCAGCCACACTGGATCACCCTGCAGAGTTTTTGGCTTTTTCTAGGAGGGATCTGAATGATGAAAACCAGCCCAGCATGGCAGAGGGGGTTGGCTGGGAGCAGGGACAAGGACAGCTACGTTGGGAAGCTGAAATTGGTCACTGACACAAACCAACCAGAAGCAAGATCCAGGAGAACAGCTGCAAAAAAAGGCACATTGCAAAGGCAAGAGCAACTGGTGGTGCTGACCAACATCTCTGCCAGCAGCTGGGGCTAGCTAGTCCCAGGCCTGACAAGCCCAGCCTGAAACGAGTTCACAAGGCAATCTTTTCCAGACTTTGCTTTGTTGAGACAATCTCTTCTCTCCACTTGTCAGCCACAGTTTGTTGTGTTTCATTTACAACTCCTTCTACTCTGCAAACACAAGCTGCTCTTGTGTTTGCAGGCACTGGCAGCCTGTGCTAATTAATCCTGAGGTGTTGGCCATTTCCTCAGCCTTTGCAGACAGTCACACCTGACATCTGCACACAGACACTTCCTTGTGATGCGCTGACCAGCAGACTTCACTGCAGCCCTATTCAGCTGTCCTGCCTGTGCAGGCTTGGCCCTCTGGCAGCTTTCCTCTGAATTCATCCTTGCACAGCCATCAGCAACTCACCTTGGTCCCACATGAGGGGAAGGACACTGGCACTGCCCTCCACTTTCATGTATCCATGGATCTTTTCCAAGCAAAACACTTCTCTGCCTTATGAATGCCCATCCAGCAGGTGAACAAGCCATCCACGGCAGATGGGCAGCCCCAGAGCCTGGGACAACACTCAGACATAGGGAGCAAAGCTGGAATTTAAGCAGAGCTAGCCAGGAGGTCAGACTGGATCAAATAGGAGGTTCCATGGGAACCCGAGGAAGAATGTTTTTCCCTGTGAGGGTGGCAGAGCACTGGAACAGGCTGCCCAGGGAGGCTGTGGAGTCTTCCTCTCTGGAGGTACTCAAGAACTGTCTGGATGTGTTCCAGTGTGATCTGCTCTGGGTGATGCTGCTCTGGCAAGGGGGCTGGAGCAGCTGAGCTTTTGAGGTCCCTCCCAGCCCCTGACATTCTGTGAAATAGCAGTGGTCCCTCTTAGCCTTGTGCTTGGGGAGTGTTGAATCCCAAGAGCAGGTGTTCCTCTGTGAAGGACCCCCAGGCTACCAGGTTTGCTTCATAACTGAGTGAGCCTCAGGAGAGGTAGGAAGGAGTAAGCCACACTGTGTGCAAGATAAGGTTGATATCCAGCACTTCCATTTGATTATTCAAATCTAGCAACTGCAGGAAACCCTTAGAAACTTCTCCCTGGGGTATCTCCATTAGTTACCTAGAAACCTAGACTGGGTTTTATGAGCAGAAACTATGTTGGGAGGCATGTTTGCCTCATCTGCCTTAAAGAGGAGCTATTTTCCCCTTTTCCCCACCCAGCAATTTCATTAGTTGAGAACTATTTATGGGCTTTAACCACTCTTCCCTTCTTTGCAGCGTGGATCTGTCAGTTGCAAGAACATCTCAGCCCCTCTCACTTCCAGCATTATGGCCTCACCCAGAGGTAATCTGTACAAGCCTCTGTGGCATCTGCAGGGCTTTCTGTGACTAGGAATCATAGAATCACAGAATGTCAGGGGCTGGAAGGGACCTCCCCAAAGCTCATCCAGTCCAATCCCCCTGCCAGAGCAGGATCTCCTAGAGCAGATCACTCAGGAACATGTCTAGGAAGGTTTTGAATATCTCCAGAGAGGGAGACTCCACAGCCCCCCTGGGCAGCCTGTTCCAGGGCTCTGTCACCTTCACAGGGAAAAAATTCCTCCTCATGTTTAAATGAAACTTCCTATGGCTCAGCTTCCACCCAGTGCCCCTTGTGCTGTCCCTGGGCATCACCCAGCAGAGCCTGGCTCCAGCCTCCTACCACTCACATTTACATCTTTATAACCATTGTTGAGGTCATCTCTCAGTCTCCTCCAAGCAGCACAGCCCCAGCTCCCTCAGGCTCTCCTCCTAACAGAGATGTTCCATTCCCTTAACCCTAAAGAAACTCTTTATTAGCCTAATACCTCTGCATGCTGTCCTTAGACCTCAGAAAAACCTGCTTGCAAGATGGATTTTGCCTGGGGGAGAAGCCCTACCGAACCCACCAGGATTAAATTCCAGGCCATAACTGAACCCAGGGAGATTCTCAGTTGATTGTCCTCTCCTTTTGTCCAGGATCTTGCTGAGCTTTCTCTGCAGCCTGTTTGCTGAGCTATCAGGGAGCAAACAGCCCAGCAGACAGCACATTACCCTTGTGCAGCAAGCAAGGCTTTCTCATTCCATTCATCATTTATGGGTTGCAGCAGTGATTGCCCAAAGTTAGTGCCTCTCCTTAACAAAGCAGAGGGGGCTCAGGGGCAGGCAAGGAGCCGAGCCTGTTAGCCTTTCACCTTGGGAGGCCTCTGCTCCAATCCTGGTTCAGGTTACCAGAGAAAAGCTGCTCTGATGGGCTCCAACCACCATCTGCAGAGCCAAGCTCCCTCCCCTAGCAGACAGGCCAGATGAGATGTGTTACACACCACGCTCCAGCCCAGCACCTCATGACCCCGCACAAGATCACATCCTGGGGGCTTCACTTCCAGGGGGCACTGCCTGGACTGATGGTTTCGTGGATGCAAATTGCCACATCTCTTAGGAGCATGGCAAAGAGAGGCTGAGGGAGCTGGGATAGGTTAGCCTGGAGAAGAGGAGGCTCAGGGGTGACCTTATTGCTGTCTACAACTACCTGAGGGGAGGTTGTGGCCAGGAGGAGGTTGCTCTCTTCTCTCAGGTGGCCAGCACCAGAACAAGAGGACACAGCCTCAGGCTGTGCCAGGGGAGATTTAGGCTGGAGGTGAAGAGAAAGTTCTTCACTGAGAGAGTCATTGGACACTGGAATGGGCTGCCCGGGGAGGTGGTGGAGTCGCCGCCCCTGGAGCTGTTCAAGGCAGGACTGGACGTGGCACTTGGTGCCATGGTCTGGCCTTGAGCTCTGTGGTAAAGGGTTGGACTTGATGATCTGTGAGGTCTCTTCCAACCCTGATGATACTGTGATACTGTCCCTTCCAACCTAAACCATTCTGATTCTTCACAACCTGCACAAGCTCAGAGCTTAGCCCACTTTTTAGCCTAGAGAAGAGGAGGCTCAGGGGTGACCTCATTGCTGTCTACAACTCCCTGCAGGGAAGCTGTAGCCAGGTGGGGTTGGGCTCTGCTGCCAGGCAGCCAGCAACAGAACAAGGGGACACAGTCTCAGGTTGTGCCAGGGCAGGTCTAGGCTGGATGTTAGGAGGAAGTTGTTGTCAGAGAGAGTGATTGGCATTGGAATGGGCTGCCCAGGGAGGTGGTGGAGTCGACATCCCTGGAGGTGTTGAAGCCAAGCCTGGCTGGGGCACTTAGTGCCATGGTCTGGCTGATTGGATAGGGCTGGGTGCTAGGTTGGGCTGGCTGAGCTTGGAGCTCTCTTCCAACCTGGCTGATTCTATGCGCACATTGGATAGAGCCAAGCTAAAGCCAGCCTGCGTGAGCAGATGCTCCGTGAGCCTGGGGCTCTGGGCTACTGAACCCACCCACCTGGCCATGGAGACACCCCACGGGGGCCAGGCACGGCCGAGTGAGACTGCCCTGCCCTGGCTCACGGCGCTGCTGCTCCGCGGGAGGCAGGGACCCCCGCGGCGGCCAGGCAGACCCCAGCCGCCGGCGCTAGCTTCGCTTCAGACATTTCTTTTCCCCTTCGCGGAGGAAAAAGCAAATAGGAGGCCCTCTGCACCTGGCTGAGGAACGGCTGTTTGTTTGGACAGCCACATGAAGTCATCGCTGAGCAATGATGCCCTCACACCCCCTCGAAGGTTCGCTTGCCAGAAAGCATAATGGAGTGAAATGACCCAGCACCATCCGCAGCTGGCTGATGGAACGGGGAATGCTTCTGCCTCCTCCACCTCTTGGAACAAAAGCCAAACTGTCCCCATCATTGCCGTTTAACAGCGAAAACAAACCAACTAACAAACTAAATCATCTCCCTAGGATGAAAGGGAGGTAGAAATCACTGCTCAGGACAAACTTGCCCTGGGAACCGTCTAATGAAAGCTACAGTACCTGAGCTCTGCCCTGCTGTGAGGTCTGGCCAAGGACTCCAGCACCCCCCCAGCCAGAGCAAAGCTGCTCTAGGGAAGCTCCATGCTTTAACACCACTCTGCTCCTCCAGACAAATGGAAAACTAAGCATTGTTAATTTGCATTTTAAAACAAAGGCTTCTAATATCCAGACCATTAACTTGCTTACGAGGCTTTCACGGCAAAACTTGCTACCCACTCTGCCTTTTGTTGTCATTAAGATAGATTAAATACTATTAATTGTGATGCCTTCTATCAGGCTGTTTGGAGACTTGCCACAAGCCCACTCCCGCCCAACCTGGATTATGCTGCTGTGAACCTTGGAGGCATTTTAAGCACCTCGTGCAAAATTCATGAAGGTGAAAAGAAGCCTCTCTGCATGCCCAACATCTTGAGGGGCTGGGAAGCCTTCCTGCAAGCCAGCTTAGTCCAGCACCCATCCCTAGCAGCTACTCCATCTCAATCCAACCAGCCCAGCTGATTACCACACTCTATCTGCACCTTCCTGCTAATGAATATAGGCTCAGGGACATCTCATGCATTATTTACCAAGGTGTGCTTATTATGATTGCAATGATTTAAGGCAGTTTGTTACAGGCACAGCTCCGAGTGATTGCGATCAATAGAAGAAACAAGAACAGGCCAATCCGCACGGAACAACAGTCCCGGTCCTTGGGGGCTGTGCTTCCTTCATTAACCCTTCCCAGCCCGGCAGCAGCAGAGGCTAGCACTTGTTTGATAGACACCCATCGCTGGCTACCCTCTCTCTTGCCCTCCCCACCTCAGTCAAGCACAAGAGGCATTCAAAGGGGCTAAGCAGCTCCTCTGGCTGCGTCCTGGGGCAGGATGCCCCTCGCTGGCACAGCATTCCTCCTGGTGCTTAACGTGTGCCTTGGATGTGGCTGCAAGCTACTCATCAGCATATGCCATGTCTCCACCTCCAGGCCTCACAGACCAAGCCTCCATTTCTTCTCCCAGATACAGACTTAGACACAGCAGCTTCTGCTGCTAGCTGTACGTAGTCCAGGTTCAGCCCTTTGAGGATGACTAAGGAGGCAGGGATGAAGCAGTTACTGCAAACAAGTAGCTGGACACTGATCCTTCCTGCAGCAAAAGGCAGTGGAAGCTTCCTCAGCAAGAACCAAAACGAAGAAGAAAAGGATGTGGAGCAGTTTTGTGTCTTTTCCAGGACCAACAGAGAGGTCCCAATTCTTTGCACCTGGTATGCAGAAGTGTGGTTCACAATCTCCTCTGTGCACCCTGGGAGCTGACCAGATCTCTGCATCTTGATGCCTGATGACAGCACAAGGGGCAATGGGTGGAAGCTGAGGCACAGGAAGTTTCATGTAAACATGAGGAGGAATTGTTTCCCTGTGAGGGTGGCAGAACACTGGAGCAGCCTGCCCAGGGAGCTTGTGGAGACTCCCTCTCTGGAGATATTCAAAACCCACCTGGACATGCTCCTGTGTGATGGGATATAGGAGATCCTGCTCTGGCAGGGGGATTGGACTGGATGAGCTTTGGGGAGGTCATAGAATCATAGAATCAGCCAGGCTGGAAGAGAGCTCCAAGACCATCCAGTCCAGCCTAGCACCCAGCCCCATCCGATCAACCAGACCATGGTTCTAAGTGCCCCAGCCAGGCTTTGCTTCAACACCTCCAGGCACAGCCACTCCACCACCTCCCTGGGCAGCCCATTCCAATGCCAATCACTCTCTCTGCCAACAACTTCCTCCTAACATCCAGCCTAGACCTCCCCTGGCACACCTTGAGACTGTGTCCCCTTCTTCTGTTGTTGGTTGCCTGGCAGAAGAGACCAACCCCACCTGGCTACAGCCTCCCTGCAGGCAGCTGCAGACAGCAATGAGCTCTGCCCTGAGCCTCCTCTTCTGCAGGCTGCACACCCCCAGCTCCCTCAGCCTCTCCTCACAGGGCTGTGCTCCAGGCCCCTCCCCAGCCTTGCTGCCCTTCTCCAAACACCTTCCAGCACCTCAACATCTCTCTTGATTTGAGAAGCCCAGCCCCTGACATTCTGTGATTGTGTAAAAAGAGAATAAAGATCAATCAGAACAACACAGCAGCGCTGCTGGGATGTTCCCACCACAGCAGTGTGAGCTCTCAGATGCCTCAAACTTCTCCCCTGTGCCACAGGGAGGTAGCTACAATCTCTGGGCAAGGGCAGCTCAAGGAAGGTGGTTTTAAAGGCAACCAATAAAGACTACTTTAGATTTATCCCAAACCTCCTCACACAAGGTGAGGCTGGAGCTGTCTTTCCCTGGGGAGCACACAGCTGACCTCTGCTCCCACGCAAGCAGGGGAGCTTTGGATCAGACCTGACACACAGGAAATATATTCATTACTTCCAATGGAGAAGCAAACAGGATGTCTGGACAAAGCACCAAACAAAAGGCTAATGACACAAATGGATATTTAATACAATGACTTCCTCTGATTACCCTATAAGGAGACACTTCAGATGCTGTCCGCCCTGTGCAGCCTGCAGCATCGCAGTACCCTTCAGAGGCTGGCAGGGAATTTTCCACACCGTGCCCTGCAAAAGGTAGGGCTCTGCTCTTACCTGCCCACTGCAGACAGGATGGTGCAGCACACACAGCCTGCCTCAGCTGCTGGGGATCCCAGGATGCTCTGCCAAGAAGCAGGATAGCAGCAGCCTTCCTCCTCCCCATCGCCTGCGTGGCATCCTCTGCGTGGGGAGATGGGTGACAAGGCACTGCTGGGGTGGCTCTTCACATCACAAAGCCAGTCCTGGTGAGAGAGAGGAAGAGCAGAGTCACATTTTCCCTTTTGCTCTATCCCTGTCACAGGCAACAAGCCATCAGGAGCTGAGATAATACCAGCACTGGGACACCACCACTTGGGCTCAGCCCCCAGACTCAATGTCTCCATGGTACAGCAATGTGCCCTGGTGGCCAAGAGAGCCAATGGGATCCTGGGGGGCATTAAGAAGACTGTCCCCAATAGATCAAGGGAGGTTCTGCTCCTGCTCTACTCTGCCCTGGTGAGCCCTCATCTTGAATATTGTGTTTAGTTTTGGGCTCCCCAGTTTAAGAGGGACAGGGATCTGCTGGAGAGAGTGAAGCACTGCCTGATGAGGAGAGGCTGAGGGACCTGGGGCTGCTTAGTCTGGAGAAGACTGAGAGAGGATTTAATAGATGTTTATAACTATCTGAGGGCTGGGGGCCGGGGACAGGCTCTGCTCACTGCTCCCTGGGATAGCACAAGCAGCAATGGATGGAAGCTGCAGCACAGCAAGTTCCAGCTCAACACAAGGAGGAACCTCTTGACTGTAAGGGTCACAGAGCCCTGGCACAGGCTGCCCAGAGAGGTTGTGGAGTCTCCTTCTCTGGAGCCTTTCAAGGCCTGTCTGGATGTGTTCCTGTGTGACCTGAGCTAGATTGTGTGGTCCTGCTCTGGCAGGGGGGTAGGACTGGATGATCTCTTTGGTTCCTTCCAACCCCTGACATCCTGTGAGCCTGTGAACTGTTCCATGGCCTGAGCTATCCCGAGAGGTCTTCATTAGCATAGCACTTGTTCCATATGCTGGTGCTGATCTCTCCAGAGAAAAGACAACCAAAGCCTTTTGATTGATAGCAACTTGGGGGGGGAGAGACAAGAACCAAATAGTTCAGCTAAAAATTTGTTTCCAGAGCCACCACGACCTGATGATTGCTTTGGGTTAAACTAAATCCAACCCAACATAATTGGCCAAAAGGCCACAGACAGCAATATGTTGGAGACTTAAGATTAGATTTCTTTTTGCTGGACAGAGAAGCCTGGGAAATAGAGGGGTAAAAAAATCTCTCTGCAAAATGACTTTTGATTATTTCTGATGTGAAAAAAAAAAATCCAAAGAGAGAATTGAGCTCTATCTGTAATGGTTACTGAATAGCAAAATGGGGACACCATCAGGGACACACAGAATCACAGAATCAGTCAGGGTTAGAAGGGACCACAAGGAGCAGCCAGTTCCAAGCCCCCTGCCATGCCCAGGGACACCCTACCCTAGAGCAGGCTGCACACAGCCTCAGCCTGCCTGGCCTCAAACACCTCCAGCCATGGGGCCTCAACCACCTCCCTGGGCAACCCATTCCAGCCTCTCACCACTCTCATGCTCAACAACTTCCTCCTCACATCCACTCTGACTCTCCCCACCTCCAGCTTTGCTCCATTCCCCCCAGTCCTGTCACTCCCTGAGAGCCTAAAAAGTCCCTCCCCAGCTTTGTTGTAGTCCCCCTTCAGATCCTGCAAGGCCACAAGAAGGTCACCTGGGAGCCTCCTCTTCTCCAGCCTGCACAGCCCCAACTCTTTAGTCTGTGCTCACAGCAGAGCCTCTGCAGCCCTCTGAGCATCCTCCTGGCCCTTCTCTGGACACTCTTCATCATCTCCACAAGCTTCTTGCCATAGAGACTCTAGAGCTGGATGCAGTGAATGAAGACACTTGAAGAAAGGCACTTATCAAGGTGTTTAAAAATAAAACTGAACAACAAAATGCTTTTAAAACTCAAACTGCTGAATTTGGAACAGAACAGGGAAGGACACAAGAAGCTCCACAGCAAGTTGTCCACGTTAGCAAAGCAACAGCTCACACAAAGCTGAGTGATTGAGGACAGCTCCTTCCCAGTTTAAATTGGTTAGGTTTTGCTAACAGCTATTTCATTCCAGTGCCCAGCCAGCACTTTGTTTAAAATAGGGCTCTGATAATATTTTGATTAAGTTAATAAACATTATTCAGCAAACCTACCTCTACAGAGCCAAGGAAGACCTCCTACCAAAACCAGAAGGGAATGCCTGGCAGTCCTAAAGAAGAAAAAGTCTAAGACAGGGAAATACACCTAAGGAAAAAAAAAAAACCAAACCAAGCCCAACAAAGCACAGGAGGGAAAAGAAACCCCAGGAAAACCCCTCAGCTTGAGTAGTCTTTAGCCATTCCAGCAAAATTAAATACATAAATAAAATGAAGACTAATTAAACAGCAAATTTCATTACAGGCTGTTTTCAAGCCACTGCTCTTCCAATAAAGGAAATCTATAGTCTGGGGAGGACAAGGAAGATTTCCTCATGCTTTCTTCCAGCAGTTTAGATACTCTTGGCTGGGCTGCCCGGGGAGGTGGTGGAGTCGCCGTCCCTGGAGCTGTTCAAGGCAGGATTGGACATGGCACTTGGTGCCATGGTCTAGCCTTGAGCTCTGTGCTAAAGGGTTGGACTTGATGATCTATGAGGTCTCTTCCAACCTTGGTGATACTGTGATACTCCACTGAAAAGAATGAGGAAAAATCATAAATTAAGAATCTAATCAGAACTAAACCCTCTTCTTCATTTCTTAGAATCCATCATAGAATCAGCCAGGTTGGAAGAGATCTCCAATATCATCCAGTCCAATCTAACCAACCTATTCATCCAGTCCAACCTATCCAATCAGGATCATCCAGTCCAACCTATCCAACCAAGATCAGCCAGTCCAACCTTCCCAACCAAGACCAGCCAGTCCAGCCCTGTCCAGTCAACCAGAGCATGGCACTAAGTGCCCCAGCCAGGCTTTGCTTCAACACCTCCAGGGATGGTGACTCCACCACCTCCCTGGGCAGCCCATTCCAATACCAATCACTCTCTCTGCCAACAACTTCCTCCTAACATCCAGCCCAGACCTCCCCTGGCACAGCTTGAGGCTGTGTCCCCTTGTTCTGTTGCTGGCTGCCTGGCAGCAGAGCCCAACCCCACCTGGCTACAGCCTCCCTGCAGGTAGTTGTAGACAGCAATGAGCTCTGCCCTGAGCCTCCTCTTCTGCAGGCTGCACACCCCCAGTTCCCTCAGCCTCTCCTCACAGGGTTGTGCTCCAGGCCTCTCCCCAGCCTTGCTGCCCTTCTCTGGACACATTCTTTTTGCATCCTTGTTTCCCTGATGCAATGGTTTTAACCAGTAGAGCCACTGCTGATAATAATTAGTCCCTGGTACCTCTGTACATGCTGTGAATTACAGTTATTTCTGTATCAGTGATGCAAGAGCACTCTTCTACCCATCCTGTGCTGTTCCTAAGCTCAAGGGAAAGGGGTTCACTCAATCCCATCTCTGCTGTACAGCTGCTTTAGGAAAGAAGCCAGTTTATGTTCTGTTCCAGGCCAAGAAAAATAATTTTTTGGGATGAGATAAGGCAGAATTCCACTCTCTGTTTAGAGCTCCCATTGCAACCAAGGCCAAGCTAACAGACCTGTGGGAAAGCCTGGTTGCCTTGCAGAGCATAGGTGTCAAGGAGAAGACAGTTTGCCCCAAAGGGCTAACGTTCCTCCCTAACACCTTTTGTGGAGCAACACAAGGGATTAACTCATCTCATTATTTGCTAGCTCAAAGCTCCTTATTGATTCCCACCTACTGCTGACACTAAGAAATTACAATTAGTTGCAGACAGTTTTCACAGTGGGACAGGACTTGCTGGCAGCAATCTTTATCAGGCAGAGGGAAAGCCTGCAGCCCCATTATCTGCTCAAGCAGTCCAACACCAATGGAGACTCATAGAATCAGTCAGGCTTGGAAGGGACCACAAGCATCATCTAATTCCAGCCCCTCCACCTTGGGCAGGGACATCTCACACTACGTCAGCCTGGCTTTAAACACCTCCAGGCATGAGGCTTCCACCACCTCCCTGGGAAACCCATTCAGGCTCTCACCACCCTCATACTGAAGAGCTTCTTCATAACATCCAGTCTGAATCATAGAATCAACCAGGTTGGAAGAGACCTCCAACATCAGCCAGTCCAACCTAGCACCCAGCCCTATCCAGTCAACCAGACCATGGCACCAAGTGCCTCATCCAATCTTTTCTTGAACACCCCCAGGGATGGCAACTTCACCTCCCTGGGCAGCCCATTCCAATGCCAGTCACTCTCTCTGTGAAGAACTTCCTCCTAACATCCAGCCCAGACTTTCCCCAGCACAACCCATTTCCAGCTTTGCTCCATTCCCCCCAGTCCTATCACTACCTCACATCCTAAAAAGTCCCTCCCCAGCTTTCTTGTAGCCCCCCCCTAAGATACTGCAAGGCCACAATAAGGTCACCTGGGAGCCTTCTCCTCTCCAGACTGAACAGCCCAGAGAAAACTAGAGATGCAAAATCAGGAACCCACCTTCACTCAGATTCAAGGCCATCTCCTTCTCCCACAACAGCCCTAAACTCCACTGCCTCCTCCAGCCTGGGAAATAATCTCCTCTTCCTTCACAAACAACTCATTTCAACAAGCAGCAGCTGATGCTCGACCACTCACTCCCATCCACCTCCAGCTGCTGGCCGATCACCCAGCAGAGGAGGTTAAGTGTCACTGGAGCTTAGCAGCAAGATTGGACCTGCCCTTCTCCAGCTGCATCCGTTGTGCTCTTGGGGCTGGGCCAGGCTCAAGGCAGAGGATCTGATGGGGTGGAAAAGGAAATTCTGTGCATTCCTTCTCCGTAGCCTACATGCCAAGAGAAATGCAGCAAGGAGCAGCCAGAGCGCAGCGCTCATCCCAGGCTCCCTCCACACTGCAACCACTGCAGTGTGTTTAGAGCACTGCCATTGAGCTGGGTCCAGAGACACCAGGCTGCTAGGGTTATGAAATCATTCCCACTCCAGTGCTAGTGCAACAGGTGAAATGTTAGGAGGAGCATAAATCCTGGGATACACCCTCCAGAGGCTGAATTCTAGCCTAGGAAAAACACCTGCCCTGAAATGTTCTAAGCGTGCAACTTTAATTTGCTTTGACCCTTTTTTGTTGTGTGTTTCATCTCAGCCAGACACACACAAAAAATATCCTCCTCAGAAAAATTTCTGCCTGGAAATGATGGTCCTTTTTCCCCCAGGTCCTTTAAAAGGGGAAGAAAAGTGCTTGTCTTCCAGAAACATCCTGCTAGGAACAACTGAACTGCCTGCTGCGGAAGCATATTCTGCAGGGAGGAATCATAGAATCAGTCAGGGTTGGAAGGGACCACAAGGAGCAGCCACTTCCAACCCCCCTGCCATGCCCAGGGACACCCTACCCTAGAGCAGGCTGCACACAGCCTCAGCCAGCCTGGCCTTAAACACCTCCAGCCATGGGGCCTCAACCACCTCCCTGGGCAATCCCTGGCCAGCCCAGTGGCTCTGGGGAGGTCTGTCTGTCCTGACTCTCTCAGTGAAGAACTTTCTCCTGCTGAGTTTGGGTTTTTTTCTTTTCTTAATTAGATTACTGGTATGAAAACCATGATTTACTGAGTTTGTTATTAAAAATAAAACAAGGGAGAGAATTCAGAATCATAGAATCAGTCAGGGTTGGAAGGGACCACAAGGAGCAGCCACTTCCAACCCCCCTGCCATGCCCAGGGACACCCTACCCTAGAGCAGGCTGCACACAGCCTCAGCCAGCCTGGCCTGAAACACCTCCAGGGACGGGGCCTCAGCCACCTCCCTGGGCAACCCATTCCAGCCTCTCACCACTCTCATGCTCAACAACTTCCTCCTCACCTCCACTCTGACTCTCCCCACCTCCAGCTTTGCTCCATTCCCCCCAGTCCTGTCACTCCCTGACAGCCTAAAAAGTCCCTCCCCAGCTTTTTTGAAGGCTCCCTTCAGAACCTGGAAGGCCACAAGAAGGTCAGCTGGGAGCCTCCTCTCAGTGCTCATCCATACTCATACCACCTATATCCTAACAAACACAACTGTAATGAAATTGAAATGCAACAGCAGGAAAATCCAACATAAATGCAGTGTGACCTTGCTAATTAACACTTGAAACATGCAGCTTTTGGTTCCCTGCTCCCTCCTGCTGGTGCATTATTAGGTCTGGAAATGGAAATCTCCCATGAGCAGAGTCATGGTGGTTAATCACAGTGTGCTGACAAATGTCAGTGTAAGCAGTGTCCCTTCGTTGCCTCATCTGCCTTAGGAGGTTTTTGAGGGGACTTGTTCTCCATCCTCACACCAGCACCAGCTTCTTTATTTCATCCCCTGAAGCTCCCTGCAGCTTGCTGGGCTGCCTCATCTTCAGGTCATGTTCCTTCAGGAGCCATGCACCCCAGTTGATTTTAAACAGTGTGGCCAGTAGGACAAGGGAGGTTCTTCTGCCCCTGTACTCAGCACTGGGCAGGCCACACCTTGAGTGCTGTGTCCAGTTCTGGGCTCCTCAATTCAAGAGAGATGTTGAGGTGCTGGAAGGTGTTTGCAGAAGGGCAGCAAGGCTGAGGAGGGGCCTGGAGCACAGCCCTGTGAGGAGAGGCTGAGGGAGCTGGAGGTGTGCAGCCTGCAGAAGAGGAGGCTCAGGGCAGAGCTCATTGCTGTCTGCAGCTACCTGAAGGGAGGTTGTAGCCAGGTGGGGTTGGGCTCTTCTGCCAGGCAAGCAGCAACAGAATAAGGGGACAGAGTCTCAAGTTGTGCCAGGGGAGGTCTAGGCTGGATGTTAGGAGGAAGTTGTTGTCAGAGAGAGTGATTGGCATTGGAATGGGCTGCCCAGGGAGGTGGTGGAGTCCCTGGAGGTCTTCAAGAAGAGACTGGATGAGGCACTTAGTGCCATGGTCTAGTTGACTGGCTAGGGCTGGGTGCTAGGTTGGACTGGATGATCTTGGAGGTCTCTTCCAATCTGGTTATTCTATGATTCTATGATCCCCCAGTCGCTGGGGCTCTGTTGGGCTGAAGATAAAAGGACACATGAAGTGCAGCACCCTTGTGAGAACTGCTGGAGAAGGGAGAAGGGTCTGCTCAATGTCCCTGCCTAAGGGTACCTGTCTGGTACCCAGAGTGCAATCAGACCTTTAAAACTCCCAACTTGAGGGAGCTGGAGCCAACAATACTCATGCCACAGGGTGAGAAGACTCGCCCCTCATAAAACATAACCTGTGCCTTCCCACCCAAGACATTGGCCAGCACCACCTTGAGACCTCAACCCATCCATGGTTGCTGACTTGGATGGGACAACAGCACAGTCAGGTTTGAGTCCAGGTATTTCTGGCAAATCCACCTTTGATTGAGCAACAAGATTGGGATTGGAGGCCTGGCTCTGGAAAGCTCACCAAGCCCAGCTGAAATCACTAGGGACCAGAACAAATCTAGGAGATGGTGCCAACAGCCAAGTGAAACAAACTGCTCAGAAGAGCCTTCCAGGAAGACGGTCAGGCTGCATCAGCACTGTCCACACGATGCTTTCTTCACCACAAACCCAATGCTTCTGCAAATGCTACCACTAATTTCACTCCACTCCTTGTAAAAGAGCTCCTGTCTTTGTACATCTGTTTCCTGTAAGGCTTTATAGCCCTTCCATTTGCACCATTAAGTGTGAGACTCACTTCAAGCCACATGGCAGGAGCACATCCTGGGTATACTCAGCAGGCACTTCTAGTTGCTGCTAGGAGTCACAGCTTAGAATCATAGAATCAACCAGGTTGGAAGAGACCTCCAAGCTCAGCCAGCCCAGCCTAGCACCCAGCCCTGGCCAATCAACCAGACCATGGCACTAAGTGCCCCAGCCAGGCTTTGCTTAACACCTCCAGGGACAGCAACTCCACCACCTCCCTGGGCAGCCCATTCCAGTGCCAATCACTCTCTCTGACAACAACTTCCTCCTAACATCCAGCCTAGACCTGCCCTGGCATAAACTGAGACTGTGTCCCCTTGTTCTGTTGCTGGTTGCCTGGCAGAAGAGCCCAACCCCACCTGGTTACAACCTTTCAGGTAGTTGTAGACAGCAATGAGGTCTCCCCTGAGTCTTCTCTTCTCCAGGCTAAGACAGGAACAGTTTCAAGCCGAGGTGACTCTGAGCTTGAGTAGGTCAGGCTGGGGGCACAGGTCCCATAGAGAAATGGGTCACAGTGGAGGTGGTTGGTAGGGATGTCACAGGGGATCCTCTGCCCATCAAAGGGCTTAGTTAACAGCTGCAGCTGATGCCAGTAGCTACCTACTTCATAATTCATGCTGCCTAAATGGCTTTGGGGGTTTAAACTTGCTCGCTCCAATGCTTCTTTCAGCTGGATATGATACTCTCAACAACCTGCCTGAGACATCCCAAAGTTATCTCCTACAAACTGAAGTCAGGCTCCATTCAGTGCTGCTTTCTGCTGAAGCACTGCACAACCTCAAGTCTTGCTCCTCCAGCCTCAACAGCCAACATCAAACTCTGGGACAGATATCAGCAACAACTCATGTGCAGAGCAGAAGCATAACGTCTGTGGGTGCAGAAGGCAGAGCTTGTGCTGGGTTGGCACAGGCTTTCAAGGACAAGTGACAAGGTTTTCTTCCACATTTCTTCCCAGGGAACAGTTGTGACCAAGGAACAGCCTTGCAGCACATGTGCTGAGGGTAAACAACTGTGCTCCTTTGAACGCAGTCCACACAGGGCTGCTACAAGGAGGACCAAACTCTGCATCCTAAAAAAGGGTTTTTTCTCCTGCCCTGTGTCCTCTGGTCCTGTGCCCCTGACCTTGCCTTTCTAACATTAACACATACCACACATTTTTCAAGAGGCAACCAGCAAAATGAGACATTTCATCTGCATCTGATCCTCCCCGGGGGAGATGAGAACAAAAACTCCTAATGCACCTTAATCCCATTACCAGGGCTCTGCTGAAAGATGGTTGATATTTGGGGTAGGACCACTTGCAAGGAAAGACTATGAAGGAAAGTCTTATGAAGGTGTGATGGTTTGGGAATCACAGAATCATAGAATCAACCAGGTCAGAAGAGACCTCCAACATCAGCCAGTCCAACCTAGCACCCAGCCCTACACAATCAACCAGACCATGGCACTAAGTGCCTCAGCCAGGCTTGGCTTCAACACCTCCAGGGATGGTGACTCCACCACGTCCCTGGGCAGCCCATTCCAATGCCAATCACTCTCTCTGACAACAACTTCCTAACAACATCCAGCCTAGACCTCCCCTGGCACACCTTGAGACTGTGTCCCCTTGTTCTGTTGCTGAGTGCCTGGCAGAATAGCCCAACCCCACCTGGCTACAATCCTCCCTTCAGGTAGTTGTAGACAGCAATGAGGTCACCCCTGAGCCTCCTCTCCTCCAGGCTGCACACCCTCAGCTCCCTCATCGGGTTTGTGTTCCAGGCCCCTCACCAGCTTCATTGCCCTTCTCTGGACACCTTCCAGCACCTCAACATTGAGGGGCCCAGAACTGGACACTGGGCTCTAGTCTGCATGATTTCATTGCATGGGAGTTGCCCATGCAATGAAATCACCCAGACTAGAGTCAGCCAGCTGGAAGTTAAGGAATGAAGCCTTATATTCACAGCTTAGCATAATGCACAAGCAGGTATTTATAATATATTAACAGATATTTACAGTTATATACAAGTTGAAGGTAACAGAGAAACACAACAGCCCTCCCAGGAAGCCTGGCTGAGGCACTTAGTGCCATGGTCCAGTTGACTGGATAGGGCTGGGTGCTAGGTTGGACTGGGTGAGCTTGGAGGTCTCTTCCAACCTGGTTGATCTATAAAATCAGAGTCCCCAAGCAGGGCTCCCAACCACCCTTCCACATTCTTTCCAGCCCAAACTCTTATCCCAGAGTCTGCCTTACATGCAAGGTGAGCTGGGATGATGAGCAAGGGAGGTTAGAAGCACAAGGATTGGTTGGGTTACACAGATCCAGGCAGAGTGGCAGAAGCCCAGGGAGAAAAACACAGACACCAACTCTGACAGATAGAGACTCTCTTATCTATGCTTGTGCCCTTGCTTTTATCCATCTCAGCAAGCCTGTGAGTGAAGCAGACTTCACCATTGTTTCCTTTTCACAGCCTAGCATCTAATTATTCTCATTAAAATATTCCACTTAGCCTCAAACCAGCACAGAAGGCTCCCATGTCTCACCCTAGCCTAGCAGTGAAGCAATTCTTAAACAGAACTTGTCCAGCATAAGTAAGTCCATGGCAAGATCTGTTCATGAGCACAAAGCACCGTGGCTCATACCTATGCAACATGTCAAACCAGGCAAGGAGGTGGCCATGGGGTTTGGGTGATGGATAGCAAATGCACACTGCTCTGCAGGTGTTGGGTCAAATCCCCTCCTCAGCTGCAACCCTTGTGTCTCCCTCTCAGCCAAAAAGCCAGAACAAGACAACTTGCATCCATGGAACCTCCATGAGCCACTTAGCCAGGGGAGAAGAAGCCCTCTAACAAGCAGGATGAAATATAACTAAGCACAGTCTAGCTGGAGGGTGACAGCTCCAAGGGGAGGAAAGCAGAGCAGCAATTTCCAGCCTGGGGCTGGGGCAGGTGGCAGCAGCAGCAGCCGCGGGGCTGTGTATGGACTTGTCCTCATTTTTGTCCTTTGACCCTCTCCCCTTCCCAGCAGCTGAGCCTTGTTTACTGGCATTTTGGCAGCCCATCTCTTGTTTCCATTAACCCTCAGAGGACAGAGGAAGGGGTTTGCAATGCTAGGTGGTTTGGTGCTCTGCATGAAGGGCAGCGTGAGCTGCTCTCAGGCAACTACAGAGAGAGACTGAGCCAGTAGTTATTGATGGGGGGAAGCATGGAGACAGCAACCTGACATGGGCTTGCTGCTTTGCCTGCCTCTCAGCACACTGAGAAGGACAGAGAATCCATCAGGACTCTGAAGTCCCCAGCTTTGCCTTTAGTGTTGCACATCTTGGGGAGAGCTGTCACTGCTGTGATGATTAGACAGACGGTGTCAAAAGCAGCCCCATTCTGCCTTCGGGCTGTGTTTATTCAGCACAGAGATGAGACATTTTCAGAATTCCTCCATCAAGTCTGACCTTGTAAGAGAATAAAATCCAAAGGACTTGTCCCCCCCCCCCGCAAATGACACCAGGAGGACTTCAGTGCTCCTGGATAACCATGCCCCATGGGTTAAATCCAGCAGTTTAACACAGAAACAAAGGGGAAATATTGTCCTGCTGACAGTCAGAGCCACTGAATCCAACTGATCTGAGCCATGTCTGGCTAAACTGATCAGAGATGAATGATAGCTGCTATAGGCAAGAAGGGACATCTCCTGTGCTCCTTGCTGCCTCTGACAACACTGCAGTTACCACAGCATGGCTGGTACCCAAGCTGTAGCTCAGGGTTGTTTGTCCTGAGACAATCCTGAGCCAGCCCAACTATGAGCCAGAGCAGTGCTGCACTATGAATGCCCAAAACCTGCTCCAGGGGGGCTGAAGCTAGGAAAAGCCTTCCCAAGTCATCACATTTTCAATCCATGGTGAGAAATGAGCTCTGCTTACCTGCAAGATCATCAGGTTTTAGATTTGGGATAGGGATGGGGTTTGGCTTTTCCCTTTTTCTTGATGGAATCTCTTGTTAGCCACAGAGAAGAAATTCCATTTTTGCAACACTGCCAACTGCAAGCCATCAAGCCTTGGTTTGGAGGAATCCTGTTAACCACTTTACAAGATAAATGCTGAGCCTAGTGACAAGCTGCCATATGGGTTGTTCAAGGCGGACAGACAGACAGACAGACTATATCTCCTGCTCTGTAAGTGTTTCAGTCCAGCTGCAGTCAGTCAGCCTGGCTTAGCTGTAGGTATATTTGTCATACAGAGACTTGAAGGAGAGTGAAGGGCACAGATTCATCATTATTCCTGCAACTACAGGTTCAGCCTCTCCACCCTGTGCCTGGGGATTACCAAATGCCACAAAGAGCAAACTGAGGATTAAAAAGGACCCCTCGGCCCCAGCAGTGTCCTGCTTTGCTGCTGGCCCTGGGGACTGAATGCTTCCCCTTCTCTTTGTCTCTGATCTAGGCTTGGGCAGGTGGCGAGTCACTGGCAGGGCCAGACAGCAGCCTCCCCTGCAGCCCCGCAAGCGCCAGGGTGCTGATGAATATCCATCTAATTGGAATTAGGGATTCTCCAGCCCAGCCCTCCAAGTGGAGAAATTAGCTGATTTATTCCAATAAAGATGCTAATATGGGGCAGCTTTGTGAAGGGCCAGAAATTCCCATTGTCATTCAGAAGCAATTTGTAGCGGATTTGAAGCCTTTGTAAAGGTGATGTGCTGGTGGCTGGGTCTGGATAATACCCGTGCCCAAAATTCACAGCTGAGCATTCTTCCCCTCCGTATGCTTCAGTGCTGCCCGATTTGTATTCCCTGGGTGAGGAGGCGCTGGAGCGGAGCAGCCACTCGGAGCAAGTCACTGGCAGCAGCGAGGGGAGGGTGGCTGGTCCCGAGGGTGGGGGACATCACAGCCAGGCATGGTAGGCTCCATCTGAGCTGATGGGGATGCCAGGCTAACCTCTCTGCTGGCGTGGGCAGCAAACGAACTGAAATGAGCTGCTTTGGAGGAGGAGAGTCTCAGATGCCTTCATACAGTGGTACTCATCGTTTAATGATTCTCTGGGCGTTACAGGCTCACAGGATGTTAGGGGTTGAAAGGGACCCAAAGAGATCATAGAGTCCAACCCCCTCGCCAGAGCAGGACCACACAATCTAGCTCAGGTGACAGAGGAATGTATCCAGCGGCCAGCAGGACAAGGGAGGTTCTTCTGCCCCTATACTCAGCACTGGTCAGGCCACACCTTGAGTGCTGTGTCCAGTTCTGGGCTCCTCCATTCAAGAGAGATGTTGAGGTACTGGAAAGTGTCCAGAGAAGGGCAACAAGGCTGGGGAGGGGCCTGGAGCACAGCCCTGTGAGGAGAGGCTGAGGGAGCTGGGGGTGTGCAGCCTGCAGCAGAGGAGGCTCAGGGCAGAGCTCATTGCTGTCTGCAGCTACCTGAAGGGAGGCTGTAGCCAGGTGGGGTTGGTCTCTTCTGCCAGGCAAGCAGCAACAGAACAAGGGGACACAGTCTCAAGTTGTGCCAGAGGAAGTCTAGGCTGGATGTTAGGAGGAAGTTGTTGTCAGAGAGAGTGATTGGCATTGGAATGGGCTGCCCAGAGTGGTAGTGGAGTTGCCATCCCTGGAGGTGTTCAAGAAAAGCCTGGATGAGACACTTAGTGCCATGCTCTGGTTGACTGGATAGGGCTGGGTTAGGTTGGACTGGATGAGCTTGGAGGTCTCTTCCAACCTGGTTGATTCTATAATTCTCCAGATAAGGAAGCTCCACAACCTATCTGGGCAGCCTGTGCCAGTGCTCTGCCATCCTTACAGCTGCAGCTTACATTCATTGTTCCTTGTCCTATCACAGGGAGCAAGTCCTCATGCTGGCATTGAACTCCTCCATGCAGCTCCTTCACTTTTTGGAGCTCCAACCTTCATCAGTCTTTACTCCTAAACGTAAACCATCAGCCCTGGATATGACTGAGACCGCAGTTAACCACCACCTCCTCAGAACAACACCAAAATCCTTCCCTGAATTTTCCAGTTGGATGTCATTTTCTTCCAACTCTCTCTCTCCAGATGCAGCCTTCTAATCTGAAGACTACACAGGCTGGTGTCTTGCATGAGCCACCCAACAGGACTGAATTATCTAGGGCAGCTTTGGTTCTCCAAACAGCTTGGCAGGTGATGCTTTGCTGACCTTCCAGCCAGAGCTGCCTCTAGCACACCATTCTCTGCAGTAAACCTCATCAGCACTCTAGGAGTGAAGCACTTCTGCAAACTGCTGCCTAAATTCACATAAACCCCTAATGCCTCCCTGAGCTGCTCTTTGCAGATTGCTCTAGGAGATCTAATGACAGCAAAACGCTTCTCTAACAGCTGCCTGGAAATGGAGGTAGAAATCTGCACCACGGAGAGGGACTATTTTTGCTGAGGGGGGCATCCTCTGGCACTGACCTTATATCCTTTTGCTCTTTCCATCTCGTGATGTAAAGCTGAGGAATGAATCACAGACTGACAGCAGAAGTCGTGAGCAGCTGGAGCTGCTCCCCAGAAGCCCAGCTGCACTTGACTCCTGTCCATCTCTCTGTCCCTGCAGCCTTATCTGTGCGAAGCCTGGCACTGAATCTAATGTTTGCTGCGGGTTGCAGCGCTCCACTGACTCCAAATAACTGACAGGGCCTTGCTCTGCTATAAATGTCATGCTAAGGCCCCCACTCCAGCAGGTATTTCAGCTTGTGCCTAAATTTAAACATGGGATGGCTCTGCTGAACCCAAGGGACCGCTCCCATGCCTGCTGCAAATACCTCGAGGTCAGATGGCTTAGATGCACAGGCAAGGGAGGAGGAATATTTCCATCTGCTCGGGATCATGCCTGTGCCCATGAGCCACAGCCCCACCTAGAAAAGGACACAGATGACCAAGTCAGAGCCCTTAAATGCTCACTCTCAGCCGTGGCAAGGAGGACTCCTGGGCTGCAGCTGCTGATGGGCTTGTTCCCAGAGATGTGAAGCTCAGCAGCCTTTTCCATGGCATCTTTGCCAGATCTTCCCATTTTTCACCAGGGACTCTGGCAGACAAGCACTGTGCCCACACACAGCTTTCCAGCAGCACTGAACTCCTGGTGTGGCAGAACTGTAAATTCTCTGTTGAACCAAGGCTAAATACTCTTTTTTTTCTAACAATACCTGGCAACAGAGAGGACTTCTGGTGTTTCTCATCAGCCATGCTCTGCATTTACCACTCAGGCTGCAGCTGAACTGAGCTCAGGTTTGATGCTTCATGCAAGCATCAGTTTAAGAGATAGAGGAATATTAATAAGCGGCTGAAGAGGGGGAAAAAAGGAGCCTTGGTCCCCAGCCAGGGCAGCTGATGCATCTATGAGATTCTGCTTGGCTGTGCAGCCTGCCTTGCCATGGGTCTCTTGTGTGACCAGAGAACAGATGAGGATCAGACAGAGTTAGGAGAGAGCAGTCTTGGCTGAGCTCAACTTTATGCTCTGAAATAAGCTAAATTCAGCTCTGAACCTCCCTGAGCAGGGATTACAGAATCTGTTTGCGATCACTAAGCACTACATAGCTGTAACTGTACACTTCTTTTCTTATCTTATATGCAATGTTGATATGAACTTTAATGAAAAGGGGGGGAGGGGAGGGGAAGGGAATGTTTCTCAGCCACTTGGGCCAGCTCTGAAGCAATGCTTTGCATTATCTATCTAGAATAGCTCTATTAGAACAATAGCTTTTTTTTTTCTCCCTTTTTTTTTTTAACCTCTTGGAAAAGAGAGTCAAGATAGTGTTTTATTTTTGGTTTCCAGTTGGCTTCATTTTCCATGTGGGGCTCAGAACTGGGGAGCTGGTTTTGCTAGTCTGTAATCGTAGAATCAGTCACAGAATCATAGAATCAGTCACAGAATCATAGAATCAATCACAGAATCATTGAATTAACCATGTTGGAAGAGACCTCCAAGCTCAGCCAGTCCAACCTAGCGCCCAGCCCTAGCCAATCAACCAGACCATGGCACTAAGTGCCTCATCCAGGCTTTTCTTGAAGGAGCCATGGCACCTCCCTCCCAAATTCCACAGGGAAAGGAACAAAGAGGAACCAATTTGACTGAAATATCCCAAAGATCAGACCCAAGCCAAGTATAAAGATGAGAACAGAGACCAGTTGACAGCACCTCCACGCTGGAGTGTTCACTGAGAGGGGAAAGGGAAGTCTACCACCTCCAGGCAGCAAACATGCAGCCTTGCAGTCCACCCTATGTGGGTTCACTGCCTGGCTCCAGTCTCTTGGTACCCATCTTCTCCCCATTGTGAAGAAACTCCATACAGAGCTAAATGCACCCAAAAAACACAGGCTCTGCACCTGCCTGGTGGTCAGGTCCCACCATCCTCTGTGGGGACACTGGAATGGGCTGCCCGGGGAGGTGGTGGAGTCACCGTCCCTGGGGCACTTCAAGGCAAGGTTGGACGTGGCACTTGGTGCCATGGTCTAGCCTTAGTTCTGTGGTAAAGGGTTGGACTTGATGATCTGTGAGGTCTCTTCCAACCCTGATGATAGTGATAGTGATACTGATACTGATATAGATGTCAGTAGTCTTGTGGCACTGGAAGGATAAACACATCTCTGCTTCCCCAGCCTTTCTTCTCTTCAGTTCCTCATGCTTCAGCTCTGCAGTTTAGGCTCTTGGGGACCCCATTATGATTTCAGCCATGATGCACTGAATACAAGACAGGGGCTGAAGGGAAAAGATGTCCCTCCTCAGGCACATGGTCCCTGCGAGGCAGTTCCCAGTGCCACCATCAGCCCCACCAATGCAGCTGGGCCATCAACTCCTGAATGATGCCATTGTTCCTGCCTCCAAACCTAAACAGCCACAGGAGGCGTTTCCACCAAGAGAGAGCCAGTTTCCACCGGTGACTTCTCCCTGCTTGCTTGAGAATCCTCCCTCCCTTTCAGGGCCCCTCTAGCTTTCCTTTGTGCCTCCTGTAGGATGAAAAGAGGTAGTCATTGATTGTATTAATAATTCAGAGCCCAATCTCACGGACGGGTGTTCACGGCCCCTGAGGTGGCAATCTTTCATCCTGAGACCAGGAGCAGCCATATCTTTCGGAGGTCAAGGAAAATGGCTGCAGTGTGGAAGATGCCTCCAAATAATAGTTTGAGGCAACTCCCATGCCTGGGTGAGGGTGGCAAGCAGAAAGCTCCTGTGTCTCATACTCTCCACTGGCCCAGCATTTCAAGCTGGAATGTGTCCAGAGAAGGGTGAAGAAGCTGGTGAGGGGCCTGGAGCACAGCCCTGTGAGGAGAGGCTGAGGGAGCTGGGGGTGTGCAGCCTGCAGAAGAGGAGGCTCAGGGCAGACCTCATTGCTGTCTGCAGCTACCTGAAGGGAGGCTGTAGCCAGGTGGGGTTGGGCTCTGCTGCCAGGCAGCCAGCACCAGAACAAGGGGACACAGTCTCAGGTTGTGCCAGGGGAGGTCTGGGGTGGATGTTAGGAGGAAGTTGTTGTCAGAGAGAGTGATTGGCATTGGAATGGGCTGCCCAGGGAGGTGGTGGAGTCACCATCCCTGGAGGTGTTGAAGCAAAGCCTGGATGGGGCACTTAGTGCCATGATCTGGTTGATTGTCTAGGGCTGGGTGCTAGGTTGGACTGGATGATCTTGGAGGTCTCTTCCAACCTGGCTGATTCTATGATTTAACCCGGAGAGGTCCACAAACCTCTGAAGATTACTACTTGCACCACCTTCAGGGAGCTGCGGAGCAGCCTCTGTCACATGCCCCAACCCAACAATGTTCTCCAGGTCACCTGCACCCTCCTGCCCCTCAGGACAGCCACCTGCCTGCTGTTGCCCTACGACCCCTCTTCCCCCATGGCCAAGCTCCTCCTTTAACTGCCTACTCACCTGTGTTGTCTTACTCATTTCTGGAAGGACAAAGTGTTCTGCCACTGCTTGCTTGCTTTGGTTTGTGGCCAAACTGGTCCTTGTGCAGGGAGAGAAGCAAATTTACCTTTGGTACAAGTAGGTGAAACTGGTCTCAGACACTAAATTGAGCATTCCCAGGAGAGGTAAAGGTAAACTTGAATAATTTGGATGTAGTTTTCCCCTGGCTGTACTTAATGCACCGAGAGCAAATTCACACCACCGCTCTTTGATGCAGACCATTCTCCAGAGTCCTTCTCTTCACCCACAACCAGCACTGGCACCAATGCCCGGGCAGCTGAGTGTTGCTCTCAGCCCAGGGGGCAAAGCCCATGCAGAAGGGTGCCCACAGATGGGTGCCACTACACTGGCACCCATGCTCTGCACCTTGCTGAGTGTTTATGGCGGAAACAGCAGGTCTGAGACACGCACCTTGGACCTGGAACTGAAGGTGCCAACTCCTGCTGCAGTGCCAAAGATTAACGGTGTGCTGATAAGAGCTGGGGGAAATGGCCAGCAGAGACTTCTGAGAGCTGCCAGCTGTGCTTCTCTGGAAGCCTCCTGCTCCAAGGCCACACAGGAACCAGGCTCAGCACCAACTTGCTGCTGCCACAATGCTCTGCTGCTGCTACCAAGCCACTTCCAGCGCCCTGTGCATTACCGTTTCTGCTCTCCCGTGCTTTGTCTGCTCAGGGAAGCGCCTCCACAGGACAGACAAGGCCCATGTGCTCGTGGTGACAACTCCCCTCCCGCCCACAGCGGTGCACAGTAACGCTCTGGTGTATGGCAATTTACATCCTGGGGCTCCAGCCCGACCCACTGTGCACACCTGCAGGAAGGCCTGGGCTTGCTATCCCTCCTTCCCTCCTCCTCTTCTGCCTACTGCCTTCTCTCGGGCTCCTCTGAACAACCAGTTTACCTTCTCTCAGGCAGGGCTTGTGCCTGGCTTCCTGCCTGTGCATCATCCCAGCCCTGACCGAAGCAGCTCTGTCTGGGCTACAGTGTCCAGACACCACAGTATCCAGCACTGTGAACTGACTTGCAAATAACTATTATGGAAGGAAGCCATGCCTTCCAGAGCTGATAACTTATCTGCTATACATCAAGCTTTCCCCAGCCTTTTCTCTGCTCTTCATTAACAATCCATCCCCAAACACATCGTTCCTTTGTCAAGACTATACACCCATAGTATCCACATGTAAGAGAAGGCCCTCTTTGATGGCAGGGTTTCTGCAGCAGGGCTGTTTAGATTTGTTGTGATTAAATCACATCCATTTTCTAATTTGTACCTCACACACACTGAAATCCCTCCTTAAGCCTGAGATGTACAGGCACATTCTGTCTTTGCCGCTGACTTAATCAAGCAGCAGAGCTGCTGTGTGCTCTCTGCAATTGTCTCTTGCACAGGAGGAGAACAGAAAAAAAAAAGGGCAAGGAAGAAAGAAACACTTTGCAAAGGGCTGCTATTATCCAAGCACTACGGTGACAGCATGTTTAGTGTGTTTGTGGCTCTGGGGCTGCAGTAATTAATTGTGTGTCTAACGCTGGCTGGCACAGCCTTGCACCCAGACCTTTCCCATCACAGCAGCAGAAAAGCAGGCGCTCCAGTACCTATGGATGCCAAAATCAGCCCACCCACCACCTCCCCAAGCTCTCCGTGGAAAATGGGTGCTCTCCCAGGTTTGGTGGAGGCAGTTGAAGGGAAGGCACCCAGGCAGGGCTGGGTGTGGAGAAGGCTATAATGAAGGGCTGTTAGGGCAGCCTGGGGGTCTCCATCCCTTCCCCACTGCCTGGGTCCTCTTCCCTACTCCCAGCCCCCGTCCTTGCTGCAACTCCCCATCAGCAGAAACCTGCTGCACATGTCCCAGTCGCTGGAAAAGGGGTGTCACACCAAACCCCTCTTCCTTTCCATACCCTCCCGCTGCAGGTGGAGCATCTGGGAGGGAGTGTACCCTGCAAGCTCCCCTCCACCTTCCACCTCCCCCCCAGACCTGGCTTCCTGCACAGGGAAAGGGGGTGCCGAGGGTGGGGAGCGGAGGGAGACTGCAGCCAGGACACCCCCCAGCTCCCCCTCCGCCTGGACGGGGGCTGCGCCTGCCCTCCCCTCCGCCGCTGCCTGCTAACGCCGCTGCTCAGCGTGTGCAGAGGGAGGGAGGGAGGGGGAAGGAGCGAGGGAGGGGACCTCCCTATCTGGCTCTATCTTCTCCGCTGCCTCTCACATGCTCCGGGGAGGGTGATGCGGCTCCCCGCGTCCCGCTGAGCGAGGCCGCGCTGCACCCCGCCGGGGCTGCCCAGCGCAGGGCAGGGGGGGGGCTGCCTGCGCCCTTGCGGTCAGCCTTCCCTTCCCCTCCCCCTCCCCCCCGCCCCGGCCTCTCCTGTCTTTGGTGGTTTGTTTTTTGGGTGGTTTTTTTTTCCCACCGGTTTATTTTATTTCATTTAGTTTTATTTTATTTCGTTTGATTTGGTTTGGATTTATTTGATTTGGGTTTATCTTTGTTTTATTTAACCCCACTTGGGGGGAAAAAAAAAAAAGAAAAAGAAAAGAAAGGAAACAAACCCCAAAACCCAAGCAAGCTGCTGCCGCTCCCCGCACCGACCCCCGCGGCGGGCTGGAGAGGCTGATGCGGCCGTTAAGGTAAGCGGGAGCGGGGGAGCTGCGCGGAGGTCCGTCCCCCCCCGGCTCCCTGCGCGGGACCTGTTGAGGCTGTCGCTATCGGACCCCGGCTGCCTCCTCCCTCCCTCCCACCCGAGCCCTTCCGATAAGGAACCTCGATCATCCCTTCCCATTTCCTCTGCCCAGCTCGCTGCCTCCCTCCGCCCGGCTTGACACTAGGCTGGCGGGCATGCGGGTGTTCGTCTGCCCTCCCTCCGGGTGGCTGCCACTCCACATGCGCCCTGCTGGGCCACGGCAGCCTTAGTAATTCCTAGCAGACCAGGGATGAGAGCTGGCAGTATCCTCCCCGGTTATTTACCCCTTGCCCTTGGGTGGCATATCCCGGGGCTGATCACGCTTTACCGTCCGCAGACACAAAGCTTCCCCATTCCTCCCGCTGGGTTGCGGAGCGCCGGGGTCTTGGCAAGCTCCGAGGGAGGGAAGGGGGGGGATGACAGCTGGACAGATGTGGGACATTGGCAGGGACAGCCACATCTGTGCGCAGGGAGAGGATGGGTCGCTGGAGAGTGGCTGGCTGGGGGAAGACTTTGCTGCAGTGCATAGCCCTCAACCTCAGACAGAAGTCGGGGAGGGGGGGCCATAGAGCCCCCAGGTGAGGACATTGCAGAGGCACCAGCCAGAGTAGCCCCTGTCGAGCCTTGCTTCCACTCTTGGGACCTGCATGGTGCCCTCCCTAAACGTTCCATACGTTTGAGGAAGCCGGGCTGTGTCTGCAAGACAGGTGCTTTGTGGTGTGGTGTGGTTGCAAGGCAGGAGATGAAAGTTTGGTGTTGTTTTGATGTGATTCTTGATTGCTGCCTGTTGGAGTAATTGCATCGCAATTGCTCAGAGGTAGAATCAATTTCCCCAAATTGAGATTTTAATGGGAGCTCGCAAGCTGCTGTTATGTCATGTGGTTAAAGGCGGCGTTCGATTGCATTTGTGTTATAAACTGGATACTTTCGCAGACGGTGCAGGGATAACAGCACCACCCAGTGGGGCCCAGCCCGGCCCCAGCCTCAGCCCAGCAACCCTAGCCCAGCCCCAGCTCTGCCCTAGCTTCAACTCCCAGCTCTAGCCCCAGCTCCAAATCCACCCCTGAGTGGGGTACACTCAAGACAACTCCACAGAAACACCTGGTTTCATTTACTGAAATACCTATAGGAGATGCTGGATTAAAGGCGTTTGGGGTTTTAGCTGTTCTTTTTTTTCCCCCATGATAAAGAATCTCACAGATGTTCAGGAAAAGCTTTTAAATCAGCTGATGACATTGTCACTTAGTGTTTCACCAATGAGACGCCAGGAAAGGTGTCCTGCAGTGAGTTATACTTCTGGCCACTACTGTCAGGAATTGGCAGAAGAGGACCTGGGAAAGGTGGTTTGGTTTCACAGGTTTTTTTTTTCCATAGGGTGTTTCAAACACCCCATTCTCAAAGGGATGAAGATGCAGATCTGCAAATACTTCAGATGAGATCCAGGAGATGTCCTTAGCTAACCTGTGGGTTACAGAGAGGGGAGATTAGGGAGCTGTGTTAGCATTTTCTTTTAGATATCCGTAGCTTTTAAAAGCAGGAGAGAAAGCCTGTCCCATTGCACAGAGTGGTTTCTGTCTCTGCTGATAAACTCCCAAGCTCTCTGCAGTTCTGTGCTGTTCATTTTTTGGCAGTTCAGACTTAACCCGTCTTTTCTGCTGAGCCGACATATGGCCATTTGAACTTGCTCTTGGGAACCTCCCAGCACACTGCATGTTCGTTTCTTTTTAGAGGGGAGCCCAGATGTGAAGAAGATACACTAAAGAGATAGTGCTTGATATTTACCCCAGCGAGGAGACTGGGCCAGGAAGACCAGCTCCCTGCAGAGAACTAAATATACAGATGGTGAATTCCAGCCAGCCCTCCAAACACTGCCGAACAAGGGATGGTTACAGGCTCCCATGTGTAGGAGTCAGGCCTCACCCCACTGGGCTTTGCTAGCAAGGGGAAGGGAGAGACAGGAATGAATGCCACCAGTCAAAAAAAAAGTTGACGTGATGAACTCTTACTTGCCTGAAAATATCCCTGCTTGTTTTGCTTTCTGTCATGGGTGAGACTGGAAGCTTTCCACCAGCCCATCTTTGCCCGGTCCAGCCTGGCTGGTTGTGAGCATTAAGAGGGGACTTTTATGGCTGTGAGCTTGGAGCAGGCATTTTGAAGAGAAAGCCCCACAGCAGGGATATACTCAGCAACTGAGTTAATATGCAGATGCAAAGACGCAAGTCAACGAAGCATTGTTTTATGTACTGGTGTGACAAAGCTGTATTTTGTTCCACTGGCCTCCTGTTAGCCAGACTGGTCTGTCTGATGTTCACAGGGGCAGCTGTGGGGAAATAGATTAGCTACACCAGCAAATTCTTCTCTGCTCTTTGCTATGCAGAAATGAGTCAGTTTCCAAAGCCCAGCTCCATGCCACCACCTCTGTCTGTCCCATTGCTGTGAGAGTTCAGAGCAGGGCACCAGCAAGACCTTAGGGGACACCTTTCCAGTCAGCTGCTCTACCAGGGTTGTACTGCAAGGCAACAGCTTAGGAAGGAAGGGGGGTTTAGGTGTATGTTTGGCATCTTCAAGGTGCACAGCTCAGGGAGAGAGCATCTGCTTGTGCTGTCAGCCAGGGAAACTGTAAAATGGTAAAAAACTGAACTATGCCTAAAAGGAGGTTTTTTAAAGTGAACTGCAGCAGTTTTCAGAACTGCAAACATCAGAGGTGTGGCTGTTACTGCAGAAAGATGAATAGGGGGTTGGGTGGGTTGGTTTTTTTGTTGCTTCTTGTTCAGAGTTTTTCTTTTTTAGTGAGGGACTTGTTCAGAGCACAGGTGTTTGGGTTTACTTCCACAAACATTTTGGGATCAGTTGTCCAACCTCTCCAGAACACAGTTTTGGGGGGTTTCCACCACAAACTTAATTTCTTCCACCTTTAGTGAGCATTTTGGTTTTCACTGCTCACCCCAACCCCTACCACTGCAGAACGTGTCAGGATTAGCTTTCTTCACGAGTGGTCCCATCTTTTCCCAGCCAGACCACAGGCAGCGTTCACTGAACACCTTGTCCCAGGGCGGAGCAGGCGAAGGCTCCTGCTGAAGCTGTGTGGAGATAGCTGCGTGAAGAGTGGCCACACAGAAAGTTCATGAAAGAGTCAGGAGCAGAGCAGCAGCCCTGACATCTATTCCTCTAACTGCTAGTTACAGTCCTCACAGATACCCATGTTTACTATTTACACCATATAATTACAGGTAGTGAATAATTCCATTAGGAAGGCTGCACGGGGAGGGATCCTCTGTAAACCTTAGGATTCAAATCAGACACGTTCATCCAGCCCCGCTGAAGCCCACAGCCACGCATGGTGTGACACAGGGCAGAGAAAAAAAGTTCAGATGAGCGATCCCAGCTGAGCTTCCCCTGGGAACTGGGAATCTTCCCGCTTATCCTGCAGACAGCTCAGCGGAGGCTTGTCGGCTGACCCCGGCTGTGATTTGCCTGTCATCCCTGCGTAAGGGCAGCGCGCAAGCATCACCGCCTGTGTGAGCGCGGAGGTGCCGCGGACCGCAGGCGCTGCAGCCGCGGTTCTGCTGTGCCCCGGGGCTTGTTTGCATTTTAGCGGTGGGTGGTTGCCCGCACGCTGTTTGCAAAGAGCGGCGGGCCCGGCGCTGCCGAAACGGGGAGCCCCAGCTGGACTTGGGGAAGGAAAAGAAGCTGGGAAAAAACATGGTCACTCTGCGTTTCCAAGCCTAGGCAGCCCCGTCAAGCTAGGCGGAGATCCTGATTGCACACAGGCTGCCATTCACGCCGCCACTTCTAAGTCTTTGATTCGGCTAATCAGAAAAGGTGAAGGTTCCCTGAAAAACGTGGAAGGAGAAGCAGGATTTCAGACTCGCACCTTATTTGGGGCCTTTTCCTGCTCTGCAGTTACGGTTTGGACACATCTGTTGTTTTCTCCAGCGAAATCCGCTGCTTTGATGGGTGCCAAGAACAGCAATCCCATTTGCAATGCATGATGCAACTGAGCAAAAGCAAGGAGAAATTCGTCCAGGCTGGAGCCAGGGGCATCAGGCTCTTGCTTTATGGCAGCGTAGTTTTCCCTACACCAAAGGCAGAAGCTTCAACATTTAAAGACAGTGCTTCAAAAGTGGGTTCCAGCCCTATTGTCCCTCTGTGTCGGTTTGCCACAAAACGGCAACACCAAAGTGGTACTTCAGGTCAAAAGCACCAAAGCAGCCTCGCTGCAGCTATTCAGCAGCTGGATTTTAGAAGTTCCTAATGCAGGTGGGAGGGGGGTTGAGATAAAGATAAATAGATCATGCTCTGTGTCATCAGCCAGAACAACAGCAGAAGTGGCGCTTTTCAGATCGAAACAGAAGCAAAAGTTGCATTGTAGGAGTACACAGTGCAAGCAAGAAGAAGGGATTTGGGGTCTGAGATCCCATCTCCTGGATCTGTGTCCCCTGCCTGGGCTCCCCCTAGCTCATGGACCATTCCCCACCCCACCCCCACCTCCCTAGGCTCCTTCCAGCTTCCCCAGGCCCCTTGCAGCTCCAGCTGCCTACACATCCCATCAGCAGGCATTTCTTCTTGGGTGGTAATAGCAGCTGGCAGGGGTTGGACATATTTGCCCCTGTTTGACATCCCCCACAAAGAGGTGCTTCGAGTAGGCGTCCCTCCCACACTGCCTTAGCTACAGGTCTGGATCCGGCCTGCCAGCTTTCATCTTCAGCCCGCTCTGGCAGCTCTTCTGCACACAGAGCTCCTTCTGCCTTTAGTGGACAGCACTTAGAGTGCAGCTGCAAGAAGATCAGGACCAAGACAGATCTCTGGTCAAGCAAGCAAGGCCTCAGGATTTTTGGATCCCATCTGGGTCCCAGATGGAGAAGTTACAGCATTTGAATTCCAGTTGCAGCCTGGATAAAGCCTCAGTGAAGCTCCTCCTTCATTTGAAGGCAAGGGGGCTCAGATTCTCCAAGGAGAAGTAGATAAGTGGTGTTAGATCCCTTTGTGGATATTTACTCCCATCCCCTCTTCCTCACTTCACCTTCCATGGGAGATTTGTTGTAGCTGAATCACAGATTCAGTCTGCAACAGAGGAGATGACAGGCAGATGACTCTTGGAAGCCTCAAGCTATCATCACTTCAGAAAGTACCCCTACAGGTGACGGTGAGGTGGATCAGAAGGGGATTTCCAAGGGCAACTAGAAGCCAAGTCAGGGAGGCCTATACCAAGCTGCAGGCAGAAAGACCTGCTGCAGCCCTTACAGAACTGGGAGATGGATTGTGTAAAACGACCAGCAACCTTTTATTCTTTGTACAAGATCCTCAGGTGAAAGGAGATGAATCATTAGGATGGCAAAGGGGCACTCAGACAGAGGAGGGCTGATGCTCTAAACCAGGGAAGTTAGAGCATATTAATTAAGCATATTATGCCCGTGGGCACTCTCCTTCAGAACTGGTCTTAGTTTACTGTGGCTAAAACATCCTTCATGAGAAATTTGCTAAGGGGATGCCTCCCTCCTGGCCTAACCCTTTTTTGAGTGGAGCAGATCCATGATGGGGCTGCAGGTCCAACCTGCCCATACCATAGAATCATAGAATCAAGCAGGTTGGAAGAGACCTCCAAGCTCATCCAGTCCAACCTAGCACCCAGCCCTATCCAGTCAACCAGACCATGGCACTGAGTGCCTCATCCAGGCTTTGCTTCAACACCTCCAGGGACAGTGACTCCACCACCTCCCTGGGCAGCCCATTCCAATGCCAATCACTTTCTCTGTAAAGAACTTCCTCCTAACATCCAGCCTATACTTTTCCCGGCACAACTTGAGACTGTGCTGTAGCATTGCAGGAAGTAGAGGAGAGTGGAATCCTGAAGCTCAGCAGGCCTTGTTTGTTCCAAGCTGCTGCTTTATTATCTACATGGTCAGTGAGCACAGAGAGTGCTCCCAGGACTGCCCCGTGGGCTGCCCAAAGGGTCTCTAAGGGATGCCTACAAAGTGTGATGCCAGGGCAGTTGTACCAACACAACTGGTGAGACCTTGTCTCAGGGAAGCGGAACATCCAGGTCTATACGTGGGCTGGTGGTACAGACTAGGCAGTTGTGGAGGTCCTGAGAGACAACAGGTACACCTTAATCCTCTCCATCAGTCCTCAGTAGGCTGGCAGCTGGATCTGAGGAGCCTTGGCAGTTGTTCCCTGTCTGAGAAGTGTCAATCTAACGATGTATGATGTTTGTTGTTTCTGAGTCACCAGGGCTTATTTCACCGCTGCCAGTGCCTGTGCAGGTGAATGACCTGGAAAGGTTGTGAAATGCTCACACCTACCAAGCAGCCAGGGCTCAGGTGGCATGGCGGAGCTCTTTGTACAGGGAGGACTGTATCTCCCAGTCGGCTGGCAGCCACAGCATAGCTCTTGATCCCTGCTCTGCGGGAGTGGCCTAGCATCTCCTGCCTCAGTTTCCCCCCTCTGCTATGCAATGGCCTCTTTGCTCCACACGGCTTCATTGCGAGGAAATCCAAAGCACTATCGTTAGACCCCTGGGAGAGAAGCAGGGAGAGCACGCCGCGTCTACAGACCCCCAAAAGGGTGAGACGAAGCCCCCTCGCCCAAATTGCGATGAAGCTGCCATCCACGACCGGGAGAGACGGCGCAAAATCCCAACAGCCCTTCCCGCAGCCCACACCGCCTGCCCGCAAAGCACGGGAGGATTTGGTAGTTCGATCCCCATCACTAGCCCCCTCGCCCGGGTCTCCGAAGCTCTTCCCAGCTTGCTGCCCGCCATGGCCGCGGCGCTCGGCGGCCGCTCCCCGCCCCTTCCCCGCCGCCAAAGCAGCATGGCCGGGGAGGCGGGCGGAGGGGAGGAGGCGCAGGCAGAGGATGCCGGCATTGGAAGGCGGCCGGGATGATTGATGGTTCGGGCTGTTTTGTAATGGGAGGGGAAGGAGAGGAGGAGGAGAAGAAGGAGAAAAAACTCTGTGTAATCTTGCAGTGCGGGGGCCACTGGAGCGCGGAGCTGGGGCCGCCCGTCCCTGCATCGCTCCGCGCAGCCATGTGGGGCTTTTAATTTTGGTTTTGGGGTTTGTTGTTGTTTTCTCTTTTTTTTTTTTTTTCCTTCCTTCCAATTATTTCTTTCGATTCATTTGTTTTTTCCCCTTTTGTTTGTGTGTTTGTTTTTCTGGTTGTTGTGTTGTTCGTGTTTTGGTTTCGTTGGTTGGTTTGGTTTTTTTTTTTTTTTGTTCGCTTTTATTTTTTTTTTCCTTTTTTTTTTTTTTCCTTTTTTTTTTTTTTAACTCTTCTTCCAGGGAGAGGATAGTGGTTAAAGCTCGAGCTGGATGGATGGGTATGGGGAGAGGGGCAGGATCCACAGCCCTGGGACTTTTCCAAATCCTCCCTGTCTTTCTCTGCATCTTCCCTTCAGGTAAGGAACAGCCTCTTTATTTCGAAGCATTTTTCCTTGTATTTCTCGCAGCCCTTGGGTAGCCGCCTCCGTTCCCCCTGTCTCAGGGCCTCTTTCTTTCTCCCTCTCTTTGCAGCAGTTTGCCACATGTTTAAAATACGCAAGTGGGGCTGAGTTGTGGGGGGTGTGCGCCCCCCCCTCCCCTCTTCCCATCCCCTTTTCCTTAAGCAGTTACGGTGGGTGTTTTTCCTTGACCTCATCTTCTTTGTCTCCCCGCTGCCTCATCCCACAAGGAAGGAGATGGTTGAAATCAAAGCAAGCCCCGGCAAAGGTTGTTTCTGACAGCGTCAGGCAGGTTGCGTTGTCCTCCCGTTCCCGGCTGTGCCTTGAAAGGAAGCGTGTGGGGGGGTGGACGGGCAGGGACCCGCACATGAACACCCCAGATGCCACCTTTCTGCCCTTGAGTGCACGGGGTGGTGGTGGGGGGAGTGGTGTCGCTGTTCTGAGCCCCTCGGTAAGAGAAAAAGCCAGAGAGCGGTTGCGGAGAGAGTGAAGGGGGTCGTTGCTTTGTGATTTGGGAAGATCGAGTGTCCGGGGGGGGCCCTCACGCCGGCAGGGAGCGGGGAGCGTGGCTCCGGGGCTCACCTGGGGCGGGCGGCGCGGCGGAGGATGCGCGGGCGGCACGGAACGGGCCCCTAACTGCTCCCCGCTGCACCTTCCCCGGCCTCGGGCGAGGGGTTTTGGGGGGGATCAGCGCCATTATTTCGCTGGAAAACTTTGCTCGGCCAGGCCCTGGGAGCTGTTGTGCTATCCGAGGGCGGGATGGCAACCAAATGGTCCGGCAAAGCATCGGCTCCCCCGGGCGAGCCTTTCCCCGCGCACCCCCGGCCGCTCGCACCTATAGCTGGGCTCGGCTTCCCCCCTCCCCATCCCCAGTTTGTTTGTATTGTGTCAGAAAAGGAGAGAATTTCAGAATTACAGCTGAAAACGCCATCTGTTTCCAATGAATCCCCCATAGTTTTTCACAATGTTTTTGGCAGATCTCTGCCTGCAAATTCCTTCAAGCCCTGAGTGCTTGTTTTTGTTGGGGGAGGGGAAACCCAGTCCACAGAGGCGGATTTGTTCCTTCCAAAACTCTCCAGTTTCTTTACCTCTTTTTTTTTTTTCTCTCTCTCTCTCTTTTTTCATTTGCAAAGTGGGGAGAAAGAAGAGAGCAAGCAGGAGAATGAAAAGCTCTAACACATAAACCTCCCTCCCCGGTTATCTTTTTTTAGTTTAGCAAAGCTTTTTTTCTTTTTTTCTTTTTTTCTTTTTTTTTTTTCCTCTTCTTTTTTAATGTATTTTTTTTTTCATTGCCTCTGCCTTTCTTCTGCATAACCGTAGGTGAAGCAGTCTTGCACACACATGCAGCAAATAAATAAATAACTGCTTTATGCCCTTCCTTTCCCCCCCCTTCTTTGCCCTGCTGAAGGAAAGCGAAGCCTTTTCAGCACTACCCTTAGCACTTGAGGTGTCTCTCCGGACCCCATTTTTCCCAGGGGACTTCCCAACAGGCTGGAGGCTGAAGCCGCCTTTTTTTTTTTTCCTTATATATGTTTTGGGGTTTTTTTTTCCTGGGAACTCTGGGGCTGCTCCCTTATGTGTTGCTTAACGCCCTTTTCGGAGCGTTTTGAGTTGCAAAGCGTCGAGGCCGTGAGATTTACGGTGCAAGAAAGAACTTGATAGGAGATCTGGCTGGCTGCTTTGTTTGATTCTCCCTTCAGCAGTCAAATAAGGTGCAAAGAACTGGCAGAACGAGGCAATCCGGAGCCCGCGGGAGCGGGGTGCAGGCGGAGACGGTGCTCCCCATGTGCAGGGGCTGGGAGCGCGCCGGGGGCTTTCGGCAAAAGCTTTTTGGGGTGGGAAGGTAGGAAAAAAGGGAGAGGATTTATTCCCTGCTATATCCTCTGCCCCCCTCACCCCGTTGTTTTTTTTTTTTTTCTCCTGAGCTTGCTGGGAATTTGTGGGTTCCCAGCAGGTTCCCTTCCTGGGGAAGCTTCGCACCCCTCCTGAGCGCCCTGAGTGCGCGGAGCTGCTGGAGGCTGCCCAGGTGGGTGCTCGGCGTGTCAGATCAGTGCCTCGCCGAGTCCTGCCCTATTTATTTATTTGCTTAAACTCCCCCCCCTACGCGCACACTCCGGGCTGGATTCCTGCTTGTGCTGCTGTCGCACCGATGGCTTCACCCTGCCGCCTCCTGGGCAGCCCCCGCTCTTGGGCTGGGAGCACTGGAGTGGGTGTCCTCTGTGTGGGTCAGGGTGACCACTGAGCTTGGGGCAGCTGGGGAAGGAGGTTTGAGCGGAGCAGGCCTCTGCTGAGAGTGTCCCCAGCAGAAGTCTTGCTCAAAGCTTGTGCCAAGTCCCAGTGTTGGATGCTCATGGGTTCTGTCTCCTGGCTAGGACCCTGGTTTCCTGGGGTGCTTGGCCAGCACCCCCTTGTGCCTCCCAGTACAGGCTGTGCTCAGTTTTCTTGCAGAGCCTTTTGTACTCTTTTGTACTTTCAAAATCTGGCCATGGGTGTTTTGCTCCAGATGTCAAGCTTCGCTCCCTCCCTTGTGCTCCACTGTGCTTTGGCTTTGCCGTTTCAAGAGAAACTGGGATTTTTCTGCCCTTGGTCCCAACATCTGGGCAGTGCAGTTGATTCCAGAAAAGGATCCTTCCCTTCTGGAGGTGTATGGGATCGGTTGATAAATGGCTTTTGTCTCAGCGGCAGGGAGGGATATGATTGCAGCAATAAGCTGAAATTGAGAAGGGGGGCTTAGAGGCTGTTAAAACAACACCTCCCCAGCGCCGGGAACGAGGAGCAGGGCTGGGGGCTGGGGAAGGTGGCAGCAGGGAAGGAGCGTGCCTGTGTGGGATGCTGTCAGGACAGAGAAGAAGGGGGAGATTCAGGTGTAATCCTGGAAATAGTCTGCCTTCCCTGTTCTGTTGCTTGTTTGGAGCCATCTCATGCTTATTTCTGTGTTGCCAGCAAGGCATTGTAGACAGCACCTTGATTTAATGTGGATGGGGTGGATGTGTTGCTTTTTTCCACAGAAAATCCCAAAATTCCTTTCCCTTGGTTACTGGGAACAGGGGGGTACTAATAGTGACTTTGGGGTAATTGTGGCCACAGCTGAGGTTTCCTTCTTTGTGGCCTGAACAGCTGTGCACATGAAAGTGCTCTCAGGGCTGGGCAGCCATAAAAACTTCCTAACCTGAGGGCTCTGCTCAGTCTCTGCACCAGCCTGCTGTCCCTAGAGAGCAGGGGCTTGGGCCCCAGTGACAACAAGTTTTGTGGTCTCTCCTCTGGCTCCCTGGTGGGTGCATCCCATAAAGGAACCCTAGGCTTTGGCAGAGCAGTACATGGCCCGGGCAAGCCGCTCCTCAGCCCATCCATCAGTCTTTCAGGAGAACCCACAGCTGAGCCCTACAGCTCTCAAGGGATGACTGCTAATGGAACAGCAAGGAAGGGCTTACTTCAGAAGGGCTGTGCTTTACCCGGGAAAGGGTGGACCAAATGATCATTGATATCCTTTTAGCCTGGTGCTCCATGATTCTGTGAAAGTCAGAGATGCAGGTTTGGTCTGTATGGGTGATCCTGATTCTGTTCCATATGCTTTTCCCGTTGGAGCAGACAGCAAACTGGGAATAAGAGAGAGTGCAGAAACCCAGGACTAAAAGCATTTGAGTCCCAAGTGGTTTGGAGGAGGCCAAGGTGAGCTGAAGGCTGCTGCAAGCCAGAGGTGGGATTTTAAGGAGGATGGAAGAGGCTCTGAGATGCAGCTGTGGTGGCCCCCTGACTGCTCTGGCAAATCCTGTCTTGATGCTGCAGATCAGGAGTGAGCTGTGCAGGCAGGGCCTTGAGCACAGCACTCAGAGTGCACTTGTAAGAGGAGAGCCCATAAATGCCTTTAAAAAGCTTTGTACCCTGCACTTGGTAACTGCTGGCATGAGAAGAAGAGGATATTTATTCCCTTGTCCGTGAGCTCTCAAAATAACAGGGCGTTCGATTGTAGCCTCAAGATTGCTTTGCACTCAAGTGCAGCCCGGCTGAGTAAATCACTGCTTCACCAGCTGAAATTCCTGCAGCAAGGGGGAGAATTGAATTATGGCCAACTGCAAAGCCAGATGCCATCCCCTTGATGAAGTCATCGGGCTCTTACTGCGGAGAACAAGCTGGCTCCTACACACACGCAGCCCTCGTAGGCGCAGACTGAGCTGCTCTGTCTAGCGGCCCGGCCGTGGTGTGTGGGGCAGCCGGGGGCTGGCGTCCCTGCAGATGCAGGAACAGTAAAGTCCTTCAGGGTGGAGCACCAGAAGGGTGTTGAGTCCCACTTTCTGCTGCATGAGCATCCAGGGGAGTTTGGCCTTTGAGTTCCCAGTAAGCAGAGCTGTTCCTGCCTGTGCAGGGTTTTTATGGGTCAGGCAGGGAGCAAGCTTCACTTGAGCCCGAAGTATTTTCTCCTCCCTCAGTTTCCTCTCCTTCCTGGACAGCTGTTGACTTTAGTCTCCAAAGCCTTAGTAGTGATCTATGGCATTCTGGTTTTCAGACAAGCTACCTTTTTTCCTTGCTGTGTGTGACACACTGCAGCCAGCACTTTCTGAGATGACAAGGACATGTGGCTGGACGTTCTAGGGCTGGATTCTGCCTCTAGGCTCTGCCAGACCACAGTGATGTGAGAGCATCACTGGGCTGAAGATGGGAGGGTGGAGGGCTAGGGGGATGGGAGAGTGGGTTTCAGTTAGAAAGTTGCTTTTTCTCTGAAAATTAAACCCTAAGCTCGGTGTGAGGGGAGGGTGAGCTGTCCATCAGACACACTGAAAGATAAATAAACCCCTGAAGGTCTGGGGCTGTGAAGGAGGAACAGATCTTGTGGCATCTATGGGGAACAAGAAGTGGAGAACAGGTCTGGTGCTGGGTGGGAGCCTAGCCTGCGGGAATCATAGTCAGTCAGGGTTGGAAGGGACCACAAGGATCATCTAGTTCCATGGGCAGGGACATCCTGCCCTAGATCAGGCTGCACACAGCCTCAGCCAGCCTGGCCTTAAACACCTCCAGGCAGGGGCCCTCAACCACCTCCCTGGGCAACCCATTCCAGCCTCTCACCACTCTCATGCTGAAGAACTTCCTCCTCATACCCAGTCTGAATCTCCCCACCTCCAGCTTTGCTCCACTCTCCCCAGTCCTGTCACTCCCTGAGAGCCTAAAAAGTCCCTCCCCAGCTTTGTTGTAGGCTCCCCTCAGATCCTGGAAGGCCACAAGAAGGTCCCCTGGGAGCCTCCTCTGCTCCAGCCTGCACAGCCCCAGCTCTTTCAGTCTGTGCTCACAGCAGAGCTGCTGCAGCCCTCTGAGCGTCCTGGTGGCTTCGAGGGGTTGCCCAGAGCCCCGCGGTGTTGTGAGGTGCAGCTCCAGCCCTGGCTGGGTGGCTGGTGGGCTGAGGGGCTGCCGTGTGGCGGGCGGGCAGCTGGCACCCCAGGCCCTGCGCGCAGCCCCACGCCTCCGCTGGGGATGCCGCAGCTCTTTGGCAGGCGTTTAATTGTGTAAAATTTGCCTCATCCAGATTTATGTGCTCCGGGCTTTCCTCCATCTCCTCGTTCCGTGTCTCATTTACCTCTGCGTTTGAAGGGTTGAAATTTCACAAGAGCACGGCGGGGATGATTATTCCTAGAGGGAATCCACACCTGTGAGCAGAAAGCGTTTCCCTGCCAGCCCTGCTGTGGCCTGGGCGAGGGGGAGGAGGGCGAGGGACCCGCTGCTACACCTGGGGGGCCCCGGGCGCTGGTGGGTGGCAGCCGTGCCTTCAAAGGCACCCTGGGAAAACAGCTCTGGCGTGGGGAGGGTGATGGCTGCTGGAAACTTGAAACACACGGCGGTGGGGGTGGCTGGCAGAGGTGGCCTTGTCCGGGTAATGCTGCTCCGGAGGGGTGGGAGCATGGGCGGTGCTGGCTGCAGGAGGAAGCCGGGGGTGATGCTTCATACAGGGGGTGGCAGGGTGAATCCACCTCTCTTCCCGTTGGGCTTGTCTTGGGTGAAGCCCTTTGCATCCCCACCTGTGAAGTGGATCCACGGGCTCTTGAGGGCTGTGGGTGAAAGTGGCTGGAAAAGTCAAGTGCGCAGCTCCAGCACCACCTTCCAGCCCCCGGCACGCTGTGGCGGGGAGCCAGCTTTGTTAGCACCCTTCTGCAGATGGAGAATCAGAGAGGATCACCTCCCTCCTTGTCCTCCATCTGCCAGCTCAAGGTGGAGCAAAACCTGCCTCTTCTGGACCATCTGCTGGAGCTGCTTCCTCCCAGCGGATGAAAGCTCAACAGTTGTGGCCAAGGCGACGCCGAAGCCCAAACCCCAGGCTGCAACGCCGCTGCTGGTTCATGCTTTCAGCCCATCACCCCTTCTGAATTTCCCGGGGTTTGCAGTAATCCTCAGTGTAGCATCACCAGCCGCTCCTGGCTAGCAGCTCCGCTCGGTGGCCTCTCCGGCGGTGCCTGCTCGGCCTGGGGGAGCGGCGCTGGCGGCGGGGCCGGGAGCGCTGCCGCCCGCTGAGCATGCCGGGGCGGCGGGAGGCTGACTGCCCGAGCCAGCCAAGGGAGCTGACTAAGGGACGGCAGCAGGCAGCGGCTCCTGCGGCAGCATCCAGCGCCTCCTGCTCGAGCTGCTGAGGACACGGATTCTGCTCTTCTCCTGCTCCTGCTCGCCCCGTGTCCCTCTGATGCCTGGAAAATAGAGGTGCGGGACTATGAACTCGGTGCTGAGGACAAAAGGGAGTTGGCGGTGGCAGGTCCTCCAGGTGCTTTAGTGACTGACGCAGGGGGAAACGAGAACAATCCTTCTCTGCCCCTTTTTCGACTGGAAAGAACCGAAGACAGCCTTGCCCCAGCATCCTCTTGAGCAAGACAAGGGCTGGTTTTAAAGGAGCTGCGTGGATTGAGGGATGCTCTCAGATACACTCCCATCAGCCGCGTCCTTTGCCTGGATTTAATGCATCTGCTGCTTTTGCCGGTGGAAGAGAACATAAAACCTAGGCTCCAGCATGGGAGGTGGCCCCTCCGAGCCAACTTCGCCATGCACGCCCTTGCAAAATATGAGCTCCAGCTCTTTAAGAGAGGCAGGTTTATTTTCCTCCTTCGGTTCCCTCCTCTCAGTCCTTCCCCCACTTCAGTGCAACTGAAACCTGATCTAATCCCTTTGCACATGGGTAATTTATTGGTCTATTGGGCTTTTCTTGATGGCAAATTGCATTGTCTTTCTTCCTGGGTTGAGGCTTTGGAGCAGTTTGCTGCATTCCTGCAGCTTTTTTTCTCAAGGCTGATCTTTCACACCCCCTCTGAGCACAGTCAAATCAGTTTTATTGGGCCTCTTTGTTATGCAAACAAGGCAATAATAACCAGGCTATTATTCTGCAAGATTGTGCTTGATTAACAGTTCAAAGGAGGTCGCTGGAGGAGCCCTCCGCTGCCATCCCGCACAAAATCCTTTCACCAAGCTTGGGTCAGGTGGCCCTTGGGTCTTGCTCACCCCACGGTGCCCTGTGGGGCTGCAGGAGGGCTGCCCCTGCCCCTGCCACCGCATCCATCAGGGCTGTGGACAGCACTGATGGGCCTCGTTTCTCTCCCTGGTGTGTCGAGGCGCCGGTTGATGTGCATCATAAAACAGAGCCATAGAATGGTTTGGGTTGGGAAGGACTTGGAAAGGTCATCCAGTCTCAACCTACTTTCCACTAGAGCAGGCTGCTCAGAGCCCTCTCCAACCCGTCCCTGAACAGTTCCAGGGATGGAGCATCTGCTGCCTCTGGGGAGCTTATTCCAGTGTTTTGCCACCTTCCTTGTGAAAAGAGTTTGTCTTTCTATCTGTCTAATCCCACAGATCATTCAGGCATCAAGATGTAGGTCCAATGTGGCTCGACCTACTCCAGAATCTCACCCCTGTCATCCTGAAGAGCTTCTTCCTCGACACTGGGGGAGTACAAGGGGTAGGGTTAGAGACTCTATGTCCAGCCAGATATCTTTCATCCCGTTTGCTTTTGCTTTGGTTTCCTAAAACCTTGCTGGAAGAGATGTCGCCAGCCAGGTTTTTAAGGAGCAATGTGATATTTTCTCTTTATTTGTTTTTCAATTTATCTCTTCTGGGGTCATTTTGGTGCTGGTGGTGGCTGCTGTCTGTCTAGGAGCTGAGCAGCTCACATCTTGAAGCTGGTATTTAGCACCTCGGAGAATTGTGCCTCTCGTCACTGAGGTGTCAGCATAAATATGTTTATTTAGATTACTTAAGTAAATATGTGTTTAGGAGCCTAAGCCTAGGTGCTCAGATCTGAGGCCAAAGGTAATTACCTTTTACTGTGTTCTCCAAAAAAGCCTTTTTATTGCATGTGTGAGGCTTGCACACCAACACTTCAGTCCATACATTTGGAAGGGCGCAGGGTGATGTATTTGTATTTCCAACCCGTTAGTGACCAAGAGGATATTAAACAACAGCTCCTAGCACTGAGCACTTGAAAACTAACAGATCTGGGTAACGTGTGCCCAAGAGTCTCACAAGAACTGCCTTTTCTTTACAGAATACTTTTGCTTACCTCAAATGCTGCATCCAGTTCCAGCATAAGAAGGGCACAGAGCTGTTGCAGTGAGTCCGGAGGAGGGACACAAAAGATGATCCGAGGGCTGGAGCAGCTCTGCTGTGAGGATAGGCTGAGGGAGCTGGGGGTGTGCAGCCTGGAGAAGGCTCCAGGGTCACCTTAGAGCTGCATTCCAATAGCTGAAGGGATTCTACAGGAGGGACTTTTCGTAAGGGTGTCTAGAGACAGGACAAGGGGGGATGGTTTGAAGCTGAGAGAGAGCAGGGTCAGACTGGAGCTGAGGAAGAAGCTCTTCGGGATCAAGGGGGTGAGACTCTGGAGTAGTTTGCCCAAGGAGGCTGTGGCTGCCTTCTCTGTGGGGGTGTTCAAGGCCAGGTTGGATGATGCCTTGAGCAGCTGAGTCTAGTTGAGAAGTGTCCCTGGGCACGGTGGGAAGGTTGGAGTTGATGATCTCTGAGGTGCCTTCCAACCTAAGCCATTCTGTGGTCCTGTGAAATTAATTTCCAGATTCCCTTTGCTAGAGGAATTGCAGGAGAAGAGATGAATTGGTTTGGGTCTTTTTTTGTGCTCGTTTTCTGGAAGAGCATGATTTGATGAACTGAAATGCAGGTAACCTGACCCCAGCTGAAAGGAAAATAGGGGGCAGTGATAATTAAAAGGCCGTTAGTTCGATGTGTGTGTAATATGCTTGAGCACTTAATGGTAACAGCATACAATATAACACAGAGGTGACAATGATCTTAAAGGTCTTTTTCATCCAAAATGATTCTATGAGAAGGGCCACGAGGATGATCAGAGGGCTGGAGCACCTCTTCTATAAAGAGAGACTGAGGGAGTTTGGGCTCTTCAGTCTGAAGAGGAGAAGGCTCCAAGGTGACCTTATTGTGGCCTTGCAGTATCTTAAGGGGGGCTACAAGAAAGCTGGGGAGGGACTTTTTAGGCTGTCAGGTAGTGATAGGACTGGGAGGAATGGAACAAAGCTGGAAATGGGGAGATTCAGACTGGATGTTAGGAAGAAGTTCTTCCCCTTGAGGGTGGTGAGAGCCTGGAAGGGGTTGCCCATGGAGGTGGTGGAAACTTCATCCTTGGAGGTGCTTTAGGCCAGGCTGGATGAGTGTCTGGGCAGCCTGTGAGGTGGCCCTGCCTATGGCAGGGGGTTGGATCTAGATGATCTCTGTGGCCCCTTCCACTGATTCTATAAAAAGGGCAGATCAGCAAGACCCCAACTGTGTGAGGCTCCTAAGCAAATGGGAGCAAGCTGGAGCAGGTGAACCACGGGGTAGTTGCTGACTGGAGGAGTGAAGTGCTTTGGCTCTGGAGGAAGAGGTCAGGGCACACCTTGGTGCCTTCTGTGGTGCAATGGCAAAGCAAAGGAGATGACCTCGGGAGAGCAGTGAGCTGTCCCAGTCAGTGTGCCCCGTCAGGTGTTGCAGGAAACAAGCCTGCCAGGCGAAGGTCTGATGGTGGGGCTGGGCAAACACCTTCCACTGAGGACTTTAAAGTGCAAACCGTTTAGCTTATCTGGAGGATTGACAAGCGACTTGATTAGGGCCTGTAATATCTTTGTGGGAAACAGGCTGGTTACTAACGGACCTTTTACTGCCTCGGAGAAAATCGCTGGGGCTTTTTATGTCCTTACAGCCAAGGCAGATAAAATCCACTTAGAAGCAAGACCCTTGTTTTGTAAAGGTCTCCTGGAGTAAAGGAACTCCTGGAGCAGTCTCTCAAGGGAAGGGAAGGGAAGGGAAGGGAAGGGAAGGGAAGGGAAGGGAAGGGAAGGGAAGGGAAGGGAAGGGAAGGGAAGGGAAGGGAAGGGAAGGGAAGGGAAGGGAAGGGAAGGGAAGGGAAGGGAAGGGAAGGGAAGGGAAGGGAAGGGAAGGGAAGGGGGGTGGCATTTCACACCCCGCAGACCACAGAAGTCCTCATGGGAGGTGTACGTGAACAGGCATGGGGCACCAGGCTACACCTGAGTGAGGGGGGCTGTGGTAGCCCAGGTGATTCAGTTTCTTCTGGCTTTAAACTTTCTGAAACCAGGTTGGATGGGGCCTTGAGTAACCTGGTCTAGTTGAGAGCTGTCCTTGCCTGTGTCTGGAAGAGACCTTAGAGACCATCTAATCCATCCTGCCTGCCACAGGCAGGGTCTCTAAGGTCTCTTCCAGCCTAAGCAGTTCTATGATTCTATAAAAACTTTGGTTTCAAGATACTGAAGGAAATTTTGTCTCTGGTTCAAGTGGCATCAAATCCTTGAAAGGAAAAGATGGATGGGGAGGTTTGGAGGTAGCTGGGCTGGGAGGGGTTGGAGTTGCCCATCCCGAGGTTGAAGGACCCTTTGTGATGGACGAGGGTGGTGGCATCATCGTAGACCTGGGGCTGTCTTAGAGATCCCAGGAGAGCCTCCTGCTTGAGAGGATTTGTTTCTGTGCTAAGTCATCTGTGGTTGAAAAACAGATCCATTGTGAGTCGATGGAAAATAGATTATGCAAAATTGAATAAACATCATTTCTTGGCCCGGCTACAAATGAGCCTGCACCACGCTGCCAAAGCCGCTGCCAGAGGGGACAAGGCCAGGCATGCCTGCTGGGAGGGGGACAGGGTCCTGTTTGCTCGGCCTTTATCAGGTGTGGTCAGGGGCTGCCAAACCTAATGGCCACTGTTGTGGTTGGGAAAAGGTCTGTGGGAAAGGCGAGGATTTGAGCAGCCCCCGTGGCACACCCCCTGTGCCACTGCGGCACCTGGCTGTAGAAACCTGGCCTTATATGGGGCCCTGAGCGAAAGGAGCCAGGAGCGGTGCCAGGACCCGAGCGATAGCATCTTGAAAGAGGAACACTCCCCCTTCAGGCCTCGGGAGGATGGAGATGGGCTTCTCTGACCTCCCTTTGCCTGGCAGTTCCTTAACTCAGTACCTTACACAGTTACGTGTGGCCCTGGGCAGCGCACGGTGAGGGATGCTTGGCACCAGGGTGCTGGGCAGCCATCTGTAGGCTGCCACCGTTGGTGGCTGCATCTCCTGATGCCAGAGGATGGAGCACGTCCTTAGGGAGCAACACAGTGTGGCTTTGTTCCCACCCTGCCCAGCAGCTGAAGGGCTGCAGCAGCCAAAGCGGGGTGAGGTGCGTCGCACAGTGGGTCCCTCTGCTTTACCAAGCTGTCAGGGGAAGCTGGCATGTGTGGGCCCTACATGTCCAGGGACATGTCCTGCAGCTCCTCCCGGGGCATGGTAGTCTGCAGTGACAGCCTGTTCAGCTGCATGCAACCCCAAGGCATCCCGGAGCTGCCAATTAGCATAACTACCAGGAGTGGAGTGATTTTAATTGCCCGATGCCACAACTGTTTGGGATAACCAGAAGTGGTGGCACTGGTCATGCTCCTGCAGGCTTCTTTTGACTCCTGTCTTCCACTGGGAGGCTCCTGGCAGAGCTACACTTGCAGCTTTCATCAGATGGGGTGAGCTGCAATTTCCTTATTTTCCACCCTGATAAACCCACATCCACCCCACCAGCATTTGGCCCTGAAATGCCACTGCTTACGTTGCCCCTGCCAGCAAACATGCTGGTTCCTGTCACTGCCCACTGTGCTGCTGTGTGCCATCATCCCCTGCACCAAACACCATCCCTTACTGGTCCCTCCACCTCTGTGCTAGCTATGGCATATTGCAGCAGCCACGCTGGAAGGTGTAGCCTCACAGAGGGGCAGAGCTTCTCTGCACCATTACTCTGCTCTGATGAGACATTGCCTGGAGTGCTGCGTCCAGCTCTGCAACCTTCAGTGCCAGAAGGACATGGGCCTGACGAGTGGGTCCAGAGGAGGGCCATGAAAATGACTTGGGGGCTGGAGCACATCTGCTATGAGGGCAGGCTGAGGGAGCTGGGGATGTTCAGCCTGGAGAAAAAAAGGCTCTGGGGAGATCTAATAGTGACCTTCCAGTACCTGAAGGGGGCTATGAGAAGGCTGCAGAGGGACTGTTTGCAAAGGTCTGAAGTGACAGGAGGAGGGCAATGGCTTCAGACTAGAGAAGAGCAGATTTAGATTGGGTGTTAGAAACAAGTTCTGCACCATGAGGGTGCTGGAACACTGGAACGGGTTGCCCAGAGAGCTGGTTGAGGCCCCATCCCTGGAGATAGTCAAGATGAGGCTGGACAGGGTTCTGGGCAACCTGATCTAGTGGAGGTTGTCTCTTGAGTGCCAGGGGAGTTGGATTGGATGACCTTTGGGTGTCCTTTCCAACCCAGACCATTGTGTGATTCTACTAGGTGTGTGCTGCTGACAGGACATCACCTCCACGATGTCTGTAAGTCCTTTAGGAGAAGCACCAAGGAGTACTCTGCATTGCAAGCTGGCTGGCTGTGATAAGCAGAGTGTCTCTGATGGAAAAAACACATTGCTGGGGTGGAAAAGAATAGCAACATCTGACCCATACATACAGAAGACTTAAGAGAAATAGGAGGCTGTGTTTCAGGTCAAAATCTTGCTATCAACTCACCTGTGCTTCGAAACATGGTCTAATGGCTGCAAACTAGACCACAGGAGGCTGCACCTTGACACAAGGGAATACTTTACAGTGAGGGTGATGGAGCAATGAAACAGGCTGCCCAGAGACATTGTGGAGTCTCCTCTGAATGTGTTCCTGTGTGACCTGCTCTAGGTGATCCTGCTTTGTCCAGAGGGTTGGACTCATTAATCCCTAGAGATCCAACCCCTAACATCCTCTGATTCTATGTTGGGAAGCTGAGTGATGATTGGACTCGATGATCTTCAGATCTTTTCCAACCTGGCAATTCTGTGAAGAGTTAAAGGCTTTCCACAGTGCTTCTTGAAAGTTTAAATGGGATGCTGCCAAGACAGAACAGTTCTCAGTGCTGTTGCTAGCATCTGAGCTTATTAAACATGAATTTTGAAGCTGTGAGGAACCTGTCACCGTTTCCTGTTTGCACTTCACTCTTGCAAGGCTGTCTCCTCTCCCTTTGCTTCTTGAAGCTGGGCTGCTTAGTGTTTGTAATCATTCTCCCATCCTGATCTTCCAGCACCTACTATGTTTAGGTTTCCAGCACTGTGATGTTTAAAACTAAAGCACACTGTTTTCCCTACAACAATACTGGGGTTTGTAACTTTTCTTTTTAAACAAATCTGGGATGGTTTTGGCACAGATGCCTCACCAGCCTCCTTCTAAAACAAACCCTGAGACAGGAGCGTGCCTGTGTGCTTGCAAGAGGCACTGCAAAAGCGTCTGGTAACGGTGGGGCTTTGCTTCTTGTCCTGCTGCTGCCTTATGTGCCTTGAGCCTGTCCTCTCCACACCCTCAGAGGGGGTTGATGAGGAGGGCAGAAAGGAAAATGCAGTGAATTTTAAGGGATGTGAGCCTGGGTTCACCCAGCAAGGCTCCGGATTGCTGTAGGCAGAGCAGTGCCCATGCGGTGCTCAGCAGTGGCCTTGTGCTTCTCGCACAGCTGCTTTCCACTCTGCTCTAGCAAGCCACTGCCCCGGGGAGCAGGCACTGGGGGTGAGGGGAAAGAGGATCCACATTTTCTGTGCCTTCCTCTCTGCCTCTCCAGGGAGCACCGAGGCTCTGGCTGAGCCCAGCAAAGGCAAGGCCCTGCCTTTGTCTTTACCTCGGCGTGGGCAACGGAGGGCGGGTGTGAAGAGGAGGCAAGGGCTCAGCTGGCATCCTCGCACCCTGCCACGCCGGTTTTTCTCCTCCACCTCTTGTTCTCTCTCAGTGGGCCGTGATGGGGAACAGACTTCCAGGGCTGGGCAGAGCCACACGGTGCTCAAGAAAGAGGGGGGTTGGCTCCTGCTTCTTTGCAGGGGGCATGGGGACATGGGCAGGCACTGTTGCAGGCACTGCTGTGGCTCTGAGGGCAGTGGGGTGGCTGTTGGCTCTGCTGCAGCATTGGTCACGGCACAGATCTTGCTCTAACCTCTGCAGACTGGCATGTAGTTGGGGCACAGTGGTCATGCCAGGGCTGGATGTCCCCATGCCTGCAGAGGAGGAAGTGGGAGGCAGAGAGATTTTTGCCCTGATAGAGCTCATTCTGAACACAAGGCGCAGCAATTGATGCAGCACAGAGCTTTGAATGTCAAACCCTGACAAGGCATCGAGACCCTCCTTGCCTCTCTCCCACATTAATGATCCTGCCTTACTCCTGCTGATGAATACATCCTATTCTCCCACACCCTGGTTTTCCCCTCCAGGAGCATTCATCTGAATGCTGGGTGCTCTGGCCCTTCTTGGCTTAAATTGGGGCAAATCCTGTTGGTTTCTTTGAGGGTGATGCATGAGAATTAGGTCATGAGAGTTGGGTCACGTCTGGTGGGCAAGGCCTTGTCACGCGGTAGAGACAGAATCATGGGATTGGGCTGCAGGAGGGAGGCACTGACCTCTTGCTGGGGGTAAAGCCACTGCCATGGGGTTGGGCTGCAGGAGGGAGGCACTGACCTCTTGCTGGGGGTAAAGCCACTGCCATGGGGTTGGGCTGCAGGAGGGAGGCACTGACCTCTTGCTGGGGGTAAGGCCACTGCCATGGGGTTGGGCTGCAGGAGGGAGACACTGACCTCTTGCTGGGGGTAAGGCCACTGCCATGGGGTTGGGCTGCAGGAGGGAGACACTGACCTCTTGCTGGGGGTAAGGCCACTGCCATGGGGTTGGGCTGCAAGAACAGCCCAGATTGTACCTTGCCAGAGGCAGGCTTGGGTGTCCAATGTGCGGGCATGCAGGCATTGACCACCTGTGTTTTCCTGCCCTCCCACAGTGACATCTCCATGCAAGATCCTCAAGTGCAACTCTGAGTTCTGGGCGGCCACGTCGGGCTCGCACCACCTGGGCACGGAAGAGGCGCCCGAGTTCTGCACGGCGCTGCGTGCCTACGCGCACTGCACCCGCCGCACCGCCCGCACCTGCAGGGGCGACCTGGCCTACCACTCCGCCGTGCATGGCATAGAGGATCTGATGGTGCAGCACAACTGCTCCAAGGATGGCCCCACGTCCCAGCCCCGGCTCCGGACGCTGCCCCCCGGCGACAGCCAGGAGCGCTCCGACAGCCCCGAGATCTGCCACTACGAGAAGAGCTTTCACAAGCACTCGGCCGCCCCCAACTACACCCACTGCGGGCTCTTCGGGGACCCCCACCTCAGGACTTTCACAGACACCTTCCAGACCTGCAAGGTGCAAGGGGCTTGGCCTCTCATAGACAATAACTACCTGAATGTCCAGGTCACCAACACGCCGGTGCTGCCTGGCTCCATGGCCACCGCTACCAGCAAGGTGAGCCCTTGGCGTGGCCCCGCGAGCAGAGGTGGGCAAGGGCAGAGGTGCTTCTGAAGGGCTGCTCTTTTCTGCCATCTCTCTCCTCCACACTGTGCACTTCTCCTTGGTTGAGAGCTCCTGGGAACTGGAGCATTTGGCCTCGAATATCAGATGCCCATCCTTCCTTTGTCCCCAACTTCGCTTTAATGGCCTGAGGGTCCTTAATGAGCACATCCAGCCCCAGCGTGCTTATTAGCAGGCTGAGCTCAAAGGGACGTAGAATCACGGAATGGTTTAGCTTGGAAGATCTTGGTTTAGCTCAAAAATCATCCAGTTCCAACCCCCTGCCATATGCAGGGACACCTCCCACTAGAACAGGTCACTCAAGGTCTCATCCAGCCTGGCCTTGAACACCTCTCTGGGCAACCTGTGCCAGTGTCTCACCACCCTCACTGCAAAGAACCTCTTCCTAACATCCAGTTTCAGTCTCCCCTCTGCCACTTTAAACCCATTACCCCTTGTCCTGTCATTACAAGACCTTGTCAGTAGTCCCTCCCCAGCCTTCCTGTAGCCCCTTCAGATACTGGAAAGCCACTATAAGGTCTCCTGGAAGCCTTCTCTTCTCCAGGCTGCAGAGCCCCAACTCTTGTAGCAATCTAGCGGGATGTAGCACATTGTGGCCAAAGTGGGAGACTGTAAATTAAGAGGGCTCCTACCATGGAGACTCTAGGTTGCTGTGAACAGCCAGACCAGGACTGATACCACCTGGGGGATACTCAAGGTCCAAGCAAACCCAGGACTACCCTCCATAGAGGCGCCCAGCTTGCAGGGAAGAGCCTGGGGGGAGCTGAGCTCCTCACGTTGCCTTCCCCTTTGCCCGGGCCTGTAATTGTCTCTGTGGTTTGCAGCCAAGTCAAGACACTTTGTGGGGCACAGTCTGTTCTGGAGGTGCTTTGTCAGCCTAAATAAACATCCTGAAGGTACAAGGCAAACACTGAGAAAACCCCAGTGAAAATAAGCTGCTGTGGTACAGCAGGACTTGTGCGATGCAACCTCAGCTTCAGGAGAGACCTGGAGCTGTTCAACTGTTGGGATGCTTCTCGGTGCATGAGCTCCAAAGCTAACAAGGCATTTTTTGTGCCAAAACATGGAGGCTCAGCAGGAGGCAGCCTCTTGCTTTTGGAAGGTGTCCTGCCAGATAGAAGCAGATGTGGGACAGGGACTGCTTTCAGCTCTGGGTGTGAGCTTTGCAGGGAAGCCTGGCTTGAGGAAAGTGGTTCTTAAGGACCCCAGAGACCTGCTGCTCCTCGGCTGGATCCCAGGATCACTATCTTAATTGAGCCTTTTCACCCCTTATCTGCCTCACAGGCTTGTGGTGAGGAAGGATTAGTCATGAGATCCGCAGCATGAGCTGTGGGAAGCATTGCTGGGTCACTGCTGGAAGACCACGTGCTGCTGGAAGGGGTGGGAGCCTCCCAGTGTGTGAGGCTCTGTGGTTTTGCATTGTGTTCTACCCTTCTTCCTCCAGCCAGAGGCAGGGCTGCACCCAGAGGAGGTTGCAGGAGGTCCAGCCTGAAACCAGGGCAAGTGAGTGAGGAAGGGGTAGCAGGGCTGACACAGGACTGGGAACATCTGGGCACCTAGTGGAGGAGTGGGTGGGAGAGTGGGACATGGCCAGGGCTCTGGACAGCTCTGGGCTCCTCACTAGCACCCCTGGAAGCTGCGGTGCTGGGACCCAGCATCGTACTCAGCCAAGTCCTTGGAGAGCCTCAGTTTTTCCCACCCCGCCTCAGGCATATCTGTCCTGCAGCTGCTGGAATCATCTTTCCTCCTGCCCCCAGGTATCAGTGTGCCCCTTTGTGGGCCCGCATTGCAGGAGGTCCCACTTACTGCCTTTCTCTCTTGGAAGGAGGTGCAGGAGGAAGAACAGGTCTGCAGGAGGTGAAAGAGGAAGCACAGCTTGCATGGGAAGAAGTGCGAGTTGCTCTTCCTTCCATGCAAACTCGACTTATCATTCTCCTTGTCAGGCATTCCACCCAAAGCCAGGTCAGCAAGGGAAGAGCTGGTGCTGTGAGGTCCTTCCTGCAGCAAGAGACTTATGTCTGAGCCCAGCCAAAGGTGCAGAGCTGTGCTGGGCTCAGTCCATACCCACATCACCACCAGAAGGGCCTGCCCACTCCACCATGGGGCACAGGTGTGTGGCTATGTGCCTGAGAGGGAGCACAACGTGTTCTGGGGCCAGAGGAGAAGGCTGTTGATCAGTGAGTGTTCAGGGACAGGAAGAGGTCCAGGATGTAAATGCCATGGCAGCCAGAGGAGCTCCAGCTAAGAGAGGCAAGGCTCATCTCCCTCTGCAGTCTGCCAGGCCCTGGAGGCAAGACAGTGCTGCAAGTGTGGGCATGCCACCGCGGGGCTGTGAGTAGCAATGCTCCACCCAGCTCCAGCCACAAAGGAGCTCCTGTCTTGGGCCTCGAGATAACAGCAGGGATCCAGGTGGCCCCTTCAGTCCAGCCTCTGGGGCTTGCCTCCAGGTGGTCCTTTCAGTCACGGACTCACAGAAACATGCAGGTTGGCAAAGCCCCTCAGGATCACCAACTCCAACCTAGAACCCTACTCTACAAGATTCACCTTAAACTATAGCCCTAAGCACCACATCCAAAGCCTCTGGGTCCAGCCTCTGGGGTTTGCCTCCAGGTGGTCCCTTCAGTCCAGCCTCTGGGGTTTGCCTCCAGGTGGTCTCTTCAGTCCAGCCTCTGAGCCTTGCCTCCTGGTGGTCACTTCAGCTTCTGAGTCTTGCCTTCAGGTGGTACCTTTAGTCCAACCTCTAGGCCTTGGCTCCATCCCTGTCCTGACTCAAGATGGCTATTTCTGGGTGCTGAAAAGTTAGGGGAACTTCTAGGCTGTAGCACCTGGCCATGATCTTTAGCCATGCTCCCAGCCCTGCTGAGCAGGTAACCTCCTCAGCCTCGCATGCTGCTCCTGGTGGTGGCTGCATGCTGTAAGGTGGTCGTTGCTCATTGTAACCCTGTTTCTTCCTTTCTTTCCCCCAAAGCTCACCATCATCTTCAAGAGCTTCCAGGAGTGCGTGGACCAGAAAGTGTACCAGGCGGAGATGGACGAGCTCCCTGCCGCCTTCGCCGACGGCTCCAAGAACGGTGGGGACAAGCACGGAGCCAACAGCCTGAAGATCACTGAGAAGGTGTCAGGGCAGCACATCGAGATCCAGGCCAAGTACATCGGCACCACCATCGTGGTGAGGCAGGTGGGCAGGTACCTGACGTTCGCCGTGCGCATGCCGGAGGAGGTGGTGAACGCGGTGGAGGACCGGGACAGCCAGGGCCTCTACCTGTGCCTGCGCGGCTGCCCGCTCAACCAGCAGATTGACTTCCAGGCCGTGCGCTCGGCTCAGGCCACCGAGGGTCGCGCTCGCAGGAAGGGGCCCAGCCTGCCCGCCCCTCCCGAGGCCTTCACCTACGAAACGGCCACGGCCAAGTGCAGGGAAAAGCTGCCCGTGGAGGACCTCTACTTCCAGTCCTGCGTCTTCGACCTCCTCACCACAGGGGATGTCAACTTCATGCTGGCTGCTTACTATGCCTTTGAGGATGTGAAGATGCTTCACTCCAACAAAGACAAGCTGCACCTCTATGAAAGGACACGGGACCTGGCCCCGGGCAACACGGCTCCCTCGGGGACCTCCGCTGCCCTCTGGGTGCTACTGCTGTGCTTGTGTCAGTGTTGGTTGTGCTTGTTGTAGAGGTTTGCTCCTTCACACCATGGAAAGGTGAGCAGGAGGGAAGCAGGGATGAGATGACGGTGCAGGACAGCCAGAGGCTGGATATCAGAGCTCCTCCGTCTGGCACCAGGGCCTCCACCTTCCCAGCTGGTGGGTGGGAAGAATGTGCTGCCTGTGAGACCAGTCAGGAGATTTTGCTGGACTGTCTCTTGCCTGGACCTTCTCACCTCCTCTTCTCTCAGTAGTGTGGGTGCTGAGCAGCCTCCACCTCCCTGCAGTGCTCCCCCAGGTGCCAGAAATGCAGATGGCCACTGTGACACTGGCGTGCGTGAATGTGGCTTTGTCGCGGGAGAGCAGAGCCCGTGAGGAGGACACCGAGCAGCGAGCCAGGGCCAAGCCTGGCCAGCACAGCAGGGCTGGGTTCCTGCGTGCTGGGGCCGCACTCAGCCCGTGGCCTACTTGTTGCAGAAGGTGATGCCAGGGGCTGGAATGCTGGGGAACGGCCCCACGCTTGCCTGGCCAGCAGTGCCAGTGGTGAGGACATGTTCCTCAAGCCTCAGCTCGCGTTTGCTGGAGTGAAAAGGGCATCTCCTGTTGTAGCCAGTTCATTCAGCTGGGTCGCTCAAAGGTTTTATTCCTGGCTCCCTTATCTCTGCCTGGACCCACTGAGGACTCTTGATGGCAACAGGAGAAACCTGGCCAGTATTCAAGCGGTTTCTGCGCCTCCTGCCCAGTGCTGGATGAGTCCCTTGCACCGTTTGCCCTCCAGTCCCCTCGGGCTGGGAGCGGGGAGGCTGCTCAGTGGGAGAGCCAAGCTGCAGCTGGCTCCAGCTCTGCGCCCTCTGGCCTGCCTGTGGCCCGGCCAGGCCCTGGGATGGAGCGGGAGCGGCGCGCTCTGTTTGTTTGCTGCTAGGCCTCTGCTCCGCTCCTCATCCTGTGAGGCTGTGACTTGCAACCCCATTGCAGACCAGTTGCACCTTAAGACCTCCTGGGCTTGAATCAGAAATGGGGCAATGTTAGGAATCCAGCCAGGAGACAGGATGCAGCAGAGGACCCCCCCCCCGGCTGCCTCTGAACCTCTGTTCCCTGCCTCAAAACCGTTGATAATCATCTTCACCACGTAGTGCTGCCCATCTCCTCTCCATCTTCCTCTGTGCTTCACCTCATCACTGGCTGAACAAACAGCAAGACCACCCTTGGTCTGGATCTTGGAGACCTCCTGATGAATTTCCCCTCCTCTCCTCAGGGGGAACTTCCCAGAAACAGGCCTCAAAACGCATCACTCTTGGGGCCATCTCCTCTCGAGGTCTGATGAGGCAAACTAGCACCAAAAGGGGTGGGAACAGGCTACCTTTGGCAGTCTGAACTGGTGCCATGAGGCAGTCTGGTGTAAATACTCAAAGTGACTTAACTTTGTTGTGTCCTAACAGCTCTAGAGCTCCATTTGTAAAGCAGCAGAGAAATGCAAACTTGTGTCCTTGGATGTAATTTATATTGTCTCTTTAATATATAGAGCCCTGGCATTGATCTCGTGTGACTGTACAGATGAAGAGATGTAATTGGTTTCTACGTGTTTAAGGAAAGAAAAGAAACAAAAAAAGATGTGTTTACTACTTTGCTCCTTGCTTTGTTTGCTGGTGCCCCCCAGGTGTTCTGGTTAGGGAGCTTTGGAAGTCACAGGATGGGCAAGAGTTTGGAGGCACTGAGAAGAGCAACCACTGGACCGTGGCACAGGGCAGTTTAGTCTCCCAATGCACTAATTGCTCAGCCAAGCTGGTTTGGGCTTTTTGTTCAAGAAAGAACCAAGTCTTTTCTTTCCCATGAAACTCAACATTCAGGTTTTCAAAGCCAAAAGTTGTCACCTTGGTTTCTTGCTGTGTTAACCCATGGGTGACAGCAGCTGAGAGATGCGTCCCTGTGAAGACAGGGTGCTTGCAACAGGACAGAGGGATGGGGTTAAGACTAGAGAAGGGGAGGTTTAGACTAGATAGAAGGAGCAAATTTCTCACAGAGTGGTTAGACATCAGCACAGGCTATGTGGAGAGGTGTTGGATGCCCCATCCTGGTTCAGATGGAGCTCTGAACAACCTACTCAAGGTGAAGATGTCCCTGCCCAGTGCAGGCGGTTGGACCAGGTGAAGTGCCCTCCAACCCAAAGCATTCTAAGCTAGATTGTGCCAATCTACTTCCCCCAGGACTCTCCCTCTCCTGTAAAGCAATCATCCAGCACGGTGCTGCTAGGGGTGATGTGCAGCCAAGGAAAGTCTCTCTGACCATGGTGTGGTTCAGTGCCACTGTCCAGTGGTGGCCAGCTGCCATCTAGGGGCTGGGGCATCCCTTTTTTGTTTTAGCAGCAAACAGTCAAGCACTTTATTTTGGTTATGTTTGACCCAGTTCTGGTTTAAAGGTGAAGTGTGGCCAAGACAGGCTCAATACTTGGAAACAAACAAATACATAGGCAAAGTGGGGGAGGGAGGGGGAGGAGAAGGCCTCTCCCCACCTCCTCCCTGTGATGAGACCCACAGGAGTGTCACCACCTGTATATACTGTAAATTATTTATTGAAACACAAGTAAAGTTTGAGGGTTTTTGACAAGGAACGAGTGGGTCTTGGTTTGTTCTCTGTGTGCTGAGTGCTGCTCTGCAGGATGCCAGTGCTGCCCTGTGCCTGCAGCTCTCTCCCGACCTGCAACCCTTTGGTTTCTGCCTTAAACTCTCCTGAGAGCTTCACTCTGGAGTTTTATCTCTCTACAGCCAGACGAGAAGAACAACAAATGGGGGGGGGGGGGAGGGAGGGAGGAATAGAGATAATCAGTTACTGGAAGGGTGCAGCAATGGAGGCCAAGCCTGTACCATCACCTTTCACCTGCTCTCCCCAGCAGCTGGGATCTGCACCCTAAGTATTACCCCTGTCAGTGATCCCCTCCTGTCTTGGGCACTGCTCTCGGTCTAGGCTGGGTCTGTTACTGCCCTCTAAAGAGGGAAACCAAAGCTGCAAATGTTAGTGTTCACTTCCCTCTTCTGAAAGGCTCCTGAACCCCAGCAGCTGGGGCCGGGAAGGTGCTGAGGCCGAGTGGGCCACAGGCACCAAGTGCAAACAGACATTGTTAGCAAAGCCATGTGGAAAGACCCAGCAGCAGAGTTTTGAGAGCCAGCCTGCAGCTCTCCTGGAGCCCTGAAGTACCAGTAGCTTTCAGAAAGGGCCACTGCCTGCACCAGCTCCCAGGAGCTCAGCTTTAGACCGGTCTGCACGCCAAGGGCAGGGAGCCAGAGGTGTGCCCTGCTTGCTACCCTGCCAGGGGGGCACCAATGATCTGCTCACCAGCCTTGGGTGGCCAGCAAGCAGCAAGAGCACCCGTGGAGCTGGTGAGACCAAGTGCTGGTGTAAGGACAGTGACCCCTGACTGAGCAGGATGTCCCATCCTTGCTGATCTGTGGCACTTCAGCTTCCCCAGGAGGTGAGCGAGGAAGGCACGGGCCATGAAGGGACACTGTAGCATCTCTGACAGATTCAAACCGCTCCAGCTCATGGTCCGTGGGTGATGTGGGTGCAGGTCCAGCTTCTGTGGCAGTCCCTGAGGGCACCAAGGTCCAGGTCCGTCTTTCTGAAGCACATCATGCTGTGCTGGGGAGCTGCTCCAGGGCCACAGATTGATGTCTTGGGTACAGTTTAAAGCACTGTTTTTGTCTGTCTTCGCCTATGCACTGGTCTCGGTCCGGAGCTTTGGGCTCCCCAGAACTCCGCATCCAGCCCCTCCGGAGCCCGGGTGGCCCCCAGCTGCTCTGCACACCCTGCTGCCTGGGAGTGCCCCAGCCGCAGGACATCGCTCGCCAGAACATGGGGCTTTGCTGGGGCCCGGCTGCCCTCTAGAGGGTCCAACAGCTCTGGCACGGCGCGAATGAGCAAAGGGAACCTCTCAGCCTGCCCCCATCGCCACCTGGGGTGGCTGTGGGGGGTGGCTGTGGGGGAGGGCTGGGGGTCCTGCTCCCCTTGCCAGCCACCTTGGGCGATGAGTCCCCTCACTGAGATAAGGCAGCGGCCACAGCTTAATGCTGTTCGATGTGGGGACAGCCCAACCTGGCCCCCAGCCCTTGCCAGCACCCTGGGCCACAGTGCTGCAGGGACCATGTCCTGCAGAGGCACTGCTGTGGGACCGACTGGGCCTGTGGAGATGTGAGAGGTTGATTCACACCAAGGGGGCATTTCCCCATCAGCTTTATCTCTTCTGCCAGGCACCCAGGGACAGAGCAAGAGGACACAGCCTCAGGCTGTGCCAGGGCAGGTTCAGGCTGGGTGTTAGGAAGAAGTTCTTCACAGAAAGAGTGATTGGCATTGGAATGGGCTGCCCGGGGAGGTGGTGGAGTCGCTGTCCCTGGAGGTGTGTAAGAGGAGGCTGGCTGAGGCACTTAGTGCCATGGGGTAGTTAATTAGAAGGGTTAGGTGACAGGTTGGACTTGGAAGTCTTTTCCAGGCTGGGTAATTCTGTGACTGTGCTTCTGTTGAGGCCCCAGGGTTTAACTGCTTGCAGCATGGTGCTGTTGGCAGGGGGAAGTTGGGATCAGCTGTGCCAGGGAGCAGACACCAGTGTCCCCCAGTGTCCATATCCTTACCAGCCTCATTGCTTCAGCTCCTCGGGCCTCTGCTTGTCCAGCTTTCCTGCAGGCACCCCTTGGTAAGAGAAGGCAGCAGTGCTGAGTTGAAAGGATCATAGAATCACAGAATCAACCACCCTAGCACCCAGCCCTGGCCAGTCAACCAGACCATGGCACTAAGTGCCCCAGCCAGGCTTGGCTTCAACACCTCCAGGGATGGCAACTCCACCACCTCCCTGGGCAGCCCATTCCAATGCCAATCACTCTCTCTGCCAACAACTTCCTAACGACATCCAGCCTAGACCTGCCCTGGCACAGCTTGAGACTGTGTCCCCTTGTTCTGTTGCTGGCTGCCTGGCAGCAGAGCCCAACCCCACCTGGCTACAGCCTCCCTTCAGGGAGCTGTAGACAGCAATGAGCTCTGCCCTGAGCCTCCTCCAGGCTAACTAACCCCAGCTTCCTCAGCCTCTCCTCACAGGCCTTGTGTTCCACCTGTCCTGGGTGGATTCAGCTCCCTGTGCTCTGGGCAGGGACACCCAGAGCAGCTCCCACAGTGCCAGCTGAGGCCCCTCTCCCTGCCCCACTGCTGGCAGCTGCTCACTCTTCCCTTTAGCAAAGCCAATTCTTGGACACTCTAACTCAGCCGGGAGCTTGCACTCTGGGCTGGAACTTGGCTCAGCAGCAGGGAGGCTGGAGAAGGGCTGGCCTCAGTAGCTCCAGGTGTGACCAGGTCTGTTCACAATGAGCTCTTGTGACATGGGAGAAATTACTCCAGTCCCTGCTCCTTTCCTACCCTTTGGGCCTCAGTGGGAACAGGTGGAAGGTAAAGACCAAAGCAGCCCACAAAATGCCATCACAGCCCAACCAGGCAGAGGCACATCCTGCCCAGGGCAGCTAGGGATGGGGTGGAGAACTCTGCTGAGGCAGCAGGAGCAGCATTGAGCCTAGGGGAAGGGCACTTCTCCCCAGAAGGGACAGAGAATGGATAAAGACATAAACTTTGGTGCTATGCCAACAAAATCCCGGTGGAAATGGGCGAGGAAATTCACAGCTTCTCTTGATTGGGTGGAAATTACCATCCAAAGAGGTTTCCAAGTCTCTACCCCCACAAGGCTGTGGAACTATGTAAGGCAGCCAAGAACAAGCTAAAGCCTGCAGGTTGAAAACACCCATCCTGGCGTGCCCGTGGCTGGCAGGAAAGGGACCTCTGAGCCCATGATAAAACCCAGGTGAGACCTCACCTGCAGTACTGCGTCCAGCTCTCAAGCCTTCAGTATAGGAAGGACATGGACCTGATGGAGCAGGTTCTAGAGAAGGGCCACGAAGATGATGAGGGAGCTGGAACACCTCTCCTATGAGGCTGAGGGAGCTGGAGGTGTTCACCCTCAAGAAGGCTCCAGAGAGACCCAAGAGCAGTCTTTCAGTACCCAAAGGGGGCTACAAGAAGGCTGCAGAGGAAATGTTTCAAAGGCCTGCAAGGACAGGAAGGCTTCAGACTAGAGAACAGATTTAGATTGGATGCTGGAAACAAGTTCTGCACCATGGGGGTGGCAGAAGAGTGGAACAGATTGCCCAGAGAGCTGGTTGAGGCCCCATCCCTGGAGATAATCCAGGTGAGGCTCAACTGGGCTCTGAGCAACCTGATCTAGTGGAGGATGTCCCTACTGACTGCAGAAGGGGTTGGACTGGATGACCTTCAGAAGTCCCTTCCAACCCAAACCGTTCTGTGATTGTTTTCTGCATGCCAGCAGCAGGACATCACCTGCATGATTCTAACTCTATGCTTCCACCAGACCTGCTGCCAAGGCAAGGGGGCTGCAGGAGGAAACCCACCCCACACCCACCCCCTCAACACCCCACCCCCCCCCCCCAGACACACCACTCTGGCTCGGTTCTGAAAATCTCAGTAACACTTTTTAATATACAAGAATCAAAAGTACAGCAGTTTTACAAGGTAGGAAAATTTCATACATACTATATAAACAACATATTTACAGCAGAAATCACCAGGACAGTGGCTTGGGGGTGGGTTTTGGGTCTTTTTTTGTTTATTTTTAAGGTGTTTTTTTTCCTTTTTTCTTCACAAATATAAATTAATATTAATTACTGGGGGTTGGGGGTTTTTTTTTGTTGTTTTGTTTTTTAGTCAACAGGTTTAAAAGTCCATGGGTTTTGTTTTTGTTTTTGTTTTTTTACAGTAAGAGTCTTTCTCTCCCCACCAAGGGGAGGTGGAGGTCAGGAAGAAATGAGTGAAAAGTAGAGTAGGATTTTTGTTGTGGATCACTGTTCCCAGAAGGCCTTCGGAGGAGCGCTGCTGAGTATCAGTTTGAGCTGGGCGCCACGCGGCCTGTCCCTGCGGCAGGTTTTGGGCTGCAGGGCTCCCATCCTGTGAATTCACAACTTTCCACCATTTCCAAAAGCAGCCAGGCTGAAAAACTCTTTTGGCTTAAAAGTCAAACCCCAGCAAGCTGCTACTTTTTCACTGCGAAGAGCAGAAATTAGCAGAGAGCTAATCCCGCGGCTGCCTCGGAAGGGAGAGCTGGACCAGATGTTGACACAAGCACTGCAGTGACCTTTGTGAGTGTGGATCTGTCCCCTCCAATCCCACCTGTACCCAAGTGACTGTGTCTGGTCATGGTCCCTGTGTTGTCTGTGTGCTCAGGGAGCATTCTCCCCTAAGTGTAGTTCTCCAGCTCCATTAAAGCCAAAGCCAGTGAAGATCCACCCACCCACCCACCATGAGTGTGTGACTTCAGTGCCAGGCTAAAGCGACAGCAGGGACAGCTCTTTGGAGGACACAGGTAAAGCTTTTTGCTGTTGCATAAGAAGGAAACCCCTAAGCAACCCCACTGCTGGAGCCTGGGATGAGCACAAACCCCCCACATTTGGCCACAGAAAATGCCTCTTGCTGGGGTGGGGGTTCCAAGTTTTCCTGCACCAACCGTTAACACTGGTCTGGCCAGCACTGCCTTTTGCTACAAGAGTATGGCACAAACTTTCCATCCTGGTGAACAAAAAGAGCAATTCTTTATGCACTTGTGAGCTTTCTTCCATTTTCACATTAAAAGCTAATACCTCTGAAAAGAAAGGACCTCTTTGTTGAATACCACCACAGCAAGCGTGTCTGCAATCACAGCTTAGTGAGAAACACCTCCCATCACCTGGCAGCTCCGTGGGGGGCTGTGGAAGACTTCACCTCCTCCTGAGCAGGTAAACACTTTCTGGGGGCAGGGCAGTGCCCCAAGGAAGCAAAACTGTCCTCCTTTTGGGGAACAGCCTGCAAAATAAAAGCAAAAGGGGAGAAGGGGAGCAAACCACGGCCCGGGTGCCCCCTGACAGCAGCAGGCTCAGCAAGGAGTGAAGGCAGCAGGCTGTGAGGGATGCACTGCGTGGAAAGGGGACAGGGGACATTAGTGTTGGCTTGCGTGCACTATCCAAAGTGCTGGCTGCAGTCAGGAAGCCAGCCCTGAGCAGCCAGCTCCCTTCAGTCTTCTGGGGAAAGGACATCACAGCTTATTAGGGTCAGATACTGGCAGCTTCAGAGGAGGCCCAGCTCCTGTCCCCAGCAAAAAGAAGAGCCTGGAACAGGCTGGTCTTTAATACTGAGCTCTGGGAGGCGACACATCCCCTGACACCACGCTCTGGGCAGCCCGGCTGTCAGCAGAGCTGTGCGGTCTCCAGGGATGCGACTCTACAGACAAAAGACTAGGACCTGAGGAACAATCACCCAAGCCACTTCTGGCCCTCTCACCACACCAACCTCTAGGCTGGACATTGTTCTGCATCACGCACAGTGGCTCAGATACTTGGAGGAGTGTTTGCTCTCAGCTCCTTTCTACTTACTCCTCTTTTCTCTCTGCCATGCTGGGCTCCTGAGACACTTGCTCCAAGGATTTGTAAGGACCCAGTCCTGAATTCCTCATTCTCTGGCTGCTCACTCAGGTGTTAGTCCCCAGGCACATTTCCAGTTTAGGCAGACAGAAGGTCTTTCAGACCTTTAGCAATTCAGAGCTACTTCTGACTGCTGGAATGGTGGCAGGAAGGATTCCTCTCTAACTCTTGCTCTACCATCCCTTATCCTTTGGGTTTCAGCAGAGGTTTGTGACCACTGTTTCATGAAGCACAGAGATAAATGACTTGCCCAAGGACCGGAGCACTTCAGTGGCAGAGAGATCAAGAACTGCAGGATCACCAGATGCTCAGAGCCCTCTTTTGACCTTGCAGCTCCCAGCCGGCATCTGTTAGTTGCTGGACCATCCAAGGTACCCATGTCAGGAGGGAAGAGGAGTTCTGCTAAGAGAAATACTCTTCTCACCCCAGTTTCTTTCCTGTTGGTCAGAAGTGAACTAAGCCTTTGCTAAAGGAGTCTGTCTTTTTGTTTTTTTTCCCTCCACTTATCCCAAAGCCCCTCAGAGAGCCAGGATTTGCCAGTTCCAGACCTGGAGACAGAAGGAAGATCCACCACACCTCTTCTGTTGCAGGGGACACAACAGCAACCAAAGCAGAGCCAGTTTCTTGAAATGGATAAAGACACAGAAATGATAACATGGTTGGGAAAGCAATGGATTGTCACCAGCATGGCTCCAGCTCCTTTGGAGTCACTCTGCAGGGACACCAAGTCCCTCTTCCAGCCAAGTTTGACTGCTAGGGGATTCTCCTCTCCCTCTTTCAGCCAAGCTTGACTGCTGAGGGACTCTCCCTCCTTCAATCAATCTTGGATGCTAAGGGACACTCACGCCCCTGCCCTTGAGTATATCCTCTCATTGCCCTATGCTGGTTACACACCAAGCCCAGGCCCAACCAGTTTATCCCCAAACCCAAAGCAGCATCTGTCAGGTAACATCAAGTCAGAGCAGGCACACAACCTTCTGCACCATCCTAAGCAGCATGGATCCACCTTTTTGGTTTGGGGAAACACTGGCTGGGGAGAATTCCCTTGGGTCCATCAGACGAGGAACAACAAAACAAAGAATGAGGCAGCAAGGACGTTTCCAACGTTCAGTTGTAGAAGAGGGGAAAGGAAATGGGAATCCAAACAAGAACCAAGAGTTAGGGAATATCTTCCTCCACCTACTCCCTCAACATCCTCCTTGACCCAGCAAGATGATAGCAGCATGTTCAGAGTTTCTGGGTGCTGGCCTGGAGAAACCAGCTGCTCTTGCTGTGCCCTCCCCATCCCTCTACGCTTTCCGAATGTTCCAGTTGTAGTCTGGGTTGTTTTTCTGTTCCAAGGACCTGTCCAGAGGTGACCTGTGATCGAGAGGCGACTTGGAGTCGTGGGGGGATTTCTGAGAGGGGGGAGAGCGAGGGTCCGACATGGCAGAGTGGGGCGGAGGGAGCGGCTGTTTGTAGTCTGCCGCTTTGTCTGTGTGGAAGGACCGGTAGTGGTCCGAAGGTCCCTGGCCATGGTAGCCCATGGGTGGCCTGTGGTCAGACAGCCGCCGGAAATCCTGCTGGTGGTAGTTCTGAGGCCTGAACTCGTCAGATCGCCGGCGCTTGGAGTCGTGGTGGTGCCTGCAGAGGGAAAATGAGCAGGTGGAGGTGAGGCTCCAGGGAAAGCCCTGGGCACCCCTGCTGGCAGCACTGCTGGGCAAGCCTCCTGCGAGATCACTGCACCACGTTAGGGCTTGGAAAGGACCTCTGGAGGTCTTAGAGCCCAACCACCCCTGCCAGAGCAGGACCACATAATCCAGCACAGGTCACACAGGAACACATCCAGACAGGGCTGGAAAGGCTCCAGAGAAGGAGACTCCACGGACTCCACAAACTCTACGGGGAGCCTTTTCCAGTGCTCCAGAACCCTTACAGTAAAGAAGTTCTTTCTCATGTGGAGGTGGAACTTCCTGTGCTGTAATTTACATCCATTGCCCCTTGTCCTATCGCAGGGTGAAAGCAAGGGGAGGCCATCTCTGTCCCTTCCTTCCTGACCCCCAGCCCTCAGACAGTTCTAGACATTTATTAGATCCCCTCTCAGCCTTCCTTGCAGACTAACCAGCCCCAGAGCTCTCAGCCTCTCCTCATCAGGGAGGGGATCCTTTCCTTCCTGACCCCCAGCCCTCAGACATTTATAAGACACCCTCTCAGCCTTCTTTCCAGACTAACCAGCCCCAGGGCTCTCAACCTCTCCTCATCAGGGCAGTGCTCCAGTCCCTTCATCATCTTTGTAGCCCTCCCTGAGACTCTCTCCAGTAGATCCCTGTCCCCCTTGAGATTGGGAGCCCAGAATTGGATTCAATGTTCTAGGTAAGGCCTCACTAGGGCAGAGTAGAGGGGGAGGAGAACCTCCCTTGATCCATTGGCCACACTCTTCTCAATGCCCCCCAGAATCCCATTGGCCTTCTTGGCCACAAGGGCACATTGCTGTTGCCCACCAGGACTCCCAGGCGCTCCTGCAGGAGAGGCAGGGCAGTTACCTGTCGTAGTAATCGCGGTGGCCCCTGTGGTCTCTGTCGCTGTTGTACTGCTCGTAGGGCCTCTTGCGGGACAGGTTGTTTGGTCGGTAGCTGCCCGAGCTGCGGTGGGGCTCCCCGCGAGACCGCCGGTCCCCGTAGTGGTGGTCCTTGTACCAGTGCTGCTCGTACTGGTGATGCCGTTCCCCGCCCCACATCTGGTTGCTGTTGCCGCCGTAGTTGAACTTCCGATCCCTCTGCCACTCTCCTCGGTCTGCAGGGAGGAAAGCACCACCAGTGAGGGGCTTCCACACTTTGGTGTGAAGGTACTGCTTGCTCAGCTCTCAGAGACATGGGAACTCTTGCTGTGCCACACTGCCTCATCTACGGCACGCTCTGTCACACCCCTTCCAGCCTAAGCCATTCTATGGTCACTGATAGAATCACAGAGCCGTTTAGGTTGGAAGGGGCCTCAAAGACCATCCAGCTCCAACCCCTCGCCATAGGGAAGGACACCTCCCACTAGAACAGGTCGCTCAAGGCCTCATCCAACCTGGCCTTGAACACCTCCAGGGAGGTTGTGGAGCACAGAAGCACCCAATGTGATCTTTGATCACATTCTGTGCTTCTGTGCTCCACAACTTCCCTGGGCAACCTGTGCCAGTGTCTTACCACCCTCACTGCAAAGACCCCTTTCCTAACATCCAGCTTCAATCTCCCCTCTGCCACTTTAAACCCATTCCTCCTCATCCTGTCATTACAAGACCTTGTCAATAGTCCCTTCCCAGACCTCCTGTAGCCCTCTTCAGATACTGGAAAGGCCACTCCAAGGTCTCCTCAAAACCTTCTCCTCTCCAGGCTGCAGAGCCCCAACTCTCTCAGCCTGTCCTCATAGCAGAGCTGCTGCAGCCCTCTGAGCATCTTGGTGGCCTCCTCTGGACTGGCTCAAACAGTTCCGTGTCCTTCTTGTGTTGAGGGCTCCAGAACTGCCCACAGTACTCCATGTGGAGTCTCACTCTAGCAAACCTTGCTCTGTCCCCTTACACTCTTTCCATCGTTACTACATCAAGTTTTCTACTCGAGCAACAAGTCTCTACAGCAGCAATAGATGTCCCATTCCATCACCTTTAAACCTGACCTGCCACAAGCCCCAGAAGCTTTTGTGTCCAGCAGCAAACAGGCATTAGGTGATGGCAGTGCTCACCTGTGTTGCTGAAATGCCTCTTATTTGGATGGCCATAGTTGTCACGTGGGTGCCCATGCATGGGCTGCTGGGCATGGGAAGGGGGCAGGTGGATCTTCTGGGAATGAGGATTGTGAGGCACGTGAGACTGGGACATCACAGAGTCGCGGCTGGAGCCCGACGGCTCCGGGCGGAACGGCTTCTTCATGTTGGACATGTCCTCCTTCTTCTTTTGCTCCTGCAAGGTAGAAGAGAGGGTTGCAGCTCAAGTGCCTTGCCACCACAAGATCCATACTACGTGAGCTGTCTGGCTCTGGATTTTGCTGTGGACTCCCCACGCTGTGGGGACAACACACCTCTGAGGACGTGGTGAACGACCTGAGCCCAAGCACGGCACAAACAGCAGAGGAACAAACTGCCGTGTGGGGGAGCTGCACAGGTTTGCCCCACGTGGCTGCTTTTACATCCTCTCTTTACAGGGCAGCACTCCCAGGCTTTTCACTCTAAAGGTCAACTCAACACAATGTGCCACACCGAGCAGAGCTTTTATCTTGGTCAGAACAGCCAGGACAAAGTGGCCAGTGGTGCTAAGTGAAGGGAGAAATGCCAGATGAGAGAGGAGGCAAAGGCAGCCAGACTGTCCAGGTGGTGAGGAAAACCACAGGCTGCCAGCAGCAACAAAGAGAGCCCATGGTAAAAGGCAGAAAGTTCTGATGCTTCTCAGAGAAAAGGCACTTCATATCTCACCTCCTCTTCCTGTGATCTTTTCTTATGAGCCATCTTGTAGAGTTTGTGCAGTTTCCTGGCATCAAATTCTGTGAATTTGGACACAAATATCCATAGGTTCCTGAAAGGATGTGAACATTTTCTGTTAATTGCTGCATCAGCAGTTTGACTGGCCATCACTTTCACATCAGCACCACATCAGCTCTGCCCTCTCTGGAAAAAGAGTCTCGACCCAACTCACAACAGGATGAGCAAGAGAGCTGGAACAAGTCGAGATCTTTTAAGTAAGATAAGGAAGTCTGCACTGATTTATCTAAAGCGGCTCTAAAATCACTCTAAATGACAGCAGTGCAACCTGCAGGCAAAACCCTCACCTCAGACTGGTCATTGAGTGGGCTAAAGCAGACAAGACTTCACAGGTTAAACAAGAGGCAAATTTCACACTCATCCACATCAAAGCCAGCAGCCTCTGACTACCATGTTAAATTTATCATAGAGCAACCACGATGATCCCTCACCTTCTCCACAGCTTGATATGATCCTGGTCATTGTAGGCTTTAAGGCACTCAGAGATGCGGTCCCCAATCTTTAGGAGGCAGTTGCGTGTGTGCTCCAGCTGCTCTTGTACTGTCAGTCCCTTATCAGGCTTGTCAAGCTGCTTCAGGGCTTTTTTGACTGGTCTCATCCTTTCCTTGCACTTGTAAAAGCAACAGAGAGCAGAAAGGGATTGATTTGGCACAGGGCTCTCTGCTGCTTCCTTGGTAATCAGACAGAGCTGCATCAGCATGAGGTATGACTTTTGTCTGCTCATTAGGCAAGGAGAAATCAGCTCTAAAACAACAATACATTAGACATGGCTGCAGCAAAGCACAGAATGGCTCAGGGTGGAGGGGACCTCAGAGATAGTCTACTCCAACCTCCCCTCCATAGGCAGGGACACCTCTCAACTAGACTCAGCCTCATTCAGCCTGGCCTTGAACATCCCCAAGGAGGAGGCATCCACAACCTCCCTGGGTGGCCTATTCCTACTCACCATCCTCCTACTGAAGAACTTCTTCTTAAGATCCAGTCTAATCCAGCTTCAAACCATTCCCCTTGTCCTACTGCTAGACACCCTTATGGAAAGTTCCTCTGCAGCCTTCCTGTAGGATCCCTTCAGATGTTGGAAGGCAGCTCTAAGGTCTCCCTGGAGTCTTCTCCAGGCTGAATACCCCCTGCTCCCTCAGCCTGTCCTCCAGCCCTTGGATCATCTTTGAGGCCATTCTCTGGGCTCACTCCAGCAGCCCTGTGCCCTTCTTGGCCACCCACTTTTAGAAAGGGGTTATTTGCTTTGCAAACTGTAACCACACAGACTCTGCTCTTGCAGGGACCCCACAGCAGGCCGGGAAGTGTAGCCAAGCACTGACACTGAACCAAGCACTCAGCCCCAGCTGCAGGAGTGCTCACTGGACATCCTCCCTGTCCACCCCCAGCTGCGGTTACTTCCAACTATTGCTTTTGCCAGAACTGGAAGAGGTGAGCTGAAAGCCCCACCTCTGTCAGCTGTGTGCACCAACACTGAGCACAGACAGTAAATCAGACAGGCTTCTACTGCCTAACTGCACCTTTCATGCACCACAGAGAGAACATTAAAGCAAAAAAAAAGCAGACAAAGCTGGCAGAGGGCATGCAGCAAATACACTGATTTGCATCTAGAGAACTGTTTTAAAGAGGGGTATTTATTTCAGCATTGTCCTGTGCAAGTCAGGCCAAGGAGACTCTGCCATGACAATTTGTACTCGAAGGCTATTTTTACAGCCAGCCTTGCAGGCACATTTGCTGCAAGAGCATTTATACAGCTAGGGAAGTGCTTACAGCTAAGACAACTCCAGACCTTCTACAGCTATACAAGGTCACTCTTAAAACTCCCCTGTACTTCCCTGCCTGGAAGAGCTCAGGTGGCTCCTTGGCTGTCACATAAGGCTGCAAGGCTTCTGTAACTTGTGGCTGTCAGAGAAGTCCTGGGAGCTTATCAGCTGAAGAAGAGAGTCCTTCTGCACACTCTTTTGAGATGCTGCCCTCTTCTGCCCTGGCATTGTTGGATAACAGGCAAGCAAACCCTGGCTCCCTTGCTGGGCTCCCTGGCAGTGCTGGAGGAAGATACTCACTATGCTGAATGTCTCCTGGTCCAGGTCATCATCCTCGTCCTCTCCAATAGGGATGGGTTCACTGCCTGCAGTAATGTGGACAGGACCTTGCGACCTCTTCCCTTTACTTCCAGATTTGGCTTCGCTACCTTTAGGCTTTACAAGGAGAAATTACACACATCAGATGATGAGCCAGCTTGCAGGATCCCAAGTGATCCAACTAACAACCTCCACACTATTGTTACTGGCAGTTGTTAAAGCTGGGCACTGCTCCTACAACTTTTCTCCCAGGCTCTCAAACCGTGGAGCTGCAATGTCTCTGTTTAGCCTTACGTCACTCCTGAGGGAGTAGAGAGAACCCAGAGCCAGCATTTTGGACATGATTATGGTTTTCATACTCATGGGGAGGAAACCAGCAATGAAGGCTTGGAAGACAGGTTAAGCTAAAGAGTATCTGCCTCTTGCAAAGGACATGTCTCTGAGGATCTGCAGCTTCATGAGTCCTCAGACTCTCTGGAAAGCAACCTCACATCGTGGTCTCTTAGTGTAAACTTTGATTTCTGTGACCTATGTGCAGTCAAAGCCCTTCAGAATCAAAGGCATACCAAAAATCACTGAAAAGCAAACTTCCCCCTACATATGTAACAAAACTTCTTGGTTTGTATGATGAGCTCAGTGCCAAAACACCCTAGGCATGAAGTACAGACCTGTTCCTTGGACAGGTACTTCAGGGCATTACTCTAGAAGCTTTTACTCCTCTCCCAATTTGAACCCAGCCTCAGGGCAGCTCTACTCAAAATTCAGAGGACATTTTAGTCTGCAAGATACCATTGATGTTCAAACACTCATTCTGGACAGCAACAAGGATAACTCACAGTCTTGATGGTGTGGGCAGTTGGGTTCTTTGGGGTGAGTTTAAATTAAAGGGGAATACAGACAAGGAGCTGCCAAGCCTGTGATAAATCACAGCTGAACAAAACTTTGATCTGAGTGCTCTGGGCCCTTCCCCCACTCTTCTCTAACATCAGCTATCTGGCTGTCACAGGGACAGCTGTACTTTAAAGGCAGCCTGACAAAAATCTCTTCCTTTTTGCTCACATCCCATCAAGCTCTAGGATCTATTTATTACCTTTTCTGCTTTTTACTGCAGTTCTTCACAATAAGAACGCAGGAGGGATGAAAAAGGGATAAGAGCTCACCCTGTGGGGCTTTACTGATGTCTCTTCACACAGAGCCTTTAATGAATCATAAGCCTTACAGGTTGCCCTTGTGCTCAGAGAGTTCCTTATCTCTTAACTGCTCCTGAGAGTACCACGTACCTTCTCCTTTTTGTCTTTTGACTTCTTTTTCTCTTTATCACTTTCCTTTTCTTTCTTAGTGCTTGTCTGTTTTTCCTTGTTCTCTTTGTTCTCTTTCTTCTTCTGTTTCTTTTTAACTGGGCTCTTCTCCAAGCCATCCTCCTAGAAAATCAGTCATAGCACAGCGTTGGAGTCCCTCACCTCACAAACACTTCCATCCATAAAGCGTCCATCCTTGAAAGGCAAGCCATTTTTGAGGGCCACCCAACTTTGCCCTCAAACCTCTTTAAGCAGACAGCAAGACTTGCTTAACCAGCTGCTTTCCACCCAAACCCTTGACAAAAGGACATAAAACCCAGACAAGCCCCAGTCTGTAGCTAGCTGACAAACTGCAGATAGGCACCGCTGGCCTGTGCCAGCCGTGCTGCAGAACGTGCAGCCCCTGAGGTAGATACTGATCAGCACATGAACAAAAAGCCTTAGACTCCAAGCCAAACCACTCAAAGGCAACAGCATGACCTTGCTAAACTCCAGCTTCCCCACTGGCTGGCATACTGAAAAGGAGAGGGAAACAATTCTTCTTTCTCTCCTTTATAAGGGCAACAGGCTTTGTCCTGAGACAACCTTTTCTTAAGGCAGAATGCGGATGCGTGTGGCCATTCTGGGATACCCCCAAACACATCAAGCACTAAACTGAAAGTGGGGGTGGGAAAGGTCATCCCTTCACCCCAGCAGCTGCAGGTATTCTGTTGTGAGTCTGCCAGTGCCCTCTGGAAAGCACTCTGAGGACATCTGCTAGGGATGCCTCACAAGGTGAGTCTCTGCATTAACAACACAGCTGAAGGAAAGTGATCTGCCAAGTTGACTCACCTTGACTTCACCTTCTTCTGACTGGTTGTCTGAGTGTCTGGGAGGGGAGAGCTCATTCCCATGCTCATCTTTGACTTTGGGAGCCTTGTTCTCTTTCTTTACTCGTGGTTTCCTCTTCTTTAGCTTGCCCTGGTGAGAACACAGGTCAAGTGAGGTCAAGCAAATAGCTGCAGCTGCTTCCTGGGGACACAGCCCAGCTCCTCAACACCATGCAAAAAACTGCAGGTCCTGCAGGGTAGCAAAACCCCTGATGAGCCTGAGTCTTTCAATAAGTGTCACAATTACCAGTCCCTTATTAATCGCCGTTTCAGCATCACAGTGCAAGCAGATAACAGACAAGTTCCTATTCCTTCACACAGATGATGTTCAGTAACCTGGGAACTTGAGCTGTCTCCCACCATCCTGTTCATTCTGAAACCTTCAAAACCAAAAAGCCACAGCTCACCTCTTCTCCATCTTTCATGTTTTCTTTCTTGTCCAGGTCTTTCTTCAGCAGTTTCAGTAGATAATCCACTCGTGTCTGGAGCTGCTTTCCCTGAGGTTTCTTATCTGTCTCAACAGGCAGGATCTTTGATAAAGAAGTTAAAAATCAATTAAAAGGCACCCACCCTCACCTATCAAACCCTGACAAGAGATACACACTGGCAGCAGTCCTTCCAGGCCCAACAAAGGGTTAGAGATGCTGCACCTTCTAGGGGAATAATAAGAATCCTTGAATGGGGTAGGTTGGAAGAGACTTCAAAGATCATCCAGTTCCACCCCCCCGCCATAGGCAGGGACACCTCCCACTACAACAAGTCACTCAAGGCCTCATCCAGTCTGGTCCTGAACACCTCCAGGGAGGTTGTGGAGCACAGAATCACAGATCACATGAGTGCTCTTCGATCACATTCTGTGCTTCTGTGCTCCACAGCCTCCCTGGGCAACCTGTGCCAGTGTCTCACCACCCTCACTGTAAAGAACTTCTTCCTAAAGGTTCAAGCATTTCTTCTAGCTCCTACATAGACCCTTCCTGTGTATCTAAAAGCAAAGCTCCTACCAAGCACCCTTCCCCTGGGCCTTCTGCAGCAGTGAAAGGACCTCAAGGCAGCTCCCTAGATTCTCTACAATCTTTCTTGGAAGTGTGCAAAAAAGTAGGGAAAAAACCCTTTTCCTTTTCCAACCATCTTTGGGATCTTTAGTTCCTTTGAACAGAGTCAACCTTCCCTGAGACATTAGATTTGTTTGTGACAGCCTTGTCACGGCAGGCTGGGTCCCCTCTGGTAACCTGAGGCTTTGCTGCAGCAATGACACAGATGTAAAATTTCAGTTGAAAACAAGGCTCTCAGGTGCCACTTCATGGAGGAAGAATCTCAGTTTGCCAATTAGGTTCCCTCCTACTATACTTCACTGGAGGCTGGGTGGTGTGCCTCAGGAAATTGTTCTCATTGTAGAATGCCTTCCTTGTAGGAGGGCTCTCAGCCACAGCCTGATCCTTTCTAAAAACACTGGCAGGGATGTGAGAGGAATGTCCAAAGCTGGTGTAGAGATTCTCCATGCTCCTCAGCCCCGTGCTGCAGCTCACTCTCCTCCCATTGTGCTAACACAAGGGATGGCAGCTTATTTTTAACCTGGATCATTTCAACGTGGCCCCCATAAACAGTTCTTATGGGAATGACTGAGGAACAGAGGAACTAGATGGAGGCTTTCCAGCTGGCTTTGCTGCCACAGCCAGTCGTGTAACTATACCCTCAAAGCCAGCAGAGGCCAGGCTTGACATAAGCACTGTCAAATCTGTGAAAAATTATTTCCACACCAGAAATTGAGACTCAGCTTCTTGTGAGATGCTGAAGGAAATATGAAGTCAGGCTTATGCCCTGCCCCCTCTATACCGTGCACGCAACCACACATGTCAGCATTACCAGTTTCTTCCTCCATCATTTCAGTGTGGTTCATATGGTACTGTTCAGAGAAAAAAAAATGCCTGCCAATCAAATAACACAACTCTGCTTTCCATCAAGCATGCAACATTCCTGGGAGGTCACTGTTTTCCTATTATTTATTATTATTTTTGGAGTGGTTACAAACACAAACAGCTGGTTTTGGAGTAAAGCAAAAACATCTCCTCTATGAACACCACGACAGGCCCAATGCAAGCAGCAAGCAAAGCAGCCTACCTTATCAGATAGCTTCAGCTCTGGATCTGTTTTAATCAGCTCCCAATTTCCATAGCCATGCTCATAAATGCCCACCAACAAGCGGGAATCCTCCTCCACTCCCCAGTCGACATCAAAATGGGCAGCTTTGACGCGGCAGGTCAGGCGGTACCTGAAGGCATTGCAGACAGGAGATACTGTCAGTGATGTGGAGGATGAAGCATATCCACAGATCTAGGCTCTTCCTCCACTACAGAAGCCAAACTCCCTCAGCATCTTTCTGCATTGCCTTCTTAGCCAAACTCACTTCTTCCTTTCCTCTGGGTCAGCAGGAATGGATTTATGCAGCATTTCAAACTCCTCTTCGTGCTGGATGATGGATTTGACATTGACTTGGACACCAGAAATCTTGATAGTAGGACCTCTTCTTTTTCCAGGTCCTTTCCCTGCTCCACAATAAAACACAGCAACTAAGAGAACTCTTAAGAGAAAGAAGTTCCTCTGTGAAAACATCTAGACACAAAGAGATCAACAGCTTGCCTGCAACCTCTTATTCAAACCTAAGGCTGTCTGCTATGGCAGGCCCAGAAGAAAATAAAAGGCTTTTTCAGCTAAGTCACTTAGTTCTGCAATCCAAACACCTACCAGGATCATTTTCTTCAGAATCATAGAATGGTTTAGGTTGGAAGGGACCTCAAAGAGCATCTGGTTCCAACATCCCACTATAAGCAGGGACACCTTCCACTAGAACAGGTCACTCAAGGCTTCATCTAACGTAGCCTTGAAATGACACTTTGCAGTCTGAGCAGAAGACTCAGGAGTTGCTGTTAGTAACAGCTGCCTGACAGACTGGTCAGGCCACATCTTGAGTCCTGTGTCCAGTTCTGGGCTCCTCCATTCAAGAGAGATGTTGAGATACTGGAATGTGTCCAGAGAAGGGAGATGAAGCTGGTGACGGGCCTGGAGCAGAGCCCTGTGAGGAGAGGCTGAGGGAGCTGGGGGTGTGCAGCCTGCAGAAGAGGAGGCTCAGGGCAGAGCTCATTGCTGTCTACAACTACCTGAAGGGAGGTTGTACCAGGTAGGGGTTGGTCTCTTCTACCAGGCAAGCAGCAACAGAACAAGGGGACACAGTCTCAAGTTGAACCAAGGCAGGTCTAGGCTGGATGTTAGGAGGAAGTTGTTGGCAGAGAGAGTGATTGGCATTGGAATGGGCTGCCCAGGGAGGTGGTGGAGTTGCCGTCCTTGGAGGTGTTCAAGCAAAGCCTGGATGAGGCACTTCCCACCATGGCCTGGTTGACTGTCTAGGGCTGGGTGCTAGGTTGGACTGGAGGAGCTTGGAGGTCTCTTCCAACCTGGTTGATTCTATGATCCTATAAGTGTGTGGCTGCTCTTTGCTTCTAAGTCACAGCAGAACAGTTTCCTCCCCAGCTGCACGAAACACCCCTAAAAGCATCAGGATCAACACACAACCCTCTTGCTTACCTTCACTTGGATTTTCTTTCAGCTGCTCCTCATACTCCTGCATTGCTGACACACAGCTGTTGTGGATGAGCTCCCCTAACCGCTTCAGATCAGCCACAGACTTATCCACCAGCTCAGCATCCCGGGCAATACACTCCAGCCTGGGAAAGGGGGAAAATCCATTTGATAAAGGATATCTCCTGCCAGCAACCCCCTGAGCACTTGTGCCACAGTTTTTAGTAGTCAGTACTGTCTATGTATGAATGTAGCAAACATATACAAGTCAAGTTCCTGCAGGAAACAACAATTTTCATCTTTTTTTAGGTCTACCAGGTCCAAAGTGGTCCCATCTTTTGGATTTTTTAGTATTAAAGCCTACTATAGTATACAGTCTATCTTGGGCACCACAGTCACTCTGTGTCTCTCTAGTGTTACTTCATGCCTTCCCAGTTCCACATTAACTCCATTTGATGGTTGAAAGCTGCCACCTGCTGTCCCTTTTGCTTGGCTGAAGTTAGTAACACCAAAGCTCCATACCCAAGCCTTGTGTTTCACAACAGAAGAATCCAGCCAGCTGAAACAACACAGCCATGTCTCGTACAATACAGGCAAGGATCCCTGCCTCAGCTCGGAGACCTCAGCAAGGGTCACAGCTTTCCAGAGCCACCACATGTGCCCATCTCCCTTCCTTCCTCACTCACAGCTGGCTCTGCAGACACACATTTGAGGATATTGTGTGTGCCTCTCCCTACTCCCCTTCAAGAGGGATATGGCAGTGAGAGAAAGATGCTCCCAATCCAGTCTTGAAACTAACACACATGGAGAAGCTTGGCAAGCATTTTGGGTAGCATTTGCTGTTCAGACAGCTGCTCCCTCTCCTTTCTAGGCAGAATGGAAATGCCCCAAGGGCCAGACGATGCCAGCAGGAGGATGCTGTGTGCAGCCCCCTGCCACTACCACCCTAGTTGCTTTTCAGCCAGCACTCATCAGCGTCCATCAACTGAGTCATGAGGGACTGTATGGCAGTTTTTGGTTGCTGATCACACGACAGCAAGGCTTTGTGCTGTCTGTAGAGGTTATATCAAACACCCAGAGCAACGTGGGTATGGCTAGAAATACAATGTCCCCCCCCAGGATAACCCTCTGGAGCAGGGCCAGGCTGTGACTTACCGTTCGAGAGGCAACCCAAACTTCTTGTAAGCCTTGATAAACCTAATGGAAAAAAAACAAACAAACAACAAAGAAAACAAAACCTAAAGCTACTGCCATGAAAAGTGGCTCCAATATCACAATCATTAAATATAACACAAGTATTAATTACAGACTGCCACATTATCAACCTTGCATTCCACACTGGTTAGCTAAGCATCAGTCAAAGGCTGGGAAGTCAAATCCATTAACCCTCACAAAGAGTTTGGTGACCTTGGCTGGAGAAGAAGATGACATTATTATGAATGGTGGATGTTTGACAGAGGAGTTAAAAAAGAGGAGAGTCATAACTGTAGTGTAAAGAAGATGGAAAGAAAGCTTTGGCTCACACCATGTTGCTAATAATTAACTTCATTTTTTCCCCAGAAGAAAAGAGGCATTAAATCAATGTCATTAGGAAGTTTAGTGCTCAGGCTGTAAGAGCCCATCACAGGAGAGCCAACTGTGATGCAATCCATCAGAGGGGTTTGCAGACAAGGGTTGTTATTTATTTTCATGTCTTATTTTTGTTGTGAAAATCACTGCCATGGCCAACTTTAGGGCAAGAGTCAGACACCATTGTTGCAACTGAACAGTGCCTTGTGCTGGGAGTAGATCCAATGGCTTCAACTACAAATTATTTTTCAAACTGATTGGTTGTTTTCCCTTCCTTTTAGTTGTTTGTTTTTTTTTTTTCTTTGGCTCTTTCAACCCTTTCTGCTATATCACAATAACCAGAATGACTGCTTTGGCTCAGATTGCAACATCTCCTTCCTCCTCTATGGTTTCAATACAGGACAACTACTGCAATCCAAAAAAGTCTGATCATTGCCTGTTTAAAAACACAGCAGAACAGGGGCAAGGAATCATAGAATCAACCAGGTTGGAAGAGAACTCCAAGATCATCCAGTCCAACCTAACACCCAGCCCTATCCAATCAACTAGACCATGGCACTAAGGAAAGCTCACAGCCCTCTCTTTTCCATCTGAGCAGAGCCATAAGAGCCATCTTTGAGAAAGGGTCAAGAGTTAGAAGCTAGAAGAAGAAAATAATGCTCTGGAATTCAGTCCTCAGCTGACTTCAGGGACACAATGCAGAAGAGGATACACAACCACTGGGACCTCAAGGACCAGTGCTTCTCATGGGGTTGTTTTGTCAGAGCTTGGCTTCCACTTCAACCTTAAATCAGCAGGACTACTGCCAGAAAAACGTCAGCAGGCCACCAGAGTACTTGGCTTCTCCAGCCCTGTATTTCATGCTATGTAAGACCACAGGTGTTGTAACAGGGAATTAACTCAACCAACTCAGCCCAGGAAGTGCAGTTACACCAAGGATTAATTTTAGGAGGGCACTAGCTTCACTGCAGCCTGGCTGAAGACAATCCAGACCAGAATGTTCAGCAAATTGAATTACACCAAGGTGCAGAAGCTGGCCCAATGAACCAGCTCTACGTAAGCCACCGATGTGCTTACAGGTGATCCCCTCCTGGATTAATGTGAGGCTTTCTCTACCTGCATGGCATTTCCAGATTTGTTTTCTAAACTGTCTCTTGTGCTTGGCACTGACCTCCTGATTTCAGCATCAGTAAATCCTTCCACTGTGTCTTTCCTGACACTCCGAGGACGCCCCCTGCGCTTTGGTCTCTTCTCATCGTCGGTATCATCAGTCTCGCTTTCTGATCCAGACGATCTTTGGAGCCTTCTCTTGGTTTCTGCATCTGATTCACTGTCATTTGTTTGGGCCTGTATGTACCAGAAAGAGAGCAATACATTAACAACCTTTGCTGTCCCTCCCATGCAGTGTCACTAGCTCACTCTCAGTCTGTAGAACACCTTGGCATCTCTTCCTGAGGGTGCAGAAGCTCACAAAATCAACCCAGAGAGCCTGCACATCCTTGCAGATTCCAGGCTCTGGTGGTTATCCTTCTTTTAGAGGCTTCCCACCAGTAATTTCACATTTGCATTTTGATTTACTGAGGTATGAGATATATCAAACCCCACTGATTACTGTGGGTTTGTGACACAGTCTCTTAGGACACCTCAGAAACTAAACTAGAAATTATCCAACATGAATTATCTGTCTCTTTAGTTTTCACTTTAAATGTTTTCCCTCAGCTCATCCCAGAAAACCATTCATAATCCCTTAAAGACCCATATTCCTGAAAGCTTTCCTTGCACAGTCTGTGTTCTGTTGGATGGGGGTAGGTCTCATCACCTAGAGGAGAACTTGGGAAGACACCATCTCTTTTGAATGCAAGACACCCAGCTAGGCAAGAGCAGCCCAGGGATTTGGAGAGAACAAGGGAAAAAACTGCCAGAAAATGGCATCAACTGCAGTAAAATCTGCATTCCACAGCTGGGTATTCTGCCCTGGGCTCACTACAAGTTGTCTTTATTTGGTCTGCTAAGGCAAGGTGAGCTGTACCAGGCCCACCGTGGGCCCTCACACCACGTTACAAAGCACGGGCCCAAGACATGGTGCCAACAAGAGGTCCATGTGCCACCTCTGTGCCTCACTCCTGAACAGCTCTGGAGCAGCGCAGGCAGCAGTGGGACAGCAGAAGGCTTCCCTTGCGTGTTGCCTTTGCCAGCTCTCATCTCCTGCCTCTCAGTTCCTCAAGCTGGGCTGTACCTTTTTAGTGGAGCTCCGGATCCGAGGCAGCATGTAGATTTCCTCCAATTCTTTCTGCCTTTCTTCCTCCTCCACCTTTTTCCTCTGCTCCTCTGGAATGATATCATCCCAATCCTTCTGGGACCGCTCGTCCAGCTCCGTCTCCTCCTCCTCCATGGTTGCAAAGTTGGCCACCTTTTATAAGCAAAGAACACTTTTAGAGATCCTCTCCCCTGGCAGAAACACCCTCGAGCTGTCTGCTAAGCCTCAACTCCTTCCCCATAGGAATTTTGCCAACATTTCCATAACTGCTTTATAATTGATCCCTATGTCACTGCATTCCTGGTTCCTTGCCATGTCTTTGGGCTAACAGCTTTTGAGGAAGTACGTGCAGTGTAAGGAGTACTGCTGAGCCTCTCTGACTTATTGGGTTTGCTTCCAAATTTGGTAAATTCTGCATTTTCTCCACAGCCTTCCAAATCACTTGTTGGAAACGAAGTGAGCAGCTCTGCCTCTCCCCAGCTATCAAATCCAGGCAACCTGCGTTGCACAGGTCATGTCTCACCGGGCCTGATTCGTTCTCTTTGTTCCTGGCCGTGGCAAGAAGTGAGAAGTCACAATCCTGCACCCCAGCAGAGAGCTGCAGGGTCCATACCTTGAACTGGGAGAGGAGCTCGTCTGTAGCACTGGTGGACACTTCATTCTCCCGTGTTTCAGCCAGGCGCAAAATCTCGTCAATGTCCATCTCCTACCAGCCACAAAGAAAGAGTGATAAAGAGGAGGGTGCTGAGCACAGGAGGAAATAAGAGGCTTTAAGAACAGCCTCGTGGGGTGCAAAGCTACACGTGCAGCTTGCTGATATGAGCTAAATAAAGTGCAAATATCTGCAGGGTGTCATCAGAGAGGGCAGGGATTAACCACCTCGAGTGGAACAAAAGAGTATAAATAAGGGTGATACAATTAGAAGAAAATGAACGTCAAGGCTGAGCAGCAGGGAACATTTCCAGAGTGAGATGTATTAACTGTGGGCTGTTTACCTCAGGGGAAGCTCTGCTGCTCAGGCTGTGAAGAGAATTGGTCAAAGCACTCAGTACTAAACTGTCAAGCAGCACTGCGCTGAGGCAAGGAGAGAGTGACCTATTTGACTTTGCTGTGCTCCTGTCTCTCTATGAGAACGACCAAAAAAGGATGCTGAAGAAGTGCTCTGAGGAGGCAGGGAGAGGAGTTCTCAGCAGGCTGTGCTTTAACTAGGTAATGCAGCCTCCAGAGCCAAGGGACTCTTGGTAACCCTGAAGAACAAGGTGCTCTCTGCTCAACCCTCTGATCCCCCAACCCCAGAACCTTCTTTTTTCAGCTTCTGCAGACTCAAACATGCCCTCTTCACTAACCTGCTCTCATGCACAGAGCAAGTACAAAGAAGGAGCAAACACACCTGAGCCCTCACACACACCTGCAGAGGACTACAGACAGCTAAGTGACTTCAATTTCAAGCTACCTGAGGCTCTGACTCTTCCCCTTCAAGCTCCTTGAAAAGATCTTCAGCTCCAAACTTCAGAATAGCTGTCAGCTCCTCCTTGTTGAAAGGATTTGAGCTGCAAGAACAAACAAGAAGGAAAATGTGTTTTGAGCTGTTAAGTCAGCACTGCTAGAGTACAAAACCATGCCAAAGCTTTGCCTAATTAAAGCAAGAGGGACGTTTTCTACTCAACACTACAAAAAGCTTTTGTATTTGTCTCTTTCCCTGCTCTAGCACAGATGCTGCTGTAAAGGGAACAATGGCTGCGTGCTGGGGGGGAAATGAGAGTCTGAGGTCATTGCCAAATTGTTCTACCATCATCACCAGGTTCTCTCAGACCAGGATGATCTCTAGAAGGAAGACAGAAGAAAAAGAGGTGATGCATGAAAACGAGGATCTTCTTCTGGTCATCTTTATGCTATGTGTCCAAACTGAGAGCAGCCTAAGCCACATGTGGAAGCTGCCATTATTTATTAGCCTCCTGCTCTGCATCCTATCGAACAAATCCCGACAGATACCAGCAGGTGAAGCTGATTCTGCCTCCTGACACAATCACACTTACTTGGATCTCCCAGAGTTGTTGTCCAGAACAGTCCTGCCAGTGGTGTCCATACGCTGGATCACCAAATGATCCAGCACCATTTTCTTCTTGGCCCTCTCAATGATCTCCTCCTCCACCGTCCCCTTTGTGACCAGGCGGTAAATGTTCACCTGAAGGACAAGAAGAGAACAGATCTATTTCCTGCACCTGACCATGCTCTGCTGACACAGCAATGCACCCCTCAGTGGTTTCACAAGAGACCAGTTTGCTGATGCCCTTCATACACAGATGTCTCTTTCTTGGACTAAAACCCACCAGATGCTTTTTATGTCTGAGGGGGACCAGCAAAACTCAGGCTGGTTAACACAGATCCTGTAATGTGGCTAAGCACAGAGTAAAAATCTTCTGAAGCAACTATTCTAAACCCAAACTAGCATCAAACTTCTCCCACATCTACTAAAATCCTAGTAAAGGTGGATGTTCTACTGTCATAGAATGGCTGGAAGGGACCTCAGAGATCACCTCCTCCAACCTGCCCACCGTGGGCAGCAACACTTCTCAGCTAGCTCGACTGCTCAAGGCTTCATCCAGCCTGGCCTTGAACACCCCCAGGGAGGAGGCATCCACAACCTAGGGCAGCCTATTCCAGAGACTCACCACCCTCGTATTCCAAGTTTTTCCAAGGCAAAAAATGATCAGAGTGCCCTAGCAGAGAGGTGCAACACCATGGGCTGGGTTCTTGGTTTGGAACCGTGCTAGGATTCAAAAGTAACAGAAAGGACTTGGACCAGTACGTTTGGGCTGATCTTCTGTTTCCTGGCTTTTAAATGAGTTTTGTCTGAGTTGGGATTGGACATTTTCAGAGGGTCTGGGAGCCTGTTTAGATACCCACACTGAAACCACAGAGAAAATGACCAAGGCAACTCTTCTGACCTGCTTCTTCTGTCCAATCCGGTGAGCTCGAGCCTGAGCCTGAAGATCATTTTGTGGGTTCCAATCCGAATCAAAGATCACAACAGTATCAGCAGAGGCCAGATTAATTCCCAGCCCTCCAGCTCGTGTTGACAACAAGAAACAGAAGTCCTGGAGGGAAGAAAAAACATCCGTGAGCTAACTGTGAACACAAAACAGCAGTGGTGGCTTCAAAGTCATGCAAGAAAAGGGAGGGAGGGCTCTGTTGCACTCCTCTAGAAAAGGAATTTCCTTCCCACACACCCTGCTCACACAGGCTCAGCACCTCTGGACTTCAAGGTGAGGCAGTGCTGGCAGGGGTGGAAGTTGTGCTCTTCAAGGAAGGGCCTGGCACGCATCCTGATGGGACAGCAATGCTAACAGCTCAGGGCAAGGGCACCTTGGAGTCACTTCTGAAGGTCAGAGCATGCTGCACACCACACTCCTACAAAGGCAGAGGCAAACCTGTACTTTTTGTTGCCTGAAGCCTGCTGGGGGTGAGATCAGCAACTACAGACTGAGTCCCTGCTCAAGGGCATAGGGTGTCAGGTTAGAGCCAGGACGTCTGAGCCCCTAGGAAAGGGGGAAGTGCAGATTCTGTGGGTGTTCCTGCTCCTTCTCCACTCACTGTCTCCTCACTTGTGTCAACTTTCCAACCACCTAGAGGCACTGACCTGTACCTCCTGTGTCAGCCAAGAAACCTCCTCCAGCCCAGGCTTCTGGAGTGAGCAAAGCTATTTGTTCCAGCTGGGCTGACTGTGGCACAGAAAAATGCCTCACACCAGTCACTGTGAGTCAGCAAGCCCAGAAGAGAGGCCTGAGATACCCTCTCCTATTACGCTGGAGACTTTGCTGCTTGCCAACAGTTAAAATCTCTCTTCTGCCTCTGCCATTTCACATCCAAAACCAGCTTCAGACTGGAGAAATCATTTAGAAACCACCTCATTTCCTGGACCATGGTAAGAGAATTGCTAAATTCTGGCTCTTCCCAGCCTCTTTAGGACATCCTGGAGATGACACCTGTAGCTCTGTTCTTTGGATGTAGGACATTTAAAACAAGAAGCCTGGCTAGCTGCAAAACCTGCTGTATCTGTGTCTTTAAGAGTATGTGGAGTCCTGTAAAAAGAAATTAACCCAACTAATGCCCTCCTGGAAGTCACAATCTGTGGCTCAGCCATAAATGCCCACTCAGGCAGTCCACCCAGACCCTCTTGAAGCAGGACAGCCCCAGCTGTGGTACCTCAGAGCCGTCAGCGTTGAAGTGGTCCAGTGCCTGCTTTCGGATCTCCCCTTTGATCGAGCCGTCCAAGCGCTGGAAAATTCAACAACAATGATAAAAGAGAGAAGGTAAAGGAGCCCTGAAGAACTGTTGCATCCAAGTTCTGGGAGCTCTACAGCCCCTTCCCTGCCTGCAGCATTTAATAAGCAAAAATAACTGCCAATTAAAAAGAAGTGCCCTGCCTTAGCCCGCAGTGTCGCAAGGGCAGGAGGGTGACACTGCGGCTCTCGTTACAGGCTGCCAGCCAGGGATTCTCTCCTCTGGGTTTATCATAGAACAGAGCCCAAAGCAAAGGCCTGCCTGTGTGTTTTGCAGAGCCATGGTGAGCTGAAGGGACTTCCCAGCTCCCTCCAGTGTATTTCAGTAAGTGCAACTCATAATCTCAGCCCACAGCCTCCAAGAAGCTCAGCGATTCCCATCACCCAGGCTCCTTCTCTGTGTTCTTGGATTTTCCATGAACCCCACTGCTTTCCACGCTGATGTTTCTCACCTGAAAAGGGTAGTGCTTGATGGTCAGGTACTCTGCCAAGATGTCCAGCATCCTCACCATTTGGGAGAAGATCAGCACCCTGTTGCCTCTCTCCCGCAGCCTGGTCAGCAGCTTGTCCAAGAGAATCAGCTTCCCACTGCTCCTGACCAGAGACTGAAGGAGTAATGGTCATTCCAGCTGGTGCCTTCCAACTTTACCCTCAGGTACTCAGATGTGGCTCTCTCAGGGCCTGCACACCTCTAATCAAATCATCTGGATTTACCCAAAGGCCACACAGAGAAGCAATCATCCAAGACAGATCTTAGATTGCACCTCCCACTCAGGATAGACACCAAGCATTGCCTTCAGTGCAAGGGGACAGCAGGGCATTGGGTGGCCCAGTCTTAGCTGTGGAGAAGCAGCAGAAGCTAAAGCTTCACCAGCTCTTATCTTGGTGGGAGGACAGGAAAAAGGGCAAAGTAGAGCAAAAGCAATGGTAACCAAAGGCACTGCCCACCTGCAGGGTCTCAAGGCCATTCTCCCTCTCATTTTCCTCAGGAGGTTTAATAAGGTAGCAGTGGTTGCAGCACTTTTTCAACTCCATCACAATGTTCAGGAAACCAGATGTGCTCCCCCTCGTTCCCTTGGAAAGAGCTTTATAGTTTCTTGTCAAAATCCACCTACAGGCAAGAAAGTGAAAGCTCTAAATCATTCCACGGTGCAGAGTGAGCCTGCTGGAGTCTCACAGGAACAAAACCTTCAGGAATGTCTTGTTCAGGCATCAATCTATTTCCCTTCCTCCACCTCTCTTCACTTCCAGAGTGAATACTGTTGGCTCCTGACTAGAAATCTCAACCTTACTTTCCTGTTGGTATTACTACAGATTAATATTAAACAGCACCACAATTTTGTGGGGAGCTTTATTCTCCCAGGAAAGACACAGCCTCTGTCTTCCAAAGCTGGCCAGCTGGATTGTATCACTCCACAAAAGCATCTCCATTGGCCTTAGGGATGCTTTTCCAGATGGAAAAATATCAACTACCCTACCTCAGATGCCCAGTGTGAAGCTCCTGGTACTACAGCTGAAGGACACAGTACATTGAAAGACATTCCCAAGGCACACAGAAGTCTCCTGGCACTCCCAGTAACCTCAGAAGGGACTCACTTGTAATACTGTTTCTGCAAAGCAGACATCTCCACACGAAGGATCTGCTCCACTTTGGCTGGCAAAGATTTCTCCACATCCTTCTTCACTCTGCGTAGGAGAAACGGCTCCAGGACTTTGTGCAAGCTCTGGTAGCCATTCTCTCTACCTTTCCCATGATCCTCTTCAAAATCCTCCCAGAACTCAAACCTAGCAACAGAAATGAGAAGCAGCGAGGGTCAGAATCTCTCTTGTCTTGTCACATCAAACAGGAGCTGCACAAGAGAGGAGACCATCACCAAGGGGCAGTGGTTTCAAAGTAGAGCAGAGCAGATTCAGATTGGATGTTAGGGACAAGTTCTGCACCATGAGGGTGGTGGAACACTAGAACGGGTTGTCCAGGGAGGTAGCTGAAGCTCCATCCCTGGAGATATTCAAGGTGAGGCTCAACAAGGCTTTGGGTATCTTGATCTAGCTAAGCATGCCTCTGCTTACCGCAGAAGGGGTTGGACTGGATGACTCTGGAGGTCCCTTCCAAATCAACCCATTCTGTGATTCCATAACCAATTTAATGGAGGCACATTGGAGGGTGAAGGCTTCTCTTTGGCTAACTAAATGGATTGATAGCAAAGTTAGAAACTCTCTGGGCTTAGATGCCTTCCTAACACCTTATCTTTTGAGTTCCACACTGACTCCCAGGACCCAAAATCCCAAGTTTTCTAGTATTCTGCTCTGCTGTCTCCTGCTGGCATTTACTCGACAGCAGTTTCTGACCTGTGCCCCCTCTCAGGCAGGGCTTTGACAACTGTGCTGTTTTTCACACTGCTCTAAAGACTCTTCTGTCATGTGGAGATCTGCTCATCTCCTCCACTTGGGAGACCTTGAACCTTTCCCTCACTCTCTGTGATCCAACAAAACAGCACCCTGATCTAATTGAGGATGCCCCTGCTTACTGCAGAGGGTGTTGGACTAGATGACCTTTGGATGTCCCTTCCAACCCAGGCCATGCTATGATTCTATGATTCCATAAATTGGCAGTCAAACATCATTTGAGTGAGTTTTGGGGCATGCTTGCCTTAGCCTCAGCAATGTAAGACAGCACCTTTTGTTTTCAAGAAAAGAAAACCTCTGTGATAACATGGACAGGAGGACAAGCAGCTAAGACTGCACAGTGTTTGAGCAATGCTCCCATAAACTGGGTGGGGAGAGTGGCTGCCCCACAGCATACTGCAAACCCCACCAATGTTTGCTCCATTTACATTGCTCCACTGAGTTGAATTCAGGGATTTAACTCCCTCTATTTAGTCATTTCACCTCTGATTTTCCCCACCAATGTTTGCTCCATTTTCATTGCTCCACTGAGTTGAATTCAGGGATTTAACTCCCCCTATTTAGTCATTTCACCTCTGATTTTCCCCACCAATGTTTGCTCCATTTTCATTGCTCCACTGAGTTGAATTCAGGGATTTAACTTAGGGGCTTCTGCCACTCTGCACTCCCTCGAGCCTGTTTCAACAGATAGGAATGGACACAGAGGGATTTTGAAGGATCAAATGGACACTTACTTCTCTGGCATGATGAAATGCAGCAGGGACCAGAGCTCTTTGAGTGAATTTTGAAGTGGGGTGCCAGTGATCAGCAGCCTGTGGTTGGACTTGAAATCAATCAATGTTTTGTACAGCAAAGAATCATCATTTTTCAACCGATGGGCTTCATCCACACCCAGAAAGGCCCAATTAATACTTCCCAGAACGGTCTGGAGGGAAAGAAGAAAACAAAAACAGGTCCCAAGGAGATGCTGGGTCAGACAAGCCCCACAACGATCTTGGAGGTCTCTTCCAACCTGGTTGACTCTATGATTCTCTAATTCTCCATGCCCAGCAGCACTGCAGTGTGTGCTTTCCAGGATGTCCTGCCCTAGCCCTGCTGCTGGATACACTACCAAAGGAGTTGGGCCCACAAGAGTTTGTCTTCATAAAATCTGGGACCAAGATGCCTACCATGGCTTTATCTCCCTGGAAAGGAGAGGTCAAAACAGCTATACTGTGCAGAGCTCCTGCAGAGTCTTTCAGCAGGTTTATCTATTTCTATCCACCTCTGCTTTACCCAGAAAGCACAGTCCTGCCCCAGCCCCCAGCTCCTCCCTTTCCCCATGCTGCTGGGGTCCTGTTGTAGCAGTAGCTCCACGGGAGCAGCAGGAGAGCAGACAAACAAGCCTGTAAAGCTTAGGTAACCTGACAAATTTTATTAGTAGTAGTATGAGTTTTAAGCTTTTTGTTTTCAGCTTGGACTCAGTGAAGCCCTGACAGGGCTGATGAGCATTTCCTAAGCAAAGAGATTTCTCCTAAGCCTAAAACCCCAGATATCATAACCACTGTGGCCAGCAGTTCAGTGGAAGGTTTTGTACTCTTAACTAGTCTAAAATTAAATCAGTGCCCTGCCTGGTCTTACAAGTGAAAAGAATAACACAGAGCACAAGAGAGAAGACATTGCAGTGAGTGTCCTGCATCCTCTCTGCATTAGTGGCAAGCATAAGCAAATAGTAGCCATGTGTTCTCCCATCACCACAGAAGGAAGAGGTAAAACCCATTAGCTGTGGACTGGCTTCCCCCTTTGCAAGCATTAAGAAACGTGTGTCCAGCAGGTCTAGGGAGATTCTCCTCCTCCTCTACTCTGCCCTGGTGAGACCACACCTGCAATACTGTGTCTAGTTTTGGACTCCCCAGTTCAAGAGAGACAGGGATGCGCTGGAGAGAGTCCAAGAGAGAACTATGATTGGAGGACTTGAGCTTCTCTGCTCTGAAGAAAGACTGAGAGTCCTGGGGCTGTTCAGTCTGGAGAAAAGAAGTCTGAGAGGGAATCTTATTAATGTCTATAAATATCTGAGGGGTGGGTGTCAGGATGAAGGTGCCAGGCTCTTGTTGGTGATGCCCAGTGACAGGGCAAGGAACAATGAGTACATGCTAGAATACAGCAGGTTCCACCTCAACACAAGGAGACACTTCTGTATGGTGAGGGTGACAGAGCACTGGAACAGGCTGCACAGAGAGGTTGTAGAAGACTTTCAAAACTCATCTACATGAGTTCCTGTGTAACCTGCCCTAGATGATCCTGCTCTGGCAGGGAGGTTGGACTCAAGCATCTCTGGAGGTCACTTCCAACCCCTGACATTCTCTGATTCTGTAAAAAACATCCTTGGACTATTACCCACCTTATCCTTGAGAAGGATCTCATATGTTGTGATAAGTGCATTGAACTTCAACCTTTTGGACTGAGAGTGGATCCACTCATACTCACGGATCTGTGAGAGGAGACAAAAGTTAACACCCAGTTAACATTACTGAAAGGGAAGAATTAACAATCACTGTTCTAGCGCAGCTGTGGCAAACCTCTGATGTTCTAAGGTGTCATTTGAGGAGCTCAGGGTGCCCAAGGAGCAGTTCAGTTTAGTGCCCAGGTTGTTCAGCTGTCATACACCCTGCTGCTATGATAGTGCCTTCATCTGCCAGATGAATGCATCATCTCTCTGGTGACACCACTACAGTCCCAGCAGTTGCCTTCCACACCATCAGACCCCACACCCTTTGCTTCCTGATCGCTCACCATGTTCCTGCTCATCAGGTCTCCGATGTAAACCACCACATTTATCTCAGGTGCCCACACTTCAAACTCTCTCTGCCATGAGGTGAGAGTGGACAAGGGTACCACCACCAGGAAAGGGCCATAGAGCTGATGCTGATGGAACAGGTATGACAGGAAGGATATTGTCTGAATTGTCTTGCCCAGGCCCATTTCATCAGCCAGGATTACGCTGTTGTTCCTGAGAAAGAAGAGAACAGATCTAAATGCTGCACATGCTTTCATCACTGCTCACTTATGGTGCACCAGCATCAGGAGCAATCCACGACAGGGACAGAAAGGGGGCAGTGCAAAACCATCGATCTGAATCCTGCACCTGGCCAATAACTTGAAAAAAAGGAACACCTCAAACTGGCAGGCAAGGACAAAGGCTAAGGAAGAGGGGAGTCAGTGGCCCAATTTTAGGACGACATCTCTCAAAGGCTTCAACAATGTGTAAGCATGCCAAGCCAGGAACCCTTTTTTTTTTAGTTAGGGGAATGGAAAATGAAGGCTGATAACCTGCCATGCTCACACAGCAGCCAAACCCTACATGTAAACAGGCCCAGGCAGGCAAAATGGCTTTTGTTTTTGCACAGGGTTTCTTGAGTTCATGCCCCAGATAGTTCCTGCTTGCAGCGTCTGCAAGGCAGCTGGGTGTGATCACATCTGAAATCCTGAAAGCTGCAGAAGCAGGGTGGGTAAAGACCTCCCTTGAAAACAATAGGGTCAGATCCTACTGGGGCAAAGCTCCAGAGACAAAATGCACGTCGCAGAGCATCTGCACATACTTGCACCACGAGTGAGCAAGCCAGTTGAGGCCTTCCAGCTGGTAATCTCGCAGCTCCAGGTTCTCACCACCAATGTAAGAAGGTTGTTTCTTCAAGGCAACGAACCTTGGCCTCTGTTTCAACACCTGGAAAAGAAGATGCTGTGAGCCCACAGGAGAAGACAAAGTAAGGCTGAAAATCCAGCAATGGATTCCTATCTGTTAATTTCAAGTCCATCCACATTTTCCTTGACAGTGATTATGTTTACACACCAGAAAACCACCCCATAGGTTTCTGCTTTGCCTGCTGTCCTCTGGTCCTGACAACAAGAGCTGGGAGGCCCCTGAAGAGCACAGAAAGCTGAACATTAGACACAACAAGCTCCACTTTCTTTTTTTATCTTCTTCTTTTCCACTCCATTATCTCTGTTCCTTTCTCCACTACATCAACATCTTGCATCTTTTCCCAGGTGTGATTTTTTTTTTCATCCAACTGACATTAAAACTTTGCACTTCTGCAGAAGCTCCTTCTGAGGAGGAAGCACTTTGCAAGATTAACTCAGCCTCCCACTCCCCAGGGGGACATAATGTTCTCCCTGTGCCCAGAGTAAATGAAACCAAAAGGGGATTCGTATCTCTTGCTAAAGCACAATACAAGAACAGCAAACAACCACTGGTGGGAGGCTGGGAAAATGTTCTCTGACACTTATCCTGACAAAATTTCATGTTCCAACTGCTTGTGTCATCAGCCAGCCTGGAGAAAGCCAGCAAGGGGAGAGAAGAGAAGGAAGCAAACCTTGCAGTCCCGGGTAGGAATCGTTTTGGAGTTGTTCCGATTGTTGAAGCTGTCGATGCAGTGCTGGAATTTCTTGCTTATCAGAGCTTCATCTTCCCAGCTGCACTCAGCATAGGGCAGCCCCATCCACTTACACAGGTATTCGGGGTCATTTGAGGATGTTTTGCGACTGTTGGCTGCAAAATATGCAATAAGAGAACAGCCTCAGCCCCTGTGGTTGCGTGGCTGAACCACAAGCACAGCTCACGGGGCAGACTGAACCACGCGTACGACCACAAGACAGGTCTTGGCTAGCAAAATAAGCTTAGAGGAACCAAAAAATGCTCCTTTACCTGGGAAATCTGAATGTCCCGTCGCAGACTTGCTGGTCTTCACAGCTGTTTGGAGACAGAAAGAAGAGCTTGGAGCGCCGGCCGCCAGCAGAGGGAGCAGAGCGGGCAGGCTGCCGCTGCCTCGCACCCCTGGCGCTTGTGTAGGCATTGCATGGAGATAGGTTAAGCAGCCATTCCAGCCAATTCTCAAAGCAGCTGGTTGCCAGCACCTCTGACCCACAGGGCCATGATATTGCTGAAGTGCTCAGCAAGCCTTGATTTTAGTTTTAACAAGTAATCTTGAAAATCCAACCCCTGAGCTGCTTTGCTCCACATCCTCAATCACACCATGGCAAGTGGCCCTCACAAAACTCTGAGAGGCTTGCACTACTGCTTTGGCAAAAGGAGAAAGGCAAAGAACTTCAGCAGCAACAGCTTCAACATCTCCTTGGAAATTTGTGTATCACCTCATAACTCCAGGCAGGGACAGTAATTTGTATGGCTTGTGATCACAAACCTGTAAACAGGGATTTCTACTCTTCAAAGCCTGAATGTCACACCTTGCAATACATCCAGCACTAGTTTTTCTCCAGAGATACTGGAGGGCAGGGAAGAAGCACTCATTCTGCTGCCACTAGAGATTAAAAATCCCACATCTTACTTCACCCCTTTCCAAGAGTGTTGGTTTCACTTACCAATGACTCTCTCCACTATTTGATACTGTTTGTTCAGCTCTGAAGCCAGCTCCTGTTGGCAGTTGAAATACTCTACATCTTCAGGTGACACCTTGCCCAGCCTGGATGCAAAAAAAAACAAACAACCCAAACCAAAACCCACTATAATGTTTCTGTCATAATGCCACAGATGGAAAATCTACTTTCCTGCATGGTTCTGCCATTGAGACAAGCCACTGAAGCAGACTACTGCTTAGATGATGTTTCCTAAAGCTTCCTATCATTATAAATCATGACTGAAAAGCAGATGTCACAGATGTTCATACTCTTTTCCTGTTAACTGATGCCTTATTCTGATGCAGGAATCAGTTTCCAAAGCAGGCTCAGAGACTGAAGCTACTGCTCCACTTTGTTCACTTTGGAAACTCAGGACAGCTCCTGGGGAGGTCAGGCACAAACTGATGAAAAACTTGCACAGAGACAAGCCCATGATTAACAGGAGTCAGTATGGCTGCAAAGTCCTCACTGCACTTCCTGGGTCAGGTAAACCTGGGCACCATTCATATCACAGGATGTTAGCAGTTGGAAGGGACCTCCATAGATCATCGAATCCAACCCTTAGGCCAGAGCAGGACCATAGTCTAGCTCAGGTCGCACAGGAACACATCCAGACAGGGCTTGAAAGTCTCCAGAGAAGGAGACTCCACAATCTCTCTGAGAAGTCTGTTCCAGTGCTCCATGACCTTTACAGTAAAGAAGTTTTCTCACTTTGAGGTGGAACTTCCTGTGCTGCTGTTTATATAGAATCATAGCATCAGTGAGGGTTGGAAGGGACCACAAGGACCATCTATTTCCAAGTCCCCTGCCATGGGCAGCGACACCTCACATTACATCAGGCTGTCTAGAGCCTCATCCAGTCTGGGCTTAAACACCTCCAGGAATGGGGTTTCCACCACCTCCCTGGGCAACCCATTCCAGGCTCTCACCACCCTCATGCTGAAGAAATTCTTCCTAACATCCAGTCTGAACCTATCCATTTCTAGCTTTGTTCCATTCCCCCCAGTCCTATCACTACCTGACAGCCTAAAAAGTCCCTCCTCAGCTTTCTTGTAGGCCCCCTTCAGATACTGGAAGGCCACAATAAGGTCACCTCAGAGCCTTCTCCTCTCCAGACTGAACAGCCCCAGCTCCCTTAGTCTCTCCTCATAGCAGAGGTGCTCCAGCTTCTCTGGACACCTTCCAGTAAGTCTATATCCCTTTTGTAACAGGGACTCTGGAGCTGCTGTCAGCTAAGCAATTCTCAAGTCTAGGAAGTGTCAATATCATAAGTTTCATGCCTCTTTCTATATCTTTCACCATCATGACCATAGACATCACCTTTCTAAGGGGGGATGTTCATCAGTGGGCAAAGAGAGATGTGAATGTTGTGCACCAAACCCCAGGCTTTGACTGCAACTTGCTTTGCAAGAAGAAATCAAACGTTTTCCGTCACAACTCTGCAAACCTCCGGCTACAACAAGATTTGCCCAAGGCCAGAGGGACGTTTGGAAGAAAGCCTACCATTGCTTGATCTCCTCCTCTTTTTTCTTGAAGTTCTCCAGCTTTTTCAGGCCCTTCACTTTCTGCTGCTGCAGGGACTCTTCACTCTCCCACGTGCTGTGGATGTATGACCAACCTTTCCATTTGATCAGGTACTGAACCTCTCCTTCATCCTTCTCAGGATCGAAGTCGGCGCTCGGGTTGCCGTTGGCTTCGGTTGCATACACTGTGGTGGAAGCACCAGTGGCTGCAGAAGAAAGCAGACTGCACTCAGTGCCTTTGTTATCAGGCACTGGACATTAGGGCAGAAAGTTTATTTCTCTAATACATCTTTTGTGTCAGCACAAAGAACATCCTACAGATTCAGCAAGCCACTAAGACGGGCACACAAAAGTTCTCTGCACAACAAAATCTCTTTTAACTCTCTCTATCAGAAATGCTTTAAAATATAATTCAAAGGTCTCCTGCAAATGTTCACCACCGTTCAGTTTTACAAAACCCCTTTTGTCAGGCCCTGAGAACAAAAACAGCAGCTTTATTTTCATTATGGCTTTGTCAGTGGAACTATGAAAAGTGACTCTACTGGAAGATCTATTTTATACCTCAAAGAAGAGAGAAGCAAGAATTGCAGAACAATGCACGCAGCTCTCAAGCGCCTGCACGCCAAATGGAAGCTGCCAAGCACCTAAACTTGACAGTTGAGGTTTTTCAATACTTAATTTTACAAAAGCTTCTGGAAGACATAAATAAGAGGCACTGAGGAAAGGGGGGAGAGCAGTGAAACAACCCTTGGCCTCACTCTGAAGTTGTAAAAGCACTGCACCAGCTCAGGAGAGGCTGTGAGTGCATGTGACTGACATCAGCAATAAAGGCCTTTCCCAGAGCTACACACCTCCTTTTTTTCCAAGCCTGATGTCCAGGACTTTCTCAATAGTTTCACTGTTGTCTTGCTGTTCATCAGCTCCTTCCCCAGTCATCTCAATCAGGTCATCAGAATCCGTCTCAAAATCATCATCTTCTTTGTAACTGAAAGAGGTCAAAACCAAATTGGTCCAAAAGCCTTTGACTCTTCCCAGTCCAGACACACACAGAGCAGCATGGAGCGGAGCAAGCCTTCTCCAGCATTTTCCCTGGGCTCCAGAGCATGCCCAGTTAGCCAGTCAATGTTTTCCTGAGAGACTCAGACAGCTACACTTCATCAGATTACAGAATCAGAGAATGGTAGTGGCTGTAAGGGATCCCCACAGATCATCCAGTTCAACCCCCTGCCAGAGTAGGAACACTGAGGGCAGGTCATCCAGGTGGGTTTTGAAAGTCTACAGGGAAGAAGATTCCAGAACCTCTCTGTGCAGCCTGCTCCATTGTCCTCACCATACAGAAGTCTCTCCTTGTGTTGAGGTGGAACCTGCTGTGTTCCAGCTTGTACCTGTTGTTCCTTGTCCTGTCACTGGGCACAACCGACAAGAGCCTGGCACCTTCATCTTGACACCCACCCCTCAGATAGTTATAGATAAGATCCCCTCTCAGCCTTCTCCTCTCAGTATTAATTAAGATCAATACTCTATCCTATCCATGTTTTTTTTCTGACCTTGGCCAACACCAGGTACTTCATGAGATGTTGCAAAAGCAAGACCATGGGCAGTGAAAGATTTTAACAACGGAGATTGCAGAGCATCGAAAGGCTGCATGGGTACCTCAACTGCCCTATGAACTGCATTTCTTCTCTTTGATGAACATCTAACCACTAGGAAGTATTCTTCAGGTGCCTCATTGCAAGTTCCTTATTAGGACAGCCAAGAGGTGAGAAGGCATATTGGGGCATGGATAATGCTTTACCTCCACCATGGCTCAATGCTCTGTCTCCAGGCATTATCCATCAGCCAGTCTCACACAACTGGTCCAACCTCTCACAGCTCATTTTACTCCTCCTGATCTATTATTTGTAATTTCTAGTCTCAGAGGGCTTTAGAAATATTATGAAAAGCTCCTCACATTTCTCTAAGGGGTAATTATTTCCTCCTTTACAGACAGCAAAACAAGGTAAGGAGAAGTCAGATGTTCACAGCATGAACCAGCCAAAGGAACCTCTCAGACAACAGATATCTGCAGGGCGGAGGAGAGTCTCTCTGCAGAACCACATAGGGACTCAGCGCCTAGGGCAGGGAGTCTGGGGTGCTCCTCATCCCCAGGCAGCCAGCTCTCATCACCAAACAGTCCCATACTTTTTGATACCTGACATTTTTGGAGGCTCTTCGTCGAGTTTGTCTCTTGGGGGTTTCATCATCTTCGTCATCATCATCATCTTCAGATGAATCCGGTTTCTTCCTCTTCTTGCCACACTGGCGTTTGTGAGGCTTTTTAACACTGGTTTTGGCCACTGTTCTGAAATAAGAATTCATAAAGCCATAATCCAGCATGTTCCACCCAAACATCCACTTCAGCAAGCTGTTAAGGAAGCAAAACTCTCAACTATCAGATTCCTGGGCTTTAGTCTGCTCTAACTGCCATGGAAACCACTGCATCACTCACTGGAGCATGAAATGGGGAGACAAGAGAATAACCAGGTCCTAGATTTACTAGGTAATCTCGTAGGGAAAAAGCCCATTTTCTTTAGCACCAAAGAGAAATCATCTCTCCAGCACAGGCAGAAAAAGTGACAGCCTGCACCAACACTCCTTACCTCCTTTGGGCAGGTCTTCTCGCTTTGATTTTCTTCGGTTCAGGCTCACTCTCTCCACTGGTGCCTTGCTCCCCTCCATCTTCATCCTCTTCTTCAACAGAGATCTCTCTTTTCCATTTATTTCTACAGCCAGAAATGTAAGTCAGGAAGGGCAACCATATTTCAACCCAAATCCTTGGCTAAGCTGATATCCAAGCCATACTATCAGGCCATGCCCATGAGCAAAATGTGCAAGCTTCACTCTTGGTTGTTCAGTGCAAAAGGTGAGGGGGTTTATGGTGTAATTCTTTGCCCTTAGGAAGAGGCCTGGGTCACCTAGGTTTTAGTTCACATACTGGCAGTCTGTCTTGAGTGCCCGTCCACATACACTACAGCAGTGTTTGTGGCAGAGTTGTGCTGCTTACAGCTGGGTGGGCAACAGCTTTGGGTTTATTTCTTTTTATTTTTCCACTTCTGCTTTTCTGAAATGAGCTGGAAAGTTCTTAAGAGAAGTGCTCACTTTCACTCATGGAGTATAAACCACAACATGCTCTGTTACATGATCTCCTCCTAGCCTGGAAAATGGAGCAAATAAGCCTCCTGTCATCTGAACTCAGGCAATTAAAGCTTCCAAGCATGAAACCAAATCACATCATACCATTAATGGAAGGAAGTGTGTACTCTGTGGGCAATTCAGAGCAATGCTTCAGCTCCAAAATGCCTTTGAAGGAGGCAAGAGAGGATGCCCTCTCTGCAATGGAATGTGGAGATTGTTCTCCTTGTTCAGGAGAGGTCCATAATACCACAGTCCTCCTCACCCCTTACTACTTTTCCTCCTGCACTGATGTGTGCAACTGAATGAAAACTCAAGAGATAAGAAACAGAAGAAAGGGAGCAGGATTTTGTGGCTGCATATAAAGTTTTCTCCAGCAGGCAGCTTAACAGTTCAGTTCACTTCTGTGTTTGGAAAAACTCAGAAGTACTTATTATATGGAAAAAGGCAGTAAAATATGACTGTAAATTAACTCAGTCACAGTGAACAAACACCCAAAATATCCTTTGTGGAAATCCTTTTCTTTTAGCCCATATCACTGATGAAAGACCATAGAGGATAATAACTTGGCATTCTATTCTCTGCTAATCAAAAAGGTGGGTGGAAAAGAGAATGAACTATTTTAGGAACAAGTTCTGTACCATGAGGATGGTGGAACACTGGAACAGGTTGCCCAGGGAGGTGGTTGAGGCCCCATCCCTGGACATAATCAAGGTGAGTTGATTGGGCTCTGGGCAGCCTGGTCTAGCTGAGCATGTCCCTGCTGACTGCAGAGGGGGTTGGACTGGATAACCTTCAGAGATCCCTTCCAACCCAGACCATTCTATGATCTTATTTTAAGTATCTCTGAAGGAGAGTAAGTAGAAAGACTGAGAGCAGTGAGGGAACTTGACTTGTTCAGATTCCATCAGAGGCCAAGTGGGAAAAACATAAACAAAAGCTAGGTTGGGAGACTGTATCCAATATTCACCCTTCAATTTCAGCCCCCTAGAGTATTATTACTGGAAATACTAAACAATTTCTTTTGCAAGCTCTCCAGGTCCAAAGAACCCAGCTGTGAAGGACAAACCAAATCAAAGTGCCACCATTCCAAACCCTCTCCCTAGAAACTTACATTTTTTTCATTTGCTTCTGGCCTCTTCTCTTTGGGCTCTCATTTTCAGATTCGCTACTTGCCTTTAATTGAAAAGAAAGAAAATCAGGTTGTAGGCTTCAGCTCTGGACTGTCTCTCAAGGATGCAACTCGAACACATGCACATGGTCTGAGCTCAGACAGAGCCCCACTGCTCTTTCACTGCAGCACAGGAAGGGAGCTGTGGTGCGACTGTGCACATTCCCAGCACCCTTCCCTCTGCACTGCTTCAGCTGCAGGGTGTTACAACGCTGCTGTGCTCTCAGCATGAAGAAGGTATTTCTCTGCAGAAAGGCTGGAGAGCTCTACTACAACATCTGTCCTGGAGTCCCTGAGCTCAGCATGGGTGAGGCTGCAACCCACCTACCCTTCATCATCAACCTCCAGCACCTGGCAGATTGCACCCCAGCAGTGGCCGTGGCCAGGCAGAACTGCAGGGTGAGCAGCACTCCACGGATGACAAACCCATGGGTGAATCTAACCCAGCAAACATTGCCCTGCAGCCCAGAGAGAGCTCAGCTGCTGGTACCTCTGTCCACAGTGCACGCTGAACATCACTGCTATCTGATGTCCAAGAGTCAGGCTGCAGCATAACTGTGTGCTTGCAGGGCCTGCTGCAGTGCTAAGGCTCAGCTGCTTTCCAGGCCTTTGAACTGAGAGGGCAGTAACTGAGCATGCTCTGGTGAGCACCCAGACCTTTCATTTCAGCAGGTATTTGGGGGTGTTCAGGTTTATTTTCTGTGGCTGAAGTCACACAAATGCACCACAACCTCTGCTTTCATTGCAGACACTTTCTATGAGGAAGGAAGTGCTTATAAAAAGATAACGTTCTCATCACAAGAGTATCTTTGCTCCTCTGAGGACCTGACTGTGTCAGAGCCTGCCCTGCTGCTTTCCTCCTAATCCTCCAGTCTCCAGCAGTAAGTCTCTCTGACTAAACAGATCAGGAAATACTCTACCTACCTGCTGTACTATTTTAAACACGGGTGCCACTAACTGCTACATACCAAGACAGCTACAAACAATATCCTTAGGCAGGTTGGACACAACTCCATTTTCACAAAAACTAGTCAGCCTAAAAGCAGATTTTCACACAAGTACCACCCCTCAACCGACAGACCACTTTGCCTTGTACACTGGTCCCAGAAGCAGCAATGTGAGGTTTCTAAAGGAGCATTAAAATGATAGAAGCAGCCTCCAACTGACTGGAAACCTTCCGCTTCGTACTGCTTTCTGCAGCAGTAATCGGCTCTAGCTCTAAGCAATGCCTGTCCAGCATCACAGGTACTTCACTTTGCACCTCCTGCTACACCCACCACCACCACCCCCATTCTGGACACAGCCAGCAGAGCTGTTCACACAGTTTTGTGAGAAGGTGTCAGCTGCAACACGAAAAGGTTGAGGCTCCAGAGAGCCAAAGTCCACCCCTTTGCTTTCTTTATTTCCAGTTTCCAGTGTCCCTTCCACCAGCAGAAATTTCCCTCTTGCTTGCATCCCTGTTTCCATTGAAATGGACTGGAATCCTGCCTGCCACATTAGACCAGCAGCTTTGCTGAATTGTACACATCACACAGGAACACCTTTGCACCATCTCTTGCTCTGAACGTCTGCCCATCTACCTCTTTCACAGCCCTGCAGGAGATCTCCTCTCTTTCACCAAGTAGCCAGGAAGCAAGTGACTGACAAGAACCACAAAGCACCCTGCCTGCCCTTGTAACAAAGCTAAGCAGTTAACAGATTTCAGCTGCAACAGGCAAAGTTTAAAAGACCTCAGCCTGCCTTTTTTCCATCTCTTCTCTGCCCTCTGAAGCACGCTGCTTTGTCATTCCAATTCTGACATGTTTTGGTGAGAGCAGTCCCTCAAAGCATGTTTACTTTCTGCTGCCTTTTGGCAAACCCCAAGTGAAGAGAGGTGGATTTGCCTTGAGCTCTACGTCAGAGCAGATCACATTTGGAGAAAACCAAATAGAACCTTTGGCTCTTTGAAACTAACTCCACTTCTTTGCCAAAATCCCATTTTAAAGTCTCTAGTGTACATTCCCTAATGCCTTTGCTCTCCTGCTGCTCTGTCTCTGCCTCTACAAAGCCAACGTTCATCTCTTAACGACTCTCCTCTCCCTCACTTCTTCCTGCCTTGAAAAACGTAACTTGTGACTGCAGTTCATCTGCCTTCAGTTACATTTTTCAAAGACATCATTGTCTCACTTGGCTGCACGTCAAGCCTAGCTCTGTCTCCTCTGACACAGCCAGTCCCCAGCCTGAGTCATCTGCCTGCTTGTGCTCCTACATCCTCCCTGCACTGGCGCTGGGAAGCGCAGTGCCGGCAGCAGCCACCTGTGACCGCCTCTCTTCGCTGCTCGCTCGCCTACCACACACCCGTGTCTCACTGGCTCCTGTCATGCTGTCCCTGGTGTGCCAAGCTCCAGCCCCCGGCCAAAAGCTGCTTTTCACCATTTTATTCAGAAAGACTAATTGATTAAAAACAAAACAAAACCAAAGCAGAAGCACACTTAGGCAATCTCTTCATTCTGCTTAAATCCACATTCCAGGATGCAGCTGCAAAATCTGTGCTGAGTTCTATGTTCCTTTTCTTTCTCTAGAGACATTGCAAACCCATCTGGATGTGTTCCTGTGTGACCTACTCTAGGTGATCCTGGTCTGGCAGGGGGATTGGAGAGGATGATCTGGAGGGCCCTTCCAACACATTAACACTGTGCGATTCTGATCAGCCCTAGGTCAAGATTTTCACCTCTGCCTTGGGCTCTTGTTACACCCCATTATCAACATCAACCCACAGGCTCTGGCTGGTGGCCAGTTCCTTAGCTAAGGAAGCGTAGATGATAACCAGAGAGCTGGGAGCACACCAGGTTCAGAGCATGCAGCTGAGGTGTCACCTGCACCCCAGACTGCCACTCACTGTCATCAGGAAGCAGACTGATTGGGCAATCACATGCAACTCGAATTTTAGTGCTGTCACTTCCCTGAATGACACAAGTGAAGCTGACAAAATCCATCTCCAGGACCCACCAGGGCTTTTTGTCAGCCCAGTAAGATACTGAGGGGCACACTGCTCACCCTCAGAGCTTGGGTACCAGCACTGACAAAGCTCTGCTGGGCTCAGGCTGCCCCTCTGGGGTGCCACTTCTGTGGCCGAAGGCAAAGGTGACCTTCTCTCATTCCCCCTTTCTCTACTGTGCCAGTCATTGCTTCTAACTGGGCTAGGAACTGGCCTCTTATGATTTGCTTTCCCCAGTTCCAGCTGAAGGCATCAGCCTTCTCCTCCATGCTTCACTGCCTCCTCTCATGTAATTTCTTCTTCTCTCCCAGCACACAAAGTGTGCACACTTTTCCCTGAGTCAATATCTATGGAGCAACACTGTACAGAACACAGTGATGCTGCACACACAGCACCAAGCAGAGCAATGCAGCAGCACCAGCTTTCAAGTTCTGGTCCTACAGGTTGTCCATGTGTGTCCTCACCACCAGCCCAGGCAGAAAAACTTTGAGAGAAGACTTTAAGCCATAGGCATGGTCCACGTGAGCCTCCTGAGCTCATGCTGCCTACTAGGAGAGATAAAGATGTGCTTAAACAGAGGCAAGAAATATTTCAGACTACAGTTAAAGTAAGGATTTGCTCATTTCAGGCTTCACAGAGGCCAAGCTGTAGGGCTGCTGAAAAGCTGGAGAACCTCAGCTCACCAGGTTAGTTTTATTACCTCTCTCAGCAATACTAGTAGCAGAACATGAACTTTGAGCAAAGAGAAGATGTAAAGCACTGATCAGAATGTAAATGAGCAGAACCTGGGTTTCAATAATCAAACCAACTCTACTTTGGGAACACCTCTGGTGTGCAATTTGTGGCCTCTCTCACACTGATCATTGACTTCAACCTCAAATTACCCTTTTAATGACAAAAAGATTGTGTCTGCTTTCGGGCACATTTATTTCTCAGCTGCCCTAGAATACTCTGAAAGGCACCTGGCTCTGCACATCTCGCTTCCCCTGGCTGAAACCTGAGGCTGATTTATGAACTGCAAAGAAAACACACAGGGCAAGTACTGCTCTGACTAGAAAATTCACACATGCTCTTATTCCTGGAGACAGTTCTGGCCCTGCCAGCAGCTCTGTACCCCTATGCAAAACTGCCCTTTCACTTTGATTTCTGCCCATGTCTCAGTATCGATCACCAGTTGTCACCCTCTCAATTGCAGCTCACAGACCTGCACCACAGGCTTGGTGACCTCTGGGCAATACCAAAGTTCTCAGAGGCAAATCACTTCTGACACAGAAATAACCCTGCCCAAACCGCTGCTCTCAGAGGACAGAGTTGAGATGGAACAGTGCCCCCAAAACTGAGCCACCTCCACCTCCATGCCACCTTCCCCCACCCAGGTTGAGTGATGGGGCAGCAGGAGGGCAGGTGTGATGATGGCTGGTTCTTGTTCTCTGAGCCTGCCAGGCTGCCTGGTCGTTGCTGTTCGCTAACACTGCAGAGAAGCGTTAGGGAAGAAGGCAATTAAAAGCTCCTAGACACTGTGCTGGAAGTCCCAAGCAGCAAGCAACAAGAGGAGGTCACTGGCGACAGGCTTAACCCTGTAAAGGTAAAAAGCAATCTTAAGAGGTGTCAAGTGCCTTGGGTTTCTGCCCGCTCCAGCAGCAGCGAGGAGTGCTCAGCACCATGCAGGCTCGAGCTATGCTATTTCCTCCCTTCTTGGCGTTTTAGGTCTTCCAAAAGCAAGACTCTCCACATCCTCCTGCTCTTTGCGAGGCCCCAGCACTGTGCTCCTGCCACGTCACACCCTCCGTCAGACTCTGCTGCAGATGGGAGTCGCCCTACAGGGATGGGTCAGCGTTGCTTTGGGGGAAGGAGAGGGGGAAGGAGTGTTCCAATTTTGGCTTGCACTGGGATCATTTGCAGGACTTGGATTTTCTTTACTTTTTTTTTTTGGGGGGGGGGAGGGATGTTGTTTTTTGTTTTTTACAATATTTTGTGGTATAGCAAAGTTTTTTTTTTTTACATCTCAGATCGAGTTCGTTTTGGGTTTGTTGTTTTTTTTAAACTTTCTCATACCTTAAGTAGTAGGAAATAAAGATATTGAAAAAGAAAACAACATTTGCAAAACCACGTAATATTGTAAAACAAAAAAAAAAGATGGGACTTACCTGAGCCCCTAAGAGGGCACTCGGGCCTGCAGCGGAGGTCTGTGGTGGGTGTGACATCGGCAGCACAGTGCATGCCAGGGCATCGCACAGAGAGGTGGCCAGCGAGCCTGGCCCTTGCAGAACTTGAAAAGGAAAACAAAAGCTAAGTCAATGATGTGCCCCGAGGCCCTTCCTAACCTGCTGCTACGTGGGACATCCAGCACAGGAGCCTGAAGCGGGGCACAGCTGGTGGCACTGGAGGTGCTGCAAGGTTCAGAGGTAACACAGCAGAGGAAGGAGATGGAGGTGTGTGCGTGCCACGCGACTCGGAGCCCTCCAGCATCCAAATGTGTGTTTTGGAAGCGAAGCACCAACATCCTGACCATCAGAAAGCGCCACTGGGCTCCTGCTCTGCTCAGAATCTGGCCCTCTTATCTTCAGGTTCCCAACAGTAGGGGTTTGTATCTAGTTGTAAGCCCCAAGCTTCACCTCTGGCTTACTAAGCCTCTGCCCTCTGCTATAGCTACTCAACCCTTCTGAGCACCTGCAGATGAAAATGCAGAAAGTCTGATAGATGCAAGTGAAGGTGGAGGCTTAATCCTACATCTTCTGAAAAAAGGAAAGTTTGTCTGCCAGGCTTTGACCACCATCACCTCCAACTGAAGCATAAAAGACTCCCCACTATTCACTCAAAGACGAGTGGATGGTTCATAAAGCTGAATGCACACAAATGCTGTTATCAGCAGGATCCATTCCAGGTCGGGCAACAATGGCTCTTTTGTTGTGACGAGGTGTTTCTGGGAAGTTTCCTTTATTCCTAGTTGGATTTGTGTTGTGTTTTTGTGGGTTTTGGTTTGTTTTGGTTTTTTTTTTCCAGACAGACTCATTCTCTCCAGGACGTTTCTACAGCAGAGCATGACTTGCATTATGTCCCATTCCAGCAACCAGATCAGTGCATGCAGATCTCAGTGTCCCGCTGACTCCAGAGGGCCAAGTGAAAACTTTAACTGTAAGCTCCAACATCCACGCATCAGGCTAGGACTCGGTGGTTACAAGGCAATGCAAATAAGACCTGCCTTCGTTCTTTGGGATTGCTGGGTTTGATATGTTCAGTAATCCCTCATCTTTTGGGTTTTTTTTTCCTTACCTCATCTTTTATATTAAATCGCGACGGCTCTTGTCTGCTCCGGTTTGACCTCCTAACCCCATAAACATCAGGATACTCTTCCCACATCTGCAAAATAAACAGACCATCAGAGGGCCTGCTTCACCCCCCTTACTTCTGACATTTTAGAAGTTTGATGGTGAATGTTGTTTGTTTGTTTGTTTTTAATTAAACATAAACCCATTAGGGATTTAGCAACCAGTATAGGAAGGCTTTAAAGAACTGGCTGAAAAGGATGATGAGTGTTAGGGGATGTCTGGTAACACTCTAAAGCACTGTGTTTTATCTCAGCTTTATGGTGCTCCATCTTTCCATCGGGGTGAAAATTACTCTCCAGCTTGTTCAGGCTGAGGGATAGAGTGTTGATAGCCAGTCCTCTACAACCAAAGGTGCTGAAGGTAGAGAGGCAACACCTTGCATGTGAAATTAATGGACCTATCACCTCAAAAGGGACAATTCACTGTTGCTGGCAGTTTCCATTACCATTTCTCTCCATAGGGAATACCCCATCAGCTGCCTGACATCACCAGCAGCAACCTCAAAAGCATATTCTGTGGCCCAACCTGGCCAGAATACCCTGTCCTTTGGCAAGACAAGGCAGAAGTGCTTCCACTTCTCCTGAAGGCACTGATGCGAATGCAGCTTGGCAGTACAGGACACATGGATGTGCAGGGACAGCTACTGGGAATGGTTGTGTTCCATTTGCTGTAACCAGGCTCCACACAGTTTACAGAGTGTGTAACAGCATGCACTTGTTCTTGCTGGATGGACAGGAGGAGAAGGGGGAGACAAGAACTGATGCCTAGAGGGTTATGAATGCAGAGCTGTGTAGGCGACACAAGACACCGGCAGATTCCCAGGGCAGATACTAACCACCAACGTGTCCCTCTCAAAGACCGACACCAGCAACCCCTCTCTCCTTCAGCAGAGCTTATCCTCTGACAGTTTTCTAAACTTATTCATTCCCCTTCAGCTCATCTCCCTCCAGTTCTCAAATGTCTGTAAAAGCCACCATCAGGAAAAGGAAACCAAAACGCACTGCCAGATGCAGCAGCGACTTGGGATTAAGAGTCTGATGAATACAAGGCTGCACTCCAACTATTCTTTGTGCAACTGTTAAAGGAGTAATGGGATAACACTGCCACAGACAGACTGCTCTGTGGGGCAGGGAGATAAAATCACATGAAACAAACCCTCAAAACCAGTCCCCCAAACCACCTGAAGAATTTGACTTTCAAATGGCACAAGTTTTGGATGAGGGATCTACTCCCATGCCAAATCTGAATAGCACCCAACACAAATTAACCTCATCTTCATGGGTGTATCTAGACAGAAATACCAAATAAACAATAATATCCTAATTAATTGCCTTGGTTATTCAAGGGGAACAGGTATCAACATGCCTGGGTAAGATTTAGCTACGGAAAACACCCATTAACAGAGAAATTAATGAAGGGAGAGGCTTTCTCATTAGAGAGTGCCCTGACCTTTTCATGTTTCATCCATGCTAAGTGTGGCTATGCTCCCTCACAGGGTAATTTTGATGTTTATTGCTAGGGACATGCTCTTAGAGGCTCAGAGGAAAAGAAAACTTCCTTCAATCCCTGCTTATCAACCACAAAACAGAAATATGGTGGCACCACAGCTGCCCTACAAACACATCCTTCCTTGCTGGTGCCTGAACACATCAAGTTTAGCCACAACCTGAGCTGGCAGCCGAATAATTTGTGAGAGGGAGAAGCTATTAGCAAAATCCTTTACTTCTCCCTTGCAAATAGGTGAGGGAGCACAGGCTGCAAGCATTGCCCTTCCTTCTCAGTCTTTTCTTTACACACATAGCTACTTTCTCCATACAACTCGCTCTCACAAGCAAGCTGTGCAAGTCCAAATTGCAGCTAGAAGGAACGGGAGAGTTACACACAACAAGCAAACAAATCGACCTGACCTAACCTGATTTTCTTCCCTCTAACCTCACCAACTTTCTGTCTCCAAATGGGTAATCCAGCTCCTCTTCCTCACCTCATACTACACTCTGTTCCTCAGGTGTCTCCATTGTCCAGGTAAAGCACATAAGGCACAGCTCTGCACTGGGGAGGTGCCAATCAGGGGAACATCATACACACAGAATCAGAGAATCTATGATCATCAGACACTTGTAATCCCTTTTCCTGCTAGGAAGAACCAGACAGAGGGCAAACCTGGCTATTTGAGAGAGGTGTTGCTAAGTGGTAGCTGGGAGGCTGCAGGGGAAAAAAAAAACCACAACAAAGAACCACAGTTCTAGGCATAATAAATAAGTTAAAAGCCTTTCCCCCTCTTTCTCTCCTTTTTTTCTGCTTTCCTTTGCTTCTTTCAAGAAGGAAGACAGTGACAAAAAAATCAATGTAGTCCAAACCTTAGACAAGATTTCTCCTGATTATATACTACATGAGTAAGCTTTACTGCTTCTGAGGGAGAGGGGAGACAGAAAAGTGGAGTGGAAAGACAAAGAGACAGGATGAAGTGACAAGGTCGTGTTGTGATGACAGATGTCTGCCCCTCATTCGCACCAGTCAGTCCCACCACTATCTACCTGGTGCACAAAGGGTTGTTCCATCAAACACACAAGCTCCTGCTCACAAGGATGACACCAGCACAGACCAAACAGCCAGCAATTGACTTGAAGATACCAGAGTCTGGAAGCCATTTGGTCAACGTGCAAAGTGGTGGGGAAGCTGAAGACAGCTGTGTTAAGGTCCTGCTCTCTGCCCTTTCATGGTGGGTGCAGGGGTAACATGGCTGTGCAGAGCAGCAGGGGCAATACCTTCTTAACATCTGCTATCCTTTCCTTCTTAGAGGCTGGTTTTTCTTTGGTTTCAGGAGGGGTCTGCTGGGATTTCGAACATGTTGATTCACTTTCGGATTCAGATTGACTCTCTGAGGACTCCGAGCTGCTGTTTGACTCGCTGCCCTGTTCACTTTCAGACTGGCTTGCAGAGTCAGAGCCAGAGGCTTCTTCAGATGCCGAGTGACTGATGGTAGAGAAAGAAGAGATTACATTTTAACTGCACTGACACAGCCTGCAAACACGCAGCAAACAAACCCGAGCCACGTCCAAGCTACAGCAAGAGGCTTGGCATAGCCAAAATGCAAGCGTGTGGCCTCCAATAGACACCCTGCACTGGCACACTGAAGCAGAAGCAATTCCTTCCCGGGACACACAGAGTGGGAGTGCAGCCTCCAAAATCACTGCCCAGTGTCCTGAACAATCCTGCTTAATTTCTGAAAGAGACCAGCACCAGAGACTGCATGCATAACACTACGTATTGTATTAAATATCATGCTTCTTGCAGAGAGAATAAATTCAGCAACAGAGCAGGAGAAAAGGGCTTACAGAGGCATGTGCTGGGGCAGTTCCTGCTCAAAGGATTACACCAGTGCTGGGCAAACAGCATTCCTCAAGCAGTACATAGTGGGAGGGGGAAAACTTCACACAGGTGCTGGGGTTTTATTTCTTCATGTTAAAAACATACAGAACATTCACTTCAATGCTAGCCCCCCACATAAAACAAGAGGCCACGCTACTTTAGGTGGCTAAAATACTCGAATAGCTTTGCCCCATCATTCCAACACTTGTTTCTTTTTCATTGAAAACCCAGTTAAAGCAAACTGAACACTCATTACAATGCACAACAGAGGAGACAGGAAAGGGGAGCGTCACAAATCCCACTCTGCCACGCACCAAACTGCAGCGTGACAAGAAGGAGATTGCAAATGGTCTTTCCAAGCCAGCTGCTGAGCTGCAGCTGGATGCTTCTGTAACATTGGATGCTTCTGTGATATTTAGTGCTTCTGTGATATTTAATGCTTCTCTAACGTTTAATGCTTCTGTAGTGTTTAATGCTTCTCTAACGTTCAATGCTTCTGTAGTGTTTAATGCTTCTCTAACGTTCAATGCTTCCGTAGTGTTTAATGCTTCTCTAACGTTCAATGCTTCCGTAGTGTTTAATGCTTCTCTAACGTTCAATGCTTCTGTAGTGTTTAATGCTTCTCTAACGTTCAATGCTTCTGTAGTGTTTAATGCTTCTCTAACGTTCAATGCTTCTGTAGTGTTTAATGCTTCTCTAACGTTCAATGCTTCTGTAGTGTTTAATGCTTCTCTAACGTTCAATGCTTCTGTAGTGTTTAATGCTTCTCTAACGTTCAATGCTTCCGTAGTGTTTAATGCTGCCGTGATGCTGAAGGGTGTGCAGCAGCTAACGCCACGAATAAAAGAGACAGGAAAGCTCTGCAGGGAGAACACAGGTTTTAATTTCCTTCTTTTTCGCACAAAATCACCCAAGTAACCAGGTGCGTTGACGGCCCGGCCGAGATTTCACCACTCGAGAAAGAACACAAAGGCAAAAGCCCCACAAGCACAGGCACAGGGGGCAGCAGCCCATCCCTAGCCTCGGCTGCCGTCCACAGGTACAGCCCTGTTCGAACAGGGCTCATGAACGCCACGTCAGGATGTTTTCTGCTCTCCATAAAGCCTCTGAAGGTCCCTGAGGAATCGCAGCGGGCTGGCCGCGGCAGCGCTGCAGCTCCGGAGTTCGCGTCCCGGCTGCCGTCTCGGCGGGAGCGGACAGAGGGCAGCAGGCAGCAGGGCGGGAGCGCTGCAGAAGGGACTGCGGCGCAGAGCGGGGCGCGCCGCCAGCCTGCCGGCCGCCATTTTGCACCCGGCCCTCCGCCACCATCTTGCGCGCAGCCGGCAGCTGCTGCTCGGGGGTGCTGTAAGGCAAGAGCGTAGAGTACGCAGGAGAAAGCGACATGGTGCAGAGTGAGCGCTTCTGAGGCTGAAGGACTAGGAACTAAGCTTCCTCAGCCGTGCTGCTGGTGTCATTGTCCCCGCGTGGTTTTGAAGGGATCTCGGCGTCACATCGCTTCCTCCCAGCCCGGCTGGAAAACCAAGTTGCACAGCTACCCTTCCAGGCCACCCAGGCACTCTTGCCTGTCCCACTTCTGTGCATGACAACCAAAGCAACAGCCCCATACACAGATGCTCTTCTACACCCTGCTGCTGGATGTCCCTCCCTTTGCATGTTCTGCTGCTTCCAGTCCCCTCTTCTCCATCCCCGTGCTCTCTGCTACACCCCACTGCCGATCACGTCTCTTCTTGCTCGCCCTGGGAGTTGGTCGATGAGCTCTTTAGGTCCTTTCCAACCCCTGACATCCTGTGATCCTGTGCCTGCCACCCTGCAGCTCTCGGAGCAGCTTTGCCTTGAGCGGATGCCACACATCTGCTGGCATCAGCTCCCAGCGCCCCCTCAAAGGCATGGCTTTGCCACCGAGCCTACCTGTAGCAGGCAAAGGCCAACGCTCAGCGTTAGAGGTGGGACCTTTGTTAACAAACACTGCCACGCTGCTGGAGGAAGCCGTGCTGCTGCAGCTCTGCCTTCCACAGGCAAGGCTTTGGCAGGACACCACCCCACAGAGCCTCCTGCAGTGAAAGAATGTGATCCGCAGGCACCCAAACCTCTACTGCCCTGATCCCAAATGGCCAACACCAGGCTCTTGTGGAATCGTGCTGGCATCCCATCTTCCACAGGGATGCAAGAAAGAGGAAGACACTTTTTTTCCTTCGATCATATTTATTAGCAGTAGCTGGAATAAATTCATAGAATGGTTTTGGTGGGAAAGGACCTCAAAGATCATCCAGTTCCAACCCCCCCCGCCCCAGCCATAGGCAGGGACACCTCCCACTAGAGGTAGCAGCCCAGGCTAGACTGAGCTCTGGCACCATTTGTTTGAAGGCTGAACAGTAATTACTGATAATTACCGCCCTGCTCCCACTCTGGAGCTCTTTTGTTTCAAAGGGCCCTAAGCTTTACTTCAAGGGCATAAGAACAAAGCCTTTCTGCGTATCAATAGCTTGTGCTTTATCCATAACATTAACTGGATACTGTAATTGTGTTTGGGTTTGTTTGGGGTTGGTTTTGGTTTGGGTTTGTTTGTTTTTTTTTGGGGGTCCAGATGTGACCTGTGTCATCTGAGCAGAGAGCAACTTCTTAATGATGACTGTCAATTATCTACCAGTTTGGGTGAGGAATTGAGTCTTTTTGAAGGCTGCTACAAGTTATATACATATATCATAGAATCATAGAATCAACCAGGTTGGAAGAGACCTCCAAGCTCATCCAGTCCAGCCTAGCACCCAGCCCTATCCAGTCAACCAGACCATGGCACTAAGTGCCTCATCCAGTCTTCTCTTGAAGACCCCCAGGGACGGTGCCTCCACCACCTCCCTGGGCAGCCCATTCCAATGGCAAATCACTCTCTCTGTGAAGAACTTCTTCCTAATATCCAGCCTATACCTACCCTGGCACAACTTGAGACTGTGTCCCCTTGTTCTGTTGCTGGTTACCTGGGAGAAGAGGCCACCCCCCACCTGGCTACAATGCCCCTTCAGGTAGTTGTAGACAGTAATAAGATCACCCCTGAGCCTCCTCTTCTCCAGGCTAAACAGGTCCAGCTCCCTCAACCTCTCCTCATAGGATTTGTGCTCCTGCTCCCAAGACAAAAGGAGATGTTAACTTAGATGGCTAATTCCATAAAACAATCCTATCACCAGGACAATCAGGAAAACCTCTTTGCTTCACCAGACTATAAAGGATTTGCAACATTAGAGATCAAGTCAGGCCTTACACTCTTCATAACTGGAGATTTAAGTCCTCTTTTCAGAAGCTATTTTGGGAGTATGCCCTGCTTTAGTGTGCCTAAGTTAACAGCCAGACGAGACCTACTTTCAATTAGGAGGGTAAACTATAAATAAGAGTCACCAAACATCATGATTCAAACAGTTTACTGTCCTCCAAATCCAAGCAGAGAAACACCCTGAACATCACGAAAGCTACAGCTGGACTGTTGGGAACTCCCTTGAAGTGAGAAACTCCTGTAAAAATGGGAGATGTGCAAAGGCTCAGCCAAGAATGTTCCTCTGGTTTCTAAGAAATACTTCAGGCTATAATTCTGCTTTAATTAAGAGCCTGCCTCTGACTTGAGGGAGAAGAAAACCAAATTAGCCCTTCCTAAGAAGGATGATTTGGTTCCAAGAAATAAGTAGCTGAACAGCAGCGATAAGACCCTTTACAATCAGGCATCAAAGTTTACAAGGCAATTAATTACAGCAAGCCTGAAGCCTCCAGCCTTAGCATTTAATATTGCATTTATGACTTCATTTTATAGGGGATCATCTTTGCTAACAGCAAAAAAAAAGCCCCAAACCCACAACTTTCTAAGCTCTTGAAAATTACAAACAGTAGATATGTTTGCAGAAGGTGGAAGACAACACACGATTCTGGGACCAAGAGTTGAAAAGGGAATTGCTCTAACTGGGACCATTCCATGCAACACTTTAAAATCTGGCTTTGATAGAACTTGAGTTTAATCAAGCAGATAAAGTAGGATTAACGACCCACGACCATCCCACAAGCCAAGTTACTCCTAGGTTTAATAACTCCAACACTAAGTCGTGAATCTAATCAAGTTTCACTTAGCAAGCTGAGCACTTGTGAAAATGCCCCGGGCAGGCTCAAGGACAGAGAGCCTCTCCCCTTTCCAGCCAATCCTCACGCTTCACCTTTCCAGTACTCACCTCACGCTTATGCCAGCTCTGAGCAGCCTGATGAACATCTCCAGAGCCTCTGGAACACGTCAGAAGTCTAGTCCGGAGTTAAACTGCAGGCTTAGCGAGGAAGCCTCTCCAGGAACCAGGAACACTACATCTGGCAGCACAGACGAGTTGTTGAGAGAAGGGGCAAGCAAGTCCCCCATTTTGGGCCAGCAGCAAGTCAAGCTGCTCAGCTGGGACACCTCTGGCTCCTCAACGTCCCTCTCTGGAAAAGCCAAGCCAACTGCCAGCTTGCTCACAACATTCCAAGTGCATAGCAACCTCGGAACCACAGGGCAGCCCACTGGACCTGCTGCAACGGACCCGCGGCACGGCAGCAGGCAGCCATACTGCAGTCTGAAGGGAGCAGGACGTCTTCTCCAGACCACATCTATCTGTTGGGTTTAGGTCTAGCAGGAAAAGAGCCAAGGCTGCCAGTCACGCCCATCCACCAGTGGCACTGGCCATTGCTCTACTCCAAAGCACAGGCCAGCACAGTCAGTGCAGGCAGCCAATTTCCAGCTGTCTTCCTAAAGTCGCCTACCCACACACCGTTGTGCACACAAAGGGGCAGTGGCAAAGCTAACACAGCAGCTCAGCAGGACACCTTGTTGTTCACCAGTATTTCCTTTGAATATTCCATCTATAAACGTGACCGTTTATTGCTCTGTATTACATAACGTTATTAAACATGTGTGAAATGCCTCCTGCGTGTGTTGCACATAAAACCCAGCACCACCGGTTAACCTTGATGCATGCACACAAGGCTCACAGGAGCTGTAAAAGAAGCACCAAATCACATTTCACCTCTAGGCTAAACAAGCCGGGGAGAGAAACAAAACGAGTCATTATGGCTGTACATCATCTGATGAAGAGGGGACAATATTTGATAGAAGAGGATAATAGGTGGACAACAGAGGACTGAGACCTTCATGGGATCTATCTCTGTCTTTCCTTAAGTCACCCTTGCCTTGAGGGGTAAAAAAAGTTAAATGCTATGCTTAGCCAGAGACAGAGAGACATTAGAGGGAGCTCAGAGGATAGCTGAGTGGATGACACTCACTGTGAAACTGCAGCTAAATTCAATTCCTGGCTTTTTGACTCCTCTTTATTTTATTTTGGAAGTCTGTTAGGAGAGTGATTGGTGCTTGCCTGTCTCCCAGGGCAGAGATTTTCTGAGTGAGAAGCACTGAGAAGGGTCTATCGGTGACAGAGCTTGTCCCAACTTCTTTCCTGCAGGCTCAAGGGGAAATGAGGGAAAGGGAGGGGAAAAAAGAATATTCCTGCTACTCTACTGGCCCTACCCACGCATGGTATGGATTTCTAACGTGATCTGCCTCAAAGCAGGAACTTAAACTAGACTGTACCAAACACAGCCAGGCTCTTCAGACTGTTTAGAATGGCATCTCAATCAACTCTGAATAATCACAATATAATTAGGCCGGCTCCGGGCAGGCTTCCAAGTGGCACAACAAACACTCTCAAGGTTACAGGGTTGCCCCTGCCATAACTAACATGTACTTCAGAAAACCTGTTTCCCCCCCGCCTCGTTCTGGGAGTGGCCACTTTTCCTCTCAAACAGGGAAGGGAGGATTCCCGTGGAGAATACACGCTTCTGCCACGTGCGACTGCAAACCCTGCTGCTGGAGGCTGGGTGCCCATTACACTGACACAGCACTAGCACGACAGGACCCTGGTGCTTCTGCAACAGCTGAGGGATCGCACACTCAGCAGGGACCCTGCCTCGATAGCCGTCGTATCTGGCTCGAAAGAGAGGATGAGGAGGAGGCAGAGCGAAATCACAGGCAATGCGGCCACTGCTATTTGCCCCAGCACGGGGTTCTCAAATGCCAGAGGCAGAGCAGCCCCGAGCACAGCGAGCTAAATATATCCCTCACTCCGAGCTCTGCTGCAGCTCCCCGCGAAGCTATCTTGAATGACAAGCATTTTCCAGAAGTGGTTTTTTTTTCCTCCACTACAAAGACTCCACATTCCACTTGCATAAGCAAGTAAAGGGAGCACTTCATTCAGGATTGGGAAAGCTGGCTCCCTGCGCTCTCATCTTCCAGCCAGAGGCTGAAAATGCTTAGCATGTTTAGTGGGAAAAGAAAAACCATAACGGCACAGGAACAAAAGGAGTCAAACCCCGTCTGCTTGATTAAGGAGGCCATTGAGAATGTCCAAAGGCAGCTTCCTTCCCCTCCCCTGCACAGAAAGGGAAGGACAATTGCAGTTGTCAGGGATTTGAAAAGGGATCATCTCCGCTCACTGCTCCACATCCACCACCGCAGCCGGGTGATGAGCCCAGGGGCACACACCTTCCTACAAGGGTTAACTCCCTGTGCCACTTTGCCATGCCAGCCACAGCCTCTAGTCAGCTGTCACAGCAGGGGACAGCTGGGCTAAAGCTCAAAGGTAGCACAAAGGAAGCTGCACACGGGCAGCATCCGACTTCTTGTCAGGAACTTACAGATGTAGGAGAGTGCACGCACATCATTTTGGCTTAAATTAGTACAGAAATGGTGATGGTTGGGGTCTTTTCTCCCTTAACCAACGTTTGCAAACTTCCTTTAAGACCTCAGGGATTAAACAAATGCAGTAATGTGGAAATGCAGGACCCCAAATCATTAACAAGTGCACAAAGGTGCACAGACTCCGTTTTGGTTCCAGATAACCTGCGCATCAGAAAAAGGGAGCTTGACCTGGCCCGAGGGTTTTATTCCAAGTGACTGCTAAAAGCTAGTTTTAACAGATTTAAGGCTCATCGTTAAGCCTCAGTTTTAGAGACAACACATGGCACTCAAAGCTGGTAGCTGGTGACAGCTCCGTAGTTATAGCAGAGCAGAGGTTCCTCCCCCTGCAAGAGATGCAATCGACTCCTAGAATTAATGCATTAGCAATTCTGAGTTACTCGGTCACATCTACCCGCAGTAAAGCCTGCAAGAACAGAAAGTTACAACACGACTCCTTCCCAAGGAGCCAACTGTTCTGCACTCAGTGGATTTTCAACATTGCAACACATTTGTTCATAGCCAGGGTCAAGGTGCCTGAGCAGTGAAGTGTTCAGCACTCCCATCTGTGAAGCACCCAGCGTTTGGCAAGTATGCTTGCAGATTAAACACTTGTGCAAGCCTCACCAGCAGAGCATCAGAAGGGAATCTGAGATCATTGTTTCAAGGTTTTTATTTTTTTTTAACCTAAGAAATCAAGGCCAGGAAAATGAAACCACAGCCCAGACATGAATACAAAGCAAGCCATATGTTGAAAAGGAGAATTCAGCAGCAGTGCTGCACAAGCAGTGATGTAGTAAGAACTAATGCGAATTTGGATAGGCTCCCATCAACGTTTTGCTTCCTGCAGCAGGGACAAGCCAGTCCCTGCTCCAAGAAAAGGAGGCCTCAGTATTGTGACAGGCTTAGAAAAGCCTTATTGCAAGTCGCCAGAGGTGGACTTTTCATTTAAGTCTTTTTCTTGCTTTTGTGTCGAGGATCCTTTACAAGCTCTAAAGGCAGCTTTTACAAGCACATTGTCACCTGTTGAAAGAGCATCCTCAAATGGCATTTCAGCACAGGTCTTTCCTTAGAATCATGTAAGAGCCCATGTCAGTAGAACAGCAGAGGCTGTGCTAGAAGCCTGCTTATATCTAATTACGGTAATTCAGGCCATCCCTTCCTGCAGTGCTGCTCATGGTTGCATTTATTTTTCTCAAAGGAAAGAAAATACAGAACAAAATCTTCCATCCACTATCACTACCCTCCTGGCTAGGGACAATGAGAGATTTAGAAGCAGTTCTCCATCTTCAGATCTTGACAGGCTAGTGTAAGATTGCCATTCTTGCTGAACTGTCTGTGACAGGAAACAAGATATAATGGATGTGCACACACCTCCAGGTTGTGTCAGGAGGAGATGCAATTCCAACACAAGCTGACAACCCCACCCAAAGCAGGTTCACGAGCAGCAAGGCCATAGCATCAGAAGCTCCAGACCCAGCCCTACACTCCTGCTCACAGTCCCAATTACTTTACCATGTAGCTATCACTGCAGCTGCCATCTGCTCCTTAAAAGTAGTGGTGATACGCCTGAGGAAACAGACAGGTCAGTATAAAAATTCCTCAGACAGGCTTAGCAACTCAGTAACCTGCTAATCATATGAACAGCTTTCTGAAAGGAGGGGTGAAGCATGGAAACAAAAGGTGGGAGCTGGTTTCTCGCCATACCAAGTTAGATTAAAATTAAGCATCATTGCCTTCCAGGCCCTGCCTCTGAGGAAGTTAGGAGTGGAAAAGTTCGTTCTCATGCAAATGCAAGCGTGGCTATTGCAGCCCAACTGCAGGCAGCAGCTGCTCCCAAGGCACACACGTGAGAGCTCACATAGAGACCTGCCACCCCCTGCAAGTGCTCGGATGTGACCCTGCGGCACTCTTAACACTTGTTTCTCCTCACGCCGTGAGAGAGTTTGGCTTCAGCGCACATAGGAAATGGGGGAAGGTGCAGATAAGGGCAGCTGTTGTCCTCAAAGTACACCAGGTGAAACATCAATCCAACAGAAAGCGGAACAAGCTCTAATCTACGATCTTAGCCGCATCAACCCCTCCTGGCTGGGGGCACCGATAAATGCGGGCAGCAGCGGGGTGGGAGCATGCCTGCACACACCTGCACACAAGTGCAGCACAGAAACGTTCTGCAGGGCTACAGAATCACCCAGGCGAGCTTTTGTTCCCATTTTTATTCACTGAAATAACCATGCAGAGAAGAGGTGAAACCTTACTAAGTAGCTGAAAATGTTCAACTAAACCAAACAACCCAGAAGAGAGTAAATTGTTGCTAAGTGTAGCTTATTGCTGTCGAAGCCTTTTTGTTTGGTTGGTTTTGGTTGCTTTGTTTTTTTTTTCCCCCAGCACTATATATATCATATCGATTCCTGGCAGCGATTACAGAACAGGAAACGGAGAAGTCGAAAGTTTCAGAATTATGTCTTTATAATTAGATGAGACATTTCCTTGGAGAGGGTAACGCGAAACAGAAGCAACAAAGCGAAGCAAGAACCACCTCCTTTGTGCTGCGCACAGATTACATCACGAGTCAGATGAATTCCTTACACATTTTGTGTCCTGCACTGATCAAGCATTTTCCCTAAAAAAAAACAGGAGGGGGTTCATAAAGTGTTAAAAGCTAAAAAAAGGAAAAAATAATCCTGGCTAAAGAATCCACAGCAATACAAATTAAACCGAAAGACTCAGTCCATATGGTATGGTCATAACAGCTAAGAAAAATAACCTGTTCAGCCTGAAGGAGAAATTGAAGTCCACATAGAGAGGCTTTTTAATGAAGGTGTTTAATATTTCTACTCAGCTAAAAGAAAAATCAGCTGTAAAGTGTATATTGAAAGCAAGATGGGTTTCAGTGATTTATGGATGCTGGAAACTATAACGCTGTTAAGAAAAAAAAGGCCAGATGTTCCAGGAATATTATAGTGTTCTGCAATTGCAATTCCTTTTGAAGGAACAAGAGAGAAAGAGAAAAGAAAAAAAAGGGGGGAGGGGAAAGGAAGGAAAAAGAAAAAGAGGAGGAAGGAAAAAGAAAAAGAGGAGGAAGGAAAAAGAAAAAGAGGAGGAAGGAAAAAGAAAAAGAGGAGGAAGGAAAAAGAAAAAGAGGAGGAAGGAAAAAGAAAAAGAGGAGGAAGGAAAAAGAAAAAGAGGAGGAAGGAAAAAGAAAAAGAGGAGGAAGGAAAAAGAAAAAGAGGAGGAAGGAAAAAGAAAAAGAGGAGGAAGGAAAAAGAAAAAGAGGAGGAAGGAAAAAGAAAAAGAGGAGGAAGGAAAAAGAAAAAGAGGAGGAAGGAAAAAGAAAAAGAGGAGGAAGGAAAAAGAAAAAGAGGAGGAAGGAAAAAGAAAAAGAGGAGGAAGGAAAAAGAAAAAGAAGAGGAAGGAAAAAGAAAAAAGGAGGGAGAAGGAAAAAAGAAAATTAAAAAAAAGGAAAAAGGGAGGTGAGGGAAAATAAAAGGGGGGGAAATAGGAAAAAAAGGGGGGGAAATAAACGAAAATCAGGAAGAAAAAATTGGAGAGGGGAGAAGAAAGGAAGGGGGGAAGTAAAAAAAATCAAGAGCTGCCCCCAAAACAACCCCGGTCCTTTTCAAGTCGCTTTCTCCCCAGAACAGCCTGCCCTACTGAAAATAAAGACAAGGCAGGCGACTTTGCCCCCCGGATGAGGGAGCGAGGGCAGGCGGCGGCCGCCCGGCCCCGTTCCGCAGCCGAGCCGCGGGCTGGCGAGCGTGGGAGAGGCCGCGCGGCTGCGCAGCCATCAGGCGCCGCCATGGCTCTGCCCCCGCCTCAGCCGCCGCCCGCCCCGCCGCCTGTTACCAGGCGAGCGCAGCCAATCGGCGTCCCCAGGCGGCACAAGGTGGCCTCTGAACTCGCAGCAGCAACTTCCTGCTGCTTCCCGAGCGCACACAGTGCAATGCAGTATGTCTGTCAGCTATGCGGCACAAAGGAACAGCCATTTTGTGACTCAACTGGACCCGCACCAAAATGCCAGGCGCTGCAGCCCTTCCTTCCCCTCGTGCGGGGAACCGGGGCTTTCTCAGCGCTACCGAAACCAGAGAGGGCTGCTCGCCGCTTTTACGCGCAGCCAGGAACGACAATTCTTGTTTCACGCCTGAGTTTCTCTCCTCGTCACCCCTGCCAGATCCTCTCTCGCATCTAGCTCCATCTCCATAAAATGGCTGCCAGTGAAAGCAGAGCGTTCTGCTGTGCGAGGGCTGCAGCACACGCTGCAGAGCAGCCCGGCTCTGGAAGGTGGCTGCACCCAGAAATGCCACCATTTCACACCTCACACTCTCGGAACAGCAACAGCCCGAGCTGTGACTCACTGCAACCTTTCCCCCACCCCAAATAATAGTAGTTTATTGCTTGAGAAGCCAGCAGCTGGATGGAGATACACAAGGGTTTGTTCAGCCCTGCAGCTTTCGCAGCAGAAACTATTCCCACACTTAGCCGTTTAGGAGCTGGGAGAGCAACTGCAACAGATGCAGGCTAGGGGCAAGGAAGGGGGAAACAATGTATCCAGGGCACGGTACTTGCCATCCCCTAAGAACTCGCTTCAAGACTTGAGGGGAGGGTCCCCAGCCTGAAGCTGACTTGAGGGTTGCAACACAAATGTATGCTCACAGCACCTGCCTTTCACCCACAGAGCATGGAAGACGCCAGCAAGCACACCTGGCTTTTGTTCAATTCCCAGATACACAGGTGGTGGTTATCAATAACTGCAGCACAGAAACTTTTATCCTAGGTGCAGAAAGTTGCATGAAGCGAGCCAGCTTCAAGCTTGGAAGGAATTCACAAAGGCCAGAGGTGTGGCTGTCCATCTAGCAAGGCACCAGGTACACAGGTCACAAACCGAAAGGAATTAACACTTATCTCCCTCCTCAGGAATCATCACCCACTTGGGGACAACTCCCAGGTATTTTTGTTTATTCAGCACAGGCCTTTGCATTTCCTTAGGACTGGAAAGGTTAAAGAGTCAATTCCAAACATACTTCTGCTCAGGACACTAAGGTAGCGCATAACCATTTTTTTTTCTTCTGCACTAACACCTTCCTGAAGTCCTGCTTTTCTGCTTGGCCAGCCAGGGTGAATGACTCTGGTCATATCCACCCTTGCCACCCATCTCCATCCACCATCCAGGCCTCCCAGCAGGGTTTGTGTCACAGGGCTTCAGGTATTTCCATGGATGCTGAGCTGTGCTCACAAGTGGGTAGAGAGAGGGCCAGCAGCACGTGAAGTGCAGCCACCAGTGCATTTCTGTGCTACAAAGCAAAGTGGTGGCTTTACTTCCTAGAAATCATTTCCCCTACAACTTGAAGTCAACCTCAGGAAGTAAAGCCCATTTTACGACATTCAGCTGACTCACAGCTCTGAAATCAGCTCGACAGGGCTCAGGCACAAATATCTTGTGCTCAATTGTTCCCACACTCTAGGTGAGTGGATGTTACCCACAGCAATTTTATTTTGGGAAAGAACTGTGGAGGGGGAGAAGGGCAACCTCACACACAACAGGTGTTGATGTAAACGGATCATTTGTGATAAAGAACCTTACACTGAAAACACCAAAAACCACAGCAGACACTATGCAAACATAATGCTTCTAAACCCCAAAAAAACTCGAAGGTCTTCTGCTTGATGTCTCCAATTTAATCTCTTACTTTGCACATTTCTAACAACGATGAAATAATTTAATTTCCTAGGGAAAAAAAAATCCCATTATTGCTCTTGCTGATAATCTACACTTAAAGAAGAAAAAAAACAAGCATAAGGACTTAAACTGAATCATAACTTGGTTGGTTGTTTTTCAGAATTGACTTTTCAAGCATCATTTTGTGTGCAATAATGTCAGCATGGCACAATCTGAAGTGTTTTTAAACTGCATTATTAAAATCACCCTACATAGGTGCTATATATAATGCTTCACCAGTTCCCTGAGGCTAATCGAGTTAATAATCACTTCAAATTAAAACTTACCCATACCCATTTTAGGATTTTACAATTTCACTGCAAATTTAATACATCCAGAAGAGCATTCAAGTTTATGCTGCCAAGAGGTTACAGTAATAAATATTAACCCCACAGTATTTGAAGTTTGTGTGTCTAAGGAAGGTTAAACACCAGCCATCAAGAACAGCACTGAAACACCTTGCAAACATCACATAGAGCACATGTGATACAACAGACAGTTCACAATTCCTTTTTATTCACGTTGGTTAAAAATTACTGAAGACAACACCAGATAAAAAAAAAAAAAAACAAACAGAGCAGGCCACCGTTGGATTAAAATTAACAAAATGTCAAACTCGAGTGGAAGCAAAAATGCAGATAGTTCAATTTCCAATCTCCAAAAAAGCTGACCCTTTAAATACAAAATGAGCAGTTCAGTCGTTATAAATCAGCATTCCTAGCAGACAAGCATTCCCCACTCTTTCACACTTTTCCTACGGCAAGGCTGAGTGTATAAAAATCTGCAAAGAATTTTGTTACTTGACAAAAGTAAATAAAAATACTCGGAGCGAAAAAGACATTCAACAAACCAGCACAGCATTTGGGAGCCTCTCGGTAACAGCCCCAGTGTGTATTTTATGCTACCAAATGCCATCACCAGCAGGAGAAAGTCTGGTTAAATTGTAGCAAAATGTTCCAAAATACCTAAACAGTATCAAAGTTCCACGAGCTCGAATAAAATTTGAAGCAAGGGGTATGAGACAAACAGGCACTTGTCAGTTTCTATTTTAAAATAAGCTTTTTTTCATTCATCTAACTTTTTCTTGTGCCTATTTACTATAAATTACTACTACACCAGGCTTCTGTATGGCCCTCAGTTAAAGTTTAGACTTCTGAGATTCTTCAAAGAAAAAAATTTGCCTTGTATGTAAAATGGTGCAATGCAGCAATGGCTAAACCCACAAGGTCATTTTTCACAGCACAAAAAACCTAAAATCCGAAATTCAAAAGCTGGAAAAACATCTTACAGAGGAAAGGGCTGCCCTGAATAAAGGTACAGTACCTTTTGACTAGGACATGGGCCCTTAAGTCACAACACAACTTTCAGAAATTGCTACCAAAAAAAAAAAAATTAGGGTGTGGCATGCTAACAATCTCAAGGTCATTCCTTAAAAAGGAAGCAAAATCAGTAAAATGTTTTGTATTAAGCACTGACAGTAACCCAAAGCTGTCAAAGTAAACAGGGTACACACAGGTTTTACCCAAAAAAAAAAAAAAAGTAAGTTGATAGATCATACCTCGATGCATTGCTGTGGACTGAACCCTCCTCTCCTTGGCTTTTGTCCTTATTTCTCATCATCTTTTTATTCTTAAATATTAAGAGGGGGGGATCAAGGGTGTCTGTTTGCTTTGAAGTCCTGTGCCCAGGTATTTACTGTCAAAAGTTGAAAGAAAGGTAAGGTCCCAGTTCGTTTCACTGCCTTTCATGATCAGGAACAAAGTCCTGACGCTGCAATGATATTGTTACAACAATACACGACACGGAGCAACACGGCAAAAAGGGCATTTCAAACAAATAAGCCTTTTTTAGAACAAAAATCCCAGAATAAACACGGCAGAGGAGCATCCTGCAAACTTTCCCAAAGTAAGGCTGGATGCGAATAATCTCTGTATCTTATTGCGTCATCTCAATACAGCTCAAATCGGGCGAAAATCAAAGTAGTCAAAACGGCAGAAATATAAAAATCATCATTATTAATTGCTCACCTACCTGATCCGTGCACCGCCGCCAGGACCAAGTCGATATTAGTTTCGGGGAGTGGAAAAACATTAGATCCAAAATATTTAGAGTTATAACGATAAAATATAAATTTCGGAGAATGGAAAAAAAAAATATATATTCTAATCCCAAAAAATATGTTGCCGATGAAGCAAAAGAAGCGATAATCAGTACAAAAACGTCCGGGGGAAAAAGCTCATTAGGAGAGCGCACAAAAATGGAGGTACGCCATGGCTTCTAAGCTGGAAAAACAACGACCTGGGCTCTCTCCACGGCTTCTTCTTTCCAGCAAGGCACGAAAAGAGAGCCCTCAAAAGCTGCTTTTCTGCCCGAAAAAGGTCCGCTCGGCCCCCGATTAGTGCCTAGGAGAGGCAAGGGGCTGTGGGGGCCCCCTGAGGCTGCCCGAAAGTTAGGGAAAGTTGCGTAAAGTGTTGGGGAAGGCACGGAGCTGAGCGCGCTCTCTCTAAGGCACAGCCGCCATCTAGAGCTCCTTCCCAGCTCTGAGCTCTGCCTTTGATTGACACTCTCTACATTTACCCCACAACTCAGGTGATGTACCATAGACCCACCCCTTCATTTCTACCAAAAAAAGAGATAGCCTCCACCTAAAGGGTGCCTGCTACCCCCACAGCCCTGGCTCCTTCCAGCTACCCCAGCTGAAGGGGCACCTTAACCCCATGTGGCTCAGGCACCCTTTTGAAACCAGAAAGAAATGGAATTTGTGCCTTTTGTTTTAAAGATTGCTAAATATTTCAATGCCTGGGCTAAAATTACTTCCTCCCTGGACAGGAAGTGGTGCTGCTACAAGCCATTTTGAAAGAATGGCAGTGGAGCTGACAGCCATGCAGCCACCAACAACCCACCTTGGGGTCCACCACACCCAAAGGGGTAGCTTTTTTTCAATCCAGGGGCAGTATCCCCAGACAACGGCTCCACCATTTGTCACCCAACGCTTGCACCCAAAGCTTGGGGCAAGAGCTCCAGACGCTCCTAGGAAAGCCCCAAGCTGATGGTCTCCCACTCCAGCTCGACAGCGCCTCCCTAGTGGTCTTCCCCAACAACAACAGTCCAACAGCTACACCATTTTCATCAGCTTTGCCAAGGCACCACTGTAAAATCAGCCCAACAGCACCAAAAGGCAGTCCACTTTAACCCATTGATGGTCATTAACAGATTTTTAACACAACAAATTAATCTAAAGCCATGGAATAGCCAAGCTGTAGAACTAAAAATCAAGCTACATCTCCAATACAACATCCTAGGATCAAGATGATGTAACACAGAGGAACTGGAGAAGACCCAAAGCATCCCCAACTCCACCTGTATTATTCCCACAAGCAACTGACTCCTTAAAGCACAAGGACATCTTGCATGTTGTCAAACATCACAACAAAACAGTCAAATCAAATGCTGGGGGGAAGGAAATACTGGGCTATTTGGGCTTCTGTGAGAACACCCATGGCACAGAATCCCAACAGCCTGAAAAGACTGGCTTCTACCAGTAGCACCAACATGGTCCTCATCAATTACTGCACGATTGCAACTCTCATCCTCCACCAATCTATCACCTTTGCACATCACACTCCACTGCCATAGTCCATTCCAAAGAACTCCATCCTGAATGTTCACAGAAGGGCCCTTGCACCTAAACTACAAACCGTAACATGTGACCATTCCAAGAAATTTTGGCTAACACCAAAGGAATCCACTCAATTGAACAGGGGGTCCCTTTAGGATGGTGCCAGTATCCAACTCCACCATACAACACATGGCAACACCAAGCGTGTATCACCAAAATGGCAGCGATCACACAGGTACAAACCATTCATCATGGAAAAAACTCGTACCTACAAAGACAGCCAAGCAAGCCAAATGGTACAAACACACACAATGGGGGCTGGGTTTGTTTGTGTTTTGATTTTAGAAGAAAACACCTAGGTTATCTCAGCACCAGGTTTGTCATCTTGGCCCTCCAGCATAAAAACAAAGACAAGTATGAAAGTCACATGAAACATACAAAGGAAGGTGGCTACAGTAACTATTTGATCCAAAAAAATCAACTTGAAAGGAAATTAGTTTTGAACATTAGCACCATTTTAAAACTCATTTGTAAAGGTTAACATGTCATCCACAGCAACAGCAAAAAGAACTCCTTTTTCCTCAGATACATGCCCCAATACCACACAGCTAAGTCTACATTAAACAGCAGTGAAGCAGATTGGACATTCACACAGAACAATTTTAGGACTGTAGGAAGTATGTCATCCAGGAAGTATGTTGAAGAGTTCCTGTACCAATATACAACCAAAGAAACAGACCTTAAAAATGTTACTCAAAACACTCAGTTACTCCTTTATTGTGGCAATTGCTCAGCCTTCACTGGATAGCAATTTAATCTTAAAATAACTTGAGAAAGTTCAGCAGAAGTAGCCTGACAATGGACCAAGTACTGAAAAACCTCCAACATTAAGCACCTGAGTGAAGAAATGAGTGAATAAAAATTCATTGGAAGTCATGGCAAAGTGAACACAATTTGCAAATGAAAACCACATTTTAAATCAAGTACAGCAGAGTTTTACCTTGCCTTTAGTACTTAGCAGCTAAAGTATTTCTCACTTTAATAGAACCCCAAATGTAAACCCACTTTAGTATCAACGTAATAAAATACTCAGCCAGAAAGGACAAACGCAAGGTGTGAAAGAAACCAAAACCTTTTATTAAGTCAATTTTTTAAAATTACATTTTCTCCAAAGGGGCAGCAATAGATCTCTTACCAAATGCACTCTCCTCTTATGCATACAGAACCCGAAAGTCAAATTTTGCCACCCAGTCCTCAAACAGATCCTTCATTGGACAGTCACTGATATAGTCCCCTGATTAATTCAAGTGCAAAGTCCATTTTGATAGGATGATCACAAGCCAGATCTTCTCTGGTTTAATAACACGAGAGTCCATGTTTTAACATCTTTTTCTTGGACAGACAAATCACAGCACTCATGCATCAGTCCATTTCCTCAACCTTTCAATCAACAGTGGGACTGCCATCTTGGTGTCTCATTCGTAGACTCCTTTTGACACTCTTCATCTGATTGGATTCTTTATGGAAAATTAAAAGAAAAATGCTGTTGGAATACAGGTCATATCTTCAAACTAAGACATTCAACTACTGTACCTTGAAGATTAAGTTTAAACATATGATGTTTCATTCCATATTACACATTCCAGAGTATCTACTTTGAACATGAACAAACAATGGCAAATCATCATCCCAAGAGTCAAAGAAAGTAAAATTTGACCAAACCCATAAAGAAGTAGGGAAGGAATGATTAATAGTTCAAGAAACTTTTCAGGCTCTCTAAATTCCACTGGAAATTTCTCCATAGCATTAAAAGACTAGAAAAATCAATAGTGGGAAATCAGATATATTTGCTCTGGTGTCCATCTTGATTGGCCTAACCATTTATTAAAGCTGATGCTACTTAGTTGAAAATCAAGTTTATTACAATAAAGCCAAATGTTTTAACTACTGCCCGTGCTCCTTTCCTAAAGGATAGATCCATCACAACTACTATGAAAACTGGTTTTCTGTATACAGATGGTGGCTGAAGACAAGATATTCCACCATCTGAACCCAGTTTTCAGCTCATGAAAGACACACAATGTAACACCAAGCACACAAATGGAAGACTAGTTTAGTTACTGGTGAGAAAGGACATGTCATAAGTTAGATAAAAATGGTAGCCAGTTATATTAGTTGCCTTTAGCATGGCCACCATACTACTCCTGATCTATATTTCAACTTCACTGTATATAACAGCAACCAAGCCCCACAGGTGACTGACAAATTACTTCCATGTGAAGAAATACAATCCAAATGTCCCCATCTTTACATCTTCAGAGTAAAATAAACTCATGCACTTAAACATTACTCTTCTCTAAGTGCAAAAATCAAGTTGAGGAGGTTACTAAGCATTAACAGCATCGTTTTCAAACCAACACTAATTGTAGAAGAGACACACGTGCAAAATTGGCTTTAAAATGCTTTCATGCTTTTGAGTATCTCACAAGATAAATTTATTCTTTCAAATGTGCCTAGCTTTGACCTTGGTTTAGTTCAAAGGCCAACTCCACCACTGTGCTGTTGCCCTGATAACCCTGGGCAGACTGTCACAAGGGATGCAGAAATTACCCATGGTACAGCAAAACCCAGTGGAGCCACCTAGTGGTCTCTGCCTCACCATTCCTGTTTCCCCACTCCCCTTCCGAAATCACCAGTTACAGCAAACAGCAATGGAACCAGTGCAACAAGCCCTGCTCTTTCACAACTGCCTGGGTATCTTGTTTTATATTCCTCTATAGACTTCCTGCTCTAAATACAATGTAAAAAAGTACAGCAGATAGAAAAGTGGAACACGGGATCTGGGACTTCATTGCCCCCTGCACTGTGCAACACATGTAGTTGTAACAGTATTCAACCACAGGAGCTTCACTGCTTCCAGTACCAGAAACTGAACATTCCAGTTCGCAGAAATTCTTCATTTTAAGTACTCAACTCACCCTCAGTGAAGACGGAATTAAATATCTTTTAAGACTTTTATTCTTTCTCCACACTGAACCAAATGGTCTTTCTTTTGGGTTGGTTTGGAGTTTTGGGGTTTTTTCCCTACTTTTTACTAGTATGACAGCCTAATTTCAAAGATAATTTGAAGAGAAAATAAAGCTCTGGATAATTTTTAATGCTAATGTCTTGAGCAAAGCACCAATACATGACAAAAAAAACCCAAACACCACAAAGCAGTTCATTATCATTACAATCAAATATTCGCAAGTACTAACGTGAGCACAGTGGAAGCCCCTTAAGACAGTTCAAATAATTTTTATAGTCACTGTAAGAAGCTTCACATAAGGAAATTTAATTACCAGCATCACCTTTCTCCACCTATTAAAAATGTAATTTAGTTATACATTAGTCAACCTTGAAAGGCCTTTTTTTAGTTGGGTTTGCCTTCTGCCTTGACATTAATGGCACCTGCCAGAAGCAATTTATGTGTAAATTTTCCTGCTAGGTTCACCTCCACTTGGTTGTACCAAAAACTTGGTGAGTAACCACCACAATTTTGAACTCTTCTCTTGACCTTGTAAAATAATTAGCAGTAAACAGAACTGAGGATATATTATAATTAAGAACAGACCACAACAGCCCTTGTTCTAGAAGTTATTCATACATCAAAAAGATGCCACAGTAATGGCCCAAAATTGTAATCCCTACATTTTTTTCATGTGAAGTCTACATTTACTTGAAAATATTTCACAGCATTTATTTATGAATTAAGGCAAATTTTACTAAGTAGCCTCAATAATGGTGCAAAAAAATATTCCTCCTCCTTCACTAAGATATATGCAGTGACTCTACATTTAAGGTAGCCAGAGATTTTTTTTTTGGCTAGTTAAGTATTTCAACTCTTTTTGTATCATCAATTAGACATCATCTACCACTTAACATATTTGTTTCCAAACATAGTATTTTGGTGGTGGTAAAGAAGTCATGTGAGTCATGTAGTACTTTCATTCTCCTTGACAGCAACATACTGAACAGTCCCTATCAACAGAGAGGAACCATTCAGGGCCATGCCTACAGGTTTAAACCAACAGGTTTGAAACATCTGAGTTTACAAAGTTTTCCTTTTTTTTTCAATTAATAATTTGTTGTTCTATTATTAAAAGATGACACCAATAAGACATCCTTTATGGCCAAAAACATGGCTTCAACAATCTCATGTCTACTGTAATCTTGCATTTCTCAAATGTGAGATTGAAGGCCAGTAACACAATGTACAACACCCACACAGCAGCCCAAGTGGGTAAGACACCAACGCATTTAGCAAGCTTTCTGCAGTGAAATCTCACATTCTGAGGCTTACATTTAAAAGCCAAGGTGGCACACTGCTAGTACAGGGGAGTCACTCCAACAGAGATGAATGGAGAGAATTAGGTTTTGAGCAAACCAAATATGAAGTTCAAAGTTCATTACATTAGGGTTTTATTCTCAAAGGGATGCTGCTGGTAACTTCCACACCAGAGGAAAAAGCAGACATGCCCTTTAATGATATCTAAAGTCCACAAACATGCTACATCCAAACTTAAACCTAAGTACTTGGGGACAGTCCTTGATCTCTTTCTAGCACTATTAGATATGCTTTTTACTGTTGTTCTTAGCCAACAACTTATGTTGAATCAGGTATTTTTAGTTAAGAAAGGCTGCTTGCCAAGTTCCTCAGAACTGGAGATGAATTTCAGGTGAGATTTGACTTTATTCACAGATGCACCCTTTGTGGGCATTTTTAAAGAACAGATTTCATTGCACTGAGCAAAGAAGGTCAACTTCAAAGCAGCTCTTAGTGTTTTCAAGCATTTTCCCCCTTATATTACAAAAAATCAAAATCAGGGCTTCAGATAAAATTATCTGTGTTAACCAGAGCAGGTAACACCAGATCTTTCAAGATGCACACGTGTGGATGTTTTCACCAACACACTGTGAAGCAGCTTCTTCTGAATACAACTGTTTAAATCAATTAGCAGTTTCACAATTCACCCTTTAAGGTAAGGTTTATAAAACAAGAATTATTCATTGTTAACTAAAAAGCCACGTTCTTGATCAAGAATATAGATGTGAGAACAGCTACTTTGCAACCCAGTGAGAGAAAACAGGGAAAATGCATATAAGGGTGTAGGAAAGATGAAGATTAACATAAAAAAGGAAACTGAGTCACATGTTGAGAGATTCCAGGAGGTGACTGGGGACAAAGGGCAACACTGGACAGCAAAGGAAGAATTCTGAGGAACAGCTTCAAGGATTAACATCTACTGCTACTATAGCAAGAAATATGCTGTTCTACACACCTGCAATGTGAAAAATTGCTTAAGACTTTTCAAAGGATCAAGTAATAAAATCCAAAGAAGACAGAAGAGATGAAACACTTAAAGATAACTAAAACTGAGCACATATACACACAGTAATAATTCCTCAGAGAGAATTCCTCAAAAGTTCAGATTCCATTTTGCTTCAGAACTGAAATGTCAGTGGTCAAACTGATTCAAAATGAAAGCAGCATTAGGCCTCAACAACATGGTTTATTGAGGTTTCCATCTTACCCCCACATACTTCCTTCTTCCTTTCAAAAGAGCTCTACATTAGTCTCCACATCACATGAGTAGATCAGAATGAAGCTCAGGACACTGAAGTAGAAACAGGGAGTAGCTGCTTTTCTAGCACCTAAGGCAGCACAGATGGCAGTTTGTACAAGGTAAGTGTGGCTCTGAAGGTCTGTAACATACAGGCCATTGGACAGAAAAAAATCTGTTATCTATCCTCTGAAACAGTAAGGCCATGCGTTTTCCAAGACAGGCTGGACCCGATGATCCTCAAGGCTCCTTCTCACCTGGAATTCTACAGTTCTATGAGTATATGCATCTTGGAACAACATTTTCTCAGGCTGTCTGCAATCTGCAGGCATGACTCAAGCAGGTAGCACATCACACTGGAAGACCTGGCTCAAAGAAACTGTCTCTTTTATAAAAAGGCAGATACTCCAAAGCATGATTCTACAGGAACATGGCTTCCACTAAAAAAAAGTTAATTAGTACACACAAAATGCAATAGATGCCTTAAGAATGGAGAATCAAGAATGTAATAAATGCCTTAATTAAGAATGTAGAATCAAGGAGTCTGAATACTAAGCAGACAAGAGGACAAAGGGACTTGGGTCTTTCCAGAAACAACTTCCTAGAGTCACAGTATGTGCCAGGTCATCAAGGCCAAATTCCTTTTGGTTGAGCAAACTGAGGAAAATCCTGTCCCAGTGTTCATCTAGTATAGAAACGAATGATTTTTTTCCTACTCAAGCCTGCCAGTTTTGCATTGTGACTGTATGAGGAATGACTCCTAAATGAAGTCTATCAGCTTGCAGTTTCACACAGGAAATGGTATCAGCATTACATCCCATTTCCTGCAAAGCTGAAGTTTTAGAAATGAAGAACAGAAAGAGGGCAATCATAGAACAAAAGACTCACTGGTACTGACAGAAGCATAGAGAGACAACACAAGATGCTTGTAAGACAAGTTCTTCCTGCTATGATGCTTGCTTTCCACACCATTTGTTATCCAAATGGTGCATAACACTTCTCTGTAGGGACAGACATTTGTCTATCAAACCTTTCTGAACAAGCTAATCTATGATTTCATAGTTCTCCATGACATATGGAGTCGTATCACAGAAGACCAAAGAACTAGAAATGAAAGATCTTCTCTAGCGGAGACAGATTGAGAGCACTATGGAAGTAAATACAGCTTCACTTCCTTCAAGCCCAGCAAGAATCACCCTTCTAACTGAGCTTGCTAGAAACACCAAGTACAGACACAATTACAAGAACTTCACAAGGTATTCAGCCAAAAATTTCATCAAGGAAAACATCACAGCCACGTGTGCTTGTGTTTTTTTAAAAGCTAAAAAGTTAATGTTATTAGGAATAAAAACTTACCAGTGCTTCAACCAAGAGCAGTTATTCTGCTTACAGTGAGTATAACAATTCCTCAACATATCTGTAGAGAAAATGATATAAACATTTGGATTAAAAGCAAATTAAAAATACTCCCAATAATAAAATCCTTTAAGGGTCTACAAGATCAGAATAGTAGCCTAAAAGTATCACAAAAGCCCTACCCTCAAATGAAAAAACTCCAGCACATTCCCAGAAGATCACAGCACACAGTACAAAAGACACTTTAAAAAAAAAAAATCAAGTATCACCAGGCAACCAGTTATCAAAGAACCTGTGCAAACCACCCAAGAAATCCATCCTTGTACATAAAACCCTTGAGAAACAAAGCAGCAGCAAACACCTTTTCTGAAAAAAGGTAATAGGGCATCAGCTGAAAGTACATTTAAAGTAACTGCTGTGCCCTTCACATCATTAAAATACTCGTTTCAGTGAGAGATGTCATGACACAGATGCATTAGAATTAACAGACTGATGAAAAACAAAGTTACCTCCTTTATATCGCAGTTACCTGCACACAAATCTAAAAATTCTACTTTGAAAATGCTTATTGGCATCCACATCAATAAACCTCTCATCAAAATCATCTCTGCTGCAAAGGCAGCAAGATTAAAGCAGCCCCTAAAACTTTAAAACAATGAAGCTCCCTTTTTATCCTGTGAATTTCAACTGCATGAAGTCAGCCACTATCATGAGACATACAAGTTCTCCACTTAACACTGTGATTTCCTGGAACCTTCTTAGATTGGAATATAGCCTCATATAAAAATTAAACCTGGGCATAATTTTCTACTGTCTCCTAAACTCTCCTCTGCAAATTGACAGACACTCATACGTGTAGAAAGGAAGCTGTGCTGAACAGAATTGCAGATTCTTTGTTGATGTAATGTGCTTGAAGTTATTAATATGGAAAAAAACTATTCAGAAAAAAAGTAAATTGTAAAAAAAAAGGCATAAACATGTAGAATATCCAAAGGAACATGAAATTTAGAGGTTTAACATATGCATTTAAATGCAATCCAACAGCTGTTATGAAATGGAAGCATGAAGTTCAAGTGCTTCTAAAATGGTGGATGGGCAGATTGGAGAAGAAACACAACATGGCTGGCTGCTGGAATTTGATCAGCCAAGAAGCATCTATCAGTCATGCAAAGCATAAGAAATGAACCATGTCGAGAGGTTTACTTCTGCCCTTTAAATCTTTCTGTCCTGTCACACACGAATAAAAGCCACTCAGAAACTAAAATTTAACATAGGAAGACTAGGAAAAGTTACTGATTGAGAGATTTTAGCAGCTGTCAGCCATTTATCATCATTTGCAGCACAGTTAAACATGCGTCATCAGCATCCAAGTTCATTCCTGTATTGAGTTAACATCCAGTTAGGGTAATTTCATGGAATCTCTTAACGAGGATACTTGGTAGGACTTTGTCTCACCAGAGGGGAACAGCTTCCTGAACTGAAAGAGTTCCTGACTTGCCCAGAGGACATTCTTCTGACCTCAGCAAAATTTTACTAAAGGAATTGAGTTTTGTCAGGGTGGTATCACTGACTACTAAAATGACTTCTCTATTTCAAACCAAACAGATGAAGTGAACAATGAGTTTTGTCAAAGCTGCACTAAGATGCTAACATAGTTTCGTTCATGGCACATAAGAGATCATTCTTCCACTACAAGATGACTTATTACTGTATTTTGTGCTTTTGAATTTTAGTATTTTAAACATTTGCTTCTGAGCTACGGAATGCATCAAAAAACATGAAGATTCATGGCAAGAGCTACAAATTAAAGAGCTAGTAAACAAAACTCTCAGATGAAGAAAATTAGCCTCAAATTAACTCCTGTATTCCCTATTTAACACTCAGTTTAATGTCAAACTAAAAATCTTTTAAGCACTCACAGTAATTGCTGTAGCCCCCAAGTGACTAAAATTCCATCCTCTATAAAATAAGCATGGATTTATTTTTAGGCAGTCTTATTTTTAAACTCAAGAATGAGACCTAAAGTACAGTACAGCCTATGACACATAAACCATGCCTTGCATCATACAGCCATGACTTCTTTACCAAAGGACTGGCATTGCTACCTCTTCAGCATCACAAAAGCCTACCTCGTTCTACAGCATGTGATGAAGTCAGAAGTTCCAAGGCTTTTTACCTGACATCACACCTTTTCTTGGGATAAATTATGAATCTTGGCAAAGACGGTACCATGCCACACCAATGTTTTTCCATACGAGCTGTCAACGCTACAAATTAATCCTAGGCAAATACTTCATATGGCTTTTATCACCAGACACAACAGCTTCCTCTACTGAAAAAGACTCAAGAGCGTTCTTCTGGCCTTGTTAATTCTCATTAGTTCACTGTAGGGTGGGCATGAACTCAGAATTTCCCTCGAGTTCCCAGGAGTGTGCATCTAGCCTACTGAGATGTACCAAGCTGCCATTTATGAGATAAAAACGTCTTGTTCCTACAAGGAAAGGCAGCTCCAACGAATACACAAAAATAATATGGGACATATAAAATTGCTTTTGCTACCTATTCAGCACAAACAGCATTATGACAATACAGGAAATATTTTAAGATCATTAAGATCAAAGTGCTCAGCTTAGTATGCATCATGAAATGCTCAGGTCCACCAAAAAGACTCTGCTCTCGAGCACTATTTTTAGGCTGGTCAAGGAGACTCTGCTCTTGAGCACTTTATTTTTTAGTTTTGAAAATATTCTTCTTTTAAGAGCAGGTGAATTAGAAGTTGCAGCTTTAGACATTTAAGGATTAACATTAGAAACACATCTTGAGTTTGACAAATTTGATGCCATCATTACCACTGAACTTACATAAATAAGCCTGGTCACGCCTTTATCGTAACAGACTTGTGTAGTAACTGACTTTGATCCTCTAAACTGAAAATTCACACAGGGTTTCAAATATATTCTGCTGTTCTTCTCAAGTTACCAGATTATTGCTAACAGAAACATCCAATTCCCAAACTTCACATCAAGTTACATGATGGAGTTCTAGAACATAACTAAGAGCCTGGTTCATTAGCTGTTTTGTTGTAGGACACACTGTGTGGTACATGCCTATTGTCTCTCAGGTTTTGAGTCCTGCCTTGCAGATTAGCAGTGACTCACTAAGAATGAAGGTTTATTACCATCTAAAGAGACCTTCTTAAAAAGCTTATGCAAAATGGGTCCATGACTTCCCTCGTATCAAGAGGCTGGCCAAAGAGAAGAGTTGCACTCAAGTAGTGGGTTCACAAGATCTGTACTCCTAAGTTACTGTGCTAGATGATGTAATTTTAGAAAGAGAAGTATTGAGAGGATTTTTGAGAACCCAGATACACATCTTCATGAAGACGCTTTTACGCTTTGAGGTCCTGAGTATGAACTGACGTGCAATAGCACGGTAAGCTGCAAAAGGAACCAGTTAAGACAGGCAAACAAAATCCAAACTTTTAATTACATTGTGGTGAAAGTTTGACTCAAATGTAGTATCTACCCTGTCTTTAAACACAGAACAAAAATAATCAGACATTAGAAAGCTGGTATGCTTATAACGCATGAAGGACAGCAAAGTTCATAAAGACTGGGTACACATTTAGTCTTCCAGAGTAAAATTTACACTGAAAGACATTTTCTCTTTACTTTACGAAATCAATTTATTGCAAAGGACAGCTTGTGAGTGTCACTGTATCAATGCACTGATCTGAAGGGAAAGCACTTCTGAAGTTTAATTAGACTGAATGTCCTTATTAGAGATGGTAATCCTCAGCAACAGCTTTATTTTACAATGTTGTTGACATGATCATCTCAGATTCTTAAGGAGAGTCTTGTTTACAAGTGACCATGAAAACCTTAGAAATGTGTGTAAGGAGCCCTTCACATTGCTGCATTTAGTACATATTGATGGTTTGAAATGCACTCAAACTTGAAATAAGATTCGATGAGGTAAAACACCACAGCTGAAATGCTCAATGTTTATTTTGCAGGGAAAAAGAAAATTACTTCCAGAACAATTAAAAAGAAAACAAAAAAACAAGCCCACCACACACTGTAACGTACCTGATACGGGCAGAATTTTGTTCAGGGTCTTTCACTCAACCAGCCATCTGAATATCCAAGGATAGCCTTTAAAGAAAAAACAAAACCAGGTTTGTCTGAAAACAAACAGACATGCAGATTTTACCCAGCTTTAACATTCTCAACTACTACAAACTTTTTGAAAACACAGAAGGGGTCTTACGGCTTGTAAGCATTTTACCTACAACAGAAAATAAAGAAATACTCTATCCTTGCTAAGTATCACCAGTCAGGTCTCCAAAAATTATAAATGGGTTCCTAAAAATAAGCAGGACCCCCAAATCTCCTTCTGTGTGAATACCTGAAGTTTAGGGTTGTTACCATCAGATACAAATTCTACAATATCCCCAAATCGCAATGCTACAAACTCATGAAGTGCAATTTGCACATTTCAGTGCATGTTTCTACTGTTGAAGTAGGACATACTGAACTTCGGGGTTTTTATGTGTATATACATCTAGTAAAAAATAACCTATTAATCAGCCTGAAACTAAAATTCGGACAAAAGTAGCAGCAGAAACATCAAGACAGTCCCCTACACCTGAAAAAAATAACATTTTCAAAAAGTCGAGCTAATTTATACAGTCCATCTCCTCCAATTAAAAATTTAGACTTTTTTAATTCCCACCTGCACAGCAGTGAACAGGCAAACACCGAGATGAAAAAAATAACAAGGAAACGAACACACTGCCACAAGTTAAAACCACTCTTACCTAAGAAAACAAGGTCCAAACGATTCTTCTGGAAGCCAGTCAGGAAATAAGGTATTGTTCATGGAATCTTACCTAAAAAAGAAGAAAAAAGTATGGACATTTTCAGCAACTTGTTCTGGGATACCAGAATAAATAAATTACTGATCTTTAAGTACTTAACTTCAGAAAAACTTTTGATAGCAGTAACTGTATCTGTACAACTCAACTCTAAAAATAAAAGTACATGAGGCTGTCCCTACTTGGCTGAAGGAAAACATGAAGAGTGACTGACACCCAGCATGCATGAGCTGTATTTTTGCAGGAATAACTGCAATCTGCTCTTCGGTCTCCCATTACTTTGATTCTGAATTAATTAAATGGGTTATACATTTAATGTTTAAGATTTTTTTTTTTTCCTTAAGACAATTTATCACATAATACCCCTCAACCCTATGACTTTTTTAACATTGAAGTCTTTAAAAGTAAGTTATGCAAAATTAAAAACTCTAGTGCTAGCAAAGTCATTTTAAAATGGCTTCTGTCACCAGCTTCCCTGAATTTCAAGCCATAAGGTAGTTCACCTCCTCCAAAGAGCTGTCTGTTTTTCCCCTTCAGAACACCATTTTATAGCCTTCAGCTTCTGTAACATTAAATCAGATCCCAAACTCTGCTCTTTAACACAAGGAGCACCACATTTGCACAAGCTCTAGCCCAACTCCTCTCGCCTTTTGCGCAAAGGGTTTAGCATTTCTATTTTGAAGCATATTTATCAGCACTATTTCAGACTCTAGAAGAAGTCTCAATAATTCTGTAAATATGAGAAACAATTATAGAAATAAGCATTTTAATATTACAGTAAAAGATACCTAAAAAATACCAAAAGACTACACTTTACAAATACAAAAAAGTAGAATCATTAAATAATACGTTAAGAATTCAATTTATTTTCAGAGACAGCTGCTACTTTATCTTCGGTACCTGAGGGAAACAAGTCAAAGCTATAAAATATATATATATATATATATATATCCCTCAGTATATTAAAAAGAAAAACGCTAACCAAAAACCACCACAGCAAACACCCACCTAAAGCTAGAACTTTCTTTTCAGCAAAGTGTGTCTGTCACAACCTGTTCTACACTGCAGAACTGTTGCTGAGGTTATAAAACCATCATAATCCAAACGTAAAATAAAGATACCGAACACTCTGCATGAAGGTGAAAGAAGTCCAATGGTGGCTAAAACTTGCATTTCTATTTCCAGAGAAACACAATACCCCCGACAAAAAAAAGCCAACTTTCATTGCTATAATGACAGAGTCGTATTTGCAGAGAAGTACCGGGAAAATGTAGATTTACCTCCAACTGCAACATTTAAAACCTGCACGGAGTTTCATAACCCTGTACAAGTGTATAGCAGATAAATCCAACAAATATGGCGATACGCGATCTCCAATTGAAACTAAACAACTTATTATTTACCTCTCGCTCTACTACAGACACTTTACAGACGTTTCGAAGTACAGTTTTACCCTTAAATTGCTAAGTTGTGAACGTAAGCCGACGGAAAACAAATAGCAGGCGTTCCATTTAAGCCTGCATTTTTCACAAAGTCGTGCGCTAGCTGTTGTACAACTTTTAAATTATTAACTATAGAGACAACGATTAAAACGCTACGTAAACAGAAAAGCCTGCGAGCTCGCTGAAAAACGCAGAAACTAAATACTAAACCCAAACCCGACACCAATCAAACGCTTTTCACACCATACACAAATCCATTCGCTTCCTTATCGTCTAATTCGTAGTTAAGTAACTACCTTTTCTTCTCGTAGCGTCGTCAAAATCACAACTATAGTGTTTTTGCCAACTTCAAACTGTACACTTGGCATGAGCGAGCTTTGCCCTTCTTAAGCTTTTAAGTTCTCGTTTCGCCGTTTTAATTGCAAAAGCATATTGCACCTAAGTCTTCGGAGTTTCCTTTAAAGTTCTGCACCTGAACTGCTGTTTTTCAAGTGAAGGAAATTTTTATCTATTGTTTCGGTAAAGTACTAAGCTGTCGTATCCGCAGCCTGTTTTTTTCTTGCTGGTTTAGAAAGAGTTAAAAGGCAACACCCCACAAAAAAACATACCAAGTTTTATTTTTTAAGAGAAAAAGACATGGCGTCTTTGTCCTTACAAACTATGAAAACATATCCCTAGCCGAGCAGCAAGGGGCTCTTAAAAGAGAGACGGGTTTGGGGCTAAACATTTACCTGATGATGTAGACCAGTCTTCACCTTTCTTCCCCCCCCCCCCCCCCCCCCCTTGACTGCTGCATTGGAGTTAGAAGCTGGTTTGCAGATGCCCCCTTCCATGCTGCACTGGAGGGGAACAGGTCTGCAGCCCCCCCTCTCCTCACTGCTGCATTGGGGAACCCGTCAGTAGCTGTCCCCATCCTCCGTGTTGCATTAGGGGACGGGGTATGCGGAGCCCCTTCGGTGCTGCAAGAGCAGGGGGGAGGGGGAACGCTCCGCAGTCCGGGAGCGGATGAGTGTCACCGGGGTGGTCGACGGGCTGGGCTCCCTCTGCAGCACCCCATCTCCCGTCGCTCCCTCTCCAAACCGTGCGGCTCCCCTCTCACCCAAAACAGGTTAGGGAAACGAATGGGGGTCCCCAAGGCTCCCCTGAGGGAGAGGCGAGGGGGGGCAGGGAGAGGCAAGCGCCCCCTCCCCCTCCCAGCTCCAAGGACATTTTGTTTTTCCTCCCAAGGACAAAGGACAATGAGAAACGAGGAGACTCAGACACTTACCCGGTGAAGACCAGCCCGCTGGTAGGCAACGGGGGCCCTGCGAACGGGACACTGCTCCCCTTCTCGCCCGGCCGGATGCGAAGGACAGCCCTGCGCCCGCTCGGCGAGGGAGAGGCGCGGGCAGAGCTCCGGAGCCCGGCGCCATTACTCTCCGCCCGTCAGCAGAGCCGTTCGGCAGCCTGGCTTGCCGCTCTCCGTCGCTCCGGAGCCCCCAGAGTGCCGGGCCCGACTTAACCCCCGAGACCGCCACCCGGGGCTCTCGCCGGACCTTCCCGCTCCGAGCGGCGGGAAAGGCGCCCGGGAGCCCGGCTGCAGCTGCGGCTGCTTCCCCGGCCATCTTGTGCCGTGTGTGAGCGAGAGTCTCTCCCGTCTCCTCTCAACTCCTTCCTCCCCTCCCCCCCGCACAACATGGCCGCCCGCTCGCTACTCACTGCGGCGGGAAAGGGGCGGGCCCGCACCCCTGCCCCTACCCACGGCGCGCGGCGCCCCCCTCCTCGCGCCGCACCGCCCCGCCCTGGCCTGCGCGCGCGCCGCGCGCCGCTCCCCATTGGCCGCGCCGCGCCCTCCCCGCCAGGCCCGGCGGCGCGCAGCGCTCCCATTGGCCGCCCGCGCCCTTCTCCGGCCTCCCGCCCCGAGCCCGCGCGCGTCCCGGCCGCGGCCTCCGATTGGCCCCTGCCGAATGCTGGCTCGCGACGCCGGCCGCTCGCCATTGGCTCCTGGCTGCCTTCTCGAGCGCCCGCCCGGAGGGGGCGGGGAGGAGCTGGCGCGGGGAGTCCGCCCCGCCGGCGCCCTGGCCCTGGCCTCACCACCTGTGCGAGCCCTACCTGGCCGGAGGGTCCTCAGCGCCCTCCCGCCTTATCTCAGCCATGACACCGCTCGGTCTGAGCACCGCCGCCTACCCTAGCCCACGCTTCGGAAGTCTCCTCGTCCTTCGGCCTGCCCCGGAGTGCCCCGCGCTAACGTAGACCTATCTGCAGAGAGAGTCAGCCTTCCCTACAACTGGGGAGCCCCTCTCATCTAATGGCCCGGTTTACTTTTGCTGCCGTTCCCACAGAAAACATCTCTGTTCTCACCTCATCAGCTTTTGACAGGCACAGGATCACAGGATGTCAGGGGCTGGAAGGGACCCAAAGAGATCGAGTCCAACCCCACGGCTGGCTCCCCAGCGAGCCAGGCCTGGGCGCCATCTCCACCACAAAGTAATGCCACAAAAACTCTTGCTGTCTTGATCCAAGTGCAGATAACTTCTTTGGGTATCCTCAGTATCCCTCGAACTGCTCCTAGACTGCTGGTGGGGAGAGCCAGAGCAACTGCATCACCTGGCTGTCTCTGCAGCATCAATCCCAATCCTCACACATGCCACTCAGAAACACCACAGACACCCAAATAAAACTAGGTGTCATGCTTTTTTTAGCCAACACCATAGAAACTGCCTTGCATACCAACCTCACTACAACACCATCTCCTATTTTGACTACTGCCATAGAAACCACTTTGGATATCAGCTGGATGGAAGGGGGGCATCCCTCACATTCTTGGTCACTGTCATAAATGCCTCTCCCCAGCCACTCAGTTATGTTTCTCAGCAAGAGGCACACCCACAAACATGACAAAACAGTGTAATTAATAATTGCTACCTCAGCACCCACTTTGCTTTTCTCCTTTTATTTGCACAACTTACTCCATTAAAAGGAGGCAGATGTGTCCTTTTTTATTTTTTATACTAATAATGTGGGTAATTATTGCAGCAATTAAACTAACAATGCTTAAAACTACTATGGAAGCTTTCAGCAGCTCATCTGGCGCTTGAAACCATGCAGATGGACTTACAGAATCAACCAGGTTGGAAGAGACCTCCAAGATCATCCAGTCCAACCTAGCATCCAGCCCTATCCAATCAACCAGACCATGGCACTAAGTGCCTCATCCAATCTTTTCTTGAACAGCTCCAGGGACAGCAACTCCACCACCTCCCTAGGCAGCCCATTCCAATGGCTAATCATTCTCTCTGTGAAGAACTTCCTCCTAACTTCCAGCCTATACCTCCCTCAGCACAACTTGAGACTGTGTCCCTTTGTTCTGTTGCTGGCTGACTAGGAGAAGAGACCAACCCCCAACTGGCTACAGCCTCCCTTCAGCACCTATCTGCTGAGCTGAGTCCTGGAAAAGTCAGAAGTATCTGGTTAGCTGAAAGGAATCACTCACTAATGTTCCTGAGGAGAAATGAATTTGATCTAAGACATACTTCCTTACAAAATACAGGGAAAAGCACAACCTCCTTGTATAGGAGTGGAGGAACAAACAAATCTACTGGCTTGTAGACACTGGTGAATAAGCTGCCTGACATCTTTAAAGAAGGGAGGGTGGTGGCCTACGTAAAGGTACCACAGCATGGGTGTGGTAGCACATCAGGCACTGCTTCTCACCAGCCAAGAGCAAATGCCTTTCTTTTTATTTTCCCTCCACAGGAGTCACTGAAGTTCTGGTCTGCAGAGACTATGGAGAGCAGAGAGCCTCTTCCACAGCTTCACTCCTACCCAGACTCTCGCAAAGGCTAATCCTCTTGCTCTCAGTGGAACCACTCAGGCGTAACTCTATGTAAAGGTGTTTGCATGGATAGAACCCAGATGTTGTCCTCCTTGGAAATCTACCAACGGCAAAGGATGGGGAAAGGCAGCCAAGGAGAAGGCAGGAACAAGATAAAAGTAGGGCGCAGCAAAAGCACTTCTACTTAGGTCAGCGTTTTCAGCCAGCACTGCGAGGTACAACACAGCAAGGACCAAGATTAGAGGTTTAATGTACCATTTGCAGCCTTCCTATTGTTTCTTCCCAGAACACAAGTAACATTTCTAGAAAAATATATGAAGTGTGATCACTTGTAATAACCACACGAAAGGGAGAAAAGAGAGCAGGCACTCAAGACATAACTGCACTTTGGAAGAGCACTACAATTCCAGGCACAAGAGTTTAAGTTTGTAACTTAACAAGCCTACCCCATACACTCAAACTCTCACCTGATTTTCTCTAACTATACCAGGCTGACTACTATAATAAACTCTCCTCTTAAAATAAAACAAACCCCCAAAATAACAAAACAAAACAAAAGCACCTATTTGTGCACGCTTACAGATGGAATTAGCTTTGAAAGCTGCTGTACTGCTGCTGTAGGCAACCAAAAAACTCCTGTAAGTCTAATATCCTCATTAAATATATTCCATGCTGTTTTGCTTCCTGGCCACCAAGGCCTAAAGCAGCTCCAAAGAAGCTTACACAAATATCCATTCCCTCTTCTGTTTCTTGGCTTCAAGCAAGCTGTGGGGGTGTGTGTGTGAACATAAGGACAGTCCCTCTGCCTAGAGCCGTGGCAATAGTCAGCTTCCCTGCTCCTGTACTGCTATTGGGCTCTTTGCATTCTTCACAACAGTGCTGGACTCCTTCCTCACAATTTTATTGCCCATGGTCAGCTCTGTGTAAACACAAAAGTCTTATTCCTGCTGCCATTGCAGTTCTATTTTTTTTAACTTCCAAAAGTCTGCATTTCTACACAACTACAAATATTCCTCCATATGGTTTATTTTCTCTCTTTCAGAGGACACATTTGCATAGAAACATAGAACAGCTTAGGCTGGAAGCAACCTTAGAGATCATCTACTCCAACCTCCCCACCATGGGCAGAGACTCCTCTCAACCAGACTCAGCTGCTTGAGGCCTCATCCCGCCTTGCCTTGAACACCCCCAGGAAGGAGGCAGCCACAGTCTCCCTAAGGCAGCCTGTGCCAGAGCCTCACCACCCTTCTACTGAAAAACTTCTTTGTAAGATCTACTCTAACCCTACTGTCCCTCAGCTTTAAACCATTCTCTCTTGTCCTATCACTAGATACCCTTTAAATCCCTCTCCAGCCTTCCTGTAGGATCCCTTCAGGTATTGGCAGGCAGCTCTAAGGTGCCCCCAGAGTCTTCTCCAGGATGAACATCTTCAGCTCCCTCACCCTATCCTCACAGCAGAGGGGTTCCAGCCTTTGGATCATCTTTGTGGCCCTCCTCTGGACTCTCTCCAACAGCTCTGTGATGGGGGCACCAGAACTTCTTGCTCTGTGTATCACTAGACTAAATACTTCAGCCCCATTTTATGAATCACATGTCTGATAATAAAGAGGCAACATAATGTTTCCATTACTAATTTGGAAACTATTTTTTGTAGCTGCATCTGCAGTTAGAATTCCAGATGGAGGCACACAGCCACACTTTCTGGTATTCACTTGTACTACTTTCTTCTACAACCTTTTTTCCCTTCCCCTTAGCTCCCATGAAGATTGCTATTATCCTTTAGGGACATCAGGCAAAAGCATGCTGTAATTTCACAAGGCAGTGTCCTTCCTTTGCCCCAACATGCCCCTTCTACCCAAAGACACCCAAAGACTGGTGTGGAAGCTTCTTCTTTGCAATGCACGAGGCACGAATGCAGCACAGAGCTCTTTGGAGAGAAATATAATGGAAAGGGCAGAGATTTGGCAACCAATATTTGAGCAAAAGTATTGTATCTGCTTTTTGAAGCGGAAGCCAGGACTCTGAACAAGAGTGAGATGTCCAAAGTCACCAAACTTTTCTTCAGCCACAACTCTATCTATTTTCAGGAGGAATCAGTAACAATTTTCTAGGCCCTGAGCCAAATGTAAGCGTTTAGACTGCTTGATAGAGATTATGCAAGCAGGATATCAGATGCCCTTTGAACACAGCAAGCTGTCTTGTGGTAGGCATTGAACTTCCTGCTACTGGGTGTTCACAGAAATTGTTGGTTTGTTCTGAACAAAGTAAAGTCCTATTTTCTGGTTTTGTGTGTAATCTCTAAGGTCTGAGAATGGCTCAGACTGGAAAGGACATCAGAGATTATCTACTTCAGCTTCTCAACTAGAATCAGCTGCTAGAGGTCTCATCCAACCTGGCCTTCAATGTCCCCAGGGAGGAGGCATCCACAGCCTCCCTGGGCAAGCCTGTTCCAGAGTCTCACCACCCTCCTGCTGAAAAACTTCTTCCTATGATCCAGTCTAACCCTGCTCACCCTCAGCTTCAAGCCATTCCCCCTTGTCCTGTCTCTAGACATCTTTATGAAATGTCTCCCTCCAGCCTTCCTGTAGGATCCCTTCAGGTAGTGGCAGGCAGCTCTAAGGTCTCCCTGGAGTCTTCTCCAGGCTGAACAACCCCAGCTCCCTCAGGCTATCCTCATAGCAGAGGTGCTCCAGCCTGTGGATCAACTTCTGTTCCTCTTCTGGACTCTATCCAGTAATTGTGTCCTCCTTGTGCTGAGGACACCAGAAATGGTTGCAGTATTGGAGGTGGGGTCACAGGAGAGCAGAGTCAAGGGGCAGAATCCTCTCTCTCACCTCGCTGACCACACTCCTCTTGATGCAGCCCAGGGCACGATTTGCAGTCCGGGCTGCATGAGCACACTGCTGGCCCATGGTGAGCTTCTCAGAATGTATTACTAAAACAATCTGCTTTTTCCCTGGCTCCTTTCTCAGTAATTCACCATTAAAATCACAATCACCATCCAAGCAGATGAAAGCTCACCTTCTCTCAGCTCTGTGCAAACCCAGGATTCTGGAGCAGCGTCCAGACAGATGCTGTAAGAGTAGGGCTGTGCCTGCACTGCTGTTACCTGTGGGCTCCTCACAGCAGTGACCCAGAGCAACATCGACAGCAAATGTAAACACCAAGTTCTCAGTGCGACACCAACTCCCCTGTGTGACTACTGAAGCTGAGGACACTGTACAGATCCTTGCTGAAGCTTTTTGCTACTGTCACAAGTCAAGCAATAGCAGCAGCCAGGATAAAAACCCAATCAGCTCATGCTATTCATTCTGCTCTAAGTCTGGAACTGAATTCAAACCCAGACTTTTGTTCCAGCCTGTAATGAATAATTGCAAACACATCTACACAGAACTTTTCCAGACACCCTTTCTGTTCCTTGGGTTTCACACTGAAAACTAAGATTATGTTAATAGGGTGGTTTTGCCAATGCTTTCCTGGTGCTCATGTTTAGAAAGATGAGTCTTATTAGCAGCAAGGAAAAGATTTATTAACATGAATAATTAGAAACAACTTTTTTTTCAGTATCATAAACATATGGCAAAGAAAAACCCAACAACTTTCCATCTGCTAAGCCAAACTCTATTGGGTTTTGAATTTACTCAAAATGAATCAATTTTAACCAAGATTGAGCTCTTTTGATTGCTGCTCTTAAAGAAAAGCTATCAAGAAAAAGCATACATATGTAATGGAGGTGAGAACTCAGCATCTTCTGTGGGATTTAACTGGCTTTTCTTTTTTAACTTGTTGGTCACGATGCATTGTTACTGTACACAGGATCTTGTGGCCTCAGCTCACATGTTAGAGCTAAGAGCTGCTGAAAAACCTACCCAGGTTGCTATTTCGGTTCTGTATGAGTTCCTGTACACAATGAAGCATGTGAGAGACCAGAAACCGTTGCCTAGTGAGAAGATTAATTCTTGAGCTTTATATTAATTTAAGGAAAATATTTTTTTTTCTTGAGGAACCAAGTGCACTTTTCTTAAGGAGGTTTGAAACTTAAAGTTCTTTGTTCTAATTAGAGATTGCCTTCAAATTATCTATTGCTGCCATCTTAAATGCAAGCAAAAGTAACCACCTCAGTCCACTTATGCTGTATTTGGTCATCATTTAACATGCAGTGACTGCCTTAACAGTGTACAAAATGTCTGGGGAAGATACAGTACTTCTTATTTTCATGAAATCTAGAGTTTAAAGCTGTAGGCTGTTTTCAACATAAAGAATCTGGGAGTTTGTTTAACACTGTCTTAAAGTAAGACACTGGACCTTTGAGCAACAGATTTGTTTCTTTAACCTGTTATGCAGCAAATTATCTGGTTTTTAAAGTCAGCTTCTAGGTAGCAAACTATTCTGCTTGGCTTGGTAAAATTTTGTAAGAGGACTGGGACGTGGCAGAAAAAAACACTGACTGAGCATTCTGCTTGTGTCTACTTAGACATTAGAATTTATACAAGTGCTAAAAAGGTACTACAGGTGTTAAAAATGACACAACTTGTCTGAGTACTGAAATCACTCTGAAAGCAAAAGAGAAACTCCTGCACCTTCCCAGGAAACTACAGCTACAGAATGCAAAGATAGCTTCTGTGACTTGACACTTTAACTTCTCTGTCCTGATAAGTTTGCTACTTGAACACTTGCAGAACTGGAAACATGCAAGGATTAGACATGGTTATAGCATGGACCTAGGTTGGAAGGGACCTCAGAGATCATCTCCTTCAACCTGCCTGCCATGGACAGAACACCTCACAACTAGGCTCGGCTGCTCAAGGTCTCATCCAACCTGGCCTTGAACACCCCCATATTGGTCAAGGTTTAAATCACTTTAGAAGGTAGAAACTGCAAACTGTTTTTTACCTTACCATGCCAGCTGTACCTACGTTCTGCAGTTGTAGGATCTTTCTGCTGAGCTGAGAGATGTTCCTTATTTTATGATGAGTCTGGGGAAAAAAATGGCATTGGCAAGATTTAGAGAGCCATACTGAGTCTTACATGTCAAAGTAAAGACATTATTCTCCCATTTTCCACAGACCCAATCTTATGGTTCAAAATGACAACATGTTCAAGGTCCCCCACAACTGTTACATAAAGAGTCAGTAGAAAACTTTCAAGTAAAAATCTTCAGAATATCTGCATTTTAAATACAGTTGCGGGGGAAAAAAAGAGAGAATATCTAGACAATGACATTAATCATCATTTGGGCGCTATTTTAAATTTAGATAATGTGAAATTCTGGCATGATTACTTCTGTGGGCATAGTTAAAGTTCATTTTCCACAGGCGTTCGGCTGTTCGTCCCTGCGATTGATTTGCTGCAACCGTGGGCCAGTAAAGCTTGATTGCTGAAGTGTTGGAGGAATAGCAGCAGGAAAGGGAAAGCAGACTTAGCACAAATCTGTGTTTACACACCAGAAACAAGGACAAACCCACCTCACCTATAAGCCTGAATCTGAGTTCTAGTGAGAGCCTTGAAAAGTTTAGTGGACAAGCAGAACGTGTATGCCTTCCTGGTAAAAGAAAACCTCCCTTTGAAGCTCTGGAATCAAAGGGCTCCGTACTAACCTTGCAAACATGATGAATTTCACTCAAGTGGGATAAGATGAATTACAGCTAACTCTAAAATGAAAACAACCCAGGCCTCCAAAACCACCAAAGGATAGAATGGGGAGGTTTTACTTCAAGCCCGTTTCCATAACAATCTTCATTCTTGTCTCTTGTGCACAGGTAGCACCGTAGGGCATTTTATTGATTGCTGTATAATAGCTGGCAAAATGATGCATTATTCAGCAAATTGCCACATGCAGTTAACAGAAACCTTGCTTTTTTATTGCTGAAATCTTACAGGCATACACTTCTGTACATTCTCCAGGCAGCCTGACAAAACACTGACTCACCCCCTCGTAGTGTATCACATACACAAAAGAGAAAGCCACAAAGCCACTCATCTTTGCAGCTCAGAACAAACTTCTTCCTATTTGCCAATACTTGCTAGATGTGCAGCCCGATCGATTTTTGATCTGGTGATACTGTATCAGGGACACGCTCGGATTAGAATGTCACCTGAACAGAAATAGCTTCTGTGTCAGACTGATGTTCCCCATGAGCTTTTGTATTTTCTTCCTGCAGCTGATTCACTATAAACTGGCTCCTGCCAAAGCTTTATCCAGCTAGGGGAGCAAGCTCAGCAGCCCAGAGACTGAAGCAGTTTTGTGCATGTCGTCCATTTAAACTCCAGAAGTAGCAGCTGTAACTGTTGCAGGCAACAGATTTGCATGCTGAAACAAAACCTCTTTCTCTTTGACCAAGCCATTAATGATGATAATCTCCTCTCAACCTGAAATCCTTCACAGTGTGATTTATTTTAGGTATTTAGTCAAAGCTTAGCATGAGAAGGTGAGCTGGTAAGAAAGTGCAAGCAGCCCAGGAAAACACAGTTGGTACAGTCCTGTCACAAAATTAGGTCAATGGCTTTTTGTTCAATTAAAGCAGCAGAAGTAATGCAGGACCTCTTGAGTGAGGCAGCCACAGCTCTGAAATATCAGACTACAACTTTCATCCCAATTTCACCTCACAGAAGACCCAAACAAGGTTCCACGTGCCCAAAATACAACTTAATTTTCTTCAGGATTTAATAATGGATTTCACAAGAAGCCATTACTTGTCTGTATCAGTATAGTGTGCTTTGCTTTAAGGTCTAAAACATTTAATCTAATGACAAAGGCTGTTATTTCTTGTGACTCCAAAAACACTGCTCTTAAGCTGCATGGCTGTGCCTTTAATTCAGCACCGAATAATTACATCTGGGTCAGTAAAATCACTCTAGGTTTTTCTTGGTGTGTCTAAACTGAATGTTGTCCTCCTAAGGCTTTGGAAGCAAATGAAGTGAATTTAGGAACAAGCATGTATGTCAGTACTTGGAAAACACAACTGAAATGAACTAACTCAGTTCACAGAAGGGAAAGAGAACAAGATAAAGCAAAGGTCTACATTTCAAGAGTCGGAGCAAGCGTGCAGTTTCACACATGCAGGTATAACTGCAGCACCGTGCTTTCTGTTTTCCCCAACATTTCTTTTTCTTGACTGTTTATATCAATAATGGCAAATGGAATTAATAGAAATCACGCTAGGTGCTTCACCTCTTATTAGTCAATATTCTGTATACCAAAGGGGATGAACATCAAGAGACCAGATGTTAGACTTAAGTAGAACCAAATCACAGGACTGCTTTGGTTGGAAGGGACCTCAGAGATCATCTACTCCAACCTCCCCATCATGGGCAGGGACACATCTCAACTAGAGTAAGCTGCTTGAGGCCTCATCCAACCTGGCCTTCAACACCCCTAGGAAGAAGGCATCCACGACCTCCCTGGGCAACCTATTCTGGAGACTCACCACCCTTGTACTGAAGAACTTCTTCCTAAAATCCAGTCTAAACCTACTCTCCTTCAGCTTCAAATCATTCCCTCTTGTCCTGTCTCTAGACACCCTCATGAAAAGTCCCTCTGCAACCTTCCTGGAGGATCCCTTCAGGTAGTGGCAGGCAGCTCTAAGGTCCCCCTGAAGTCTTCTCTTCTCCAGGCTGAACACCCCCAGCTCCCTCAGCCTATCCTCGCAGCAGAAGAGTGTATTCTATTGGGAAACCAACATTTTCTTGCAACAAGCCATGCTTGGACTTGATAGCAGAGCTCTACGTCCATTGGTGTACATCCATGTCACTGGTGCACAATGGACAGCTTCCATTTGACCCACAGATTTAATGTAACCTCAGCAGAGAACAAAAGAGCAATAAAGAAAATAAATGATCTTGAGGAGATCAAAAGGTTTCCTTACATTGCTTTTCTGTAATGAAGGAGCCACTGAGTCAGAAATCTTTGCAAGGTGACAGGCTTGAAAAGAAGCCATTCTTTAGACTCAGAGAGAGATCAGAGACCTTGCAGAACTCAGCTGCAGAGGACTCTGACTTACTCTTGCTTTTAAACATGACTTAGGCTTTTGGCAGTCCTAGTTTGGACTGGAGTACCATGGCTAGAAGTGATCAAGCTTTTTGTGGGGTCTGCTCTGTTGGTAGTGGGCAGTTGCACACCCAGCTAGCACTGCATGCTGTGGCATCCCTGCTCTGTGCTATCCTCGGGCAGGGGCTGCGCTATTTTTGAGCTCTACCTTCCTGCCTGGGCAGCTGGCACAGGTGCTGACTGCTTGGTGGGCAAGCAAAGCAGAAAAGCCTTTGCACTCACTTTGTAGCTACGCTTTAGTGGAAGAGGAGAAAGCTGCAGGTTACGGCGACAAATCAATGCCTCTGCTAAAGCACCAACTGCAGCCTCCTCCCCAGTGCAGAAACTCTAGACCTGGAATCTGTTGAAGCTGAACATCAGATCAAAAGCTTAAGGCCTCTAACAGCACAATTTCATATGCTGGTGCCTCCTTAAAAAATCCAGGATAAAAATACAGCTGCATGAAAAATAAATGAGCAGCTTTTCCTGACTCTGAAACCAGAAAGCAATGACACAAACCCAAAATCAAATGCAGCAATATAGCTTCTATTCCCAAATGCCAGCACTAATGCTCCCTCTTCCAGCTCCCAAAGACTTGTTAAACAAATGAGCCTTATAATGTATTTTGCAAGTGAGAGATCCTGGAGTGGGAAAAAAAAAATGAAAAGAAAAATCCAACACAGAAGACACTTAAAGGGAAAAAAAAAACACAAACCCAAACCAAACCAAAAAACAACCCCAAATACTGCTGCTTGCTCCGAGTTTTAACACTGAAGGGGATTGAGCCTGACCTAATTTCTGCCACAATCAGTGTGTTTTCCTCTTTGGATCAAACAAGCGAGAAGTTTGAGCTGTTCTATCAGACCTAACATCTCCGTTTCTGGCAGTCAGGTCAGCTCCGGGCAGCCCAAAGGGCTAGTTCCATGTGTGCACAGCACAGACGGACCCAGGCAGCTTTGTACGCTAGGAACCGACCTCAGCGCACACCTGCGAGTCTGCATTTCCCCGGCACGCCTCAGCTGTGCCTCCCTGGTGCTCGTTAGCCTCACTACAGGCGTGGTGGCGTTTTCAGAAGCATGTCACTCTCCTGCAACCTTTCGCTCTCCTGCAACCTTTCGCTCTCCTGCACAGAGAGCTGATTTTGGTTGCACGCTGCAAAGCCCTGAGGAGAGCTTTTCTCCCTTTCCCCTTCTTATTTGTTATTCCTTTGTGTGAAAAACACGTTTTTGATCGAGCAATTCGTGGCAAGAGGCTACAAACTAGAAGTTTAAACAAAAAAAGAAATAAAGCCTTTGGTCTGAAGAAGGGCGAAAGTCGAATAAATGAACCTCTTGGTGGGAAGCGAGGAGGACACAAAGCCTGAAGCACACAACATGTCTGCTGCGGCCGCGGGAATGCCGCCTCACAAAATGGCGGCTGCCTCTGGGGACAGCTGCCTGCCGCCGCTCCCGTCCCTGCGGCAAACAGCAGCTTCAGCCTGTTGCTCCTCGGTCGTTCTGCCGGGCGCGGGGGTTTTAACCTTTCTTTTTTCCTCTCTTTACATTCAGTCCCTCCACGACTCCCGAGAGCCCTCCGCAAAGCCGTACCCTGGCGGAGCAGCAGCAGGGAGCGCAGAGCTCTCCTTGCGCGCAGGACCGGCCCTCGCCGGCCGCCTGCAGCCCCGCACGGCACCCGGGACGCGTCCCCACGCTGCTGGGGAGCGAGTGAGTGGGAGCCAGCTGGGTTCCGGCAACCTGTACAGTGCACGTTAATCTGCTGATTCAGCCTCGATCGCCTCAATCCTGCCTTTCCAGAATTTTCTCCCTCAGCTTCCCAAACATAAAGGGACTTTTGTGCTAGGGCTGAGCCGGAGCGCTGCTGGGCTCCGTGCAGGGCGCCATGTGGTGTTGGGTTTCTCGCTACAGTCCATGTTTTTATAATGATGGGGGAAGGGAAGCAGGGAGCTGCTGTTACCAGCATGCCAATAATCTGTTGCAAAAGGGACCGGAGCTCTCCGAGCCAATTAGTCCTGCGGTTAACCGTTTGACTGCTGGATAAAGCCTCCCGTCTCAGGCACAGGCAGAGAAGGCTGTGTGGGTACCCACAGCATCGAGCCCTCTGCAGATTGGTTCAGGCCTCCAATTTTCTACACTTTACTACTTCAAAAGCATAAAGTGACCACGGACACTCCCCCCCGCCAGTCACCTCATCCAAAGGCAGGACAGCTACATCCAGCACACGCACACTGCACCACTTCTAATGAGAGCTGGATGTGTCTCAGGACCTGTGCCAGCCTGTGGTGGCAGCACGAAAGCCACCCCCAGGAGCTATGTGTCTGAAAAGGATTTTGGCCAGGCACAAGTGCCTGCCATGGCAGTGGCAAGCCTGTGCTGCCCACTGTGGGGCTGGGGCATCGCCCTAGCAGAGGAAACTTGGCTGTGCATTGCAACATCTCCCAGCAACGCTGCTGTGGATGGAAAAACACCTTCAGGTGAGGCAAACTCTAAGAAAACAATGGCATAATCTTGTCCCTCTCCCACTGGGTATGTCTCCAGCATCCCTGAGCTGTGCCCAGACACAAATGAATACTTTGGACCTCCCTGCAGCAGTTTTGGGTTTCTAACCCCTTTACTGCATTAGAAGAAGACTCCTCAAAACTTGTTCTTTTAGTGCCCGAGGCAGACCAGCTCATGGCTTGCTGTGCACTGCTGAACAAACCAGGGAAGAAGCTGCATGGGGAAGTCTCAGCCTCCTTTTTCTCCAGAGTCAAGTCTGAGCATAGCCAGGGAGTACAGACAAGCTACTTCTACTGCAGAGCAACAGCAACGTGCTCTCACTTGACCCACTGAATTGGTAGACCTATTTTTGTTCTGTTTATTCATTCCATGATGTATCTGCAGATATTGGATCAGACTCCCAGGGACACCAGGAAGACTATCAGAGTTTGCAAAGCACAGTGTAGCACCCCAGCATACTGAAACCAGGAGATCCACCCTGGCATACTGAAGGCAGCCTCTCCACCCTGGCACACTGAAAACAAGCTCTCCACTCTGGCACACTGAAGGCAAACTCTCCACTCTGGCACACTGAAGGCAGGCTCTCCACTCTGGCACACTGAAGGCAGGCTCTCCACCCTGGCATATTGAAAGCAGGCTCTCCATGCTGGCATACTGAAACCAGGAGATCCACCCTGCCATAATGAAACCAAGCTCTCCACGCTGGCATACTGAAAGCAAGCTCTCCACTCTGGCACACTGAAGGCAGGCTCTCCATCATGGCATACTGAAAGCAGGCTCTCCACTCTGGCACACTGAAAGCAGGCTCTCCACCCTGGCATACTGAAACCAGGAGATCCACCCTGCCATAATGAAACCAGGCTCTCCACGCTGGCATACTGAAAGCAGGAGATCCACTCTGGCACACTGAAGGCAGGCTCTCCACCCTGACATACTGAAAGCAGGCTTTCCACCCTGTCTCAACAGCCCAAGAAAGGAGCAGCTTTATTTGCTTGGGAGGGGCCACACATACAAGTGCTGTAGGTCTGCTTCCAGTCTAAGCAAGCACTGTGGTGTACAGGAAAGGCATGTTCTTAGATCTCTATCCTCCCCAATGGATGAAAATTAAGTCAGAGCTCTCTTATTGCCAAGGAGAAGATCCAGTGCACATGGAAATTGTATCCCATTTGTACCCTATCAAAGGTCTATAGCAAGGTAGCACCATAACCTATATCACTTTTAAGCTCCAGGCAGATTTCTGACTATATCAAAGTCTAACTTTGCATTCAAATTAAAAACACGAGGGAGTGTGGGGTGTGTGTGAATCTGCATTGCTAAGAAAATAGATTATTTAGGCATGTGCTCTGTCAGAGCTCTGGCTATACAAGAGATTTCTTGTTCCTGTTGCCTCCCACAGCTGCATTCACTAAATATATCCTGGGCAGAGAGCTGCATTTCTCCACCTCTTTCTCAGCCCACTGGGCTTCCACAAACACCACCCCTGGGACATGCAGTCAGGCAGCAGCGATGCCCTAGTTACAGGCAGGCACCATGAAGGACAGAAGTGACTAAAACTGCCAGCAACTGGGTGAAATTGTTACACCCACAGGTTATTTTGAGAGGGAGTGCATGCATTTGATCAATACTTCAATGTTCAACACAGGATGGTTTGTTCTCCATGAGGAAAAAAAAAACATTTGTACATCAGAATTGTTGCTGGAAGTTATTCCCATTGGATAATTCCTGATAGCTTGTGGAAGGAACTGGTGCTCTCAGAGCAAGTTCATGCAGAATAGTCAACTCTACTAATAAAAAATCAAAGCCTGGTAGATCTCAGGGGGAGCAGTAGTCTTCAGTGCCTCAGGAACTGGATGGCCTGCAAAGAGCCATCTCAGTTTCACCCTCCATCAACTCAAGGATCTGTGGCATTTTGTCTTACCCAGAGAGCAGCCCTGAGGAACAGGACCTGAGGGTCTGGGGTGATGAAAAGCTCAACATGAGCCTGCAGTGTGAGTGCAGCCCAGACAGCAACCCTGTGCTGGGCTGCAGCAAGAGCAGTGTGGGCAGCAGGGCAAGGGAGGGGATTCTGCCCATTATTCTGCTCTCCTCAGACCCCACCTGAAGTCCTGTGGGCAGTTCTGGAGCCCCCAACACAAGAAAGACATGGAAGTGTTGGAGCCAGTCCAGAGGAGGCTACGGAGATGCTGAGAGGGCTGCAGCAGCTCTGCTGTGAGGACAGGCTGAGGGAGTTGAGGCTCTGCAGCTTGGAGAAGAATAGGAGACCTTGGGTGGCCTTTCAGTATCTGAAGTGGGCTACCAGAGTGCTACAGGAGGGACTATTGACAAGGTCTTGTAATGACAGGAGGAGGAGGAATGGGTTTGAAGTGACTTAGGGGAGATTGAAGCTGGATGTTAGGAAGAAGTTGTTTGCAGCGAGGGTGGTGAGACACTGGCACAGGTTGCCCAGGAAGGTTGTGGAGCACAGAAGCACCAAATGTGCTTCTGTGCTTCACAACCTCCCTGGAGGTGTTCAATGCCAGGTTGGATAAGGCCTTGAGCAACCTGTTCTAGTGGGAGGTGTCCCTGCCTATGGCAGGGGGTTGGAACTGGATGACCTTTGGAGGTCCCTTCCAACCTAAACCATTCTAGGATTCTATATCTACCTCCAGGGAGGGTGGGGAGGAAACAACCTACAACCAAGTTCTCACAAGGCCAAGGTGCTACCTTTATGACCTCTATTTCACTCTCTACGTTTCTCCTATCCTCAACTTGCATCTTTTGCTGGAAGGACACATCCAGCACAATGGAGCCTGAATGCCAACTGTAGCCTTCAAATACTGCTACAATCACAGCAACACAGAAGCTGAAAAGCTGCCCTTTCTGGTGTGGTTGATTCTGTAGTGGATCAAATTCATGAAGAAAAAGACTCACCCTGATGGCATTCCTCACTTCCAAGCTTTGAGCCAGCAGGGATTTTGCCCCTCCTGGTTCCTACTGCTTCCATTCCTCACAATTCCCTACTTGTTTCAGCGCCTCCAACTCCTCTAGCAGCAAAGCAAATTTGTCAGAGTCTGGTCAAATATTCAAGCTCTCTCCTTTTAAGAAGTCAGGAGGAGTAGGCTAGATCTTACAGTGGAACCTCATAGGAGGAAGAATTAAGTATCTCATGCATGACCTTAATCCACAGGATTTGGTAGGTAGTTTTGTCTTGTAATCTCACTGCTCAGACCTTATCAGGCATTCCAATCTTATCTGTAGCCCTAGAATGTTTTTGCAACAAAAGGAACCCAAATTCATTTTGATGTAATTATGCAGTCACACAAGTCACATGCTTGCCGTGGCATAAATATACCGATCTGCTGGGAATAACTGGGAGGCTTCCACTGAAGTGTTAAACCCCTCCCCTCCGGGAAGGGAAGGGAAGGGAAGGGAAGGGAAGGGAAGGGAAGGGAAGGGAAGGGAAGGGAAGGGAAGGGAAGGGAAGGGAAGGGAAGGGAAGGGAAGGGAAGGGAAGGGAAGGGAAGGGAAGGGAAGGGAAGGGAAGGGAAGGGAAGGGAAGGGAAGGGAAGGGAAGGGAAGGGAAGGAAAGGAAAGGAAAGGAAAGGAAAGGAAAGGAAAGGAAAGGAAAGGAAAGGAAAGGAAAGGAAAGGAAAGGAAAGGAAAGGAAAGGAAAGGAAAGGAAAGGAAAGGAAAGGAAAGGAAAGGAAAGGAAAGGAAAGGAAAGGAAAGGAAAGGAAAGTCAGTTTGATGAGTGTTAGATGTGGAATTGCAGCAGGGAAAAATGGCACAATGTCATAGAAGCAAACCAGGTTGGAGGAGACCTCCAAGCTCATCCAGTTCAACCTAGCACCCAGACCTACCCGGTCAACTAGACCATAGCACTAAGTGCCTCATCCAGGCTTTGCTTCAACACCTCCAGGCACGGTGACTCCATCACCTCCCTGGGCAGCCCATTCCAATGCCAATCACTCTCTCTGACAACAACTTCCTCCTAACATCCAGCCTAGACTTCCCCCACCACAACTTGAGACTGTGTCCCCTTGTTCTATTGCTGGTCACCTGGGAGTGTACGAAAATCTTTTAATATACCCTGGTTCCAATCTGGAAAGTGTAGCAGTCTAAACTCCAGCATCCACGTAAAGCAGGGACCTAATTTTTCAAAGCACTGATATCATCTGAGGTATTTTAAGCCTTCAAAACCAGAGAACTGGTTCTTAAGATGGCTACAGGTTCCTACATTTAATCAGAGCTGAAAGGTAGAAAATTGTGCCGGGCTGGGTTTGGGTTTGTTTTTTTTGGTGTTTTCCCTACACATTCTTCCCTTCTCTGCTTTTCTTGCCTTGCAGAAACAAGCTGTCCTCAAAGACTGATCTAATTTTGTATTTGGAAGCTGGCACTACTCTAATTAGCAGAGTTGCTGTAGAACTGTGCCCTGCTGCACCCGTTGTGCGCTGGGGACAGAAGTGCTTGTGCCTGCTCTGATCTCCTAGCATCTGCTGGATCCTGTGGATCCCTGAGCACACACAGAAAGCTGCAGTCTCCTTTGGATGCTTTTAAGAAGGAAATGCAAAACGTGAAACCAGATGTTCAGCCCGAGCCGCAGGGAAGCCACAGGAGTGTGAGCTACCTCCAACAGCACTGCGGTTCTAAAAGCAAACAAAGGCATAAGAACCTGGGCTGGAAGGTTTCAGTCCTCAAACACAAGGCAGTGACTCACCCGCATTCCTAACTGCTCAGGCGAGAGAGGCAAACCCTCCTCCTGGCAGGCTGGATCCTGAGCCTCTTGGGCAAGCTGTGGTGGTGGCACACTGTGGGCAGACACAGCACAGGGCCATATGAACTTCAGAGAGGAGTCCTCCCTCGCCAGCCTCTCTGCTGGCTTGCCCTTTAGGAAATATTTGGGAGTTGAGGAGGTCTGCTTTTCACAGCTGACAACACAATGGCAAGGGCTACTACCGACAACTGCTTTTCAAGAGCTAAATTCATCTTAGGTACTAAGGTTTTCAGAAATTGCTACGAGGCAGTAGTTGACCTTTTTTTTTAAACAAAACCCCCAACCAGACCAAAAAACACTCCCAAGCAAAACAAAAAAGTCACCAAACAATCCAAGGACAGCTAAGTCTAAAAGTTGAGAGCCAAGCAGTGTGTAAGGTGCTGCTTCTAACCATGTGGGGAAAATCCAACCCAGTGATATGGAAACTCCTAATCCTAAACATCTGTTTAGTCATTCCCACCACACACAGCAAACCTGACTGATGAAGGACAAGCATACTGCAGATGACAGACAGCATGCAGCCAGGCTGCTAAACAGCCAGCACCACCCTTCCTGTGTGACTCTCTGGGGTGTGGGGAATGCAGTGCAGGTCCCCAGATGGCAGCTGAACTGCTGAGTGGCAGCAACAGAGCCATCAGCAAGCAGGGCTGAGGAGGAGGTGGTGGTAGAAGGGCTGGATGTGAGGAAACAGGGCTGAAAAGAAACACAGAAGGCAGAGAGCACTGCTCATGTTCAAGAGAAACTTCAGGAAGCCACATCTTTAAATTATAAAACTCAGATAGGTTATGATGAGGTCATGTAATGACAGGACAAGGGGTAAAGAGTTTAATCTGAAAGAGGGGAGATTCAAACTAGATGTCAGGAAGAAGTTGTTTGCAGTGAGGGTGGTGAGACACTGGCACAGGTTGCCCAGGAAGGTTGTGGATGCTCTCTCCCTGGAGGTGTTCAAGGCCAGGTTGGATGAGGTTTTGAGCAACCTGTTCTAGTGGAAGGTGTCCCTGCCTGTGGCGGGGTGCTGGAGCTGGATGATCCTTGAGGTCACTTCCAACCTAAACCATTCTGTGATTCTATGAGGAGACAGGCATCACTGGGTGATGGTGCTGCAGTCAGGGCTGCAAGAAGGGCTATGCCAGTGGCCAGGGAGAGGTGCCTCAATGCCATGCTTCATCTGGAAGCCTTTAAGGAGAGGTAGTGGCTAGGTGGTCCCCTCTGTACCCGTGCCAAGTCTCTGCTGGGTGAGGTTCATATGTCTACGTGATGGGGGATGCCAGATTATAAATGTAAAATTCCCCTCTGGCTTCATACTCCAGGAGGGAAAACAAAGGCTGACATTCATCGTGTTCCACTCTGTAACAAGCTCTGTAATTCTCAGGTTTGCACTGGCTGCCAGATAACCCCAAAAGAGATGTTCATTCACTGCTCTTGGTGCTGAGCTCCTGAGCTGAGGGTGCAAATCAATCTGTCACCTAACAAGGAGGGCTTGTTTGCTTAACAGTTATCAGAGTAGGTCTGGCTGCTGGTGTAAGAAGAAACCTTGACAACACAGGCTGCTAGCAGAGAAGCACAAAGCTGTGCTATTAATGCAAGTATCAAGCTTCTCACAAACAAAAGAAGCTATACTGGAGCTAAAGCCATGCTCCAGACAGGACAGAAATGCCTGTTGCACTCACGCTGCTGCTCGAATTGCAGCCTATCCCCAGCAAGCAGGCAAAGCACACGGATTGATGCTCCGTGCTGCTGCAGGTCTTGCTGGTGGCGTTCGAAACACTCCAGGCATTTCAGACAACCCTTAGCAGATTTGCCCGTCGAGGCACCACAGCTTGCATAAAGGAAAAGGAATCTGTTTATCAAGTTGCAGCACAACAACTATCCGTCCAGTTTATTAGGTGGAAACAACAAAAGCAGGGGGAGATTTTGCTGACATGATTTCTCCCCGGCTCGGCACGCTGCCTTGGTGAAGTGACTGCTATGATCAGCCCAACAGCAAACAAACCACGCCAGCTCGCTGCAAGATCCTTCCTTGCACAGAGAAACCAGCGCAGGAGATGGACCCCGAGCAGATTGTTATTACCGAGTGTTTTGGCTGGCTTGTGCTGCCGAGAAACCCCAGTTCGGCCAGGCTGCTTAAGAAAAAGCAGCATTTGCGCCCTGCTTTCGGCATGAGAACAGAACTCGCACCGCGCCTGGGGAACAAAGGTGCTTCCCCGGAGCCTGGCGCGCTGCCGGCATGCCGAGCGCGTAGCCAGGCAACGGCAGCCGGAGCCGAGCCTGCGCCGCGCCCGCGATGCTTTCGCCTCCGCAAACAATTCTTGCCACGTAGACAAGACCGTGCAGGCGAATGGAAAATTACTGCAGGCTTTTTCTTAAAGGGCAAGGCTCTCCGTTGGTGGAGAAGTTGGGCTGCAGCCCGCTTGCCAGCCCGGCCCTGGGCAAGCTTTTCGTGCCCTGCGAGAAGGGCTGGAGCGCGTCGGGAGCGCTGCGGGGCGTTCGCAGAGGCAGGTTTCACTTGCGTGGCATTTCAGCTGCCCGACGAGATAAAAAGAGGGGAAGGAGAGAGCTAAACTGCCGCGAAGAGGGCATGGACTCGGCAACTAGAGACAGGAGGAGGAAGAAGCCAGCAGTTGCCTTTCTGAAACGGCTTTCACCACAGCCTCAGGCATGGCGACTCGATGCGGTGCAGCTTGCCCTAGCTGAGAGCTGATACCAAAGTGATCCTCTTGTGCTTGGCAGGAGGCATGTTTGAGCAACTGCCTGGCAAACTGACTTTAAAGGCAGTCCAGACTTACTTTGCCAGTTGTTAAGACTATTATCAAGACAACAGCAATTTTTGAAAGCTGTGGCCACGTTTACCTTCAGTTTCTAGCTCAAAAAAATCCCTTTTCGGTTTGCTTTTGTTTTTTTTTTCAGGCAGCACCATGCCTGCCTAGCTTAAAATACCAAGCTAAAGAGCTACAGAGGTTATCTACAGCAGCACCAAACACCCCATTCAATTTACTGCACTTTTGTCATCTGAAAATCAGGGATTTGCAGACTCACCCCTGGGGCAGGCACAAGAGCTGCCCAGCAAGAGGGTCCCAGCCCTGCTGAACAAATACTGCTCTTTGCAGTGTTCAAAATTAGCTTCTGTATCCATTACGAGTTTCATTTCACCTCCTCAAGACACGGACCACACAGCTTGTTCCCCTGAGGCACCCATAGGAAACCAACTGTCTAGCCTGAAGCAAAAGAGCAAGGCAGACCTGCTCCTCTTGCCCTAACCTTTTTGCTCACTGCATGCAGCTGTGGCTCATAATGGCCCTGGTTTGGTTCAAGGATGCAGCTGTGGCTCATAATGGCCCTGGTTTGGTTCAAGGATGCAGCTGTAGCTCATAATGGCCCTGGTTTGGTTCAAGGATGCAGCTGTGCTTTCTACTCCCTCTGAAGTTGCCTGCAATTTAAAATGTTGCTTGCCAGACCAGTTCTAGGTCAGGTCCTGTAGCAACATGGCTTTTGCTCCTCCCCATCTTTGTGTTTTAATTCACCTTCTCTGTTTTTTTTTTTATCTCAGATAAGCACTAGTTAAAGTCTTAGTGCAAATAATTCCATTTTGTTGTATCTAGCAAAGGAAATGAAGACCCTGGACCTAGTTAGGAGACTTCTTTGTAAAGGAAACTTTCCCCCTCCCTTAAATAGAAACCTTTGTTGTGGAGCTGCTTTCATTGCAAGCTCCACTGGGAAAGTCATTACATTTAATAGAGGTTGACCTCATTTTGTAGTCCTCAGCATTAAAGCTCATAAGGAGGGAATGTGATTAGAAGCAGTGACTTCCAAATAAAGGTATTCAGTACTTGTTGCTACCTCCTTGTTACCTAAGGATTCATTTACTATGGTTTGGAAAGAGTAACTTGAAACAGCTTTTGGCAGATAAGTGAAGTCAAGTCAAATGCAAAGATCTGGTTTCCAAGAAGCTCTTTACAAGCTGTACAGAGAAATGAAACCCTTCAAGAGCGCACAAGGCTTCCTGCAGAGAAGTAGCAAACATGCATTCCGGGTGAAAGCTAAGCTGGCTCTGAGTCTGGAGTTACAGAAAGACATCTGATGGTGGAGAGGGCTGGTGGCTGTGCAGGGACCTGCCCATGTGGCAGCTTCTTCTTGGCTGGAGGGAATTACTGGAATTTTCTAGCACATTTCCAATGCTGTGGTGTGAGACAAAGAAAGCAGAATGGTTTGAGCTCAGTAAACACACACAGAGCAGTGAAGGCAGAGGTGTCCCAGCTTCATTAGCTTTCTGGCTTTACTGATGCAACCTGCGTTTCCATGCACTGCTCACAGGGGACTGGGCAAACACTGCCACTGGCCACCACTAAACAAATACAGGCTCCAAAGCACTGCAGTGCACTGCTGCAAGAATGATATGGACGTGCTGGAACATGTCCAGAGAAGGGCCATGAAGATAAGCAGAGGGCTGGAGCACCTCTCCTGTGAAGATGGGTTGAGTTTGGGCTGGTCAGTCAGCAGAAGAGAAGGCTATGAGGTGACCTTATTGTGGCCTTCCAGTGTCTGAACTGACTGTACAAGAAAGCTGGGGAGGGACTTTTTAGGGTGTCAGGTAGTGATAGGACTGGGAGGGGAATGTATCCAAGCTACAGGAGGGTGGATTTAGTTTATGCATTAGGAAGTTCTTCACCATAAGAGTGATGAGACAGTGGCAAGGTTGCCTGGGCAGGTGGAGAAAGCCCCATTCCTGGAAGTTTTTAAGGCCATGCTGGGGGTGTCTTTGGGCAACCTGATCTAATGGGAAGTGTCCGTGCCATAGGCATGGGGGTGGTGGAACTGTATGACCCTTTAGATCCCTTCCAACCCTGACACAAAAAAAGCTGCTACATGGATTTTCACCTTGACATCTTCTGAGCTTAACACACCTGTTCACAGCCTGCTTTTGCATTTGGTGCCATGGTCTAGTTGACTGGATAGGGCTGGGTGATAGGTTGGACTGGATGATCTTGGATGTCTCTTCCAACCTGGTTGATTCTATGATTCTTTTCCAACAGTAACCCTTACACTTTTCCAGACTCTAGAAGTCCACTTGACATGCACATTGTGAAGTCATTTTCCCAGCTTCGGTGATGTTCTCATTGCTCCCCTACACCGTGAGCATCCCCTGTGCATCTCCAGTGCTCGGAGTGCTGCTGGCTGAGTTTCATCTCCCTGCTGAAACACTGCTGCATTGCTAGGAGAAACTCTCCTTATGTGAAAAGAACAATTTCTTGCTAGAAGCCCTAAGCTGCCTTAAATATCCCCTTAGACTCCATGGTTTGAATAAGCATTTCTGCTTCAGCAAACCTCAGAACGTCTTGGGTTTTGCACAGTGCTCCCTGCCACAAACAACTGAGTTCAGCTCTGCTCAAAACTCAGCTTTGGACACACTTCCTTGAGAAACCAAGACAAATGGTGGTGTCCCCTGCTGAAGCACTTTTCCGTGGTGCTAAGTAACAACTCCTTCCCTGGGGCCCTGTGCCTTGCACTGAGAGGAGCAGTTGCTGCCTGCACCTGCGGTGGGTTTGCTCTGCTGCCTGTTTGTCCTGTGGTTAGCAGCACAAAGTGTGTTTCAACGGCAGAAAAGGGAAAGGCAGCTCCTCCAAAAAGGTCACCAGAAACTCCCTGAGGACCAGAGCTTTTGTTTCTCCTCTATGGGAATGGATTTCCTTTCTGTAGAAGCAAAAGGGATCATAGTCATGAAAAATGTGTGAGAAACTACAGCAGCCAGGCACAGATCCAGAGGGCTGGGAGGACACATCATAGCCAGTGGCTCTCCTCTTGCAGTCCCACAGGGATGGAAGGATGCAGCTTAGTTAAGACACCTTTAGTATTCCACCCTACTTAGCTGCCATGCTCAGCAAGGCCAGCACTATTCTGGCTCAGGCAGCCTGTTCCTCTCTCCTTCAGGTACCTCTTACATCAGATCAGTGTTAATGAATCACACCAAACAATTCCCACCACACTGCAAGCAGTTACCCTATCCAGTAGCATTGCCCAGGATGAATTAGAATCACAGAATGTCAGGGGCTGAAAGGGACCTCAAAACCTCATCCAGTCCAACATCCACCCCCCCCACCCCCCCCCGAGTAGGATCTCCTATACCAGATCACACAAGAACATGTCCAGGTGGGTTTTGAATATCTGCAGAGAGGGAGACTCCACAACCCTCCTGGGCAGCCTGTTCCAGGGCTCTGTCACCCTCATAGGGAAAAAATCCCTTCTCATGTTTACATGAAACTTCCTATGCTCATCTTCCACCCATTGCCCCTTGTCCTGTCCCTGAGCATCACCCAGCAGAGCCTGGCTCCAGCCTCCTGCCACTCACTCTGCACATATTGATAAGCATTGCTGAGGTCACCTCTTAGTCTCCTCCCAGCAGCACAGCCCCAGCTCCCTCAGGCTCTCCCCTCAATTCCCTTAATCATTTTAATGGCTCTGTGCTGGGCTCTCTCCAGCAGTTCTATGTCCCTCTTGAACTGGGGGCCCAGCACTGGACACAGTACTCCAGATGCAGCCTCAGCAGGGCAGAGTAGAGGGGCAGGAGAACCTCTCTCAACCTACTAACCACAGCCCTTCTAATACACCCCAGAATGGCCTTGGCCTTCCTGGCCACCAGAACACATTGCTGGCTCATGGGCAACCTTCCATCAACCTTCCAACCCATCAACTAGGACCCCCTTCCTCTTTGAAGTCCTGGGACTCCAGTAAAGCCAAGAGCAATCTTGCTGCCCATGCAGTGCAGAGAAGGTTAGACTTTCTATGTTTATTTTTAGAGCAGTAAGTTATTTTCAGACAACCTTTCTGTCAGTCTTGGCCTCGTACATAAGCTGCCAAGTCATCTTCTCCAAGCTCCGTGGGCATGGTTAGCAGGGCTGAGTGTGATGAAGTGGTGTCAGCACTTCCATTACAGCACCTTTCCCCTCCTCTGGCCCTGCTATAAATGGGACATAAAAATCCAGTCCTGGCAGAGACATTCCAGAGCCAGCATGGAAAACAAGTCACCACCTTCACCTGATTGCTGCTAAGATTTGTCTGGCTGGGGAGAGAAAGTGAGGATGTAAACCATATTTTATCCCTCCCATGCCAAAATCCTGAATGTAAAAATCCAGCTGCATCAGGATCAGGTTACTCTTGGGGAACTATTTTAGGGTTTGGGGTTTTTTTAAACATATGCCTGGTAAATGGAGAACTGAGCCTTTCCTTCCTCCACCCCTTCTGCAAGCCAAAAGCTTGATTAAAAAGTTGCCATGGTCAATCCAATCAAGGAAGGCCACGGATAATAGTTGTTTTAATTAGGCACAAGCCCATGGCAGCGTTGAGCAGGGGAGATGGATGTCCCTGTCACCACCCTCAGCCACATGCAGCCACCCAGGGTGTTGGGACAGGGAACTCATTTAGCTGACAACTCACCAGGAACTTTCAGCCAGCCCAGATCTGGCTGAAACCACCTCTGGTCATGGAGCAGGAACCTTGTGGTGTTGGGAAACAGTGGCCAGGGCTGGAGGAAAGGAGGATGGCTCCTGGCAGCAGGGCTCATGCCTATGGAAGATGTTTGTTAATGAGTAGTTTCTCTGTCAGCTGCTGCTCAGAGAATGCAGCCCCTTCTCTTGGGGAGATGCTTGCTATTGAGTGCTCCTGTCATCAGCCAAGCTGCTGGATTAATCCAGATTTCGACTCTATCTTCATTTCCCCCTTTTCCTCTGCTTTTCAGATGGATCCATTCCCCAAGCACAGAAGCCAGCACACAGGGAGTAGGAGCAGGGGAGTGGGGCAAAAAAGTGCAAGGTGCTTCCTGCCAGCTTCACCAAACACTTACTTGGGTTGGTACAAGGTGACTTCAGAACAGCTCTGTAGTGCCACAGCCCTTGGCTTGGCCAGTTCCTCTCTCCCAAGCCAGCATGCAGTGAGTGCAGTGTGTAAGCAGGGGAAGAGGAAGAGCATAGAGACCACTCTGCATTGCCTTAATGAGGGACTAAATGGCCATATAAGGGGGCAGGTAGGGATAGAGGAGCAATAGGAAGGAGCCTACCAACTCTGACCCTTACCAGGAAGTTTTACCATTCCTGGTTTGAATATTTCTACATTTTCTATCACCAGCATCTATTTAGAATAGAATAGAATCAACCAGGTTGGGAGAGACCTCCAAGATCATCCAGTTCAACCTATCCCCCAGCCCTATCCAGTCAACTAAACCATGACACTAAGTGCCTCATCCAGTCTTTTCTTGAACACTTCCAGGGATGGTGCCTCCACCCCCTCCCTGGGCAGCCCATTCCAATGGGAAATCACTCTCTCTGTGAAGAACTTTAGTTACCCCAGAAAAGGCAAAGTCTGGAAACTGCTACAGGCTCCAGCCAGCAGGAGCTGGTTGTGGTCTAAGGGAAGGCTGCAACTGTAGGATGTTTGGGACATGCTGAAGACAGAGATTTTATGGAGTCACATGAGACAGCAGCCAGCCAAGCTCAGCCCTGCCCTGCTATCCCACCTCCCAGGGGAACGCTCTGCTGCATGATCCGGCAGTGCCTCCTACACCACTTTTGAGCACCGCTGCTGAATCCAACCGCGCTTGAGAGACACACAGGAGAACCAAAGAAAAGCTTCTGCGTGTCTCCTGAAAACCCCTCCCCTCAGCTGACCTCCAGGCCCTTGAGCTGGGGGCAGGAGTGCTGTGAGCATGGCCATCTGCCATCCTGCTGGGTGGCAGCTGCCCAGCCAGGCTGCACGTGTGCCTGAGCCTGCTAATGAGCATGCATTTAATTGCTGCACACATGCTGCGTGGGGCAGCTGCGATGGGAGGCGTGGGGAGGGAGTCAGGACACAAGGCTGGTGGAGAACCATGTCCCACTTGTTGGCTTTAGGGTGTAAATCGGGCATAAAAGGGTAGAAGATGCCCATTTCTCTGCAGGAAACAGAATGCTAACTTGGCACCCCTGTGAGAGCTTGCGAAGGGTAACTGGTGGCATGGCTATGGAAGGCATTTGAAGATCACAGACAACATCTGCTTGGAAGAGACCTCCAAGCTCAATCCAGTCCAACCTTTGACCCAACACTTTCAGTCAACACTAAACCACATCCCTAAGAACCAGCTTCACAGGCTGCTTGAACACTCCCTGGGATGGTGACTCCAGCACTGCCCTGGGCAGCCTCTTCCAATGTTTGAGATCCCTCTCTGTGAAGAAACATTTCTTAGCATCCATCCTGAACCTCCCTTGGTGCAGCTTGGAACCATTTCCTCTAACAGAACGAGGAGGTCCCTCAGCAGGCTGAGTCAAACATCAGCGTCCCAGCCTTATCCCTGCTTCCTGCTGTTAGCACCAAGACTTCTCTTCCACTGAGTGTTCCCTGTGCCAGCAGGTCACTTGGCAAAGCTCTGCCATGACTTGCACCTGGCTGACATTTGATCTCCTCTGGGGACAATGACACATTACCACGAGTAAAGGAAAACCTTTAATGAAGAAATGCAGGTAAATAGCAAAGGTAGGTGAGAGATTAAAGCAGTGCTCAGAGGACGCTGGGTTTCACAGGGACTCTGACCTCACCTCCAATCCATGTGTTGGCTCAGCACTGGAATTTACTCCTGCTCAATAGATACGTGATAAAACACCACTGCCCTGCTGGGAGTGTTGCATCAGTTCTCATCTCTGCTGTTCAAGCTCCTGTTAAAGCTACCATTAAAGAGCAAGGCAAGCAATTGGCACAGTGTCAGGCCAGGGTGGGGTTTCCTTATCATCTCACCTGGCTGTATAAATGCAGGTCTTGAACATGCCCCTTTGGGAAGTGATATCTCTCTCTCGAGGGGTGTGCCAAGCACTGGTTAGTGCATGATACACTAACCCCATTTCCTTCTTCCCGGTTGAGGCCGAGACTGCTCTAGACCCCAGGCCCTTGGCCAGTGCTGGCTGGGGGAGTTTTGCACAAGCAGGTGTCCACATCTCAGTCCTGATGTCACTGTGAAATGCTGAGGTGCCCTCATGAAAATGAAATGCAGGAGAGATTAAATCAGCCCTGAAACGCCTTTGCTCTGCCAGGCATTTTGTAACCAAAGCTGAGAGGTGACTATGGCTCTCCTAGGCTAAGAGCAAACCCAACCCTTCTGGCTTTCCCCAACTGTTGGTAAGATGGAAGCACAGGCCATGGCTTTCAGGGCACGTGTTGCAGGCTTTCTTATTCAAGCACAGCAATACTATATCAGTGAATAAAACTATTTCAGCAGGCAGGCATAAGCTGGCTCCAAAGGCTGTTGCAATTAGGAGTTGTTTCAGTGATGAGTTAGGCAATCATTTTGATTGCATTGATTTCCTAGTGCTTGAGAATACCCCAGCAGAGAAAAGAGAAATGATGAAAAATCTCCCATCTCCTTCTTCTTCAAATTGACACCAGCAGATTTAAATCCCTCCTGTTGTGAGCTGAAGGTAAAACTCCTGCAAAAGAAGGAGAAAATTAATGTCTGCTTTTCTGTCTAGCACCAACCACCGCAGTGGATAACCACTGAGTGCATACCTACATATAAAGCTATATGTAGGAAGAATCAGACCTGACATCCAGTCAAAACCATCACAGCGTGAGAAAGGAAACCTGTCTTTGCCACGCTCTGCTTAGTCCATAGCAGTCAATTGGAAAGTAATTCTCACTTAGGAGTTAAGACATCCCTGTTGCAACGAAGAAGAAAGGAAGAAAGAAAAAAGGCAGTAATTAGGAAGTCAAATGAAAGGGCTGCTAATCTGCCGTACCTGCTCCGAGTGTTAACGGCCAGGAGAATTAAACTACAGATGGTATTCAAATGAACAGGATGAAATGAAGTGCAAAATAGGAGAGAAAATGCACCTATACTCCCACAGCTCCCTTTAGGCAGCCCAGAGGAAGGAGAAACCTATTTTACTATCCAGCAGGAGGTCCTTAAACCTTGAGTCTGCTAAATCAATCATAAAACCATCCTAGTATGCCCCTAAACTGCCCTAACACACTCCTAAACCATGACAACACCCCCTAAACCACCCCAACACTCCCTACACCACCGTGACACCCTCCTAAACCACCCCAATGCCCTCCTACACTACCCCAACACCCCCTACACCACCGTGACACCCCCCTAAACCACCCCAACACCCTCCTAAACCACCCCAACGCCCTCCTACACTACCCCAACACCCCCTACACCACCTTGACACCCCCCTAAACCACCTCAACACCCTCCTACACTACCCCAACACCCCCTACACCACCTTGACACCCCCCTAAACCACCTCAACACTCCCCCTACACTCCCCAACACCCTCCAAACGACCCCAGCACACCCCTAAACCACCCTAACACCCACCAGTTAATAACATTGCCATTATCAGTGATGCTGGAACTAAATCATCCCCATGCCCATTCCCAGCATTCTGAAAGGCTTGGGAAAGAGTTCTTATGAGCCACACTGAGAAGTAATTTAAAACAAAAATAAAAGCATAAAAAAGTGGCAGAGGAACCATCAGAGGAGTGGGAGGGCAGGGGAAGGGGAGAGGGGAAGAAAAAGGGAAAGGAAGGGGGAGGGGAAAGAACAAGGGAAGGGGAGGGGAGGGGAAGGGGAAAGAAAAAGGGAAAGGAGAAGAAGAAGGGAAGGGGAAGGGAAGAGGGGAAGAAAAAGGGAAAAGAAGGGGGAGGGGAAGGGGAAAGAACAAGGGAAGGGGAGGGGGAAATAAAAAGGGAAAGGAGAAGAAGAAGGGAAGGGGAAGGGAAGAGGGGAAGAAAAAGGGAAAGGAAGGGGGAGGGGAAGGGGAAAGAACAAGGGAAGGGGAGGAGAGGGGAAGGGGAAAGAACAAGGGAAGGGAAGGGGAGGGGAAGGGGAAAGAAAAAGGGAAAGGAGCAAGAAGAAGGGAAGAGGAAGGGGAAGGGGAAGAACAAGGGAAAGGAAGGGGGAGGGGAAGGGGAAAGAACAAGGGAAGGGAAGGGGAGGGGAAGGGGAAATAAAAAGGGAAAGGAGCAAGAAGAAGGGAAGGGGAAGGGGAGAGGGGAAAGAACAAGGGAAGGGAAGGGGAGGGGAAGGGGAAAGAAAAAGGGAAAGGGGGAAGGGGAAGGGAAGGGGAAGGGGAGAGGGGAAAGAACAAGGGAAGGGAAGGGGAGGGGAAGGGGAAAGAAAAAGGGAAAGGGGGAAGGGGAAGGGAAGGGGAAGGGGAGAGGGGAAAGAACAAGGGAAGGGAAGGGGAGGGGAAGGGGAAAGAAAAAGGGGAAGGGAAAGGGGGAAGGGGAAGGGGAAGGGGAAGGGGAAGGGGAAGGGGAAGGCTCGGCGAGAGGAGCATCGTAAACCGTGGCCGCTGCCCCGCCCGGGCCCGGCAGCCGCGCTGGAAACCGACTGCTGCCACCTGGTGGCCACTGGGCCCGGGGCGGGCGTCCCGCTGCTGGGCAAGATGCGTCCTGGTGTCCTGCTGCAGAGCCTGGGGGAATCCGGGAAACTGGGAGAGAAACCAAGCCTAGACATTCAGGAAGGACTCGCAGGGGCAATCAAAAGAGTGTTTTCCTCTCTGCTCACGCAGGACTGCTGTCAGGGTTGAGCTGGGTTGAAGCCTGGGTCTGCAAGCTGCAGCTTTGTTCTCGGGCAGCTGAAGGGCATCAGAACACCCAAACGTTCCAAACTGCCTGAGCAATGAGGTACTGTGGGGAGGTTTGGGGAAGTGTGTGCGAGTGGATGGGAGGTGCTGTGCCTCAGGCTTATGAGAGCAAGATGAAGTGAAAAGTAAGAAGCAATACCCCTGAAAGTGAGAAAAAAAGGAGGATCCTGAACAACCTGAACCAGACGTGGTGTGTGATCTGAAATAGCTCTGTGAGATCTGGGCCAGGAGATCTGAAGAAGGAAACTGCCCCAGTTCCTGCAGTCCTCTTCAGAAAACAACGACTCTGTGTATTTGTAAATGCACCGAGACAAAGAGATTAATCATTCAGCATCATCTCTGCAAAGAAATTAATTGCTCAGCACCTTCCCCTCCCCCTTTCTTCCTTCTTCCCCTTTTCTTTCCCTATCCCTTCCCTTCCCCCTTGCCTTATCCCTTTCCCTTTCCCCTTCCCTTCCCTTCCCTTCCCTTCCCTTCCCTTCCCTTCCCTTCCCTTCCCTTCCCTTCCCTTCCCTTCCCTTCCCTTCCCTTCCCTTCCCTTCCCTTCCCTTCCCTTCCCTTCCCTTCCCTTCCCTTCCCTTCCCTTCCCTTCCCTTCCCTTCCCTTCCCTTCCCTTCCCTTCCCTTCCCTTCCCTTCCCCTTTCCCTTCCCCCTTTCCTTCCCCTGTCCAAAGAAATTATTAACCCTTGACTTAAAAAAAGAACCAACCTTGAGGTCAACACTATTTTTATCTCATCAAAACTTTAGTTTCTTCTCTTTTTCAGCACAGCACACATGGCTGTGTGGCTGTCTTGCACAGCTTTCATCATTCTTCAAAGGGTAAGAGAAGCTTCTTTGCATAGAAGCTTGGTTTACTCTTAGATTTATAGAGCATCGCTCTATAAACCCAAATCACAGCAGCTGGGCTGTGAAATTCTTGCAGACACAGGTGAAAACGCACAGGGAGCAAAACAGAGAGCAAAGCTTTTCCCTTGGCATCTTTTCTGCCTGAGGCCAGCAGTGGTTTTCCCAGCAGTTGGTGCAGGCTGAGCTCCCTCTCCCGTTGAAAATCATCTTTAGCCCCTCTCCACCCCTGGGGAGGAGACTTGGTAGCCTTTACCGGGATCAAGCCAACGGTAATAAGAGATGCTCTAAACAGAAACAAATCCTCCCTACCCTGGAATCATTTTATTCTGTGCTGTAATGGAGCAGGTGTTTTTAGGAGGGTGTGATGCTGCTGCCTGGCAGGCAGCCGATCCCATGCTCCGCTGAAGCACCGCCGCAGAATGCAGCAGCTGAAGCTGACTCAGGGAGGACTTTCCAGAAGCATCAGGTGGCTGCCACGTCAAATCTCCTCCAGAGCTTGCAGCATGTAGAAACGTCTCCTATAAATAGGGTAAATGCTCATCAAGTGCTCATTTAGGTAGCCAAGCTAAGGAGGTTTTCAGAGCAGATTGAGACATAATTGAGTCTGCACTGAATGGCTTTATTATCCCACGTACCAAGCTGCACCAGCAGTTTCAGCTGCCTATTCATACTCTTTCTCAGTTTTTTTGGAGGACTTTGCTATGTCCCACTTTTTTTTTTCCCTTCATGGAACCAGGTTTGTAATGAATAGTCCAAGGTTTATAAAATGCAAGGAGGTGCTGAGGTAAGAGGTGTTTTCAAAAGCTCTGTTTGCTAAGTGTCAGAAAGTCTCTCCAGCCTGCTGAAACATGGCCCTGGATGTAAACACACTGCTCTTTGATAAAGAGAGTTGAGAACACAGCTTAAGGGCAGGAAAGAGCTGGCTGTGACATAAGGTTTCCACTAACCAGGGACTTAAATGGGAGTCAGTGACAACAACTGAATCAGGCTGAAAGCAAAACCACCGTGTTTATGGTGTGAATTAGCAGTCAGAGAGTCACAGAATGTCAGGGGCTGGAAGGGACCTCCAAAGCTCAGCCAGTCCAACCCCCCTGCCAGACCAGGATCTCCTACACCAGATCACACGGGAACACATCCAGGCAGGGTGTGACTATCTCCAGAGAGGGAGACTCCACAACCCCTCTGGGCAGCCTGTTCCAGGGTTCTGTCACCCTCACAATGAAGAAAACCCTTCTCATGTTTAAATGAAATTTCCTATGGCTCAGCTTCCACCATTGCCCCTTGTCCTGTCCCTGGGCATCACCCAGCAGAGCCTGGCTCCAGCCTCCTGCCACTCACCCTGCACACATTGATAACCATTGCTGAGGTCACTTCTCAGTCTCCTCTTCTCCCAGCAGCACAGCCCCAGCTCCCTCAGGCTCTCCTCTCTATTCCTTATTATCTTTGTGGCTCTGTGCTGGGCTCTCTCCAGCAGCTCTATGTCCCTCTTGAACTGGGGGCCCAGAACTGGACACAATACTCCAGATGCAGCCTCAGCAGGGCAGAGTAGAGGGGCAGGAGGACCTCTCTCAACCTACTAACCATAGCCCTTCTAATATACCCCAGAATGGCCTTGGTTTTCCTGGCCACAAGAGCACATTTCTGACTCATGGTCAACCTCCCATCCTCCAGGACCCCCAGATCATAGAATCATAGAATCATAGAATCAACCAGTTGGGAGCAGGAGGGTTGCCACTCTTCACACCTGCCTTCTCCTGGGGTCAAACAGGGATGCTGCTGATTCTTGTGGGACCTTATAGCCACCTTCCAGTAGCTGAAGGGGACCTACAGGAAAGCTGGAGAGGGACTTTTCATAAGAGCTTGTAGTGATGGGGGCAGTGGTTTGATGCTACAGCAAGGTAGATTTAGGTTAGGCATTAGGAAGAAGTTGTTTGCTATGAGGGTGGTGAGACACAGCAAAGTTGTGGAGGCCTCATCCCTGGAAGTGCTTAAGACCAGGCTGGATGAGGCTTTGGAAGGTGTCCCTGCCCATGGCAGAGAGGTTGGAACTGGGTGATCTTTAAGGTCCCCTTCATCTCAAGTCATTCTGCAAACCTCCTACAAATAAGGGCACTGAAGGACAGAGTCTTGATACAACTAAAGTTCAGGAGCCTCAGAGGTCTGTGTTTGCAGTTGTACCTGGGCTGGAGCTGAGAGGGAAATGTCCCAGGCTGCAAGTTCTGGGTAGGACCCTGAACAACTCCTGCAAGCTTCTTGCTACTCACCCTGCAGCCAGCTAGGCTCTGGCTGCATGGGTCCACTCACATCGTGGAAGAGACCCTTGGGGTCAGTGGGTGGAGAAAGGCCATGTGGAACTGTGCATCCACAGAGCACAGGCACAGGCTGCCCAGAGAGGCTGTGGAGTCTCCTTCTCTGGAGCCTTTCAAGGCCTTTCTGGATGCATTCCTGTTTGACCTGAGCTAGATTGTATGGTCCTGCTCTGGCAGGGGGTTGGACTGGATGATCTCTTTGGGTCCCTTCCAACCCCTGACATCCTGTGATCCTGTGTAATTCTGTGATCTACCTACCACAGACTACTTCTTGGACATTCCTCTTCTGTCCTAGTCCTCCTCTTCTCCCTCTGAGATTGCATGGAGGGGGGGCTTCAGGCTTCCACATGGGTTTCTCAGGCTTTTATTTGTTGACTTCATTGTCCATCGACCTCTGTGCAAGGCAAAAGCCTCCTCTTTGAGGTCTGTGTGCTTACATTAGGATAACACGATCATGGCTTCACTCTGCTCTGCCCTGCTGAGGCCACATCTGGAGTATTGTGTCCAGTTCTGGGCCCCCAGTTCAAGAGGGACATAGAACTGCTGGAGAAAGCCCAGCACAAAGACACAAAGATAATAAGGAATAGAGAGGAGAGCCTGAGGGAGCTGGGGCTGTGCTCCTGGGAGAAGAGGAGACTGAGAGGAGACCTCAGCAATGGTTATCAATGTGTGCAGGTGAGTGGCAGGAGGCTGGAGCCAGGCTCTGCTGGGTGATGCCCAGGGACAGCACAAGGGGCACTGGGTGGAAGCTGAGCCATAGGAAGTTTCATGTGAACATGAGGAGGAATTTTTTCATTGTGAGGGTGACAGAACCCTGGAACAGGCTGCCCAGAGGGGTTGTGGAGTCTCCCTCTCTGGAGATAGTCACACCCTGCCTGGATGTGTTCCTGTGTGATCTGGTGTAGGAGATGCTGCTCTGGCAGGGGGGGTTGGACTGGCTGAGCTTTGGAGGTCCCTTCCAGCCCCTGACATTGTGTGAGTTTGTGATTGTAGGAAGGGCAGGGCTGAAGCAGCAGCAGCAAGCTGCAGGGTTTAGCCCTCTTCTGGCATAGGCTGAGCAATGCAGCAGTGACAAAGGGCTGCACAGCAGGATGTGTGCTTTATTCAGCCTCCTCACTTCGTTTTAGTCTCCAAATGAAATCAGAATTTATGTGGCTCTTAAAAAAAAAGCCCAACCTAACACCCCCCCCCCCCATATCTGCTCATCTTATGCCATAAGGGAAAAAGGAATCTATGCTTAAACACTTAATTAGGGGATGTCAGCAGAGTGCTCTGCAAATGGGAGCGTGCTAGGCATCTGCTATTTGAATATAGCTGTACACACCCCCCCCCTCGGCCTCCTGAACCCCTGAAAACCTCCTAGCAGGTGATCACACGCCAGTCTATAATTGAAATCAACTTAATCCTGACCCAAATGTAGCAGCAGCTGCTGTGAAAGCTGTGGCTGCTCTCCAAGTGTTTCTTCCATTACCCTGGCCTGTATATTAAAGCGAGACTGATTGCTGTGTTGCAGGCTGCTGCCACAGAGTGTCTCTTACAAGGAGGCTGCAGTGTTTTAGATGAAGGGCTTTGTTGTATTTTTCATAAGAACACTTTTCTCCTGTGTGATGATCTGAGCTGTTCAGATATTAATTACTCAGGACCTGCAAGGATGCTCTGAAGTGAAAGGTAAATACGGATGTGTTCTCTCTTCCTCCGCAGCGATGCACCTGGGCGAGTTGTCTGGGAGGTGGGCTGAAGAAGTGGAGGATGCTGAGAGGAGAGAGACAGCAGCCAGGCAGAAGAAGATATGAGAAATGGCTGTAGCTGCCCTCCTAATTGAACCCTCACGCCACAAATCTCTGTCTGAACACCAATGTGCTGTGGAGATGTGGAGTAAGGAGCAGCTCCTCCTCCAACTCTTGTTTATTCACTCCCCATCTCCTCTTGCCTCCTCTAGATCCTTCCTCTTTCTGCCCTCTCTCTGTGCCTTTTCTCCTGTCCTGGATCTCCGTGGGCTTTGCTGAGTGGGACATGGCATTTAGGCAGCAGCCTCAAAAAGCACCTCTCAAGCACCTTTTCTGGCAAGGAGGAATGTCTTCACCCCAAAGCCTTGTCGGACTGGATGAGCTTGGAGGTCTCTTCCAACCTGGTTGATTCTATGATTCTAAGACTCCATGACTCCAGCAGCAAAACTCTGGGGAAAGCTGGGCTCAGTGCACAGGGTGGATTGTGCAGACCTAGGAGATATTTGTTCACAGAGAGGGTTCTCAAACATTGGAACGGGCTGCCCAAGGCAGTGCTGAAGTCACCATCCATGGAGGTGGTCAGGCACTGTGTGGACCTGGCACTTAGGGACATAGTTTAGTGTTGACCCTTCAGTGCTGGCTCGAAGGTTGGATTGGATGAGCTTGGAGGTCTCTTCCAACCCAATGTTTTCTGTGATCTCTGTGATTTCTGTGACCAGGCACTGAGTTCCCTCTCCCTCAAAGCCACCACAGTAATAAAGGGGTCAGAGTCCTTGAAAAATCCTGTGAGCAGGAGCACGACTGCTGAAGTGAAGGTTGCTCATGTGAGAAACTCAGTCACAGTGTCAGGGGCTGGAAGGGACCTCCAAAGCTCTACCTGTCCAACCCCCCCTGCCAGAGCAGCATCTCCTACACCAGATCACACAGGAACACATCCAGGCAGGGTGTGAATATCTCCAGAGAGGGAGACTTCACAGCCCCTCTGGGCAGCCTGTTCCAGGGCTCTGTCACCCTCACAATGAAAAAAATCCTCCTCATGTTCACATGAAGCTTCCTATGGCTCAGCTTCCACCACTGCCCCTTGTGCTGTCCCTGGGCATCACCCAGCAGAGCCTGGCTCCAGCCTCCTGCCACTCACCTGCACACATTGATAACCACTGCTGAGGTCACCTCTCAGTCTCCTCTCCTCCCAGCAGCACAGCCCCAGCTCCCTCAGGCTCTGCTCCTAACAGAGCTGTTTCGCTTCCTTCAGCATCTCTGTGGCTCTGCACTGGGCTCTCTCCAGCAGCTAACCACTAAGCACACAGAGATCTGCCCGAGGTTCTGAGGGGTCCCTGCTCTACCCTCCTGGTCGGCAGAGCTGGGCTCACTCTTTCAGCCTCTTGTGCTCTCTCTGCTTTATGCTGCGACTCCCAGTACGGAGAACATTAACCCAACCTTATCCAAACCCTTCTTCAGCCCCAAGCAGATGCCCTGAGTCCCAGTGTGCCACCTCAGCCTTGTTAGAAGGCAGGACAGAAGATGGTGCTGCTGAGCCAACAGATTTGAACAAGAAAACTTCCTGGGGCTGCTTCTGTGTTGTGTTTTTTTCTTTCCACGACAGCTCCCGTTCCAAAATAATCTTTGTTTAAACTAAAGAGCTGCCAAGGAGCTAAGTTTAAGAAGCACAGGAGCTACAGAGAAGCACCCCACAGCCCATTCCCTCACGGAGCAGTGAAATATTGATGGACCAGGCTCCCTAATTACGTCTCCTAGCAAGGGTCTATCTGGGAATCTGGAGCTTTCCCTGCTTTGTATGCAGCACCGCTGGGATAAAGTGATGGGATACATGGGCAATTGGGCTGGGATGTATGTGGCTAATGAACAGGTGTCAAGCAGACAGCTCTGTGGGGGCTAATGAAACGTTCAGTGCAAAATGTGTCACCTCCAGGTTATCATAGCTTGTGCCTCATTCTTGGAATTGAATCCTCTGCATCTGGCTCCTTGTTTACTGAAGTCTTCTCTGTGTAAACCAACAGAAGCAGCAGAAAGCAACTCCTGATCATCCAACTGGGCAAAAGGTGTCAAGCTGTTAGGCTGTGGGGTTTTTTTTCTTATTAAGACCTACATTACTGGAAGAAAAGAAAAAGAAAGAAGGCAAATCATCTCCACCCACTGTGCTGGCAGCTACATTTTTTGGTTTTAATAGGAAGATTTTATCTCAGACTGAGAACAACAACAGGAGACTGCTTCGTTTTTCACATCCAGGGTACCCTGGTGCCTCCACAGTTTACCTGGCTGGGAACTGCAGTGGCTTGGTGAGAAGAAACATCCTAAATTCAGATGCCTCTTCAAAAGCTGATTTATTTGGCAGCTGTAAATGGAGTGGCTGTAAGAGAATCATAGAATCAACCAGGGTGGAAGAGACCTCCAAGCTCAGCCAGTCCAACCTAGCACCCAGCCCTATCCAGTCAACCAGACCATGGCACTAAGTGCCCCAGCCAGGCTTGGCTTCAACACCTCCAGGCACAGCAACTCCACCACCTCCCTGGGCAGCCCATTCCAATGCCAATCACTCTCTCTGACAACAACTTCCTAACAACATCCAGCCTAGACCTCCCCTGGCACAGCTTGAGGCTGTATCGCTTGTCCTGTTGCTGGTTGCCTGGCAGCAGAGCCCAACCCCACCTGGCTACAACCTGCCTTCAGGTAGCTGCAGACAGCAATGAACTCTGCCCTGAGCCTCCTCTGCTGCAGGCTGCACACCCCCAGCTCCCTCAGCCTCTCCTCACAGGGCTGTGCTCCAGGCCCCTCCCCAGCCTTGCTGCCCTTCTCTGGACACCTTCCAGCACCTCAACATCTCTCTGCAATGGAGGAGCCCAGAACTGGACACAGCACTCAAGGTGTGGCCTGAGCGCAGGGGCAGAAGAACCTCCCTTGTCCTCCTGCCCACACTGCTCCTGAGCCAGCCCAGGATGCCATTGGCTCTGCTGCCCACCTGGGCACTGCTGACTCATCTTCAGCTACTATCTACCAGCACCCCCAGCTCCCTCTCTGCCTGGCTGCTCTCAGCCACTCAGTCCCCAGCCTGTAGTGCTGCTTGGGGTTGTTGTGGCCAAAGTGCAGAACCCTGCACTTGGCCTTGCTCAGTCTCATCCCATTGGCCTCTGCCTGTCTCACACTGTTTCGTTTTTTAACTCACATGGTGCCTGTAAACTCAACTGAGCATAGAGAGCTGAGCATCTAACACAGAGAAATGGGACCACACACTCCACTTTGTCCCTTCTGGCAGCTCCATACACAAAGCCCATGTGGATCTGGGGCTAGAAATCAAACCAGAAATGGGACCACACTCTGCTTTGTCCCTTCTGGCAGCTCCATACACGAAGCCCATGTGAGATCAAAACTTGTGCTGCATCTTGGCATATCACTGTGATGACAAATGAGGTTTGCACTGCTAGTTCCTCTAGAAGAGGATGCCACACATATGTGTGCCCATGCAGCACAGATGATGACTGCCATCAACAGCCAGAGGTCTCCACTACTGATCTTATCACAGTTTCCTGAGTTAGCCCAGTGGAGGCCCTGGATCTGCTTGTTTTCACTTCTCTGGCTTCAGAACAAGAATAATATTTACCTATTTCACAGGCCACACTAGAAAGATTAATTAGCTAATGCTCCTTGAGTGCTTTGAAGATGCAACACGACAAATGCATTTAAGGGGCTGCATCCAGTGTGCCTGAGATCAATAGATACTTGGCACAGACACCAGTGAAGGGACACAGATGGTGTGGAAGCAGAGAGGGCCTTGAATAGAATCATGGAATCATAGAACCATAGAACCATAGAATCAACCAGATTGGAAGAGACGTCCAAGATAGTCCAACCTAACACCCAGCCCCAGACAAGCAACCAGACCATGGCACTAAGTGCCTCACCCAGTCCTTTCTTGAACACCTCCAAGGATGGCAACTCCACCACCTCCCTGGGCAGCCCATTCCAATGCCAATCACTCTCTCTGACAACAACTTCCTCCTAACATCCAGACTAGACCTACCCTGGCACAGCTTGAGACTGTGTCCCCTTGTCCTGTTGCTGGGTGCCTGGCAGCAGAGCCCAACCCCACCTGGCTACAGCCTCCCTGCAGGCAGCTGTAGACAGCAATGAGCTCTGCCCTGAGCCTCCTCTGCTGCAGGCTGCACACCCCCAGCTCCCTCAGCCTCTCCTCACAGGGCTGTGCTCCAGGCCCCTCCCCAGCCTTGCTGCCCTTCTCTGGACACCTTCCAGCACCTCAACATCTCATGAATTGAGCAGCCCAGAACTGGACACAGCACTCCAGGTGTGGCCTGAGCAATGCTGAACACAGGGGCAGAAGAACCTCCCTTGTCCTGCTGCCCACACTGCTCCTGGTCCTGACCCCTGACATGTCCACACACTGCACTCCTCACCCACACAGCCTTGCTTTCAGCAGGACTGAGGATGTGTTGGTGCAGCCTTCTGCTACGTGGATAATAAATGTGAAAGCAACAGCAGTTCTCCCAGCTGAGGGGAGAGGCTCCTCAGGCTGTTCATGCCCTGAAGCTGTCTGGGCTTGTGAGGGGTATGTGCATCACTCCAGCAGCCCGAGCTGGCTCATGGCTTTCTCTGCCTCCAGCAGTTTCTCCTTTCCAGGCAGCAGAAGCAGCATGCAGAAATTGTGAGCCAGCACAGTGGGAAAAGTTGTAGTAGGCACAACAGAAGAGAGAAGTGAATGCTCTGGGCTCCTGGGAAGCAGCTGAGAGCCACTCAGTGCAGAAACACTGCCCCAGTCCTGAGCATCAAGTGAGAGCTGGTGACAACAGCTGCAACTCAAATGTGAGCCAGTCTGCAGCTGCCTGATGTGCAACTGTGCAGGCAAAATAAGAAGCTGATTAAGAGAAGCCATTAACTGAACACTGCCCTCACCATCAGTAAGGTCCCTTCCAGCCAAGTCAGAGGGATCCAAGCACAGCCCTCTTGGTCAGCAGCATCCTGCTCCTCATGCTGTTCCCATGCAGGAGAAAGAAGAGGTGGGCAGGGTGGCATCTTCTGAGGCGTGCTGCTGGGAGCTTGTAGAGGCAAGGCAGGGCCAGGCAGCAGGAGAGGGACTGCAAGCCTGCAGCAGCGTGCCTTGCACAGGCAGCCTCCTGCTCTGCTCACTGCCTGCTCTGCACCTTCCCAGCAAGGAGCTTTGAGTCTGTTCTCTGCAGTAACATCTTTCTTTGCACATTCTGATTTGTGGCCTGCATGCACCTGTTGAGCTACTGGAGTCAAGACTGGACAGATTTACCATCTGCTGTGGCCAAGGACATGGGCTTCATTAACAAGCACAGGGGAAACCTAATGTTTGCTCTTTTCTAAGTGTTACAGAGATAAAGAGAAGATTGGGAGGCCTGGAAGCAGATTGTGGAGAAGGACTCTGACACTGCTGCTTTCTGTTCCCTGACAGGTGCTGCACACACACCTTGTTCCAGCATTAGGACCTGGAAGCTTCCCACAGAGAGGGAATGAGTCACTGAGGGATGGTGACCCATCTGGTGATGGTGACCCATCTGGTGATGGTGACCCCTGGCTACCTTATGCCCAGAGAAGCACCATGGGCATGTCCATGCATCCCTGTGGCCTCTGGTGGTTTACACAACTTGTTCTAAGCTTGGCACTAGAAAAAAAACCCCAGCAACTAATTTCTTGGCTTTCCTGCACCCCACATTAACACACTGCTACCTTCCCACACATGCTGGCTTGAGGACAACACCAGAAGAGCCTTTGCCTGAGAGAGGCCAGAGAGCTGCCTTGCCTTGCTGTTGCTCTGCATCTTTAAAAGCTCAGACACAGTTACCAGGCACAGGCTGAAGCAGCTCTCGCCCATCAGTGCTGTTCTGCACTGCTGAAGTGCCCTGGATCAGAATTTGATTCTTTTCTCCTCAAGCAGAAATTCTCAATCAAAGGTTAGAGCAAATGTTTATGCTCTGCTGACAAAGACTCAGGGCAGATCAAAAAGGTTCCCAGTGTAGAAATGTAGGGCCCAGGAGCCCTGAAGTTCACAGGATCACAGGGTGTTAGGGGTTGGAAGGGACCCAAAGAGATCATCCAGTCCAATCTCCCTGCCATTTACTGCATACACACAGCTTCAGGTAAACACAGGATAAGCATATGAAACTCACATACTTATATCAAGACCAACCTGCATATTCTTGAAGGCACAGGCTCACAGGATGTCAGGGGTTGGAAGGGACCCAAAGAGATCATCCAGTCCAACACCCCTGCCCAGAGCAGGACCATGCAATCTAGCTCAGGGCACACAGGAACACATCCAGACAGGCTTTGAAAGGCTCCAGAGAAGGAGACTCCACAATCTCTCTGGGCAGCCTGTGCCAGGGCTCTGGGACCTGAACAGTAAAGAGGTTCCTCCTTGTGTTGAGCTGGAACCTGCTGTGCTGCAGCTTCCATCCATTGCTGCTTGTCCTATGCCAGGGAGCAGTGAGCAGAGCCTGTCCCCCCCTCCTCACCCCAATGTTTATAAACATTGATTAAATCCTCTCTCAGTCTTCTCTTCTCCAGCCTAAACAGCCCCAGGGCCCTCAGCCTCTCCTCATCAGTGCTCCAGTCCCCTCATCATCCTTATAGCCCTCCGCTGGACCTTCTCCAGCTGGCCCCTGTCCCTCTTCAACTGGGGAGCCCAAAACTGAAGTTTTTGGCAGTGAAGGCAGTGAAGTTTTTGCCCATTCCCATCTTAAGATACAGACCAAGAATCTGGAAGAGGCAGCAGTGACTGCTTTCATGTATCTTCCTTCAAGAAATGCTTCTATGCCTTACTCCTACACCTAGCAAGCAGAAGCCAGGCACTCTGACTAGAGAGCTGTCAAAAAAGCAGTTCACTGCCTCAGTTTTCCCCCCACCCTGTGTCTCCTTTACTGATTCATGGCATACTAACAGGCTTCCATTTATTACTCTTGTCCTGGATATGTTTAAGGGTGGTTTGGATGTGGTGCTTAGGAATATGACTTAAGGTGAATCCTGTAGAGCAGAGTTATAGGTTGGATGTGGTGATGCTGAAGGGCTTTGCCAACCTGCGTGGTGCTGTGATTGTGTGAAGGTGTATGGGATCAAACACAGAGGCACCAGGCACAGAGGCTGGCCCTTGTGCCTGTCTATAATCAAAACCCAATTAGCAGAAGCCTGCATTTGTTAAATGAGACCATCAGCCTTCAGCTGTTCCTGGGAAAGCTGAAAGGAAGAGGCAGTGAGCCTTCTAAAGATGACAGCCCTGAGGAGCCACCTTCTCCTAAAGCAGCTGCATTCCCCTCACCATTTACTGTGCAGCAGGTCATTATCAGTTACTAATTGCCAGAGCAGGCCAGTCAGGTCCATCATTGACCTGCTGTGTAAGCTGAGCAAAAAGAAATGAACCTGTCCCCACTGCACTGACTCCATGTGAATGTAAAATATGGGCACTGAGGAGGCTCAGAGCTTAATACAGGTCTCGTTAAGTGGTCATAAAGGCTACTGAAAGCCTTAGATGAAGAGGCAGAGAGGGGAAGAGTGATAGGGTTATAAAATCCATTTCTACAGGTAACTCATATTTATACAGTGCCTTTCAACCTAGCACATCCCAAAGCTCTTCTTTCCCCAGCACAACACTCTGATGTTGATGTCATCCACCCGGACCTGAGCAAGGCCTTTGACACTGTCCTGCACCACATCCTGGTCTCCAAGGTCACACATGGACCACAGGATGGATAGAGAACTGGCTTGATGGCCTCACCCAGAGTGGCTGTCAATGGGTCCATGGCCAAGTGCAGGCAGTGACAAGCAGAGTCCCTCAGGGATCAGTCCTGGCACCAGTCTTGTTCAACATCTTTGTGGGTGCCATGGGCAGAGGCATTGAATGCAGCCTCAGCAAGTTTGCTGACCACACCAAGCTGTGTGGTGCAGCAGCCAGGCTGGAGGGAAGAGATCCATCCAGAGGGAGCTTGGCAGGCTGCAGAAGTGGGCACAAGCCAAGCTCAGGAGGTTCAGCAAGACCAAGTGCAAGGTCCTGCAGCTGAGTTGAGGCAATGCCAAGCACAAATCCAGGCTGGGCAGTGATTGGCTGGAGAGCAGCCCTGAGAAGAGGGACTTGGGGGTGCTGGGGGAGGAGAAGCTCAGCAGGAGCCAGCAGTGTGCACTTGCAGCCCAGAAAGCCAAGCAGAGCCTGGGCTGCAGCAGGAGAAGTGTGGCCAGCAGGGCCAGGGAGGTGATTCTCCCCCCTCTGCTCCACTCTGCTGAGACCCCACCTGGAGTACTGCATCCAGTTCTGGAGCCCCTGGGACAAGAGGGATGTGGTGATGCTGGAAAGTGTCCAGAGCAGGGCCAGGAGGATGCTCAGAGGGCTGCAGCAGCTTTGCTGTGAGCACAGACTGAAAGAGTTGGAGCTGTTCAGGCTGGAGCAGAGGAGGCTTCCAGGTGACCTTCTTGTGGCCTTCCAGGATCTGAAGGGGGATACAAAAAAGCTGGGGAAGGACTTTTTAGGCCATCAGGGAGCGACAGGACTGGGGGGAATGGAGCAAAGCTGGAGGTGGGGAGAATGAGGCTGGAGGTGAGGAGGAAGTTGTTGAGCATGAGAGTGGTGAGAGCCTGGAATGGGTTGCCCAGGGAGGTGGTTGAGGCCCCATGGCTGGAGGTGTTTCAGGCCAGGCTGGCTGAGGCTGTGTGCAGCCTGCTCTAGGGTAGGGTGTCCCTGAGCATGGCAGGAGGGTTGGAACTGGCTGCTCCTTGTGGTCCCTTCCAGCCCTGACTGATTGCATGGTTCCATGATTCTATGATACACTGCATTCCCGTTCCCTTCCCAGCTCAAGGCAATCTCCTCAGGAGTGAAAAGCAGCAGCAGTAGCAAGCAGCTTTAATAGCAGCAAGGCTCCCAAACTTCAAAGAGTTAACTCTCTGCCCCCCTTATACGAGGCAGAGAAGGTTTATTATTCCCATTTCACAAAGGCAATATAGTAAGAGTGGACAAGAGTGGAGGAAACCTGCACTCCCACAGATACATACAGCGGAGTTCCGTGCGTGCGCCTGAAGTGCTTTTAATCCCACACAGAGGAAACAGATCAACATGTCTTCTTAAAAGAGAGGGGGGGAAAAAAAGTCCTTGGCTAAAAATAATGATGTGCAGAGAGCTCTGAGCTAGATTCTAACACCTGCCACTTCTGGTGGCAAAATTACCTCCTCGAGCATGTGTTGACATAGAAACATCATGGGCCACGAACGCTTCCGTGCCACGGAACAAATTGGGAGCTCCAAATATGCTGCTAAGGATCAGGCAATCTGGTTTGAGAGGGCCCAAGAGTTACTAAAAACCTCTTGAAATATAGCAGGGGGTGGGGAAGTGCAGCAGCACCAATCTCAGAGGCAGGCTGGCATGGCTCTTCCCCGGTGCGTGGCAGCTGCGTTCAGCTGCCGAAGCTCCCGGGCGGCCCCCAGGTGCCCAGCCCTGGACCTGGACAAGTGTCCATCCTTCCAATTAGAGCCAACCCCCTGCAGATGTCTTCAGTCACTCCTGCAGCCTGAGTGCTGCTCGGGTCTGGTGGAGGGTGAGCTGTGGACTCTGTGTCCTGCAGGATCTAGGGCAGAGGTGCAGGGAAGCAGGAGAGATGAACTGACCTGTGCTGAGCATCGTCAGTTCTCCAGCAGTGATTTCCACCACAGGAGCACATTTGCTACACGAATCACATCCCATTCATCACTGCAGCTGTCTGGATGTAACTTTGCCAGGCAGGGCTTGGACTCTCCATCCAAAAAGCCTCTGATACACAGCAGCTTCACAGGGCAGGACGTGGATCAATGCTCCTGCCTGATTCATTCTCCCTCTTCCTCAGTTCTCAGAAGCTGTTCCCTTTCATCACTCTAGCTTTGCTGCCTCCAGAGAAACCTGGCCTTCCACAGTCCCCCTGCAGCTTCTGCTGCCAAGGGGTGTCCTGGCCAGGGCAGCCATGTGCCTGGGGAAGCTGGGCTGAGAGCAGCATCTTGTGAAAAGCTGTTGCAGGGCCCTGGCAAACACGCCCTGGCCTGAACTCACACCTGGAGCTGGCACTCATTTAGGCACCCGAACAAGGATGCAGAGGTCTTGTACTAAATATGGGCCCTTCTGACACTGGGAAGCTCTAAACCAGGAGTGAAATGATTCCCTGCTGCCATGGCCCTGAGCTTTTCACCTCCTCTGCTTCTGGAAGGATTTAACCGGACCACGTTTTGCTACCGTGCAAGTCAAACACACTGGCAAGTGTCAGGATGATGGCCCAGGGGAGAAATCTCCTTGGCATATCTGATGAGACAACACAGATGGTCATGGAGGAGATCCTGTGAATTTGCTTCCTTGGCAACCTCAGCGCCAGGAAACTCCACTGGCTGTGCCCAGCATCACAGCCAGCTGCTGGCCGTGCTCATCTGATGCTGCAGCCCGGGAGCAGAAGCACCTCCTCTCTGCTGATGGTTTTGGCAGGGTCCTCAGCTCCCTGAGCTCCTTCTGAGTGCCACACTCACCCTGCTTGCTGCTTCAGCCCTGAGTAATAAATGTAATGAAGTGTTCTGGTGGGCCTGGCTGTCGATGTCAGTTGATTTATCAGGGTGATGAGGAGATTTACAAGCTTAAGCCAGCTTACAGGTCTTTATTTACAGCTCTCAAGCTAAAGACCAGACCTAGACACCCATATATTTGGACTCAGAGCTTGAGCAAGTAAGAAAATACTCAAATGTCTCTGCCTCCTCTTGATTCTCTGCCTGTGGGATTACTGTTCATCACAGGTAGGAGTGTGATGCCACCAATGGCTCTGGGGAATCCCTGAATCCACAGCATGGGAGGTGAATTGCTGTTCCTCCCCTGGAGAAAGGCACGACCCAGCCCTTGCTGGCTGAAATAAAAGGACTGAGTGAAGCCTAGATCAGGCTGTTCAGTCTGGAGAGGAGAAGGCTCCTAGGTGGCCTTATTACAGTATCACAGTATCATTAGGGTTGGAAGAGACCTCATAGATCATCAAGTCCAACCCTTTACCACAGAGCTCAAGGCCAGACCATGGCACCAAGTGCCACGTCCAGTCCTGCCTTGAACAGCTCCAGGGACGGCAACTCCACCACCTCCCCGGGCAGCCCATTCCAGTGTCCAATGACTCTCTCAGGGAAGAACTTTCTCCTCACCTCCAGCCTAAATCTCCCCTGGCACAGCCTGAGGCTGTGTCCTCTTGTTCTGGTGCTGGCCACCTGAGAGAAGAGAGCAACCTCCTCCTGGCCACAACCACCCCTCAGGTAGTTGCAGACAGCAATAAGGTCTCCCCTGAGCCTCCTCTTCTCCAGGCTAACCAATCCCAGCTCCCTCAGCCTCTCCTCGTAGGGCTGTGCTCAAGGCCTCTCCCCAGCCTCGTCGCCCTTCTCTGGACACGCTCAAGCATCTCAATGTCCCTCCTAAACTGGGGGGCCCAGAACTGAACACAGCACTCAAGATGTGGTCTAACCAGTGCAGAGTACAGGGGCAGAATTGTGGCCTGCAGTGTCTGAAAGGGGCTACAAGAAAGCTGGGGAGGGACTTTAAGGCAGTCAGGCAGTGATAGGACTGGGAGGAATGGAGCAAAGCTAAAAAAGGGTAGATTCAGGCTGGATGTTAGGAAGAAGTTCTTCAGTAGGAGGGTGGTGAGACTCGGAAATAGGCTGCCCAGGGAGGTTGCAGCTGCCTCCTCCCTGGGGATGTTCAAGGCCAGGCTGGATGAGGCTTTGAGCAGCTGAGTCTAGTTCATAGAATCATAGAATCAACCAGGTTGGAAGAGACCTCCAAGATCATCCAGTCCAACCTATCCCCTAGCCCTATCCAGTCAACTAGACCATGGCAGGGAGGTTGGAGTAGATGATCTCTGAGGTCTCTTCCAACCTAAGCAATTCTGTGATTCTAAGTTCTTCACCATGAGTGTAGTGAGACACTGGCACAGGTTGCCCAGGGAGGTGGTGGAAGCCTCATCACTGGAAGTCATTAAGGCTAGGCTGGATGTGACTGTGAACAACCTGACCTAGTGTGAGGTGTGCCCATCCATAGCAGGGGGGATGGAGCTAAATGATCCTTGAGGTCCCTCCCAGCCCTGACCATTCTATGATTCTATGGCCATTCTGGCCAGCATTTACAGGGTGAGGCAGTGGAGCACAAGTGCAGGATACCCTTAATCTTCAACTGCTGCAAGTCATAGAATCATAGAATCAACCAGGTTGGAAGAGACTTCCAAGATCATCCAGTCCAACCTAGCACCCAGCCCTAGCCAATCAACCAGACCATGGCACCAAGTGCCTCATCCAGGCTTTGCTTGAACACCTCCACCACCTCCCTGGGCAGCCCATTCCAATGCCAATCACTCTGTGAAGAACTTTCTCCTAACATCCAGCCTATACCTACCCTGGCACAGCTTGAGACTGTCAGCAGAACAACCCTCAGTGACACCACCTGAGAAGCAGACTCTTTCCATTAAATAAATCCTGCAGCTTCCTCTCCCCCCCCTTATTTTCCCCCCCCTCTCTTTCCTTCTTTACCTCCAAAAAGAATCCCATTTCATTTGCAGGGAATCTTTTCCTGAACAACAACCAAAAAAAAAACCCCTCAACCCCACCAGACTTGACCCTGACCTTTGCAAATGGAACTATGATGTAGTGAGAATTGAGAGCTGAGAGTTAACCAGCATCTTGGGGTTAGCTGCAGCTGAAATACAGCAGGTCGCTTCACAGTCCTGTTATGAGCCTCAGATAACAGGGAAGAAAATTAGGTAATTACCTTTTATTTTTGGGTCTGTGTGTGATTAGATGGTTTTCTTGTCAGCTGGGAGATGGGATCTGAGGGGCTTGGAGAATGCTTGGAGGCATGGGATGAACAGCTGGGCACAGATATTGCTTGGGATGCTATTTCTGCGTGACCTGCTCCAGAGATAGCGACAGAGATTGTGTCTGTCTCCCCTGGCATTGATACCTCTTTCCTGTTGCTGACTTCAAAGCAGTTTGCCCACATTTCAGCAGGTAGGAAAGCAGCACCACTGTTTAAAGATGGTCTTGAACCTTACCTAAGCTTCTAAAAGATCAGAAATGAGTCATGCATGGAGGCATCAAAATTAAAGTGCACCATGGAACTCACGAGGGATAGCAAAGGAGCCTTGCCAGAGCTGACTGCTATGAGGGAGTTGGAGTTGTTCAGTCTGGAGAGGAGAAGGCTCCCAGGGGACCTTATTGTGGCCTTGCAGTATCTTAAGAGGGGCTACAAGAAAGCTGGGGAGGGACTTTTTAAGCTGTCAGGTAGTGATAGGATTGGGGGTAATGGAACAAAGCTGGAAATGGGCAGATTCAGAGTGGATGTTAGGAAGAAGTTCATCAGCATGAGGGTGGTGAGAGCCTGGAAGTGGTTGCCCAGGGAAGTGGTGGAAGCCTCATCCCTGGAGATGTTTAAGGCCAGGCTGAGTGAGGCTCTGGACAGCCTGATCTAGTGTGAGATGTCCCTGGGCATGGCAGGGGGGTTGGAACTGGCTGATCCTTATGGTCCCTTCCAACCCAGGTTGGAAGAGACCTCCAAGCTCATCTGGTCCAACCTAGCACCCAGCCCTGGACAATCAACCAGACCAAGGCACTAAGTGCCCCAGCCAGGCTTTGCTTCAACACCTCCAGGCACAGCAACTCCACCACCTCCCTGGGCAGCCCATTCCAATGCCAATCACTCTCTCTGCCAACAACTTCCTCCTAACATCCAGCCTAGACCTGCCCTGGCACAACCTGAGGCTGTGTCCCCTTGTCCTGTTGCTGGGTGCCTGGCAGAAGAGCCCAACCCCACCTGACTACAGTATCACTTCAGGTAGCTGCAGACAGCAATGAGCTCTGCCCTGAGCCTCCTCTGCTGCAGGCTGCACACCCCCAGCTCCCTCAGCCTCTCCTCACAGGGCTGTGCTCCACGCCTCTATCAAACTCCAGCTCAAAGTCTACAACTTGTCCCATGAAGGCAGATCCTCCTCATCACAGAGACTGCCTGCCTGCTGCATGCAGGGATGCATGAAATGAAGAGCTTGCAGAACAAAGAGCAGTGCTAGTGACTCCCCCCCCCCCAAAGATTACTGCACAGAGCATCAATGAAGCAGAGCGAGCAGCAACTGGATGCCAGACAATCTTTATTCCAGAGGAAAAAAAACCAACCCAAAAGACACAAAACCCAATCTCTGGGAAGTAAAAGCCTGATTAAATGTAACAATAAGTTGTTTGTCTTTAAGAAAACCAAAAAGCAATATGTGTGATTAATGAGGCAAAGTCTTTTGCTTTCCATCTCGTGGGGTCTTCAACTCCAGACATTCTGGAAGGGATGCTTTAGTGCCACCCATTAGCAAGCTCGACTGAGGATTGAAAGGAGCAGATTTGATGCTCTCATGCTTCTTTCTGATCTTCAGAAAGAAAAAAAAAAACCAAGCCCTCTGTGAGCCTGTTTGGCTTTGGTAAAGCAGTTGATAGGATGTCATAAAAATGAGCTCTTGGATGATCTGAAAGCAGCAGTTCGTGGAGCAAATCGCGGTCGGGCAGCTGCAAACAAAGAGGAATATTAAAGAGGGAGGTATTAGCTTACAGAATTAGCTTGATTAGGGCAGCACAGAGATCAAGCCTCTGGTCTCTTTCTGACATTTTTATTGATGACTCTAAAGAAGGATTGAACAAAAGGCATTCAAAGAAGTGACACAAAGCTGAGAGGGATCATGAGAGGGGCTATTGACAAGGTCTTGTAATGACAGGATGAGGAGGAATGGGTTTGAACTGGCAGAGGGGAGACTGAAACTGGATGTCAGGAAGAAGTTGTTTCAAGTGAGGGTGGTAAAACACTGGCACAGGTTGAGGGTGGTGAGACACTGGCACAGGTTGAGGGTGGTGAGACACTGGCACAGGTTGCCCAGGGAGGTTGTGGAGCACAGAAGCACAGAATGTGATCTTTGAAGTTGTTTGCAGTGAGGGTGGTGAGACACTGGCACAGGTTGCCCAGGGAGGTTGTGGAGCACAGAAGCACAGAATGGGATCCTTGAAGTTGTTTGCAGTGAGGGTGGTGAGACACTGGCACAGGTTGCCCAGGGAGGTTGTGGAGCACAGAAGCACAGAATGGGATCCTTGAAGTTGTTTGCAGTGAGGGTGGTGAGACACTGGCACAGGTTGCCCAGGGAGGTTGTGGAGCACAGAAGCACAGAATGGGATCCTTGAAGTTGTTTGCAGTGAGGGTGGTGAGACACTGGCACAGGTTGCCCAGGGAGGTTGTGGAGCACAGAAGCACAGAATGTGATCTTTGAAGTTGTTTGCAGTGAGGGTGGTGAGACACTGGCACAGGTTGCCCAGGGAGGTTGTGGAGCACAGAAGCACAGAATGTGGTCTTTGAAGTTGTTTGCAGTGAGGGTGGTGAGACACTGGCACAGGTTGCCCAGGGAGGTGTTCAAGGTCAGGTTGGATGAGTCATTGAACAACCTGTTCTAGTGGGAGGTGACCCTGCCTGTGTCTGGGAGTTGGAACTGGATGTTGGACTGGATGATCTTGGAGCTCTCTTCCAACCTGGTTGATTCTATGATTCTATGATCTTTGAGGTCTCTTCCAACCTAAACCATTCTATGGTTCCACGAACAACAGGGAAACCAGGAAGGTAATGCAAAGGCATCTGGGTAGAAAGTGAGGCTAAAAATCATCTCAGTGCCATGAATCTCAGAGCCAGGCACATTGGGGGTCTCCTATGTGCAAAGGCCATGCTCCTTCAGGTCATGCCACGGGGAGGAAAAGCCTAACTAGTGCAGTGCATGAAGAGATGCTCCACCTGAAACCTTAGAGATGCATGACACAGCAAGCTGGAGGAAAGCAGCAGAGAGTGGTTTTACACTTCTATCAGGCAAGCCATTTAATAAACATGTCTACCAAGAATCTTCTGTAATAAAACTCAATGTATCATTTCTCTTCACTGAGCCACTGTTGTGTCTGCAAACTGCACAAGGCTTTGTCTCCTGGATGCATTAATTTCCATCCAAATGCCCAGGCAGAGCCTCTATTAGCAACCTCTGTTGACAAGAGTGGATTACTCAGAGAAGCGTAACTAACTCTCTGTTATTTCCCTGCAATCTACACTCCCTCCTCTGCTGGCAGAAAAGAAGCACGAGTGAAAATGTCTGCTCTTTCCTCCCTTTGTTTTAAGGGTTAGGGGCTGGATTTAAAGAGGGATTCTAGAGATCTGCAGAGGGACCTGGCCAGGCTGGATGGGTGGGCAGAGGCCAATGGGATGAGATTGAACAAGGCCAAGTGCAGGGTTCTACACTTTGGCCACAACAACCTCAAGCAGCACTACAGGCTGGGGACAGAGTGGCTGAGAGCAGCCAGGCAGAGAGGGAGCTGGGGGTGCTGGGAGAGAGGAGCTGAAGCTGAGGCAGCAGATCACAGAATGTGATCAACGATTCTGCACTTCTGTGCTCCACAACCTCCCTGGGCAACCTGTGCCAGTGTCTCACCACCCTCACTCCAAAGAATCCTTTCCTAACATCCAGTTTCAATCTCCCCTCTGCCACTTTAAACCCATTCCTCCTCATCCTGTCATTACAAGACCTTGTCAATAGTCCCTCCCCAGCCCTCCTATAACCCCCTTCAGAGCCCCAACTCTTGCAGCCTGTCCTCATGGCAGAGTTGCTCCAGCCCTCTGATATCTTCATCTCTTCATTAAATTGTACAGAATCACAGAATCAAGCAGGTTGGAAGAGACTTCCAATCTCATCCAGTCCAACCAGCCCTGTCCAGCTAACTAGACCATGGCACTAAGTGCCTCATCTAGTCTTTTTTTGAACACCTCCAGGGATGGAATCATCCCTGGCCAGCAAACCCAGCAAAAGTGTTCATAGAGCAACACAAACCCTGCTGATCATCTCTGGTAGATTTCCAAAGCTGCTAGCAAAGCTCTGCAGGAGAACATCTCTCCACCTTTAAGAGCATTCAGTGCTGCAGGCAAAAGGCAGCTGCTGTCCAGCCTGCCCTCGCAGGAGAGAACCCCACTCCAGATTGCTTTAAGTGACCCCAAAGCACTCAGTACTAGAGGATCCATATTGGATGGGAGCAGAGCAATGACCTTTGGCTGCAGGTTCCCCCCACCCTGCCTGGCATCAGCTACTGCCCACTGGCCTGCAAAGCACCTGAGTGCATGATTTCATCTTGCCGTGACCCAGAGGCAGTTTCCAATTTACCACTCGCCATGCCCAGCCAAAGCCCTGCGTGCAGAGCAGGTGGTGCCATTGCACCTCCCTCTGCTGGCCTGCCCTGCTCCTGAGCCTGGCTTTATCTCTCTGCAAAATAAAGGTGTTGGGCAGGTAGAGAAGGCTTTGAAGAAATGCTTTGAAGTAGCCCATAGAAGTAGACATTATTACCTGCTGCCCAGGGATTTGGAGAAGGTTTAGTCTGATAAAAAAAGGGCTTTGCATTCTGCTGGCAGGAAGCATGACAGAAAGTGGAAATCTTTCCAAGCTGAATTCAAATGAGTTGATTTTTTCTCTCAGCCCTTGAAGAGAATGAGTCTGCAGTTCCCTGGGCTGCAGGAGGTTTAATGCTCTAACGAGGTTCGCCCTACCAGCAAGGATTCACTGGCTAGAGCTGTGCTCAGAGTTTAGGGCTGACATTTTAAGAGGCTTGATCTGAGATTAAGTTTCTGGTACAGTGGAAGACAGAAAGTACATCTGGCTCAGGAGAAGTGGCTGCAGGTCTCCTGGCACTCAGGATTTAGAGGCACGGCAGATTGGGCTGAGGATGGGAGCTGGAACAGAGACTAGCTTAGCAAATCCTCACAGCTGGGACCATGGTGAATTAGCCTCCTCAAGAAGGATTGCATGATAAGGGTGACAGAGCACTGGAACAGGCTCCCCACAGAGGCTGTGGAGTCTCCTTCTCTGGAGACTTTCAAGGCCTGTCTGGATGCATTCCTCTGTGACCTGATCTAGACTGTGCAGTCCTGCTCTGGCAGGAGGGTTGGACTGGATGAGCTCTTTGGGTCCCTTCCAACCCCTGACATCCTGTGAGCCTGTGATATGTTTGGCTCCAAACACTGCTCTTAAGAGTCCTCCCTTCATAAACCCGACTTTCTTTCACATGAGCTGCCCAGGGAGGTGGTGGAGTCACCCACCCTGGATGTGTTCAAGGGTTGTTTGGATGTGGTGCTTTGGGGTGACTGGATAGGGCTGGGTCCTAGGTTGGACTGGATGATCTTGGAGGTCTCTTCCAACCTGGTTGATTCTATGATTCTATGATATGGTATAAGATGAATCTCATAGAGGAGGGTTATAGGTTGGACTTGGTGACCCTGAGGAGCTTTGCCAACCTGGATGTTTCTGTGACTGAGTGATTCACAGGTCTCTTCCAACCTGGTTGATTCTATGATATGGTTTAAGATGAATCTCATAGAGCAGGGTTATAGGTTGGACTTGGTGACCCCGAGGAGCTTTGCCAACTTGGAGATCCTGAGGGGCTTTGCCAACCTGGTGACCCTGAGAAGCTTTGCCAACCTGGATGTTTCTGTGACTGTGTGATTCACAGGTCTCTTCCAACCTGGTTGATTCTATGATATGGTTTAAGATGAATCTTGTAGAGTAGGGTTGTGTGTTGGACTTGGTGGTCTTGAGGGGCTTTGCCAACTTGGTAATCCTGAGGAGCTTTGCCAACCCAGATGTTTCTGTGACTGTGTGATTCACAGGTCTCTTCCAACCTGGTTGATTCTATGATATGGTTTAAGATGAATCTTGTAGAGCAGGATTCTAGGTTGGACTTGGAGATCCTGAGGAGCTTTGCCAACCTGGATGTTTCTGTGATTGTGTGATTCACAGGTCTTTTCCAACCTGGTTGATTCTATGATATGGTTTAAGATGAGTCTTGTAGAGCAGGATTCTAGGTTGGACTTGGTGACCTTGAGGAGCTTTGCCAACCTGGATGTTTCTGTGACTGTGTGATTCACAGATCTCTTCCAACCTGGTTGATTCTATGATATGGTTTAAGATGAATCTTGTAGAGCAGGGTTATAGGTTGGACTTGGTGATCCTGAGGAGCTTTGCCAACCTGGATGTTTCTGTGATTGTGTGATTCACAGGTGTTTGGACTGGAGAAAGAAAATGGGGAGGAACAGGCTAGGTTTATGGGCTAGACATCCTTCATTTCAACTGCAATAAACCTATTAGCATCCCACAGGTGAGGAAGGGCTCGTGGCACTCTCCTGATGGGCAGGGCACTGACAGCCCATGTTTAGTGCATGGCAAATTCTTTACAGCCAGCCCTGTGTGCAGTGCTGGCTTCCAGACCTCCTCAGCTGTATTTAGGGTGGCGCTGGGACTATTTCAAAGGGTGTTTCAGGCGAGCAAAACCAAGAGCTGGGGAGAGAGTGCAGCTCACAAAGCCTGCCTTAAGTGACAATTTGTGCAGTGGGAAGAGACATTTATTTAGCTGATTTAAAGGTGGCTCTGTAAAGGAAACAAAAAATATTTTACACCTACTCTTTATCTGTAAAAAGAGGCTTTAAAACTTGGTTGCAGGAGTGTGTTTGTTATTTTAGAGCCATCAAGGCATTTTCTCTCTCTGCTTTGCTTTTGCAACAGTGGAAAGTAGGTGTGAGGGTTGGGTTTTTGCTTTATTTTTAAGGAGATGACATCCCTCAATCTTCTGAACATTTCAGATTCTTACCCCAGGTGTCTTGCTGGTATTTGAATTAAATAGATGGGAACAAGCAACAGTGAGTTTCCAGCAATGTAAGAAATAATTCTCCCCTTCCTGATTGCTTTTTTTTCTTTTAATCTTTTGATCTAGCAAGGTCATAAACCTCCTGCTTCTCCACTCAGCCTCAGAGACCCTCCAGCCAAACAAAGATAAGGATTCATGTTTCTAAAGAAGAAAACAGAAAAATCCTTCTCTGGAGATCACAGCAGAAACAACCAAAGGAAAAAAAATCACTCTGCTAACAAGCCACAGTGTTCAGCCCTCTTTGAAAGCAGCAAATCATGGAATCAGAGAATCAGCCAAGTTGGAAGAGACCTCCAAGATCAGCCAGTCCAACCTAGCACCCAGCCCTGGCCAGTCAACCGGACCTTGGCACTAAGTGCCCCAGCCAGGCTTGGCTGCAACACCTCCAGGCACAGCCACTCCACCACCTCCCTGGGCAGCCCATTCCAATGCCAATCACTCTCTCTGACAACAACTTCCTCCTAACATCCAGCCTAGACCTCCCCTGGCACAGCTTGAGGCTGTGTCCCCTTGTCCTGTTGCTGCTTGCCTGGCAGAAGAGCCCAACCCCACCTGGCTACAGCCTCCCTGCAGGCAGCTGCAGACAGCAATGAGGTCTGCCCTGAGCCTCCTCTGCTGCAGGCTGCACACCCCCAGCTCCCTCAGCCTCTCCTCACAGGGCTGTGCTCCAGGCCCCTCCCCAGCCTTGCTGCCCTTCTCTGGACACCTTCCAGTACCTCAACATCTCTCTTGAATTGAGGAGCCCAGAACTGGACACAGCACTGCAGGGGTGGCCTGAGCAGTGCTGAGCACAGAGGCAGAAGAACCTCCCTTGTCCTGCTGCCCACACTGCTCCTGAGCCAGCCCAGGATGCCATTGGCTCTCCTGCCCACCTGGGCACACTGCTGGCTCATGGTCAGCTCCTCTCTCCCAGCACCCCCAGGTCCCTCTCTGCCTGGCTGCTCTCAGCCACTCTGTCCCCAAATCATAGCAAAATCTCATGGATTTTCACCTTTTGGGATGTCCTCCTCCTGATGTCCATCTTGCCATGAACCATTCTTAGGCCTGGGTCACCCTGGAGGATTTGGAAGCCTGGCTGCAGATGTTAACAGATGTCTCCTTACCCTCTCCAGCGAGTGGGTGCCACTTGCATATCTCTAATCTTCGATCTGCTGATTCCTCTAACAAGATGCCACAAGGGTTTAATCTCACAGCTTCCAAGGGAGCTGCTCATCCTGGAGGGTTATTTGAGGCAACTCAAGATCAGTGCCTGGTGCTGGGCTGACAGTTACAGGCACTGCTCTGTTAAACCAGAATTAAAGCCTGCTGCTGCTTAAAGGGGAATGTTTCAGCAGAGCCAGGAGGCAGCTTGCCTCGTCCCTGCTCCATTGGGTGTTGGGATTCCTGTGAGCTGCAAGCAGCTGTTTGGCTCTTGGCAAGCTCTCCTGTAGTTCTCTGACACGATAGATGCTTCACAAAAGAGCATCCAAGAGCAGCAGGCTCAGCCCGATGTGCAGCATGGTGCAGCAAGGGGGGAGTGTGTCATCTCTCCAAAGGCACCCCTCAGGGTGAGATGCTGCACCATGGCACAGGCAGGGAGCTCAGTGAGATCCAGGCTTTCTGCAGGAGAGCTACAGACTCCAAAGGGATGTCTGCATGACAGTGTGCAGGACTGCCAGAGCTGCTTCCATAGTGGCAGTAACTGTAATGTGTTAGAGCAGCACCCTGTAAGAGCTCAGGCACAACCACAGAACGTTAGGGGTTGGAAGGGAGGCCCAGAGGTCACCCAGTCAGCCCCATGCCACAGCAGGATCACCTAGGACAGGTCACAGGAGCACATCCAGGCAGGTCTAAAAACTCTCCAGAGAAGAAGCTCTCTGTGCAGCCTGTTCCAGTGCTCCAGCACCCTCACCATGAAAGTGTCTCCTCATTTGAGGTGGAACCTCCTGCGTCCTAGTTTGCACCCAGGGTTCTTGTCCTATCACTGGGCACCAACAACAAGAGCCTGGCACCTTCATCCAGACACCTCAGGTGATCAGATCCCCTCTCAGCCTTCTCTTCTCCAGACTAAACAGCCCCAGGGCTCTTAGTCTGTCTTTGTGGCAGAGGTGTTCCAGTCCCGCAGTCATCTTTGTAGTTCTCCATTGGATTCTCTCCAGCATATCCCTGCTTCTTAGCAGCAGATTCTCTGCTTCTTAGACCTGTGCAGGACTTCTAGACACAGGTGAGCAGCTACTGATGGGTGAGAAGTACTCTTCCAGCACAAATACTTGTCCTTTGACCTGATCTGGCTTATCTCTCCCTCGAGGACAAAATAAGTGCCATGTCTGGGGGTAATGACATTTCAGCTGGACCAGGAGATAGGTTACAGAGGGGTTTTATACATATATATACATAGAGAGAGAGTGGCTGGAGAGCAGCCAGGCAGAAAGGGACCTGGGGGTGCCGGTATAGAGTAGCTGAACATCAGCCAGCAGTGTGTCCAGGTGGGCAGGAGAGCCAAAGGCATCCTGGGCTGGCTCAGGAGCAGTGTGGGCAGCAGGACAAGGGAAGTTCTTCTGCCCCTGTGCTCAGCACTGCTCAGGCCACATCTGGAGTGCTGTGTCCAGTTCTGGGCTCCTCAATTCAAGAGAGATGCTGAGGTGCTGAAAAGTGTCCAGAGAAGGGCAGCAAGGCTGGTGAGGGGTCTGGAGCACAGCCCTGTGAGGAGAGGCTGAGGGAGCTGGGGGTGTGCAGCCTGCAGCAGAGGAGGCTCAGGGCAGAGCTCATTGCTGTCTGCAGCTCCCTGCAGGGAGGCTGTAGCCAGGTGGGGTTGGGCTCTGCTGCCAGGCACCCAGCAACAGAACAAGGGGATACAGCCTCAAGCTGTGCCAGGGGAGGTCTAGGCTGGATGTTGTTAGGAAGTTGTTGTCAGAGAGAGTGATTGGCATTGGAATGGGCTGCCCAGGGAGGTGGTGGAGGTGCTGTGGCTGGAGGTGTTGAAGCCAAGCCTGGCTGGGGCACTTAGTGCCATGGTCTGGTTGATTGGCCAGGGCTGGGTGCTAGGTTGGGCTGGATGAACTTGGTGGTCTCTTCCAACCTGCTTGATTCTATGATTCTATGAATTGGCTCAGGGTTAAAATCTAATTCTTTCCCTCCCCTACTCCCCCCCCCCCCAGGTCACTTGTAATTCTGGATGGAGCCCTGCGACTTGGTAGTTACTTTAATATCATCAACAAACCTCCAGAGCCATCTGAGGCTGCAGGATTAGCAGCTACCACCCCAACGAGTTTTAAGCAGCTGAGAAAGAAAAAATAAAACCCATCAACAGCCTGAGGGAGGACAAAACCTGCAAATTATATTCAAAAAAGCAAAAAAAAAAACCAAAAAGACTTTAATTACTGGAAAGCTTCCTTCAGGTTGCACTTCATTGGGCCAGCCAAGGCATCGTGCATGAATAAGCAGCAGAGCAGTGGGAGGCAAAGCCTTAAGCAGCTTTTGTGTCCTTTGATTGTTGTTATCCAAACTAAACAAAGATTTGTGCTTTAGCGGTGTCCTTCCTTCCTCCCTGGCCCTTTCCCAGCTTAACTGCGGCACTCTGTGTGGTAGTGATATTGGAGGGACCTGTTGGAGAGATAATCTCTGCACCCCTGCTTAATGACTGCACCAACCTTTGTTTAAAGCCAAGCTGCTGCTTATCGCCGGCCCCAATTGGCAGCCTTCTGCGGGGCTAACTGCGGCTTGTAAGTGTCTGGAGGCAGCCGCCGGTGTTGTACAGGGTGAGAGCAGGAACAGGCTGCTGGCGTGAGCTGCCTGGGAAAGTGGGAATCATAGGATCATAGAATCAACCAGGTTGGAAGAGACCTCCAAGATCAGCCAGTCCAACCTAGCACCCAGCCCTAGCCAATCAACCAGACCATGGCACTAAGTGCTCTCTTGAACACCTCCAGGCACAGTCACTCTACCACCTCCCTGGGCAGCCCATTCCAATGCCAATCACTCTCTCTGACAACAACTTCCTCCTAACAGCCAGCCTAGACCTGCCCTGGCACAGCTTGAGACTGTGTCCCCTTCTTCTGTTGCTGGTTGCCTGGCAGAAGAGCCCAACCCCACCTGGCTACAGGCTACAGTCTCCCTTCAGGCAGCTGTAGACAGCAATGAGCTCTGCCCTGAGCCTCCTCTTCTGCAGGCTGCACACCCCCAGCTCCCCCAGCCTCTCCTCCTAGGCTTTGTGTTCCAGGCCCCTCCCCAGCCTTGCTGCCCTTCTCTGGACACCTTCCAGCACCTCAACATCTTTCTTGAATTGAGTGGCCCAGAACTGGACACAGTACTCAAGGGAAGGACTCGTCCAGCTCTGTCTGGAGCCACTGCTTGCTCTAGATCTCTGGTCTGTAATCAGCAGTTGCACTTCACAGCAGCACTCGTGATAGATGAGGCGCTGCAGGTCTGCTGCGCTGCTGGTTGAGGTTATCTACCGCTGGTCGCTGGAAGAGTGATTAATCCTGGCAATTACCATCCACTCTCTTGTCTGACATCCAAGCTCCAAAGGCTGGTTGCTCCTTGAATGCATGTCTCTGCTGTTAGCCTGGGGTTTAGGCTTTGAGGTGTCAGAGATGTGCTCCTGCAGTGCCGAATCCTTACCTCTTGCATTGTGTTTTCTTCCGTGGTGATCTGACCCTGGCTGGGCACCAGGGGCTCACCAGTGCCACTCTGTCACTCCCCTCCTCAGCTGAACAGGTATGGTAGTTTGGGGGATCTTAGGAGAAGAAATGTACCAAAAGCCCTATGAGGAGAGGCTGAGGGAGCTGAGGTTCTTTAGCCTGGAGAAGAGGAGGCTCAGGGGTGACCTCATTGCTGTCTACAACTACCTGAAGGGAGGCTGTAGCCAGGTGGAGGTTGGTCTCTTCTGCCAGGCAAGCAGCAGCAGAAGAAGGGGACACAGTCTCAAGCTGTGCCAGGGCAGGTCTAGGCTGGATGTTAGGAGGAAGTTGTTGTCAGAGAGAGTGATTGGCATTGGAATGGGCTGCCCAGGGAGGTGGTGGAGTGGCCAACCCTGGAGGTGTTTAGAAGGAGGCTGGATGAGGCACTTAGTGCCATGGTTTAGTTAATTATGGGTTAAGGGTTAAGTTGGAGTTGCCATCCCTGAAGGTGTTGAAGCAAAGCCTGGATGAGGCACTTAGTGCCATGGTCTGGTTGATTGGCCAGGGCTGGGTGCTAGGTTGGACTGGATGAGCTTGGAGGTCTCTTCCAACCTGGCTGATTCTATGATTCTATGATAAAAGGCTTGTGAGTCAAGGTAAGGACAGGCAGCTCACTCACCAATTACTGTCACAGGCAAAACAGACACCACTTGGGGGAATTACTTTAATTTATTACCAATCAAGTCAGAGTAGGGTAATAGGAAATAAAACTGAATCTTAAAACATCTTCCCCCACTACCCCTCCCTTCTTCCCAGGCTCAGCTGCACTCCTGGTTTTCTCTACCTGCTCCCCTTGAGCAGTGCAGGGTGAGAACTGGGGTTTGTGGTCAGCTCATCACACATTGTTTCTGCTGCTCCTTCCTCCTCAGGGGGAGGACTCCTCACACTTCTCCCTTGCTCCAGTGTGGGATCCCTCCCATGGGAGACAGCCCTCCATGAACTTCTCCAACATGAGTCCTCCATGGGCTGCAGATGTGGATATCTGCTCCACTGTTAACCTCCATGGGCTGCAGATGTGGGCATCTGCTCCACTGTTAACCTCCATGGGCTGCAGATGTGGGCATCTGCTCCACTGTTAACCTCCATGGGCTGCAGATGTGGGCATCTGCTCCACTGTTAACCTCCATGGGCTGCAGATGTGGATATCTGCTCCACTGTTAACCTCCATGGGCTGAAGATGTGGATATCTGCTCCACTGTTAACCTCCATGGGCTGCAGATGTGGGCATCTGCTCCACTGTTAACCTCCATGGGCTGCAGATGTGGATATCTGCTCCACTGTTAACCTCCATGGGCTGCAGATGTGGGCATCTGCTCCACTGTTAACCTTCATGGGCTGCAGATGTGGGCATCTGCTCCACTGTTAACCTCCATGGGCTGCAGATGTGGGCATCTGCTCCACTGTTAACCTCCATGGGCTGCAGATGTGGACATCTGCTCCACTGTTAACTTCCATGGGCTGCACAGGGTTCACCATGGGCTCCAGCACCCAAAGCACCTCCTTCCCATCCTTCTTCACTGACTTCAGTGTCTGCAGAGCTGTTTCTCTTGCACATTCTGACTCCTCTCTCCCAGCTGCTACTGCTGTAGTGCTGGAGTGACTTTCCCCCCTTCTTAAACACATCATCCTAAAGGTGTTACCACCATTCCTGATGGGCTCAGCCTTGCCAGTGCATCTTAGCAGGTCCACCTTGGAGCTGGCTGGCATTGGCTCTACCAGACGTGGAGGGGAAGATTCCAGCAGCTTCTCACAGAAGCCACCCCTGTACCAAAACCTTGCCACAGAAACCCTCCCTTACTGAAACTCCAAGGTTTTGTCCAGGAAGTGTATTACTTCTCCACCAAAACCCTTGCAAAGGTAGCTTGTCTCATGTTGTAAACGTTCCATTTCTTGCACAGCAACACCTATTCCTTCCCACAAATCCAGCTTACCTAAATCCAGCCACTGAGCCAGCTTCAACTATGCTTATTTCTACTCTGCACAATTTCTTGCATATTCTTCCCTCTTCTGAGAGCTAAAAATACATCTGGGTGCTGCCTGGAGGCCATCAGAGAGCACAAAGGAAAGGGCAGCCTGAGCTTCAGATGCATTGCTAAGGAATGCCTGAAGAGTCTTCTCCACAAATGGGGATGCTATAGCAGTAGGCATCCATAAACACAGGAATCTGCCATTCCCAGGAGGGATCACAGAGAAATGTTCTTGCTCCTTCTGTTTATCCAGCACCAGACTCTTCTGCAGAGAGTGCAATTGCCAGTGAGAGCTCAAACTGATGATGATTCTGCACAGGTGTAAAGTGGAAGAACACTTCAGCAGGGAGAAGAGCTACACCAGCCCCTACCCCTACGACAAGCAAAGCCCTCTCCTCGAGGTTTGTGTTTGTATCAGGGAAGAAAAGCAAGCCCTCCTCTGAAAGGAAACCAAATGATTTCTGCATCTTTTGCTGGCTGTGAATTTCCTCTCTGCTCCTCAAACTCCTGTTTCACCAAAGCTCTGGGGAGTTCAAGCTCTTCACATCAACCACTGCTAGGGGGGAGAGGAAACCAAGATGTAGTTTTCCTGTTATCCACGTGGGACTCTTTGTCCTATATACATGGAAAATGTGACTCACTGGGTAAAATCTAACCCCCCACAAATCAGTTTAGATCTCCCCAAGATGATTATTCAGATGAAATGCCTACTCTAGAAGGGCTGGGAAACTCCTCTTGCTCTTAGTTATGGCTGCTGTGTTCAGAACAAACCCCGTGTCATTGAAGAACAGGGTTGTGAAATGCCACATTCCAGAGCAGGAATCAGGAATGATTCCCAAATTAGGCAAATGACATGCAAAATATCAGGAATGCATCTATGAGGGAAACAAAAAAGAAACCCACACAACCCCAAGCCAAAACAAAACCAACCCCCAAAACCTTGAAGCCACACGAAGCAAATTAGCTCTCCAGAACTGTCATGTTAATGACTCTTCACCTGACTCAGAAAGTCCTCAACATCTGAGCTGTTGGAGTGAGTCCAGAGGAGGCCACAAGGATGAGCTAAGGCCTGGAGCACCTCTACAGGAAGGATAGGCTGAGGCAGCTGGGGGTGTGCAGCCTGGAGAAGAGAAGACTCCAGGGGGAGCTTAGAGCTGCCTGCCAATACCTACCTGAAGGGATGCTACAGGAAGGCTGCAGAGGGACTTGTCATGAGGGTGTTCAGAGACAGGACAAGGGGAAATCATAGAATCATAGAGTCACTCAGGGTTGGAAGGGAGCACGAGGATCAGCCAGTTCCAACCCCCCTGCCATGGGCAGGGACACCTCACACTACATAAGGTTGGCCAGAGCCTTATCCAGCCTGGCATTAAACACCTCCAGGGATGAGGCTTCCACCACCTCCCTGGGCAACCCCTTCCAGGCTCTTACCACCCTCATGCTGAAGAAATTCTTCCTAACATCCAGTCTGAATCTCTCCATTTACAGCTTTGTTCCATTCCCTCCAATCCTATCACTACCTGATAGCCTAAGAAGTCCCTCTCCAGCTTTCTTGTAGACCCCTTCAGACACTGAAAGGCCACAAGAAGGTCACCTGGGAGCCTTCTCCTCTCCAGACTGAACAGCCTCAACACCCTCAGTCTCTCTTCACAGCAGAGCTCTGATCATCCTCGTGGCCCTTCTCTGGACACCTTCCAGCACATTCACATCCCTCTTGTACCAGTGGCTCTAGAACTGGATGCAGTACTCCAGGTGAGGTCTCACCAGTGTGGAGCAGAGGAGGAGGATGACTTCCCTCTCCCTGCTGCCCACACTTCTCTGGCTGCAGCCCAGGCTCTGGTTGCTCTCTGGGCTGCCAGAGCACACTGACAGCTCAGATTGAGTCCACCAGCACCCCCAGGTCCCTCTCCTCAGGGCTGCTCTCAAGCCAGTCACTGCCCAGCCTATACTGGTGCTTGGGATTGCCTCACCCCAGAATGGTTTGAAGCTGAGGGAGAGCAGGGTTAGGATGGATGTTAGGAAGAAGTTCTTCAGGATGAGGGTGGTGGTGGTGAGACTCTGGAACAGGCTGCCCAGGGAGGCTGTGGATATCTTTTCCCTGGGGGTGCTCAAGGCCAGGCTGGATGAGGCCTTGAGCAGCTGAGTCTAGCTGGGAGGTGTCCCTGTCCATTGCAGGGAGGTTGGAGTAGATGATCTCTGTGGTGCCTTCCAACCTAAGCCATTCTCTGATTCTGTGGTCCTGAGAACAGAGAGGCAGGATCACAGAGTCAGCACAACGTTGAGGAGCAATGTTTAGCAATTATTTACATACCAACAACCTGCAAATACTTCCTTTGGATGCTGCCATTCAACAGACATTGTGGGTGTCTTACTTCCTACCTGAATGGCATTTTAAGGGGGGGGGGAAGACTGCAAAAAAAGCTGCCAGGCTTCCTTTGTGCCAGCAGCTCATTTACTTGGTTGAATATGAATAGGAAGAGTTATTCTGAAAGCTGAGATCCTGCTCCAGGATGATCACCAAGATGAGTGCCCTTTACCTCCTTCATATACAGGAAAGATTCCTTTCCTCCATAGCATTTCTTCAGGCTGGTTTAGTATTTTCACTGCTTCCCTTCTTCTGACTCCAAAGGATGTTCAGACAGTGTGCTCAGGTGGCCAAGAGAGCCAATGGCATCCTGGCCTGCATCAGGAACAGTGTGGCCAGTAGGACAAGGGAGGTTCTTCTTCCCCTGTACTCAGCACTGCTCAGGCCACACCTTGAGTGCTGTGTCCAGTTCTGGGCCCCTCAATTCAAGAAAGATGTTGAGGTGCTGGAACATGTCCAGAGAAGGGCAACAAAGCTGGTGAGGGGCCTGGAGCACAAATCCTATGAGGAGAGGTTGAGGGAGCTGGGGTTGTTTAGCCTGGAGAAAAGGAAGCTCAGGGGTGATCTTATTACTGTCTACAACTACCTGAAGGGGCATTGTAGCCAGGTGGGGGGTGGCCTCTTCTGCCAGGCAACCAGCAATAGAACAAGGGGTAGGTATAGGCTGGATGTTAGGAGGAAGTTGTTGGCAGAGAGAGTGATTGGCATTGGAATGGGCTGCCCAGGGAGGTGGTGGAGGCACCATCCCTGGGGGTCTTCAAGAAAAGACTGGATGAGGCACTCAGTGCCATGGTCTGGTTGACTGGATAGGGCTGGGTGATAGGTTGGACTGGATGAGCTTGGAGGTCTCTTCCAACCAGGTTGATTCTATGATTCTATGACAGCAAGGACAGCTGCATCAGTTTATGTCTCCTGAAGTTAGCTGAGATGCTCAGGAGTCCTCAGGATAGATATGCTACTTCCTGGGGCTCTCTGCCTTGTTCTCAGGCAAGTTCAGCCATTTCCCACTACTTCAGTCTTTTCAACACATGAAAGAGAAGAGGCTACACTAAATACCTTGTCTAGCTCTGAAAAAAAAATGGGTAAGAGCTTAGATATTATTTTCTTAAGAATCAGTCACTTGAGATTTCTATTGAACAGATGGGAACAAAGCCCAATCTGGCCTAATTAAGGAACAAAACCAAATTAAATTGTAATTGAGCAGTTACTCAGCATCCTGCACAACGTGGTGGGAGATAATGTCCCATTGCACTGCAAAATGGAGACACTGTGGAATAAATCTAAGGTCCTCCACGCTCCAAGCACAATGTTTAAGGGCAGCCACAGAAGGAGGTAGGAGCAGCAGAGTTTCTGGGTGTTATCTTGGGTGGGTGCAATCCCAAGCACAGCTCCAGGCTGGGTGGGGAATGGCTGAGAGCAGCCCTGAGGAAAACGACCTGGGGGTCTGGGGTGATGCAAAGCTCAACAGGAGCCTGCAGTGTGAGTGCAGCCCAGACACAACCCTGTGCTGGGCTGCAGCAAGAGCAGTGTGGGCACAGGGCAAGGGAGGGGATTCTGCCCCTTGGCTCTGCTCTCCTCACACCCCACCTGCAGTCCTGGGCACAGTTCTGGAGTCCCCAACACAAGCAGGACATGGAAGTGTTGGAGCCAGTCCAGAGGAGGCCACCAAGGTGCTGAGAGGGCTGCAGCAGCTCTGCTGTGAGGACAGGCTGAGAGAGTTGGGGTCTGCAGCCTGGAGAAGAGAAGGCTTCCAGGAGACCTTGGAGTGGCCTTCCAGTATCTGAAAGGGGCTACAGGAAGGCTGGGGAGAGAATATTGACAAGGTCTTGTAATGACAGGATGAGGAGGAATGAGTTTGAACTGGCAGAGGGGAGATTGAAACTGGATGTTAGGGACAAGTTGTTTACAGTGAGGGTGGTGAGACACTGGCACAGGTTGCCCAGGGAAGTTGTGGAGCACAGAATCACCCAGTGTGATCTTTGATCACATTGGGTGATTCTGTGCTCCACAACCTCCCTGGAGGTGTTCAAGGCCAGGTTGGATGAGGCCTTGAGTGACCTGTTCTAGTGGGATGTGTCCCTGCTATGGCAGGAGGTTGGAACTGGCTGAGCTTTGAGGTCCCTTCCAACCTAAACCATTCTATGATTAACTTCAGGACGTGCAGTCATTTCAAAGAGACTTCTATGATCCATCCATCTGCCCACCCCATGCTACCTGTATGAAGAGATGCTCTGTGTGGTTCACTTGGTGGACTAATGGTTCACAGGACTAATGCTGCAGAGTGCTAGTGAGCAAGCAGCTCTGCTCCTTCTTCTTGCAAAAGGTCACAGACACCTGCAGGCACATGCTTGACTCCTTAAAGGAATGCAGACTTTGATGGACAGGTTGCCTAAGCCAAGAGGAAGGCTCCTTTTTCTTTCAGATGTGACTCCCAGCAAGGCTGATCTCAGCACCACCCCCCTGAAACACCCTGCCCATGGTGATGTCTACAGCACTCTGACATCTTCCAGTGGAAAAGACATGCAGGTTCATGCAAGAGAGGCACACAGGTATAGAATCATAGAATCATAGAATCAACCAGGTCAGAAGAGAGCTCCAAGCTCATCCAGTCCAACCTAGCACCCAGCCCTGGCCAATCAACCAGACCATGGCACTAAGTGCCTCATCCAGGCTTTGCTTGAACACCTTCAGGCACAGCCACTCCACCACCTCCCTGGGCAGCCCATTCCAATGCCAATCACTCTCTCTGACAACAACTTCCTAACAACATCCAGCATAGACCTGCCCTGGCACAACTTGAGGCTGTGTCCCCTTGTCCTGTTGCTGGTTGCCTGGCAGCAGAGCCCAAACCCACCTGGCTACAGCCTCCCTGCAGGCAGCTGCAGACAGCAATGAGCTCTGCCCTGAGCCTCCTCTTCTCCAGGCTGCACACCCCCAGCTCCCTCAGCTCCCTCCTCATAGGGTTTGTGTTCCAGGCCCAACCTTACTCTGTAGGTTCCATTGCCAAAGAGGTTCATGCCTCTGCCTTCACATGTGTGTGATCAGAACCTAACTGCACCCAAGGAGTGCAATAGAAAGCATCCAGACTGTTAAGCACCGTCACAGGGAGGCTGGTTAAATGCAGTTAGGTTCAGAAGCAGGCAGGAGAGGGCATGGGGAAGAAGAAGGCAAGGGTAGAAATGGAATGATCTGTGTTTTGCACAGGGTGAACACCCTCCTTTTCTTCTTCCTGCTGTGCAGCTTCTCCGCCGAGCACCAAACATTCCAACAGCATAAACCTGCTTCCTAGGGATAACAGAATCCAGCCAGAAGAATCTTGAGCTTTCTACATTTCCAGACTGCTTGGGATATGTTTGACACCATCCACACTGGTACAATTGCAGCTTGTCACACAGAGGAACTCTGTGGTGACAATAAATATTAATTCCCTGTGCTAGCTTTCAGCCTAAATCTTACTAGATTGAAATATCTGCCACAGGGACGTAAAAAAACCCTTAAGTAGCAATAAAAGTCAAACAAAAGTGGCAGACCCAGCATCTACCAGTGCCTGGGTTTGTGCTAGTCAAGTAACAGATGTTTCAGGCTGTGCCTTTCAGAGGAAATGGCACTGATATGCTCGTACAATAGAGCAGAGCCTGCTGCAAATTTGCAGAGTATTTATTTCAGGGATCAGTCTGGCTGTGCTATAAAAAGGATGTGAAACAAAATGACTTGGATTTCAAAGCCTGCAGTGCCCCTTTCCCAGCCCAGCACCGTGGCAGAAATGGTGAGCTAAGATGAAGGATGATGGAAAACTGTAGATGTGGCAATGCCCCTTTTCCATGCTTTTCAGAGTGCTTTTGTGCTGCCCACCCAGCCCTGAGTCGCTCCACAGCAAAGCTGGCAGTGTCACGGCATCATAGACTGCTTTGGGTTGGAAGGGACCTTAAAGAGGATCCAGTTCCAACCCTCCTGCAGGGCAGGGACACCTCCCATGAGCCCAGGTTGCTCAAGGCCTCACCCAAGCTGGCCTTGAACACCACCAGGGCATCCACAGCCTCCCTAGGCAACCTGTTCCAGTGTTTCACCACCCTCATTGTAAAGAATTTCTTCCTAATCTCCAGTCTCAATCCCTCCTCTTCTAGTCTAAATCCATTCCCTCTCATCCCAGCACTACCACCCCCTCTAAAAAGTCCCTCTCCAGCTTTCTTGTAGCTCCCTTCAGATACTGGAAGGCCACTATAAGGTCTCCCTGGACTCTCTGTTCATCATATAACAAGCAAATCATGCAAGATCTGCATGTCTTTGAGCAAGCTTAGGAGGAGTCATAGAACACAGAATCAGCCAGGTTGGAAGAGATCTCCAAGCTCATCCAGTCCAATCTAGCACCCAGCCCTGTCCAACCAACCAGACCATGGCACTAAGTGCCTCATCCAGTCCTTTCTTGAACACCTCCAGGAACAGTGACTCCACCACCTCCCTGGGCAGCCCATTCCAATGCCAATCACTCTCTCTGACAACAACTTCCTCCTAACATCCAGCCTAGACCTCCCCTGGCACAGCTTGAGACTGTGTCCCCTTGTCCTGTTGCTGCTTGCCTGGCAGCAGAGCCCAACCCCACCTGGCTACAGCCTCCCTGCAGGTAGTTGCAGACAGCAATGAGCTCTGCCCTGAGCCTCCTCTGCTGCAGGCTGCACACCCCCAGCTCCCTCAGTCTCTTCTCACAGGGCTCTGCTCCAGGCCCCTCCCCAGCCTTGCTGCCCTTCTCCAAACACCTTCCAGCACCTCAACATCTCTCCTGAATGGAGGAGCCCAGAACTGGACACAGCACTGCAGGGGTGGCCTGAGCAGTGCTGAGCACAGGGGCAGAAGAACCTCCCTTGTCCTGCTGGCCACACTGCTCCTGAGCCAGCCCAGGATGCCATTGGCACTCTTGGCTACCTGGGCACACTGCTGGCTCATGCTCAGCTCCTATCTACCAGCACCCCCAGGTCTCTTCCTGCCTGGCTGCTCTCAGCCACTCTGTCTTTGCTGATCATGTTTCCTTGCCCAAGGAACATCAAAGGAATGGACATAAGAATTACTGTGGGACATCATCTAGTGCTTATGCATCACTCCTGTCCAACAGCTGAGCACTTATGGCAGAATCCCAAGTGGATTGCCATACAAGAGTTGTGAACACAAGTTTTTGGGAGTGAAGAGGTCTCTTTGGCCATTTGCAAGGCACTGTGGAGCTCTGATTTCACATGGATGAGTAAAAGAGAATGGTAGATGTGCTGTTCATTTGGACTCCAATGTGATCAGCCAGAGGTTGTTTTCTCTTTGGAAGTCCCTAACACCTCTGCCTTCAGTCTATGGAGAAGCACTGCACTGCAAGACCAACGGCAGGGTATGACCAAGTGAAATCTCACCGAGGCTAAGCATCAGCTGGCAAACATCTTAGAACAGGCAGGGCCAGCTTGAGGGTCAGTGTTCACAAACAACAAATGATGTGAGCGGTGCTCACACCAGTGTTTGGAGAGGAGGCTGCATCGCCCATTTGACCTCCTGCCCAGCTGGACTTTTTACATGGTTCTGTTTGTTTGTTGGTTTCTGAACAGAAATAAACCTGTTGGTGACTGGGAAACTGCGCAAAGGGAAGCAAGGGAACAAAACTGCAACAACATCCTCATAGCAGAGGGCTGGAGCACCCCTCCTATGAGCACAGACTGAAAGAGTTGGGGCTGTGCAGGCTGGAGAAGAGGAGGCTCCCAGGTGACCTTCTTGTGGCCTTCCAGCATCTGAAGGGGACCTACAAAAAAGGTGGGGAGGGACTTTTTAGGCTGTCAGGGAGTGACAGGACTGGGGAGAATGGAGCAAAGCTGGAGGTGGGGAGAGTCAGGCTGGAGGAGGAATTTGTTGAGCATGAGAGTGGTGAGAGGCTGGAATGGGTTGCCCAGGGAGGTGGTTGAGGCCCCATGGCTGGAGGTGTTTAAGGCCAGGCTGGCTGAGGCTGTGTGCAGCCTGCTCTAGGGTGGGGTGTCCCTGGGCATGGCAGGGGGGTTGGAACTGGCTGCTCCTTGTGGTCCCTTCCAACCCTGACTGGTTCTATGATTCTCTAATGACCGATTCACAGCTCTAAGGGGCCTTCTGCACGTTGTCCACATCAAAGTTTCCTCATTCCAAATAGCTTCCTGCAAAAAAATAAACCCAAACCAAAGCCCAACAAAGCCAAACCAGTAACACAGGAAGCTTTTATTAGGGAGTGGGTGGTGTTAGATGCAGCATCCCAATTGGCTAGGGAAGCCAATGAACCACTCATTATTTCAGCACCACCTTTCCTCTGTGACTTTGCCAGCAGGAATCCATCTCTGTAGTGCTTTGCAGAGTTCAGCCACGTGCTCCTATAGATTATAGTCTGCCAGGCTAACGCTGAATTATGGAGTCTAATAGGAAGGAAAGCAGCTTTTTCTTCATTCCCCTCTCCTCTGCTTCACTCCACTGCAGTGGCAACATGCCCCTTTCCCCAGGCACAATCATTTGGCAGCGGTGAAGCCCATGGCAATGCCAAACACGGAGAGCAGCAGTAAGCTGTACCTTAGCAGCACACTTTTATCTCAGCGCAGGCTCCCCTGCTCCCCTATTTATTCTCCCTGTCTGGTTTAGCTGATGCCCAGGGAGGTGGTGGAGGCACCGTCCCTGGAGGTGTTCAAGCAAAGCCTGGCTGGGGCACTTAGTGCCATGGTATAGCTGACTGGCTAGGGCTGGGTGCTAGGTTGGACTGGCTGAGCTTGGAGGTCTCTTCCAACCTGGTTGATTCTATGATTCTATGGTTCTATGATTCTATGCTCAGCACACCCCGGGTGGTTCGCACAACTGCCGCTCCCATTCCACGAATCTGAAGACTTCAACGATGTGAAGCAACAGTGAATAAATTAACCTGGAAGCAAAGCCAGCGGAGAGGCAAAAGAACTCCCCCCGATGTACATCTGATCTACGAACACTTCAGCAGTTAGGCCAGGCAAAGCCGGCAGCACGGGGGGAGCTGTACCGTCTTTGCTCGCAGCCTGAACCCTGCCATCGTTTCGCGTCTCGGCGGATGGTGCCTGCTGTCATTCACAGCAGTCCGGTGCCGCCGATGGAACGGCTCTCGGTGGGGCTCTGAGGAGCCCGCCGGGCCGGGGGAGCAGCGGGAGGAGGCGCTGGAGGCCCCCAGCCCGGCCGCCCCCGCAGCGGCGAGCCCCGGCCCCGGCAGCGGGGCCCCGGGCGCGGGAGGCGGCGCCTCTCGGGGGGGCGGGCCGGGCCGGCCGCGCTGCCTTCCGGGGCTCGGCACGGCGGCGGCCGGAGCCGGGCAGGATGCGCTCCGCTGTCCCGCTGCTGCTCCTCTCGGCCTGCGTGTTCCTGCCGGCGCTGCTGCCGGCCGTGCCGGGCGCCCACGGCAGCCAGGAGCCGGCGGCAAGCTCGGCAGCCGTGAACGGCAGCCGCCTGCCCGCCGAGCCGGCCGGCGCGCCCGGTAACCACAGCGGGGCCCAGCTCAGCCCCGTGCCCGCGCTGCTCCGCGACCTCTCCGGGCTGAAGGCCGCCGTCATCGGGGCCTGCACCCTCACGGCCGCACTCATCGCCTGCCTTCTGCTCCGCGTATTCAGGTAGGGCCCGGCCGGGCCGCGCCTTCCCCCGACAGGTGCCGGGCCGAGGCCTCCGCCCGCGGCCTGCAGGCTGCGCTTGCCCAGGCGGAGCGGGGAGGCCGGGGGTCGGGTGGGCTGCGGCCGGGGCCTGCCCGCCGGCCCGTGGCGCTTTCAAGCCCGGTTAGCGGCGCGACCTCCGGGCACCTCCCCGAGAGGCGGAAGGGCTCGGCGGTGCGGAGCTCCGCCAGCGCAGCGCCTGTGAATGCCTCCTGCAGCTCCGGGGGGCTCCGCTCGTAGAGCTGCTGTCGGCTGACAAATCTGCTGCTTCCTCCTCCTGCGGAAAAGCAGGGCAGGAGTTTGGATCCAGGAGGCGTTGCTTTTTTCCAGGCGTGGGACGTGCAGGTCCTAGCTCTGTGCGTGGGACCGCGGCCGTGGCTGGAGGCTGAAATGTGTGAGTCCATCTGAATGTATGAGAACTCGTGGGAGTTTTACCCTGAGCAGGTGTGTCACTGGGATTAGGTGGCCTGAGGAGGCCGTGTAGTCTCCGTCTGTGGACAGATGGCTCTGGGTTGCCCTGCTTGCTCTCCAGAGGTCCCATCCAGCCTCAGCCACGTGTGTCCTGTGCGCCCGTGAGGTAGTGCAGGTGCTGCAGTAACTCATCATGGGTGAAAGAGAAAAGTCAAAGCTTTCTTTTTTACCTCTTCATGAAGTTGAAACAGATGGGCTTGGAGATGTCCTACAGTGATGAAAAGTAGATGTTGGTGTAGAGCACAGCCCTGATCTTGCTGAAGCTGTGAGGTGTTACCAAACTTCCCTGTGTTTCAGTTAGGCAGATTAGTGATGGATAAAAGCTTCTGCATCCAGTATGGAAGGAAAGAAACTTGTGGCTACTCCTAGAGCTGGGAGAAGTGCTGGTGGGCTGCAGGAAGCTGGGAAGAAGTTTGCATCTGCTTGGTGCTTGCTTGTATCTTAGAATCATAGAATCAACCAGGTCAGAAGAGACCTCCAAGCTCATCTAGTCCAACCTAGCACCCAGCCCTGGCCAATCAACCAGACCATGGCACTAAGTGCCCCAGCCAGGCTTGGCTTCAACACCTCCAGGCACAGCAACTCCACCACCTCCCTGGGCAGCCCATTCCAATGCCAATCACTTTCTCTGCCAACAACTTCCTAACAACATCCAGCCTGTGCCTCCCCTGGCACAGTTTGAGGCTGTGTCTCCTTGTTCTGTTGCTGCTTGCCTGGCAGCAGACCCCAACCCCACCTGGCTACAGCCTCCCTTCAGGTAGTTGTAGAGAGCAATGAGCTCTGCCCTGAGCCTCTCCTTCTCCAGGCTACACACCCCCAGCTCCTTGTCCATGTATCAGTGTGGGCCAGTTCATACTGAAGTGAACTGGTGTTGGCACATGCTTGAGTTATCCAGGCAGCTATTGAAACTCATGGAACGTCTCCTGCTGTGAAGGACACGAGCAAATTAAACTCAGTGCCTTTACAAAATCAGTCTTCCTCTCGGTTTGTTGCTGAAGCAGAAGAAAAACAAATATTAAAGCTCCATTTGGCACGGTTAGCATTAATTACTATTTCTCTGAGTAGTGGCCAGAGTCTCCATGGTGTGCTGAATGCTGCCTCTGACTTGCACAGTGTACAGACAAGAAGTTGTAGCCCGTTGGTGCCCAGCTTTGCCAGGAGGGTAGCACACTTCAGGCGGTTAAAGTCATCTGACGCCTGGGTGGAGGGCAGCAGGAGAGAGGCAGCAGTGTGGCAGCTGGCTGGCAAGGGAGGAGGTGTGCCCCACGGCTCGGGTGACAGAGGAGCTGAACAAGTGAAGTTTCTTGTTGCATCTTCAGGCAGCTCCTTTGTATTTACATGGTGGCTGCAGCTGAACGCTTCGCTTCGCCCGTGTCTGAATTGATTCCGTGTCCGAAGGGCACTCTTCACAAGGGTGGTGTGATAAAGTGTGGTCTATAAAGACCAAAATTATAAAAATTGATATTTTTCTAAAGAAATTGACATTTAACTAAATTCTTTATGCGTTGCAGCAGCTGGAGGAAGACAATGCAAATAAATTTGCTCATTAAAGGAAGGTGCTTTGGGAAAACCCAGTAAAATATTGAAGGGCCTTCTTTTAAATCAATACAACCACTTTGCTGCTGTATAAAGTTGTCATGGAGAAACACAGCAAAATTGGTACTAGGTGTATGAGGTGGAGTTGGGAAGTCTATAACCAAGTGTAGAGTGAAATGCTTGAGTTTCTGTTTGTTGTTCTTTCTGATCCTGGAAAGTTTATTTCCTCTACCTGGTGTAAGGCTGAATGTTTCGAAGCAGAGGTAGCAAAATGGAACAGTGTGGGCAGCAGGACAAGGGAGGTTCTTCTGCCCCTGTGCTCAGCACTGCTCAGGCCACACCTTGAGTGCTGTGTCCAGTTCTGGGCTCCTCAATTCAAGAGAGATGCTGAGGTGCTGGAAGGTGTCCAGAGAAGGGCAGCAAGGCTGGGGAGGGGCCTGGAACACAAAGCCTATGAGGAGAGGCTGAGGGAGCTGGGGGTGTGCAGCCTGCAGAAGAGGAGGCTCAGGGCAGAGCTCATTGCTGTCTGCAGCTACCTGAAGGGAGGTTATGGCCAGGTGAGGTTGGGCTCTTCTGCCAGGCAATCAGCAACAGAAGAAGGGGACACAGTCTCAAGTTGTGCCAGGGGAGGTCTAGGCTGGATGTTAGGAGGAAGTCGTTGGCAGAGAGAGATTGGCATTGGAACTCTGCCCAGGGAGGTGGTGGAGTCACCATCCCCGGAGGTGTTAAAAGGAGGCTGGATGAGGCACTTACTGCCATGGTTTAGTTAATTAGAAGTGTTAAGTTGCAGTTGATGATCCTCGAGGCCTTTTCCATGGGAATGGGCTGCCCAGGGAGGTGGTGGAGTCACCATCCCTGGAGGTGCTTAAGAAGAGGTTGAATGAGGCACTTAGTGCCATGGGCTAGTTGATTGGCTAGGGCTGGGTGCTGGGTTGGACTGGATGAACTTGAAGGTCTCTTCCAACCTGGTTGAGTCTATGATTCTTTAAAAGACCTTCCCCCATACCACCATCAGCAGCAAAAGCAGGCCCAAGCTAAAGTCACCTTGGAAATGATGGATTAATTCTCCCATGCCAAAGTCGTTGTTACGCAACTGATCAGAGTTAATGCAGCATTAAAGATCTGCAAGAAAATCAGCCTCTGAGATCTCTCATATATTTTTCATAGAACCTGGGAGGAAAATGGGAAATGAAGCTTTCAGCTTCTGAGTGCATTTCTTTGTCTGACAGCACTTGTTTGTAAACAGTTACCCCAGCTGCAAAACGAGAGGAGAATACCAACAGGTACGTTTGTACCGTGTTGCACTTGTAGCTGACAACATAGATTGGAGGAGATTCTGTTGCAGAAGAGATAAGGGATTTACCCTCCATAAATGTAAAGCTTTTCTCCATCAGAATAAGAGCTTTGTTCATACTTAGTCAAAAACATTGCCATTTTTTTCCTGTCCTGAAGTGTCATGGATTCCTATTAAAGAGATTTTGCTGAAATCCAATCTTTGATTAAACCTTCACTGTGAAATTGCTGTAGCTTGCTGGAAGTAAATTATCCTTTTAGATATGGGTTGTAGAGATGAAATGAACTGGTGAGTGGTGAGATATTCTTGTCACAGGGGTTGGATTTATTTTTTAATGCATTTTTTTATTCATCTCATTTTAATGTATGTATTATTCTCCCCTTTTTTTGTTTATTTGTTTCAGGAGGGATAGATACATTTTCTCTAGCTTTCCAGCTCATGCTTTTAAAACAATGCTCAGAGATTCCACTTCATGCCTTCTGGGAAATGTTGTGTTCTGAATTCATCTGATGGTCCTGTGAATCAGACTGGGGTGTTGCTTAGAGTGGTCTAGAGTTCCTTTCTCTTTGTGGCTACCAGGGACTGTGAGGGCCAGACAAGACTCCTCCACTTGTCTGCTTGTGGCAAGGCCTAATTTGCTATAGTCTTTGTGGGGGTGGCAAGTTCAGTTCTGGGTTTGCTTTCTTTCCTGTATGTACCCCTGGGGAACTGTGTGCTCCCAAACCAAAACCATTTCCAGAGCAGACCAAATTTCATGTTATTCCCAATCAGAATGTTGGGTAGTTTGCATTACCAAGAAGCAGTGTCTTGCAACAGCATCATGTGGCTAAATTCACTCTTTGTGCTTTGGATTTTGCCTTTTTACCCTTGTGCTCTGCCCTGTTTCTCTTTCCCAGTGGAGCTCAGTTAATTCTTGGCACCAGCTCCCAGGACACTTAGTTTTTACATGTGGCTATTTGTGCTGGTAGACCATATACCTCCTAGGGAAACTGGGTAAGTTATTTCTGCTCAAATGGGCCAGCTGAAACAACCTAAAGCTTCAGCTGTAGAAAACTCTGCTAGAAGTATTTTCTACATGTCTTGACCTGCCCGTTCATAGTAGCCTTTTTCATCTTGGGTTCTGTTTAGCTAGATTTTGAAAGAGAAGTTACCTACCTGTTTTTTAACTCCTTGCTTTTGGCCATTACCTGTTGCTCAGTTTTGATTCCTTCTTCAAATATCACTTGAAGCTTAGTTTTTCAGTAATTGCAAAACTGGTATAAATGACTGAGACTGAGGAGAGAAGCTCAAGCATATGATCATAGGATACAAGACCCTTTGTTCTGTGAGTTGAATTGGGCAATTGCTCTGGGCCATCCAAGGCTTAACCCCAGAGAGTCTGACTGATTTAAAATTAATTGTATTATAACCAGTTAGAGTACTCCAGCAAAGACAAAAACAAGGAAGAAAAACTCTTCTGTTGAAATGACCTTAAATGAAGAATGAAAATCCAACAGCAAAGCTGACATTTGTAACCCAGGTTGAAAGCTTCATTTAAGCTGCATGTTAGTTTAGTTAGGGCCACAGAGAATGACAAATGGGACACTTATCATGGGGCTCAGAGGTCCTGTCTTTGGGGAGACTTGGTTTTGAGCAGGACAACAGATTAGCAGAAGGAAGGAGGGAGCATCACTGTCTTGAGTTCTTTAGAGCTCTGATGTGAACAGTCACTACAAAGCTCAAATGCTTTCTTGCTCTAGGATTTGCTGCCTCAAAGAGTTTGGGGAGATCATAAAAAGTTTTTCTACAGCTCTGCATGTAGAACATTAAGAGACCTCTCAAGCATGTCTCAGGTGGCACTGGTCTGACTGGTGCTATGATTTCTGGAAGTACCTGGCTGGCACTGGCCACCAGATGTGAGTGGCTGTGTTTGAATTGCTGACAGACATCACTGCTTCATTGAAGCACAACAATATCCCATGTAGGTGTTCCTGAAGTTATTCCCAGTAGCAGTCTCTGATCCATCAATCCTATTAGAAGTGCCATTATTCTTTGTGGTCATATATGCTCCATCTTAAGGACTTCATGTTAGAAACAGCAGCACTTTCAGTTTGCTACAGCAGAAATCATAGAATCAGAGTTGTTTGGGTTGGAAAAGACCTGAGATTATCAAGTCCAACCATCAACCCAGCATCACCATGGACATCAAGGAACACCCAAGGCTGTAGAATTCTGCAAGGCTTGTGTCTTGGAGAGCAGGGGACTCCAAGGCAGAGCACACTGGAGATGTTACTCTCCTTTAGATAGGCAAATGTGCTGAGAAGCACTCAGGTTCTGCAGTGCACACTATTCCAAAGAGAAGGAACTCTCATTGCAATTGCCAACCCATCAAAGCATGGAAGAATGTTGGCTGAAGGCCTGCAGCTCCAGATCCATTCCTCCCCATCCCAGTGCTGTGGGGCTGTCCCTAGTTCCATTTGCAGCACGGAAATCCAGAGCACATGCGAGCACTTGGCTTCGTGCTTTAACTTTGTTGTGCCCAGCACCATTCAGAGAGCAGAGCCAGCCAGATTCACACTAATGAAATATCTCTGATCTAATTCATCAGCTGGTAGGAAGCCTGGAGTTTCCCCAGCTTTATATTGCCATGTTTTTTTTTTAACTGCTAATGGAGCCCATTAACAGCAAATAAACTGGTCCCAGTTTCATTCCTGGTAAAACATTACTACAGTTCTATGAGGATGGTTGGAGCTGGCTTAAGCAAACTTCCAATGAGCAGTCAGCTAAGAAGTTCCCTTTGCATCCCTTGGCAGGAAGTGTTAATGATAAGGAACACGGAGACCTCTCTCTCTGGGTCAAGAGGAGCATTAACTTTGAATACCAGAGTTGTTGACTAAAATAGATCAGAGGCGTAAATAATATAATGAGTTGACTTGAATGTTTACTCCTTCACATGATGCCTCAGAGAGGAGGGTGAAGTGCTGCATATGACTGGTGCTTGACCAAAATAGCCCCTGGACAAAGGACAGAGACACAAAGTCAGCGTTCTGCTCTAACCCATCTCTCTACGTTGTCCCTCCCTGCGCTGGGTGGTGCAGCAGAGGGAGTACATCTGATTTCTGATGGACCAGACCCTGACATGGTGTCTGGCACCACAGGCATTTGAGCCCAGGGGCAGTGCCAGTGTGTGCACATCACTTCATCTCTCAGTTAATCTCTGTGCTCACTGTGCCTGCCTTCTGTTAACACCAGTGAGTTTTGGTGGGAGACGCTCATAGTCTAAAGTGAAATAACCTTTGGAATATCCCTGGCTGCAGTTAACTTCCCCCCTCCCCTCCTGATGATTCAGTGCAAGGCTTGTAGCATTCACTTCTAATTATGGAGGGGTGGCTGAAGTCAGACAGTAGAAACAACGTGGGCTTTTTGAAAGTGGAAGAGTTTTCTGTGCTGAAATACCCACTACTGCCTCTCCCCTGGCTGAACCGCTCAGGGAGCATTCCAGCTTGTCCTTGTGTAGGAGGTATGCCCTAACCACAGCTTCCAGCACGCTTCATGTTTGCTCTAATAAGCCCCACACAAACCAAATGTGGCTGGAAAGAGGGGACTGCCTTTGCCCACGAGGGTTGGGAGGTCTCCAGAGTTGATGAAACACTTGTGTTCTGCAGTTCCTGCCCTGCACTGCTCTGCTGTCTGCAAACAAAGGATGCTGCTTGGGCCCACCCACTTGATAAAATGCTTTTCCTTTTGCATTGCCATCACTGATGATTATAGGGATCCTGCTGAGGTCTGGGAGCTTTAGTGTGCCAGCAGCTTCCTGACAGGCAGGCTCAGTTTGTGTGCATGTAGGGACACTCCCAGGGCTTTCCTTTAAAGTTAGCTTGGGTAATTCTTCTGCTATTTATGAAGCCTGGGGGTGTCTCTCAAATGAGCAAGTGTGAGAAAACAGGCCACTGAAAGTACAGATTAATGACAAATTAGCTGGCTAATCTGGTGTGGAATTAATTGAGGAAGAAGAGGCAAGGAAAGACCCTGCCAAGGGCAAACAACTGATTGTAGCAGCTCAGCCAAAAACCAGCAGCAAAATGAACTTCATCCCCTGTCTAAATGAGCACTGTGGTTAAGTGAGGGTCGTGGAGGATTAATAGATCGCCGTGTAGTGAGTTCTGCTTCTCTTTAGAGTGTGGCCCAAATAGACTAATTAATGGCTGGAGGCTAAAGGCTTCTAGTTTCCCATTTCTAAAAATACTTACTCTGGAGTAATTGCTTCAAATGCTCCAACATTGTGTTGTAGGCTGAATTCCATGGAAGTGGTGGTGTAGGATCAGCTCCGCTGAAGCGATGTTTTCCAGTGGAGGGAATGAGGGAAGATGTTGCTCAGTAAAGACCTGGTTTGAAATGGGTGAACCTATGGAAAGGCAGCGTGGACTGTAAAGTAAGTGGTAAGGCTGTGCTTGATTTGTTGAGACAAGCAGACACAGGTTAGTTTTGCTCTATGTTTAGGCTTCACAGTGGGAGTAAATGTTTCTTGTAAAAGGCGATGCATTGCGTGTAAGATGAGACCTCTCTGCATCACTTTGCTGCTAGGTCTCGGCTGAGAAGCAGAATAACACAGAGAAGTGTTTTCAAAAGGATTTTCAAGTGTTTGGGTTAAGAGTCCTGCTGTATTGGATATAAAATTGCTTATTTCAACAACAGCAGTAATGGAACAAACCACCCTGTCTGTGCTCTACGTGCCACAGCAGCACAGATTGCTATAAAGATTAGGCGGCAGGAGACGACTTTCTTCTGGCTTCTGATGCAACCTCAGCCTTTAGAACAAGGAGGGAATGCAAACTGCTCCATCCCAAGGGCTGCAACCTGTTCATTCAGCCTTGGACTACTGCCCAAAAACAAAGCTAGGGAGAGGCATTGAGACTTCCACATCGGAGCTGGTCACCAGGTTAGGTTTACTTTAAGCCTGGGAAGGATTGTTGCAGCAGAGGTGCAAGGGCAAGACTTGAGTCCTGGTCTCTGTAATGCAACCTTGGTTCTTGCTGCTGTGTAACTTGAAGTTCTTGATGCAAAAATCATAGAGTCACAGAATGTCAGGGGCTGGAAGGAACCTCCAAAGCTCAGCCAGTCCAACCCCCCCTGCCAGAGCAGGATCTCCTACACCAGATCGCACAGGAACACATCCAGGCAGGGTTTGAATAGCTCCAGAGAGGGAGACTCCACAATCCCCTGGGCAGCCTGTTCCAGGGCTCTGTCACCCTCACAGGGAAAAAATTCCTCCTCATGTTCACATGAAACTTCCTGTGGCCCAGCTTCTACCCATTGCCCCTTGTGCTGTCCCTGGGCATCACCCAGCAGAGCCTGGCTCCAGCCTCCTGGCATTCACCCTGCACACATTGATAACCATTGCAGAGGTCTTTTCCCAGCAGCACAGCCCCAGCTCCCTCGGGCTCTCCTCATAACAGAGATGTTTTGTTCCCTTCAGCATCTTTGTGGCTTTGTGCTGGGCTCTCTCCAGCAGTTCTATGTCCCTCTTGAACTGAGGGGCCCAGAACTGGACACAATACTCCAGATGTGGCCTCAGCAGGGCAGAGTAGAGGGGCAGGAGAAACTCTCTCAACTTACTAGCCACACTCCTGCTAATACAACCCAGAATGGCATTGCCTCACCTGGCCACAAGAGCACATTGCTGGCTGATGGTCAACCTCCCATCAGCTAGGACTCCCGAATCCCAAAGCAGCACTGTTGAATTTGTCTCACCTTGCATGATGTGGCAGGGCAAGGCTTCTCCAGGGAGAAAGTGCACTTGTGACATGCTGCCTGCTTGGAGCAGTGGCTGTGACTACCAAGATTGAGAGGGAGCTTGGCTGTGCCTGCACCAGGTCCCTTCTCAGGCTTGGCAGTTGCCAGTTGTAGTGTATAAAAGGTGAAGGAGAAGGTTCTGCAGAGTGTTAACCAAACCCACCTGGTTTTCTCCCCAGAGCCTAGCTGTACACATCAGCACCTTCTTCAGTGTATAATCACAAAAGTGGATTCATGCATGAGCAGCGTGGCCCTCCCAGTGTGTATTAAAGGAGCCAGGAGATAAGAACCCAGACAGTTCAAGCTGGAGGCAGTGAATTAGCGAGAAGCCACGCGCCGAGTCTTTAATTGAAAGTGTTAGAGAATTTATCTCTTGAAGCCCTGGGAGTTCAGGTGCTTGAGCATCTCCATCCCAAAAGGAAAGTAAGGCTGGTGTCTCCAGGAGGAGAGGAAAGATTTTTTTTCACAGAGGCAGTGGACAGGTACTGGAATGAGCTGCCCGGGGAGGTGGTTGAATCACTGACCCTGGATGTAGAATAGAATCATAGAATCAGTCAGGGTTGGAAGGAACCACAAGGAGCAGCCAGTTCCAATCCCCCTGCCATGGGCAGGGACACCCTACCCTAGAGCAGGCTGCACACAGCCTCAGCCAGCCTGGCCTTAAACACTTCCAAGGATGGGGCCTCAGCCCCCTCCCTGGGCAACCCATTCCAGCCTCTCACCACTCTCATGATGAACAACTTCCTCCTCACCTCCACTTCTGACTCTCCCCACCTCCAGCTTTGCTCCATTCCCCCCAGTCCTGTCACTCCCTGAGAGCCTAAAAAGTCCCTCCCCAGCTTTCTTTTAGGCCCCCTTCAGACACTGAAAGGCCACAAGAAGGTCACCTGGGAGCCTCCTCTACTCCAGACTGAACAGTCCCAACTCTTTCAGTCTGTATATGTTTAGAAGTCACTTGGATGCTGTGCTTGGGAGGGTATGGTTTGGGATGAACCTTGCAGAGTAGGGATATGGGTTGGACTTGGTGATCCTGAGAGGCGTTGCCAACCTGAATGTTTCTGTGATTCTGTGGGAGGTGGTAGTTGGATTGGTAGCTGAGCACTTTTCAGTGTGCAGAGCATGCAGCTTCTCATGCAAGGCTCAAGGTTGTTTCTCTGGAGTCCTGAACTTGGCCTGGTGGCAAGAAAAAAGATTAGGCTGTTTGTACCCAAACATCACCACCCCTTTACTCCTCGTAATCCTGACTAGAACATTCCCCTGTCTCAGCAGGGCTTAACCTGGACTCTCTAATCTAAACATTGGCTGCTGCAGCTGATTAAGCCCACGTCTCACTTATTGAACGTGGCAGCAGGAAGGACTCTGTGGGCTCTGCACTCAGATGCCTGCCCTGCATGCCAGAGGACCTCTGGTGTGTCAGCAGCTGAAAGACTGCTGTTGATCTGGATTGCAGATGACAAGAAGCTGTGCTCTACACCGAGGGGCACAAAAAGGCAGCAGGAGGGGATGCAGGCTGGCTCCACAGCCTTCGTGTCTGGCGAGGTCTGAATCAGAGCAGTGGTTCAGTGTTGGAGGGAAGAGCTTCAGCCTCTCTAAAGAGTAGTATGTAAAGACCCTGCTCACTTCTGTGTTTCAGGTCTGGCAAGAGGATTAAGAAGACCAGGAAGTACGACATAATCACCACCCCAGCCGAGCGGGTGGAAATGGCTCCTCTGAACGAAGAAGATGATGAGGACGAGGACTCAACAGTGTTTGATGTGAAATACAGGTACTGCTGTGAGCCTGGCCAGTTAGGCTTGCTCACTGAGCTCTTATTAGTGAAGACAACTCTTTTTTTCTCCTCTGCTGGGCCAGCTTGGCAGGGGTGAGGCAGTCAGAGTCTCCCTTTTTTTATGAGTCTCCAGCCCCTCTGCCCGTTCTCAGCACACACTGCTCTGTACTCTCCTGCTCTTGTAATAACCACATTGCTACCCCTAGGCTGTCTGCCCTTCTCTTTGCTCTGCAGAGCTGCACAATGACATACATGTGCCCCAAATAGCTAACAAGGTCTAACAGGCTGAGCTTGCCCTCTCAGGCAGCTGCTGGCAGTTGTCCCTTTTCACTCTCAGTGTCCACACAAGCACTGGATGGAGGGCTGTGGATCAGGGGCTGCTTTCCCAGGCACTGCTATTGTCCTCAGCCTGGAGGAAAATGATGGTGAATCTCCACTGAACTCTGGGTTTGCACCAGAGTGCTCTTGTGTTGTTCTGTAGTCCCTCACTGATGGTGCCAACAATTATCCCTTGGCAGCAAACTTCCCTTAAATGCATTTGCTTTCTTGGGAAAGCAGCAGTGTGACAGCTCAAAACTTTTGGTGCCTGTTCAGGGCCTGAGATTTATGGCAGCCATTCAGCACATAAAGATGCTGTACATTGATTTATAGCATCAGGGTAGCTGAATGCCTCATTTTCATTTGCATCAAGACATCCACAGAAATTGAGTTGCATTCTCATCCAAATTAGGCCAACTCCAAAATCTGTCTCCCTTGGGCTGAAATAACCTCTCCTAATTATAAAAACACTGAGTATGACAACTCCTAACTGGTGATTTCACAGACTTTACTCGTGTTGCCCATCTCCTGGCTTTGGAAAGGGGACAGCAACACATTTGCTCCACACACATGTGTGCCAGCATCTAGAACACAGCCCTGCACATTCTACTGCTTGTTTTCAAAAGAACTGTGTTATTAAAATTAGTTCTTGAATTGGAAGACTCCTATCAGTCCTTGCCTGACTGTTGTCATTCTCTGTAGCTGCCTTCTGTTTGCCTTAATAATTTCAGCTTGTGCAGTTTTGGCTTTGGGATTGAGTTTTGTTACTCCCACAGTGCAAAAGATCTGTCTCACCATGGCCTGCTTTAACTGCTTGTGTCTCCTGCCCCTTTTCCTCTTTCCTGGATACTTTCCCTGTGAATTCTTAGTAGGGAGATGAGAGTGGGTTTCCAAAGACTGAGACCAGAAAGGCTGGAGCTCTGCTGTTATGAGAATAACCTGAGGGAGCTGGAGTTATTCAGCCTGGAGAAGAGATGACTCCAGAGGGACCTTAGAGCTGCCTTCCAATAGCTGAAGGGATCCTGCAGGAAGGCTGCAGAGGGATTTTCATAAGGGTGTCTAGAGACAGGACAAGAGGAGATGTTTTGGAGCTGAGGCAGAGCAGGGCTAGACTTGAGCTTAGGAAGAAATTCTTCAGTAGGAGCGTGGTGAGACTTTGGAATAGTCTGCCCAGACAGGCTGTGGATGCCCCCTCCTTAGGAGTGTTCAAGACCTGGCTGGACAAGGCCTTGAGCAGCTGAGTTTAGTTGAGAGGTGTCCCTGCCCATGGAGGGGAGGCAGGGAGGTTGGAGTTGGTGATCTCTGAGGTGCCTTCCAGCCTAAGCCATTCTGTGATTATTCAATTCAAGTGTTACTGATGGGAACTGTGAGACAGTCCCATGCTTTCAGATCTCTAGGGTTGTCACCACCATGGTGGTAGGGAGAAATCTGAAAAGCTGGCCTAGAATGCCATAACATGAAATTTCTCCTGTGCATAAGACTTAAGTGCATTACTTCGGTGTTCACAGAATCACTAAGGATGGAAAAGACCTTTGAGGTCATTGAGTCCAGCCATAACCCAGCCACCATAACCACTAAACCATGTCCTGAAGCACCACATCTACAGCTTCTTGAAGACACCTCCAAGGATGGTGACTCCACCTCCCTTGTCCTGCTGGCCACACTGTTCCTGATCCAGACCAGGATGCCATTGGCTCTGCTGCCCACCTGGGCACACTGCTGACTCATCTTCAGCTACTCTCTACCAGCACCCCTAGCTCCCTCTCTGCCTGGCTGCTCTCAGCCACTCTGTCCCCAGCCTGTAGCTCTGCTTGGGGTTGTTGTGGCCAAAGTGTAGAACCCTGCACTTGGCCTTGTTCAGTCTCATCCCATTGGCCTCTGCCCACCCATCCAGCCTGGCCAGGTCCCTCTGCAGGGCTCTCCTGTCCTCCAACAGCTCCACACCTGCTCCTAGCTTGGTGTCATCTGCAAACTTAGTAATGCTGGACTCAATCCCCTGGTCCAGATCCTCACTAAATATATTGAACAGGACTGAGCCCAGCACTGATTCCTGGGGGACACCACTAGTGACTGGCTGGGGATTGTAGCATAAGTCTTGTCTGAGGATGCCATGGGTGGATCTAGGCTGGTTTGTCTGAGGTCCCCTCCCATCATTGGAAGATCTGTACTGACACTTGCATCGATGTTTGGGGGAGTAATGAGATTCTGTGCTGGCTCCCCCATGCAATACAAACAGCACTGTAATTAAAAGGCAGTTAGTGTCTAGCAGCAACAGGGGAGAAGCAACATCTACTTCTCCAATTGTTCTCAGGCAGTTCATTTTCTTGCCTTGAATGCTTTGTCCTTGCCTGCATTTGTTTCCAGCCTTACATGAGGCATCAAAGCACAGCAGATGGTGTAAAGTGGCCTAGTGGCTGAAGGTTGTTGTTGTGAGGGTGGGTTTTTTTAGCACTTCTTTTTCAGGAGGCTTTGAGGTGTTGTGTTGGACTCTCAGTTGATATGCTTCCCTTGGGCCAAATCATTCCCTGAAAAGCTTCATGGAAACCTTTTTTTGTTGTTGTTGTTTTATGTGGAGGATGTTTTTCTGTAGGTGTTTGCTCTGGTACTGAAAGAGGCATTTGGATAGGAAGCTCAGGATTTGTTCTGAGGTCACTCTAGAGCTACACAAAGGAAGCAAACTGAACGTGGAAAGGGTGTTTGTTTCTCGATTGCCATTTCAGTCAGTGCTGCTGAAGGCTGGAAAGTATCCCTGGCCAATTGGTTTTTGGAGCACATGAACTCTGTTGGCCATCATTTCTCAAGTGTCAGAGATGCTTTCTCATGTTTTTTTATGGGATTACACTTGCTACACACCTCTGAAAATGAATTAGTGGGAAGCTCAATCCCACCCTCACTTTCTGCTCTTTTCTCATTGCATCAATAGATTTTAAGATTTCTCTCTCTCCTGTTTTTGCCCCTTCAGCACTTTCTTCTAAGAGGTCAAGGGGAGGTTGTGCTGGTTTCATGATCTACAGTGGCAAACACAGCCACTGCCCACCACTAAACAATAGAGGTTCCCAAGCAAGGCAGTGCACTGCAGCAGGAATGATATGGTCATGAGGATGATCAGAGAGTTGGAGCTCCTCTCCTATGAAGACAGTGAGAGTTGGGGCTGTTCAGTCTGGAGAAGAGAAGGCTCCAAGGAGACCTTCTTGTGGCCTTCCAGTATCTGAAGGGGACTGCAGGAAAGCTGGGTAGGAACTTTTTAGGGTGTCAGGTAGTGATAGGACTGGGAGGGTTGGAGCAAAACTAGAAGAGGGTAGATTCAGACTGGACATTAGGAAGAAGTTCTTCAACAGCGTGAGAGTGGTGAGACACTTGAAGAAGTTTCCCAGGGAGCTGGTCAGAGCCCCATCCCTGGAGATCTTTAAGGCCAGGCTGGATGTGGCTCTGAGCAACCTGTTCTAGTGTGAGGTGTCCCTGCCCATAGCAGTGGGTTGGAACTAGATGATCTTTGAGGTCCCTTCCAGCCCTGACAGTTCTGCGATTTCATGATACTTGGTGGCACTAATCCATAGATTCTTGGGGCAGTTGGCGCTGTGGATACTCAAGAATGGAGGAGCAAAGTACAGCAGGTTACAGGCAAGTGTCCCCGGTATTAGTATCCATCCCTCATGAAGGGCACTCTGCTAGTTTTTGTGCAAGGGAAGAGATGCAAGCAGCTGCAAAAAGAGGCGGTTTCTGCAAAGGTAAATAAAATTGTTAGCTTATTAAGCTTATTAACTCCAGCGTAGCTCATTGGGGGATTTCTTGTCAGCTTCAATAGAAAACTGAAAACAAGTACTGAATAAATTCTGTGGTGCCTTGCACATGAAAGGCTTTGAAAGCACTTCAGTAATCTGGAATATCAGCAGTGCCTCCTCTCCCTGCTGACTTGCAGCTGTTGGAGGCAGCGCGTTCTGCTCTCGCTACGCTTTGCTGAGCCCAGCTGGATGAGTTTCACAACTGTCCCCACAGAGCATTTGGAGTCTGGGGTGATAGTTGCCACATGAGAGCCCAGAAAGAGCTTGGAATTTAAATGCCAGAGCTGGAGTTGTGCCAGGGCCAGTGTCTGGCTCCTGAATAAGTACTGAAAGATAGTTTTCTTGGGGTGGGTTGAAGCCTCTGTCCTTGCTGTTGGCTCTCTGAAATTCCTCAGTTTGTTTTTCACACAGACTGTAATTTTTTCCCTCTGACAGCAGCAGCGGCAGCAAAAAGCAGAAGAATTTTAGGAATGCATCTTCCAAAGTGCTCTTGAAAGCAGAAAGATTTATGTGTGAGGAGCAGTGGCAGGCAGAGGGAAGAGGACAAGAACATTTATTCAACTGCCGTGGGACTAAAGGGCTTTGAGAGCTTGCAGGGTGTTTTACAGATTCACAGATTGCATTGGGTTGGAAGGGACCCTCAAAGGTCATCTTGTCCAACCCCCCTGCAGTCAGCAGGGACATCTCCAACTAGATCAGGCTGCCCAGGGCCACATCAAATCTGATCTTGAATGGTTTAGAGGGAAAATACACCACATGCAAAGGCTGAATCCTGGACTCATCCCTGTTTCAGGCACTGATTACATCAAAATATATTGGCAATATCTTCATCAGAGTTGCAGAGCTCAACCTTTGGAAGGCTCTGCAGAGTGTGAGAGTTACACAGTTGGTGTCTTTCATGTCCTTTCCACATCCTGCCTGTGTGCATCTCTGAATGGAGCCTGCTGGTATTGTCTGATTGTTACAGCAAGGTGTTGACTCTCAAGGGAGCAGGTCTAATGGATTTTTTTTTTCCCTGCCAGCAAAAGCTACAGGCCATTCTGGATGATGCTAGGTGAATTGCACTGGGGTTTGTAGCAGCTTAATTCATTTTTTTTTCCAGCAGGCAGCAGTGCAAAGTTGTGTGTGAGCAGAGGGCTATCGTTTATCCTCATCTGAAGGGGGTGCAAATCACCACCATAGTCAACTGCTTACTGTAAATACAACAAATTACCAAAGCTTTGGTGCTGCTGTTAAGGATTTCCCACGAGTCCCCCGCAGCAGGGGAGGAAAGAGCTGGTCATAAAGCAATTTTTGTTTGGTTTTTTGAAGGCCAGGTTCTTTGCTCATGCAGTTGTAACAGTTATTACAAAGCGCACCACATTCGCTGCCTCCTCCAGTCAGTGATACACTGGTGGTGCAGTCCCAGGGGACAGCTCTTGTCTCCTTCATGGAGTGTAACAAATTCCTGTAAAGGCTTTTTTTATGAACCCTGAAGCAGTTCAAGCAGCAGGGTGTCAGAAGGAGAATCCATAGCAAGGAGTGTCCAGGTGTGTTGTTCAGCGAGGAGCTGCAATGGTGTGGAAAAAGTGTGAAGGTTCAGGATGCTGCTTCACAGGCAGTGAAATAGAATCATAGAATCAGTCAGGGTTAGAAGGGACCACAAGGAGCAGCCAGTTCCAACCCCCCTGCCATGCCCAGGGACACCCTACCCTAGAGCAGGCTGCCCACAGCCTCATGCAGCCTGGCCTTAACCACCTCCCTGGGCAACCCATTCCAGGCTCTCACCACCCTCATGCTCAACAGCTTCCTTCTCATATCCAGGCTGACTCTCCCCACCTCCAGCTTTGTTCCATTCCCCCCAGTCCTGTCACTCCCTGAGAGCCTAAAAAATCCCTCCCCAGCTTTTTTGTAGGCCCCCTTCAGGTGCTGGAAGGCCACAAGAAGGTCACCTGGGAGCCTCCTCTTCTCCAGCCTGCACAGCCCCAACTCTTTCAGTCTGTCCTCACAGCAAAGTTGCTGCAGCCCTCTCAGCATCCTCCTGGCCCTGCTCTGGACACACTCCAGCATCTCCACATCCCTCTTGTAAATAACAGTCCCCCTGTGCATGCTCCCACAGTGGCTGGTCACAGGAACGTTGAGCCTCTGGGTTTTGTCTGATACAGCTCTGGTTTTGTTTTCTTTGCTTCATCCAGCTTCTCCTGGCACGGTGTTAACATCAGACGGGTGCCCAGTGGCATCACAGCAGTCAGTTGCCGGAGGGGGCTGCTGGCAGTCACTGTGAATAATGCTGCGTTTGCCTTTCTGCCATGTTGGGTTTCTTCTCACTTTGCATGTGGGTTCTCATCTCTGCTCTCAGCTGTGTAATTGCAGATCTACAGCTGTACTAATTCTTGCCCTTTTCCAGGTAAAGCAGCTCTATGGAGCATCAGTGCCCTGCAAGATGTCGCTCTGCTGTCGAGGGACCTGCTGAAGCCGTAACTGTGAAAGGGGAGGCTTTCATCTCTGCAGTGTTACAGCCAAACCAAGCCTCACCTCTTCAAGATGCTGTTTGTACAGCAGGCTATGGATCTCCTGACCAAAATGTCACCTTTCAGTTCCCTGGCTTCCAAACTGCTCTCTTGGCATGACCAGAGTTCCTCTTTGCAAACTCAGCTCTCCCTTCCTTCAGTGTCACCAAAGCACACCAAGATGCAGCCCTTTGTGCTGACTTGAGGATTCATTCCAGTCTAAGTTGTGCAAAAGGAAAGAAAGGAAGATGGAACCAAGCTGCCCCAAGGACTTCTTTTCTAACATCCTAATTCAATCCCTCAGTCACTGTTAAACTTTGGTCCTTGTTAAACAGATCATGTATAAGAGAAAAAAAACAAGGTGTAGGGTTTTGGGGCCTTAGAGGTGACTTAATGACTTTAGGCAGTGGAAATGTAAGCCCTGATTTATTGGGGAAGGTTAACACATGTAGAAAAATTGTACTGACTTGCTACTGAATTATTTCTCTTCTGTTTTTCTGTTTCTTTTAAACAATTGCACTAAGTTTTCGTGATGACTTTGTTCCCTTTCGTGATGACTTTGTTCCCTTTCGTGATGACTTTGTTCCCTTTCGTGATGACTTTGTTCCCTTTCGTGATGACTTTGTTCCAAGGAGCTCTGATCAGACCAACGTTAATAAATGAAACCACAGGGAGCTAGGATGAACCAGGCATGCCCTAAACTACAACAATCTTGGACTAAAGAAGCTATATTTTTGTAACTTTCTGCCCAGGGACTAAACCCAATGTTTTGTACTGTCCTGTGCTGACTGTAACTTCTCTACAATTAATCTGTATTGCTTTTGTTTTTTTAACCCCTAAGCAAAATAAGTTCTCCTAGGGAATGAATAGATTGCAGGAAGAACTCCTCTTATTTTTCATGCAAGTTTCATGTAAGTGATCTCAATCTGTATCAAACTGGAAGTTTTTCCTTACCACCTGCTTGACAAATCTCGTTTAACTCAAGGATGCATTTTTAACCCTCGCTCCCAGCTGTGCTTTGTGCTGCAAAGGTCAGAGCTGTGGGATGACACGATGAGAATTAGATTGCTGCATCTGGAGGGATTGGGTTTAGGAGACCACAAGTATGTAGACTTTCCAGGCCGTGGTTGCAAAGGGCAAACCTAACTGGGTTAGTTTCTTTCCTTTTGTGGTTTGCCTTTCAAGTAACCACAGATGCAGTTTAGACTTTACTGTGCCCCTTAGCACCTTTCATGTTGGGTTTTTAAACTGGCTGTCACCTTGCTTTCCTTGGGGAATGTCTGCTTTCCAATTGGGATTATCCCACTGTTTGCTTAACCCTCTAGTAGCCTCCTGCATTTATAGCCTCTTAAGGAGGCTGCAGAGTTTCTGGCAAAGCACCAGCACACTGCAGCAGGCTGCCAGGTTTGAGGGGGGGTTTATTTTTGAGGGCCTGCTGGGATTTGAGGCTTGCTGAGAATACTGTACTGCTCTGTCATGATACCACTGTCTACAGTGGTTCTGCACAGCTCCCTTGGGCCCTGCAGTCAGGAAAAGGAGGTGAAGGGTAACACTCTTTTTTTCTTGTTCCATCCCAGCAGCCTTCTGCTTTTGTCAGAGAAGCTCCCATCACACATCTGCTTTCTCTAGCCATGACTCAGCAAAGGCTTTGCAAACAACCCACTCAGCCTGGGTGGAAAAATCCCACAGCAGGCTTGTGTTAGTCATCAAGGCAATATAAAAGTGCTGTGTTACTCTCATTCATGGAATGAGTTTGAGTCATTCCAGATTACTGTTACTAAGCAATATCGAAGGTGTCAGCTGTGAGGTGAGGATGGGGGTGAGCAGGTTGTGCTCTGGTAGGCAGGAATGGTGGGGACCAGGAGGTTGTACACTGTGGGTCGAGATGGAGATCCAGGGCTCTTTCCCTGTCTGGATAAAACAGCTTTCAGACTCGAGCTGGGTGGTTCTGAGGGACACTCTGTGTCTCTTCACAGCTCAAGAACTTTGAAGACAGGAATGAAACTTCTTAGGCAGACTAAGTCTTTTTGAAGTCAGAGAAGTAACAATGCTGAGAGGAGAAAGAGGTTAAAGGCTTCTGTGTTATTAGGAGGAGGCAGTGGAGTGAGATGGCTGCCCTGTCTGAGTGGACACCATGGCAACATCTTTGTCCAGTCTTTGCCAAACTCATTAATCTGAGCATCAGGAGTGGTGGAGAGGGAGTGGAACCTTTTTGCACAGAAGACAGGTGAGACCAAGTAACATGGGAAAGAGATGAGGAGGTGCACACAGGACTTCTCTTCCAGGGCGAGTCAGTTCTTGACATGAGGAGTTTTGCTAACAACTTCAGGTCGCTTGCTGGGTTTGGCTGGCTGCTGCCTCAAAAATCCCACTGTTCCTGCAGCATGGCTGGATCTCAGTGGGACACAGAGACCAGATGTTTAAGATGCTGAAGACAGAGGTGCTCAACTACCACTGGGATGCTCTTGCTCCTCGGGAAGGTCCCAAACCACGTGCCGCAAGCTGAAAAGTGCTTAGAGGGAAGCAGCAGCTGCTCAGTGGAAATAAAAGGCCAACCTCAGCAGTTGCTCTTGGCCATGAAAACGATCTGAAGGCTTTGTTGGATACTCAAAATTGCTGTTGCAAAATGTGAGGCAATGTTTACCTCTACAAGAGTTGCTGTATGTGAGTTAAAGTCTCTGGTTAAATATTCTATAGCTCTATTTAGTTAAGATTTTAAGAGCACTTGATGTGACTCGTCTATATATATATGAATATTTTTGTAATGCTAGGAATGAGTTTAAAACATCGTTATAATACTTTGAACTCTTTGGTTCAGGTAGTTCTAGGAGTTCATTGGGAGAAGAAATAGCTCTTAACCACTACATGAGTGTTTTTACCTTAATGTTCTGTGTATCTTACACTGCAGATTTAATCTGGTTGTGACTGTGTCTTAGGATCTGCTGCTATTTTCTGTTGCGTAGTCGAACTTGCTTTGTTCAAGAGCGTTTTTAAAGGCCTATTTTATTGGGGTTGCAGGAAATGAAAAGAGAAACATTATTACAGATGTCTGCCTGTAGCTCACTCAGTGCTTAGGAAAAAAAAAAAACACAACCCTACTGACTAGCAGCAGAGTCAGAGCAAGCAAATTGGAGGCTTTCCTATTTGTGCATGCTGTGCTGTGGAGGAAAAACGCCGCGCAGAATCGCGGCTGCTTTATTCCAACCCCAGCCCTGCCACTGGAGATTACATTTGAGAAGCCAGAAATTGGTGTGCTGTGCTTGCCTGCAGAATTCAGTCAGAAGTACAGAGTGAGCTTTGTATTTGGGGTTGGTTTTCTTGGGGTTTTGCCTTTTCCCCCACTCCGCCCCATAGAAGATGTGGCGATAGCTGCAGACGCTTTGTTTAGCACACTAACTTGTGCTACCCTAATGCTTATTTTAAGCCCAGACTAGACCTCTGCAACCACTGGTGAAGCTTGAACACATAAGCACTTAATGCATTCAGATGTTTTGTCCATACCCATTCCCTCTACGTGGTAGAATCTCTGCAGGGTGATAGGCTGAGAGGTTCATTTCCTTTCTGTTAGCTGAGTGTTCATGTGCGAGGAGTTAGCAGGCCTGTGTGTTTTGTTCTGTACAACTGCTTGAACTTTATTTTTAGAGAGGTTTGAGGATTTGTCATTGTGACCAAAGCTTCCTTTGAAGAAAACATTGGTAAGCCAACTTTGAATGGACTTCTGATGTTTCAATAGAAACTGCCATCATTAAACACCTTCTTGAAACCCTCCTTTTGTTGTGTGCTATGCGCAAGGAGAGAATGGGAGCGGGGCTGGGGCAGCTTGAAGCTTGGTGATTGAGAGAGTCCTGTGTGATCCCTCAGACACCTCTTGTCCCAGGCTCCATGCCCAGTTGGGTGAGCAAAGCCATGTCCCTTCCCTGGAGCAGCCAGGCTGCATTACAGCTGTTAAGCAGACTTTGGCTTACCTGCAAGTCTTGCTTGACCAAGCTGTGAGGCTGCTGAAGCACTTTTGCCTTGTGGCTTTCAGGGTAGGGCGAGATGCTGAAGTGCTTGAGATGAGGATCAGGACACTGAGGTTTGCCTCTTGACTGTTGTGCATATTTTAGCACTGCTCTGAATTTTGCACTTTTTACCTGCAGTGCAGGCACTTCTAGACCCTGGAGCAGCTTCAGGTCAGACTGATCCAGTGCCTCATGCATGAATCTGCTTTGTTTCTGCAGGTACCACAGGACTGCTCCTGCCTTGGTATCATAGAATGCTTTAGATTGGAAGGGACCTCAAGGATCATCTAGTTGCACCACCCCCCCCACTACAGGCAAGGACACATCCCACTAGAACAGGTTGCTCAAGGCCTCTTCCAACCCGGCCTTGAACACCTCCAGGAGGTTGTGGAGCACAGAAGCACAGAATGTGATCAAAGATGTGCACAATCACATTCGGTGCTTCTGTGCTCCACAACCTCCCTGGGCAACCTGTGCCAGTGTCTCACCACCCTCACTGCAAACAACTTCTTCCTAACATCCAGTTTCAATCTCCCCTCTGCCACTTCAAACCCATTCCTCCTCATCCTGTCATTACAACACCTTGTCAATAGTCCCTCCCCAGCCTTCCTGTAGGTCCCTTCAGGTCCTGGAAGGCCACTCCAAGGTCTCCTGGAAGCCTTCTCCAGGCTGCAGAGCCCTAACTCTCTCAGCCTGTCTTCATAGCAGAGCTGCTGCAGCCCTCTGATATCTTCATCTCTTCATTAGTTTGAAGAGCAATTCAGTGCCACAGACAAAAGGCAGCTGCTGTCCAGCCTGTGCCTTTTAGATTGTGTCCAACCAGTAAATTAAAGCCCAATTTCATTGAAAATGGTTAGGAAAATGCTAACAGGCTTCAGCCTAGAGCCAGCTGTTGTGCAGCCACTGGTTTGTGTAGGAGGTGCAAGACCCATGAAGGTGAGCCCCAACCTAACACTCGGCTGTGGATAAATAGGTCAGGTTCCTCTTAGCATAGGCTGCAGAAGTGAATGGAGTGTAATGGAAAGGCAGCAGCTGCAATCTCTGAGGGTACTTACCTTCCTGATGAGGTCTTAAGTGGAAGATGAGCAAATGACCAAAAATTTGGTATAAATTGCTGGTTGAGGGAGAGCTGAAAAGCTGGAGCTGGATGGAAATGATTGCAGCTGGGGCTCTGGGTGGAAAGAGCAAAGCTCTGTTTAGCCCTGCCTGAATTTTGTCGCGGTGGAAGCCCAAAGCTCAGCAAAGTTCTTGCACAACACAGCCTTTTCAGTCATGTCTTCCTGCAAAAAGGCAGGGGGTGTCTTTCTTGGTGATCTTTGGAGGCCTTGGTGCTGATAACTGCAAAGTTGTCAGTGCTGCTTGGCAAGTGCTAGCAGAGCCCTTATCTTAACACTGGGATGATTTGAATTATGCCTGACAAATGAGCTCTATTAAGAGCATGAAACAGGAATAGCTCTAACTGCTCAAAACCAAGCTGGCTGCCTGTGACCAGACTGCACAAAAACAGCATTGGAGAGAGATCATCTTCCTTTCAGCTGGCACTTGTGGGTTTCTAAGAAACCAGGAGCTGTTCTAGCAGATATCTACTCTGTACTCAGCCAACTGTGCTCTTAGTAGGCTTACCTCTCCACTGACTGTTGGCTCATGGCAGGTTCCTACAGTCCTCACCAGCATTTATATATATCTCATGAAGAGCAACTCTTCAGCTGAAGAAAGCAGGAGGGGTGGCCTTTGCTTTTCAACCCAAGAAGAAAAAGGTCTTAAAAATCCAGATGCAGTGAGGCTTACGAGGGACAAAGCTACTTGATAGGCTTTTCTGCCCCACTGCTGCTGGGTCACACCATCACAGGCTGTGAGGGGTTGGAAGGGATCTCAGGAGATCTCTAAGCCCAATCCCCCTGCCAGAGCAGGGCCATAGAATCTAGCATAGGTCACATCCAGACAGGGCTGGAAGGTCTCCAGAGAAGGAGACTCACTAAGCCATCTCGCTCACTCCCCTTCGTGTTGGGGGATCAGCAGCAAGGGCAAGCCAGGGTAGCCCAGCTCTGGAGAGAGAGCCTGCTTAGGCTGCAGGTGGATAAGGCAGGGGAAAGCAGATCCAGAGTGGCTTGAACAGCTGCTTCACAGCCTCAAGCAGCATGCTCAGCCTCCCTTTTGGAGGAGGTGACAGTCTGAAGTGCCAGCCTTCAAAGCTGCCAGCCCTGGCTCAAGAGTATGCTCCTAGAAGTTGCCTGGCACTGCCCACTCCATCCCTCCCCATGATGGGGGAAACCAAATGATCTATGTATGGAGCAGAGACAAGGATTCCTTGGCTGGGATTCCAGCTTTGGAATGTGCAGGTGGGGGACTGTTGGTTTGGGAGATGAAGAGGAACAGAGATTAGATGACCTACTGCACCACTTCAGCCACCTTGGTTTATTTTAAAGCTTTTCTATGAAAGGTAACACATCTCACCTACTTAAAGCTCTTCCTGACTCCTCTGGGCTTCTTACCCTGGCTCTTTCTGGATAGTTAATTCAAGGTACTTCTTGTTATTCTGGCTGAGCAATAATTTAGCAGTGAGATAACAGCTCAGGACCTTTATCAGTACTGAAAACCAAATGAGTGAGCCTGGCCACCTTCTCTGACCTGCGTTAGGTAGCACAGGGCATCCCTGGGTACCCTCCACCAAGTCCAAAGTGCTGGGCTGCAGCAAGAGCAGTGTGGGCAGCAGGGCAAGGGAGGGGATTCTGCTCCTTTGCTCTGCTCTCCTCAGACTCCACCTGCAGTCCTGGGTGCAGTTCTGGAGCCCCCAACACAAGAAGGACATGGAACTGTTGGAGCCAGTCCAGAGGAAGCCACAAAGATGCTCAGGGGGCTGCAGCAGCTCTGCTGTGAGGACAGGCTGAGAGAGTTGGGGCTGTGCAGCCTGGAGAAGAGAAGTCTTTGAGGAGACCTTGGAGTGGCCTTCCAGAATCTGAAGGAGGCTACAGGAGGGCTGGGGAGGGACTACTGACAAGGTTTGGTAATGACAGAGTGAGGAGGAATGGGTTTAAAGTGACAGAAGGAAGATTGAAACTGGATGTTAGGAAGAAGTTGTTTGCAGTGAGAGTGGTGAGACACTGGCACAGGTTGCCCAGGGAGGCTGTGGAGCACAGCAGCACAGAATGTGATTGTGCACATCTTTGATCACATTCTGTGCTTCTGTGCCCCACAGCCTCCCTGGAGGAGTTCAAGGCCAGGTTGGCAGAGGCCTTGAGCAACCTGTTCTAGTGTGAGGTGTTCCTGCCTATGGCAGGGGGTTGGAACTGGCTGACCTTTGAGATTCCCTTCCAACCTAAACCATTCTGTGATTCATTCTCTGAAAAGCCATGAGAGCACTCAAACCACTGTGGGCAGCACTCCTGCTTACACAGGCAGCAGAGCAACTTGCTCCAGGCTGTACAGTAGCAGAAACCAAACTCCTCTGCCTTGGGCTTGCTGGCTCTGCTCGCAGGAAGTCCCCAGCTGCAGGTTTCAGATGTGTATTTCAGTGCCAGGCAATGAGTCTGTTAAGGGGGCACAAGGGGCCCTGGGTCGCTGTGACTGTCCTCCTCAGCACTGCTGCCAGCCCAAAATAATCACTGTGCTGCTGTCAAGCAGAACAAAGAAGTGCTTCGAATCATCCCCAGTTCCTTGAAGCATCTCTTCTAAATCAGTTGCCTGCCCTCAGCTGTTTTTACCTCGAGTTTCCAGCCTGCCTCTGCCCTGGCACAAACATGTTTAGCTGGAGAGCAGCTCTTCTTCACAGACACTTTTCTCTCCTCCTGCACTCAATTCATAAAGGTTTAAGCTCAGGTCAAGAACATTTGACATTTCCCCACTTCATTTCTGCCTGCCTGTCAGCAGAGTTATCTCAGCAATGCCTTTTGGCCAGTGTCTGAAATTACCCAGCTCTCTCCATCTCCTTGTGTCGAGGACTCACACACTACAGATCCTTCTGGCATCAAGATTTTGCTCAGGTAAACACAAGCCTCAGTCTATTCAGGCAACTTCTCTTGTTTCCTTTCTTTGCTCTGATAAAATCTCATTTTGGGTCAGACCAGTTCATCTAGTTGATGGTGCAGCAATGCTCTCAAAGCTCACAAGTGAATACAGTGACCCCTGCCATTCTTCCCTTGCCACCCTATTTGCCAGCCAGCTTGCCCTGGTATTTCTGACACCAGCTTCCCAGCTACCTTAACTCCCATCCCCACCCACTGTGGGCTACCCTCACTTACAGATCACTGGGACTTCTGTGGGCAAAAGTATGCCAAAGGAGAACTGAGGCTGTTTCTTTTGGAGCAGCAAGGCAAGATTTTTGTTTCAGCAACTGCTGAGGACAGGTCTTGGCAGAACAGCAAATCTCATCCAGACATCCAGGCCCTGAGTGACCTCTTCTAGTGGGAGGTTACATCCACTGAGGCCTGTGCACAGCAAGGCATGGTGCCCCTGCTCACTTGTCCCACATGCCTATGGATCACCCTGTGCTGGTACTGCTTGGCAGCAAGCACACTTCCAGGCTTGGCAGTTAGGTAATAGTTGGACTTGATCACAGAATCAACCAGACTGGAGGAGACCTCCAAGCTCAGCCAGTCCAACCTAACATCCAGCCTTGGCCAATCAAACAGACCATGGCACTAAGTGCCCCATCCAAGCTTGGCTTCAACACCTCCAGGGATGGTGACTCCACCACCTCCCTGGGCAGCCCATTCCAATGCCAATCACTCTCTCTGCCAACAACTTAGAATGATAGAATCACAGAATCAAGGAGGTTGGAAGAGACTTAAATAGTCAGGACTGTTCAAGCAGTATTAGCATCCCTGAAGCTGGCTGAGCCTCCATAAAACAACAGCAGCACTCAGGATCCTTCCAGAGAGGGTGAGGCAGGGGTTTATTTTTTCTGCTCTTTAATGAGCTGCTCAAACCAACATCTCACTCTGGCCCTCTGTAGGGAGATGTGATACTTTTAAAAGCACATATTTGTAGCACATTGTTTGCTCCTGTTCAAGGAAACAAACGATTTGCTTTTAACATAATCACTATCAGAGGTAAATTATTCAGCATTTGCTGCTCAGAACTTAAAAAGGGGAACCTGAAATTCTTTGTAGTTTCTTCCTCTTTTCAGAGTTCTTTATTTCCACATAATAGCTATACAAGCTGCAGGGCATACTTTTATGCTCCTGTAAGCCAGGGTTCTGTAGAATTGACTAATCATCTGTTTTGCATATTTATAAACACTTTATTATTTATTAATGGAGCATTTCAGGAGTAAGTTTATAATCCTGCCATGTGATCTCAGCCTTTCAGAGGGGGGGAGGAAATGAAATGGTTGCTCCTGTCAAAGAGCTGGAAATTAAAGGGGGTGTAACAAAGGAATGAGTGAGAGCTTCTCATTAGCCTGAAAGCAAACGGGCAAGAGGCTTTTGTGAGAAGGAATAGAGGCACAAGAGATCATAGAATCATAGAATCAACCAGGTTGGAAGAGACCTCCAAGCTCAGCCAGTCCAACCTATCCCCTAACTTTATCCAATCAACCAGACCATGGCACTAAGTGCCTCATCCAGGCTTTGCTTGAATATCTCCAGGGATGGTGACTCCACCACCTCCCTGGGCAGCCCATTCCAATGCCAATCACTCTCTCTTGCCAGGAACTTCCTCCTAACATCCAGCCTAGACCTCCCCTGGCACAACTTAAGACTCTGTCCCCTTGTTCTATTGCTGGTTGCCTGGGAGAAGAGGCCACCCCCACCTGGCTACAGCCTCCCTTCAGGTAGTTGTAGACAGCAATGAGCTCTGTCCTGAGCCTCCTCTTCTCCAGGCTGCACACCCCCAGCTCCCTCAGCCTCTCCTTACAGGGCTGTGCTCCAGGCCCTTCACCAGCTTTGTTGCCCTTCTCTGGACATGCTCCAGCACCTCAACATCTCTCTTGAACTGAGGAGCCCAGAACTGGACACAGCACTCAAGGTGTGGTCTGAGCAGTGCTGAGCACAGGGGCAGAAGAACCTCCCTTGTCCTGCTGCCCACACTGCTCCTGATGCAGGCCAGATGGCCCAGAGAAAGCCTCAGCAGATGTCAAATGCAGAGCACAGCACTCAGGATGTGTCAGTTCTCTGCTCTGCTTGCTGCAAGCCCAGCAGCCCAGAGCAGAGCCCTGCAGCTGCACTCTGGTGTGCCCTGCTCACCCCCCTCAGGTCGCCATCGCTGCACTCAGCCACTTCGCGTGAGTCGTTGAGGGGTTGGAAGGGACCTTCCAGATCATCAGGCTGGGGACAGAGTGGCTGAGAGCAAGCAGGCAGAAAGGGACCTGGAGGTGCTGGGAGAGAGTAGCTGAGCATAAGGCAGCAGTGTGCCCAGGTGGGCAGCAGAGCCAATGGCATCCTGGGCTGGCTCAGGAGCAGTGTGGGCAGCAGGACAAGGGAGGTTCTTCTGCTCCTGTGCTCAGCACTGCTCAGGCCACACCTTGAGTGCTGTGTCCAGTTCTGGGCTCCTCCATTCAAGGGAGATGTTGAGGTGCTGGAAGGTGTTTGGAGAAGGGCAGCAAGGCTGGGGAGCTCTCTGAGGTCCCTTTTCTGCCTTATCTGTACCTAGGACCCCCCTGAAGATTTCTCCTTCTTCTGGTTTTCAGGAACTCTTTGCTCCTGGGGCACCTCCACCCACCTCATAACACTTGCAGTGGTTACACCACTTGTGCCCTATATAACTTTCTGGTCTTGACCAGCATTCCATCAAAGGACTCAACAGCTTCCAGCTGCCTTCCTTGCTTACAATACTCCTCCCACTCTAATCCTATCTCTCAAACACAGGTGGAGGAGGAAGCCCAATGAAGGCACAAGGCTGCAGACCCAAAAGAGAGTCAGGAGCTTGCATAAAGATTTAGCTGTGGGCTGAAGGTTCCTGAGTCGTGCAGATTACCCAGGTCACAGCCCCTTAAGTGCAGGGATGCTGAGGCTATCCCAGTGCTGGCACCATTGCCACGCTTCCCCCAGGGCACTGGTGGCACATGCCATTTTTGGAAGCCATGTGTCTAGAGCATCACAATAGAAGGGAAACCCCTCCAACAGCTTCTGTGGCACCATCTGCACTTCCTAGCGCTAGAAGAGGCTTTCTCCTGGCTTCCTGCAGCCATAAAATGTGACAGTTGCAATCCCTGTGCCAGGGCAGTGTTATTCAGCCGTTTAACTGTGTGGCTGGGCTTGGCATTGTTACCTGCTGGTGAGGCTGAGCTTGCAAGCTCATGCCAGCCTCAGCCACGGGAAAGAGCTCACAGAGACCTATCTCTTAACCAGGGCTCCACAGATCAGAGAGGACATAACCATCCTGCACAGAGGGCTGCAAAACATACATCTCCAAAAGAGCACAGGGCAAGAGCCTGGGAGCTGCGCTCTGCTCTTTCCCATCCAGAGCTGGCAAGCAGGGAGTGTGTAGTTAGGTTTCTCTTGCTAAGGGAGAGGTGATTAATGAGCCTGGCTCATAAAAGCTTGGACAGAGAACTGAGGAGACCTGCCGGGCTCTGCAGCAGCAGAAGAGGCAGCCGGCTGCAAGGTGAGTCGGCTCCCATCACCGGCAGCTGCTGTGCCACTTGCCCTGCGCTGGAGGCATCAAGAAGCTGCTGCTGTTCTGGGGCAAAAAGCCTCTGGAAGGTGACGTTTTCTGCACTCGTTCTTCTTTATTTCTTTCTGAAAGGAACTTGGAGCCTTTGGAGTTCCCTTTGATTTGAATTTCAGAGGCAGCAGAGCGAGCCAGCTGTGCCTTGCCTTCTGATGGGGAGCAGGTGGGGGAGAGCAGAAGTGGGGGAGAGGAAGGGGGATCGAGGCACAGGTTGGCAGGTAGCCGAGTGCAGCAGCACAGCATTGCTGCTGCTGCTGCTGCTTAATTGTTCCCTGCAACTCAAATAATGTGGAAGGCATTAGTAATAAGAGCAGCCTCATTATGCTCATTGTCTGATGTGCTGTCTAGGAAGCTGCAGTCTGAGGAAGGACGTTAGGGGCTCAGTGCTTTAGGCTTCCTTTGGCATTTTGTTTTCCTGCAGAAGCTGAAAAATCACAGAATCAAAAATCACCCAGGTTGGAATGGAATAGAATCAGCCAGGTTGGAAGAGAGCTCCAAGATCAGCCAGTCCAACCTAGCACCCAGCCCTAGACAATCAACCAGACCATGGCACTAAGTGCCCCAGCCAGGCTTGGCTTCAACACCTCCAGCCACAGCCACTCCACCACCTCCCTGGGCAGCCCATTCCAGTGCCAATCACTCTCTCTGACAACAACTTCCTCCTAACATCCAGCCTAGACCTCCCCTGGCACAACTTGAGACTGTGTCCCCTTGTTCTGTTGCCAGGTGCCTGGCAGCAGAGCCCAACCCCACCTGGCTACAGCCTCCCTGCAGGTAGTTGTAGACAGCAATGAGCTCTGCCCTGAGCCTCCTCTTCTGCAGGCTGCACACCCCCAGCTCCCTCAGCCTCTCCTCACAGGGCTGTGCTCCAGGCCCCTCCCTGGCCCTTCTCTGTACGATTTCAAGCACCTCAACATCTCCTTTGAATGGAGGAGCCCAGAACTGGACACAGTACTCAAGGTGTGGCCTAACCAGTGATGCTCAGAGGACTGCATCACCTTTCCTATGAGGACAGACTGAAAGAGTTGAGGCTGTGCTGTCTGCAGAAGGGGAGGCTCCCAGGTGACCTTCTTGTGACCTTCCAATATCTGAAGTGGGCTACAAAAAAGCTGGGGAGGGACTTTTTAGGCTGTCAGGGAGTGACAGGACTGGGGGGAATGGAGCAAAGCTGGAGGTGGGGAGAGTCAGAGTGGATGTGAGGAGGAAGTTGTTCATCACAAGAGTGGTGAGAGGCTGGAATGGGTTGCCCAGGGAGGTGGTTGAGGCCCCATGGCTGGAGGTGTTTAAGGCCAGGCTGGCTGAGGCTGTGTGCAGCCTGCTCTAGGGTAGGGTGTCCCTGGGCACGGCAGGGGGGTTGGAACTGGCTGATCCTTGTGTTTTCTTCCAGCCCTGTCTGATTCCATGATGTGCCTGTTCATCCCCTTCCCCCAGCTGGCTCTCATCAGTGTAGCATTTGGAAATGCTGTGTGGCACCTCTGGGTACCCCCAGGGCTTTCACAGCTTGGTGCCATTCAGCCTACATTAGGCTTTGGTGAAATGAGTACTGACCACAGGTGGAAAGCAGGAGGGAGGGTTCCTGCCAAAGCCACGACCAGTTCAGCTGTAGTGCTGCTGAGAGAGTGGAGCAGGCTGGGGCTTGTGTGCTGCTCGTTGCCAGCTGACAAGCCTCTCTTTTGTCCTCAGTGCATGGCTGTGTTGCTTTGCTTTCTTGGCCTTACCTCCTGGCAATAAAGGGCCAGAAGGACAAATCCTGCTCCTGCTGCCACCAACACAAACGTGGAGCTGCCCTGCTGCTTGCACAAGTGTTGGTGCCTGCTGTCTGCAAGCCAGATTGATTTCCTTTTCACCTCCATGCCCAGGATGCTAAAGCGATGCTCTGCAGGCTCTGGGGGCGGTGGACAGGGCTCTGCATGCAGGATGTTCACCCGAGGTGCTGCAGTTTGTCTCAACTCAACCTCTTGTTCTTCCCTAGGAGGTCTGCAGCCTGCGAGGTTTACATTGTCAGAGGGCATTTAGCATCACTGCTGTGATGAGTTTTCCTGACACTTGCTGGGGAGCAGAGCTCACTGAGAAGGAAGAGCTGGATGCAGCAGCAGCCCGGAGCAATGGGAGGTGAGAAAATCCTCTAGCACATAAGACAAGAGGCTAAGCTGAGATTTCATGGTTTGTTGAGACACAATCTTAGCAGTGACCTACATTCATGAAAGATATATGGGACCCAAACACCAACAAGGCAGGGATCAAAGCACTGGGGAAGAGCAGAAAGGGCTGTGTGGTTCCCAGGAAGGCTCTGGGAGGCTGCACTGGTCTGAGCCAGACCCTCACTGCTGTACCAAGTGTGCTGGTCCTAAATCAAACTGAAAGTACCAGCTAAAAGCAAGATGAAATCAGTGACAAATGCAGCTCTCCCTGGGCAGCTTCAGGAAGCTGTGGATGGGGGGAAAGGAACATCATGTCCAGTTCTGGGCCCCTCCATTCAAGAGAGATGTTGAGGTGCTGGAAGGTGTCCAGAGAAGGGCAGCAAGGCTGGGGAGGGGCCTGGAGCACAGCCCTGTGAGGAGAGGCTGAGGGAGCTGGGGGTGTGCAGCCTGCAGCAGAAGAGGAGGCTCAGGGCAGAGCTCATTGCTGTCTGCAGCTGCCTGCAGGGAGGCTGTAGCCAGGTGGGGTTGGGCTCTGCTGCCAGGCACCCAGCAACAGAACAAGGGGACACAGCCTCAAGTTGTGCCAGGGGAGGTCTAGGCTGGATGTTGTTAGGAAGTTGTTGTCAGAGAGAGTGATTGGCATTGGAATGGGCTGCCCAGGGAGGTGGTGGAGTGGCTGTGGCTGGAGGTGTTGAAGCCAAGCCTGGCTGGGGCACTTAGTGCCATGGTCTGGTTGATTGGCCAGGGCTGGGTTGGGCTGGCTGATCTTGGAGCTCTCTTCCAGCCTGGTTGATTTTGTGATTCCATGGTTCTATCAGTGGTGATACATCCAATGCTCCTGAGTCTTGAAATAGTTTAGGAAAGACCTGGGGCTATTTGTGTCCCCCTGGCCCCTCAAACCGTGCTGAGTCCCTGATGCCAGGCTATCCTGGGTTTGGAGGCATGCTCTGGGTGAACATTGTTGTCCCTTCAGCTATTACTGTGCCACTCAAAGGCCACAAAACACAGTTAGGTGACCATCATGGGCTGCCTGGGGAGGTGGTGGAGTCGCCGTCCCTGGGGCTGTTCAAGGCAGGACTGGACGTGGCACTTGGTGCCATGGTCTGGCCTTGAGCTCTGTGGTAAAGGGTTGGACTTGATGATCTGTGAGGTCTCTTCCAACCCTGATGATACTGTGATACTGTGATCCTGTGATCATAGGTGCTGTCAGCTATTACCTGCCTTTCCCAGCCTATATGAACACAAGGAATTACCTTTTTTTCCCCATGCCTTGCCCCAGATGTGTACAAGGATGCTCCTTTTTGTGCCTTCTTGTCTCACTCCCTTCCTCTTCCTTCAGATTCTTTCATCTTTTATTTCGTGGTTAGCTTGTTGAAGTTGCTCAGAACAGCCTAGCACCATTTTAAATGTCCTCCCATACCTGGGGAGTGTAGCAGGCATGTGAGTGCTTTTGCTCTTCCCCTGTGCACAAAATCCAGCCAGCATCACTCATATTTTCTCAGGACCAAAGGTATTCTGGGTGTTGAGGGGACATGATGGATGGAGTGAGGACGAGGTCTGAAAGGATCACTGAAATTGGCACTATTGTAGAAGATGGATGAGGAAGAATTCCCTTGTTCACAAGAAAAGAGAACACCTGCCAGTTTTTTTTTCCTCCTCACATGAAGGCAGGAGTAACTTGGAGTGGAAAATGTGCCTTCAGTGAAGCCTGTGGCAGGAGTGCCACCCACAGCAGCCAAGCCAGGGCATCGCTGCCATCTGCCTGTGCTTCTGCCAGGAGCTACCATGCAATGAGTGCAGCTCCCTTTGCTCCTGCCACTCCCAGGCAGTGTATCAGAAAGACAACAGGAGTGATAAAACTCCTTTTCTTCTCCATCCTCCTCCTGTAAGTCAAAACTCCACGATCCCACTCCAGCAGATACCTCTACACAGAGCCCTGGGTTTGCTTGAGGCTTGGGCAGAGCATCACTACAGCCATGTGGGCAGGACATGACTGGTCTAGGCAGCATCTGCTTTGGCATGGTCCTAATGTCTCTTCTTGGACACCCAGGCAAAGCAGGGCGTGTGGGTATGCTCCATTCAGCTCAAAGCTGGAAAGCATTGGCGCTGGCAAAAGGAGCTTATTTGGAGCTGTGAATGTAGGTCATGCTGAAGAGCAGTGATCTGTGCTGCCCAGGCTTGAAACTGCATCAAAAAGTAACAGTCCCTGAGCCTTGTGACTGTCCCCACGGTGAGGGAAGCCATCCTTGGAGGTCCAGAATAAGGAGAGTGATGCCCTGTTTTAGGGAGCACTGAAATGCACCAAGCTGGTTTGGAAGGCAATGTTGTGCTCCTCCCGAAAGGGCTGTGAGCACCTCTGAGTGGCTGCTGGGTGAGGAGTCAAGGATGCCTTGGGTGCCAGGGGGAGATGTACATCTCATCCCTTCAGCAACAGATAATCAAGGCTCACTACTATGGAAAAGGCACAGGGCTTGCCCTGGGGTGAGCAGGATGTTTTCTAGCCAAGCAAAGATGTGAATCAGGATCTCTCTCTAAGGACCACTAAATCACAGGCTCACAGGATGTCAGGGGTTGGAAGTGGCCCAAAGAGATCATCCAGTCCAACTTCTCTGCCACAGCAGGACCATACAATCTAGCTCAGGGCACACAGGAACACATCCAGACAGCTCTTGAAAGCCTCCAGAGAAGGAGACTCCACAGCCTCTCTGGGCAGCCTGTGCCAGGGCTCTGGGACCCTTACAGGTCTCCTTGTGTTGAGCTGGAGCCTGCTGTGCTGCAGCTTCCATCCATTGCTGCTTGTCCTATCCCAAGAAGCAGTGAGCAGAACCTGTCTGTTTCTCCAGGTCCCTCAGCCTCTCCTTATCAGGCAGTGCTCCACTCCCCTCATCATCTTCGTAACCTGCTGGACTCTCTCCAGCAGGTCCCTGTCCTTCAACCGGGGAGCCCAAAACTGAAGGCAGTACTCAAGATGAGGTCTCACCAGGGCAGAGGGGGAGGAGAACCTCCCTTGATCTGCTGGACACACTCTTCCTAATGCACCCCAGGATCCCATTGGCCCTCTTGGCCCCCAGGGCACATTGCTGTGCCATGGATGTTCTCCACCAGCACTCCCAGGTCCCTCTCCTCAGGGCTGCTCTCCAGCAGATCACCTCCCAGCCTGTACTGGTGCAGTTTATTATCCCTCCCCAGGTGCAGGACTCTGCACTTGTCCTTGTTGAACCTCATTTGGCTCCTCTGTGCCCAGCTTTCAGTCTATCCAGGTCTCTCTGGATGGCCTCACAGCCTGCAGCTGTATGATAAATCCAAGTCCTGCTTCCCTCTCTGAACACAGCACAAAGTTTTCCTTCCACCTATTGCCCCCCATGCCCATGTTCTGATCTGCTGCTGCTCCTGCTCCTCCTCGAGCTCTCAAGCATCCAATTGCTTTGAAAGGAGTTGAAAAGGTGTAAAATTAGGCTTGTTTATGCACTGGTTCTTTATTGTGCTTTATTTAGAGCTGCCTCTTAATTGAGTGCCTCAGCAGAGGCTTGTTTGCACACTTCTCTGCACACCCTGCCCCCTGCAAGGCTTTCTAGTTAGGTGTTTCAGAAGTGAATAACTGAACACAGACTCAGATCCAGGAGCTGGAGCTGCAAACAGCCCCCACTCTTCGAAGCACTGTGAGGCTCAGAGGAGGCTCAGAGCCTTCTGCAGAGCTGTGCCCAGGTCGCCGCTGTGGCACACACACCACACGAGAGCCAAAGCTGCCCCTGCCCCGTCCCAGTGCCTCCTCCTGGCTTCATGTTTGATGGCAGAGTGGCAGAGCATGCTGTGTGGAGGTCAGGAGCTGGGGCATCAACAGCTCCTTGGCAGGTTTGGAGATTAGCAGCCCTTTTTGGATGCCTGGCAGCACCTGTGCTGCTACCTCTGTGCAAGCTGCGTAGCCTCATCACTGTTCTCAGCATTCACAATTGCCTGTGTCCAGCTCTGGGCCCCTCAATTCAAGAGAGATGTTGAGGTGCTGGAAGGTGTCCAGAGAAGGGCAACAAAGCTGGAGAGGGACCTGGAACACAAAGCCTATGAGGAGAGGCTGAGGGACCTGGGGGTGTGCAGCCTGCAGCAGAGGAGGCTCAGGGCAGAGCTCATTGCTGTCTACAACTACCTGAAGGGAGGCTGTAGCCAGGTGGGGTTGGACTCTTCTCCCAGGCAAGCAGCAACAGGACAAAGGGACAGTCTCAAGCTGTGCCAGGGGGAGGTCTAGGCTGGATGTTAGGAGGAAGTTGTTGTCAGAGAGAGTGATTGGCATTGGAATGGGCTGCCCAGGGAGGTGGTGGAGTGGCTGTGGCTGGAAGTGTTGAAGCCAAGCCTGGCTGGGGCATTTAGTGCCATGGTCTGGTTGATTGGCCAGGGCTGGGTGCTAGGTTGGACTGGCTGAGCTTGGAGGTCTCTTCCAACCTGGTTGATTCTATGAAAGGCCCAGTGAGGGACTAAGTGTTGGGTGCCTTGTTCAACCTATGTTGCTGCTAACTGAAGAATTGTTAGCACAATGAACATTTTCCCTTGTTTTTTTGGTTGGTTGTGGTTTTATTTTCTTCTGAAGCCTCAGCTCAGAGCCTGTTGCAGAATTTCACTGCAAACCTGGACCCTGTGGCTTTTGTCAAAATATTAAATACTGAGCTCTCTGCTTGCCTCCCTCCTGACACCATTAATGATAATAATCATCCCCCCACAGCTGCTAATCCTCTTTGCAAAACACTCTGCCAAGTGCTGCTCTGAGTCTCCTCTGCCCTGCACATTCTGCAGTCATTTATATCAATTCAGCACGGCCATGGAAACGACCTAGTGGGACTTTGCACTGCTGTAAATGACCACGGAAGGTGGGAGGCAGCAGAGATGAGCACAAGCTGTTCAGGGCTGCCTTGGCCAGTTGGGGAAGTTTGTTAGAGCATAGCTGCTGCCCTCCAGTGTGGGTATGTGCCATGGTCTGAGCAGTGGGCTCATGGTGGTTCGTTAGTGTGATCATAGGATCATAGAATCAAGCAGGCTGGAAGAGAGCACCAAGCTCAGCCAGTCCAACCTAGCATCCAGCCCTAGCCAGTCAACCAGACCATGGCACTAAGTGCCTCATCCAGGCTTTGCTTCAACACCTCCAGGGATGCTGACTCCACCACCTCCCTGGGCAGCCCATTCCAATGCAAATCACTCTCTCTGCCAACAACTTCCTAACAACATCCAGCCTAGACCTCCCCTGGCACAACTTATGACTCTGTCCCCTTGTTCTGTTGCTGGGTGCCTGGCAGCAGAGCCCAACCCCACCTGGCTACAGCCTCCCTTCAGGTACTTGTAGACAGCAATGAGCTCTGCCCTGAGCCTCCTCTTCTGCTGCAGGCTGCACACCCCCAGCTCCCTCAGCCTCTCCTCACAGGGTTTGTGTTCCAGGCCCCTCCCCAGCCTTGCTGCCCTTCTCTGGTCACATTCCAGCACCTCTACATCTCTCTTGAATTGAGGAGCCCAGAACTGGACACAGCACTCAAGGGGTGGCCTGAGCAGTGATGAGCACAGGGGCAGAAGACCCTCCTTGTCCTGCTGCCCACACTGCTCCTGAGCCAGCCCAGGATGCCATTGGCTCTCCTGCCCACCTGGGCACTGCTGCCTCATCTTCAGCTCCTCTCTCCCAGCACCCCCAGCTCCCTCTCTGCCTGGCTGCTCTCAGCCACTCTGTCCCCAGCCTGTAGTGCTGCTTGGGGTTGTTGTGGGCAAAGTGCAGAACCCTGCACTTGGCCTTGTTCAATCTCATCCCCTTGGCCTCTGCCCACCCATCCAGCCTGTCCAGGTCCCTCTGCAGGGCTCTCCTACCCTCCAACAGCTCCACACCTGCTCCTAGCTTGGTGTCATCTGCAAGCTTACTGGTTGTTGCATATTCGGTAGCTCCTGGGGGTCTGAGCTCACACAGGGGGGGATCTTTGGGACAGTGAGTACAAACAGGATGCTCACTTTGCATTTCTCAGAAGTTTAGCTCCAAACAAGGGTTTCTTTGTTCTTTGGTTGTTTTTTTTTTTTTTCTGAGCTGTTGGGACATGTTGTTTATCTCAGTCTCTGACAAGGGTGAGAAGAGGAAGGGGAAAAGTGAAGAGAGGAAAGAGGAACAGGTCCTATAGCTACCAACAATGCAAGCATCCCAAAGACATCTGGCTGGACCTTGGGGCTCTCTGACCTCAGGGTCCAACCCTGCTGCTCCTCCTGTTCTTGTTGTTGTATCCTTCTTTCTTCTTGTTGCTAGAAGAGAGCTCTTCTCTTGGAGAGCAGTGCAGAGATGAAGTTGAGAGCTCAGGCAGAAGCTCTTGGAGCTTCTGTCTGCCTGTTGCTAGGCAGACATCCTTTTATGTTTGACTTCACACCTGCTGATGGGCAAACTCTCCTCTCTCTGCTCCTCGAGGCCCCCACCATGTAAGGGTTCCATGCATGCTCAAGAGGAGTGCCCGAGGTGTGCTCTGGGCTAAGGAGGTGGGCTCAAGGTGTGGCCTGCCTTGGAGGCAGGTAGCCTGAGGCCAGGAGGTGTGTTTTGGTGTGATAATGGTATTATAATGAGCAGAGTTGACTTGAGTTCTCTGTTTCCTTAGCAACACCAAAACATCAGTCTCTGATGAGGGCAACTCCATTCTTTGGGTCTGAGATGATGGTCCTAAAGAGTGGAACCCTCCATCAGAGGTGGCAGCTATGGACCCTTGGTGCCAGGCTGGTTTCTTCCCATGAAGTCTTGCATTTGTACCACATTCCACTGTGTGGGAACAGCAACTCAATCAGTAGCTTATTATGGGGTAGGGCACTGCAGGCTCTTGCTAAGACATTAGCATGAGTTTTATTCAAAGTCCTTGAAGGTGAGGGGGTCCTGATCCCTGATGGCAATGATGAGACAAAGGATGCTCTTCAGCCTGCTCCTTCCAGCACAGCACAGCTGTGTCCCACTGCAAAGGGATCTCTCATGGCAGAAGGCAGCTGCTAGAGCAAGCATGTCTGATAAGCCCTGTCTGCAAGATTCAGATATACTAACTTACTTTTCCTTTCAAAATGGGCAAAGGCAAGCCCAGCTGCTGTGTTAAAAACACACCTTAGCAAACAGAACCTGCAGGTGAAGAGCCTGACCCCCTGCCTGAGATAACAAATTGTTTTTCACATCTCTCTTCACTTGGTGTGCAAGTGTTAAGTCTCAGCTCGTTTCATGTTCCTCTTTAAAATCATCTCTGAAGTGATGGGTCCCCTCAGACTAATACTAAAGCAATGATTGCAGGAGCTCTGGGACAGCCTCTGTGATGGGCACAGATTAATCAAGCAGCACTTACAGTGCAAATTCAACCTCATAAGAGAATGACAAGACCTTGAATGCTCCCTTCTATAGCAGTGACACGAGTCTTTATTCAATGTTCTCCAGCAATCCATCTCCAAGAGCTTTAATAAGGTGGGCTACTGTTTCTCTCCTCCTACAGAAAACGAGGAGCTGAAGCAGAGATGCCAAATTAGCTCCTGAAGTTCACACATTTTAAGGCCTGCTCAGTAGAACCAGGGAGAGGGAGGGAAAAAAATCCCTTTTGATGAAATGTTAGAATCACAGAATCAGTCAGGGTTGGAAGGGACCACAAGGATCACAGTATCACAGCATCACCAAGGTTGGAAGAGACCTCATAGATCATCAAGTCCAACTCTTTACCACAGAGCTCAAGGCTAGACCATGGCACCCAGTGCCATGTCCAGTCTTGCCTTGAACAGCCCTGCCATGCCCAGGGACACCCTACCCTAGAGCAGGCTGCCCAGAGCCCCATCCAGCCTGGCCTTAAACACCTCCAGGGAGGTTCAGTTCTGTGTGCTCGAAACCTTCCATGGTTTTTGCAGGTGCTCTCAGGTTGTATCAAGGTGATCCAACCTGCAAATCCCAGGAGTGTTTTTCTAACCATGAGGTGTCTTGTGGCCCCCACAGCCCCACTGTGAAGGGTTGTGGTTAGCAGAGGAGCACCAGGACACATCCTATCCAAACTGTGATGCCAGTGGGTGAGTGCTGGACAAGCTGAAAGCTTTCCAAACCCCTGTGTGAGTGCATTTGTGTCACTTTCTAGTCTGTGAAAAATCATTGAATGGTTTGGGTTGACCTTAAAGGTCATCTTGCTCCAATCCCTGTGCTATGGGCTGAGGCACCCTCCACCAGCCCAGGTTGCTCAAGGCCTCATCCATCCTGTCCTAGAAGACCTCCAGGGAGGGGACATCTGGACAACCACCCTCACTGTAAAGAATTTCTTCCTAATCTCCTGTCTAAATCTCCCCTCTTTCACTTTGAAACCCTTACCTCTGATCCTATGGTCTAGTTGACTGGATAGGGCTGGGGGATAGGTTGGATTGGATGATCTTGGAGGTCCCTTCCAACCTGGTTGGTTCTGTTAGTTCTATTGATGTGTTCCCCTGTGGTCTGTGTTAGATAGCATTGTCCTGCTCTGGCAGGAGGGCTGGACTTGATGATCTCTTCGGGTCCCTTCCAACCCCTAATCTCCTGTGATCCTGAACCACTACACTCCCTGAGAGAGTCACAGAATCACAGCACCATGCAGGCTGGCAAAGCCTCTCAGCATCACCAAGTCCAACCTAGAACCTTCCTCTACAAGAGTCACCTTAAACCATAGCCCTAAGCACCACATCCAAACCAGCCTTAAACACATCCAGGCTGGCTGACTGCACCACCTCCCTGGGCAGCTCATTCCAGCCCCTGACCACTCTCCCCAGGAAAAACTTTTCCCCTCCCCATCTTTCCCCTAGTTCCCCTTTAACTACTGGTAGGTTGCTAGGTTGGACTGGATGATCTTGGAGGTCTCTTCCAACCTGGTTGCTTTTATGATTCTATGATTCTATTAGATCTCCTTGGAGCTTTCTCTTCTCTAGGCTGAACAGACCCAACTCTCTCAGTGGAGCTTTCTCTTCTCCAGGCTGAACAGACCCAACTCTCTCCTTGGAGCTTTCTCTTTTCCAGGCTGATCAGACCCAACTCTCTCAGGGGAACTTTCTCTTCTCCAGGCTGAACAGACCCAACTCTCTCAGTGGAACTTTCTCTTTTCCAGGCTGAACAGACCCAACTCTCTCAGTGGAACTTTCTCTTCTCCAGGCTGAACAGACCCAACTCTCTCCTTGGAGCTTTCTCTTTTCCAGGCTGATCAGACCCAACTCTCTCAGTGGAGCTTTCTCTTTTCCAGGCTGAACAGACCCAACTCTCTCAGTGGAGCTTTCTCTTCTCCAGGATGAACAGACCCAACTATCTCAGTGGAACTTTCTCTTCTCCAGGCTGAACAGACCCAACTCTCTCAGTGGAACTTTCTCTTCTCCAGGCTGAACAGACCCAACTCTCTCAGTGGAACTTTCTCTTCTCCAGGCTGAACAGACCCAACTATCTCAGTGGAGCTTTCTCTTCTCCAGGCTGATCAGACCCAACTCTCTCAGTGGAACTTTCTCTTCTCCAGGCTGAACAGACCCATCTCTCTCAGCCTGTCCTCACAGTGGAGCTACTCCAGCAGCAGCTCATCTTTGTGGCCATCCTCTGAGCCTGCTCAAGCAGATCTATGTCTTTGCTACTCTGGGAGCCTCAGGGCTGGGCACAGTATTCCAGGTGCTTGTGGCTTTTTGGTTTTTGACACTGCAGTGGGAAGGGTCTTCTCCTGCCTGGGATGGAATTAAAGTGCAGCAGGTTGGAGCACACTGATTTTTGTCTGCTCACAGGTCCCTTCCCTCCTGCAACAAGCCTCTGCTCTTAGAAAAGAGGTTGGACTGGGTGATCTTGGAGATTTCTTCCAACCTGGTTGATTCTATGATTCTAAGAGCAAAATTGTGTCCTTCCTCAAGGTTTTGAACTGTCCAATGTGGTCACCTTCATGCTGACTATTGAGGTGTCCAAAAGGAAACAGCTTTCCCTTGTGGCCTCTGGTCAGAGCTCCTTGTTACAGCTTGTACCCATTTCTCCCTCCTGGTTTATTGCAGCCCCCAGACAAGCCCACTGCAAGACTTTTGTGTCTCAGTGGAATGCCTTGCAGTCTATTTACCAACCTATTGTAAACTCTCATCATCAACAATTAAAACTCCTGCTGCCCAAATAAATCCCTGGTGGCTGTGTTGGTGATGCTGCAAAACATTATCCTACTGAACTGGGGAGGGAGGATACACACAACAGAGAGGTTTTGTTGCAGTTGGAGTCTGACAGGCAGTGGCCTCTAATCACCAAGGAGTCCCCCAGTCATTAGTTCAAATTAGAGCAGCTCTGGTGACAAGGCCAATGGCAGCTCCAGCTTCCAATGGCCCAGGAAGGTGCAGTGACCCTTCTCAGCAGCAGAGCAGAACGCTTGAGTTTGTCCCTGTTTAGCTGGGCTTGTTTAGCCTGGAGAAGAGGAGGCTCAGGGCAGAGCTCATTGCTGTCTGCAGCTACCTGAAGGGAGGCTGTAGCCAGGTGGGGTTGGGCTCTTCTGCCAGGCAAGCAGCAACAGGACAAGGGGACACAGTCTCAAGCTGTGCCAGGGGAGGTCTAGGCTGGATGTTGTTAGGAAGTTGTTGTCAGAGAGAGTGGTTGGCATTGGAATGGGCTGCCCAGGGAGGTGGTGGAGTGGCTGTGCCTGGAGGTGTTGAAGCCAAGCCTGGATAAGACACTTAGTGCCATGGTCTGGTTGATTGGATAAGGTTAGGGGATAGGTTGGACTGGATGATCTTGGAGGTCTCATCCAACTTGGTTGATTCTCTGACTCTGTGTTTCTGCAGAGGGGGCCAGGCACACAGCAGTTGTGTAATGCTGTGCTCTGATGGCTTTGTAGCCAGGAGGCCTGGGGCCAGCAGCAAGCTTTGGTGACAGGAGCTGAGGTCTCAGCAAGCAGCAGCAGGCTGCTGCGATCTGGAGAGGTTGTGACCTCCACGTGTTTTGCAGACCCTGAGCTCCCCAGTGCCTGTCCTTGTGGCTGCCTTTCAGATCCACCTGTCCTTGATCTCTTCCCTCCAAAACAGAGCTAAGGAGACATTTTTGCTGCGAGTAAATACACACTGGGTTGGACAAAGCCACTGGTGGAATGTGTGCAGGCAAGAGTTGAGCTGTGTGCAGCAAGCAAAGAGGCCTGGAGGTGGCAGGAGTTTCTGCTTGGGTCTTGATATAAAAGTGCTGGTGGGGACTGTGGTTCCCAAAGTCTCTGCTCCCCACAGCACAGCATCAAGGCTAAGACCTTAAGACCTCCTGAACCTCTGAACTTATCCTGAAGGATAAGTGCAGAGTCTTGTACCTGGGGAGGAATAATAAACTGCACCAGTACAGGCTGGGAGGTGATCTGCTGGAGAGCAGCCCTGTGGAGAGGGAACTGGGAGTGCTGGTGGAGAGCATCCATGGCACAGCAATGTGCCCTGGGGGCCAAGAGGGATAATGGGGTCTTGGGGTGTATTAAGTCCAACAGAACAAGGGAGGGTCTTCTTCACCTCTGCTCTGCCATGGTGAGACCTCATCTTGAGTGTTGCCTTCAATTTTGGGCTCCCTAGTTTAAGAGAAATAGGGACCTGCTGGAGAGAGCCCAGCAGAGGGCTATGAGGATGATGAGGGGACTGGAGCACTGCCTGATGAGGAGAGGCTGAGGGACCTGAGGCTGCTTAGGCTGGAGAAGAGAAGACTGAGAGGGGATCTAATATATGCTTCTGAGGGCTGGAGGGGGGAGGACAGGCTCTGCTCACTGCTCCCTGGGATAGGACAAGCAGCAATGGATGGAAGCTGCAGCACAGCAGGCTCCAGCTCAACACAGAGGAAACTTCTTCCCTGGAAGGGTCCCAGAGCCCTGGCACAGGCTCCTCAGAGAGGCTGTGGAGTCTCCTTCTCTGGAGGCTTTCAAGAGCTGTCTGGGTGAGTTCCTGTGTGCCCTGAGCTAGATTGTGTGGTCCTGCTCTGGCAGGGTCCTTTCCAACCCCTAACATTCTGTAATCCTGTGAACCTTTGGTTTCTCTCCCAGTCATTGAAATAACCCCAAGGAGATTTTCCTATCTGGTTTCTAATGGTGAAGGTCCTGACCCAGGAACTGCAGGCATTGGAGGAGCTGAAAGTGCCTTATGGTTGAGAGTGTGGTGTGAGTCCCAGGTAAAAGCTGAGCCTTGCAGGGATGGGGGAGAGGAGTGCCATGATTTTTTTTCTCACTGGTCATATGCTGCATGGTGTTTCTGAGATTATTTGAGGTGCTTAGCTTTCATTAATACAACAAAAGCTGCAAGGTTCTATCCCTCATGGTTAGAGGGGAAAAAAAAGACTCTGAGAACCAGAGAAACATCAAAAAAAATAACAACAGAAAGATTCCCACAGGTTTTAAATGAATAAATAAATAAGGATGAAGTGAGCTGGGAGGAAGATTGAACTCCTGTACTTCCTTTCCAGGAGAGAGAAGGATGCTGCAATGTCAGGAGTCTTTTCTGGGTGTTTACTTTGTCCTCCCACCTCAGCCCATTTCAGCCTTGGCTTGCCATGAGCCAGCCAGGGTGGAGGTGAGTGGCCCCAAATCTGCAGCACATTCAGGCCTGGCAGAGGCTGGGCTGTGGAAGTCACAAGCCTCTGTCCAGCAGCTGCCACCCAGAAAGGATAGTTTGGTGGGGTAAATGGAGCAGACTGCAGGTCCAGGAGCCAGAAGCTGTGGGGAGTTTGTCCTTGGCCCTGCCACTAACTTTGCTGCCTGATACTCAGCACTGGTGAGACCACACCTTGAGTGCTGTGCCCAGTTTTGGTCACCACAGTACAGGAGGGACATTGAGGTGCTGGAGTGGGTGCAGAGAAGGGTGACGAGGCTGGGGAGAGCTCTGGCAAACATGACCTATGAGGAGCAGCTGAGGGATCTGGGGGTGTTTAGTCTGGAGAAGAGGAGGCTGAGAGGGGACCTTATTGCCCTCTACAGCTACCTAAAAGGAGGTTGTAGTGAGGCTGGAGCTGGTCTCTTCTCCTGAATGACTAACGATAGGACAAGAGGAAATGGCCTCAGGTTGCACCAGGGGAGGTTTAGGTTGGATGTTGGGTGGAAGCTCTTTCCTGAGTGGGTGGTCAGGCACTGGAACAGGCTGCCCAGGGAGGTGGTGGAGTCACCATCCCTGGAGGTGCTTAAAAGGAGAGTGGATGTGGAGCTTGAGGCTATGGTCTGGTGATGAAGGATGCTGGGATGAAGGTTGGAGTGGATGATCCTGGTGGTCCTTTCCAACCATAGCAATTCATAGTGATCAGATGTTGTGCTGAGGGATTTGGTTTAGTCAAGGACTTGTCAGTGTGGAACTAATGATTGGACTTGATGAGCTTGAAGGGCTCTGCAATCTAAGACATTCTGTGACTGCTTCTGAGATTCTGCAACTCTGATCTGGAGTGGGTCACTCACAGCAAGCCTGTAATGCCCAAAACACCCTTTGTGAGCACTTGGCACAGGCCACTGCCCTCACTGAGCAGCAAGCTGCATTTCACAGTGCCTGATTTTAGCTCTGGAGACTGTGGCAAACCCTCCCATGCCTCTGTTTTCCTTATCTGTGGAGTGAGGATAATGGCATTGGCTCGGTGTAAATCGCATGGGGCCCCTTGTCTGAGGCAGGAGTGGAGGTTTCTCCAAGAACCTCAGGCACTTAGAAGTGTAAGTCCCAGGGCAAATCAGTTTGCAATTAGTCTTAGATGGTCTTGGAAATTATTTTCTCCCTGTTATCTCCCCAGTGGAGCACGAGGGCTCATTTCTTGCACAGCTACAGCTTTCACTCCAGAGCAGGAGCATTTGCTTGCAAAGGTTTTTCCTCAGCTCCTACTCAGCTGCTGAACAAATCTTTTTTTCTCCCAAGTCCTGGAGACCTGGGGCAGGACCCACATCTGATGGCTTCTTGTGCCATCATGGGAGCAACCTCTGCGTGTTGCCAACAGGCTTACAGACACCACAGAATCATAGAAGGGAACACAAGGATCATCTAGTCCCAACCTCACTGCCATAGGCAGAGACACCTCACACTAGATCAGGCTGTCCAGAGCCTCATCCAGCCTGGCCTTAAGCCTTTCCAGGGATGAGGCTTCCACCACCTCCCTGGGCAACCTGTTCCAGGCTCTCACCACTCTCATGCTGAAGAACTTCCTCCTCACATCCAGTCTGAACCTACCCATTTCTAGCTTTGTTCCATTGCTGAGTGCTGTGTCCAGTTCTGGGCTTCTCCATTCAAGAGAGATGTTGAGGTGCTGGAAGGTGTCCAGAGAAGGGCAGCAAGGCTGGGGAGGGGACTGGAGCAGAGCCCTGTGAGGAGAGGCTGAGGGAGCTGGGGGTGTGCAGCCTGCAGCAGAGGAGGCTCAGGGCAGAGCTCATTGCTGCCTACAGCTACCAGAAGGGAGGCTGTAGCCAGGTGGGGTTGGGCTCTGCTGCCAGGCAGCCAGCAACAGAACAAGGGGACACAGTCTCAAGCTGTGCCAGGGCAGGTCTAGGCTGGATGTTGTTAGGAAGTTGCTGGCAGAGAGAGTGATTGGCATTGGAATGGGCTGCCCAGGGAGGTGGTGGAGTTGCCATGGCTGGAGGTGTTGAAGCCAAGCCTGGCTGGGGCACTTAGTGCCATGGTCTGGTTGATTGTCTAGGGCTGGGTGCTAGGTTGGACTGGCTGAGCTTGGAGCTCTCTTCCAGCCTGGTTGATTCTGTGATTCATTCCCCCTAGTCCTATCACTACCTGACAGCCTAAATAGTCCCTCCACAGCTTTCTTGCAGGCCCCCTTAAGATACTGCAAGGCCATAATAGGGTCACCTGGGAGCCTTCTCTCCAGACTGAACAGCCCCAACTCCCCCAGTCTCTCCTCACAGCAGAGGTGCCCCAGCCCTCTGCTCATCCTCATGGCCCTAACACCACTGACTTCTCAGCCAGGAGCACCCCAAATCACTGCTGCTCTCAGACTTCTCTCCCTCCGTGGATCTGAGTGAGCCCTTTGGGTGGATTTAAAATGCCACCTCCTCTGGGACTTGTTAAAGTGCTTCATCAGTGCCCATCTTCCTCTGCAGGGATGACCTTTAACTCATCTCTGCTGTTGCTACCTGACTGGGATCACCTCAGAAGAAAGGTTGCCATGGCAATTTCATATTCAGCTCAGGCAAAAAAAAAAAGATAACTCCAGCTGCTGTATCTTATTAAATGCTCTCTTCCAAGGACCCTGGGCAGGGCAAGCCAAGGCCAGGAGCTGGCCGCGCTCACTGCAGCGAGCACTTTGGGCACTGGCAGTTTCTCTGCCAGCTGGTGTGGCTGTTCCTCATCCAGCTGCCAAGCCCAAGGGGTGTTTGTTTCCATGCTAGGGTGGAAGCTGAGGGTTTAAAGCCATGAGAGTGGCTGTGAAAACGCTCCTCTGCAAAATGCCAATCTGCCTTTCCGAGGGGATATTTCACCACTCTAATCTGGACTGCGCTGTCAAATGTCAGGAGAGGATGTTTAATGAGGATCAGTTGGGAGCCCTAATTGGATGCCTATTCAACAGGCTACTTTTGTTTTTTTTTCCCAGCTGTTGTTTTATCCTGGGCACTCTGTTTTCACAGAGATCCTTGTTAAATTTTAGAAGCTAATCTCTGTTTAATATACCACCTCGAGGAACTGGAGTCCTCAGGGGCTGCTTGGAGCCAGGGGATGTGGTGTGCATTCACCTGGGAGGCAGAGAGAAAACTCAGCTAGGATGCTTCTGCAGGAGCAGCAAGGACCATTCAGTTTCACTCTGACATGGGTCAAGAACTGGCTGGAGGGCTGGGGCCAGAGAGTGGTGGTGAATGGTGTCACATCCAGTTGGTGTTCCTCAGGGATCAGTGCTGGGCTCAGACCTGTTCAATGTCTTCATTGAGGATCTGGACCAGGGCATTGAGTCCAGCATTACTAAGTTTGCAGATGACACCAAGCTAAGTGCAGGTGTGGAGGTATTGGAGGGCAGGAGAACCCTGCAGAGGGACCTGGCCAGGCTGGATGTGTGGGCAGAGGGCAATGGGATGAGATTGAACAAGTGCAGGGTTCTACACTTTGGCCACAACAACCCCAAGCAGCACTACAGGCTGGGGACAGAGTGGCTGAGAGCAGCCAGGCAGAGAGGGAGCTGGGGGTGCTGGGAGAGAGGAGCTGAACAGGAGCCAGTAGTGTGCCCAGGTGGGCAGCAGAGCCAATGGCATCCTGGGCTGGCTGAGGAACAGTGTGGTCTGGTTGACTGGCTAGGGCTGGGTGCTAGGTTGGACTGGATGAGCTTGGAGGTCTCTTCCAACCTGGTTGATTCTCTGATTCTATGATTTTGGGGCTTAGGCAGTTCCTTTCTTGCAAGAAGCTCAGCATACAGAGGCTAAAGGCACCAAGGTCATGGGATGATGGAGAAAGAGCCAGGGAGTGCAGAGGTGGCTGGCTCAGAGCTCCTTTCTCTGCTGAGAAATGTGACTGCACACAGGCACAAGGAAGGGGTCCAGCTCACAGAGACCACAGCATCACAGGAACATCCAGGTTGGCAAAGCCCCTCAGGATCACCAAGTCCAACCTAGAACCCTACTCTACAGGATTCATCTTAAACCATAGCCCTAAGCACCACATCCAAACTACCCTTAAACACCTCCAGGCTGGGTGACTCCACCACCAACCTGGGCAGCTCATTCCAGAGGTCCTTTGCATTTATCTCCAGACAGACTGGGCAGCCACAGCAGTAGGTAACAAACCCCTGATCCCTTCCAAGGCTATAAACTACCTCAAACTCATCTAACCCTTTTAAACCCAGCAGAGATGCTGCCTGCACACCCTGCAGCCATCTCTCCGGGCCTCATTAGCTGCCTTCCATTCCGTGCCAGCATTTCCCTGCTCTGGCCCCTCTCAGAGGCAACAGGTGCCACACAACATGATTTCAGTGCCTCTGTCACCAAGCCCAAAATGCATCACACTGTGTCATCTCAGAAATTACAGCTGAAACCCCTCTGAGCCACCCAAACATCAGCCCAGCCCAAATCCCAATGCCCTCACCATCCAGCCTCCTGGCGTGTGGTCCTGTTTCCCATCCTCTGGCATGCACTGTGCCTCTGGAAGCCAGATGTATCCAAGGGGAAGCAGCCAGTCAGCAGATCCTCGTGATGGTGGTCCTGTTCTTTATTGTCCTGTGCAGCACATGCTTCCTAACAGGAAATCCTTCTCCAGAGGGTTTATTTCTCCATGGGAACTCGGTGTCCCAAACGCTTCCATACAAAGAGTTGTCCTTTGATTGCTTTCCCTCCCTTACAAAACAATCTGTGGCAGATGATTTTAAAGACATTCTGCTTTCCTAGAGTCAGGAGTTGATTGTGATTTGAATTCACACCTTGGGAAGATCATACAAAACACATCACAGGTGCAAGTGCTTGTGCTGGAAGGTGTCCAGAGAAGGGCAGCAAGGCTGGTGAGGGGCTTGGAGAGGAGAGGCTGAGGGAGCTGGGGATGTGCAGCCTGCAGCAGAGGAGGCTCAGGGCAGAGCTCATTGCTGCCTGCAGCTGCCTGCAGGGAGGCTGTAGCCAGGTGGGGTTGGTCTCTTCTGCCAGGCACCCAGCAATAGAACAAGGGGACACAGCCACAAGTTGTGCCAGTGGAAGTACAGGCTGGATGTTAGGAGGAAGTTTTTCACAGCAGGAGTGATTGGAATGTGCTGCCCAGGGAGATGTGGAGTCCCCATCCCTGGAGGTGTTTAAGAGGAGGCTGGATGAGGCACTTAGTGCCATGGTTTAGTTAATTAGAAGGTGTTGGATGATAGGTTGGACTCGATGATCTTGAAGGTCTTTTCCAGCCTGGTTAATTGTGTGATTCTGTCATTCCATGAAGTGATTCCATAGCCACTAATAGAGAATTCCACACCCACCCAGAACCAGGCACCCCTACAGCAGCTCCCCTCTGCCCCTTTTTGCCCTGCAGCGCACTCAGGGATCTCTATTTTCACCAGCTCCTTTGGCTAGGAGCTGGCTCCCTTCCCAGCACACATGTAACACCTTCCCTCCACCCATAATTGCATTTCATTTAACACATGCAATCACCAAAAGGGCTTCTTCCAAAAATAAACCAGGGGCTGTTCAGAGCTGCCTGGCTTCTCAGATGGTTTTCAGCCAAGAAATCTGTGCCCTCCTGGTCTCTCCTAGAAAGCCCAGGAGCAGGCTGGCGCATCTGTAAGCCTGGCTCCTCCATAAAAAACCTAACAGCAACAACAAAAAGAGCTGTGAAGCCTGTCCTGGAAGGCAGGTGAGACACCCAGGTTACAAATCACACAAACCATCCCTCCCACCCAGTCCTTTCCAGGCATTTGTTGTGGTGTCTTAAGTCAGCAGCCTCAACAACTCCCCTGGTCTCCAGCCAGGAATAAAAGCGCTGAAGGAAATCAGGCTGCAGTAATTCCCCCAAACCACAGAGCTAACATGCATGGTAATTAATTCTTTTAGTGAAGAGAGGTTTGGTGGTGGTTTTCCCCCCTCTTCTCTTTCTTTCCCCCCCCTGCCCCCTGCTATGAACTCTCCCCAGGGCTGCCACAATCGCTGAGCTCCTTGGCGGTCATCCCCGTGGCTTTAATCCTCTGTCCCACACGATTCTGCCAGGGGAGAATGAAGGAAAAAAAAGTCCAGCAGGGTTTTATTTTCTTTCATTTTCGTTTGTTTCATTTTATTTTGAGCTGCCCAGGCCCAGCCTTTGAAGCAAGAGATGTGACCTTCTGAAGCAGTGGTGCTGCAGGACGCGGTGGGAGCTGCCTCTTGCGAGGTCAGGACGCAGCCTGTCGCATGCTGGTTTCTTGATGTAAGCAACAACACTGCCTGTAAAGACCTGGAGTCTTTTGGGGCTCATTAGCTGTTTTCAACAGTGGAAAAACATTCAAGTTCAGGGCTCGTGGTTAACACAGAGCGTGTGGGAGCAATGTAGTTGAGGATGCTCCCTGTTTACTGCAGAAGACTGGTGAGAGACCTGGAACACAGCCCTGTGAGGAGGAGCTGAGGAAGAAGGCAATGCAACTAAATTTCATTCTGCCCTTGCACTCAGCACAGCACACCTTGAGTGCTGTGTCCAATTCTGGGCTCTCCAGTTCAAGAGAGATGTTGAGGTACTGGAACATGTCCAGAGAAGGGCAACAAGGCTGGGGAGGGGCCTGGAGCACAGCCCTGTGAGGGGAGGCTGAGGGAGCTGGGGGTGTGCAGCCTGCAGAAGAAGAGGCTCAGGACAGAGCTCATTGCTGTCTGCAGCTACCTGCAGGGAGGCTGTAGCCAGGTGGGGTTGGGCTCTGCTGCCAGGCACCCAGCACCAGAACAAGGGGACACAGTCTCAAGCTGTGCCAGGGGAGGTCTAGGCTGGATGTGAGGAGGAAGTTGTTATCAGAGAAAGTGATTGGCATTGGAATGGGCTGCCCAGGGAGGTGGTGGAGTCACCGTCCCTGGAAGTATTCAAGCAAAGCCTGGATGAGGCATTCAGTGCCATGGTCTGGTTGACTGGATAGGGCTGGGTGCTAGGTTGGACTGGATGAGCTTGGAGATCTCTTCCAACCTGATTCATAGACTCATAGAATCAACCAGGTTGGAAGACTGATTCTATGATTCCATGACTCTGTGACTAGATGACTTTTGGAGGTCCCTTCCAACCCAGACCTCTCTGTGAGTCTATAAAGGTTCATTTTTTCCCTGGAGTTGGCTTAGTTATGGAACAACTTCAAGATTCCTTCCTCAGCTTCCTCGAGTTCGTCACAGAAGGTTTCCTGAATTATGCCTGCAAACCTCTTTAAGTCTGATCACAGATGGAGCATAAATGTCATGTTATTGAAGCTGAAGGACACAGCTTACTTTCTGGGGACAGATCCATTGCAGGAAGCTGATAGGGAATAACTGGGAAGAGCATTGTTTTGTTTCCTTTTCACCACGGTTCCTTCAAAGCTTCCCTCCCTAACACCAACATTCACCCACCCCCATAACTAATTCATTATTTTCCAGCAAGTAAAAATCAAACAGGAGACAAATGACTGTTGTTTAGTGCCATTAGTTTCAATGGCTTTACACAATATTTGAGTCATTGGCTCTCTTCTTGCTTTGGAGGAATCCCAAATCTGGATGAATCTCTGCACATTATAAACCATCCGTGGGGCCAGGCCAGGCCTGCCTAACAGATGGAGGTCCATATGCTTTGGCTCTGCACCCATATGGAGCACTAATATGCAGGCCAGGAATAGAGCATGCCTCTTCTCCTCTTTTTTTTTACTGAGCACTCTCAAATCCAAAGTCATTTCCAGACACAAGCGGAGTGAAGCGAGTTCAGCTGGAACCTGTGCAGCAAGACGCTGCCGGACTGATGGGCCAAGCATAATATTTTCCTTGCTCTGTGGTTCCTGCTGAAGCCTAAATTGCAAGGTTTTTTTTCCCTCTAGAAAGCAGCATGTCAGGCTTTCCAGAGTGCTAGTTAAAGAAAGCCATTACATCCCTGTAATGTGCTTTAACCTCTGCTGCCTGGCTTGGGCGAGAACGTGGAGCGCTCCAACGGCCCTCGGCGGAGGAATTTCTCCAGGCAACCAAAGCCAGCAAAGAGCCGAGGAGATTTCACAATGCCTGGGAGGTTCTGTTTGCTGGAGGCACAGGATTAGTATCAGATGGCCTGCCACCATTTCAGCAGTGAGGGATTGGACTTTTATTGCTGGCCACACTCCTCCGGCAGCACAGGCAGGTTTGTTCCGGCCAGCGGCTGTGAGAGGGGACGACATCCCCAGCTGCTGTTTAGCATTCAAGGGCAGTGCTTGTTCTGCTGCCTAATCCTTACTCAAACTCTGTTTTTCCCATCAATACAACAGATACAGAATGGTTCAGCTCTGTTGTGAGCCTGGGAGCAGTAAATTCAGTGCCTGCACCATGCTGTCTTATGTCGCTTGGATGTGGTGCTCAGGGATATGGGTTAAGGAGGATCTTGTAGAGTAGGGTTATAGGCTGGACTTAGTGATGCTGAGGGGCTTTGCCAACCTGCATGTTTCTGTGATCTTTAAGGAGGTTGGTATGGTCTTTAAGGTCCCTGTGCTGTGGTGGATGCCCTCCTCCTGTATCCTACCATTTTCAGGGGGCTGGGGATAGCTGCTGTCATTTGGGTGCTGAGAATGCCTGCGCTAACCAAGCGGGAGGCATTTCCATCCGTGCTGCTATTTCATGTTTATTCTCAGCTTGTGCACAAGGTTGTGAGAGCATCACGGTGGGAAGGGCTGGAGAGGGCTGCTTGTGATTCTTGTAGCAGAAGTAGATCTGCTTGGAGATGATGGAAGCATCCACAGGGAGGAGCTGACCCAACGTGGAGCTTGAAGAGGAGCCATCCTGTGATAGCAGTGGAGCTGCAGAGGAGACTTGCCAGCTCGTGGGTGCTCAGTTGTTTTCATAAGGAAGAAGAAGATTAAATAGAGATGAAGAAAAGGAAAGCTAGAAAGCATTTGATGTGGTCAAAAAGGGGACTCCAAAGTGAAATTCTGCTGTCTGGAGCCAAGGGCATAGAATTAACATCTAGGGACAAAAAGAGGCGTTAATAAGCCATGGCACAGCAATGTGCCCTGGTGGCCAAGAAGGCAAATAGGATCCTCGGGTGTATTAGGAGAAGTGTGTCCAGCAGATCAAGGGAGGGTCTCCTCCACCTCTACTCTGCCCTGCTGAGACCTCATCTTGAGTACTGCCTTCAGTTTTGGGCTCCCCAGTTTAAGGGGGACAGGAATCTGCTGGAGAGAGTCCAGCAGAGGGCTAGGGGACTGTAGGGCATGGCTGATGAGGAGAGGCTGAGGGACCTGGGGCTACTTAGTTTGGAGAAGACTGAGAGAGGAGTTAACAAATATTTATAAACATTTGAGGGCTGGTGGTGTGTGGGGGGGGTCAGACTCTGCTCACTGCTCCCTGGGATAGGACATAGAGCAATGGATGGAAGCTGCAGCACAGGAGGTTCCAGCTCAACACAAGGAGGAACTTCTTGACTGTAAGGGTCACAGAACACTGGCACAGGCTGCCCAGAGAGGTTGTGGGGGTCTCCTTCTCTGCAGCCTTTCAAGAGCTGTCTGGATGTGTTCCTCTGTGACCTGAGCAAGATTGCTTGGTCCTGCCTGGCAGGGAGGTTGGACTGGATGATCTCCTTGGGTCCCTTCCAATCCCTGACATTTTGTGAGCCTGGGATCATTCATAAATGTGAGGAAGCTGCAAAGGGAAGCAACCAAAAGACTGAAAGAGCTGAGAAAAAAAACTGGTTTAACAAAGCCTTACACTGGAGACCACAGCTTTACTTCATGGCATTGAGGGACACTCTAGAGCAAACCAATTCCCTGATGGCCTCTGTGGGTTTCTCCAAGCTTGAAGTTTCCATAGTTTCAAGCCACTGTAGCATTAAATTTCATCTTTCACATTTCTAAAAGGCATGGTGGTCAAACCTTCCCCCCCCCCCCCCCCAGCATCTATATACTAAGAGCTGGAGGTGGTGCAACCTTTTTGGGGGGACTATTGTGCACAAAATCAAAAGTGAGCTCCTGTTGGAGTCAGCTGAAAGCATCGATGCCATTTGAAAGTGGGGCTGACTGAACTCAGTGGGATTCCCCAGCTGAACATAACAATGGATAAAAATGCAAACAATATTCATCACACCACCAACACTAAATGTTGTGTCTGCCTCGTTTGCAAGACTGGTGTCTCCAAAGGGAACACACAAAAAAACCAACCCAACCAAAAAAGAAAGAGAAAAAAGAGATGATTTAGTTGTTTCTTAGCACTAAAGGGAAAAAAACAACCCCAGACCCTCAGGTGCTTCAGAAAAGAATGTCAAAGAAAGTTGGAATTTGTTTCACATAGAATCAGAATCAAGCAGGTTGAAAGAGACCTCCAAGCTCAGCCAGTCCAATCTAGCACTCAGCCCTATCCAGTCAACTAGACCATGGCACTAAGTGCCTCATCCAGGCTTGGCTTCAACACCTCCAGGCATGGTGACTCCACCACCTCCCTGGGCAGCCCATTCCAATGCCAGTCACTGTCTCTGCCAACAACTTCCTCCTCACATCCAGCCTAGACTTCCCCTGGCACAGCTTGAGACTGTGTCCCCTTGTTCTCTTGCTGCTTGTCTGGTAGAAGAGCCCAACCCCACCTGGCTACAGCCTCCCTTCAGGTAGTTGTAGACAGCAATGAGCTCTGCCCTGAGCCTCCTCTTCTGCAGGCTGCACACCCCCAGCCTCTCTTCATAGGGTTTGTGTTCCAGGCCCTTCACCAGCTTTGTTGCCCTTCTCTGGACACCTTCCAGTACCTCAACATCTCTCTTGAATTGAGGGGCCCAGAACTGGACACAGCACTCAAGGTGTGGCCTGAGCAGTGCTGAGTAAAGGGGAAGAATAACCTCCCTCATCCTACCATTTGCACTCTGTTCACTAATTACCTGGGCTGTGACTGAAGAAGAGGAGTGGTTATTGACCCTGCACCAAACCTGGTGCAAGTGAAACCATTCAGGGGAAGGAGATTGTCCCTTCTGCATCCCTCTGCAGCACAGCTGGGAGGGAAGCAATTGGCTCTGCCAGCCCTGCCCTGGCTGGAGACTGCAGGAGGCAGCCAGGATGCTGCGCCGAGGTTCAGAGGAGCTACTGCAGCTCCCCCAGGGCAGCTGTAAGTAAGGCAGTGCAGGCATTAATTATAAAGATCTTGGCAGCACAGAGCCTGCAGACTCTGAGGCTTGACCAGAGTTGCTGTACTCTGTGCCAACACAAGCTCTGAGCAAGGCCTCCCCCCCCGGAGAGCAGCAGCCACATCACTACACATGTATGTGGTGACAGGATGAGGGGCAGTGGTACGTTTAGATTAGGCATTAGGGAGAAGGTCTTTACTAGCTGGGTGCTGAGAGTGGGTCACCCAGAGAAGTTATGGACACCTCATCCCAGGAAGTGGTTAAGATCAGGCTGGATGAGGCTTGGAGCAACCTGCTCTAGCAGGAAGTGTCTCTGCTCGTGGCAGGGAGAGTTGGAGCTTGGTGATCTCTAAGGTCCCTTCCAACTCAAGCCTTTCTATGATACATACTTTTATAGGAAGAGCAAAAATGTGCTGTGCTGTTGCATTCCTCCCCCGCATGGCTCTGCAGCTCACACTCAGAGCAACCAGCACAGGGAGCGTTGAAAGAAGCTGCTTGCCTGAAGGATCCTCTGTTCAGCCTGCACAGGTCTCTAATGACAGGTTTGTTCCTCGAGCTTTGCTCTCACCAGAGACCAAAATCCCTGGAGCCAGCAAGGGGTGAGGGAGCCAGGAGGCAGCATGTGATGCCCGGCAGCGTTGGAGGGTGCAGTGAGGTTTGGTGGCTGGGCTGGTGGTTAGCCTGGAGACACAAAGGACCATGTGGCAGATTGGAAGGCTGGGATGTAACTGAGAGAACCACAGTTGAAAAGCAAAGCAATCCAGGCAGCTGTGCTGCTGCCCATGGCATGGCTGGGCAGGCAAAACAAGACTCTTATCCACAAGCTGTCACAGGGGAACAATGCACCAGAGGCACACAGTGAGGAGAAGGATGCTGGCTCTGCCCAGGAACACCCTTTAGACTATTGCCCCAAAAAGCCACTCTGGAAACAGCCCCAGACTCTGTGCTTAGCTTTGTGGAGATGCAAGTTTACCTCTATTGTACAAATGCAGGTCTCTTGCTACCACCTGAAGACCTTTTTTGGCACAAATGTGCCTAACGCAGGGGAGGGAGCCACCAGCAATGCCAGTTTGGGTTGGTCTCGCTGGTGGAGAGAGCAGCAGGATGGCACAAAGACCAAAGGGAGCTGTTGCTGTCATTTAGGTCAGTTAAGTACATTAACAGTGCAACACATGCACCTGCATCCCTGCCTGAATAGCATCAATACTCTTTTGTTTCACTCTTGATGACAGCAGAGCCTTAATTGGGCATGAAAAAATTCATCAAGCAGCAGCCTGGCGCGGCCGTTGGGTCCCCATAGCATCTGGCAGCTGCTGTGCTGCAGCCCTGTGGCTGCTCAGTGGCTGCTGGCTGCTCCCAAATAGCCCAAATATCATCCACCCCCTGCAAGAACCACTGCTCCCTGTGGGGAGCAGAAGGTGAACCTGAAATTCTGCTCCCACTGCTCACAGGCTTCAAGGCTTGCCAAGCTGCAGGGGACAGGGCTGGCAGGTCCTAGCTATTTGCTGGAAATGGAGAGGACATTCTGCTCCCAACCTGCTGAGAGAATCAGACCAGAGGACTTGACACAGCCCACTAAAGCAAGAGGAAATTTCTAGATGGTTTTTCTGCATATAAACTCAGCAGGGATCAAGCTGCTTGGCAGCGAGGTGAAATGGGAGCTCAGCCACTGATTTCAATAGCCACAGGGTCCTGCTTTTTGTTTAATGCATTTTTAACACAGGGGGTGAGCAGGACCCGTTGTGGGAATGGAAACATCATCAGCAATTTCATCCCCCTGAATAATTTGTCTGTAACTTGCCTGTGCTTTGATGCAGAAGCTGCTTCAAGGGCACCAAGAATCCCTTCTCCTCGCTTTTCACCCTCCCCAGCCCAGCACATCCCTGTTGTGCTGCCGTTAGATTCAGCCCAATACTCTCTGCAGGCACATGGAGGACATCCTGGTGGCTTTGAATGTCCCCTTGGCAGAGCTCTGACATCCACCCAGATGGGCAAATAAGCCAAGGCTTCTCCTCTCCTTCACTGGCAAAGAAGGTTCCAGAGTGTCCCCATTTAACGGCATGGTCTTGCTTGGTACTTGGTACTTGGTACTCGCATGGTACTTGTGGGCTTGCTCTGCCTCTCACCCTTCTAAGTCAAGGAAAAGAGATGCAAAATGCAAACAACAACAAAAAAAACCCCAAACCTTTGCACATTTTACTTCATTTCTTGGATTTTTATTTAAAAAGAAGGTTTGCTAACAGCAATCAGTGCCGTGGTGCAGGCCCCTCAAGACAACAGTTGGCTTCAGCAGACCCTGGGGCTTCAGCCCTGCTCTGTCCCTCCTCCTCCACGCCAGGACAAACCCAGGAATGATCCAGCTTTCAAACAACTGCTCCTGGACATGTGCAGACTACTTCCAGCCTGCAGCTTCGCTCCCTGTCTCCTCCAGTTTCAGCTTAGGCTGAGGTTCACAGCCAGGTTTACACTTTATTGTGCAACTAAACTCAAGTGAAAAGAATAATAATAACAATAAAACCTCAAAAAAAGTGCTAGGTTCAAGGAAAAAAAGCAAGCATAAAAGAAATCATTTTCTGGAGCTGGAAAGAAACATCCCCTCGGTGGCAGATTAGCCCACATTTATCCACTATAATGTTGCTTATACCTTAATCTTAGGCATCTTCATCTGACACTAATTAGCAGGCTGGAGACTCCTATGGGTGCAGTAGCTTCTGCCTCTGAAAACATGAAAGTGAGCTCTAGCCTTTCACTGCGGAAAGCACTTGGCTTTTAAAGACACAATGTCAAGTACTGCAGCCCCAAATCGTCCAGGTTTTAACTCAAAAAGCTCCAGCAGCAGGAGGAGGAGGAGGCACAAAGGTGATGATACCCAGCCAGGAATGCATTGCAGTGCACATCCAAGGCTTGCCTGTTTACTCTCCCACCAATGAAAGCCAAACTGCACTCGCTGAACTCCGGACTCACCTGAATTCTGGCACTGAGGGATGATGTGAAGGCAAACAGAGAGGGCTACAAGAGCAGAAAACTAAAGAGGCTAAGCAGATCAGTCTAGTTGGTTCCCTCAGCACTTCCCCCTGCTTCCCACAATTTTGGAGAACAGCAAATGTGGTTGTAAAAACTTCTTCATATTTTGGATAAGGGTGGAAAAGAGAAAAAAAGGGGAAAAAAGAAAAAAAGAAGGGGGAAAGAGGTGAAAAGAAGGGGAAAGGGAAAAGAAGGGGGAAAATGGCAAAGGGAAAAAAAGAGAAAAAAGTAAAAAGGAAAAAAGGAAAAAAAATTAAAAGGGAAAGAGAAAAGAAAAAAGGAAAAAAAATTAAAAGGGAAAGAGAAAAGAAAAAAGGAAAAGGGAAAAGAAAAGGAAGATGAAAAAAGGGGGAAAAGGGAAAAAAAGGAAAAAAGAAAAAAGAAAAAAAAGAAAGAAGAAAAAAGGAAATAAGGGGGGAAAAAAGGAAAAAAGGGGGCAAAAAGGGGGGAAAGGGGGGGAAAGGGGGGGAAAGGCAAAACAAGAAAAAAAAGAAAAAAGAGAAAAAAGAGAAAAAAGAGAAAAAAGAGAAAAAAGAGAAAAAAGAGAAAAAAGAGAAAAAAGAGAAAAAAGAGAAAAAAGAGAAAAAAGAATAAAGGCAAAAAGGAATAAAGAAAAAAAGAAGAGGGAAAAAAGGGAAAAAAGGGAAAAAAGGGAAAAAGAATAAAGGCAAAAAGGAATACAGAAAAAAAAAGAAAAAGAGGGAAAAAAGGGAAAAAAAGGGAAAAAGGAAAAAAGAAAAAAGGAAAAAAGAGAAAAAAGAATAAAGGCAAAAAGGAATAAAGAAAAAAAGGAAAAGAGGAAAAAAAGTGCAAAAAGGAAAAGAGAAAAAAGAAAAAAAGGAAAAAGGAAAAAAGGAGGAAAAGGGGGCAAAAATGCAAAAAGAAAAAAGGAAAAAAAGAAAAAAAAAGAAAATAAAAGAAAAACACAAAAAGAGGAAAAAAAGAATAAAGGGGAAAAAGGAAAAAAGAAAAAGTGGAGGAAAAAGGAAAATAAAGAAAAAAAAAAAGGGGGGGGGGGGGAAGGAAAATAAAGGGAAAAAAGGGGAGAAGATAATTTGTTTGATGATCACCAGGCAAGCCTCCCATCAGGAGCCATCTGACATCCTATTGAACTGTTCCGAGCAAGAGCTCATCGGAGCTTGAAAGGACGGACAGGGCAGGAATGCAGCTCCCTCCGTATGCTGCTTCTCTGCTGAGGAAGTGAAAATAAATGATTTTGACTTGACAGAGTCCCTTGAAGTCCTTTGGTCTTTCTGCTCGGCTGGGTCTCAGGCCTGTCACCAGTATTTCAGCAGTTATTTTTGGAGGGGGAGAGGAGTCAGGCTGCTTAGCAGGTAGCAATTGGGAATTAAGAGCTAAATGTACTTATGGTTTTCACCAGCCCTGGCAGATGTTGAGTGTCTTCGACTGTGGCACAGTAAGACATTTAATACTAATGGTGCCAGTTTGCAGCAGCAAACCTCCACCCTGCCATGTTCCAGCAGCTTTGCTCCTTTCTAAAACACAGAGGCATCCTCCTCACTGTCCACCTGGTCAACACTGGTGTGCCTGTTCTCCGGAGGCCCTCACCTCTCCTCTCCCAGTAAACATCACTGGGATGAGCTTAGCACCACTCCCCACCACAGCCCAGAGGTCAAGCTGCAGCCCAGAAGACTTCTGCCTCGCCTGGCTGAGGGCTGGGCTCAGCCTGGCAATCCGTGCTTGGGATGGATCTGTGCATGCCTCCACCAAGCGCTGGTTCCTGCTGGGCAGGAGATGGGTCCTGCTCAGCGCCACAGGCAGTCCCTCGGCTCTGGGAGCCGCCAACAAACCTTCCCTGCCCACCCCGCTCCCTGCCCCTTCCCCTCCCCGCCACGAGCACAGGGCCAAGAACGTGCCTCACTGCAGCACCCTTGGCCAAACTAACTACCAACCTTGGACCAGTCACGACAAACGGCTTAACGGTTACCCATCACCTAACATACCCTCAAACACCAAGGCCACCTTCACACCCCTCAGACGTAGGTTGAAAGCCTTTCTGAGCCCAGCAAGCCCACAACGTGAGGTCTTGCCCAGGCCACTCACATGGGATGCTCCTGCATCTCTCCTGCCCCTTCCTTGGTGAACACCGAACAGTTATAATACTCAGGTCAATATATATAGGTACCACGTATATATATTTGTGTCGCTGCTCTGCGCCTTGAGAAGGACAACCAACCCCACCAGGCACCACTCTTCCTTTCCACCCCCTCCCCTTCCTCCCATAGCTGTGCAGGAAAGTGGCCAGGGGCCGCCCTACGTGGCCCCATCGCACTCCCCCACTGTCAGCTTCAAGGCTCCCTGCTGGTGCAGCGTCTTTAAGGCTTTGAACTCCAAGGGCATGGTGTGCGGGCTGGCTTGAGAGGTGTAGCCATACTTCAGGCTGTCGTAGTAGTGGTACTTGACTGGGTTCTGGTTCTGGTCCAGGGGAAAGGGCCAGAAGCCATAGAGATAGATCTGGTTGCAGAATCGAGTGGCCAAGGTGTACATGAGGAGGCCAGTGGTGGGGCGCTTGATGTGCACCTTGTTTGTTAGCCAGTACCTGCAAAGGGAGAGGAAAGAGTTATTGCCCCCCACACTTGTGTCTTGCACCTTCTCCAGCATCCTGTTATTGCCCTCCACACTTGTGCTGTGCACACTCTCCCTCTCCAGCCTCATGTTATTGCCCTCCACACTTGTGCTGTGCACATTCTCCCTCTCCATCCTCATGTTATTGCCCTCCACACTTGTGTCTTGCACCTTCTCCAGCATCCTGTTATTGCCCTCCACACTTGTGTCTTGCACATTCTCCCTCTCCATCCTCATGTTATTGCCCTCCACACTTGTGTCTTGCACCTTCTCCAGCATCCTGTTATTGCCCTCCACACTTATGCTGTGCACACTCTCCCTCTCCAGCCTCATGTTATTGCCCTCCACACTTGTGTCTTGCACATTCTCCCTCTCCAGCCTCTGACTGAGATACACTGCTAATTCAAAATGCAAGGTTTCTGCCTAGCAGAAGAGTTCTCCATGCCAGGAAAAAGCCTCTCTACAGGTTGCTTCATGAATAAGCATCCTCCTGCTCTCTGGCTGGCAGTTACATCCCACTTGTTGCTATGGCATTGAAGCATCTCATGCCTTGGCAATCCTTTATGAAAACCAAATTGCTTGCAGTGGTGGCCATCAGTACTTCAGCCTGCAATTACCTTCCAATCAGCCTAGGAGATCAATACTGCAGACCAAACCATCCATGTGTCGAGCCCAACAACCCCTTGAAGCAGGCACACTCTCACACACCACAAGCTGATGACTTTCATTGATGAGTGAAGATTTTTACTCTGAGAGTAAACACACACAAACGTTTGCCCTGGAATAAAGGGTCACCAGGCTGAATGAGCTAAAACACACCACTGAGTTCCCATCACACCCAGTGACTGCTGCTGTGACCTGGAACAAACACAGCACCATGCTCTGCAGTGCCACTCCATCAGATACACAGGCACAGAACTGCTGAGATCACAGCACCTCTGAGAACATAGAAGGATTTAGGTTAGAAGGGACCCCAGAGATCATCTACTCCAACCTCCCCACCATGCCCAGGGACACCTCTCAACTATACTCAGCTGCTCAAGGCCTCATCCAACCTGGCATTCAATATTCCCAGGAAGGAGACATCCACAGCCTTCCTGGGCAGCCTATTCCAGAGTCTCAGCACCCTCATACTGAAGAACTTCCTAAGCTCCAGTCTGACCCTGCTCTCCCTCAGTTTCAAACCATTCCCCCTTGTCCTGTCTCTAAACACCCTTATGAAAAGTCCCTCTGCAGCCTTCCTGTAGGATCCCTTCAGGGACTGGTAGGCAGCTCTAAGGTTCCCCTGGAGTCTTCTCCAGGCTGAACACCCTCAGCTCATCCTCATAGCAGAGGTGCTCCAGCTCTTGGATCATCTTTGTGGCCTCCTCTGGACTCACTCCAACACTTCTGTGTCTTTCTTATGCTGGGACCACCAAAAATGGAGGCAGAGTTGGAGGTGGAGTCTCAGCAGAGCAGAGCAAAGGGACAGAATCCCCTCTCTTGCCCTGCTGCCCACACTCACTCCATCGACCAAATCCAATCATCAACCTGACAGCCTTGTGTGCACTGCAGGGTATCTGTGTGAGGTGGCTGGAGGTCAGCTCCACTGCCTGCTGAAAAGTGTGTTTGTTTTCATGAGCAGTGGCAAAAAAATAGGGCAAGGAGCCACCCTGTAGTGATGCATGAGCAGAAGCAGGATCAGCAGCTGCATTTTGGGCTGACAATAAAAGTTACTGCAGCATCAATATCCTCTAAGAAGATGTTTCCAGCACCCAGTGTTTATTGCACAGGCACCTTACCTGTGTTGCTCAGCAGAAAAACACTGTCAGAGGAGCAAAACCACAAAGCAAGAGTTTTGGAGGAGGTAGAAGATCTCCCCCAAGGGGTGCACTCCCTCCTTTCCCAGCATGTCTGACACAAGCCCTATGAGGAGAGGCTGAGGGAGCTGGGGGTGTGCAGCCTGGAGGAGAGGAGGCTCAGGGCAGACCTCATTGCTGTCTACAACTCCCTGAAGGGAGGCTGTAGCCAGGTGGGGTTGGGCTCTGCTGCCAGGCACCCAGCAACAGAAGAAGGGGACACAGTCTCAAGCTGTGGTGGGGGAAGTACAGGATGGATGTGAGGAGGAAGTTGTTGTCAGAGAGAGTGATTGGCATTGGAATGGGCTGCCCAGGGAGGTGGTGGAGTCACTGTGCCTGGAGGTGTTGAAGCCAAGCCTGGCTGAGGCACTCAGTGCCATGGTCTAGTTGATTGGCTAGGGCTGGGTGATAGGTTGGACTGGATGAGCTTGGAGGTCTCTTCCAACCTGCTTGATTCTATGGTGGTGGCCCACAGCAGGCAGGGATGTTGTGAGCAGCACATCCTGCTGTGACACAGCTCTTCCAAGCCCCAGGATTATCTTCAATTGGTATTTCTAAGGGCCTGAGCTCAAGTCAGTGACTGACAGATAAAAAGCAGGAGGAAGCAGAACAAAGTACATGGCATTACTGTGCCCTTACCTAGAGGTTTAGGGATCCTCCACTGTCACACATGGAGTGTCTTGCTCCCCATTCACACTTTCCACCCGGCTCCTGAGGGTCTGGCACTGAGAAAGAGGGAACCCTTGGGAGACCTCAGTCTTAATCCTGCAATTAGCTCTTCACGAAAGCCATTAAAATTTAGCAACCAGAGCACAAAACCTACTTGCTTGTTTGCAGCCAGATAAGAGAAAAATTGACTTTCCTGCTGAATAAAATTCTGGAAGCACAGTGACTGCCTTGACCTGTGCAGGAAGGACACAGCAGGTCCTACAGCTCAGGGATGCCCAAGTGCCTGCAGCTTTAGCAAAAGACAAGTATGGTGTTTTGGGGAGGGTCTCCTTGCCTGCCTCCTTGCCTTGGCATCCAGCACAAAAAAGGAGCAAGAAACTGGTAGAAGGCTGCTGAGAACCAGCATCTCAGAGGCACCACATCAGCATTTTCTGGGCTTTCCTGGCCGTATGGGTTGTGCTGCGGGGACACAGCAAAGCTTGCTGAAGTGCCAAGGCAATCTTCTCCCACAGTGAGCCATGAAGCAGCCTCCTTGATGAGTTTACAGGTAAGCACATTAGACCCCTGGCACGTGGAGAGAAATGGGAGATGGTCACAACTGTTTAGCACTGAATTAGGGTATCCTTAAGCAGCAGGGATCTTATGTGGGAAGAGCTGTCAAGCCTATTAACCAGCTGGCTTTGGGGGGTAGACAACTGTCTGCACTTGTCCTGCAGCTGCTTTAGCCTTAAAGTTCCCCTTTTATAAGTTACCAGCTGGAGCACAGAAGGATGCTGGTGACCTCATGCCTGCCCCGAATATTAATGTCCAGCTTTTGCTGAGAAGCTGGAGAAACTCTGTGAATATACAGTGACCTTCACAGCATGATGAAGTGACCCTTGCACATGGCTATCACCTGTGGCCACCTTCCATGAAGCGACCCTTGCACATGGGTACCACTTGTGACCACCATTCATGAAGTGACTCTTACACATGGACATCATCTGTGCCCACCACTGATAAAGTGATCCTTGTACATAGGTACCACCTGTGCCCACCACTGATGAAGTGATCCTTGCACATGGGTACCATCTGTGCCCACCACTGATGAAGTGATCCTTGCACATGGGTACCATCTGTGCCCACCACTGATGAAGTGATCCTTGCACATGGGCACCATCTGTGCCTACCACCCATGAAGTGATCCTTGCACATGGGCACCATCTGTGCCTACCACCCATGAAGTGATCCTTGCACATGGGCACCACCTGTACCCACCACCCATGAAGTGATCCTTGCACATGGGTACCACCTGTGCCCACCACTGAAGTGACCCTTTCACAGGGGTACCACCTGTGACCACCAATGTTTCAAGTGCATTAATGATGACAAAAGTCATAGAACGGTTTGATTTGGAGGGGACCTGAAATATTCTCTAGCTCCAATCCTGTGTTATAGGCAGGGACACCTCCCACTAGACCAGGTTGCTCGAGGCCTCATCCAACCTGGCCTTGAGCACTTCCAGGGAGGGGGCATGCACAGCTCCCCTGGGCAAGCTGTTCCAGAGTATCATCACCCTTACTGCAGAGAATTTCTTTCTGATGTTTAGTTGAAGTCTATCCTTTTCCAGATAAAAAAAACAGTACTCTTTGTCCTGTCACCACAAGCCCTTCTAAAAAGTCCTTTCCCAGCTTTCCTGAAGTCCTCTTCATGACCTGGGTCAAAGAGAGAGGTGCCCTACAGAAACCTGCTACCCTCTGCAACCCAGCCAGCACAAACAGCCTTCCTAAGACCAACAAGTGTGCACACACAGCACCCAAAAGCAGCTCTGCCAAAACCAGCCTGATGAATGCCTCTCAGCACACACAACTAGCAAGCACTTAAGCATTGGGTGTGGATCCAAGCTAGAGCAGAGTCAGTTTAGATTAGATGTTAGGAAGAAGTTCTTCACCATGAGGGTGGAGAGACACTGGCACAGGTTACCCAGGGAGGTGGTGGAAGCCTCATCTCTGGATGTTTTTAAGGCCAGGCTGGATGTGGCTGTGGGCAACATGATCACAGTATCACCAAGGTTGGAAGAGACCTCACAGATCATCAAGTCCAACCCTTTACCACAGAGCTCAAGGCCAGACCATGCACCAAGTGCCACGTCCAGTCCTGCCTTGAACAGCTCCAGGGACGGCGACTCCACCACCTCCCCGGGCAGCCCATTCCAGTGTCCAATGACTCTCTCAGTGAAGAACTTTCTCCTCACCTCCAGCCTAAATCTCCCCTGGTGCAGCCTGAGGCTGTGTCCTCTTGTTCTGGTGCTGGCCACCTGAGAGAAGAGAGCAACCTCCTCCTGGCCACAACCACCCCTCAGGTAGTTGTAGACAGCAATAAGGTCACCCCTGAGCCTCCTCTTCTCCAGGCTAAACAATCCCAGCTCCCTCAGCCTCTCCTCGTAGGGCTTCTGCTAGAGGCCTCTCCCCAGCCTCGTTGCCCTTCTCTGGACACGCTCAAGCATCTCAATGTCCCTCCTAAACTGGGGGGCCCAGAACTGAACACAGCACTCAAGGTGAGGTCTAACCAGTGCAGAGTACAGGGGCAGAATGACCTCCCTGCTCCTGCTGACCACACCATTCCTGATGCAGGCCAGGATGCCACTGGCTCTCTTGGCCACCTGGGCACACTGCTGGCTCATGTTCAGGTGGGTATCAATCAGCACCCCCAGATCCCTCTCTGTCTGGTTGCTCTCCAGCCACTCTGACCCCAGTCTGTATCTCTGCATGGGGTTGTCGTGGCCAAAGTGCAGCACCCGGCACTTGGAGCTGTCCCTGCCCCTGGCAGGGCAGTTAGAAATGGATGATTCTTGAGGTCTCTTCCAGCCCTGACCATTCTATGACCATTCTGGTCACCATTTACAGGGCGAGGCAGTGGAGCACAAGCACAGGATGCTCCTAGCCTTCACCTGCTGCAAGTCAGCAGAACAACCCTCAGTTACACACCTGAGTTCTGTGATTCTGCGAAGAAACAAGTGGCAATTCAACAGCTGAAACACAAAATGAGCCCCCTGGCTCTTTTATCTGTTTTTCCCTCTGTTTCCCTCCCACTGGAAATATGGGAAGGAAGATAAACCTCGCTCCTGCAGCGTCATAAATTCCACCTGCTGGCTGCAGCTCTGGGAGGTGGTGATGGACTCCAGGCTGTCCCAGTCCACCCACACAGGTGACACACATAATCTATAACGCTCAGACCATAACACAGGCTGTGCCACAGCGCTTGGCAGTTTGTTTCCTGGCCAATGAAGGTAGAAAATCCTCCAGTGAGGTCCGGGGAACGCTTTTTAAATGACCGCTTTGCGAGCGGAGCGTGGGAGATGTTCAAGAAGATCTACCTCTTATCTCTCCCACCACTGGGCAAGGGAGAGAGTGGCCACATCTTTGGTGCAGGGGAGAACAGCTGGGGATGGAAATAAAACCCTAATTAATTCTGTAAATCCAAATGAGGTTGCCTGGGCGCACACGGGATGCTGTGTCAACAGCACACCTTTAATATGGGAGGTCCGGGATTTTAATTAGGAGGAAAGATAATCTTGAAGCAGGCAGTAATTATTTTTCAAATTGGCTACACCAATCACCATAACTGTTAACTGCAACGTTTTATGGAAGGAGACAGCAATTAAAAGGAGAGGAGCAAAGAGCAGCCCTGAAACGCAATACCTCCTTTCTCAGAGCAGCTCTCGCAGGGTGGCCCTCCTTCAAAAGCTGCTGCTGAGTTGTTTCTGTAAATAAACCCTCAGGGGTTGAAAGGAGCTGCAGAGACAGGCTGGGGCCTCTGTGGGATGCAGCTATGAGCAGGAACTGTCAGGCAAAAATTGTCCCAGACAGCTCTTGTTTGGGATCATGATAGCGACAGATGGAAAATGCCAGCGGATCTTCAAGGCTGTCTTTTGGAAGGAGGCAGCCTGGACACAAGCCCTAGCACCTATTGGAACTAATACTTGACAGCAGCCAAGGATGGAGGCTTCGAGGAAAGCAGCCCAAAGTGTCTTATCCTAGCTGGGGGTTCAGGCTGCTCCCCAGCAAAATCACTTTTCCAAAGGATTTCCAAGAGACCTAAGAAGAGTCCTAAAATGAACTGCAGAGCACTGCCTGACCACTGGTGTGAGCCTCCTGCAACGCAGCCTCAAGGGAAGCAGCTGCTGTGTTTGGTCCTTAAAGTCTGGTGGGTTATCCTTCAGGAGACAAAACACTCTGGAACTGCCCCTAGGAAGCCACAGCTCCCACTCACGCCAGAGAAGGTAGCAGCCTCCACATCACACATCTGGAGTGCACCCTCCACTGCACTGCACTGCCTCCCCAGGCATCATCCAGTTCAGGGAGCAGACCTTGACTTGGGCTGAAATGCTGGGCAGGAAGGTCTGAGGATCACTACTGAGGGCATAGTTCTGACCAGTGCTTAACCATCACCTCCTGAGCTCTCTGAGCAGAGCCTGGCCTTGACTTGGGCTGAAATGCTGGGCAGGCAGGTTTGAGGACTAGAGAGGGCAGGGTTCAGAGTAGTTCTTACTCATCACCTCCTCAGCTCTCTGAGCAGCCCCTGGCCTTGACTTGGGCTGAAATGCTGGGCAGGCAGGTTTGAGGACCACTAGTGAGGGCAGGGTTCTGACTGGTTCTTACCCATCACCTCCTTAGCTCGCTGAGCAGAACCTGGCCTTGACTTGGGCTGAAATGCTGGGCAGGAAGGTCTGAGGATCACTACTGAGGGCATAGTTCTGACCAGTGCTTAACCATCACCTCCTGAGCTCTCTGAGCAGAGCCTGGCCTTGACTTGGGCTGAAATGCTGGGCAGGCAGGTTTGAGGACTAGAGAGGGCAGGGTTCAGAGTAGTTCTTACTCATCACCTCCTCAGCTCTCTGAGCAGCCCCTGGCCTTGACTTGGGCTGAAATGCTGGGCAAGCAGGTTTGAGGACCACTAGTGAGGGCAGGGTTCTGACTGGTTCTTACCCATCACCTCCTTAGCTCGCTGAGCAGAACCTGGCCTTGACTTGGGCTGAAATGCTGGGCAGGAAGGTCTGAGGATCACTACTGAGGGCATAGTTCTGACCAGTGCTTAACCATCACCTCCTGAGCTCTCTGAGCAGAGCCTGGCCTTGACTTGGGCTGAAATGCTGGGCAGGCAGGTTTGAGGACTAGAGAGGGCAGGGTTCAGAGTAGTTCTTACTCATCACCTCCTGAGGTCTCTGAGCAGCCCCTGGCCTTGACTTGGGCTGAAATGCTGGGCAGGCAGGTTTGAGGACCACTAGTGAGGGCAGGGTTCTGACTGGTTCTTACCCATCACCTCCTGAGCTCGCTGAGCAGAACCTGGCCTTGACTTGGGCTGAAATGCTGGGCAGGAAGGTCTGAGGATCACTACTGAGGGCATAGTTCTGACCAGTGCTTAACCATCACCTCCTGAGCTCTCTGAGCAGCCCCTGGCCTTGACTTGGGCTGAAATGCTGGGTAGGCAGGTTTGAGGACCACTAGTGAGGGCAGGGTTCAGAGTAGTTCTTACTCATCACCTCCTCAGCTCTCTGAGAAGCCCCTGGCCTTGACTTGGGCTGAAATGCTGGGCAGGAAGGTCTGAGGATCACTAGTGAGGGCAGGGTTCTGACTGGTTCTTACCCATCACCTCCTTAGCTCGCTGAGCAGAACCTGGCCTTGACTTGGGCTGAAATGCTGGGCAGGAAGGTCTGAGGATCACTACTGAGGGCATAGTTCTGACCAGTGCTTAACCATCACCTCCTGAGCTCTCTGAGCAGAGCCTGGCCTTGACTTGGGCTGAAATGCTGGGCAGGCAGGTTTGAGGACTAGAGAGGGCAGGGTTCAGAGTAGTTCTTACTCATCACCTCCTCAGCTCTGAGCAGCCCCTGGCCTTGACTTGGGCTGAAATGCTGGGCAGGCAGGTTTGAGGACCACTAGTGAGGGCAGGGTTCAGAGTAGTTCTTACTCATCACCTCCTGAGCTCTCTGAGCAAACCCTAAAGCAACTCTCCAGGCAAGGGTTAACCTGCAGGATAAAAGGAGCAGAAAATCCATCGCCCTGATGAAATGAATAAAAAACTCAGGTCAATGAGGAAATCAGGTTTCAGCACTATCAGCTGCATTATTTAGTGATACAAATCAGAATAGCTGAAATAATGCAATTTCAGGCCTTTTTAAAACAGCTTATTCATGAAAGTGTGACACAAACAGAAGCTGTTGTGAAGGTGCTAGTCCTTGACTGTCAGAAGCATATTATTAGTCTGACACACACACACACAGAGCTCTCACTAATACTGCTGAAAACCAGCTACAGGTAATCAGAGCCAGTGCCCCAGCAGTGCTCTCTGCTCATGTGGATGCAGGAGAGGACAGGACCTGCTGTGCTGGGCACAGCATGTGCCCCAGCTGCTGGGTGGATGGAGATGAGGCACTTGAGTCCCTGGGGGCAGCTGCTATCCCCCACCCAGCTTTTCCCAACCTTTTTCTGTCTGTGTATCAAGTTTCCTCTGTCACCTCCACTGAAATCATAGAATGCTTTGGACTGGAAGGGACCTCCAAAGGTCATCCAGTCCAACCCCTTCTGCAGTCAGCAGGGACATGCTCAACTAGATCAGGTTGCCCAGAGCCTGGTTCAGCCTCACCCTGAATATCCACAACTACCTGAAGGGAGGCTGTAGCCAGGTGGGGTTGGTCTCTTCTGCCAGGCACCCAGCAACAGAACAAGGGGACACAGTCTCAAGCTGTGCCAGGGGAGCTCTAGCCTGGATGTTGTTAGGAAGTTGTTGGCAGAGAGAGTGATTGGCATTGGAATGGGCTGCCCAGGGAGGTGCTGGAGTCATCATCCCTGGAGGTGTTGAAGCAAAGCCTGGATGAGGCACTTGATCTGGTTGATTGGATGGGGCTGGGTGCTAGGTTGGACTGGATGATCTTGGAGGTCTCTTCCAACGTGGTTGATTCTATGATTCTACTTCTCTCGGCAACACATGCTCCATAAATGCCCCAAATGCACTGAGAATTAGAGTGGGGGGGGATGGGGTGGAAAAAAAAGCTCATTTGCCAGTGAAATTCTGGTCCTGAGGAAAGCAGAGCAGGACAATAAATACTGAGGTTCAAGGAGAAGTCAAGAACCCACAAATAGATTTTGCTGGTAGCAAAGGAAGAGAGAAAAAGTAAAGCTTTTGTAGCCAGAATCAGGCTGGCTGAGATGTTAGCCAGTGTGCAAAGTCCTGTTCCTTGAAGGAAAAAAACCAATATACAGGAAAGAATGACTTGGCTGAAAGACTTCCCCCATGTCCTTGAGGTTTCCAAATAAACTTAGGATAAAGGGCAACTTCATCCAGCAGAGCAGAAGAGAGGACATCTCTACAACTGCAGCCCACTGCAGCCCAGCAGGGTGTTCTGTGGGGCTTTGTGGGTTGTTGACTCTGATGTGTGCTGCATGTCACACAATGTCTTTGTTTCACAAATCTCAGGTCTGACAGGGAAATGCCATCAACTGCCACGTTCTGCTGGGAGAGCAGAGGAGAACCATCATAGAATCAACCAGGTTGGAAGAGACCTCCAAGATTATCCAGCCCAACCTAGCACCCAGCCCTGTCCAAGCAAGCAGACCATGGCTCTAAGTGCCTCATCCAGGTGGGGTCTCAGAAGAGCAAAGACCACACTACATGTACCTGAGAGACCTCCCCCACAGACCCAAAAGCATCAGCAGGCACCCCCTCCCTCAGCTGTGGCCAGTTCACTCAGTACTGCAGGAATCACTCTTAAATCCATCCAAACCCAAACCTGAGGATGCTGCACCAAGGAAAGGGTTGACATTGACTCTAGCCTTGCCCCAGCACAGCCCTTTGCCCCCAGCCCCTGCATGGTCCCTTACCCAGGCCACAACACACTGGTTGAGGTGTTGAAGTGCTCCCATCAATTCTGGCTGTCAGGGGGGCTGCAGTTTTAATTCCATTAATTGTTAATTAGCAGGCATCCCTGTTTGCCTGCTGATAAGTGTGAGAGCAGGAGGGCAGGGCAGGCGGCAGCTCCCCTGACGAGGATTAGTGCTGGCTTCTGCCGTGCTAATTGAATTAGTGCTGCCTCCATGCAGCCATGGCTCACCTTTCTGCACTGCCCCACAGCATGGTGACCAGCCCAAAGGACAGGACTGAGGTCTCAGCTGTAGCTCAGATTGGGTACTTAGAGCCTGTCATCAGCATTAGCCAGGGTCCAGCCATGTGCTGGTACCATATCCATCCCAGACACACACCAAGAGTGACCACTTCACTCACTTGCTGGTCTGCCTGGTTGCATCCCTCTGAGCCCCAGCAGGTTTTCAGAAGCCCAAAGCCATGCTTCTTGCATGAGAGCCCACTGAAACCCACAGCAACACTGACACGTGCAAAAGAAAGATATTAGCCTATGGTGCATGCCTGGAGAGAAAGTGCTGAACCCCTGAACATGTCCCCCAACCCCTGCATCCCCTGCAGCCAGGCCTGACCTGCCAGCCACAGCACTGCTCACTGTGGGATGCATGGGGACAGTCAGAATGCCTGCCAGCCAGCCTGGCTGCACCACAGGGCTGTAGCACAGGAGGGCCAGGAAAGTGCCATGAGGTGGAAGATAAGCTCAGCAGCAGAGCTTATTGAGGCATCCTCCTCTTCTCCCACGGGGAAGTGATGCCCAGTCCTTGCCAATCCCTCTGCAAAGCTTCCTCTGGGAAGTTTCTGGCACTGGGAATGGTTGCCAGCACAGGATTAGCAGCCTGTTGATTTAAAGGGCTTATTACAGGGGCTTAATTCTATTTTGACAGATGAAAGTAAGTCAATTACAGCCAGAAATAGCTCAGAATTTGGGTTGTCTTTTTGCTTTTCTTCCTCTCCTCCCCTTCTGTGAGTTGTGGTCTCGTTTCTTTCCCTTGCTTTTACCTCAAAGCCACTTTCCTTGACCTCTCTGCCCCAGGGAGGTCTCAAACACAGGCACTTGGGGCAGACATGGCTCTTCTCAGCCATGAATGCTGCCCGTGATGCACCATGGCACCAGAGCCTCCACCCCTCTCTGCCCACCAGCGTTCCTGCAGAGCTGCCTTTCACACCCCACTCCTCAGAGCACCTCCTCAGACATACCCCCGTGGGAAATGACCCCAAAATGTGTTTTGTGCCCACCTTCTGCAATGACACACAGCCCCAACCTGGGGCATGGACCAACTGATCAGAAGAGCTCAGGCTTTGAGGTCTGCAGGGGAAGAAGTGCTCAAAACTGTCGAGAAGATTTAATGATGAGGCATAGAGCAGGGAGCACCAAGGAATTCCCTCTCCAGGAGACCAACAGGATCCACTCAGGATCAGAGTGGGTAACTACCAGTGCTAAGCCACCTCCAAAAAAAGCCACTGCCTGTCTGGGCCCCCTAAATGCCTCATTAATCACATTCTCCCCAGAGAAATAACAGAATGAAACAAGAGCCTCCCCCACTCTCAAGTCATTTACATGGAGGTTCTCCTTCTTTCATAACCTGAGAGCAAAGAGATGCCTTTCTTCCCTCCTGGTAAGCCCATTCACCACCACCTGGCTCTGTCTGATGAGTAGGACCAGACCATAGAATGGTTTAGGTTGGAAGGGACCTCAAAGCTCAGACAGTTCCAACCCCCTGCCATAGGCAGGGACATCTCCCACTAGAACAGGTCACTCAAGGCCTCATCCAACCTGATCCTGGACACCTCCAGGGAGATTGTGGAGCACAGAAGCAGAGAATGGGATCAAAGACCCCATTCTCTGCTTCTGTGCTTCACAACCTCCCTGGGCAACCTGTGCCAGTGTCTCACCACCCTCACTGCAAACAACTTCTTCCCAACATCCAGTTTCAATCTCCCCTCTGCCAGTTCAAACCCATTCCTCCTCATCCTATCACTACAAAACCTTGTCAGCAGCCTCCTACAGACTCCCTTCAGATCCTGGAAGGACCTACTACCATGCCAGTCCCCTCCCTGCCTTTGCTGCCACTGCTGAGCTCACCCAGGTTGCCATCAGCTCCCTGACCCAAGAGGCTGTGTGACATCTGCACGTGTCACTTAAGCACAAGGTGACAAACCTCATCACTAGCTGAGCACATATAAGGAAAGTCCTAACTGGGGGCTAGGAAATTATGCTGGTGGCATCCAGGAAAGACTTGGACTTGCTATATTGCACAGCTGACAGCCCTCACGTTCAAAGAGCAGAGCAGGGAGCTCCTGCTTGCCAGGGTGGTCTTCCTTTCTCATCTAGGGGCCAGCCACCTCCCCCTGGAACCCTCCTGTGCTAGTTTGAAGCAAGTTGGAATATTTTGGTGAGAAGAATTAGATGACAGGCTGTGAAAAGGAAGCAATGGTGATGTCTGCTGCACTCATAGGCTTGCTGAGATGGATCAAAACGAGAACACAAATATAGATAACAGAGTTGCTCTCTGGTTTTGGGCTGCACTTTTCTCTCTCTAACCTGCAGTGTAACTAATCCTTCTGCTTCCTAACCCCCCTGTCCGACTCTCCAAACTCACCTTGAATGCAAGGCAAAGTCTGGGATAAGGTAGAGGAGTGGAAGGGTGGTTGGGAGCCCCTCCTGGGGGACTGTGGTTTCTGGGAGGGCTGCTGTGTTTCTGGATTACTTTTAATTTGTCTATTTCTGTCTCTAGCTGTAGAGATTATAAATATCTGCTTGTACATTGTGCTAAGCTGTAAACATAAAGCTCCATTCTAATTTCCAGCTTGGCTGAGTCTGGTCTGGGTGATTTCCTAAGAGCTGTGGCCACACCTTGAGCACTGCGTGGCCACACCTTGAGTGCTGTGTCCAGTTCTGGGCTCCTCATGTCAAGAGAGATGTTGATGTACTGGAAGGTGTCCAGAGAAGGGTGACAAGGCTGGTGAGGGGCCTGGAACACAAACCCTATGAGGAGAGGCTGAGGGAGCTGGGGGTGTTTAGCCTGGAGAAGAGGAGGCCCAGGGCAGAGCTCATTGCTGTCTACAACTCCCTGAAGGGAGGCTGTAGCCAGGTGGGGTTGGGCTCTTCTCCCAGGCAACCAGCAACAGAACAAGGGGACACAGTCTCAAGTTGTGCTGGGGGAGGTCTAGGCTGGATGTGAGGAGGAAGTTGTTGGCAGAGAGAGTGATTGGCATTGGAATGGGCTGCCCAGGGAGGTGGTGGAGGCACTGTCCCTGAAGGTGTTCAAGCAAAGCCTGGCTGGGGCACTTGGTGCCGTGGTCTGGTTGACTGGATAGGGCTAGGGGATGGGTTGGACTGGATGATCTTAGAGGTCTCTTTCAACCTGGTTGATTAAGCTGGGAGGGCAGGTAACACCCAAACCATCACACCTGCTTACAGCCTGCAGCAAGCAAGAGTCGGTGCTGCCTGCCTGCAGCGCAGCTCCTGGCTTGCCCTGCAGCTGAGGAGGGCCATGAAATGCTGGCTCTGAGCGGACCAGAAATGCTCTCACCCCCGGACAGCGTGCAGCAGGCGCAGCGAAGGGTAGGCAGTCCTGACGTTGATGTGGTGCTTCAGGATGAGCTCGTTCACCCACTCCACTCGCTCCTTGCCCCCCTTGGCCATGAAGGCTGGGATCCAGAGGATGCTGCCGTTGAGGCTGTGGAGGCGCTGCAGCAGCTTCTCTCTCCAGGTCTCGTTTACCAGGTCCTCAAAGGCTCGTTGGATGACTGAGGGGTTCATAGTCACCAGGTCTGTCTTCATGCCCACGTCCTGTGAGTACTCCTGGACAGGGGCCAGATTGCACCTGTGAAGGGAAACACCAAACAGCCCTTTACAATGGATGTGAGAGGAGGTGTCCAGGTCTGGGCATCTCCCTTTAAGAAAGATGTTGAGGTGCTGGAAGGTGTCCAGAGAAGGGCAGCAAGGCTGGGGAGGGGCCTGGAGCACAGCCCTGTGAGGAGAGGCTGAGGGAGCTGGGGGTGTGCAGCCTGCAGCAGAGGAGGCTCAGAGCAGACCTCATGGCTCCCTGTGGCTGCCTGAAGGGAGGTTGTAGCCAGGTGGGGTTGGTCTCTTCTCCCAGGCACCCAGGGACAGAACAAGAGGACACAGCCTCAGGCTGTTCCCTGGGCCACAGTGATGCAGGGACCATGTCCTGCAGAGGCACTGCTGTGGGATCAACTGGGCCTGTGGAGATGTGAGAGGTTGATTCACACCAAGGGGACATTTCCCCATCAGCTTTATCTCTTCTGTGAGGCACCCAGGGACAGAACAAGAGGACACAGCCTCAAGTTGTGCCAGGGCAGGTTCAGGTTGGGTGTTAGGAAGAAGTTCTTCACAGAAAGAGTGATTGGCATTGGAATGGGCTGCCCGGGGGGGTGGTGGAGTTGCCATGGCTGGAGGTGTTTAAGAGGAGGCTGGCTGAGGCACTTAGTGCCATGGGGTAGTTAATTAGAAGGGTTAGGTAGTAGGTTGGACTCGATGATCTTAGAGGTCTTTTCCAACCTGGTTGATTCTGTGACAAATACAGGGGGTGCTTGATGCCAAAAAAGCTTGAGGCAGTGAGAGATGTGCCCTCACTTTTGGGGGGAGGAGGAGGAGGAGGAGGGAGAACGAGCCTCTGCAATAAATTAGAGTAGCTCTGATCCGGTAAGGATGAGCACATCACTCCTCAACATGCTGGGGTGTGTGTGTGTGCGTGTTCCTCTGGGGCAATGCTAATCACAGCCATAACTTTGGCATCTGGTGGGTGGGTTTAGAGGGATCTGTATCTCCTCTGGTGTGGTTCAAAAATAACAGGCAGCAACAAAGCTCTCTGTCTTTGCTGCCGCAGCAGATTCGAAACGAGGCAGCCTTTCCCACGCAAGGAACGTCTCTCAATTCCAGCCCTGCTGCGGTAATACTATCCCAAGTCCCTTTTCCCTTCCCCATGAGTCTCTGCTAACAGCAGACCCAGCGGCACCAGCAGCGATGATGACCCCAGCGGGTGGTGGATGCCAGGACATGGTCTCCACAAGGTTTGGCTGTCTGGAGGCTCTGACCTTCAGAACTCATCTCTTTCTCTGCTATTAATTGGTGCCTTCTCTCAGGCTGTGCACGTGAACGTGGGCACACATGCTCCCCTGGGATCTCCCACTCCATGGCTCCTTGCCTCATTCCAGGGATGAGGGCTGAGAGGCTGTGGAATGAAGTGTCAACAAACCACCCCTGTAAGGTGGTGGTTTCCAACAGCTCCTTGATAGGGGATCCACAGCTCTTACCTCATAGCCTTGCTCTGCACGTGGCACTGGGTAAATGGCACCAGTGGCCAGCTGATGGGGGGGATACAGAGAGATAATCCCCCAGTTGGGTGAAACCCAGAGGGTACCCACGTGTTAGAACACTGCCTAGTCTCCTGCAGTGTTTTCCAGCCAAGTGACAGCATTTAAAGAGCAGGAATTGCATCCTAGGCATCTGCCCTGATAATCAGCCAACACTATTCTTCTCCTTACAGATCGTAGCATCATAGAATCATCATAGAATCACAGAAGCAGTCAGAGTTGGAAGGGATCACAAGGATCAGCCAGTTCCAACCCTCCTGCCATGGACAGGGACACCTCACAACAGATCAGGCTGGCCAGAGCCTCATCCAGCCTGGCCTTAAACACCTCCAGGAATGGGGTTTCCACTACCTTCCTCAGCAACCTGTTCCAGGCTCTCACCACCCTCATGCTGAAAAATTTCTTCCTAACATCCAGTCTGAATCTCCCCATTTCCAGCTATGTTCCATTCCCCCCAATCCTATAGCTACCTGACAGCCTAAAAAGTCCCTCCTCAGCTTTCTTGTAGCCCCCTTAAGATACTGAGAAGCCACAAGAAGGTCACCTGGGAGCTTTCTCCTCTCCAGACTGAATTGCTTCAACTCCCTCAGTCTCTCCTCATAGGAGATGTGTTCCAGATGGGGAAGCTAAGGGAGTGATGTAAAGAAAATCCAGCTGCTGGCATGCAGGACCTTTCTGAGCCCCTCATCACAGGAGTACAATTTGCTAAAAAGAAGCCCTGGAGCTGAAGAGTGAAGCTGTATCCTGGACACAAAGCTCACTGCTTGTCACTGCCAGCCCTGCTGAAATGGCTGCCTGGATGGAGCTAACCTTCTTCAGCAAGATGAGGAGAAGGAGGGAGGGTTGGTCTCTTCTGCCAAGTAACAAGCAGTTAGACAAGAGGAAACAGCCTTCAGTTGCACCAAAGGAGGTTTAGATGGGGCATCAGGAAAGATTTCTTCACTGAAAGGGTTGTGAGGCACTGAACAGGCTGCTTAGGGAAGCTGGTGGAGTCACCATTCCTGGTAGTATTTAAAAGGTGTGTAGATGTGCTGGTGAGGGACATGGTTCAGAGGGGGACTTGGCAGTGATGGGCTTACAGTTGGATCCAATGCTCTTAAAAGTCTCTCCCAATCAGAAAACCTTGAGGATCCTATGATTCTGAGATGCAGATTCAAGTGGTGGCTCAGATAACCAGTGGTGGGAAGAGAACATGCGTGCCAGACCTGCACTAGTATAGCCCAGCTGGAGAGAAGTCACTCAGAATCCCAATCCTTGTGCCCAGAAGTGCTTTCATAGAATCAACCAGGTTGGAAGAGACCTCCAAGCTCAGCCAGTCCAACCTAGCACCCAGCCCTAGTCAGTCAACCAGACCATGGCACTAAGTGCCTCATCCAGGCTTGGCTTCAACACCTCCAGGTACGGCGACTCCACCACCTCCCTGGGCAGCCCATTCCAATGCCAATCACTCTCTCTGCCAACAACTTCCTCCTAACATCCAGCCTAGACCTCCTCCAGCACAACTTGAGGCTGTGTCCCCTTGTTCTGTCCTCCTCCAGCTTTGCTGCCTGACACAAAGACCTCTCCCTAAACTTTGGCAGGACTTTGCAATAAGCAATTTCCCCCTTTGCTCACTCTGGTTATACTTAAGGATGGGAACTGTAACCCCTTATCCCCTGTAGACAGGAAGGAGCTGCTAGCAGCCAGACAGCCTGGAGCAGCCAGGCTTGAGCAAGGGGCAGAGGTGACATTATCCTTGGTCCCACGTCACACTGGGGACCGCCTCTGTGAACTGCTGATGGATTGGGCTGTCTTCATAATAGACTCACCAGAAAGCAAATGTCTGCACATACATAAATCATCAGCAGGCTCCTGCAGCCCTTCAGCTGACAGCTGTACAGAGGTGTGGGTATGGGAGGGCAGGCCTGCTCCTCCTCTCCACTTCAAGCATCTTTTGTAATGAATTCGGTGTGCTCCTCAGTGGGGGTCAGGATCTGCTGCTGCAGCTCCATGGGGCAGTGCCACTGACATCCATGCTAGAGATGGAGCAGTCACAGGGAAGCATCAAGGAGCAGCCACAGGGGAGCATCAAACCTGAGCACGCACAAGTGCAATGCCAGGGCATCATGTGGGGCACTTCGTGTTTGAGGGCAGAAGTGGCTTGGGAAAGGAACGAGTTGTGTCCGTGGGACAGTCCAGGACAGGGCTTGTTTTGCATGAGGACATGCACGTGGGAAAAGAGGAGGGAGTGAGCAGGACTGGGGGTGCTGGGAGCTAACGGTGCCCTGTGGGGTTTAACAGTGCAGGCGTGGGGAGCGTTTGCAAGAACACCGAGGCAGCGCTTGGTGGCTGGCAGGAGAGTGTGCAGCAGGAGGTTTGCATCAGGGCATGCTCTGCATGCATATGTGGCTGCAAGGATCAGGACTCCAGCCCTTTCCCAGTGCTCCATCCCCCCCTGCAGCCCCTCTGGCCCCTACCTTATCACGAAGCTGTGTGCGTCGATCTCGGGGCCGCAGCCGCTGCTGAGCAGCACCCCTGAGTTGCCCACAATGGCACAGGAGGGGAACTGCTTGCCCTTGAGGGGCGAGATGCGGGGGAGCAGCTCGTACAGGTTCTGGGAGACGTTCATGGTGCTGTCCCTGTCAAAAACATAGTGGATGATGTCCCCTGGCTTCAGCGTCCCCTTCAGCACCGAAATGTCCTTCTCTGCATCCAGGAACTTCAAGATCTGTTTTCTGAGGACAGGGAAGAAAACAGCCCCATCAGGTGAGGCACACAGAGAACCTGGGTCGTACACAAGGTGAAGTCTTTCTTCCTGGCTGCCCTCCCTCTGTGGCAAGTCCCAGTTGACTGACGCTCTCCAGAACCAGCTTCCAGATGCTTCTCTCTATCTTAACACCTGCTCCTTCTCCACCCATCCCTCCAGGGGCAGGCCACTATGGTCAGCCCACCATTAGCGAGGGGTCCCCACGTTTACCCTGGGGAGGAGGTCTCCTTCTCTCTTCTCTGACCCACTACCAGTGCAGACTAATTCCACTTGGCCTGGAAAATGGGGGCTCAAGTGCTCCTCATTTCATGGTTGCAAGGCCAGCTGGTTCAGCTGGGAATTCATTTCCAAGCGATCGCTTACAGATACGAAGCCCAGCTCAGCAGGAGATAAGCCTTTTATTTCTTCCTCTCCTTCTTTAGATGATATAGAGAGGCAATTTGCCAGCTTGCACTGGAGAGGACCAAATCTGTCTCTTGTCCTATAGGTAATTACCAGTACCTGATCTTCAAAGAGAGTGTCTGGTTGTGTCTCCATTTGGATGAGGCTGGTTTAATGTTGTGCTTAATGCTTTCATTACTTCTGTCAACAACAGCTGGAGACGAAGAGTCATTTATTATTACTTCAGCTCTGGAGAAAAGACAGGGAGAGGGAGACAGAATCCGTTAGCATCCCAATGGCATTTCTAATCACCGTCTTCAGCTCTGGCTGTTGGAATTCAAACTTCATCAGAAAAGCAAAACTGCAGTTATGAGCTTAAACAAGAACTGAAAGCCTGTTTGTATTCTGCTACACTCAACCAGACAGACACAAATCCTTAAATACCTGCTCGCTCACACGAGCCCAGATGTACAGCCAGGCACAGCCCTACACATCCAGCATGCACACAACACCACAAGCAGGCTCTGCAAAAGCAGGCTGGCAGATGGACACTTGTAGATGAGACATTCCAGAGCCCTGGGAAGCCCCCAAATGCACCAAGATGTTTCCTGTGTGGGCAGTTAAGGTTGCTGTCCTCTTTGCCTCTTGTTCACACATGGGTCCTCCAAAGTGCAGCCAGCTCAGCTCCTGGAGAGAGTTAAAATTGAGGAACACTGAGGTGTTGAAGTGTGTCCAGAGGAGGGTAATAAAGCTGATGAAAGGTCTAGAGAACAAGTCTCATGAGGAGCAGCTGAGAGGCCTGGGGTTATTTAGTCTGGAGAAGAGGAAGCTCAAGGGAGACATTATTGCTCTGCAACTGCCTGAAAGGAGGCTGTAGAGAGCTAAGGGTTGGTCTCCTCTCCCAGGTCACTAGTGGTAAGATGAGAGGCAACGGCTTCAAGTTGCACCAAGGGAAGTTTACATTGGCTATTAGGAAGAATTTCTTCACTGAAAGGGTTCTGAGATGTGGGAATAGGCTGTCCAGGGCAGTGGGAGAGTCCCCACCTGTGGAAGCATTTAACAGTCATGTGGATGTGGTGCTTAGGGATATGGTTTAGTCAAGGACCTGTCTGTGTTAGGCTAATGATTGGACTCAATGATCTTAAAGGCTTTTTTCAACCTATTTTTTCCCCAAATCTACTCTTTTCCAGTCTTTTCTGTATTTCTGTGAAAATCCTCACCAGAGAAACATGACCTTCACTTCACCCAAAGGAGAAATTGACTTAGCTGAGCCATTGGGTGCTGCCTGTGGGATTGGGCTAACAGCATCCCATACCAAAGAGTGAAGTTGGCTCACTGGGAACTGTTCTCCTTCTGTGGAAGACAGCACAGGGATTTTAGCATCTTTATTGCCTGTTCCAGACCCAGAAATGAGCTGGGGGACAGGCAACAGGCAGATGCTTGTGGTTTGGAGACGATCACTAGGAGACCTCAGCTCTTAAGACCTGCTCTAAGAAGCAAATCAGCCCAAGTACTTGATCAGCACTCACACCAAATGGCATGAATTAAGGGAGCCTCTGAATATTTGATTGCAGCCAGCCATCCTCCAAAGAGAATACCCAAGTATCTCATCAGGAGGCCGTGTGTGTTTCTGCAGCCTCAGAAAAAGCTTCACAGTTCACAGTGCTCTGAAAAATACACAGCCCAAGCACTTGCTACGAGCTAAAGGGAACCTCCCTCTCTGGTGCAAAGGGCTTTTTCCAGCTGGGAAATGGTTTGTCAATAAATGCATCCATAAAACCCACGTAAACCTCAAGAAGAGAGAAGAATGAGAGATGGGGCAGAGCTGGTGGTCCAGGCTCATGGGTAGCATCCAGCTCCCAGGAGCACATCTCCAGGGCAGGGAAGGAAGGAGTTCCTGAGGACACACTACGTAGCATTTCAGAAAGAGAAGGAAGTGCTGGCTGCCAGGGTCTTGGTTTGTGTTTGTACCATACCTCTCCAGAAGCTGCCAGTCAAGGCTGCTGGATATGTAGCCTGCATTTTGCCCTATCACTTTCTGCCTTGGCAAGCTTACTTACAAAGTGTCAAAAATCCTGGTCTGGCTGGGGATGCTTACTGCATGAGGGGGGGGCAGTTGGACTACATGACCTTTAAAGGTCCCTTCCAGCACAGTGCATCCTACAATTCTGTGAAAGCTCATGAAGGCAACAGGGCAAAGAAACCTTGGCAACAAGAACAACTGTTATGGTCTTGTCCATTTTCTGATCATCACAGAAGGGTACCACTCTGCCTTCCTCACGTGGTGCTGCTGAGCTTTGCAACTGCGCCGTGTGGTAACGCTGGGCTGAGATGAAACCGTTGTGAACATAACAGGCACAGAGAGAGAGACTGAAGCTGTAATGCCATGAAATGACTCTGCTCCTGAAGTGGTGCAACCCAGTGAAGTTCTGCTGCTGAAGCTGGTGGTCGCATGTAGCACAGCTATGAAAGTGGCAACTCCATCCCTGACTTATTTTCACCGCAAGTAACTCTCTCATTCCCTCAATCACTGCAACTTGCAGATCCTTGGTTATTTGCAAATGATTATTGCATTGAGCTGGGGGAAGGTAGTTGGGGGAGGGAAACGATTAAGAGAATGCAAAGCAGAAGTGCAAAGCAGCAGATAGGTTTGCTAAATAAGGACAGCACCATCCAGCCAAGAGGAGAAGCAGATTAATAGCTGCCTCACAGCAAAAACAAATGAACACAAAATCTAATTTACAAACCTATTAGATTTGCTATGTAAGCTGTTCACAGCTGATCTGATTGTACCTCTGCCTCCAGAACTCCTGCAAGACAAAGGAAATGCATTATTTATAAAGCCAGCTCCTCTTTGCCAAGCATTGTTCAACAGTCAAGAGATCCAGCTCTGGAGGGCTCTGCTGCTGCGCCGTTCGCATCCCACCCCATCCGGACGGGAGATGTCTTGATGCCTGTGAAGGGCTTTTCACAGCCATCCTCGCTGCTGCCCTACTGTGTGATTGGAAAAGCAGCCTGGCAAAAACCCAAAAAATAGCTCCTAACCCTCCTAAGAATAATACCTGTGCAACCTAAGCAGCCATCAAAGACATCTGCTCTCTGTCGTCACAGCGGCGCGCAGCCTACTGGTTGCGTTAAACGCAGCCCTCCTTTCTTCAGCAAGTCAGGTGCTAGCAGTGCAAAGAGAAGGTTTGCTGCAGCTCCAGGGTGCAGCCCAGACAGCAAAAGTGTCCTAGGCTGCAGCCAGAGCAGCATGGCCAGCAGGGCAAGGGAGGGCATTCTGCCCCTTGGCTCTGCTCTCCTCAGACTCCACCTGCAGTCCTGGGTGCAGTTCTGGAGTCCCCAACACAAGAACATGGAATTGCTGGAGTCAGTCCAGAGGCCACCAAGATGCTCAGAGGGCTGCAGCAGCTCTGCTGTGAGGACAGGCTGAGAGAGTTGGGGCTCTGCAGCCTGGAGAAGAGAAGGCTTCCAGAAGACCTTGGAGTGGTCTTCCAGTATCTGAAAGGGGCTACAGGAAGGCTGGAGAAGAACTATTGACAAGGTTTTGTAATGACAGGACGAGGAGCAATGGGTTAGAACTGGCAGAGAGGAGATTGAAACTGGATGTTAGGAAAGGGGTCTTAACAGTGAGGGTGGTGAGACACTGGCACAGGTTGCCCAGGGAGGCTGTGGAGCACAGAAGCACAGAATGGGATCAGAGATCATTCTGTGATCTACAACCTTCCTGGAGGTGTTCAAGGCCAGGTTGGATGAAGCCTTGAGTGACCTGTTCTAGTGGGAGGTGTCTCTGCCTGTGGTGAGGGGTTGGAACTGGCTGAGCTTTGAGACTCCCTACTAACCTAAACCATTCCATGATTCAATGACTTCACCTGTCCTTTTCAGGGCAGGCAGTGAGCTGAATAACCTGTACAGGATTCCTACCACTGTCTTCATCCTGGGCTTTCAGTAGAAGCTACTTAACACCTCCACTTTATCCTGACTCCTGGGCGACTTGTGCAGACCTCATCCTTGCAGTGTGCCTTGTCCTAGCTCCCAGTGACCTAGGCCAGACCCAAGACCCTGTTCCAGCCCCCTCCAATCCTTTGACCACCCTGAAGCCCTTTTACTCCACCTCTGGTGTAACGTGGCTGAAGCTATAAGGCTAGTTCACCATGGCCAGTCGCATGCTAGAGCTAAGACCTGAAGTGACAGCCTTATCACTGCCAGAGCCTGGCACCACTGCACAAGGGCAGGTGCCAGACCTGCTGAGCAAGACCTGTGACAACCAACAGGCAGAGTTTCCAGCACCTATGTGATGCTATAATGAAGAGCAGGTGAGACCAAGCTCCTTCACAAACCAGTGCCACTCATACCAATTATGAATCCTCACTTCAAACAAACACATACAAGTCCTGGCTGGCTGCAGGGCCCCGTGTTGCTTCAGCCTGCTGTTTGCAGAGGGTCATAAAGAACCATGCTGTGAGCTTCAGCAGGAGCTGGGCTCCTAGTCAGGCACATTGTAACCTCCACGTGCTCATTGCTGTTTCTTGTTTCTATTGCACAGGTACCCAAATGAGCAGGCCCATAAAGAGAACCAAATGATTTTTCCAGCAGAAATGTTCTTACCTGGACATACACACCTTAATGGAAATGGATCTCAGGAGCACAAATTTCTAACAGCCCTGAAAAGTCCTAAATGCCTTAGCCATAAATGACCAAAAAAAAAAAAAAGAGAGCAGATGAATGTTTGCTGCCACTAAAAAAAGACTCTCAGCCTTGTGGGATGCCATGCAGAGCCCTTTGTCAGGGTGAGCACAGCACCCACCACACATACATCAAACCCTCAGCAATGCCACCTGTGCTTGTCCCTTTGCCCCCTCCTTTCACAGTATCACAGTATCACCAAGGTTGGAAGAGACCTCACAGATCATCAAGTCCAACCCTTTACCACAGTGCCCAAGGCTAGACCATGGCACCAAGTGCCACGTCCAGTCCTGCCTTGAACAGCTCCAGGGACGGCGACTCCACCACCTCCCCGGGCAGCCCATTCCAGTGTCCAATGACTCTCTCAGGGAAGAACTTTCTCCTCACCTCCAGCCTAAATTTCCCCTGGTGCAGCCTGAGGCTGTGTCCTCTTGTTCTGGTGCTGGCCACCTGAGAGAAGAGAGCAACCTCCTGGCCACAACCACCCCTCAGGTAGTTGCAGACAGCAATAAGGTCTCCCCTGAGCCTCCTCTTCTCCAGGCTAACCAATCCCAGCTCCCTCAGCCTCTCCTCGTAGGGCTGTGCTCAAGGCCTCTCCCCAGCCTCGTTGCCCTTCTCTGGACACGCTCAAGCATCTCAATGTCCCTCCTAAACTGGGGGGCCCAGAACTGAACACAGCACTCAAGGTGTGGTCTGACCAGTGCAGAGTACAGGGGCAGAATGACCTCCCTGCTCCTGCTGGCCACACCATTCCTGATGCAGGCCAGGATGCCACTGGCTCTCTTGGCCACCTGGGCACACTGCTGGCTCATGTTCAGGCGGGTATCAATCAGTACCCCCAGATCCCTCTCTGTCTGGCTGCTCTCCAGCCACTCTGACCCCAGCCTGTATCTCTGCATGGGGTTGTTGTGGCCAAAGTGCAGCACCCTGCACTTGGAGCTACTGAATGCCATCCCATTGGCCTCTGCCCATCTGTGCAGGCGGTCAAGGTCCTGCTGCAGAGCCCTTCTGCCCTCCAGCTCAGTCACATCTGCCCCCAGCTTAGTGTCATCTGCAAACTTGCTGATGACTGACTCGATGCCCTCATCCAGATCATCTATGAAGATGTTAAAGAGGATGGGGTCCAGCACTGATCCCTGAGGGACACCACTAGTGACAGCAGCCAGCTGGATGTGGCACCATTCACCACCACTCTCTGGGCTCAGCCCTCCAGCCAGTTCCTAACCCAGCACAGAGTGTTACCATCCAAGCCACGGGCTGACAGCTTAGCCAGCAGTTTGCTGTGGGGGACAGTGTCAAAGGCCTTGCTGAAGTCCAGATAGACCACTTTCAGAGGTCATCTGCAGCCAAGCCTGAGCACGTCCTGTTTGGACACCCTTCTCTTTCCTTGGACAAACCTGAGAGCCAGCAAGCTGTTTCATTATTTTTTTTTTGGTGCATCAAGGGAACAGCAGGACCAGCTTATTCCTGGAGCCTCCTGGCATTTAACAAGACTCTGCTTTAATGGGGTTCACCATGGGGTGTGGGAGCAGACTGGATTAGTGTGCAAACCACGCATCCTTTCAGAGATGACTCCTCTGAAGGCGCCTTCCAAATGGGATTCACACTCCTTCACACTTGCTATGAGACAGATAGGGACTGGATTAAAAGCTTAGGAAAAGAAATGCTGCTCCCTCAGTAAGTGCTGGTTCACAATCTCTGTAAAAGGAATTAGGATGTGGAGAAGACCTCTTAGCTCCTAACTCATCCCTGGTTTGTGGCTACAGCAGGACTGATCCAAAGCATCACAATGCATTATTCAAATGCATTTAGCCAATCTAGCTTTACAGGCCCCCAGTGACAGGTCTGTGCATGTCTCCTGAAACTAAGGCAGGCATGGGGACTGGAGATGCTGGACATGAGGGAGGCAAGCTTGGGAGCACATCTCCCAGCTCCCTGTGTGCTGAAGGGGTTGGGAAGGAGACTGGCTGCCCGGATGCCCTGCTGAGCAGCCCCTCAAGGACAGTTGCAGAGGCAACTCTTTTCATCATAGAATTATAGAATCAACCAGGTTGGAAGAGACCTCCAAGATCATCCAGCCCTATCCAACAACCACCAAGTGCCTCATCCAGGCTTCGCTTGAACACCTCCAGGCACAGTGACTCCACCACCTCCCTGGGCAGCCCATTCCAATGCCAATCACTCTCTCTGACAACAACTTCCTCCTAACATCCAGCCTAGACCTGCTCTGGCACAGCTTGAGGCTGTGTCCCCTTGTTCTATTGCTGCTTGCCTGGCAGCAGAGCCCAACCCCACCTGGCTACAGCCTCCCTTCAGGTAGTTGTAGCCAGCAATGAGCTCTGCCTTGAGCCTCCTCTTCTGCAGGCTGCACACCCCCAGCTCCCTCAGCCTCTCCTCACAGGGTTTGTGCTCCCATGGTATTTCCCAGGGTCAGTCATACCTCATTACCAACACAGACAATCCAATATTACTGCACTGCTTCACTTTGCCCACCAGGGAAGATGAAGACACTAAGAAATTGGGAGCACTAATTAAGAAGCACACGTTAAGGGACAAAAAAACCCCAATCCAAACCCATAAAACTCAGCCCATTTTATGACACCTTGCTGACCTGGAGTTTCAAATCTCTTGCCTTTGGAAGGTGAAAGACCCAACCTCTATTAAAACTGCACAGATAGGCATTGATTTGGAAAAGCTTTGCTGGCGCTCCAACACGTTCAGATTGAACTGCCTTATTAATCTAGTTGTTATCAGCCTGATAGTGGAGCCAGCTCCACAAAGCACCAACCTGCCTCCTAATCCTATTATTTACAAAATGCTCTTCTCCTGACTTCTGTTGGGATGTTTCCCAGTGATAAGTCTCATCTCTACATGCTTAATGCCATATTAGAATCATAGAATTCAACCAGGTTGGAAGAGAGCTCCAAGCTCATCCAGGCCAACCTAGCACCCAGCCCTGGCCAGTCAATCAGACCATGGCACTAAGTGCCTCAACCAGGCTTTGCTTCAACACCTCCAGGCACAGTGACTCCACCACGTCCCTGGGCAGCCCATTCCAATGGCAATCACTCTCTCTGTGAAAAGATGCTTATGTTATCCTTCCTCATATATATATAGAATCAACCAAGTTGGAAGAAACCTCCAAGATGATCCAATCCAACCTATCCCCCAGCCCTATCCAGACATCTAGACCATGGCACTAAGTGCCTCATCCAGGCTTCTGTTAAACACCTCCAGGGATGGTGACTCCACTGCCTCCCTGGGCAGCCCATTCCAATGCCAATCACTCTCTCAGTGAAGAGATGCTTATGTCATCCTTCCTCATATATATATAGAATCATAGAACCAATCAGTTTGGAAGAGACATTCCAAGATCATCCAGTCCAACCTATGTATTTCTTTTCCTCTGCTCTATGATTTCCAAGCTGAATTTCCACTATCTAAGATATTATATAGGTCAAAACATTCTGTGCTCAGACGTGAAGCGACACTGATTCATATATCAGAGGATTGAAGAAAACAGATAAAATAAAGACATTTATCTTATGGTTCAGGTCCAGATATTCCTGGATGAGTAATTGTGATGGTTTGGATGTTACCTGCCCCTCCACTTAAGAAAATGACCCAGACTAGACTCAGCTAAGCTGGGAATTAGAATGAAGCTTTATATGCACAGCTTAGCACAAGATACAAGCAGGTATTAGAATTAAAATTAGAGTGAAGCTTTATATTTACATCTTAGCACAATATACAAGCAGATATTAGAATTAGAATGAAGCTTTACATTTACAGCTTAGCACAACATACAAGTAGATATTAGAATCAGAATGAAGCTTTATATTTACAGCTTAGCACAATATATAAGTAGGTATTTACACTATCTACAGCTATAGACGGTAATAGACAAGTTAAAATGTAATCCAGAAACACAGCAGCCCTCCCAGAAACCAGAGTAGCCAGGAAGGGCTCCCAACCACCTTTACACCTCCTTTCCACCCCTCTACCTTATCCCAGACTTTGCCTTGTGTTCAAGGTGAGATGGAGAATCTGCCAGGGGAGTTAGGAAGCAGAAGAGTTAGTTACACAGACAGCAGGTTAGGGAGAGAAGGGAGGCAGCCAGAGAGCAAACTGTGTTATCTGTATTTATGTTCCTGTTTTTATCCATCTCAGCAAGTCTATGAGTGAAGTAGCCATCACCATTGCTTCCTTCCCAGAGCCTATAAACTAATTCCTCTCACTAAACTATCCCATCTAGGCCCAAACTAGCACAAGAACTTCTGACAGATCAGATCCATGAGGACTTTTCTGTTCACCCACTCTGAATGGGCTGTTCAGGGTTTATTGTTGGGCTTTGGTTTTTGGGGTTTTTCTAACTGTTGCTGTTGGTTGGTTGTTTTTTTCCCCCTTCTCTTTTCATCATAGAATCAGAATCAAGCAGGTTAAAAGAGACCTCCAAGATCAGCCAGTCCAACCTAGCACCCAGCCCTACCCAATCAACCAGACCATGGCACTAAGTGCCTCAGCCAGGCTTTGCTTCAACACCTCCAGGCACAGCGACTCCACCACCTCCCTGGGCAGCCCATTCCAATGCCAATCACTCTCTCTGCCAACAACTTCCTCCTAACATCCAGCCTAGACCTCCCCCTGGCACAACTTGAGACTGTGTCCCCTTGTTCTGTTGCTGGGTGCCTGGCAGCAGAGCCCAACCCCACCTGGCTACAGCCTCCCTTCAGGTAGTTGTAGACAGCAATGAGCTCTGCCCTGAGCCTCCTCTTCTGCAGGCTGCACACCCCCAGCTCCATCAGCCTCTGCTCATAGGGTTTATGTTCCAGGCCCCTCACCAGCTTTGTCACCCTTGTCTGGACACCTTCCAGCACATCAACATCTCTCCTGAATCAAGGAGCCCAGAACTGGACACAGCACTCAAGGTGTGGCTGAGCACAAGGGAAAAATAACCTCCCATGCCCTACTGGCCACACTGCTCCTGATACAGGCCAGGATCTCCCACTTCTTAAGTGATTCTCTTAACTGTTGCTAGGTACAGTCTGGTCTTGCTCCGAGCGATCCTGACACGTGAAATCAAAGCTGCTTTGACTGAACAAGTAGGTCACACAGCCTCTTTGGGCAAGTGGATGTCTGAGAGCACTGCTCCACACAGCCATATTCTCAGGCTGACAAACTAAAGAATGGGGCTTGCCATGGTTCTTTTACCATGCCCACCTCCAAGTCCTGATTTCCCTCTCCCCTCCTCCTCCTCAGCATCTCATGCCCAGCAGCTGTGAGAAGCATGAACTAGTAAGAAATTTCCCCCACACCCAACTATCCATTTAGACACCTTGGTGGAGCATATTCCTAGTGGAACAAAACCTCTGCCTCTTTCTGACCTTGGGCAACACAAGTCATGAGATCATAGAATTAGAGAATGGTTTAGGTTGGAAGGGACCTCAAAGGTCAGCGAGTTACAAGCCCTTGCCATAGGCTGGGACACCTCCCACTAGAACAGGTCACTCAGGGCCTGGTCCTGAACACCTCCAGGCAGGTTGTGGAGCCCAGAAGCACAGAATGCAATCAAAGATCAAGGCCAGGTGTTGGATTGAGCAACCTGGACTAGTGGGAGGTGGCCCTGCCCATGGCAGGGATATCTGAACTAGATGATCTTTAAGGTCTTTTCCAACCTAAACCATTCTATGTCACTCAGAAGACCAAAGGAACCAATCTGACAAGGTCTTACTGGCCTGAGAACCACATGCAGGTATTGGTCCCCTGAAATGGCTGGAGGATGTAGGCACAAGGCAGAGAAAAAAATCACCATCTATATTGAATTTGCTTTTCAAGGGTCTCTGTGGGGCTTAGGTCAAAGCCCACCCACACCCATAAAATGCTCTGCTATCGCAGGAGAGACAAACAGGGAGAGGAAAGACTTCACTCACTGCTGGCCAGATCTGTATGTAAACCAAACTGGAAGCCAGATGAGAAGTGATGGGATCAGAGATGTGTTTCTGACCATGGATGCAGATGATGCACTCTCCCTAACACTGCTCTTCCCTCAATGCACTCAGAAATGCTGCTCTTGCAGGCCCATTTCTCATCTCACATCATGCTTCATAATACACCAGGAGAAAAGAGGACATCTGACACTGCCAGATCATTCCCTGTGACAATTCACCAGTCACCTTTGAGGCTTTTATCTCAACTAACTAGTGATAAAATGGTATTACATGGCCTCAGGTTGTGCCAAGGCAGGTTTAGACTTGATTTAGGAACAATTCCCTTCCTGCAAGAGTGGTCAAGCATTGGAACAGGCTGCCCAGGGAGGTGGTGGAGTCACCATCCCAGAAGGTGTCCAAAAAACAGGTAGACATTGCACTCTGACACAGCCTAGAGGAGATGATGGTGTTGGGTTGACAGTTGGACTTGTTGATCTTTTGCAACCTTAATGATTCTCTGATTGAGATTAAGAGAAGTGGTGGCCAATGGGCAGCCCTGTGTATTCCCACTCTCCTGGTGAGCCAAGTTCCTTCTTGATGGGATTAATTTGTCAAGCATCTCTCATGAGTTTGTTTGTTAGGACAAAAGATCCTGCAATCCATCTTGATGAGATGTTTGAAATTGCACTTCAATGTGTTTAAAATCTCACTTGTTCATATTGTCACAGCTTGGCAGCCTGAGTGTCAAAAAACTTCCTCAAGATCAGGTTCTATTTTTACTGCTCTAAGTTTCTTTCTTCCTTCCTTCCTTCCTTCCTATCAAGTCACACAACCACATTTAGGAGAGTGTGTCCATATGATGGCTTGCAGGAAAAATCACTTTGCCCTGCTGGGATCCTGACGCAGCTCCAGACACAAGCTGCAGGGGCAGTGCTTGTGCAGCCAGGCTGGCAGAGCAGCATCCTCCGGCAAGCCAAGGAGCCTCGGTGTGCGAGCGCCAGCCAACAGCCTTGCTGTCGCTCACAGCACTTGCTATTACTCTCCGAGGGACACCAGACCTCTCAGTCTCATGCAAATCAGACTTGCTAAGTTGCTCACCTCCTTCCATGCCCCAATCCCACCTCCATCCTGCAGGCTCCTTCCTGGGGACCACGAGGAGATGGAAAAGTCAGAAGCACTCCACATCCCTACTTGTCAGGTGGTCACCACACCTGCACATCAGCTCCTGCATAAACAAGAGGAGGTTCGGTCCTGGGAACTCTGCCTGGCTGCAAAGCACTCTGTGTAGTCCCTGCAAGCCTGCACTGAGGACACAGGAACTGAGGCACAAGAGTTTGCAAAGCAGAGACCCCTATTGCCTACGAGGAATAAGTCAATCAATCAGGCTGAAATGCTTAGGTGACAGAACCGGTGAAGAACCAGCAGGAGCAGCCCAGCTCTGATGACTAAAGGGCATGAGGGGACAGAAAGGACATCCAAGGCAGCCTGCCACCAGGATGTTGCTTGGGGTTCACTCTGCACGGGGCTAATCAGAACACCACAACCAAATCCCTAGTCCTGCCTTGAGCTACCTGTCCTGAAGGACTCATGGGAAGCAAGAGGATGCTCAGAGCAGCCTGAGAGTGACTGCTGCCTGCAAGAGTCAGGGTTTTCAGGATCAGTCCTCAACCATAGAATCAACCAGGTTGGAAGAGACCTCCAAGACCAAGCCAGAATGCACTTCCTCTGTGCCAGACAAGTCTCTCTCACACCTGTAGAGTCCCAGGTCTCACATCCACCACAACATCAGCACAGCCTGACTCGATCACTTGGGATGCTCTTGTTTTATCACTGCTCTAATGACAGGATACTCAAGAGCTTGCAGGGCTCAATCAGCACACACTTCACCTCTACTCACCTTGCATACTGGCAGGACCTTATTCCTTCCTGCATCTCAGGTCCTCCACGAGAAGTTTATTCAGTCGAGTCTCTTTGGCTGTGTTAATAAAACAGCCAGCAAAGAAAAAATCAAATTGAAGGAGGAAAGAGAATCCAGTGAGGGCCCTGGGATCAGGAGTGTGTGTTTGTGGCTGCAGCTTTCCCCTTCTGAAAGGGAGAAGGAAGAAATCCCCAAAGCCCAGCAAAGATCTAGAAAGGAGCAGAGACAAAAGCCTCACTGCTTAAAAAACATCTCTACACCATACATTTTTTTCCTGAGATAATTGTTTCAGCCAACAGAGCGCTCAGGGAGCACAAAGAGCAGAGCATCAGTCTTGCAGCAGATCCTGCCACCCTGAGCATTTGTGATCCCAAAAGACAGAAATCCCAGTGGCTCCTGCAGCATCTTGAATGCTTGGGAAAAGGGAATGGTGCAATATGAAAAGATATCATATCTGAGGGGCTGTGGGTCCTCAGGCTCATCCCCCCACATCCATCTCTTGCCACTGCTATGTGAAAGCCCTTGGAACACTCAAGGTCTTGTGTGGTTTCTTCTTTCACCAATGAGGTGGATGCTGAGGACCTCTCTTGGGCAGTGGCATCCTCTTGGGGTGGTTAATCTGTATGAGCATCCTGAAAAAAACATCTGGTGCTGACACAGAGGGCTGGGAGTGCCTGGCTTAGAGCTATGCTCTGCAACCAGCCTGAGCTGTTTGCCCAGGTTTACAGGCACTCACCAGTGGTGCAGCCTAGGACCTTCACAGGGACTTAACTGCCAGATGACAATGTCCAGCTGCCAATATTGAAAAGCCAATAGTGGCTTCAGAGCTAAGCCTTGGCTCACCAAGTTACACCACAGAAAGCAGGCAGCAGTAAGAAGGAGAAGTTTAATTATCAACTGAGCAGCTGCTGGTGGACTGTCGAGTGTGCTGCTGGGTAGCTGAAAAGGCACTGGAGATGCCTTATGATGATGCTTAACCCTCACAGGGGAAGCATGTCTCCTGTTTCAGCCACTGCCTGAAAGCTGAATTGTATTGCTGAGGATGCTGGTGAAGCCCAGGCTAGGAGGTGATGGGTCATGGTGGAAGAACTGTCCTTAGGTTTGGAGCTGCCAAGCACATGAGTGGCACCTGGAGCCCACTGCAGTGCTGAGGGAGGCCTTGAGAGAACACTTCAAAACTGTGTTGTGATGTGACAAGATGTGCTTTTAAAAGCAGACCTGCTCCTGGAGAGCAGTGGACAGGGAGGGATGGCATGCTCAGCAAGTAGATGGCCAGCCTGGAGTGGGGGCCTGTGTTTCTGATACTCCCAGAGGGTTTTTGTATGCATTAACATGTATTGCTATTTGCTGTAGCAATAAGAAAGAGTCCAGCACTTAAATCTGGAAAGAGCTGACCTGGTGCACAAGCAACCAGCTCAATGAATCAAAGGCTGTGCAAACAAGGAAGCTCTGAAAGGTCAATAATGAGGCCAGCAGAGTTAGTGGTGTCAGGGCAATGAAGCTGCTGACTGCCCAGCAAAGGGGAGCATCCCTAAAGCAAATGGCATTTCTGTCTTGTAGTGTCACACTCAGGAGTGACAATCACCTCTGGGCTGGTGCAAGGACTCCTAACAAGATTATTTGACTGCAGGTACTTGTCAGGACCCAACACTTGGGCTGTAGCATCACTTGCTGCTTCAGGAAGACCATTTTGATCCCACCATCCACACCCCAAGCATCTTGACTACGTGCTGCTCTCCTGGCTCATCCTCCTTCTTCACCCCACACCCTTGCCACTATCCTGGCAGGTTTTAGCAGTGCTATGCCCATCTCACAGGATCAGCCCTTTAGCTTCCCCACTGGAGCCAGCACTGCTGCTGTTGATGAGCATTCATCTCACAAAGCCACCACTACCACTAGCAAGCCTGCTACTCAGCCAGCACAAGGAGTTGTTTAGGCTTACAGTGAGAAATGAGAGAAAAGGGAGCTGTAAAGATGCCTGTTCTTTTTTCCCCTCTCTCTCTTTCTTTTCTTTTCCTTTTTCTTCCTTCCCCCCTGCCCTCCCTTTTCTCTACTGCATTGCAAGGGGCAGAGCAGGCTGGTGTCAGCCTGCTCTGCCATGGTGCTTGCTGAAGGACACTTGAAACACTGCTCCTAAGGTCAACTTACTGTGCCAAGGAACTCCTTTGTTTCCAGAGGCAACAGGGGACAGAAACCAGAGAAAGGGCAAAATAATTGTTTTCTAAGGTAGTTTGGGTTTACTTCTTGCTGCTGAGGATGACTTAGTCCTAGAGATAACAACTGACAGAGGCAATTAGAAGCCTGTCTTTGGAACAACTGTTTTTTATAGCAACTATGCCTATAGCTGTATTTAAGTAGGGCTGGTCTCAGGGATGAAAATCTGAAAAACCTGTAGCCTGAAAGCCCAAGAAAAGGTAAGGGAGTCTCTGTTAAAGGCTTTCCTGCAAGACCAGAAGCACATCTCAGCATGCAAAAAAGGCATCAGTCCGCCGATGTCCTAGCAGAGCAAGCACAGTTGCTACAAAGAATACAAGGGAAGACTCACCCCACTCCATCCACGCCTGGGAGAGGCCAGGAAGGCTGATGGTGGCAGTGGGATCTGCTGTGTCACTGCTGGCCGTGGTCCCAGGGCTCTGCTCTCTGCCCACAAGCACGTCAGTAGCACGGAGGAGCGGGCACCGCACTGCTGACGGCTGATCACTTAACCTCACTCTGAGCTGCTCAACAGGCCTTTGCTAAATGAGCCAACATTTGCAACTGCTCACTCTCTGCAGGGAGAAAAAAGGCTTCCTTCCCTTTCCAGACCAGAATTGTTCATCTTCAGGGTCAGAGGTGAGAAAAAACAAAAAGCCCACCCGGGCAAAAGGGAAGTTTGAAGTCCTTGTGGCAACTGATTTGCTCTTCTCACTGCTCTGATCGCTGGGTGTGGGACTGGCCACGGCTTCAGAACCTCTGCAACCAAGAAGGACTGGCAGGTGATATGCATCCTCGTACCACAGCTACTGCCCTCCTCATTGGTAAGGTCAGAAATTCTCTCCTTAGGGGTCTTACAAACTGCTGACTGCCAGGACTGGACCAGAGAGTAACTTCTCACCGACTGTACTGGAAAGCCCTTAGAGGGACTGGTTTCTTGGGGCTGGGTTGCCTCTTTGTTCCACTGAATTGCTCAGAGGTCTGCTAGTGCTTCCCATCCTGCTGCTCCCAGCACTCCTGCCAGGCACCAATACCCTGCAGGTACCACAGCCCTTGCAGACCAGCTTCAGGAAACAAGCTGTGGAGACTCATCTCCTTCAACCTGCTCTAGGCAGGCGCAGAGGTTTCAGACAGGTCTTTGTGACAGCCACCTCTGCCCTGGCAGGGTAGCAGGAGATGAAGTGGAGCACTGAAGCCAAAACCTGAAATTGGCTGCTCAAGTTAGCACCAGAAGAGTTGGAAGCACAGCCTACAGCAAGCATTTTCTTGCTGGAATCGGCGCTGCAACGTTGTTTTTGTTTTCCAGCCGAATGCATCATGGGGTTTTTGCTAGAGCCCTGACACACCAAGGTCTCTCCAGTGGCTCCATTTACATGAGCAGTTAGAGAATGCCTGTGAGCCTCTGTCCTGCAGAGAGGTGTTATTGCTGCAGACCAGCCTGGGTAATCGTTGGCTCATGTGCGCCTGCTGTGTGAGCGCACAGTGTATGCTGCTAGGATATAACACTTTATCAACGGGACTTTCTGGTGGAGATCAAGTCTTAGACTAACTCTGGGTCAGGCACAGTAAATCACAGCCTGAAAGACCTGAGATCACAGCCTGAACGACCCGAGCTGGACATTTATAGTCCACAGACCAACCTTGACAAGCAGCGTTATGACCGCAGCACACTCAGAGCGAGCACAGCAGCCACCGCAAAGGGCACGAAATCTCCTTGTGGCACTCCTGAGCCTCTGAAAGGCAGGCGTTAGAAAAGGGCTCCTGAGGAAAACGTGGCAATTTCCTGACAAGCTTCCAGACAGAAGCTACCCAGCAGAATAGAGCACCTCTCGTAGCCAGAAGGGAGAGGCGTGCGGTCCGAGCTGGCAGAGAGAAGGCTGGCTCCTCTGAAGACCAGCCCATCACCAACTGCCAAGCGCTCCCTAAGATGGCTCAGACGCTAATTTGAGAAGTCACCGGGTGGCAGCGGGTCACCAGCTCCCTCTACAGACAACCGGGGCACGGCCGGACCCCTGCAGAACCGCTACAGCAGACACCTAACAGCAAAGCGTCCCTTTAAACTGCCACCAAGGAGCAGAATGTCCCACCTTGTCACCGGCAGTCATTATTCCATTCAATGCCAAGTCCTTTGTCTTCCTCTGTGGCAAGAGGTCCGGCCAGCTCCCCTGCCCTGGGGTGGATGAAGAGATAGGCAGATGGCAGTGCCCGCGTTAGTGCTCCCCAAGACAGACGCGAACGTCCCTTTTGTTTCCTTCCAGGGAAACAAAGAGCCGGAACGGGAGCGACAGAGGGAAACGTAGCTGCCACCAGGCTGCAGGAAAAGTTCAGCAGCCTGGAACCAGGCGCTCGCTCGGAAACAAAGTGCCAAGCCCATTCACAACGGCAGCCCTGCGCGGCGGCGGCGGCAGCAGACGCAGCTGAACACGAGGAGCGAGCCGGGACGAGCTCCTCTGCCCGCCCGCAGCCCGCCGCGGCGCCCAGCCTGCGGGTCAAGCCGGGCGGCTGTAGGTGATGCCTGTGTGTGCCTACAGACACCCGCGGGGATGCGAGCAGGATGAAATCCCCTGCGCAGGGGTGGCTGCAGGGTGGGAGGAACAGGCTAACGAGAGCGACACAGCGTCGGCAGCAAGGAACTGCTGAATTTTCATCCTTGCCCTGACACCTCTTTGTTTCAGTATCTCCTGGCTGCAGGAGGTGGTGTAAGAATATCCAGAGGAGCAAGATGGGACTGCTTAAGGAGCAAACATCTTTCTCAGCAGCCTCTGGCAGGCAAAGCAGTTCCAGCCACCCTTGGCTCCTGTCTTCTTCACCCGAGATGCTGGGAACTTACTATCCAGGGAAACAGCGTGGCTTTAGTTGTTTTGTCCTTTTGCCAGCAAGATTACCTTCTTACTTTGTACCTAATGAACATTTCGGTTTTCTTTCTGCAATTTCTCAGTAGTTGTAGGTGAGAGAAATATGTTCCTCCCGTGTTCCTACCCATGTGAGGCATATTCTTCAAAAACAATCCAAATCGCAGGCAGGGGGCAGGGTATGTGTAAAAGTGGGCAAGCTGTTCGCTCCTCACAGTAATTAGAGAGTGTTTCCATGCCAAGGATAAAGAAGAAAAGAGTTGCACCTGCCTGCATTCCCCAGCTCCTCCCCTTCCCCCCCTCAGTGCTGTAAGCCTGCCAGGGGACACCTGGCCAGCTCTTTGCCTGCCTTATTGCTTGGGCCGTGCTGACCAAATCCAAGGTGGTCTGCAGAGATGTGGAGGAGGGTGCTGAGGCAAATATTCCTGACCTGGGGGAAAGCTGCCTACATACCCAGCGCCTCCCAAAGTTCTCATGGAGAGAAGCTGTTCCCTTCCAGACACACAGAGTTCCCGGAGAACTTTGGAAAGGTCTCTTTCCCTTCACTGTTGTATGCTTTTGTCATCACAGTCACCCTTACCTACAGGACCTGTATGCAAAAGATGCTATCAGGTGGCTCTCAGAGTTGAAAACCCTTTATCATCCTCTCACCTGCTGCAAATCAGATCCTCAGCTTTTCATATCTCCCCAGCAACATCAGTCAGGTCAGAGCACTCTGCTGACCATTCCTGGTACCAAGGCAGCACAAGGGATGAAGTGCTCTTTACATCAGGCTCCTGTGCTAAGAGCTTTCAGTGTAAAGTGAATAGTCCTTGGCTCCTTACTGCACCTGGGATAAAGGAGCTCAGCCAGTCTGAATCACTTTGAGGATGTAATGGGGAAACAAAGTGGGTGGGAGCAGGTAAAACAAGAGAAAGGGTCAGTTTGCCCTACTTCATGATTGCTTCCTAATACAGCAGGGTCACACCTTCACTCCGGGCATCTCAGAGCAGCACAGCTGATGTAGGACCTTACCTACAAATGGTCTGGGGCTAACATATCAGAGGGCACTGGATCACAAACCCCCTCCTTCACTTCCTGGAGTGCAGAGTGCTCCCCTCCTTGGCTAGTTACCTCATGCAGTACAGTTTCTGAAATGCCCTATGAAACAAGCTGCTCACTGCTTCTAACAGAGCTCCTCTGACCCTGCTGCTGTCTCCACTGCTGCACTGCTTGGCAGTGCTTCCTTGGTAGAACTACAGCAACAAACTCAGATGCCAGGGCTTGGAGATAAGCAGCCAGCAAACAGCCAATTTCCATACAATGTAGAGAAAAGAGAGGAGAAAAAAAGAAAAAGAAAACTCACAACAATGGGAATCCCTAATGAACCAGGGTGAAAAGACAGGAGAAGTAAGTAACAAAACACAATAGATTTTCTATAAGGGCACAGCAAGTTCTAGGGGACAGATCTAGCAGATAGGCAAGGAGAGAGAAGAAAGAAGGCAGGAAAGCAAGGGGATAAGAGCAGCCTGTATGACGGGGAGGATGCTTTAGAAGCTTTTCATTTCCTTTATTATTATGTAGATAATGCCAGCTCATTGCAGAGCAACAATTCATCCAGCCTGGTAAACCTACAGTCCAGTGCTGGATGTTTCTGAACAAGGCTGCTGACCTTTAAGCACTTCTCGCCTGTAGCACCCAACAGAACGTAACAAAGAAACAATAACAAACACCACTGCATTTAATTTAGCATTTCAGCCAGGTGTTCGTTAGGATGTAACACAATGGATAACGCCACCTGGTCCCAAACAGAAAGACCTTCTGTCATTGGGGCACTACGAGTGCACCCCACATTACTGGAGTTACTGGATTTGTTTTCCCACACTGCTGTAGTGAGTTTCTCTTGTTAATGCAAACCTCCCTCTCTATGCTTGCTCCTCTCACCCCCTAAGTTTCCAAGCTGCCCTCAGAGATGAGGTTTACGGGGTGCGTAGGGTGTCGCTTGTCTCCTCAGACTTAGAGACTGCTTTAGCTCCTGCCATACAGGGCACCTGCAGATAAGCACCCACCCTGGAAGCAATGAGGTGGGGGTGATCGTGAAGCCCCTGATGCAGCCATGGGGACAGACAAGTGAGTTGAGCTGTTTCTCCTTGCTCCACCACCCTCACCCAACTGGTCCCCGCTCAGTCTCTTGACTCCACAGACCAGTTTTCTGATCCAGTGCCCTGAAGACTGCTCCCTTATTTATCACCCCCTTGGGCTGACACCTTCTCTGTTACACCTATCTGCATCAGCATTGGTGCCAAGCCCCCTGGGCTGCATCTTGCCCCACCATCCCTGGCCAACAGACTGCTTGCACTGGTATTCTGCTTAGGGACCAACACTATCTGTCCATCAACACCTGAGCAATGCCTGCACACAAAACCCTCTTTCCAGACCAGTACATGCTCCAGTATCTCCAGTCAGATTGGTACCCACCCCAGCACCCCTACCCAGACTGGTATCTCAGCATCTCGAACAGGACTGGTACCCACTCCAGCATCCTTACCTGGAGTAGTACCTTTAATAGGACTAGTGCCTGGTTCAGCATCCCTATTTGGACTGGTACCTCAACATCTCCATCAGGACTGGTACCTGCTCCAGCATTCCTACCCAGACCGGCACCTCGGCGTCTCTAACGGGACTTGTACCTCCTCCAGCATTCCTACCCAGACAGGTACCTCAGCATCTCTAACGGGACTGGTGCCTATTCCAGCATCCCTCGGCGGAGCGGTGCCTCAGTGTCTCTAACACGAGAGGTAGCACCTCTCCCGCACCCTTGCCCGGACCGGCGCAGCTGCCCTCCAGTGCCTCGGCGCACCCCACACTACCCAGCAACGGGGCGGTCCCGCCCGGAGCTGCCGCCTGCTCCGCGGTGCTGCGCGGGAGCGGAGCGAGCTCCCTTCCCACTTCGGCACAGCAAGAAACCGGGAGAGCCGGAGACAAAGAAACTGTCCGGGCGCCCGCCCCCCCCCGCCCTCCGCCGCCTTCTCCTCCTCCTCCGGCTCCAGCACCCCTATCCTCCGCGCCCTTCCGCGCCCCTCCGTACCGGGGAAGAGGTTATTTACCCGTTCTCCTCCTCGATCTCGGAGATATCGGCGAAGATGAGGAAACCGACGAGCAGCGTGAGCAACGCCAGCGTCCAGCCCCGGCATGGCAGCGGCATGGCTCCCGGGCTGGGCTGGGCAGGGCTGGGCCGCTCCGCACCGCACCGCTCCGCGGGGTGCGGAGCGCGGCGCCGCGTCCCAGCTCGGCCCCGCCGCTGCCGCCACCGCCGCCGCCGCCGCCCGGCGGGGCCGCTCCGCCCCTCGGCGCCCGCCGAGCGCCCGTCCCGCCCAGCCCGGCGCGGGGAGGGGGTGGGATGGGAGGGGGTGGGAGTGGGACACGGGGCGGGCTCTGCCCCCTCCGCCCCCTGCCGCTAAAGTTTGCGGCGCGTCCCAGGAGCTGCGGGAGCTCCTCGTCCCCGGGGTGGGGGAGGACACCCGCGCAGCCTCCCACCCCTCAGGTGCCCCTTCTGCTTTTGGTGGTCGCTCACCCTGCGCGGCCGCGGCACGTCTCCTCCCCTGCTTTGCGCGGCCCGGGCGCGGCGGGGTCAGTCCTGGCTGGGGCGGTGGTTGGGGTACGAGCGGGCGGGCGGCTTCTCCCCGAAAGGACAGCAACTGTCATCAAACCAGACAAAGCGAAGTAGTGCTTGCGGTGGCCGCGGCCGTACCTTGCGCTCCCTTGCAAGGTGCGTGCGACAAGGCGGATCTTTGGGGACGGAGAACACTTTGTTAGTAAAGATGATGAGTAACTGATGACACCGATTACTATTAATTCCTACCTCAGGAACGCCGAGTCTTTCCGTTACTAAAAATACTGACCCTCATCATCGCCGTGCTCCTGCCTCTGCTCTTCACATCTCGCTGGAGCCTGAACGGGCGGAATTGAGAGAAAGCAGAAACTGCACAGGGGGTGCAGGCGCTTGGGTGCGTCTCTGCCACCATCGCCTGCCAGCAGCCTCCTGAGAGTGACAGCTCTGCTACCAGCCTCCAGCACTGGAATGTGTTCTGGAAAGAAAAGGCTGCAGGTTCTACCCAGAAATGGGGATGAAGTGTATGAAAGTTGGCAAAAAGAAGAGAGAGGGGGGCTGGCTGAACCAAAGAACAGCCGAGAAAGACCAAGAGGTCCTTTCTTTATATCCCTGTTATCTGTTAATTCAGCTCCTGGAGGGGAGAGGCTGACTGTGCCCGGGGTTAGGTGAGGCCAGCCTGGCACAGCATCTCCAAACCCGAGTGTAATTCTTTGGGACCAGAAAGTTGCTGAATATCAGAATCTCTGGTGATATATGCAGTGCCGAGCTGGAGAGGGACGCAGTGGATTTATAATGCAGCAGGCAGAGGAAGCACAGATGTGTTGAGAGAGAGAGATACTAATTGCTTACATATTTAAAACAGCGTCTTTAGTCTGAATGGGAGGCACCATTAAGCAAAACAGAGCTATTAACTGGGGCCACTTGGAAAGCTGCCATTTCCCTTTCTGTGCACAGCTTTTTTTGCATCAATAAAAGGTACCTTGCTCGGGGTGCGATGTTGCCGGCGTTGTGTGGGCGCTAACCCAGGACACCGAGGTGCTCTGCGCTGGGGTGAGCATGCCCCTGCTTAAGTGGTTGAGAAGACGTTCTCAGCAGAAGACCTTTCTCTTTATCTGGATTAAATGGTGGAAAAGAAATACGTTAAGCCCAATGTGCTCTCCTGGGGGGGGTCTGAAACTTTTCTAACAAGAGGAGGCAAAGAAATCACTGTAACATTTATAGGTAAAAATTACAGCACAGGTGAGCCTGGCACAATTACACTGTAGTATATGTGGCAAATTTACAGTCTGGTATAAAGCTTTTCTAATAGAACATAGTCAGACCCCTGGGGAAAAAGTGATTTTAGGTGGTGTAAGTAGCCCCATAATTTACCTTTTGCATAAATCTGAGAAAACTCTCGTTTCCCTTCTGTTTTCTCCTCCCTAACTCCTTCTGCTCTCCCTATTTTGGGAGTTCGGCAGCAGTGTGACCTGCCTGAGGATGAGGAAAGAGGCTTTGAGGTGACCTTGCTGGTGCAGGGATTGACAGTGGAGTTTTCCTGAGATGCAGCAGGGCAGAGCACCAGCACCCTGTGATTCGGGAGCTCCGCTCTGCAGCTGGCTTCCCATTTTACCAATCCTCGAGAATACAGATGGAGATATCTGCTCCAGCATCTTTTCCAGCTCCATCCCAGGTGGTGTTTAAGCTTCTTTTGTCTGATCTTTTTATTCCAGTTGCCAATCACAGTGGCGATGAGCAAGAACGGAAGCCTCGGATGCCTCGGTGGAGGTTGAGCAGTAAGTGGGGGAATCGTTCAGTGCACAGTGGGAGCTGGTTTGCCTGCATGAGGACCCTCCCAGGGGCAGGGACAGCCTATCTGCTGGGATGCTGCTTCTGCTGAGGAGCAGCTTGTCTTAAGAGACATGCTGGGATTTGACTCTGCTCCTGCATAAGTCGGTGGAAATGCTGCTGTTACCTGGAATGAAAAAATGCCTCCTTGCAGGGTGAGCTGAGAGTTGAGCTTGATGCCCTTCACTGGAGAGCTTCAGCGCTAGGACTTTGCACAAAGAGCTCTCTGAATCCTGTACTTGGTGTCATCTGTTGCTTTATTCCTCTGAAAGATGTAGGGTCTGAGAGAAAGGTCATGCCTCAGCTGATCAGGCTTCAAACAGGGGACCAGGACCTTGAAGTACAGTCGGGTTTGAGTGAGGAGGCAGCAGGCTCTATAGAAGAAGCAGGAGCAGTGCAGCTTGCTGAAATATTTGGTAATCAATTAACGAGGTGGTGCAACATCACCGAGTGTGACTCTGCAATGAAAACCCAGAGATCTTGTTGCATTGCTGAGGAATAAATTGTGCATGAGCTGGAGTTTTACCCTAGTGATAGAAACGAATGAGTAGAGTAGGGAGTGATTGTGAGAGAGGACATTTACTCTGCCTTCACTCCAAGTCCATCCTTTGCAGCATCCTGGCTGGGTTTGGGTGAGAAGGAGACAACGCACCCCAGTTTAATGCGTTGCTCATTATCCTGAAGATCTGCAAACTGCCTTGGAACAATTGCTGTAGTTCCTCAAGTGTCAAGAGCCGTTCTGCACATTCCGTTCTCTCTGAATCCTCACATGATTCAGCTTAAGCAGGTGCATAAATGTTGCAGGAGTGGGTCCGTGAGCATCCAGAGCCTCAATTTTCTGTCTCATTTGTAAGACGAGTTGCAGGAAGATGAGAGCAAACTGTCACAAATAGACTGTTGTGGTAGAGTAATATGCCTGAGACAGAATAAAAGGCTATTATATCTTCTAGTCCCTAATAATTTGAGGAAATAATTCTGTATCCAGAACATTTGCAGTAAATATAATAAGGTGTACTTAAAAAAAACAAACCCAAACTACAAAGTCTTAGCATAATGGCAAAAAGTAACTGCACCAGAACAATATTGCATGTTGCTACTTTGAAGGGAGAAGAGAAAAAGAGTGGCATTTTTCCATTTGCCTTTGACCTTTGAGAAATATCAGGAGTGTGTAATAGCCACATTCACCAACAATAGCTCAGAGGATTCAGGGAAATGAGAGTTAAACACCTGGGGACATTTACAAACAACTGGCAGAGAGGCAATGAATGTAAGATGCCAGTATGAAAGGCACAGATACACAGAGTGCAAAAATAATGCATATTTAAAATGCTTCTAAGCCGTGTGAGAAGCATCACTGAGAAAGGTCCTGAGCAGCAAAGCTTCTGAACAAGCAAAGGAGGGGCAGAGATCATCACCCATGAGAAGACCTGGTGCAGAGAGAGGTCTCAGGGGACCTTTCTCCATCAACTCTGTAATGCTGCAGAACACATATAACCTTTATCATATCTGTCAGCCCAAATGAACAAAGTTTACAGCCCATTTTATGCAGCTAAACAGTTCCCTGATGTGATGAACGGGTGTGACAAACGGGAGCCTGGATTAATCAGGGCTGCAATGTTTCATTGCCTCATTATTGGCAAAAAAAACCCCTCTGGCCCTAGGTGCTTTCTCTAGTGAAACCCTTGGTCCCTCCTGTGAAAGTCAAACAACCCCCAAAGGGGCATGCTGTGTCTTTTCCTCCCCAGTAAGTTCATCAGCAGGAAGGAGGGATGCTGACTCAGGAGCTTTGATGCCCTCCATCTTCTCCTGAATGTTGTGCCTGGTCTCTGTGCAGAGTGAGGGATTGAAGAGTACAGCTCCAGCACCTTTCTTCATGGATGGAGGAACACTGGTGATAGCCATGCAGCTTCCAGAGCTATCAGTCTCCTCAGCTGGCTCTGTTTACCCTTGGGTAAATGGTTTCCAGCTGCATCCCAAAGTGGCTAAAGAGCATTCACCTTCCTCCTAGAATTACTGAGGGCCTCACTAAAGGGCTCCCAAATGCTGGACAAGTAGTTTGTCATGGGCAGGGTGATATGAATATGGTTCTTTTTATTGATGCAGCCCTAACAGAGGTGTTTAAATGAGTCCTAATGCTCATTGGCCACATCAGAGGAGTTCATAGCTTCCTGTGGTTCACCTTCTATTGAACTGAGCAAAGGAACATCCCTGCTCCTCCTCTGCTAGGCTGGAAGGGAGAGCCTTTACTTTTGTGAAGAAAGAGCCAAACTCTTCCTGATTTTCTCTTTTTAGGGAATTTTTATTCAATCAGGAGGAGGACTCCAAGTCCATTATAGAATCATAGAGTCAACCAAGTTAGTAGAGACCTCCAAGCTCATCCAGTCTGACCTAGCACCCATCCTTAGCCAACCAACCAGACCATGACACTAAGTGCCCCATCCAGGCTTTGCTTGAACACCTCCAGGGATGGTGACTCCACCACCTCCATGGGCAGCCCATTCCAATGCCAATCAAAGAATAGAATCAACCAGGTTGGAAGAGACCTCCAAGATCATCCAGTACAACCTAGCACCCAGCCCTAGACAATCGACCAGACCATGGCACTAAGTGCCTCAGCCAGGCTTGGCTTCAACACCTCCAGGCACAGCGACTCCACCACCTCCCTGGGCAGCCCATTCCAATGCCAATCACTCTCTCTGCCAACAGCTTCCTCCTAACATCCAGCCTAGACCTCTCCTGGCACAACTTGAGACTGTGTCCCCTTGTTCTATTATCTTCTTTATACTCCTAGAATAGACATTTCATAGAATATTCTTTATACTCATGGTGGTGTAGCAGCAACAAGACAGTGGGAAGAGAATGAAACTGTATTAATTTCCAGCTCTGTTAGGGTTGCTTTTCTTTTTTAATACAATCCATAGGAAAAGATGAACCCAGTAGGGAACCTGACCTTATTTTCCCAGTGTCTGAAGGGGAAATGCACACAATAGAGAGACAAAAATACTCACACCTATAAAACCAGATCGGTTTCTTTGATGTTGAAGAAGAGAAAAGTTAAACTGCTGATGTAAACTGGCACCACTTGGCTGGCAGTTAACAGAAGCATCCTAAAGAGGAAAACAAAAAAAAACCCGAGCAGAGAAAAAAAAAAAGAGCAAAGCAAAATAAACAAAGCAAGCTCAACCTCATACCCCACCCCAAAAAAATCCCTCTGGCCCAACCCCATCCATCAGTCCTTTATGTTTCATTCTCTCCCGCAGTAGACTGCAATAAAAGGTGTGATCCATGCAACATTTCATCAAATACGACTCGCCATTGTCAGAGCCAAAATGTTTGATATGAAACAGGGCCAATCTTTCTTTCTTTTTTTTGGTCAGGTAAGCTGCTGGGGATTAATAAACCCGCCACCCTCACAATGATCCTGATAATTTGCATGTGAAAAGCTTTCCACCCTGTAATGAAAACAATTTTTCAGTTTTGCCACCACTAGTCGCAAGAGATAAGGTCTGCTGTCCTCCCCCTCACGATTAAACAAGCAGCCACAGAGAAGGGGAAGAGGTAGAGGAAAGGGAAAAGGTGGAACATGGGTGACAATTGCAAACTGCCTCTCATCTGGCCCTGCCGCTGAGATATTGATGCTTCGCCTTCTGGCTGCCCCAGCTGGCACAGAGTGGCAGCCTGGCCATGTGTGCTTAGCCAAGCTGGGCACCTCCAGGTTGGCAAAGCAGAGCTGAGTGTTTGCATGCAGTTTTTACACAGTGTTCCTGGCATTTTGGGGGAGAAAGCCCACCCTAAAGCAGGTTTGCAGCCCCTCTCCCTATGTGGTGGGCGAGCCACTGGGTGGCACTGCTGTGTGTGCCTGTATATATTTCACAGGGGGGGACTCCTTCGTGGGGGGTGTCTCAAATCTGGGCATGTTTTTGCTCATCCTTGCTAAGATAAAGGCCACCACAGTGCCCAAGGCAGAAAGCAAGAGAGAAAAGGGCTGAAAGATGCTTCAGTTTCTATGAGCATTCGTATGAGGAGAGACTGAGGGAATTGGGGCTGGTCAGTCTGGACAGGAGAAGACTCCCAAGTGACCTTATTGTGGCCTTGCAGTATATTAAAAGGATCTACAAGAAACCTGGGGAGGGACTTTTTAGGCTGTCAGGTAGTGATAGGGCTGGGAGGAATGGAACACAGCTGGAAATGGGGAGATTCAGACTGGATGTTAGGAAGAAATTCTTCAGCATGAGGGTGGTGAGAGCCTGGAAGGGGTTGCCCAGGGAGCTGGTGGAAGCCTCATGCCTGGAGATACAGAATTAGAACAGAACGTAAGCAAAGAAAATAGAATAGAGTCAACCAGGTTGGAAAAGACCTCCAAGATCATCCAGTCCAACCTAGCACCCAGCCCTGGCCAGTCAACCAGATCAAGTGCCTCATCCAGGCTTTGCTTCAACACCTCCAGGCACAGCCACTCCACCACCTCCCTGGGCAGCCCATTCCAATGCCAATCACTCTCTCTGACAACAACTTCCTCCTAACATCCAGCCTAGACCTGCCCTGGCATAACTTGAGACTGTGTCCCCTTGTTCTGTTGCTGGGTGCCTGGCAGAAGAGCCCAACCCCACCTGGCTACAGCCTCCCTTCAGGTAGTTGTAGACAACAATGAGCTCTGCCCTGAGCTTGAGCTTCCTCTTCTGCAGGCTGCACACCCCCAGCTCCCTCAGCCTTTCCTCAGAGGGCTGTGCTCCAGGCCCCTCCCCAGCCTTGCTGCCCTTCTCTCAACACCTTCCAGCACCTCAACATCTCTCTTGAATTGAGTGACCCAGAACTGAACACAGCACTCAAGGTGTGGCCTGAGCAGCACTGAGCACAGGGGCAGAAGAACCTCCCTTGTCCTACTGCCCACACTGCTCCTGATGCAGCCTAGGATGCTACCTGGGCCAGGCTGGACGAGGCTCTAGACAGCTTGATGTAGTGTGAGGTGTCCCTGCCCATGGCAAGGGGGTTGGATCTAGATGATCCTTGTGGTCCCTTCCAACCCTGACTGATGCTATGGTTCCATCAACTTGTTGCAAAGCTCTGCAGCTGGGATGAGTGAGTGCCCAAGGGTCAATCCCTGAGCAATCCAGTCTGACCCAAGCTGCCCCAGACTCACCTGCAAACCTGTTCTTGCAGCATCTGTCATCAGAGGAACAAAGCAGCTCCTTGCTGATAGGCTTGAAAGAATAATGGCACAGGAGAGCTGCCCAGTCCTCTGCCTCTCCCCTAACCCATGTAGCTCACCTTTGCTTTCCCCACCCCATAGAGAAATAATTAGCCCAGGAAGGTTCAGTGACTTGGGACACACACATGTGCTTGGTGCATGTGAAGCAAGCATGCTCCTTGCATGCTGCCAGCAATGATTTGAAGTTAGCAGCACATCCCCCTAAGGTAATTCCAAGCTGATGAGTATTTCTCACTTATAATGGTGGATTTGAAGTGGCTGATAAACAGATATAGGTTTCAGATAGCAAAGTGAGACCTCATCAGGTTTCAAATTTACTCTCTTATCTCAGTTCAAAGCTACTGAGAGATGGTGTTTCTTTTAGGTCTATTTCAGCTGCACACCTTCATCACATTACCTCTTTCTGCATTTCATGGCTTTTAAAGCACAGGTCATAGCTGACTCTACTTTTGGCCTGTTTCAGCTAGGCAAGTTTGAGTCATTTTTGTCCCATACTTGACAGAAACCTACTTTTCCTCCACAGCTGTGTCAAGGAGGTAAATCTATGTAGTTTGGATAAACAGTCCTACATGTGGGGTGAAGGAGGCTCTGGGGAGACCTGATAGCAGCCTTCCAGTATAAAGGGGGTGGCAAGAAGGATGGGGAGAGCTTGTTCACAGAGATCTGCAGTGACAGAAAAAGGAGCAATGGTTTCAAACTAGAGAAGAGCAGATTTAAACTGGATGTTGGGAACAAGTTGTTTACCACGAGGGTAGGAGAGCACTGGAACAGGGAGGGAGTTGAAGCCCCATCCCTGGAGATGTTTAAGGTGAGGCAACCTTGAGAATGCCCCTGAGGAGGTTGGACTAGATGGCCTTTGGAAGTCTCTTCCAACCCAAACCCTTCTGTGATTCTATGAAGAAATAAGCCTGGAATGGGCACCTCTAAGTATGGGAGAGAAGTTCTTGCAAGGTTATCTGCAAGTACCTGAAGGGAGGTTGGAGTGAGGAGGGGGACAGCCTCTTCTCCTTGATGACAGATGACAGGACCAGAGGAGTGGTTACAAACTGTGCCAGAGGAGGTTCAGACTGGATGCTATGAAATATTTCTTCACTGAAAGGGTTCTCAAACATTGGAATGGGCTGCCCAGGGCAGTGCTGGACTCACCATCTCTTGTGGTTTGAGGGGTTCCAGGTTATCCCAGACCCTCTGGGGGGGTTCAAGTGGTGTGTGGACCTGGTGCTTGGAGCCATGGTCTACTGTTGGTCATTCAGTGCTGGGCTGAGGGTTGAACTGGATGAGCTTCAAGGTCTTTTCCAACTAGATGCATTCTGTGATCTCATTGGTCCTGCCTGTGAGGGGTCAGAGGAAAAAAGAGAAGAGGACATGAGAATAGACAAAAAAGAGGAACCTTTTATAACTCTTCATTGTGGCCATCCAAGACAGTGCTGCTAACCACCTGGAAAACCAAGTGCAAGGTCCTGCATCTGGGGCGAGGCAGTGTCAAGCACAAATCCAGGCTGGGCAGTGAGTGGACTGAGGAGAGGGACCTGGGGATGCTGCTGGAGGAGAAGCTCAGCAGGAGCCAGCAGTGTGCACTTGCAGCCCAGAAAGCCAAGCAGAGCCTGGGCTGCAGCAGGAGAAGTGTGGCCAGCAGAGCCAGGGAGATGATTCTCCTCCTCTATTCTGTTCTGGTGAGACCCCACCTGGAGTACTGTATCCAGTTCTGGAGCCCACATTACAAGAAGGATGTGGAGATGCTGGAGTGTGTCCAGAGAAGGGCCAGGAGGATGCTCAGAGGGCTGCAGCAGCTCTGCTGTGAGCACAGACTGAAAGAGTTGGGGCTGTGCAGGCTGGAGAAGAGGAGGCTCCCAGGTGACCTTCTTGTGGCCTTCCAGCATCTGAAGGGGGCTACAAAAGAGCTGGGGAGGGACTTTTTAGGCCCTCAGGGAGTGCCAGGACTTGGGGGAATGGAGCAAAGCTGGAGGTGGGGAGATTCAGAATGGATGTGAGGAGGAAGTTGTTCATCATGGGAGTGGTGAGAGGCTGGAATAGGTTGCCCAGGGAGGTGGTTGAGGCCCCATGGCTGGAGGTGTTTGAGGCCAGGCTGGCTGAGGCTGTGTGCAGCCTGCTCTAGGGTAGGGTGTCCCTGGGCATGGCAGGGAGTTGGAAGTGGCTGCTCCTTGTGGTCCCTTCCAACCCTGACTGCTTCTTTGATTCTATGATCTATCACTCTAGTGATGAGCACACCTAAGAAAACCCTACAAAGCAGCTGCCTTGCTCCTTCCTCACCTTCATATGGCCCTTGGGGCAAATTCTGATCTTAAATCCTTGCAAAACCTGCAGCTTGCAGCAGCAACTGAAGCAACCAGAAGAAGAATCAAAATCCTTGGGCACACAGAAGTTCTCTGTAAGGAAACCAGGAGACTCAACTCTATGTTTCATTTAGCAAAACTGACAAAACCTTAAGGTGCAGTGTAAAGAATGTCATTATTTGTTCCCCCTCTCCACCTCTTGCTAACAGCTGAAAAAGTGCTGTGCAAAAGGCCTTGAATGCTCTTTGCAGCTCTAGAAAGGCACTTGGTTTCTGTCTGCAGCATCTATCCTTTGGCTTCCCATCTATAATAAAAGCTTCTCCTCCTCTTTTATACTCAGATTTCTCATCTTCTCCTTTCTAATCCTCATCCGTGGGCTGAGCTGCTGAGTGAATTGCCTGAGCTTCAGAATAAAGGGGATTTCAAGAGAGTGGGGCACTGGGATTTCCCCCAAAGAGCTCTAGACAGAAGCTGCAGGGAGATTGTGGACCTTGGGTTAGCTCCTTCTGCTGGAGCAAGAATAGAACTTCTTTGCCTAGAACTCACCAAAGATCTTTGCCTGTTGGTGGTTACCACCATGGAAAAAACCCCAAACCCCAACCATTGATCCAGAAAGATTTGAGGCTCCTGCAGATATCCCAATCACAGTAGGAGCAGACAGGGCTTGGTCTTTTCAGTATCATATGTCCTGTCTGCATCCTAAATTCAAGTTGTTGAGTACTTGAACATGTTGAATATATGAACATGTCCAGAGAAGGGCCACAAGGATGAGCACAGGGCTGGAGGACCTCTGCTATGAGGGAGCTGGGGCTGTTCAGCCTGGAGAGGAGGCTTCCAGGTGACCTTATTGTGGCCTTTCAGTATCTGGAGTGGGCTACAAGAAAGCTGGGGAGGGACTTTTTAGGCTGCCAGGTAGTGATGGGATTGGAGGGAATGGAACAAAGCTGGAAATGGGGAGATTCAGACTGGATGTTAGGAAGAAGTTCTTCAGCATGAGGGTGGTGAGAGCCTGGAATGGGTTTCTGAGGGAAGTGGTGGAAGCTTCATCCCTGGAGGTGTTTAAGGGCAGGCTGGATGAGGCTCTGGCCAGGCTGGTGTAGTATAAGGTGTTCTTGTCCCTGGCAAGGGCGTTGGAACTGACTGATCCTTGTGGTCCCTGCCAACCCTGACTGATTCTGAAGGCAAAACCAGCAGCAGCTGAAAGGTTGTTTGCTCCCAACCAGAAATAAGGGGAGCTGCAGATGTGTGATGGGGTGGAGGGTCTCTGGTTGTGCAGCACCACACTCATGAAAACCCACCCCTTTGCAAACCTGCTTTTGTCAGTCCAGGGAGCATATGCCTCAGGAAGGAAAACTTCAGTGCAGCTTGTGCCAGAATTTGATTTTTGCTCTGATCTTTGATCATGAGTGTCCTCTGTGGTGAGGAATATGAATGATTGATATGCTGCTGGATTGCACCTAGCACAGCCCAGACAGCAGCAGAAGTGGGAGACTACACATAACGCTCCTGGGAGGTTTGAGTGAGTTGTTCAGACCTGGAAGGAGTAAGGATGGAGAAAAAGAGCCAGCGTGGGGGAGAGGGACCACATGCATGTAGCAGCCTTCCTGACCTGGTGATTTATTTCTGCCATTCCTGGAGGGGAAGAAGCCATGCAAAGACCACGAGGCTGCATGCTGTAGCAGGTGGTATGCCCAGAGACATTCAGCAAGCAGCAACACAAAGCACAAAACCTGCAGACAGCAGGGAAATCCTTCTGCTCTGTGTGAGGGGATTGAATGGTTAGAGTCAAGGAATGAGAGAGTTTCACCTGGAGGAATAAGAAAGATTTCCCTTGCTTCTTTCTATAAATAAATCATGGCAAGATCTGGGGGTTTGCTTCCTTGATAGCCAAGCTTTTCCCTCCCCCTGACCATGCTTTCCTCCTGGTCTGGCCAGCTCATTCCAGGGCCTCTGCAGGGAATTTTGGATACTGATAACCATCTCAAGTCTGTAAGGCAGAAGGCTCTGTTTGCACTGAGATGCCTGGGGAAGATGTTTTACAGTGAGCTGCTGTCTCCAAGGTGGGTGAATAATGAAAGGAGGGCTGCAGAGAACAGGCCTCCAAAACAGCATAAAGAAAGGCAGGACCTGTGTCATTGAAACCAGTTGTGACCTTCATCAGCCCATTGACTATTTGCATTGGCAGGTGAAAGGTTTGTAAAGCACAGCATTGCAAAAGGGAACTGCACAAAGATTAGCTCTGAACTCACCTGAAGGCTTGGTTCTGCGAGGTGCTGAGTCCCTGCAGTGCCTGCTGAAAAGCCTTTGGCCATCACAAAGAGAAGTTACTCAAGTGCTTCACTTTGGGGCAGGAGAGTGCAGTCAGCAGTGGAGTCTGCAGCAGTGTGGCAAGAGGCTGCCCATGCTGAGGTGACAGCAAGGGACAACATGGGGTATTCAGCAGCATTCATCACAGCATCATAGAATCAAGCAGGTTGGAACAGACCTCCAACATCATCCAGTCCAACCTAGCACCCAGCCCTGGCCAACCAACCAGACCATGGCACCAAGTGCCTCATCCAGGCTTGGCTTCAACACCTCCAGGGATGGTGACTCCACCACCTCCCTGGGCAGCCCATTCCAATGCCAATCACTCTCTCTGACAACTTCCTCCTAACATCCAGCCTAGACCTGCCCTGGCACAGCTTCAGGCTGTGTCCCCTTGTTCTGTTGCTGGTTGCCTGGCAGCAGAGCCCAACCCCACCTGGCTACAGCCTCCCTTCAGGCAGCTGCAGACAGCAATGAGCTCTGCCCTGAGCCTCCTCTGCTGCAGGCTGCACACCCCCAGCTCCCTCAGCCTTTCCTCACAGGGCTGTGCTCCAGGCCCCTCCCCAGCTTTGTCACCCTTTTCTGGACACCTTCCAGCATCTCAACATCTCTCTTGAATGGAGGGGCCCAGAACTGGACACAGTACAGACCTCTCCCATCACAAAACGTTAAGCCCTAATTAAGGGCAGAGTCTCATTTTAGAACTCTTAACTCTGTTGTCTGAAATGGACCTCATCACAAATAAGAAATAAGATCTTAAACACCAGCCTGGACCACCCCATTATGTTTCTGAATCTAGGGATTTCAACTTTGAGGATTTGAAAAAGGAGAAACCTCTGTGGCCTTCAGGTCCTTGAGATCTGTGGGGACACAGGACACTGAGTCTCCCAGTTTCCTCTCCAGCCAAGCAAAGCTGAGGGTCTGGTGGAGATTGTAGCCAGGTGGGGTTGGTCTCTTCTGCCAGACAACCAGCAATAGAACAAGGGGGGACAGTCTCAAGCTGTGCCAGGGGAGGTCTAGGCTGGATGTTAGGAGGAAGTTGTTGTCAGAGAGAGTGATTGGCATTGGAATGGGCTGCCCAGGGAGGTGGTGGAGACTCCATCCCTGGAGGTGTTGAAGCCAAGCCTGGCTGGGGCACTTAGTGCCATGGTCTGGTTGATTGTCCAGGGCTGGGTGCTAGGTTGGACTGGATGATGTTGGAGGTTTCCTCCAACCTGGTTGATTCTGTGATTCTATAATTCTCTGACTTGAAGAAGGCTCAGAAGAACAGACTTGACTTGAGGAGCTGGCTTTAATTATTCTAGGAGTGGACTTAATGCTTGGACTTTCATCTCAGTCAAACTTGTCTGTCATTCATAGATCCCCAGGGGAAGTAAAAATAACCTCCACTTATACATGGGAATACAATAATCAATCAAGCTTTATCGCTGCCGTTTCCATTCTAGCAGCTTATAACCACATAATAAAAGCACATCATGAAAACATCATAAAAACACTCACTAAAAACACAGCCACCATGCAAGCATTGCCATCTTATCACATCCTGGGGAGAAATGCTGAAGAGTTCTTAGAATCACAGAATCAGCCAGGTTGGAAGAGACCTCCAAGCTCATCCAGTCCAACCTAGCACCCAGCCCTAGCCAGTCAACCAGACCATGGCACTAAGTGCCTCTGTTTGGCTGGCTAGGACTGGGTGCTAGGCTGGACTGGATGAGCTTGGAGCTCTCTTCCAACCTGGTTGATTCAGTGAATTAGTTTGGAGAAGAGGCGACTGAGAGGTGACCTCAGCAATGGTTATCAAGATGTAAAGGTGAGTGGCAGGAGGCTGAGCCAGGCTCTGCTGGGTGATGCCCAATGACAGGGCAAGAAGCAGTGGGTGGGAGCTGAGCCATAGGAAGTTTTGTGTGAACATGAGGAGGATTTTTTTTTCCCTGTGAGGGTGACAGAGCCCTGGAACAGGCTGCCCAGGGAGGGGCTGTGGAGTCTCCCTCTCTGGAGATATTCAAACCCACTTAGATGTGTTCTTGTGTGATCTACTCTAGGAGATCCTGCTCTGGCAGGGAGGTTGGACTGGTTGAGCTTTGGAGGTCCCTTCCAGCCCCTGACATGCTGTGACTCTATGAATCCCTTCAGCAGCTTTACCCTTCACTTCAGTAGTTACTTCTCACTAATAAAAGCCTCTTGAATTCTTCTCCCTATCAAAGCTTCAGTTTTGGGCTTCGAGCCAACATTTCAGTGACACTGTGAACTTAATGGCTCAGCCACAGGTTGATTTTTTGCCTGTATTTTTCAACCCACAGATATTAGCAGCAGCATCTAAGATGAGTGAACCTGCTTATCTTAGAGATTAAAGGCAGTATTGTTCCCAGTTTTGGTTTTTTTTTCCCCCCCAGATGGTTGTTTTGCTTCTTTGGGAAGCACTTTGTGCTCACATGGCTTTGCTTTCCCCCCCCCCTTTCCATTACTTCTCTCTCTTTTGTTTGCTTGACACTATCCTGCAGGGAAAGGAGAGAAACATAAACTAGGCAAATGTGATTTGATCACAGAGCTGGTGGGGGGCAGGTACAGTCAATCACACAGCCTTGAACTGTCTTGTGTGTGATCAGCTGGAGTTTGTTTGGAGAGAGTCCCCTGAAATTACCTAGCACAAAGATGCTGATACAAAGCCTGTGGTCAAGGGATGCCTTTGCAGGCACTCTGGGTGGGTTGTGGCAAGCAAATATTCCACCATATAATTTGCAGATGTGGGAAAAGCTGGGGGTCAGCTTACCCAAACCTGTATGGAATCAGAGAATCAAACAGCTTAGAAGAGACCTCCAAGCTCATCCAGTCCAACCTAGCACCCAGAACTGCTAGCTGGAAGAAGTAAACAAGAAGGATATTAATATGTTGCTAAACATATGGGGAGCAGAATGCTTTTGGATCAAACTCTCAGCATTTGGTAGCTCTTGGATTTTTATTTTAACTTTTTGTTGGTTTTATTTATTTTAAGTGATTTCTGGAAATTTTAGTGCCAGAGGGAATCATGGAATCAGCCAGATTGGAAGAGCCCTCCAAGCTCAGCCAGCCCAACCTAGCACCCAGCTCTGGCCAATCAACCAGACCATGGCACTGAGTGCCTCATCCAGTCCTTTCTTGAACACCTCCACCCACAGTGACTCCACCAGCTCCCTGGGCAGCCCATTCCAATGCCAATCACTCTCTCTGACAACAACTTTCTCCTAACATCCAGCCTAGACCTCCCCTGGCACAGCTTGAGACTGTGTCCCCTTGTTCTGTTGCTGGGTGCCTGGCAGAAGAGCCCAACCCCACCTGGCTACAGCCTCCCTGCAGGTAGCTGCAGAAAGCAATGAGCTCTACCCTGAGCCTCCTCTGCTGCAGGCTGTACACCCCCAGCTCCCTCAGCCTCTCCTCACAGGGCTGTGCTCCAGCCCCCTTCCCAGCCTTGCTACCCTTCTCTGGACACCTTCCAGCACCTCAACATCTCTCCAGAATTGAGTGGCCCAGAACTGGACACAGCACTCAAGGTGTGGCCTGAGCAGTGCTGAGAATAAGAGAAGAATAACCTTTACCTTGCTTCTTCAGGTCCATCAAAGGCATTTTTTTTCCCCTCACCTGAGTTCTCAGCCTCTTCAGAGATGCACTAAATGAACCTGAACTCCCCTGGCTTCCCTTAACCTTACAAAAAGGCAAGATGCTGAGCCAAGCCCTCCTCAGCCAACACTGGCCCAGAGGAAGGTGGCAAAGCTGCTCCTCTCCCTCCCCTTACACCGGCTCTGCACTTGATCCCTGGGATTTTAACTGTTCCTTTATCTACTGAAAAGGAGTGTTAAAAAGTTTAATTGGCATGTAACGAGATAACTGTAACAAGTTAATTAGTTCTCAATTAACTTGTGTTTACCATACATTCTGAATGTGTTGTTGGCAATTAACGACACCTAATGAGCTTGCAAGAGTGACTGAGTTTATAGAGATAAGGAATAATAATAATAGTAATAATAATAATAATGATGGTGCCTGAGTGTGGTTTCATAGTGCATTTAAGAGCCACAAAGGATTTAATAGTTATGTGGCTAAATCATCACATCTGGCACATCTAACAGGGTCTGGGGGGTGTGTGTGGGGGGAAACAATTGGTTTTCAGGATGGATCATATTGGGGGAAAGGATTCCTCAAGGGCTGTGGGAGAATTGCAGAGGAGGAGGGAAAGAAAAGCAGTGGGAGAAGAGTGATTATGCAGTTTAGACTGGAGCCTGACAAAGAGCAAACAATGGGAATAAGGTGGGAAGCCCAGAGGATGAAGGGAAGGGGTTAAATTCCTTTCCAAGATCCCTTAAGCAGGTGAGTATAGGGAGAGCAATTTGTCTCTTCGCTTCCAGTTAACCTCCCCTTAATGCTTTGTGCCATTAAAGTGCCACACTGAATAGGCATTAGAAGGGAGGAGGAAAAAAAAGCCCTTGCAAACTAATTTACATTTTAATGAATTTTTAATTGAACCAAAATCTGTTGTTTCTGTTTAAAGATGCAGTGTTGACTTTGTGGTCTGTGCTGCTGCGAGCCAAGTGGGATCTTAATGTGATAAAAACAATGATAACGCTAAGCTTAATTAGCTTTGAAAGCCTGCCCGGTAAAGTGGGGGGGAATAAACCTGTTACTGTCCTGCATGGAAGCTCAAGAGTAAGACTGGGCAGAGCCTGGACTGCTCAGCTGTCCTGAGAGCCATGAAGCAAGAGCCAGAGATGCTGCTTCTTGCTCTTGCAAAGCTCAACTGGTGGCGTGATTGGGGTGGGAGAGAAAAACCTGATCCCACCTGCAACAGCATCACCCACAGTAACTTTGGCTCCATCCTCTCCTACCATTAGAATCAACCAGGTTGGAAGAGACCTCCAAGATCACCCAGCCCTAGCCAGTCAACCAGACCATGGCACTAAGTGCCTCAGCCAGGCTTTTCTTCAACACCTCCAGGGATGATGACTCCACCACCTCCCTGGGCAGCCCATTCCAATGCCAATCACTCTCTCTGTCAACAATTTCCTCCTAACATCCAGCCTATACTTTCCCTGGCACGTAGTACCAGCTCTAGTGATGGGCAGGACCTACTGGAGTTTCCCTAATCACTTTTCCTTCCCCTTTGTAGCAGGCTTTATTGAAATGCCAGAAGCTTGGAAGTGGCACTTTCCAAGGCTGGGATTTGGAGGTGTGGGCTCTCATACCCTACTTGATCCTGGAGCATGCCTCCAGCAAAATAAACACATCCTCCTCCTATGCATCCAAGCTTGGCTAGAGCTAGGAGACAAGAGAAAAGCCCTTGCATAGTGATTTCTGGCTAGCTAGGCTTGGCTTTAATAAAACATGCTCCCTGCTACTGAGGTGTACTCATTTATTGTCTCTCTGGGGCACCTGTAATCCCATTCCAGACATTTTAAGGCATTCTGTTGTGTTTTTAATAGCTTGTGCTGAGTCATTTGCCAAGTTGACTGTGGCACACCCTCCACCCCCAAGGAGCTCAATGAAATGGCAGCAAAGCAGATTGGTGAACCCAAGTTTCTTGCAGCTTCTCTTCTTTCATCCTGCTTCTGGCTGCCTCTGCTCCTGTGGATATGGCTCTATTCCTAGCCTGCTCAGGGTTTCACACGGCCAGCAGAGCAAGGAAGGGAATTCTGCCCCTTTACTCTGCTCACTTGGGGTACTGTGTGCAGTTCTGGAGCCCCCAACACAAGCAGGACATGGAGCTGTTGGAGCCAGTCCAGAGGAGACCACCAAGATGCTCAGAGAAGAGGCTGAGAGAGTTGGGGCTGTGCAGCCTGGAGAAGAGAAGGCTTCAAAGAGACCTTGGAGTGGCCTTCTAGTGTCTGAAAGGCGCCTACAGGAGGTCTGGGGAGGGACTATTGACAAGGTCTTGTAATGACAGGATGAGGAGGAATGGGTTTGAAGTGGCAGAGGGGAGATTGAAACTGGATGTGAGGAAGAAATTCTTTACAATGAGACACTGGCACAGGTTGAGAGTGGTGAGACACTGGCACAGGTTGAGAGTGGTGAGACACTGGCACAGGTTGAGAGTGGTGAGACACTGGCACAGGTTGAGAGTGGTGAGACACTGGCACAGGTTGCCCAGGGAGGTTGTGGATGCAGCACATGGAGGGTGGTGAGACACTGGCACAGGTTGAGAGTGGTGAGACACTGGCACAGGTTGCCCAGGGAGGTTGTGGAGCACAGAAGCACCCAATGTGATCTTTGATCACATTGGGTGCTTCTGTGCTCCACAACCTCCCTGGAGGTGTTCAGGACCAGGTTAGATGAGACCTTGAGCTACCTGTTCTAGTGGGAGGTGTCCTGCCTATGGCAAGGGGTTGGAACTGGCTGATCTTTGAGGTTCCCTTCCAACCTCAACCATTCTCTGGTAATTAATCCTTGGGTTTATTAGCTATTGTTTCTCAGGTGGCTGCTGATTTGCTTGCACAAGGAGCAGCAAGTGAGCACACCTCTCATCTCCACAGAGAATCCAAGCACTTGACAGTCCTAACGAGCCTAAATAAAACCACAGCAATCAAACCCAAGCCATGGCAGCAGGTTTCAGAGCCTGTTAAAATCACTCTGTGAGCTTTGTCTCCAATATCCTGCTGCTACCTGCCAGGTCCAGCGTTTTGCAGCAATTTCCTCCACTGCTGCTCTGCTCCCACACCTGAATTTCTATTGCACATGAGTCACCAACCTTCCACGGTCAACTCTGACCTTTGCATTGTGTACCACGTTGGCTTTTGACTTTTCAGAAGTAAGAGTTCCCCCTAAATAATGTATTTGGTGCTTCCTCCTTGTGCCCCTGGGTAGCCATTTGGTTCTCTGTTAGCATGGGCTGGAAATCAGTTCCTTCCTAAAGGGAACAAGCTGGTCACTAAAAGCATGCTGGCATGCATAGGTGGGCACACAGCAGTTAAGACAGAGACCTTCCACCCCATCACACATCTGCAGCTGCCCTTATTTCTGGTTGGGAGCAAGCAACCTTTCACCACTCCATCAGTTTTTCAGCTGCTGGTGGTTTTGCCTTCAGAAGCATTCATCATAGAATCAGGCAGGGTTGGAAGGGACCACAAAGATCAGCCAGTTCCAACCCCCTTGCCAGGGGCAGGGACACCTCACAATAGATCAGGCTGCCCACAGCCTCATCCTGCCTTAAGCCTGGCCTTAAACACCTCCAGGGATGAGGCTTCCACCACTTCCCTCAGCAACCCCTTCCAGGCTCTCACCACCCTCATGCTGAAAAACTTCCTAACATCCAGGCTGAATCTGCCCATTTCCAGCTTTGATCCATTCCTCCCAGTCCCATCACTACCTGACAGCATAAAAAGTCCCTCCCCATCTGTCTCCTAGCCCCCTTCAGATCCTGGAAGGCCACAATAAGGTCACTTTGGAGCCTTTTTTTCTCCAGATTGACCAGCCCAAACTGCCTCAGTGTCTCCTCATAGCAGAGGTGCTCCAGCCCTGTGCTCATCCTCCTGGCCCTTCTCTGGAGACCTTCCAGCACATCCATTGCCCTCTTGTACCAGGGGCTGCAGAACTGGACACAGCTCTCCAGGTGGACTCCAGTGCAGTGTAGGGGGAGGATCACTTCCCTCTCCCTGCTGGCCACACTGTTCTCACTGCAGCCCAGGCTCTGGTTGCTCTCTGGGCTGCAAGTGCACACTGCTGGCTCATGTTGAGCTTCTGGTCCACCAGCACCCCCAAGTCCCTCTCCTCAGGGCTAGTCTCCAGCCACTCACTGCCCAGCTTATATTGGTGCTTGGGATTGCCTCGACCCAGCTACAGGACCTTGCACTTGGTCTTGTTGAACTTCCTGAGGTTGGCTTGTGCCCACCTCACCTGCCTGTCCAGATCCCTCTGGATGGATCCTTCCCTCCAGCTGTCAGCCACACCACACAGCTTGGTGTGGTCAGCAAACTTGCTGAGGCTGCACTCAATGCCTCTGGCCATTAAACTCAAAATTCTCTTTCCCTGCTTTGCTGCTCTCTCTCAGCTGCTGCTCTCTGGAGCTAGACCATCCAGATAGAACCAGGCACAGCTCTCCTTGCCTTGGCTTAGGGAATTATTCCTGTCTGCCCTGCCTTGCTTTGCCACAGCAGGAGCTGTCAGTGAAGGCTACTGTTGCTGAGTGTGATAAGCAGAGCCATCCAAGAATAGCTCCTGATCCTGACAGGGCACAATCCCAGAGCAGGAAGTTAATGGAGGGGAAAAGGAGTCACTGGGAATGCTGAATTTCAATCAGGGCCATCAGGACCCCTAAAGCCACACACACTGAGGTGACACATTGAGCACAGGACTCAGCACGCTCTTGCCTTTGCTGAGACATCGCAGTGGGGATTCACCTACCTGTAGCAGGTTATCAGGACCCCTCTGGGCAGATGGGTGCTGATGAGTGCTACCTTCCCAAGAGCAGATCTGGCAGGGGTTAGGGAGTTCATTGTCTCTCTAAACTCTCTTCTATTTGATATGGCAGCCCCAGAGATGGAAGGCTGGCTGCAAATGCAGTGAGCAGGGCTGGGGAGCTCTCAAGGGACAAACCAGCTGAAGAGAGATCTTTCTGCATGTCTTAGTGCTGCACTTGTGCAGGAACTTGCTGCTTCCCTGCCCTCAGGAGCAAGCTCTCCCAAAATGCAGGGAGCAGCTGCTAAATTGCAGAGATGTCTTTGCATTTACACAGTGATCATTCTTGGAGTGTGTGAGCTCAGGCTCTTGCAGATGAACTCTAAATGTGGGTGAGTGCCACCTTGATTTGCTTCTTCTTTCAAAAGGGGTCTTCCAACCAATTGTGCCCTTCCTTCCCCTGCCTTTCTCTCCTCTCCTTTCTCCTCCTGTGCTGCTGCTGTGGGAAGTTACATGACCTCTGTTCTGACAGTTGCAGGCATTGGAGGCCACCTGGAGCTCCTGTGGCACCAAGTGATGGAACAGACCCAGGCAGCACCATTTCCCTCTCTAATGAGCCCCAGCACTATGGCTGGCAGGTCCCTGTGAGCACCTCAGCAGAGAAGTGTCTCTGCCACAGAAGTCACCTCCAAGACATCTTAGGACAGCTCCTTGGAGGGATTTGTAGCTGAGGGCTGTGGCTCTGAATTTAGTCTGATCTGGGTGATACAAACTCTCAGATCCAGACAACATTCCTTTTCCTGCTCTCAGAAACAGACTGGTGAAAACCAGTCTGAATTCCAGGCAAAAGAAATGGCAAAGAGGTAAAAGGCATCATTATTTATGGGTGAGGTCTTTGCTGTCTGCTGGGTCCAGCTGTGCCAGCACCTTCAGGACCAGAACTCATGGCAGAGCCCAGCACTGGGTGCACTGCCCCAGATAACTCTTCCAGAGCAGGCTCAGGGGTGAGTGAACCCCAAGGCATGCCTTGAAGGTCTATCTACTGCTGGCATCTGCCTACAAGCTGCTAGGGAGTGCGACAGGATCATAGAATCAACCAGGTTGGAAGAGACCTCCAGGATCATCCACTCCAACCTAGCACCCAGCCCTGGCCAAGCAACCAGACCATGACACTAAGTGCCCCAGCCAGGCTTGGCTGCAACACCTCCAGGCACAGCAACTCCACCACCTCCCTGGGCAGCCCATTCCAATGCCAATCACTCTCTCTGACAACAACTTCCTCCTAACATCCACCCTCGACCTCCCCTGGCACAACTTGAGACTGTGTCCCATTATTCTGTTGCTGGCTGCCTGGCAGAAGAGCCCAACCCCACCTGGCTACAACCTCCCTTCAGGTAGTTGTAGCCAGCAATGAGCTCTGCCCTGAGCCTCCTCTGCTGCAGGCTGCACACCCCCAGCTCCCTCAGCCTCTCCTCACAGGGCTGTGCTCCAGGCCCCTCCCCAGCCTTGCTGCCCTTCTCTGGACACCTTCCAGCACCTCAACATCTCTCCTGAATTGAGTGGCCCAGAACTGGGCACAGCACTCAAGGTGTGGCCTGAGCAGCACTGAGCACAGCCCATCCAGTCTGCCTCCCTCCCTCATTGTCTCACCACATGGAGCTGGCTGTCCTTTCTGCATGGAGTGGGCACAGCTGGGAGCTCTAGCACAGTGGAAGCTGAACATCCATTCCCACGTGCTACCAGCCACCATTCACTCACCAAATCCCTATTACAAAGTTGCTTTCATGGTGAAAAAACTCCAGCAAAGCAGTAGCTGCTTAGCTGCCTTTTTGCCTATTCAGGTGTTGGTGGCCCAGTGCTATAGAAAAGACACTTTTGAAGTGAAGGATCTCTTGGAAATGATGTCTTTCCATAGCTCCATGTAAAATCTCTCTATTCCTCCCCCCCACAGATGCATCAGATCCATTGATCTTACACTGCAAGCCTTGCCTCTCCCTTTTCACCTGCTCCTGCCTCTGTTCCACATAGGATGGTAATGAATTCAGAACTACAAGAGCTCAGTCTCTCTTCATAATGATTCCACTTGTATCACAAAGCCTAATTTTGGGCACCTGGATGGAAAATATTGTCAAGGTCCCATTTATGTTAATGTCTTTATTTCTGAAAGAGGGATGTTTTTGCACTTCTGTTCAGGAAAATGAGGACAAAGAAGGGAATTTAGTGCAGGCAGGTCTAGAAAGCATCTGGTCCACATACTGCAGGCCACAGGGCACTTTCCATCTCTTTACTTATCAATGCTTACAGGAAAAAAAAAAAGGCCAACAATGCATTGTGCTGCAGGAGGTTTCCCAGTGTCCTAGGTTGGTATTTTGGGGAGAATCATGGAATCACAGAATTAACCAGCTTGGAAAAGACCTTCAACATCATCGAGTCCAACCTATCACCTTCTAATTAACTAAACCATGGCACTAAGTGCCTCATCCAGACTCCTCTTAAACACCTCCAGGGATGGGGACTCCACATCTCCCTGGGCAGCCCATTCCAATGCCAATCACTCTCTGACAACAACTTCTTCCTAATATCCAGCCTATACCTCCCCTGGCACAACTTGAGACTGTGTCCCCTTGTTCTATTGCTGGTTGTCTGGGAGAAGAGGCCAACCCCCACATGGCTACAATGCCCCTTCAGGTAGTTGTAGACAGTAATAAGATCACCCCTGAGCCTCCTCTTCTGCAGGCTAAACCACCACCCCCCCCTCCCCCCAATCAGGTAGTTGTAGACAGTAATAAGATCACCTCTGAGCCTCCTCTTCTCCAGGCTAAACCCCCCCTCCAACAGCACTTTTTTTTGTGTGCAGGTTTCCACCAAGCTTTTGAATAATGAAATAGATGAAGGAGTCAAATACATCTGCTTAAGCCACGATCCTTGATTGAAACGCAGTGTGGTCAAACAGGGCACGTTCTACACGAGATCAAGGGGATAAAGGAAGCAGCAAGATGGGTCTGGTGCTTCAGAAGTGTTTAAAAGCTTTTCCTGCTCGGCAGGAGCAGCTCAGATTCGTGAAACGTTTATTCAAGCCTTAGTTGGAAAATAAACCCTTGAACGTAGCTGTGCCACTGCCAGGTTGCAAAGTGGCAGTGGCCTCTTTAATCATTGTCCCATTCAAGCCCTAATCAGGGCAGCATATGCAGGAATGAGTGGTAGGAGCCCAGAATTCACTTCCTCAGCAGGGTGAGGTTTCTCCTGTGTCTCTTCTTTCTAATTAGAAGCTCTATTCAAATGTTAATCAGCCACACCGTGATTAAGGAGGATTAAAAGAGAACACTTGGACATCGCTGCACTGAGGTGGCTAAAGGGGTTTGTACTTCTTTTGTACTAGATAAGGGTTTTCTCCTGGTGGAAGTCCGTTTGCTTCCCAAGTGCTGTTTGGCTTCACCTTAGCACCACAATGGTGCAAGCTTTGGAGGGCAGTTTTATAGCCAGGACCTTCTGCCTTTCCTCACTCAGCTGAGCCACTGCTCCTTGGCAAATGTTGCTGGTCTGCTGAAGCAGCAGTGAGGGACTCAGCCACCATAGCCAAGAGGAACGTGGGAAATGCTGAAGACAAAGATGACCTGAGAGGAGGTCAGAGGAATAAGTTCCCTGCTCCTCCAATACTGGCTTTGAGCAGCTCCCTCCTCAGCTCCTCCAGTTAGTCACACAGAATCACACACACAAACACCCAGGCTGGCAAAGCCCCTCAGGAGCACCAAGTCCAACCTTGAACCCTACTCTACAAGATTCACCTTAAACCACAGCCCTAAGCATCACATCCAAACCACCCTTAAACATATCCAGGCTGGCTGACTCCACCACCTCCCTGGGCAGCTCATTCCAGTCCCTGACCACTCTCTCTGTGAAAGACTTTTTTCTGCTGTCCAACCTAAACTCCCCAGCTTCATCTTGAGGACATTCCCCCTTGTTCTGTCTCCAGCTCCCTGTGAGCAGAGCCCAGCAGCAGCCTCTCCACGATGTCCCTTCAGGTAGTTGTAGACAGCAATGAGCTCTCCCCTCAGCCTTCTCTTTTTCAAACTAAAGTTCACAGTATCACAGTATCATCAGGGTTGGAATGGCAGAAGTCAATGAAAAATACCACAATGGACAGAGATGGACATAACTCTGCAGCAAAACCTCTGGAGGTTATGGCAGGATGACTCCAGACCAGACAGGATAAAGATAGACAGAACCAATGGACACTCTTCCACCCAGAATTTCTCTGCTCTCTTCTATTCAAGGGGAAAGGGACACAGAGTGAGAAGCTGGATCTTAGGAGGAAGTTGTTGTCAGAGAGAGTGATTGGCATTGGAATGGGCTGCCCAGGGAGGTGGTGGAGTCACCATCCCTGGAGGTGTTGAAGCCAAGCCTGGCTGGGGCACTTAGTGCCATGGTCTGGTTGATAGGCCAGGGCTGGGTGCTAGGTTGGACTGGCTGAGCTTGGAGGTCTCTTCCAACCTGCTTGATTCTATGATTCTATGACACAGTCTCAGGCTCCCCCAGGGGAGGTTTGGGATGGATATTAGGAAGAAGTTCGTTACAGAAAGAGTGATTAGCATTGGAATGGGCTGCCCAGGGACGTGGTGGAGTCACTGCCTCTGAGAAGGTTTAAAAAGAGGCTGGATGTGGCACTTGGTGCTGTGGTTTAGTTGGTTAGAAGATGCTGGGCAATAGGTTGCACTTAAATATCTCAAAGGTCTTTTCCAACCTGGTGAATTCTGTGATTCTGTGGTAGGATGGTACACAACTAGAGCCCACCTGCTTCTCCAGTGCCCTCTCCCAAGGTGTCTGCATCACATGCCATGCCTTGCTCAGCAGTGCCACGCCATCCCCAGTGCCTTCCTGTGCCCCAGAACGAGGGGAAACAAAAAGGCTCTGTGTTTCTTCTGAGAGATGAGCTCAGCTGGCATAAAACTAAACCATTTGTCTAATGGTCTGATATTTGGGCTAAAATCCCTTCCAAGGGACTGTACTGGAACTGCCTAGTCCTCCAAATACACAGAATGATGTGATTAAAGGTGACAATTTAAACAGAAATTATAGTGGATGGTGACCTCATTCTAAGTCTGTGTTTCTCCATCACAAAAAAGTTAGCAGCAGGTGAGAGTGCCCTCCTGAAACCAATGCTGCAACACAACCACATTCCCAGCACGTGGGCCAGGGAGGGCTCCATTTGCATCTCTCAGGAGGAAAAAAAAACCAACCCAACCCAAAAAAACAAAGAAAAATCAGAGCAATCAGTTAATTTCTGGTGGAGAATTTGGCTGCTACCCCCTGCATGCATGCATAATCCTCAGCACAGCCTTCATTAAGCTGTGCTGATTCATGGCTGGCTTCTCCAGCTGAGGCACAGGAGATGGCTTCAGCCCTGAATTGCCCTCCCTGGCTGGAGGCATTTATCTGTGGGGGTAACGACCCAAGGATTGCTGTGGGTATTTTGAGGCTGGCTGCTCTGCACAGCTGAGTGTTGATTTCAGCTGAGCTTCTGGCAATGCAAGCAAGGATTCAGCCCTGCACTATATATTATATGTGATTGCTTGTGGCCAAAAAAAGAACCCCAACCCCAAACTATCAGTGCCTTGAGTTCTTCTTGGTGTTGTAGAGGGGAAAAGAAATGGTGGCAATAACAGACTGTGTGCAGGCAGAGTACTTCCAGGCTGGATTAGCATTTAAAGGCAGATAAAGGTTAGCACAGAGTTGCCAGGGATTTCTGAAAATGAGGGGTTTTCAAAGCATACAATTCCCACCTTGAGATGCTCTCAGCAGTCAATATCTAGTCTGAAGCTTCCAGTATCAGCTGGGCCTTTGGCACACCTTTGTGTCACAGTAATAGGCGTCCACACCTCAGCCACCACCTCTAGGAGAGTGACCCTTGGAGCTGGAGGCCTAATGGAGATAGACTATAATTTTTTGGGGGGCACATCTGTGCCAGGTTTGATGCATGCAGCGTGGGCAACAATGATAGTGGAGCTCTGATGGAATAGCCAGTGGTCTAAGCTAAGCAGACACCTGCTCTGCTGACCCAGGGCAACATCTGCCACTGCTCTAAGGGTGCTTAGATCATTCTGCCCACATGACAGCACACCCATGCAAGGAAAAACCAGGGGACAACTGGAATTGCAACAAACAGTGCCACAGGGAAGCTAAGAAACAATTACTCACTGCTCTTGCAGCAGAAGAGCAAGGGAGCAGCAAATGAAACCCAAATTGCAGACTGAGGCAAAGACAAAGTAAGTAGCCCTGCACACATATTTAAACTGAGGAACATATTGCCACGAGATGACATGGAGGCCAAAAACATTCATGGGCAGAAAACACTGTCAAGAGGCACTCAAAACAAAGACTAAGATATTGCCCAAAGCGATGCACACTCTCTGCTGCCCAAAGGTGAAAGGGCATGGAGAAAAGTCTCCTCTCTCCCTGTACTGAAGGGTTCAGCTGATGATCACTGGTACACAACAGGGACCTCTGGAGATCATCCAGTCCAAGAGAGGAGGCAGAAGCCAGAGCAAGCCCCAGAGAGGAGGGCAGAAGCCCCAGAGAGGAGGGCAGAAGCCCCAGAGAGGAGGGCAGAAGCCCCAGAGAGGAGGGCAGAAGCCCCAGAGAGGAGGGCAGAAGCCCCAGAGAGGAGGGCAGAAGCCCCAGAGAGGAGGGCAGAAGCCCCAGAGAGGAGGGCAGAAGCCCCAGAGAGGAGGGCAGAAGCCCCAGAGAGGAGGGCAGAAGCCCCAGAGAGGAGGGCAGAAGCCCCAGAGAGGAGGGCAGAAGCCCCAGAGAGGAGGGCAGAAGCCCCAGAGAGGAGGGCAGAAGCCCCAGAGAGGAGGGCAGAAGCCCCAGAGAGGAGGGCAGAAGCCCCAGAGAGGAGGGCAGAAGCCCCAGAGAGGAGGGCAGAAGCCGGAGCGAGCCCGAGAGAGGAGGCAGAAGCCGGAGCGAGCCCGAGAGAGGAGGCAGAAGCCGGAGCGAGCCCGAGAGAGGAGGCAGAAGCCGGAGCGAGCCCGAGAGAGGAGGCAGAAGCCGGAGCGAGCCCGAGAGAGGAGGCAGAAGCCGGAGCGAGCCCGAGAGAGGAGGCAGAAGCCGGAGCGAGCCCGAGAGAGGAGGCAGAAGCCGGAGCGAGCCCGAGAGAGGAGGCAGAAGCCGGAGCGAGCCCGAGAGAGGAGGCAGAAGCCGGAGCGAGCCCGAGAGAGGAGGCAGAAGCCGGAGCGAGCCCGAGAGAGGAGGCAGAAGCCGGAGCGAGCCCGAGAGAGGAGGCAGAAGCCGGAGCGAGCCCGAGAGAGGAGGCAGAAGCCGGAGCGAGCCCGAGAGAGGAGGCAGAAGCCGGAGCGAGCCCGATGCTTGGTTCAGCTGAGTGCAACCATTCTCACATCCTTGTAAAATAACAATGTTCTGCCCATGGATTTAGCCTTTCTGGGCAAGTTCAGCATCTCCAGTTCTCATTTTGACAATGCTGGGAAAGCACTCAAGGAGTCAAATATGCCTTTGACTGATGCTGGACAAGGAACATCTTGTTGGCTGAATGCAATTAATCCCAAGAGTCCCTCCCTAGCCTAATGGATTATTACCATGACTCCTAAAAGTCATCTACAAGCACAGAACACTGCCAGGACAGCTGAACCCCACGTTAGCAATGCCATCCATGTCCTTATGCAGTCAGAAGAGCGTGGCATGCTTCTGCTTGCACTCAGGGTCTCAGCTCCTTTGTCCTTCAGTGTGAGCCAGCAGACTGAGAGGAGCCTGTCTCAGCTTCAGAGCTGCCCAGGTCGCTAACATTTTACTGCTGTCACTATAGCTGTGTCCATACAACATAATTCAGTCCTCTGCAAAGCTCTATCAGCCAGCTCCGAGCCAGGCAGCATCTGCACTCCTGGCACCTGAGCTGCACACCCTGGAAGTTCACCTATATCACTTCTCACCCCCAGGGCTACTCAGCACATGGTGATGAAGTCTGACAACCCCTTTGCTCATCACTGAAAGAGTAAAGACAAAAGACTGCAAAGAACAACCACACTGGGCTGTGCCATCTCGACACAGCTCCCTGCCAGCCTTGAGGGGGTGAGGAGGAGGAGGACTGGCAGGAGCAACAATGCACCAGAAGTACAGACTTACAGCTTCAGTTGGCAGCAGAGCTCCAGCAAACTCAGGAGTGAAGCTTCACTGGGCAAACAGCATGTCTCTGCAAGCACAGCCACCTCCTGAGCAGCCTGCAAGAGTCCTGCCAGCCTGCCTGGTGCCAGGCAGGTCTCAGGTGGTCCCGCGGGCACTCGGCAGCCTCATCAGAAGCCTGTATTTGGAGACACTTTGTCTGCAGCATAGCTGAATCATACCTTGGGGCAGCCTCAGGTCTCTCCTCATGCTCATTGTGGTGTTGCCATTTCAGGGGCTTGATGCCTTCTGGGCCAGGGTGAAATACTCTAACAAGCTGGTTGTTAGCTAAATTGAGGTCAGCTGGGGCCACTTAACCAGGTGCATCAAGCAGGTGCCACTGCATGGATGCTCTTCTTGAGAGCTCAGCAGAAGCCTGGGAAAGGCTGAATTCCTTGTCTGCATAGTGTTTGCTTAAGGAAAATGTGGCTTTGCATCAGACCCCTTCCTAGTGCTTAATTGTGGGGCACTGGAACACAGCTCTGTGAGGAGAGGCTGAGGGAGCTGGGGGTGTGCAGCCTGCAGCAGAGGAGGCTCAGGGCAGATCTCATTACTCTCTACAACTACCTGAAGGGAGGCTGTAGCCAGGTGGGGTTGGGCTCTGCTGCCAGGCAGCCAGCACCAGAACAAGGGGACACAGTCTCAAGTTGTGCCAGGGGAGGTCTAGGCTGGATGTTGTTAGGAAGTTGTTGTCAGAGAGAGTGATTGGCATTGGAATGGGCTGCCCAGGGAGGTGGTGGAGTCAACATTCCTGGAGGTGTTGAAGCCAAGCCTGGCTGGGGCACTTAGTGCCATGGTCTGGTTGATTGGACAGGGCTGGGTGCTAGGCTGCTCTGGGTGATCTTGGAGGTCTCTGCCAACCTGGCTGATTCTATGATTCCCTCTGGCACTAAAGTTTCCTTGAAGCACTTAAAACAAATAAAAACAACAACAACAACAAGTTAAAATAAAACCCCAAGAGCTACCAGATGCTGAGGGTTTGATCCAAAAGCATTCTGCTTCCCATGTGCTTAGCAACATATCAATATCCTTCTTGTTTACTTCTTCCAGCTAGCAGCCTCTCCAGAGCAGTTCTTCCAACCTCACCTCTTTCTCAGCTAGTGAAGAGGTAAAACTCTTGATTGATGATGGCAGGCAGGTGTGATGAATGCAACCCAGTCAGAGGCACACCACCATTGCCTGGGTAATGGTTTTCCCACCCTCACAGGATGTGGAGTGCTGAGTTTGCTCATGTGTCAGGCAAAATCCTACACCATCAGATCTACATAGAAGTCCACTTCATAAGGCAAGAAGAAAGCACATAGACAACATTCTTCCTTACCTCTGTCTGGATCATAAAGACATAGAATGTCAGGGGCTGGAAGGGACCTCCAAAGATCATCTGGTCCAACCCCCCCTGCCAGAGCAGGTCTCCTAGAGCAGATCACACAGGAACACATCCAGATGGTTCTTGAATATCTCCAGAGAGGAAGACTCCACAACCTCCCTGGGCAGCCTGTTCCAGGGCTCTGTCACCCTCACAGGGAAAATATTCTTCCTCATGTTCACATGACTGGATGATCAACCTGGTTGATTCTATGATTCTATTCTATTCTATTCTATTCTATTCTATTCTATTCTATTCTATTCTATAATTCTATTCTATTCTATGATTCTATTCTATTCTATTCTATTCTATTCTATTCTATTCTATTCTATGATTCTATTCTATTCTATTCTATTCTATTCTATTCTATTCTGTTCTATTCTATTCTGTTCTATTCTATTCTATGAAACTTCCTATGGCTCAGCTTCCACCCAGTGCCCCTTGTCCTGTCCCTGGGCATCACCCAGCAGAGCCTGGCTTCAGCCTCCTGCCACTCACCCTGCACACATTGATAACCACTGCTGAGGTCACCTCTCAGTCTCCTCCTCTCCCAGCAGCACAGCCCCAGCTCCCTCAGGCTCTCCTCATAAGGAAGATGTTCAAATTCCTTAATCATTTTTTGTGGCTCTGCACTGGACTCTCTCAAGCATCTCTCTTCCTTTCTTGAGCTGGGGGGCCCAGAACTGGACACAACACTCCAGATCAGGCCTCACCAAGGCAGGAGGGGCAGAAGAACCTCTCTCCACCTACTAACCACAGCCCTTCTAATACACCCCAGAGTAGCATTGGCCTCCCTGGGCACAAGAGCACACTGCTGGCTGACATCCAAGCTAACACCCAGACATGGGTGTAAGCCTGCTGCACTAGGGCATTTGTTTTAAGCTGATATTTGGCTCGACAAGGGAGTCTAGACAGCAGAGTGCTCCATTAGTCTGACAAGTTCCCTTTGCTCTGCCATCCATGGAGCAAATCTTGGATGAGCTGGTTCCTCGAGGGCACAGCTCAGTGCTGTTGGGAGGCTGGCAGGGGCTTTACAGCACAGCAGCCTGCTCTAAAGGAGGAAAGATCCTGGCTGGCCAAGTCAGGCCACCTCTGGAAGCAGGGAAGGAAAACACTCACGTTCCTCTGGAGCAGGGCTGAGACATTCCAGGGTACCACCAGCACTGAAGCATTTCCCAAATCAAGAGTTTCCAAATCAAGCTGTCAAGACCAGTGTGAATGAGTAGGTAGGTTGCTTTTTAGGGCAGCAAGATTGAGCCTGAGCCTCGTTGGGAATCAAGATGGGTGCCTCTGCTGCTTGAAAAAGTCTTCAGTAACTGGGAAGAGCTGCACTTCATTGATAGGTCTTCCAAGATGCTGCAATCCTCACTGCCTAGGCTGTTCTTTGCCACCCTAAGGCATCCTCTCAGTTCGTTTTCTTTAGCACATGTAAGTAACTTCTTCCATAAAGAGCTGACCATGAGTCTGCTTTCCATCCATTGCCATAGATCCAGACAGCCTCTGAGCAGGGACTAGGCAGGATAAAACATTTTTGGGGTCACCAGATGTTCTGGACCCCCATTCTGCATGCATGGTTGAGAAACAGGCAGCTGCTTCAATGACAGCCTCCTGATACTGATTCAGGACTTCTTAGAGCAGCAATAATCAGCCACAGAAAGAGAGGCAGGCCAGGTTCACATCACATAAGGTAACAATGAAGAAATGACAGCATGGCAGACAACTGCATGAGGAACCAGAGCCTCTCCACAGTCAAGGCTCTGCTGATATAATGATATGATTTTCAAGCAAGAGCTCTTCAGTCAGCTCCAGAGCCTCAGCTGCTGGAGTTTCTCAGATGATACCTTCCAGGTGGGACTTAGAGGAGGAGAAGAGAGGAAATGAAAGTTATGAGATGTGGCTATTTGAGGATAGAGAGCTTTGGAAGTCCTGGAAGTAAGGATGAACACGCCTGTGGCACTGCAGAGCCTGGTTTGGGTTTGTGTTTTGCTTTGTTGCAAGATGCTGAGTGCTCCAGCAGCCAGATCAGAAAGCCAGCATTCATGTGCAAGCATCCATCCTCTGTCTTCCCACCCTGATTGTTCCTGCTGTGCACACACCCCCTCAAAATCATCACCAAATGGCCAAAACCTGCTTCTGAGGGCCAGTGATAGTCCAAGCCTCTGGTGGTGAGAGCCTGGAATGGGTTGCTCAGGGAGGTGGTGGAAGCCTCATCTCTGGGAGGTGTTTAAGGCCAGGCTGGATGAGGCTGTGGCCAGCCTGACCTAGGGTAGGGTGTCCCTGGGCATGGCAGAAGGGTTGGAACTGGCTTATCCTTGTGGTCCCTTCCAACCCTGACTGATTTCTAAGTTTCTATGCTTCTATGACTCTGTGTTGCCCAGGGCAGTTGGTGCATCAGCTTTCTCCAGCTGCTGCAACTAAAGGGGAGCCTACAACAGCCTCTATGTGCTGAGTCAGGCATGATGCAGGCTGAGAAGTCCACAGCTCTTCCCAAAGCTGCTCCTGGGCATGCTTGTGTTGTGTGGTGTCCAGAGCTTGGACATTAGACATGGAACATTAGAGGTTGGAAAGGACCTACAGAGATCATTGAGTCCAACCCTTCCTGCCAAAGCAGGGTCACCCAAGGTAGTTTGAGCCAGCAGTGTGCACTTGCAGCCCAGAAAGCCACCCAGAGCCTGGGCTGCAGCAGGAGAAGTGTGGCCAGCAGGGCCAGGGAGGTGATTCTCCCTCTCTGCTCTGCTCTGCTGAGACCCCATCTGGAGTACTGTATCCAGTTCTGGAGCCTCTATTCCAAGAGGGATGTGGAGATGCTGGAGTGTGTCCAGAGCAGGGCCAGGAGGATGCTCAGAGGCTGCAGCAGCTCTGCTGTGAGCACAGACTGAAAGAGTTGGGGCTGTGCAGGCTGGAGCAGAGGAGGCTCCCAGGTGACCTTCTTGTGGCCTTCCAGGATCTGAAGGGGGCTACAAAAAAGGTGGGGAGGAAATTTTTAGGCTGTCAGGGAGTGCCAGGACTGGGGGCAATGGAACAAAACTGGAGGTGGGGGGAGTCAGAGTGGAGGTGAGGAGGAAGTTGTTGAGCAGGAGAGTGGTGAGAGCCTGGCAGGGGTTGCCCAGGGAGGTGGTTGAGGCCCCATGGCTGGAGGTGTTTGAGGCCAGGCTGGCTGAGGCTGTGTGCAGCCTGCTCTAGGGTAGGGTGTCCCTGGGCATGGCAGGGGGGTTGGAACTGGCTGCTCCTTGTGGTCCCTTCCAACCCTGACTGATTCTATGAATGCATTCAGGTGTGTTTTGAAAGTCTCCAGAGGAGGAGACTCCACAACCTCTCTGGGCAGCCTGCACCCCTGAGTTTATCTGAGAAGGGACCGAGGAGGCAGCTCCAGACAAAGATTTTTGGCTGCAGCCCTGAACGCTTCTCTGCCCATGAAATATTTATGATGACATGTTGCCTAGCAATGACCAGATTGCCCTGAACAGGCAGGAGATAAAATATACTATGGGATGTGGGAAACCAGAGAGAGACTGTGAAAGTGAGGAGGAAATATCAAAGAAACCCCAACTCCAAATGCTGCTGATTTTGCTGGGCTCAGGATGTTTTCTTAGGCAGAGATGAAAGCCAGACTTAGTTCAGTGAAGTGTTGAACTGGTCAGACTAATTTCACCAGCTAGGTAGAGGCTTACAGGGATAAAAACAGGCAGTCAGGAAGCACTTAGCTGTTATGTAGCAAAATGGTTTCTTTTTGTCACTGCTTCTCGATGTGTGTCCGGACAGGGCTGTTCTGTGGTGTTTTCTTCCCTCTCCTTGTCAATGTGCCAAGGCTAATTAAAGTGAGCTGGGTCTGCCTGTGAAAAAGGGATTTGCTGCAACAAACTAATCAGGAAGGCAAAAATAGCTTCTTCTTTTTTTTTTTTTTCCCTTTGTCATTTGGAGGATTTGTTTGGCTCAGAAAGTGGATGGAGAGAAGAGTTGCTGCTGGATCTCACCTGCTTTACCATCTGATGCTCCTCATCCATCCAGGATGGAGGGAAGAGCTGCCCCTGGATCTCCTCTGCTTTGCCATCTGATGCTCCTCATCCATCCAGGATGGAGTGAAGAGCTGCTGCTGGATCTCACCTGCTTTACCATCTGATGCTCCTCATCTGTCCAGGATGGAGGGAAGAGCTGCTGCTGGATCTCCCCTGCTTTACCATCTGATGCTCCTCATCTGTCCAGGATGGAGTGAAGAGCTGCTGCTGGATCTCACCTGCTTTACCATCTGATGCTCCTCATCTGTCCAGGATGGAGGGAAGAGCTGCTGCTGGATCTCACCTGCTCTGCCATCTGATGCTCCATCAGAGCACTTTCAGGGTGGCTGTTTTCTTTGTTTCTAGCCTAGATTTAAGCCCATACCCAGCAAGCTGAAGAGCCAAAGCTTGTATTTCTGAGAACCCAGCACCTAAGAAAGCTGCTGCTACATTTGCCTTATGATGGACCTGGGTGTAAAAGAGTGGGAAAAAGGGAAGAGAGAAGTTCTTTTATCTGTGAAAAGAGATCATCTCATGACTTCATTTGCAGCATTTGTTGCTGGAGCCCTGGCAGAGGGCAGCTGTTAAAGGAGGGGGCTGCAGGAGCCTTCTGATTCAATTTATCACCAATCTTGCACAAAATGGTTCTGCTGCTTTCGTGGGGGCAGAGTCAATCTAACTACCTCACCTATCTGGAGAGTCCTCAATTGCTTTAGCATTCATTGCCTGGCAATCTTTCCTCTCTGCATAACCCTGTGGGCAAGGGCTGGTTGCTACCTCCATTTCACAGACTCAGAGAGTAGTGCTTAAGGCCAGAAGGGAAATCTGCATCCTCCAACTTAACAGAGACTGGGACTTTTCATTGCTCACCTCAATTCTATGTGCACTCCCCACGTCCTCCTTCCACATCCCACCACCAAGTGATGGAGACTCTCTGGAGAGCTTGTTGCTTTCAGTTAACCCCCTGGAAAACTGTGTTTAGGCTCAAATCAATGACTAATTCCAGCTGCAAGCTGGATGGCTGAGGCACAGGGAGCCTGAAGCCATGCTCTTCAAAAGCAACTGACTCTTGCTTTTACTTGAGGGAATCCAGGGAGCTTTTTGAGGATGTAAATATGCTCTGTGATCCTGATGAATCAAAACCAGGGCTTCTGGGTCAGAAAGCCCACATCCAGCTTCCCTTTTCTACCCTCTTTGAGGGTTTGGTTGTAAACATTTTCACAACTGGGATGGTTTTGGGTGTTCCCCATCCACAACACACTTTGGAAATCATCCAGACTGGACTCAGCCAGCTCTGGAAATTTGAATGAAGCTTTATATTTATGGCTTAGATCAATATGCAAGCAGGTATTTGCAGTATATACAGTTATAGACAGAGATATACAAGGTAAAAGGTAATGCAGAAACACAACAGCCCTCCCAGAAACCTGAGTCCCCAGGAGGGGCTCCTAACTGCCCTTCCACCTTCTCCCACCCCTCTCAACCTTACCCCAGTCCCAAGGAAGAATGGAGGCTCGGCCAGGAGGTTAGGAAGCAAAGTGGATTGATCAGAGAGATGGCAGAGAGGCTGGAGAGAAAAACAGCTCAGCCAGTTCACCCAGAAGCAGCAGAAGCTATGTTTGAATCTTGTTCTTATAGCTCTCAGCAAGCCTATGAGTGAAGTAGACATCATTCTGTTTTCCTTTTCACAGCCTGTAATCTAGTTCTTCTCACCAAAACATTCTAGCTAGCTTCAAACTAGCACACCAGCCTAGGGTGTGAAGCTGCTTGAAGCACCGGGGTGTCTGTGCCATCCTCCTGCAGCAAGCCTGGGGCCAAGGTTATCTCATCCCCTCCTGGCTCTCACTTAGATTCAGCAGGGGGAAACTAATTGCTGTCTTCTTTAATAGACAAACCAAGGGCTCCTTAACCTTTGATGACTGAGTGGATCTGGGAAACAAATCGACCCATCTTAAGCACAACAAATTATATGGTCAAGAAAGGAGCAGAAAGCAATGGCAGGTCCATTCAGCTGCTCAAATTGAGGTGCAAGGGGCCAGAACGTGGCCCTCTCTCCTCCATCCAAATCAAAAGCTGTCCATCAGAAGTGAAACTCAAGGGTGGGGTGATCAGATAGGGCATGTCCATGTCAGGAGCCAGGCTCATCAATTACCACTGATGGAGTGGCACCGGGGACGCGTTCCCTTCGGCGCCGCATCAGATAGTGCTGAGTCAAGCCTGTGCCCTTCAGGAAGTTTCCAAGGCCCTCACTTCTCCCCTGCTGCTCTCACTTTTATTAGCAGCTGGAAGTGTGAGGAGCAAGGAAGAAGCACCAGCTCCCCTGGGCTCAGCTCCTGCCTTTGCCAGTGATTTGCTGGATGCCCTTGGAAAAGCCAATTAAGGTTTTGTTGCCTGGGATTTCTCAGCTGCGCAACCCAGAGCCGCTCGCGAGCGTAATTAAGCGGCGAGCTGACCGTGGTTTAGCCACTGTGGCTTGTAAGGGGAAGGCATGATTATTTCAAACCTCAGGTACTGAAAGTATTAATGGACTTTTAAGGCCTGGAGCAATGACTGGGCTAATTTATTTATACAGCATTAGTTAAGCAGAGCGCAGAGCCTCCTCCAGCAGGATCCGTGCTGCAGGCGAGTCCTCGCCGCCCTACGGCACAGCCTCCGACAGAGATGCTGAGCCTTGATTGGAAAGATCTCCAGTGCCAGAAACTTCATCAGGTCTGTAGATCAGCTGTTTGAAAAGCTTGTTTACCTGCACTGCTAAAGCACAACCACATTGCTAGGCAGACTGTATCCAGGATCAGTTCCCACTGCGAGAAGATTAAAGAGCCGTAAATGTGAGCAATCTCTACCCCAAGTGGGAAGCTGCAGACGGTGACTGAGTGAGCTCTTTGCATTCTGGTGGATAAGCTGAATAGATTAGGGTTTAAACCTCTCAGAATAAAGCAGGGGTTTGAGATCTTAAATCATTCCTGGAACTCTCTCCGATTTTTCCAGCATCTTTCTTTGAGTTGATGCCCAGAGTGAGGAAACAGCCAAAACCTGATCTCACTGATGCTGCATTCAGATGTAAGATCTCTGCACTGCTTACAGCCTCTTTCCATATTTATTCATGGCTCACATTTGTGAGCTCTCTGCTGCAGCTTTGTGAGAACAGTTTGTGTTTGACTTGCTTGCCACTGCCATCCTCTATTTCTATTCCAACAAAGTTGCTGAGTGGCTGTTTAGAACTTGATCAATGTTCAGCTGTAGGGGCAGGATGAGTAACTTGGTACTTTTATCAAAATAGCCTTAAGAGTTATGTGGATAAATATTCTGACTGCCCAGAAGTCAGAATTGGAGCAGTGGAGACAAGTTGTGCAAAGGGAGATCTAGGCTGGATGTTAGGAGGAAGTTGTTGGCAGAGAGAGTGATTGGCATTGGAATGGGCTGCCCAAGGAGGTGCTGGAGTTGCTGTAGCTGGAGGTGTTGAAGCCAAGCCTGGCTGGGGCACTTAGTGCCATGGTCTGGTTGATTAGACAGGGCTGGGTGCTAGGTTGGACTGGCTTAGCTCGGAGGTCTCTTCCAACCTGCTTGATTCTATGAAATTAACAGCTGGAAACATTTGGCCAAGGCTTGAAAGGGTACTCAGGATGGAGAGTGGAATTAACTTCCAAGGTGGGGTTTGCCTCTGAAGCACATCAAGCCTGGCATTAAGCTTAGGAAATGCACTTTTTTTCTTTTCTTTCCTCACTGTGACTTTGAGCAAGAACCAGCTAAGGGAATGATACAGGATTAGGTGCTACAGGCATTTATTCTACATCTTTGTTGCTGAAATGGGAAGCTAAAGGAGGACCCAGAGCCAAGCCAGGACAGTAGACCAAAATATAGACAGGAGGAGGTGGTCTTGGGATACCCACATAGGAGAGAAGATGGAAAAGGAGAACCTATTACAAGAGGGCTATGGATGTGCTGGAACATGTCCAGAGAAGGAATGCAAGGATGATCAGAGGGCTGGAGCAGCTCTGCTATGAGGAGAGACTGAGGGAGTTGGGGCTGTTCAGTCTGCAGAGGAGAAGGCTCCAAGGTGACCTTATTGCGACCTTTCAGTATCTGAAGGGGGCTACAAGAGAGCTGGGGAGGGACTTTTTAGGCTGTCAGGTAGTGATAGGACTGGGAGGAATGGAGCAAAGCTGGAAATGGGGAGATTCAGGCTGGATGTTAGGAAGAAGTTCTCCAGCATGAAGGTGGTGAGATCCTGGAAGGGGTTGCTGAGGGAGCTGATGGAAGCCTTATCCCTGAAGGTAAGGCCAGGCTGGATGAGGCTCTGTCCAGCCTGATCTAGTGTGAGATGTCCCTGCCCATGGCAGGGAGTTTAGAACTGTCTGATCCTTATGGTCCTTTCCAACCCTGCCTGCTTCTATGATTCTATGACTGAGTTTCACTGGTGTGAGAGTTAGAGCTGTTCTTTGCTGGTGCCTTAAAGATGGTCTCTGCAATACCTCTGCAAGAGGCAGTGGGATCATAAATGACCTCAGAGACATCCAATAAGGACCCATCTCAAGTGCGTGGCTGTGGGGTCACATCACAGTAAATGACCCAAAAAAAACCCCAACTTTGGGTCACCAGGTTAAAAAGAAAGTCCAAAAGAAAAACATGCCATTAACAATTAATGAAACCCCCTCCAGCCTACTGCTTCAAGCTGCTAAGTAACCATGGCTCTTGCATGGAAGGAGGAGAGTGTGTTTTCATGTTGGAGTCATCTCCAAAAGACCACCTGCACCTTCTTCTGTTGTTCCTCTACTGATCAGATTCTCTGCCTGGACTGGATGATCTTGGAGGTCTCTTCCAACCTGGCTGATTCTATGATTCTTCTTCCTGTTGTTTCTTTTGCTTTATGCCCTCCCCCCCTGCCGGGTTTGTGAGGGACAGCCCAAGAGTTAAAACTGCAGGGCAAAGCCCTGGCTTGCTCTGGGATGCAGCAGAGTGAAATGCTGATGCTCTCACATTTCTTCTGCTGGTCACAGGGCAATTTAATTGGAGTCCAACCCAGGCAGGTGCCTGTAGGGCTTGGCAAGAAAAGCTTTCCTCTTCTGAGCTGTGCTGAGCAGCTGGCACATATCCTGTGCTTCCACCACAGCCCAGCTGAAACCTGACTTGAATCAATTCCCTGACCAATACTGTGAATCCTCCTAGCAAAGACAACCCTGTGGGCTGTGGTGTCCAAAAGCCTTCACCTTGTCCCTGCCAACGAGACCTGCAGCTGTACATTGATTGCTTCTAGAGCAGATTGCATAGACAGGATGGTGCAAACATCCAGGGAGTCTCCTTCCACAAAGTCATGATCCATGGAGGAAGACAGGACCAGAATTCAAGGAAGATGCAGGACAGTGGAAGAAGAAATCAAGGAATGGTCTCTGGGAAAGAGCTCTGTGGGGAGTGAAGAGTGTTGACAGGTAGGAAAAGGAGGTTTCACTAAATCATAGAATGGCTTAGGTTGGAAGGGACCTCAAAGCTCATCCAATTCCAACCCCCCACCATAGGCAGGGACATCTCCCACTAGAACAGGTCACTCAAGGCCTCATCCAGCCTGGCCTTGAACATCTTCAGGGAGGGAGCATTCTGTGCTTCTGTGCTCCACAACCTCCCTGGGCAACCTCTGCCAGTGTCTCACCACCCTCACTGTCAAGACCTTCTTCCTAACACCCAGTTTCAATCTCCCCTCTGCCAGTTTAAGCCCCTTACTTCCCATCAATAGTCCCTCTCCAGTCATTCTGAAGCCCCCTTCTGATCCTGGGAGGCCACTCCAAGGTCTCCTGGACCTTGGCTAAAAAAGGGAAAAGAGTTGTGAATGTAGCAGAGCCACCTGCAGAGAAACCTGGAGTTGAAAACTTCTGGCTTACCTGAACTAAACCCAGGGTTGGCTAAGTCCAGCTAATTAACACAAGCCAAGCAGTTTTCTTGCCAAGTAGATATATCCTGCTAAGTAGAACAGACAGTATGAGAAAAACAGATAGCACAGGGTGAGTGTGAGGTGTCAGAGGGATGGGCTCGGGGCTGGATCGAAGTGGTGCCAGATTTGAGTGTTTGGATTGGAGGGAATAAAGGGAGAAACTGAGGAAACTGAGAAACAGAGATGAGTAGAATCACCATTCATCTATGCCTATGGCAGGGGGTTGGAACTGGATGATCTTGGAGGTCCCTTCCAACTTAAACCATTCTATGAGTCTAGATCAGCCAGGACACAAACAGCCCTCTGAAGACAGGCAGGTCCTGGTCTCAACAAGGCACAGACCCATGCTCCTGCCTGGGCTCCCAGGCAGCCAGCAACAGAACAAGGGGGCACAGGGTCAAGTTGTGCTGGGAGAAGTACAGCCTGGATGTTAGGAGGAAGTTGTTGGCAGAGAGAGTGATTGGCATTGGAATGGGCTGCCCAGGGAGGTGGTGGAGTCACCGCCCCTGGAGGTGTTCAAGCCAAGCCTGTCTGAGGCACTTGGTGCCATGGTCTAAATGACTGGATAGGGCTGGGTGCTAGGTTGGACTGACTGAGCTTGGAGGTCTCTTCCAACCTGGTTGATTCTATGATGATGATTCTATTTATCATGGAAGTGCTGGGAAACCAGAGACAGGGGAGAAATTCTGCCCTGCTGTGAGCAGTGTGGGGTCTGTCTTCCCTGACTGCCTAGGCAGGGCTACTCAAACCTGATTTGTGGTACCAAAGTTGACAGCTGTAATGGCAGGCTCCATCCTCTCAATAGTCTCTACTCCTGGCCACCAGACTGCTCTTTGCTTACTCCTGCAAGCACACATCCTGCAGCATGCTCTGGTTGCAAGCAGAGGAACACCAGAATACAAACCTGACAACTGCCTCCTGACATCAGGCAGCTCAGAGGCACTGTGTGTCATAGAGCCAAGCAGGTTGGAAGAGAGCTCCAAGCTCAGCCAGTCCAACCTAGCACCCAGCCCTAGACAATCAACCAAACCATAGCACTAAGTGCCTCATCCAGGCTTTTCTTCAACACCTCCAGGCACAGCGACTCCACCACCTCCCTGGGCAGCCCATTCCAATGCCAATCACTCTCTCTGCCAACAACTTCATCCTAACATCCAGCCTAGACCTGCCCTGGCACAACTTGAGACTGTGTCCCCTTGTTCTGTTGCTGGTTGCCTGGCAGAAGAGTCCACTAGGAACTGTCAAACCAAAGGGAAGAGAAGCTGAAGAGAAGGAAGGCACAGTCCTGTACAACAGCAGCAAACGAGAGAGGGGGGGAATGGTTTGCAAGGGTGAAAGGAAAGAGCAAGTTCCTCTGCAAAATCTTGTACAGGAAAACCAGGACCAATTGCATAATGAAATGCTTTGGCCTCTGGGAAAGCCTCTGAGGAGCTCCATGCAGCCCTTCCAGCTGCTGCACTCAGATAGACAAATGTCATCTCCAAGGTTTTGTGTCGCTGTGTTTCGAGCTGGGCTATGCCATGATGTGGCATGTCAGCTATTAACACTATCAAAGGATGGCTCTGTGGTTACTGGGGTATCTAGTGGAGCATATTTTACTCCTGGCAGTAAATGTAGGGTTTGCTTTGGGCTGTCAACCAATAAAACACCTGCCCTAAGTGCCATCAATTCCTTCATTCATTGCAATGCTGCACAATGAAAGGCAGCACTCCAGCACTGTCACATCCCCTGCAGCAAGAGTGGCAGAGCTCTCACTAAAATCCATTTTGCACTGCACAACTTGGGATTTCAGATGGGAACTAACCTCTGTGAAACTCCCAATGACTGCAGCTTTCCACTGGGATCCCAAAGAGCCACCATCCATCACGTCTTACTGCGATGGGCACTTTTGCCTCTTCCTTCATTTGGCACTGACTAGGAAAAGAAAATTTCACTGCCTTCTCCTTCTGCCTCGATTCAGCAATGGGGAACAAAGCTCCCCTAAGTGAAAGTGTAAGCTCAGACACCCCCTCGGTTCTGAGGCACTTTTGCAGCCTGCAGAGAGGCTCAGCAGCACGACCTTGTTTAAGAATGGTGACAAAAGCTTCTCGTCCTGCCAAGGCAGCACTAAACCTTCCCTGGCACAAAGGGCTGGGCAGGCAGCAGCAGGGCTGATGGCTCCCTCCTGAAGATGCCCACCTTCTGTTCTGGTCTGTTTACAAGGCAAACAGGTTTTATGCTGCTTTTGGCTTGCTGGGATCCTGCCATTATAACAAAACCCTCTCCTTTTTAACTAGCTGAGTCAAAAGATTAAATCTGACATGAAACTGGAGAGGCAGAAGCAATGCAGTGATGCTTCCAGCCCAGTGAGCTCAGGCTCAGGTTGGTGACTCAGCTTACTGATCATAGAATCATAGAATCAACCAGGTTGGAAGAGACCTCCAAGATCATCCAGTCCAACCTCTTAGCCCCATCCAATCAACTAGAACATGGCACTAAGTGCCTCATCCAGTCTTGTCTTGAACACCTCCAGTGACAGGGACTCCACCATCTCCCTGGGCAGCCCATTCCAATGGCAAAACACACTCTCTGTGAAGAACTTCATCCTAGAGAGTGGAGTGCATAAAGTCATGCTAAAGAGTGGAAGCATAAAAGCAGATGACCATTAAGGGCTCTACTGACTCTTAAAGTCCATGTGGCATTGCTGCAACATAGGAAAAACTCCTTGGAACTTAGACTACAGAAATGTGCCTCCACTCTTAGCATTCATCCCCTCTTGGAGGCAAGATGAAAAGCAAGCTTTAAAACTTAGAGATTGGAAAACCATAGAATCACAGATCTGCAGAATCCATAAGGTTGGAAAACATCTCCAAGGTCATTAAGTCCAACCCTTAAACTAACACTGCCAAATCCACCACTAAACCATACCCCTCAGCAACACATCTACACGGTCTTTAAACACTTCCAAGGGTGGTGATTCCACCACTTCCCTAGATAACCTGTTCCAGTGGTTTGCCACTCATTTGATTTATAAACTATCTGGGTTTTTTGCTATTCTTATACCTCAAACAACACTCAGGCTAGCAGGCAGCCCTGGGACAAGGCTGCTGATGCTTACAGCATTTCCTCCCTCACTGGTACCTTCGGTCAGGGCTCCTTGCTTTGTTCTGGGGTTGCCTCTACATCCCCTGCTCCTCCAGACACGAATATGTGTGTTGGCAGCTAACTTAGCACAGGCAGTTATGCTTCTGAGGGTATTCTCTGGTCTCACTCTCCTCTGAACAAGTCAATTAATCTCTCTGCATCTCTCTTGCTCAGCCTGTAGAAGTGATAATAACGTGGGCACCACCCAGCAGGGCATATCGAAGTGCTGGCATCTCCCTGGCTGAGAGGGCTGCAGAGCTATTCTATCTGAGGCAAAGTACAATGCCCTCGGCTGAGTGGTTGTCATTACACTGCCTAGCCACAAGCAGCTTGTGCCCACCCCTGGGACTCGATGGGTCACCTCCCAGGACCTCCTGCCTGCTGTGGCTTTGAGCCGCAGGAGACCCTGCTAAAAATAACGGCATTGGCTCCGGATGCTTCAGCTCATCTAGCTTCCTTTCTGTCTTTTAAAGCACTGATTTCACTGTCACTGCTTTAAAATATATCTACAAATGAGGAAGGAAGAGCCAGAAATCATTCAATTAGAGATGAAAATAATGGCCTTGTTAGGCTGAACGGGGCAGGAGGAAGGTGAACTGCAAACACCTCATGTCGGGAGCGAGGATGAGTGTGAGCTGTAAGGATCTCCGCTGCCAACAGCTGTGGGTCTGGTGTGAGGAGAGCAAGGCTGTGAAGGGAAACAGCCCCAGAGGGATGATGCAATCTACCCAGGGTTGAGCACTGGGGGCAGGAACAGTGTCAAGCTCTCCTGGGAGTACAAAGCACCCCCCAAGCCACAAACCCTCTCCCCATCTCCCTCCTCCACGCCGCGTTATCCCTTACAGCACTACAGAACATTGCTCACAGCCTTTCTTGCGGTGAGAAGTGACCCAATTAGATTTCAGGATGAAAATTTGCCAATTAAGTAACTTTTCTACAGAGAAAATTGCTGTGCACATGCCATATCACTTCAGGAGGGGGTGTCCATTAGTGCTAATTGTGCTGGTGGCTCTGGTAATGGAGACACGAGTCTGTTTGGAGTCGGAAGGACAAGCTTAATCCTATTTCAGTTACACTACCGAGCAGATAGTGGCTGTTAATTACTTTAGTCACTAATTCTCTGGATCACAGTGCAGCCCATGATCCAGAGGGGAAAAGTTTTGTATCCCATTATCATAGCCCTGGCATTGCCTAATGACTCAAACAATAAGCAAGGTGTTTACACGGACAGCAATCCTCATGTGCTCCGCGACAAGGCTGCTTCCAGCAGGTGCTCCTGCAGCACTCCACATCTTGCTGCAGACCATGGATTACATGGAAAAGTGTTGGGTGGTTTTGGGAGCCAGTGAGTGCATTTCTGGCATTAGTCAGACTTGGATTTTAAGGAGAAGCCACTCCTTAAGTGGTCCTAACGTGAATAGAGGGTGAGCAAAGCGCAGCAATGGTCACTGGAGGTAAATGCACTTCTCAAGGCTCCAAGTGGGTTGTAAGAAGAACCACTCTGATGTCTGGAGAATCTCCACATAGAATCAACCAGGCTGGAAGAGACCTCCAAAATCACCCAGTCCAACCTAAAACATTCCTCAATAGCAACTTATTCCAAGGAAAAGCCTCTAGGTCTGCAGCTAATTCTGTGTACCCAAGCAAAACACAGGAGATGGAGCAGATGAAGCCCTTCTCTGAAGAATCCTTTGTTTTGCTCAGCAAAACACATCCTTCCACAACAAGCAAAGATCCCTACATTCCCACCTTTGCTGCTTGGGGAGGTGGTGGAGTCACCATCCCTGGAGGTGTTCAGGAAAAGCCTGGATGAGGCACTTAGTGCCATGGTCTGGTTGACTGGACAGGGCTGAGTGCTAGGTTGGACTGGATGAGCTTGGAAGTCTCTTTCAATCTGGTTGATTCTATGATTGGCTAAGGCTGGGTGCTAGGTTGGACTGGATGAGCTTGGAAGTCTCTTCAACCTGGTTGATTCTGTGATGAGTGCTGCTGAATACCCCATGTTGCCCCTTGCTCTCACCTCAGCACGGGCAGCCTCTGCTTGATGTTGTGATTCAGTTCCTATTAGCCTGTGCTCATTCCTCTCAAAGCATCTCCTGTACTCAACACTGGTCAGGCCACACCTTGAGTACTGTGCCCAGTTCTGGGCCCCTCAATTCAGGAGAGATGTTGAGGTGCTGGAAGGTGTTTGGAGAAGGGCAGCAAGGCTGGGGAGGGGCCTGGAGCAGAGCCCTGTGAGGAGAGGCTGAGGGAGCTGGGGGTGTGCAGCCTGCAGCAGAGGAGGCTCAGGGCAGAGCTCATTGCTGTCTGCAGCTGCCTGAAGGGAGGCTGTAGCCAGGTGGGGTTGGGCTCTGCTGCCAGGCAAGCAGCAACAGAAGAAGGGGACACAGTCTCAAGCTGTGCCAGGGGAGGTCTAGGCTGGATGTTGTTAGGAAGTTGTTGTCAGAGAGAGTGATTGGCATTGGAATGGGCTGCCAAGGGAGGTGGTGGAGTCATTGTTCCTGAAGGTGTTCAAGAAAAGCCTGGCTGGGGCACTTAGTGCCATGGTCTGGATGACTGGATAGAGCTGAGGGATAGGTTGGACTGGATGATCTTGGAGGTCTCTTCCAACCTGGTCTATTCTATTCTATCCCAGGAAGGCAATCTCTGGGGGTGTGACCCTAAAGCAGCATTTGGAATTCAGGCTTTGCTAAGTCTGAAAGGGATGCACAGAGCCTTCAGAATAATTTTTTGTGACAGGCAGACAAGTGAAAGGGAGAAAGAAGCCACAGGAGGATTCAAATGTCTTATAAAGCACGAGAACCAACCTGAGCGTTCACAGGGTGCTGGAGCAGATGGCTTCCTGAGAGGTAATCTGTTTGCTCAATTTGGTGTTGTGGAAGGCACATAAACATTTCCTAAGGAGAAGATGACTCCTTGTCTTTCAATAAAAGACATCAGCACTCCATGCAGCCAGCACCTGAAGAAGGAAGAGATAAAACCAGGAGAAAATAAAACCAAAACTAAAAATCAAGTTGCATTTTTGGAAGTCTTTGTCAGACCAAAAAAAAAAAATAATAATAAGCAAAAGCAAGCTGTAGAGAGGGTGAATACTCCTAATTATTACCTGAGAAGCATTAACAGGCATTAGCTTTGGGGAAGCCTGTGGCAGGGTAAGAGAACACATCAGCAAGTGCACGCAAATGAGGAGGTACCTGCTGGAAGCAAAACAATGCATAAAACATCCTGCTTATGCAAATGGGTGGTGATATTACCAGGCACTGATTAGGAAATGAGTCTGACTTGCTCAGGGCTCTCTTTGTCAGCAGTGTGCTGGGTTTTGAAGGAATTTGCTGCCTGTAACTATGGTTTATACCCAAGGTGAGGTCCAGCTCTTCAGAGATTAGCAGAGGAGGAAAATCTTCTGCTCTGAGGGTGTCCTGCAAGCAAGGCTCCAGACATGGCTGATGAGTAGGTCAGGGTGGGTCTTGTGCTTGGCACAGGTGAAAAAGGTTCTTTATCCACCCTGTAAGCTTCGTTGTTCTTGTTCCTGAGGCCTCCCAGGTGTCATCAATTCTTCTCCAGCCTTGCCCCATGAAGAAGGAGAAACACAGAAATAACTTAGTCATAGAATCAAGCAGGTTGGAAGAGACCTCCAGGATCATCCAGTCCAACCTAGCACCCAGTCCTATCCAGTCATGTAGACCATGGCACTAAGTGCCTCGTCCAGGCTTTGCTTCAACACCTCCAGGGACAGCGACTCCACCACCTCCCTGGGCAGCCCATTCCAATGCCAATCACTCTCTCTGCCATCAACTCCCTCCTAACATCCAACCTAGACCTGCCCTGGCACAGCTTGAGACTGTGTCCCCTTGTTCTATTGGTCAGGGTTAGAAGGAACCACAAGGATCATCTAACTCCAACCCCTCTGGGACACCTCACACTAGATCAGACTAGCCAGAGCCTCATCCAGCCTGGCCTTAAACACCTCTAAAAGTGAAGCTTCCAACACCTCCCTGGGCAACCCCTTCCAGTCTCTCACAATGCTTATGCTGAAGAACTTCTTCCTAACATCCAGTCTGAGTCTACCCATTTTTAGCTCTGCTCCATCCCCCCAGTCCTGACACCCTGAAAAGTCTCTCTCCAGCTTTCTTATAGGCACCTTAAGATACTGCAAGGCCACAATAAGGTTATCTCAGAGCCTTCTCCTCTCCGGACTGAACAGTCCTCAGCCTCTTCTCATGGCAGAGGTGCTGCAGCTCTCTGCTCATCCTTGTGCCCCTTCTCTGGACACCTTCCAGCACATCCATAGCCCTCTTACGATAGAGGCTCCAGAACTGCACACAGTGCTTGCAGAGCAGGTTGGTTAGAAGGTCACTTCTGCTATAGTTACAAGGGATTCTAAGTTTCCATTGTTCTCTGCAGGGACAAAGACATCAGGAAATGGCAGGACCAGAGGATGCATTCCCAGGTCCCAGACAGCCCCACAGTTCTCCTTCCATGGAGTTCATTCCTAGGGATATTTTTCTCATAAACACTGGCCTTTAGCACATTCTGCAAGTGCCTTTTCCAAGCCCATCTCATCTTGGCATCCATGACCTGCAGAGACTGGTTCCTAGCTCTAAAAATTGGCAAGAGATCACATTAACAGATGGCCTTGGGTACATGCATGCCAGGACTCATTATACACCTCCTTCCCTCCCCCCCTCCACTTATTTTTTCTTCTTTACTTTCTTTCTTTCTTTTTTTCCTTAAGGAGTTGAGTGTGGACTCTGTCCAAGTATGTGGCAACATCTCTCCCTGAGATGATGCTGGTGCATGCTTGTTATAGAAGAAAGGAGCTGCCTCCATTTGTGCAGCAATCTGAAGTCCTCACTCACACTCACAAGGAGGGAATCATCTGTCTGGCTTGAGCAAACAGCTCTGCATTCATTTTGGGCAGCTTGGAGAGGGCTGCTGGCAGCTGACATAAAATGAAGTCCTCAGCAGACTCCCAGCCTCAGCAGATTTCCCCAGCTAAACAAAATCTCAGACACTCCTTCAGCTGATATTCCCATGGCAGCCACAGCCACAGCACAGAGGAAAGAGGGCAGGGACTAGGAATTTTCTGGCAGATGGTAGCAGGCTGCCCAAGGAAAGGGTGAGTGCAGCCTGGGGTGTTTACAGCCCGTTGCTGGGGCTGCCTCCACTGCAGACCTGGGCACAAAACCTCTCATTGCTGAGGGGCAAAGGCACCATAGAATCAGAGAATCAACCAGACTGGAAGAGAGCTCCAAGCTCAGCCAGTCCCACCTAGCATCCAGCCCTAGCCAATCAACCAGACCATGGCACTAAGTGCCCCAGCCAGGCTTTGCTTCATCACCTCCAGGGACAGTGACTCCACCACCTCCCTGGGCAGCCCATTCCAATGCCAATCACTCTCTCTGACAACAACTTCCTCCTAACATCCAGCCTAGACCTGCCCTGGCACAACTGGAGACTGTGCCCCCTTGTTCTGTTGCTAGTCCACAGAATCACAGAATTCTTAGATTGGAAAAGCCCTCAGCATCATAGAGTCACAGAATCAACCAGGTTGGAAGAGACCTCCAAAATCATCCAGTCCAACCTATCACCCAGCCCCATCCAGTCATCTAGACCATCAAGACCATCAAGTCCAATCATTAGTTTCACACTGACAAGTCCTTGACTAAACCAAATCCCCCAACACAACATCTAATCACTATGAATCACTATGGCTGGAAAGGACCACCAGGTTGCCTGGCAGAAGAGCCCAACCCCACCTGGCTACAACCTCCCTTCAGGGAGTTGTAGCCAGCAATGAGCTCTGCCCTGAGCCTCCTCTTCTGCAGGCTGCACACCCCCAGCCTCTCCTCATAGGACTTGCCACCATAGGCACCTCCTGATCTAACAGAGAGCAGGTTTGAGGCTTTCAGCTGAAGTTGCCTGACTTCAGGTCCGTGTTGTTTACCTGATGGATTGAGACACATCCCTTTGTCTGGCTGAGGATCATTGTGACTCTGCTGCCTCCCTGCTTCTGGCAACTTCCAATTATTTTATATTTATATATATATATACATATATTTTTGCCTGGGAGAAATATGTCATGCACTGATCTGTCAGTCACTCCATCAGAGACACTGAATCCATTAAATAGAAGAACCTGGTTTTAAATGACATGTCACACTAAACTGTCTCATTACCTCCAAAGTGAGATGAAATGCATTCTCTCTAGACATTAGTTCTTTTCACTCCCCTCCCCATCCCCCCACCATGTCTCAGTGTTATTCTTCATTCATGGGAATAGTGTTTAGCCTGGAAGATTATAGACTGGTCATAAGGAAAGAAAAGGCAGGATTTACTCCAATCATGTCAAAGGGACTTCAGTGAGTGTTAACTGATAAAGCACAGAGAGACCTCAGCACAGCCTCCTTGCCTGCCTGTGAATTTAGCTGGCTTGATAAATGGGAGCAGTTTAGAGAGCAGGCAGAAATTGATATGGAAGTGGTTTCTATCTGGAATGCTCTGTATAAATTACTGGATGCTTATCTGTGAGTAATTCCCTTGCATATGCTAACTGTCCAGACACTTACAGCCTATGGCAAAGACATTAGATAACCCTTCCATTCCTACTTGCCAGGGTGGGGTGAGGGAGGCATCTTCATGCTAAATCAGTAGTTCATCTCTTTTGGACCCCAATGATAGATCTGTTTGCAAGCATCACAAGTATTGGTCTAGAAGTACATACTTAAGTTGGATATATATATATATTCTTTGTTCCTGCTATTTGTGGCTTCATTTAGTGTAATTTAGCAGCCTTCTCTTCCACCTCATTTATTTCACCCATCAGGTCTCTAATGTACCCATCTAGGCACTTGTCAGGTAGATGGATATTAACAACAGAGTTTTTTTAGTTTACACTTTCTTGCTATAGATGCTTTATGGAGGGTAAAAACTACCCCATGCATGTCCCTGTAATTTGCCCACATGGGAACTTTGCCCACAGTTCTTTCTTGCCACGGAGCTATGTGCTGAGCTGAAAGGGGAATGTTTTTCTCTTGGGTTCTGCAGGCTTGAGATCAGAAATTATCTGAGCCTGGATGCAGACAGGGTGAAACTCAACCACTCGAGAGCATTTCCCAGCACACAGACAGGTGAGTGACAAATATCATCCTCTTCTGACACAACTCCCCCCCTCCTCCAGCTTAACATGACATTACATAGCTTTTGTTTGGCATCAGCTGGGTTTATAGCTCTGTTTTCTAGAAATAAAGCCACTGCCTCTGCCTGGATATCAGATTGCTTTTTTTCCCCAAGGGAAATGCGTTGGCACTTGAAGTCCATTGCCAACCAAGTGAGCCAGGAGGGAGTTCATCACACAAAGAGAAAACACCATGCTGCTGAAAGGCTCCAGACATCTTACAGCAGCAAATCAAAACCAGGTGGTCAGAAGTTGCTACTTCTCCAGTTGTCAAGTGTTAAAGGCAGAGATGTCCATCCCATTGTGAGCCAGCTCCTGAGTCAGGGACGCTTTCAGCCTCGTGAAGAAGGTGAACTGAAACTGTGATCGAGAGCATGTGGCCAAAAGTCATGGTGTGCTAGGAGGTGAGCTGCTGTCCCTTACCTGGAGGATACAGCTTCCCATGGAAGGTGGGCACAAGACTCAGGAGGTCCCAGCTGTTGCCTTGTAATGGAGATGGTATATCAAAATGAATGTTTAATGTGAGGGGGCTGGAGCACAGCCCTATGAGGAGCAGCTGAGGGTGCTGGGGTGTGGTGGTTTGGGTGTTACCTGCCCCACCACACTTTGGAAATCACCCAGACTAGCCTCAGCTGGCTCTGGAAATGGAATGAAGCTTATATTTACAGCTAGCACAATATACAAGCAGCTAGTCACAGTGTATACAGTTATAGACAGAGATAGACAAGGTAAAAGGTAATACAGAAACACAACAGCCCTCCCAGAAACCTGAGTCCCCAGGAGGGGCTCCCAACTGCCCTTCCACCTTCTCCCACCCCTCTCAACCTTACCCCAGATCATAGAATCATAGAATCAACCAGGTTGGAAGAGACCTCCAAGATCATCCAGTCCAACCTATCATGTTGCCTTGTGCCCCAAGGAAGAATGGAGGGTGAGGAAGCAAGTGGATTAATCAGAGAGGTGGAGGGTGAGGTTAGAGAGGAATGCAGTTCAGAGCTCAGGTGAAGAGTGACTCCCTTATCTATGATTGGATTCTTGTTCTTTTGCATCTCAGCAAGCGTATGAGTGAAGTAGACATCACCCTTGTTTCTCTTTCACAGCCTGTGATCCAGTTCTTCTCACTAAAACATTCTAGCTAGCACATGGAGTTGTTCAGCCTGGACAAGAGAAGGCTCAGGAGAGACCATATTGCTCTCTACAACTACCTGAAAGGAGGTTGTAGCCAGGCAGGGGTTGGTCTCTTCTGCCTGGCATCCAGTGACAGAATAGGAGAACACAGCCTCAAGCTGTGCCAGGGCAGGTGCAGGCTGGATATTAGGAAGAAATGGCAGCAGCAGGCATGAATAAATATGATGTTGTGTTACCTGCTCATCTCTTTTTATCAACACAGCCTGAGACTAATGGACCTTTGGACACAGAATAGGCAATCAGAATGGCAGTTATCCAAGCTTGACCATACTAAGTGAAACCACAGGCTTGCTTTAGCCAAATTTGAGATAAGCATATGCCTTACATGAGGCAGGCACAAGCCAAGCATGAGTGTGCCTTGTTTACCACAGGCTGCAAACAAGCCTGGCCAGGCCAGAGTCCTTAGACTCAATGGCTCCAAGTTCTTTGTCCTCTTTCCTGCAGTTGCTCCTCCCCATAGCAGAAGGAGGGAGAGCAGAAAAAAACATGCCAGAACATGGAGGTGTTCAAGAAAAGCCTGGATGAGGCACTTAATGCCATGGTCTAGTTGATTGGATAGGGCTGGGGGATAGGTTGGACTGGATGAGCTTGGAGGTCTCTTCCAACCTGGTTGATTCTATTCTATGATTCTATTCTATTCTATTCTATTCTATTCTATTCTATTCTATTCTATTCTATTCTATTCTATTCTATTTTATGTATCAGCCTATTTTGGCCTCTTCAGGCCTACCACAACATGCCTTTAACTTAAACCTGCTGCTACACATCAGTCAATGTGTGCAGCTTCCAGCTAACCTGCAACAAGCTGAGTGAAGAGGTCTGCACTGGCTTCCTCACCCTGGCCATGAAATAAGCTGGAATTCACTATAAAAACCTGGGCTTAAGGCACTCTTCACCCAGCAATATTCTTTGCTCCAGCTTTTGCTGCCTAACAAACCATGCTGTTAAGTGCATTTCCCCTTGGAAGTTATCAGTGAAGCTGGGTTTGCATTTCTCAGCTGTGGGAGAGGTGCTGATCCCTTGTTTCATTCTTGGCACTGCCAGGGTCCCTGGCAAAAAACAAAGCTGTGCCACAGAAAAAATACTCCATTAATCCAGTGCTGACAGACCTCCTTGCTACTTTTTTCCCCCCCTCCATGGTGGTCAGACACATCATTTCTGCTCCTCCAAGCTGTCACCTGTAATTCTGCACAGCACAGGTGTCTTGCACAAGCCTTGGTGGTGCTTACCCTGCAGCTCTTCAGAAAGGAGCAGCACTTCCACCAGCCCTCTGGGATCTGGCACAGATGCAGACACAGAGCTTGCCTTTTGACAAGCTTCCTGCCCCCTCTGGGGCTTAACAGCTAGTGACAGCCCATTCCTCCTGGTCAGAGCCCCTGTGAATGCTGCAAGCTATGGTATCACCTCCAGGCTTGGCTGTCCTATCTCTCAAAGCAAAGATTAACCCATCCTTTCCCCCATGTGCTGTGTGAAAGCAGCACCCAGCTGCAAGGCAAAGCTAAGCACCTGGAGCCATACCCCCACACCCAGGGGTATCCCACCTCCAGGGGCCATCCCAAAGGATCACATAGAGGCAAAATGTGTCCTCTTCTCAGTGGCTTTCCTGGTGGTGTCCAATAATTTGCAAGCATTTTCCTTTGGCTGCCACTGCACATTGGACTAATGATATTGGAGAACTGTCAAGAGCAAATCCAACTATGCCCAGTCCAAGCTGAGCACACATGGAGATGGCTCAGACTATGTCTCCCTGGGTTCATTTTGGTCGTTTGCTCAGATTTACCTATTCGTGCTGATTTCCAAGAGCCTTCTGAGGCTCCCCTCCATTGTGATGACATTTGACTGCCCAGGCCACCTGAGCTCTTCCCCCTCACTCCAGTTGTGGTACTAGCAAAGCCATGGCTGAAGGGATGTGCAGATTGTTGGGCATTAGAGGAGCAGACACTGCATGCTGAGCTCAGCTCTCTATGGGCCTCCTGCCCACTGATTCCTTCTCATAAGAACCTGAGGACAGATTTTACATCACCATTATTTTCTCATAAAAAGCTGACATCATTGACTATAAAGAGCACTGGGAGGAAGAGACCTCTTGGCACTGTCTGCCTTGCTGAAATCTAAGAGCTATTGCCCACCTGCCAGGCTATCAGTGGAGATAAGCCCAAGGTCCAAACTCAGCAATGAGTTGCCACCCTATTCACAGGCTCACAGGATGGCAGGGGTTGGAAGGGTCCCAAAGAGATCATTGAGCCCAACCCCTCTGCCAGAGCAGGACCATACAATCTAGCTCAGGGCACACAGGAACACATCCAGACAGGCCTTGAAAGGCTCCAGAGGAGACTCCACAGCCTCTCTGGGCAGCCTGTGCCACGACTTTGGGACCCTTTACAGTAAAGAAGTTGCCCCTTATGTTGAGCTGGAACCTGCTATGTCGCAGCTTCCATCCATTGCTCCTTGTCCTGTCCCAGGGAGCAGTGAGCAGAGCTTGACACTCCCCCCACCCCTCCCGACCCCCAGCCTCAGATGGTTAGAAACATTGACTAAATCCCCTCTCAGTCTTCTCTTCTCCAGACTAAACAGCCCCAGGTCCCTCAGACTCTCCTCATCAGGCAGTGCTCCATCTCCAGCCCCTTAATCATCCTCCTCTAGACCCCCTCCAGCAGATCCTTGTCCCTCTTAAGCTGGGGAGCCCGAAACTGAAGGCAGTACTCCAGATGAGGTCTCACCAGGGCAGAGTAGAAGGGGAAGAGAAGACCCTACTAGACCTGTCCAGTGCAAAGAGCATCTCTTGCCACTGCTACACACCTGTGATTTAGGTCAAAGAAACCTTCTGAATGCTTTCAGCATCGATTTGCACAAATACCTTCACTCCCAGGGCCTCATGGAGATGCAAAAGGAACTGGTTCCAAGTCTCTTTTGTCCCAGCAGAGTCGCATGCTTTTCATCTTGAAGGAGAGAAAAGCTAGATGTTATCTCTACCTCTTCGTGGCTTGTTGCTACAAGGATTCTCCCTACTACCTTTCCCAGAGGGGAGAAGAGTTGCCTTCCTTTCTAAATTTAGCTTTAATGAGCACAGAATGAATAAGGCAGCAGGGGAACCTAATCTGGTTAGCAGAGCAGCAGCAGAAAGCAGGAGATGTTTGCATACAGCACTGGGGCTTGGTTCTCTCTGCTGAATCCACAGGAGCAGTGAAAGGACTTGAGGCTCCTGAAACCTCAGTGGTTTCGTGGATACAGAGCTGGCATGAATTAAGTAGTGGCAGTGATGACAGCAGAGCTGCATTTGGCCTTGGGCAAACACATGCCTGCTGACTTGGCTTCTTGGGTGCTGTTTGTGAAGGGAGAAGCAGCACAGGCTGGAATGGATAAAGTTCTGTGCAAGCTCATCTGCTTGCCACAGCTTGTAGCTGTACTTCACTCCCAACACATACCCTCTGGCTGTTGCTGCTATCATCCATGCTCTCTGCTCTGACTCTGCCCTTCTCCTCCAGACCTGGAGTACTACAGAGCTCTGCTCATTCATCTCGTTTTGAAGCAACATTATTTGCTGCATCGATTGCACTCCGAGATCCCAAAACAACATTGTCAATGCACCTCAGCTTTTCTCCAGAACTGCTTCTCTGAGTCTCTGCTGAAACCCTTTGGTCCTGACTTGCATCATGATTTCCACCCTTTGCAGCCCAAAGTAAGAGTGCTGCTGAACTCAGCTAAGCTGCATGGCAGTGGAGATCTGTGAACTATCTCAATGGATTAGGATGGGCTACCTCTTTTTTGCAGGTGGGACTTGGGATTCACATCAAATGGTCTGCCCAAGGACTCAAAAACTACTCAACAGGTTGCCCTGGGAGGTTGTGGCTGCTCATTGCTCCCTGGAGATGTTCAAGGCCAGGTTGGATGAGGCCTTGAGGTTCCACCTCAACACAAGGAGGAACTTCTTGACTGTGCAGGTCCCAGAGCACTGGCACAGACTCCCCAGAGAGGTTGTGGAGTCTCCTTCTCTGCAGCCTGTCAAAGCCTGTCTGGATGTGTTCCTGTGTGATCTGTGTTAGATAGCATTGTCCTGCTCTGGCAGGGGGGTTGGGCTCAATGATCTCCTTGGGTCCTTTCCAACCCCTAATATCCTGTGAGCTTGTGAGTAACCTGTTCCAGTAGGAGGTGTCCCTGCCTATGGCAGTGGGTTGGAAGTGGATGATCCTTGAGGTCCCTTCCAACCCTTAACATCCTGTGAGCCTGTGAGTAACCTGTTCCAGCAGGAGGTGTCCCTGCCTATGGCAGTGGGTTGGAAGTGGATGATCCTTGAGGTCCCTTCCAACCCTTAACATCCTGTGAGCCTGCAAGCAACCTGTTCCAGTAGGAGGTGTCCCTGCCTATGGCAGTGGGTTGGAAGTGGATGATCTTTGAGGTCCCTTCCAACCCTTAACATCCTGTGAGCTTGTGAGTAACCTGTTCCAGCAGGAGGTGTCCCTGCCTATGGCAGCGGGTTGGAAGTGGATGATCCTTGAGGTCCCTTCCAACCTAAACCATTCAGCGAGTCTAAACCTTTCAGAGCCAAATTCCTTGGTCCATTGCTTGGAAGTAGCTCCGTGAGCCAAAAAAAGAGTAGAAATTGGCACCACTGTAACCAAAGTATCATGAAGAAGAATATGCACAGAGATATAAATCATTCAGATGCCCCTGCAGGGCATTTTAAGCCAAGATTCCAGACCTAGCACCTGGCACTTGTCAGGAATGACAGAGGATGGCGCCTGACTGTAAACGATGAAGGCATTTCCTTTGGTCTCCTGTGGAAGCTGAACCTTCAGAAACAATACATTCTGCAGGTTTTGTACTGATGCCACCAAATTCTGCCGAGTCCTGAGGCTGGCTGGGAGGTCTGTGGAGCAGACACTCATAAAGGACACGCGATTTCAACAGCATCTCTTTACCCACAGACTGCTAGAGAAGTCATCTGAGGAGGCTGCAAGGCTCCAAATCCTCTCCTAATTAGATCAGCAGGCTCGTCAGCTCCTGAGAATGCTTGCTATATCCTCTGGCTTTTGAAGGAATTCTGTATTAGAAGCAGAGATCTGACAAATTGGAGCCCACTCAGATGCAGAAAGGAAGGTGAAGACAACAAAGGCTGCTTTTCTTTCCTCCCCCCACCCTCCCCCTCACAGTTTTGAGTAATGCCAGCTGGAGAAATAACCCTTGTTTGTACATAACCCCTGATCCTTTTCATCCAAAGGGATCTTAGGAGAAAATGAATCCATTTTTTCCCCCCTCTAAAGGGCACTGACACCACACTAGGTCAGCTTTCTCACTTGGATTACAACTGTTTCAAGGCTGTGCCCCAAGCATGCACAGAAGCAGCAGCAGGTGATTAGCATTACCTTTGGTTTCTCACTAATTTCCATGGTCTTCTTTTCAGAAGCTGAAGCAGGGAAGTTATTTATTCATTTTTTTTTAGTGTTAGCTGCACATTTGTGTCTTGGAGGCTGAATGAAAGCAGCAAAGCACCACTCAGCTGAGCACAGAGGCAGCAAATCAGCTGCAGAGGAGCACATCACTTACAGGAGCATCAGGGGCAGCTCCTCCCTGGGTAAGGTGTTTCTGCAGCACATGGATTAACAGCAAAGGAGGGATTCACCTTTTCTATGCTCTCACAGTTGCCTGGTGCTACAGAGGTGCTGCATTTTGTGCCAGAGGAAGCATAAATTGGATGTTAGGAGGAGGTTCTTCACAGAGAGAATGATTGGCATTGGAATGGGCTGCCCAGGGAGGTGGTGGAGTCACTGTCCCTGGAGGTCTTCAAGAGAAGCCTGGATGAGGCACTTAGTGCCATGGTCTGGTTGATTGGATAGGGCTGGGGGATAGGTTGGACTGGATGATCTTGGAGGTCTCTTCCAACCTGGTTGATTCTATGATTCTATGTCTTTCAGCCTCAGGATGAGAGTTCATTTCAATGAGTGGACACAGAGATGCTGCTGGAGCTGTGGCTTGTCGAGTTGGCAGAGTGAGCTGCTAAGGCAAGGAAAAGGTAGCTGGGAATGAAGGCATTCATCTGAGTCCCATTGGTTTTGCAGTTGAAAAGTGAAGGCCTAAGGAGGCAAGGGCACCTGGAGTGTATAAAGGATTGAGAAATGAACTCTGGGTTGTTTTCAGCACAGAGTGTTTGAGTCACAAGGTTTTTGTCTTCTCACCTCACAGGAAACTGCAGGTTTACCCTCACCACCTCCACTGAAACAAAAGGGGTTTAGAGGTACTTTGAGTTAACAGGCAAGGCCAGGAGACACAGTCTCAAGCTGTGCCAGGGCAGGTCTAGGCTGGATGTTAGAGGAAGTTGTTGTCAGAGAGAGTGATTGGCGTTGGAATGGGCTGCCCAGGGAGGTGGTGGAGTCACCGTCCCTGGAGGTGTTGAAGCCAAGCCTGGATGAGGCACTTAGTGCCATGGTCTGGGTGCTAGGTTGGGTGCTAGGTTGGGCTGGCTGAGCTTGGAGCTCTCTTCCAACCTGGCTGATTCTATGATTCTACAAAGGCAGATGCTCAGGAAGATGCAATTGAGGGAGCCCTCAGCACAAAGGGGCTGACACAGGCAGGCAGAAATCTCTTTGCTGCCTATAAAGGTTTCAGTCCCCCAGGAAGGGACCTGAGGCAATGTGACCGAGGTAATACATGGTGCAAAGCAGACAAGAGCAGTGAAAAGCTGGCAAACAGCCAGAGGCAACTGAACCCTAGTCAAGGACCAAGCTCCATCCCAGGCCAGGCTTGAATGAAAAACGTTGTCATAAAGCCCCAACCTGTTTATTCATGAATAATACAGGGCCAGGAGACAGGTCTGAATTTATCATGTAAATTATTTACTCTGGGTCTGAAATGGCCACCTGTCTCAGCAGTGTTTGAAAAGAGGCCCTTTCAATCAACAAGGAAAAGATAAAGGCTAAGGAGGAACTTCTGCTGAAGAGGAATTTTGCTACCACAGAGCAGTGTGGTCCTGCCCTCGGTCATAGGGGCAGGAGTGGAGGACAGGCTGAGGCAGCTGCGGATGTTCAGCCTGGAGGAGACCAGACTCCAGTGGGGGACATTAGAGCTGTCTGCCTGTACCTGAAGGGATCACAGAATCAACCAGGTTGGAAGAGACCTCCAAGATCAGCCAGCCCAACCTAGCACCCAGCCCTAGCCAGTCAACCAGACCATGGCACTAAGTGCCTCAGCCAGGCTTTGCTTAACACCTCCAGGCACAGCGACTCCACCACCTCCCTGGGCAGCCCATTGCAATGCCAATCACTCTCTCTGACAACAACTTGTTCCTCACATCCAGCCTAGACCTCCCCTGGCACAGCTTGAGACTCTGTCCCCTTCTTCTGTTGCTGGATGCCTGGCAGCAGAGCCCAACCCCACCTGGCTACAGCCTCCCTTCAGGTAGCTGCAGGCAGCAATGAGCTCTGCCCTGAGCCTCCTCTGCTGCAGGCTGCACACCCCCAGCTCCCTCAGCCTCTCCTCATAGGGTTTGTGTTCCAGGCCCTTCACCAGCTTCGTTGCCCTTCTCTGGACACCTTCCAGCACCTCAACATCTCTCTGCAATTGAGGAGCCCAGAACTGGACACAGCACTCAAGCTGTGGCCTGAGCAGTGCTGAGTACAGGGGCAGAAGAACCTCCCTTGTCCTGCTGCCCACACTGCTCCTGCAGAGAGATTTTCATGAGGGTGTCTAGAGACAGGACAAGAAGGAATGGTTTGAAGCTGAGGCAGAGTAGGTTTAGGATGGATCTTAGGAAGGAGTTATTCAGTATGAGGATGTTGAGACTCTGGAATAGTCTGCCCAGGGAGGCTGTGGCTGCCTCCTGCCTGGGGGTGTTGAAGGCCAGGTTGGATGAGTCTCTGAGAAGCTAAGTCTAGTTGAGAGGTGTCCCTGCCCATGGCAGGGAGGTTGGAGCAGATCATGGAAACATGCAGGTTGGCAAAGCCTCTTAGAATCACCAAGTCCAACCAAGAACCCTACTCTACAAGATTCATCTTCAACTATAGACCTAAGCACCACAACCAAACCACCCTTAAACACATCCAGGCTGGCTGCCTCCACCATCTCCCTGGGCAGCTCATTCCTGACCACTCTCTCCATGAAAAACCTTTTCTTAATGTACAATATAAACCTCCTCAGCTTCAGCTTGATCTCAGATCATCTCTGAGGTCCCTTCCAACCCAAGCCACTCCAGGATTCTGACTTGCAGCTCTGCTCAACCTGAGCCTGAAGAGGTCTGAGGTGCTCAGGCTTTCACTGTGTTGTTTTAGTGCTTGTTTGGATGTTGTTGGTTGTTGCTTTAGTGTTGTTACTCTACAGAGTGCTTCCCCCAAAATCCCAGCAGGTCTATAATAAGCAGGGGGTACTTTAGGAAGCCACTTGGCATGCTTGTTTAAATAACCTCTCTTACTCTCCAATTGTCTTGTTTTTCTCAGGGTTGTCGTAGAGAAGAAGATATTGATGAGTTAATGGTGTGTCAGGGAGTGTAGATGGGAGTGAAATCATTCACTCTCCTCCTGAAAGCATTTCTTTTTGACCTGTTTCTCCAGTGTGTGTAGCTGCAGCATCTCTCTGTTCCTTCCCATCAGTGTGGGCACTGGGAAGAGCATCCTGCAGCAGAGGCAGTGCACAGACACGGTTAATGCTGTGCTGCCTGGGACTAAAGGAGTATCTGTCACGTTCAATGCAGCTGGAGAAAGCAGGCACCTTGTAGCAGGGAAGTCAATGGGTTGTTTAGTTATCCTGAGCTTCTAGAGGGCAAAAACTCATTTCCACCTCTCTAAAGAAAGGAAAGATCTTGGCCACCAGTGCATTAGATCTTCAGAATGGCCCAGCCAAACACAGGCTGGTGGAGAGTTGTTACCTTTTAAGAGCAACACCTCACTGAATTCAGCAAGGTCCTCACTCCCTCCCTCATGTGAGAAAGGTGATGAATGGAAGCAGGCAGCAGGCTCTTTGTCAATTTTCCCTAGGAATAACCCAAAACTTGTCTCCCTGCTGCATTCCAGCTTTGTTTGCACTTAACTAGAAAACTGGCAAAGCAGAGATAAAAGGTGAATGTTGCCAGGCCAGGCTGTCTCCAAGTTTTAACCATCAAAAAGCTCCTTCAGCAGCAGCATCACATAAAGAGCAGATCAAGAGCTCCCCACAACCCCCAGCCCTGTGACAGGGTACAAAAACTGTTGAAGAGTCTCCTCTGGATCCTTTTCTTCTCTGCCCTTGCTGAAAGGTGCACCTTTATCCCTGCTCCACACACCACATCTCTCCTTTTCAGACATCTCTCCCAACCACTCCATTCACACTGGCAGGCAGCACTGCCAATAGAGGAGTTCTACTGGTAGCAGCCTATGAACTAAAGCTGCTAACTGGCTCTTATTGTCTCACCTTGCCACTGTGCTTTAACAGTCTGACTTATTTTGTCTCCTCTGCCAGCTGCATGCCCTTGCATTCCCCTTTGCAGCTTTGCACAGGAATACACAAGAAGAACAAAGAAATGTGCATTTGGTACTCACCTTCACCTTCTCCTGCAGGCAACCCCCACGAAGCTGCTGCCATTCTCTCCTATAGCCTTAACTCAAGAGATGACAACATTCAAGTACAGGCACTATAACACCAGGCAGCTAATTCCAGCCATGGCCACAGAGCAGGGAAAGGAGGGAAGGGAAAAAAAAAAAGGAACCAGCTCAAATAATATTTGCTGAAAAGACAATCCCAGGTGTTATTAACCTGATTCTCCTCTGCCATCAGAATTACACCCTGATGTCTCTGGTTCAATGAGAATCAGACCCTGAAAGAGAACAAGATCCTTTCTGCTAACAAGCCCATAAACTAATGGCTCTTGAAAAAGCCAGCACACCAAGCCTTATGACCCACAGCAAAAACAAATTAGAGTTGATGTTAGGGCAAAGAGAGTTTCCCCTCAAACCTCATCTTCAGCTGCAAAGTGTTTCTCTGATGAGCAAAGCTTTGGTTTGCAGCTGGGTATCACCTCCTGCACCTCCACATGCATTTGTGGCTCAGCAAAGTGTTTGGAACACTGGAAGAAAATAAGAATGAAAATAATCAAAGCCTCTTTTTTTTTTTTTTTTGGGTTGTTGTTGTTGTTCCAATGCCATTCCAACAAAGTCTGGGCTGTGTTTTGACTACTGGCCTCATCCATAAATCTACATCTCTTTCAAGGTGCTCTGCTCCCTTCCCCAGGCACCGAGGAGCTGTGTGGGTGTCGGTGCTGGATGAGCACTGAATTCAGTGGGGAATTAGAACATGTTCTGAATGGGGAAGAACTGCTTTGCACGCCCCCAAGGCTTGCAGGAAAGAGGTCTCCAGGATTTGGGATGATGGAGTAATCTAAGGGGAAGTGTCCTCCAAGGGGTGCCATGACAACACCATCACATCAGTCACTCGCATTAGCTGCTCGGCAGGCTCGCTCCTCTTGCATGTGAGAAGAGGGGTGGGGAGAGACCAGGTTTGATACCAGAGACCAGCTATGAGACAAAAGCAGGATGAGGCTCCCCTCCAGCCTGAGCATTGCCTGGCTTTCCAAATGTCTAGTGGAGGAGTTGGCTGCTAGGAGCAGGTGTTGATCTGTTGGAGGGTAGGAGAGCCCTGCAGAGGGACCTTGACAGGCTGCATGGGTGGGCAGAGGCCAATGGGATGAGACTGAACAAGGCCAAGTGCAGGGTTCTGCACTTTGGCCACAACAACTCCAAGCAGCACTACAGGCTGGGGACAGAGTGGCTGAGAGCAGCAAGGCAGAGAGGGAGCTGGGGGTGCTGGGAGAGAGGAGCTGAAGATGAGGCAGCAGTGCCCAGGTGGGCAGCAGAGCCAATGGCATCCTGGGCTGGCTCAGGAGCAGTGTGGGCAGCAGGACAAGGGAGGTTCTTCTGCCCCTGTGCTCAGCACTGGTCAGGCCACACCTTGAGTGCTGTGTCCAGTTCTGGGCTCCTCAATTCAAGAGAGATGTTGAGGTGCTGGAAGGTGTCCAGAGAAGGGCAACAAAGCTGGTGAAGGGCCTGGAACATAAACCCTATGAGGAGAGGCTGAGGGAGCTGGGGTTGGTTAGCCTGCAGAAGAGGAGGCTCAGGGGTGATCTTATTACTGTCTACAACTACCTGAAGGGACATTGTACCAGGTGGGGGGTGGCCTCTTCTCCCAGGCAAGCAGCAACAGAATAATGGGACACAATTTCAAGTTGTGCCAGGGTAGGTCTAGGCTGGATGTTAGGAGGAAGTTGTTGGCAGAGAGAGTGATTGGCACTGGAATGGGCTGCCCAGGGAGGTGGTGGAGGCACTGTCCCTGGAGGTGTTCAAGGAAAGACTGGATAAGGCATTTAGTGCCATGGTCTGGTTGACTGGATAGGGCTGGGTGCTAGGTTGGCCTGGCTGAGCTTGGAGGTCTCTTCCAACCTGGTTGATTCTATGATTCTATGACCTCCAGGGACAGTGACTCCACCACCTCCCTGGGCAGCCCATTCCAATGCCAATCACTCTCTCTGACAACAACTTCCTCCTAACATCCAGCCTAGACCTCCCTCAGCACAACTTGAGACTGTGTGCCCTTGTTCTGTTGCTGCTTGCCTGGCAGAAGAGCCAAACCCCACCTGGATACAGTCTCCCTTCAGGAAGCTGTAGATCACCTGAGGCTCCAGAAGCTGAGCTAAAACCTGCTAAGTGCATTCCTGGATACACAACAACCTTCTGAGCTTAGAGCTCCTCAAGGCTTCATTATCAGTTGCTGCCTTGGACCAAGCCCAGACTTGGACCAGAAACAGGCTGGGCTTGGGGAGGCTGCCCAGGGTCACACCAGCCATGGGACACAAACTGTGTCAGCAAGGCTAACCCAAGCTTCAGGGCCAGCCAGGATGGAGGGCTGAAGAAGGCAGATAAAAGATAAACTTACCCAGGGGATGGGACCCATCTGTGAGTGCTTTCTAATTAAAGCAGGACTGAGCTAGATTGCATGGTCCTGCTCTGGCAGAGGGGGTGGACTGGATGATCTCTTTGGGTCCCTTCAAACCCCTGCCATCCTGTGAGCCTGTGACTCACAGCCACAGCCCTGCTGCTAATTAGGGAGGGCTGAGCACTGACACATTAACCTCCAGGTCTCAGAACATTAACTTTACCAGGTGTAATATCTTCTAGGTGATATAAAGGTTAATAATCTGCATCCACAACAGAGCCCAGCTCAGTAAATACCCAATTAACCGAGTTCTCTCAGAGGCAGCAATGAAATGCAAGGTCTAGGACGGCTGAAAGGAGGCCCCAAAAAGCTGTGTGTGATGCCTGCTGGTGTGCACACTCACCGTGGGGGACAGCAAGGGACCTGTAAGGAACAGCCAGCAGAGCATGCAGGAGTGATGCCTTCAGAGGGAGCCTGCATAGGCTCCAACAGCAGCAGAAAGCAATAAGGTGAAATATCTTCATTGTTCAACAACTTTATTGATGACCTGGACCAGGGGATTGAGTCCTACATCAGTAAGTTTGCAGATGATACCAAGCTAGGAGCAGGTGTGGAGCTGCTGGACATTAGGAAAGACCTGCAGAGGGACCTGGCCAGGCTGGATGGGTGGGCAGAGGCCAATGGGATGAGACTGAACAAGTGCAAGTGAAGGGTTCTGCACTTTGTCCACAACAACCCAAAGCAGCACTGCAGGCTGGGGACAGAGTGGCTGAGAGCAGCCAGGCAGAGAGGGAGCTGGGGGTGCTGGGAGAGAGGAGCTGCAGAGGAGGAAGCAGTGTGCCCAGGTGGGCAGCAGAGCCAATGGCATCCTGGGCTGGCTCAGGAGCAGTGTGGGCAGCAGGACAAGGGAGGTTCTTCTGCCCCTGTGCTCAGCACTGCTCAGGCCACACCTTGAGTGCTGTGTCCAGTTCTGGGCTCCTCAATTCAAGAGAGATGTTGAGGTGTTGGAAGGTGTCCAGAGAAGGGCAACGAAGATGGTGAGGGGCCTGGAGCACAGCCCTGTGAGGAGAGGCTGAGGGAGGTGGGGGTGTGCAGCCTGCAGCAGAGGGCAAATCTCATTGCTGTCTACAACTACCTGCAGGGAGGCTGTAGCCAGGTGGGGTTGGGCTCTGCTGCCAGGCAGCCAGCAACAGAACAAGAGGACACAGTCTCAAGTTGTGCCAGGGGAGGTCTAGGCTGGATGTTGTTAGGAAGTTGTTGTCAGAGAGAGTGATTGGCATTGGAATGGGCTGCCCAGGGAGGTGGTGGAGTCGCTGTGGCTGGAGGTGTTAAGCAAAGCCTGGCTGGGGCACTTAGTGCCATGGTCTGGTTGATTGTCCAGGGCTGAGTGCTAGGTTGGACTGGCTGAGCTTGGAGCTCTCGTCCAACCTGGTTAATTCTATGCTTCTATAACAAAAGATTCTTTGCTGTCAACATTTAGCATAACATTCCCCTCCCAGCCTTCCTCTCTCCTCCCCAGCTGTTCTCCAAAGCTTCTATTTGAATTCAAAGCCAGACTGGCTGGTTTCAAGTTGTGTGCAGTAAAATGGAAGGTTTATGTTTTTCCCTCCCCTAACTTTTAATCTTTGTTTTTGTCCTCTGCCTTCCAGAAGAGAGAATTGGAACAGGGAAATGGAACAAACAAGGAACAACTGAATATTCAACTCAGTTTGAAGGTAATTGCCTCGTTTAGCATAATTTTCTAGAGGCTCAGGAGAAAATGGCTCTTTTCATTCAGCAGATTTGAAACATTTAAAAATAGGAGGTCAAGGAAGTGCCACTTCCACTCTGGCCAAGGTAGCAGCTAGAACAAGGGGAAATGGACACCCCTTGAGTGATGTGCCCAATTCTGGGCTCCTCCATTCAAGAGAGATGTTGAGGTGCTGGAAGGTGTCCAGAGAAGGGCAGCAAGGCTGGGGAGGGGCCTGGAGCACAGCCCTGTGAGGAGAGGCTGAGGGAGCTGGGGGTGTGCAGCCTGCAGCAGAGGAGGCTCAGGGCAGAGCTCATTGCTGTCTGCAACTACCTGAAGGGAGGCTGTAGCCAGGTGGGGTTGGGCTTCTCTCCCAGGGAACCAGCAACAGAACAAGGGGACAGAGTCTCAAGCTGTGCCAGGACAGGTCTAGGCTGGATGTTAGGAGGAAGTTGTTGTCAGAGAGAGTGATTGGCATTGGAATGGGCTGCCCAGGGAGGTGGTGGAGTTGCTGTGCCTGGAGGTGTTGCAGCCAATCCTGGCTGGGGCACTTAGTGTCATGGTCTGGTTGATTGGCCAGGGCTGGGTGCTAGGTTGGACTGTCTGAGCTTGGAGCTCTCTTCCAACCTGCTTGATTCTATGACTGTGTTCTGGCCAGAGCCTTGCCACTGCTTTATTTTGATGGCGATGGAGAAAGAAGCCTCTGCAGCTTTTGGAGCAAGAACAGTTGCAGGGGCTCAGGGTGCTTTGCAGGGCTCAGCCACTCCACTGAGCTGTTGCTATTTTAGCTAAAAGCTATTTCCCCCTCCCCTCTCCACAGCTGAGCTGACACAAAGAGCATCAGACACATTCATCGCCAACAAGGCACCCAGCAAAAATGTTCCCTAACTGCACAGCTCATGTTCACAGAATCACAGAACTTCAGAGGCTGGAAGGGAGCTCCAGAGATTATCCAGTCCAACCCCCCTGTCAGAGCAAGTTCAGCCCCACAGGAATGCATCCAGCTGGGTTTGGAATGTCTCCAGAGAAGGAGACTGCACAACCTCTTTGGGCAGCCTGCTCAGTGCTCTGTCACCCTCACTGTAAAGAAGTTTCTTCTCATGTTGAGGTGAAACCTTCTGTGTTGCAGTTTGCAGCCATTGCTCCTTGTCTTAGTGCTGTGCACCACTGAAAAGAGCTTCCCCCATCCACTTGACACCCACCCCTCAGATATTTGTACCTGCCGATGAAATCCTTTCTCAGCCTTCTCCTCTCCAGGCTAAACAGCCCCAGGGCTCTCAGCCTCTCTCTGTGTTCCCTTTGAGCTCCTCGTGTCACTGGCTTCCAGGTGCTCAAGTTCCTCCATTCTGCCACCACACAGGATGTCCTCAGTCTCCCTCTCCTTTCCTACAACCATTAAACTTCATCTTTCCCTTTCCAAACTCCTGCCTTACCTTCTTTGTCACATCACTTCTTCAGCAGGACCTGTCCTCTGAAGGCACTGCCTGTGCCCTGGAAGATGTTTAGCTCCACTGCCACTTCCAGCAAATTCTAGAATGACTTAGGTTGGAAAGGACCTCAGAGATCATCTGCTCCAACCTCCCTGCCATGGGCAGGGACAACTCTCCACTAGACACAGCTGCTCAAGGTCTCATCCAACCTGGCCTTGAACACCTGGATATTAGGAAGAAGTTCTTCACAGAGAGAGTGATTTCCCATTGGAATGGGCTGCCCAGGGAGGTGGTGGAGGCACCGTCCCTGGGGGTCTTCAAGAAAAGACTGGATGAGGCACTTAGTGCCATGGTCTGGTTGATTGGATAGGGCTGGGTGCTAGGTTGGACTGGATGAGCTTGGAGGTCTCTTCCAACCTGGTTGATTCTATGATTCTACCCCCACAGAGCAGGCATCCACAGCCTCCCTGAGCAGCCTGTTCCAGAGTCTCAGCACCCTCCTACTGAAGAACTTCCTCAGCTCCAGTCTAACCCTGCTCTGCCTCAGTTTCAAACCATTCTCCCTTGTCCTGTCTCTAGGCACCCCTCTGAAAAGTCCCTCTGCAGCCTTCCTATAAGATCCCCTCAGCTATTGGAAGGTAGCTTTAAGGTTCCCTCAGAGTCTGTCTTCCCTAGGCTGAACAACCCCAGCTCCCTCAACCTGTCCTCATAGCTGAGGTGCTCCAACCCTTAGATCATCATTTTTCAACCTCAACATCAAATCTCCAACCCCAAACCCTCCACTCCACTCTTACTAAACCTGCAAGCTTCCTGGGGGAGAGAGAGCCAGAGCCCCAAGCCCAGCCAGCCAAGCTGCCAGAAGCAAAGCCATCACCCAGTGAGACAGGAGAAGAATGAAAATAGTGTTTTTAATATCATTTACAGCAAACTTACATTTCTGTATTTCACATCACAGAGTTCTAAACTGCTCATCTGGAAAATATAAGCTGCAAAAATACAGAACACAGTACTCAAAATATATCGAGCATGTGGCTTCTCTTTTCACTCTTTTCTTCCCTTCCCCCCCCCCCTTCCCCTCCTCCACCCCCAATCAGTTGTACAGTGAAACAATGCCTCTTCCAAACCAGGTTTTGGGTTATTTTGGACATGCTGCTGAACATCTGCAGAATCACCAGCACCTTTCTAAGAGCTTTCTGAGGACTACTTTGTCTTGGGCACTGGAGGAAAGCTAAAGCCCAAGGCAGGAGGAGCACCTGAGGCCATCCAGGTCCCACACATGCTGTTACAGACCATCTGTGCAGGAAGAACAGTTTGGGTTGGAAGGGACCTCCAAAGGTCATCCAGTCCAACACCCTCTGCAGTCAGCAGGGGCATCCTCCACTAGATCAGGCTGCCCAGAGCTCTCTTGAGCCTCACCTTGAATGTCACCAGGGATGGGACTTCAACCACCTCCCTGGGCAACCTGCTCCAGCGGTCCACCAAAGAACCTTTTTCACAGACAACCACCCACAGAGCTGCTCTGCCCTGATGATGATGAAGAGCAGCAATGGTGTGAGGGACAAACAGCACTGACTGGTCTACCAGAGAGGCAGACAGATGCTGCTCCAATACTGTGGGCTCTGCACACAGCCCAATGTGGGGGGGGGGAGGGAGTTTTTGAGCAATCAATGTGACAAACTAAATGAAGTGGTCTTGTTCCTCCAACAAGACAATCAATGTGGAAGCATCCTCCACACACTGACAGAAAATTACATCCACAGACCAGCTGCAAACACTTGCCAGAGAATTCCTGAGCTTCTGAAGACTGAAGAAAACTCTCACCAAGAGCCTGGTTAAGCATTGCTTAACTTGTGGCAGACCTGCCTCGCTGAAATGCGTTAACTTGGTTATTACACCATGGAGAAACACAAGGATGGAGAAGGGAGCAGGTCAAGGAACAGAGTAAGTTCCTAGTACTCTTATTAGGTAAAAAGAAAAAGCCTCTCCATGTTGGCCAGAGCCAGACAGAGGCCAGCTGGTTGTGTTAAAACCAGGGTAACTTCATTCTCAATCTGCTTTGAATTTTAAACTCTCAAATTTGCTCAGCTGTAGCTAAGAGTTCTCCAGGGTGGAGAATAACTAAGTTACAGAGGCAAGGCTATGCTCCTGACCAGCCTCTGCATCAGGAAAGAGAGTAAAGAGAAATCAGCTAACCCCAATTTGGCTTTTCCTCCATGATGAATGAAGCATGGCTGAGGAGTGGCTGGGCAGCACTGTTGCTTCTGCTCACAGACCTCACTGAATCGAGAGCTGCTCTCCTCCAGTGTCTTGTAGGCTGCCTCCCACTCCCTTTGCTCTGGCTGGTTTTCATATGGTGCTTGTGCCTCATCTATAGAGGGCAAAAGGAACTGTAACATTTTCTTGCTGCAAACATTTCCCATCTAATGCCATTTCCAGCTCACGACGACCCCAGCTGTCCCTGTGCCTGGAACATGATCCAAGCACATACAGCAGGGGGATAAAAAAGAACCAAACCCAAACAACAACATTTCTTCAGACTGCATTTGACTGGTATCAAAATCCTAAGGAACACCACGTTTATTGTACTTTATTTACATGGTAGTCACCTATAATACAATACAATACAGGTTCCAGTTGCAGTGGTAGGCACTATGGGTATTAAAAGGTCACAGCTCTTCCCCTGCTCCCATCCCCACCCCTCCTCCCTGCGGACGCGGTACCCGAGCGAACCGAGAGCTCCCTTTTGCAACAATCCCAGGCGCTGCTGCTGCTGCTGCAGCCTGCTCCCCAAAGCCTGCTTTGAGATGGCTCCTTCCCAACAGCAGATGATGGGAGCTGCTTTCACGTGCTGACATGGTGACACCCACACTTTGGTGGTCACAGACCACTGGCAACCAGTTATGCATAGCCTCATCACCATGCTTTGCACTGAAGACATTGTGAAGGCAATGTAGGGGCTGTAGCAGAGCTACAGACCTCTGAGCACAGCTTATAGGCCACCTGTGATCAGCGAGAGCACAGCTTTGGTCCTGCTGCACGTCAGGCTAAGAAAAAGGTTGTGAGTCTTCAAGAGGGACCATCGTCCTCTGATCAGGCAGGAAGCATCACGGGCGAAGCAGAGGGGAGACTTCTTCCTTTCAAGTTCACACAGTTAGAGTTGTGAGGCACCAAAAACATAGCACTGAGATGCGGTTGACATCGAGGGGTAAATGCTCTGGTGTTTGTGCGCCGCCCTGCTGCGAGAGGAAAGGGGGCTGAAGGGCTGAGAGAGAGGTGGCAGGAGAGATGCCTTCTGCTGTCCTACCAGCCGGCAATTCACTTGGGAAGAAGGAGGATGTGTTAGGCTGTACGTGACTCCGGTTCCCAGGAGACTGTTGCTTCCCTTCTAAGAGCTGTGCAAACACAGCAAATAACATTTGCACCACCTGCCTCACCTTAACACCAATTTGGTTTTGTCTGGGTTCATCCCCTTCTCGTGTTTGCTTTCAGTAATTACACAAATGAAAGCACTAACTGGTAGGAGTGCTGGGAGAGGCAGAGAATTTCAAGCATCTGTGAGAGGCTATTCCTGGACAGTGGCTTGCTAGCTGGAAGGCAGAGCTTTGGCTATCCTTGGAGCAGTTTATGGCCAGAGGCCCTCTGCCCACTGGCACTGAGCAATGATCCTCTTATTCCATCCCTAATCATATATTTCTGAACTGATTGTACTGATGAGAAAAAAATTCCAGCCTAGGCAACTCAGGAAGCAGAAATCTGCCCCCTGATTTCTCTGTTCACTCAGGACAAAGCAACGTGGATGAGTTACAAGCAAGCTTTTCCAACCCCCTGCAGATCACAGGTGCAGAAGTGACCTTGCAAACACACAGGAGGCATTGCCTTGGCTATCTTAGCAATTTGCCAGGAAGAAATAAAAGGGAAAGTTCATTTGTGAAGTTGCTATAAATTGTTTTTTGCTGAGTTGGCCTTGACAGGTTTCTTATTGCTTTCTGCCATTTGCAGACATCAACTTTGTGTAGAACAAGCCCAGCACTACAAACTGTCAGGGTATTGCTAATCTTTTCCTCGCTAGAGTAGGACACTTTGCTCTGCCACACTTAATCTGGACACCGTGGGGGAACAACCCAAACTCGTAGCATCCCAAAGAGCACATCCCTGGAGTCACTCCATTCATTAAAGCAAGGTTTCACCAAGAGAAAGAGCATGGACACCACAGACATCCATGATCCCATCTAGATGGATTCCTCTGTCCATGTGGCTTCTTCTGAATGCCCTGCCCCCTCTCAGCATAGATGCTCAGAGCTGAGCTGCTGTGGCAAGACTGAAGGTGAAAGCAAAGCAAAGCATGTTCATATTCTGTCAAAGAAAAGAGGGATATTGCTTCTGAGGAGACAGAGCCTCCTTCTGCTCCACAGACAAGGTCTGAAGATCTTACTTGGCATCACTAGTTAATACAGTACCTAATGTCTAAGAGCTGCTGAAAGGCCAATATTTTTCAGTGAAGCAATTGTATTAAGACTCAGATTGGCTAGAAACGTCAATGGAATGATAGAGAACATCATTTGCAGCCTGGAAGTAATAGATTTAGTGTATAAAAGCAGAACAAACTCTAGCATTTTGAGTATATGTAGCACTAAGTGAGACCTGCTGGCATCCCAGGCAGACTTAAATGCCAGTCGATAACTCCTCATATTGCCTTGGTAGAGCTAAGCTGCGCTTTGCCCTTGGGAGGAAGGAAGAACTGTGGCTGGAGAAAGAAAGCTGAGGGTCAGTTTGGAAGAAATGCCCACACACTGTGGGTCTTAGGGAGGTAGGGCAAGTTGGGTCTATCCAGCAGCACCAAAAGGTGGACAAACCATTCAGGGACTCCATCAGGCTCAGTATGCAATGCCCTGGTTGCTCCTCTCCTCCTTGGATTAACCTCAAGCTTCGGATAACCAAAGATGCCAATGCTCATGCCAAAGGTTCCTATCATACCATTGACCCATCTAATCAACTGCTGCCTACGTTCACACCAGCTGTGTCTTGGCTACCTTGAGGGGCATGTTGGAAGGAAAGGAGACAATTCAGAGTCTGCTGCCAAGAAAAAAAGAACACAAACAAAAGAGGTGACTCAGAGCAGCAGCATGGGATGTTAGGAGAGGCAAACTCAGGTTTTGGTAAGAAAAGCAAAACCTCCTAACACAGAGGGGAACAGCTCAGTATTATTGCTTATACTCAGGGTTGCTCTGCCCCATGCACAGAATGCCTGTGAACCTTGCAGGCATTAAGCAAATCTAGAGACAGATCAGCAGCAAACCTGCTTCTGTTTGCCAAGGTAGTTCACCTGAAACCAGGGGGATGGCTAAGCATGGCTGTGTCTACAGGCAGAGTGAGAGGAAGTCTGGGAACCCTCACCAACAAAGGAACAAAGCTGTTATCTCCTCAGTCCAGCAAAGCATTTGCATCTGCCTTCAACACTGACAATTCCCCAAGTCACCTCCCCAGAACAAAGCAAACATCACACCAAGACTGCTCAAGCCTTAGGACAACACCGAGGCCAACGTGCCCAGCTGTGACAAACTCGCACACGGCAGCAGCAGCGGCAGCAGCCACGGCTGACCCGGAGGCTACAGCCTCACAGTGCTGGTAGCCTCCAGCTTGCCTTGGGGTCTGCTGCAGAGTGGCACTGCTGGTTGGGAGATGGAGTCACCTTTCTGTCTCCCAGGACCTCATTTGCTGAGGAAAACCACCTCTAAGACACAAAGGCAAAGCGGAAGGACGTTGCCTCCAATGTGCTGAACACATCACTTTGATGGGGATAGGAAGGACTCCAAATCTCATTAATTTCCTTAATTTTAAAAGATGTTTTTTTTTCTCCCCAAGGAAACCAAGCCAAGGCGTGTCAGCCATTTGGAAACACCCCCATCGCTTTCCAAATGCCTGCAGGCCATCAGTTAGCTTCTGAAGCATTCAGAAACCTAACTCAGCTAATTGAAGTGAATTCCTCTCTGCAGCTTTCCCTTTTCACCTTCCCAGCAAGGTGAGAACCCAGCTGAGATTAACAGTAGCAGCACTGAGTAGTTCAATGACTCTCACAGGGGTATGGCAGTGTGAGGCCCCTATTACTCGAATTCCCATGGAATGGAAGGAGAATTCAAGTGGTGGCTTTCTGGTGCCACTATACATCCAAGGTGTGCTGGGTAAAGTCAGCAAAATGCACGATTTCAGTGGCTGTGAAAATGCAGCCCCTTGCTAGCAAGGATGCAAGGAGACAGACTCTAGTGTCATCTGCACCAGTTTTAGACTGGGGTCCCCTTTTGGGTTCCACTGGAGCTATGCCAGGGTGGCATCTGTGCAAAGGAAAGGAAACCCCAACCTGAAGGTCATGCAAGGCAACTGGACCATGCCATAGTGACTGCTAAACCTCAAGCAGTTTGCTGTTTTCAAATGTCCCAATCCTCAGCAGACAGCTGTGCAGGGAACATGGTGCTTGGGAATGTCAAAGGAATATTTCTGCTGAGACTTGGATTTCAGTGCACCTGAATATGAAGGACAAAAAAAGTCCCCCCAGTGGCTCTGGATGGCACAGATCAGACCATGCCCCTGTTTCTTGCTCCCAGGAATGGGCACTTTCTAACTCAATCCTTGTTCTCAAGTTTCCTGCACGGTTAAGGCAGTTGTGGGATGGAAGTGAAGTGCTGAGAGCAGAAGGCCCTTACTGCAGTTTGGGAAGTGGTGTGTGGGGAGGATGTCTGAGGGTCTTCATTTGTTCTTCTACAACAGTGTGGTCAGCAGGACAAGAGAGGTTCTTCTGCTCCTGTACTAAGCACTGCTCAGGCCACACCTTGAGTGCTGTGTCCAGTTCTGGGCCCCTCAATTCAAGAGAGATGTTGAGGTGCTGGAAGGTGTCCAGAGAAGGGCAACAAGACTGGGGAGGGGTCTGGAACACAAACCCTGTGAGGAGAGGCTGAGGGAGCTGGGGGGTGTGCAGCCTGCAGAAGAGGAGGCTCAGGGCAGAGCTCATTGCTGCCTGCAGCTCCCTGAAGGGAGGCTGTAGCCAGGTGGAGTTGGACTCTTCTCCCAGGCAAGCAGCAACAGAACAAGGGGACACAGCCTCAAGCTGTGCCAGGGGAGGTCTAGGCTGAAGTTAGGAGGAAGTTGTTGTCAGAGAGAGTGATTGGCATTGGAATGGGCTGCCCAGGGAGGTGGTGGAGTTGCCATAGCTGGAGGTGTTGAAGCCAAGCCTGGCTGGGGCACTTAGTGCCATGGTCTGGTTGCTTGGCTAGGGCTGGGTGATAGGTTGGGCTGGATGATGTTGGAGGTCTTCCAACCTGCTTGATTCTGTGATTCTATGAACAAAAATTGGATTGCAGGCAAAAGTTGGTTCGTGGTTTGAAAAATCAAGCCAAAACCCAAAGAGCCTGCTGGGACAGATGAAGGTTTTGGTCTGTGTGTGTTCTTTAAGCTAAAAGCTCTGTTCTTGAATCAAAGCACTGACAGTAAAGCCCTTCACGAAGCAGGCATCTGATACACCATTGGAAAAAAAGAGAAGAAAACAAAACAAGAATGGGATGGGGAGAGAGAGCTTTAAAAAAAGTTGCATGATCCACAGAACTAAAAGCCAACCACCAGGCAGGTACTGCAAGTTACAGCTTAAAACATCACGTGAGTAACCCCACTCAGCTGCATCTCCTGCACATGAGAAAGAGATGAAATAGAAAGAATACAAAAAGAAGATGTTAAGTGCCCTGGAGTCCTGCTTCTGTGACTCCAGGCAAAGGAGGCTTCTGACTGCACTGGCAAACCAAAGCTCCTGACCACTGGGAGTTTGTTTTGCACGGTGTCAGCGGCGCTGTTCTCTGAGCGTCTGAGGTGAAGGAGGAGAAAAGAAGGGAGGGGAAAGAAAATGGGGAAAAAAAGGAGGAGGTTGTAGAATTTCAAGCAATCAGACTTTTGAAAGGTTCTATTCTGTGACATTTGTGTTTGTGCCTGAATGTGTGTGTAGGGTAGGAAATGATGAGCTCACATTTGAAAAGACAGCAGTCTAAGTGATAAATCTGCAGAACGAAGAGGACTGTACAGAACCATTTCAAAGGCTTAGACTTGACAATTATCCACATTTTACGAGACAGTTCTGCACCCTCTGCCTTTTTTTCTTCAGATTCATTGTTTTATGGGTGCAGCAGCTCTGTTTTAGCAGACAGGATATTCTAAAGCAATCAAACAACCTTAAAAAGCATCATTTACCACCCGGCACAACAACGGCACTGCACAGCTTAATAACTCTTTTTTTCCTCTCCTTAAAATCCTTCATTAATCAAAGGATTCTCAACAGGTTTGAAAAACAAGAATCCAATATCTGCAGTTAGAATATCTGGGGAGTATTTGGCACAGTGGGGTTTATTTGATGCAGCCTTTGCTTTTTGCCCTCCTTGTTGCTCAGCGTATGGTACTGTGCATAAAAGGCAAGCACGTGGAAAACCAGGTCAGGTGGAAGCATTTTGGTAGCCCATACCTATGTGTCAATGCTGTCCTAGGTTGAGTCTTTAAGAATTATGGAGTGTAGACCTCCAAGAAGTCCAGGAGTAGACAGGAAATTGTAATCCTGAGGTCATTTCACTCCCACTGCCCCTTTAAACGAAGGCTGGGGAGGGGCCTGGAGCAGAGCCCTGTGAGGAGAGGCTGAGGGAGCTGGGGGTGTGCAGCCTGCAGAAGAGGAGGCTCAGGGCAGAGCTCATTGCTGGCTACAACTACCTGAAGGGAGGCTGTAGCCAGGTGGGGTTGGACTCTTCTGTCAGGCAATCAGCAACAGAACAAGGGGACACAGTCTCCAGTTGTACCAGGGGAGGTCTAGGCTGGATGTTAGGAGGAAGCCCTTGCCAGAGAGAGTGATTGGCATTGGAATGGGCTGCCCAGGGAGGTGGTGGAGTCGCCGTACCTGGAGGTGTTGAAGTAAAGACTGGATGAGGCACTTAGTGCCATGGTCTGGTTGACTGGCCAGGGCTGGGTGCCAGGTTGGACTGGATGATGTTGGAGGTCTCTTCCAACCTGGCTGATTCTATGATTCTACAAAATGCTGAGGGGAGAGCAAAGTCAGCTAAAAAGGTTTTGAACATGAGTGGCCTCTGTAACTGTGCCACCTCCGGGCTGTCCACTGCCAGCAATGGACAAAGACTTGGGGAAGATCAGCCCCTCCACACCAGCTGCATGGAAATGATGATGTCCAGCATTCATGCCAGCTTACCTCTCTAAACAGCTGCATGTCTGCAACAGCTTCAAAATACAAACCAATAAAAGAAGAAGGAAAAAAAAAGGAGCTTTTTGATGATGATGGTAACCCTTAAGCCCCTCCTGGCATTTAGTCCATTGAAATGGGTCTAGTTCCTGGGGAAAAAAACTCAAACACAACCAATTTCAATTGCTTCCCAGCAGGAATGTTTTGGAAAAGAAAACCATGCATGCAAAATAAGCCTTCTTGAAATCAGATGAAAGCTCCCCCATGCTTCCACAGGCTTAAGTTAAGATTGAATTGCAAAGCCAAACCTGCTCTTGCATGGGTGCCTCTTGAGGATGTGAATGAAAATTTCAGAGGTGCTCAACGCTGGCCAGCCTCAGCTCCCATAACCAAACCTTCCACAGGAACACTATTTGCACATCTAAGGGCAAAAAAAAAGGTGGCCTCCAGGAGGGGAGATTATTCCACCTTCTTCAGGCAGCTTCCACTGAAGTCGGTGGAATTTCTCAGGTGGAAAACCAAAATGAAAAGCAAATCAATTGTGTGAGTTGCAGGATTAAGGTCAGGATTCTTTCATCTTACACACACACACTTAAAGAAAACATCCACCACACAATGTCTAGATTGCAAATTATATATATATATATATATATCTTTAAAAACTGGAGAGGACATAAACAGCCTCTCTATAGATCTGTAATTCACTGAGTCACATAGAATATGAAAAAGAGAAAACCAACCAAAAAAAAAAAAAAAACCCCAACCAACCCCCAAACTATATTATGTCAATCATTAAATGATCTATAATTCTCCAACTGACAATTGGTGGTGGTTGTTTTTTCCCCTAGAGACACAGTGCATTTGTTCTCTTTCTCTAAAAGACATATTAGGTGTCTTCATTGGCTTGGTAGCATCTTAGAATGAAGGCTTATGGATTAAAAAAAGTAATCACCCCCACCCCTGCAGAGGATTAAACAAACCCCTTGAGTCATGTCATGTTTGGGTGAGTTAAAATTGAGTCCTTCCCCAAGCTAGCATAAATAAATCCTGCCTGTGTGTGGAGGGGGAAGAAAGAGTCAGTGATTTAAGGGTTAACAGAGATTGGAAAAGAAGTTTAAATCATCAAATCAAATGAAACAAAAAAAACCCCATCTTATTAGAGGACTACAGAGACAAGGATTTGGAATTCATCATCCCCTCCCTCCCCCCCCCCTTTAAAAATGACAGCAGGTTTGGCAAAGTTGTGAGTCTTGAACTTTACTGGGTTTGAGAGATCTGAGCACAGCTATTCGCAGACAGCCACAAAGCTGCAATCTGTGAATAAGCCTGGGCTGGAAGGACTTGGATACCTCTGACAGCATCGCTGGCAACCTGGAAGGTTTCCAGCAGCTTTCAAGGTATTTCTCGTGGCCTGGTAGGCTGGTGACAAGAGTGTGACTGGTGGAACGACTCCAGCACTGCTCCCTCTTTGCCATCGCAGAGCGCAGCTCGTTTGAACAGCGCCCAGGCTGGCTAACCCTTGGAGCCCACACTGCCCGCTCCACGGATCCCCGGCGCCCCGTTTGCAACTGCAAACACCCATCCCAGCACTGCTCTTATCACCTTGCTCTTATCACCTTGCTTTCTCTCACGCCTCACGCCCAAGCCCGTCCATTTGCCGAGCTCTCCCGTGAACCTCCGCAGACGCCCGCCTTGGAAGCTCGCACTGTCATCAAAGGGGCTGGCACCCAGCCACGGCGGCTCCCTGCTTTCTCCATCACCCTGCGGGATGTCAGGAGCGATCCCAGCAAGCAGATGTTGCTCTCCAGAATCCTGCCTGGGCCTGGCTTTGAGAAAAGGACCAAAGTTTCCCCTTGTTGCCGCCGCCGCCGCAGTCGTGTTTTGCCGTTTGTGACCTCCTCTCGTTCTTCTCAAAAAGGACCCTCACGTTCTTGGGCCAAGTTCAGCTCTCCCCAGTCACTATAAAACAGACTCCATATTCTCACACCACTCGTGATCTTCCAGGTTATAGATAAACTTTGTCCTATGCGCTTGGCTTTGGGGCACCGAGTCCCGCCCCAGATTGTCTAGGGTGAGAGTAGAGGCAAAAAACTCACTAGTGCTGAGACCACCTTCGTGGTTCTTGATGTACCTTTTATAGTTCTTCCTCAAGCACTGCCAGGTGGTGGTGTACAGGATGAAAGCAAAAGACTTGAGGGCGATGGCGATGCTGACGTACAGGTACCTGTAGACCACATTGTCGTACAGGGCGCAGGCTCCCTGCTCGCCACAGAAGGTGCTCCAGAACAGACACGTGGAGTCGATCCCGGCCCCAAAGATCAGTGGGGGTGGGATGAAACCTGGCAAAAGAGAAGGCAAAGCATGAGAGCAGGGGTGGGGTTGGTGCAGCAAAGTGCCAGCAATGTGCTCTGGTGGCCAGGAGGGGCGATGCCATTCTGGGGTGGATTAAAAGGGCTGTGGCGAGTAGGTCGAGAGAGGTTCTCCTGCCCCTCTGCTCTGCACTGGTGAGGCCACATCTGGACTACTGTGTCCAGTTCTGGGCCCCCCAGTGCAGGAGGGACAGGGATCTACTGGAAAGAGTCCAAGGGAGGTTTACAAGGATGATGGAGTGGAGCACTGCCTGATGAGGAAAGGCTGAGAGCCCTGGGGCTGGTTAGTCTGGAGAGAAGGCTGAGAGGGGATCTCCCCTGGAGGTGTTCAAGAAAAGCCTGGATGAGGCACTTGGTGCCATGGTCTGGTTGACTGGCTAGGGCTGGGTGCTAGGTTGGGCTGGCTGAGCTTGGAGGTCTCTTCCAATCTGGTTGATTCTCTGATTCTATGATTCTAATACATATCTGAGGGCTGGGGGTTAGGAAGGAAGGGACAGGGACAGGCTCTGCTCACTTGTGCCCTGGGACAGGACAAGAGGCAATGAATGGAAATTACAGCACAAGAAGTTACACTTCAGCATGAGGAGGAACTTCTTTACTGTAAGGGTCACAGAGCACAACCTCCCCAGAGGGTGTGTGAAGTCTCCTTCTCTGGAGACTTTCCAGCCCTGTCTGGATGTGTTCCTGTGCAACCTGTGTTAGATTCTACGGTTCCACTCTGGCAGGCGGGTTGGACTTGAAGATCTCCAGAGGTGCCTTCCAAGCCCTAACATCCTGTGATCCTGTGTTTCATACTGAGAATGAATGTAGACCTCTGGATAAAATTAGGTGCTCTATTTGTGGTCAGAAGGTCTGGGTAACTTTTCCATGGGATACAGACACTGGAACAGGTTACCCAAAGAGGTGGGGGAAGTCCCATCCCTGGAAGTTATTAAGGCCAGGCCAGACAGGTTGCTTTAGTCAATCTGATCTAGTGGGAAGTGTCCCTGCCCATGGCAGGGGGGATTAGAACTAGATGATCCTTGAGGTCCTTTCCAAGCCTGAAGATTCTATGATCTTTATGATAGAGAGAGGATGTGACTGGAGTGGATGGGAGGAGAGGATCCTTCATCAAAGTTAATGGTCCCAGCTGCAGGCTGTGATTCTAAGTCTTTACATTTCAAATCGACCTAAACAAAGTCTGTGGATGAGTTTTTAGCTTGGATTTGACATCCACAGAAGACATTCCTGCTGATACCAACAGGCAGGAAGGATTTTACTCAAGTTTAAGTGGCTTTTATTAAGCTTCTCATTTGCCTAATGAGACTGAGTGGAGGGGTAAATGAAAGAGGAGGAGGACAGCCTCGCAGCTTGCTCTCTTTAGATACTGGCAATTCTGCACTTGGGGTGTTCACCTGAGGGATGTCACAGGACTCCACTTCAGAGCTTGGCATCAGCTGAGGCACTCAGGTCTAGTTTTGAACCTTTCCCTGACACAGAAGAAAGTTTTCTCTAGGTCTAAGCAAAATAAACAATGGCCTCTAACAGATGTCAAAGTTTAAACCTGAAAAGCAGGAATAATTTTGCCATTAAATGAAACATCCCAGCAGGACTCTCCCACAGCCACTGCAGCTAACTACTGATGAGCATTCCTCAATCACAGGCTGCAGCAGAGCTGCAGTCTCACAGCCAAATAATCACTCCAATCTCATTTAACTAATAAAAGTGATGTTCTTTTCTATTTATCCCCATCCTACAGGGACGTGGCAGAGGCCTCCCCATTTCCCATTACCCCGATGGTGTTTGGGACATCCTTGTGCCAGCTTTGCACTCCCCAGTTTGCACAGGTCCATTGAATGTGCAGCACTTGGAAGAAAATGTGGATTACAGGCTCACAGGATGTCAGGCGTTGGAAGGGACCCAAAGAGATCACAGGATGTTAGGGATTGGAAGGGACCCAAGGAGATCATCGAGCCCAACCCCCCTGCCAGAGCAGGACAATAGTATTTAACACAGATCACAGAGCAACACATCCAGACAGGACTTGAAAGGCTCCAGAGAAGGAGACTCCACAGCCTCTCTGGGCAGCCTGTGCCAGTGTTCTGTGACCCTTACAGTCAAGAAGTTCCTCCTTGTGTTGAGCTGGAACCTCCTGTGCTGCAGCTTCCATCCATTGCTCCTTGTCCTCTCACAGGGAGCAGTGAGCAGAGCCTGTCCCCCACTCCTGACCCCCAGCCCTCAGATCTTTATAAACATTTCTTAAATCCCCTCTCAGTCTTCTCTTCTCCAGACTAAGCAGCCCCAGGTCCCCCAGCCTCTCCTCATCAGGCAGTGCTCCACTCCCCTCATCATCTTTGCTGCCCTCTGCTGGACTCTCTTGAGCAGATCCCTCTTAAACTGTGAGCCCAAAACTGAAGGCAGTACTCAAGATACTCCATAGCAATTCCTTCTACTGTATTTATGGGGGGAGATGGGAGGTGGATGCACCCTGGAAAAGCACTCAATTGATAAAATTGTAGAATCATAGAATCAAGCAGGTTGGAAGAGAGCTCCAAGCTCAGCCAGTCCAACCTAGCACCCAGCCCTGGCCAATCAACCAGACCATGGCACTAAGTGCTTCATCCAGGCTTTGCTTCAACACCTCCAGGGATGGTGACTTCACCACCTCCCTGGGCAGCCCATTCCAATGCCAATCACTCCCTCTGTGAAGAACTTCCTCCTAAAATCATTGCTGCAGGTTAAGCCAACAAGCAAAGGAGAGCATCTCCTGAAAGCCAACAGCATGCCCTCAGCAGCAGCCCTGCAGCCGTAGGTGCTGTGGTGCCTGAGACTATAAATACCCACACTGACAACCAGACACAAAGCCTGCAGTTTGCAGACAGAAAAGTGTTTTATCTAGGCTCCAGTTTCATCATTAACCTGGATTTCCATGCTTAGAAGAGGGGGGAGAGGGGAAGAAAAAGAGAAAGACACTTTCCTTCAGCTTCTCATGAACAAATAGTGACATCCATGACACATATCCTAAGACTACAAATAAATTGGTTGTCTCCCCTGTTCCCTGAGGTAACCGAGATGTCTCTATTTTCTTTTGTCAATGACTACAGCTCTGCAGATTTTCTTTGATCTCTTTTGTATGTTAATAAATGCAGGAGTTAAGAAAGGCTAGATGGGCTTTTGGTACTCCTTTTAACCAGTCATTAATTGCACAAATGAAGCAAATCAAAACAGGTGATGGAAAGGCAAGACAAAAAAACCCTCATCTGCTTTGCGTAAGATGAGCTCCAGCCACCACAACTCAAAACCTGAGTTTGTGCTGGTAAAAAATGTCAGTGTCAGCTCCTTGTTTCTCATTTCAGTGGCTGGAAATCCCAGACTGCTGTTTTTGTTAAAGGGAGGATGTAGCCAGGTGGGGGTTGGTCTCTTCTGCCAAGCAACCAGCAACAGAACAAGGGGACACAGCCTCAAGCTGTGCCAGGGGAGGTCTAGGCTGGATGTTAGGAGGAAGTTGTTGGCAGAGAGAGTGATTGGCATTGGAATGGGCTGCTCAGGGAGGTGGTGGAGTCACTGTCCCTGGAGATGTTCAAGAAAAGCCTGGATGAGGCACTTAGTGCCATGGTCTGGTTGATTGGCTAGGACTGGGTGCTAGGTTGGACTGGATGATCTTAGAGGTCTCTTCCAACCTGGTTGATTCTATGATTCTATGGTCTGGTTGATTGGCTAGGGCTGGGTGCTAGGTTGGACTGGCTGATCTTGGAGGTCTCTTCCAACCTGGTTGATTCTATGCTTCTCTTTTGTTTTGTTCTGAATATGTGTTTTTAAACCTGAGGACAGCCACAAACTTAACCTGGAATTTCAAAACCCAGCTGGGCTCCCAAGAGACACCAGCAAAGGGACTGCATTGCTGAATGGGCTTTGTGTGCCCAGTTGTGCGCTGCTGCTGGATGCCACCTAAGCAGGTAAGGTCCAGTTTTGTCAGGGACCAAGGAGGCAGGAGCCAAGTGCCTTCTGCTCTAAGGAAAAATACTGCAGCTGGATCAGAATGCTGAAGTCTGAGCCTCTGCTTGTTAACATGCTGAGATGCTGATGCAAAGCTTTGAAGAGGTACAGGCTGAACTTCAGAGAGAGCCATCATCCCCATCTGCTGGCTTCAGCTGGCTTTCCACGTTTGCAAGATAATTGGTTCTGGAAATTGGAATCACAGAAAATGGTTTGGGTTGGAAGGGACCTGTGAGGGTCAACTACACCAACCCTCTGTAGTAAGCAGGAACATCCTCCACTACATCAGGTTGCTCAGAGCCTTGTCAAGGCTGACCTTGAATATCTCCAGGGATGAGGCTTCAACTACCTCCCTGGGCAACCTGTTCCAGTGTTCCACCACCCTCATGGTGTGGAACTTGTTCCTAACATCCAACCTAAATCTCCTCTTTTCTCATTTCAAACCAATGTCCCTTGTCCTCTCACTGCAGGTCTTTGCAAACAGTCCCTCTGCAGCCTTCTTGCAGGCCCCCTTCAGGTACTAGGAGGCTGCTATTTGGTCTCCCTGTTGCCTTCTCTTCCCCATGTTGAACATCTCCATCTCCCTCAGCCTGTCCTCATAGCAGAGGTGCTCCAGCTCCTTGATAATTTTCATGGCCCTCTTCTGGACCCTGCTCCAACAGGTTCATAGAATCATAGAATGGTTTAGGTTGGAAGGGACCTCAAAGCTCATCCATTTCCCACTCCCCCTCCATGTCCTTCCTGTGCTGAGGGCTCCAGAGCTGGACACAGTACCCCAGGTCTCACCAGCATGAAGTGGCAGAATCACCTCTCTCCATCTGCTGGCCTCACTTCTTCTGATGTGGCCCAGGGTATGATTTGCCTTCTGGGCTGCAAGGGCACACTGTTTTCCTGTGATTCTGTTGGCTCATGTCCAGCCTCTTGTTCATCAGCACTCTCAAGACCTTTTCCGCAGGGCTGCTTTCATCTTCAACTAGAGCAGGCTGCTCAGAGCCCTCTCCAATCTGACCTTGAATGTGTCTGGGAACAAGGCTTCTGCAACCTTCTCTGGGCAGCCTGTGCCAGTGTCTTACCACTCCTATTGTAAAACAACTCTTCATAAGGCTTGAGGAAGAATCTGTTCAATTAAACTCCGAAGCTATGCCTATATGGGTGCAGACACAGGTGTGGAGGTCTTAAGTAAAAAGACATTAAAAGGTTTTAAATGACCAGTGAGTGGTTCAGGTTGTTTTGACCAGAGGAGAGGACAAGTGGCAGCAACCTGAAGGGAGGCTGTAGTCAGGTAGAGGTTGGTCTCTTCTGCCAGGCAAGCAGCAACAGAACAAGGGGACACAGTCTCAAGCTGTGCCAGGGGAGGTCTAGGTGGGATGTTAGGAGGAAGTTGTTGGCAGAGAGAGTGATTGGCATTGGAATGGGCTGCCCAGGGGGGTGGTGGAGTCTCTGTGCCTGGAGGTGCTGAAGCCAAGCCTGGCTGAGGCACTTAGTGCCATGGTCTGGTTGATTGGCTAGGGCTGGGTGCTAGGTTGGACTGGCTGAGCTTGGAGGTCTCTTCCAACCTGGCTAATTCTATGAACAGCTCAGTGCCTAGACCCTATGAGATATGGGAGTTATAGAATAGAATAGAATAGAACCAAATAGAAGAGAATAGACCAGGTTGGAAGAGACCTCCAAGATCATCCAGTCCAACCTATCCCCCAGCCCTGTCCATTCAACTAGACTAGATAGATCAGTTAGTTTGGAAAAGACCTTCAAGATCAAGTCCAACCTATGACCCAACACCAAAGTTAGAGTTGCACTGTAGACTGGAGTTGCTCTGAGAGAAACACATTTTTGTCATGTTGGAAGAAGGGAGACAGTAACATGGGCTTGGAAGAAAAACAAAAGGAAGTACCCTGCTAAGCAAAGACTCTGCTAGAATGCACTGTGAACACCATCCAGAAATGCTGTGTCTGGGATATTGCTAGTCTCAAACTCTTTGCCATTCCAGACATTTCCACTGCAAACCTCTGGCTCCAACAGCATTGCTCTACTCTTTCCTGAAGAAACTGCAGTACCACTTTTAGAGGAAGAAACTTATGCTGCCCTTTCACAAAGGAATTCCTGTGGAACAAGATAATACATCCAGGAGGACAGCAGGAGGGCTCAGTCTTGTTTCATGTTATTGCAGTGAATATTAAAGTGATTCAATCATGTTTGAGGTCTTACTGCAAAGTGCTGCAGAAATTTCTGATACATATATATGTATATATATAATTGGAGAAACTACAGGGCTGTATAAAAAAAGCTGCTTCTGTCTTACTGAAATCTATTAGCTGAGATTGCACCTCTGGGTCTCATCCTTCCTATATTTAATACCCTCCTTTGGTTCAAGATGCAGCTGTTATTGCTCTCGTCTTAAGTCAAAGCTTAAAGGTGAACTGAAAAGCTTTTAAAATAAATCAGTGAATCTATTCTCCAACCTCATGTTGTTAAGGGCAAAATCTGGATACCCTTGCTCATGTTGAATCATAGAATCAACCAGGTTGGAAGAGACTTCCAAGCTCAGCCAGTCCAACCTAGCACCCAGCTCTAGCCAATCAAACAGACCATGGCACTAAGTGTCCCAGCCAGGCTTGGCTTCAACACCTCCAGGCACAGAGACTCCACCACCTCCCTGGGCAGCCCATTCCAACGCCAATCACTCTCTCTGACAACAACTTCCTAACAACATCCAGCCTAGACCTCCCCTGCCACAACTTGAGACTGTGTCCCCTTCTTCTGCTGCTGCTTGCCTAGCAGCAGAGCCCAACCCCACCTGGCTACAGCCTCCCTTCAGGTAGTTGTAGACAGCAATGAGCTCTGCCCTGAGCCTCCTCTGCTTCAGGCTGCACACCCTCAGCTCCCTCAGCCTCTGCTCACAGGGCTGTGCTCCAGGCCCCTCCCCAGCCTTGCTGCCCTTCTCTGGACACCTTCCAGCATCTCAACAAACATTGCCTTCCTCTCTATTTTCTATCAGCTCCCCTGCTTCAGGATGTTTTGTCTTAGTTCCTGGGGATTCCTTTGTGACACAGCAACATACAAAGCTCCAAGTTTAAATTCTTGCTATGGTGGCTGGATTGGAAGAGAAAAAAAAGTCTATTCAACTTCAGCGTAGAGGTCTGAGCCTGGTTTTGGAGGAATTCAAGATGTCACTATCCCAGGAGGTTTCTCTGCTTTGAAAGGGAAAAAGAAAAGAGAGAAAACCTTTCCCCTGGAGTGTTTTTTTCCTGTGGGAACAACAGCCCACAGCCATCCTCCTTGCACATTTGCCTGCTGACACTTCACATTCAGCCAAGAAGGCAAAGCTTGAGAGCAGCCCCAACAGCTGAAGAAAAAGCTGCCTTTGCAAGGCTTGAACCAGAGCTGACCCATGTCAAGCCTAAAGCTTCCCCTTGAGCTATCTGAGCTCTAGATAAAATCACTGGAAAGGGCTTTCTTTGTGACTTCAATTACTTCACCAAAAGTAATGCAAACCTGTCTGGCTTTAGCATAAACTGGTCTGGACCACCAAGTTCATGCCAGCTCATGGGGAATAAAGCATTACAAAAACCAAGTAAATAAATGAGATCACTTATTCAAATCAATGAATGCTACTGTTGGATTTTTGGTCCTCTACTTCCTAGTGCCTTGCTGCGTTCTGTGAGATGGCTTTTTACTGTCCAGCTCATTCCTTTGATATTAGGGTGGTCATTCAGGGCAGGTATTGCTCGTGCCCTGCTGAAAAGAACAGAAGTAAATTCCCCCTCTGCCACATGCAGATGGACCCACACAGTGATGGATCAGAGGGGCTTTTGCTCTGAATCATTGAGATTAATGAGCAGAAACACAGAAGCTTTAAAATACAGAGCCAACTCCTCACGAGAGGAAAAAATCTTCCACCCAGAAAACAAGAAGTGGTTGAGCACCAGCTCAGCGTGTCCTTTTAATTCACACATGAGAAGCACAGACTGGACCAGAGGCACAGCCACGTGCATGCTAATGTGATGTTAAGCCATAGGAGGATACAAGGACTCAGCCTGGCTCATTTCACTGTCTCCCTTTCCAAGAGACCCAAAGGAGAGGACAAACACCCCACGGAACACAGGTCCCGTCCTTCAAGGAAGGATGACAACATCTCTCCCTCTGCCCAGCAATATGCAGTACAGCAGCAATTTGGCTAGCTGCTGACATGTTAATAACGGCTATAGAAGAGGAATTGCCTGCATGGGACCAGGGCAGAAATGGTCATTTCTCAAGCAATAATCACATCTTCCTCCATTAGCACCATTCAAATGGCAGGAAAAGTGCCTTCAAGAGCCTCGACGTGACAGCCTGCACGGAGAGCGCTCGGACCCTGCCGTGTCAGACCCCACCCAAGACAACCACAGCACCGCATCGAGCAGAAATCAACTTGGGCAGGTTAAAACCACAGTTTTTCACGAGGGGAAAAAAGCTGGGAAAGAAGGACATGACATTTTTGTACCTACCCAGCAAACGGAGAAGCAGGAAAAGCACCCCCAAAGCGTAAGACTTGAGTTCGGGGCTCACGGTTCTGTAGGGAGGAGGGAGGGAGAGAGTGAAATCGATTCTTGTTGTTCTGCTTTGATTAACAGACCCCGTGGCCATTCTCTGCTGTCAGTCAGGATGCCACCACCACCTCTTGGAAAAGTCATTAATGGGGTTTTTTCTTCTTCCTTCGCCTGAACTGCCTACAGCCCCAAAAGTAATTGCATTGGTGATAGGTTCAGGAATGTAGCTAAGTCATTAATAACAACAGCTAATCCTGTTGTTGGATGGGGAAAAATGAAATTCCCATCCTAGTAAATCATCATTTACAAGCTCCCTATCATGCTTTCAAGGCTCTGGGTGTTGAGAATTGATGAAGAGAAAACTTTTTTGTTCTGAGACTTCCCAGAGGACTGGGAAGAAGAGAAAGAATGGAGGACGACAGGCCAAAAGGCTCAGACAAGCCTCCCAGTGAGACATGCTCAAGGAGACTCCTTCTCATAAACCTTTTTAGTGCTGGGAAGAGAATGGTTGTGCTGCCTCTTGTTTAAAACCCAACCCACCTTATACTACCACATCAGTGTCATCCTGCAAAAGGTGCTTTTAAAACACCCAGCTCCTGCCTTTCTGATTTGCTTAGCTCAAGGATGCTTCTAGCTGGAGTCATCCTCTTGGGGTAGGCACAGCAAAGCCTTTGGAATTTCAGAAGCCATTAATTTGGTCTCGAGCCTTATAATAGCATTTTATTTCCTACAGCAGAGAAAGGCTGGGAAAGCAGGACACTGATCCCCATATGAATATATTCATCACACAGGGGAACTTTGAAGGTCTAAGCTGTCTCCTCTATGAATTCCTTACAAAGCTCTGCAGGCAGCACTGCTAGTGGCAGCCACAATGTCAGCGGTGGTCTTCCATACAAACACACTGGATGAGCATCAGGCAACAAAGCAGAAAGAGAGAGAAATGAGTTTTGAGACGAACATCCTGATCACCTGCCCTCATCCCACATGTGACACAGGCCATGTAACATTACACCATGATTCCTGCACGAAACCTGTGACCTCTGGCTGAATTTCAGCAGTTTTCAGGCAGACTCCCAGGCTTGACATAAAGCCTTCACGCCATGAAGCATCTCCCCTTTGAAAAACGTTCCAGTGATTAACACCTGGACTCAAATAAGGTTCTACAGTAGGGTGAGGAATGAAGGAAACAGGAGGAGTGCTGAAGTTTATGTTATGGAAAAAGTGAGATTTTAATTGGTAGTGATGCCTATTAGTCCATCTTTTTTGTAGTTAAAACCAAAGTCTCGACCTTAGAGTGCAGCAAAAGTTGCCACCTGGAGGCATTTTCTTTTCTCACCAACTACAGCAGTGAACAAGTGAGTTGCCTGGATAAGACATCTAACTTGTAGACACCAAAGTTTATTCTTAAACTAAGCATAGGAGCTGCCAATGCACCTTGTCACTGCCAGGGACACACTCATGCACCTGAACTTTCTTTTACCGTCCAAGACAGCAGCAGGCAAAAGAGCATGAGTCAAAGAGCTCTTCCCTGTGCAGTTTTGTTGGCTGCCAGTGATTCTGGGGGGAGCACTATTTGCATATGTGAGCTGTTTATTTCCTACAGCTGTAAGCTGAGTATTTTCAATATTCCTTTCCCTTTTCTTATCCCTTTGTATTCTTCTTCCTGGCTGGCCATTGGCTCATCTCATATGAAGCTGACACAAAGACATCTCCATTCAGGATCTTACAAGTGCTGGCAGCTCTCTTGAACAAAGAACGTTTCAAGCCTCAAATTACTTTTGCCACAATATTTATCACCAGAAATTTGATTTCCCTTTAGCTACTGCAGATGCAAAGAGAGAAATGAACTAGGAGGTGGAATATCTCATTCCCTATCCTGCAGGTAGAGACATGCCCTCACAGGGCTGTTCTGTCCAAGATCCACTCAAGAGCGTGCTTCTAATACGGACCTTATTGATTGAATGTTATTGGAATTTTCCAGGCAGCAGAATGGATCTGCTATTATGCCTCTGGTTATTATTCACCACAAATGACAGCCTGGACAGATAAGTAATGCTGGATCAACGTGGGCTGAGATATATATGCATATCATAAGGTGAAGTGTGCCATGTGTCTGGAAATAACACAAGGTCAGTTATTTGAATAAGCTACTTTTGCTCACCTATTCATTTTAGTTCAACTCACAGATGTCCTTCAGACTTACAAGTTCCCTTCTGTTCTTGGACTTGGTCCAGAGTGAGTGAAGTTAAATTCTAGCCATGGGGGTACTGACCAAAGGTAGCCTTTGCTGCAGTCTTTCATTTTGCCCTGGTTTCTATGATCCCCAGGCCACCTCTAAAGGTGTCTTATGAAGTCATTATATGCTGAGAACATGGGGCTGCAATTCTGGCCCTTTCCTCATGCAGTTGGAACATCCTTACTCCCTGGATTAGAAGCTGCACATCTGTACTATCCTTTGCATGCTAATCCAAGCCTTGGTAACAATGACCCTGCACCTTTCTCTGTAGAATCACTGCATGGATCTTCTTGGTTTGCAAGGCCAGTCCTTACTCACTCTCATTTTAGCAAAGCTGCACTTGTGCAGTTTTCATATTCTCTCTAGTAGGTCAGTGCTGCAGGCACTGATCTCGGTGGGGCCATGCCAGGGATGAGCCAGGTGCTACCGAGCAAAATAGTGGCCTAAGGAGAAAATGGTTTAATTAACACTTGAAACAAGGGGGGCTGAAATTAGGACTACTCGGGCTTGCACATCCTCTGTGCCTGCCTGCATGTAAGGGCAGTAACATATGGGAAAGGCTCTGCCCACAGCTCCTCATTTGCTAAGGTGGTTCTACATCTTTTGATCTTTCTCAAGGTGTCTGTGCCACAGAGGGCTCAGTCAAAGGAGGATTCTGTGATGGCTCAAACAGAGACTCAGCCCATTCATGGACCTAAGGACAGGAGCGGTCTCCTTGGCTGCCTGCAGCCCCCAGTGGTACCCCATGCCCCAGCCCTGCTCCCAGCCCAAGGGCAGCCCCATGGGACTCGGTTCTCTCACCTGATGAGTATGATGACAGAGGGCGTCTGCGCCATGGCCCCGATCATGCTGCAGACGCACATCACGCAGAGGAATGTCAGGAAGGCCTCTTCGCAGCCGGGACTGGGGCACTTGCCAGGAACAACGGTGGCGTTTGCGGCGGGGAGCGAGGTGAGGCACGAACAGCCGCTCAGATTCTGCGGAGAGCACAGGGCATCAGCAGAGAGGGGAGAGCAGCGGCACCGCCACCCGCCTGCTGCAGCCAGGCCTGGGCACAGCACCTCGGCATCCTCCGCTGCTCGCTTCACTACATCCTAAGCGCTCATTTGAGGGGGGCTCGGGAATCAGAGAATCATAGAATCAACCAGGTTGGAAGAGACCTCCGAGATCAGCCAGTCCATCCTATCCCCCAGCCCTGGCCAGTCAAACAGACCATGGCACTAAGTGCTTCATTCAGGCTCTTCTTGAAGACCTCCAGGGATGGTGACTCCACCACCTCCCTGGGCAGCCCATTCCAGTGCCAATCACTCTCTCTGACAACAACTTCCTCCTAACAGCCAGCCTAGACCTGCCCTGGCACAACTTGAGACTGTGTCCCCTTGTTCTATTGCTGGTTGCCTGGGAGAAGAGGCCAACCCCCACCTGGCTACAACCTCCCTTCAGGTATCACAGTATCACAGTATCACCAAGGTTGGAAGAGACCTCATAGATCATCAAGTCCAACCCTTTACCACAGAGCTCAAGGCCAGACCATGGCACCAAGTGCCACGTCCAGTCCTGCCTTGAACAGCTCCAGGGACGGCGACTCCACCACCTCCCCGGGCAGCCCATTCCAGTGTCCAATGACTCTCTCAGTGAAGAACTTTCTCCTCACCTCAAGCCTAAATTTCCCCTGGCATAGCTTGAGGCTGTCCCCTCTTGTTCTGGTGCTGGCCACCTGAGAGAAGAGAGCAACCTCCTCCTGGCTACAACCTCCCTTCAGGTAGTTGTAGACAGCAATAAGGTCACCCCTGAGCCTCCTCTTCTCCAGGCTAAACAACCCCAGCTCCCCAGCTCCAGGGTTCTGATGCATGCTAGCGGCAAGGGAAAGCTCTCTCTTGCCTTGTTTCTTTCCTTCCGCTCCTTTCAAGGCTCTCCCATAAATGTCTCTGCCACAAAATTATTGCCAAGTTATACTCCTTTGGAGGAGAATAAAGAAACAATCTGTGTCCCTGAGACAAGGCAGAGCCCCAAATTATGCTTCTAATTGCTCTCTTATTTACCTCCACTCTCTTGGCTGTTGCAATTGAACCGAAGTACATTAATAGCAGGTTAATCTGCAGCCCTGCTCTTGGCCGTGGGTTTGGTGCCAGCTTCCAGGGTCCTGAATTTTGGGAAGAAGCCATCCAGGACAGGTGCTTTGGTTTACTAAGAACTGAACTATCACAGCTTGGCAGCACCAGCCACTGCTGGACTCCAGTGCGCTACGGGGCTGATGAATGACATCTGGTTCAGAGGGATTTGTGTGCAGCTAAAAGCTGAAGTCAGGCAGGAGAAACTTTATCAATATGTGATCAGAAGGAAGCCAAAATGACTGCATTCTTCTTTGATCTCTCCAGCAAGTGCAGGGTGTGAAAAGAAGCTTTGTTTGCCAGTCACAGATTTTAGGGATTTGGGTTTGTTTGGGATTTTTCATTCTTCCCCCCACCCTTATTCTCCAACTTGTCCTGCTGAATTTGAGTGGGGGATGTCAGCGCAATTAAGGCACACAATAGCACCAAGAAATCCCTTAACGAATTCAGAATGGAGGGATCATAAATGATTCATGGCTTGCCTTCATCAGCCCGCTGGGTTTGCAGGTCACATGTTTCGTAAGAGGAGTAATGCCATAAAATAAAACACATTGAAAACCAGCTAAAACTCCACCCCTTTCTTCGCCTTTACCACTTCAAGCAGAAATTCCTTCCCTTTTCTGATGGATTTCCCCCAGGACCCTACAAAAACACACTTTCTAGCTCACTGCCTCCAAAGACAAGGATCTGCAGGATGCTACTCTAACCCTTCTGACACCAATTTCTTTCTTCTGCATAAGAGTCAAATGATTTTCTTCCAAACAAGTGCACAGAGGCCAAAAGAGACCGCAGTGCAGAAGTCCAGGAGAGCTGGAGGAGACGAGCAAGTGGCAAACAATAATTAACATAACAAATTCCTGAGCTGTTGAGTTAGAAGCTGCCACATGGAAGGCTTGGAGAAGGTGACAATTAGCACCACTGCGGTGCTGTTTGCACAGAGACAATAGGAATTTGTAGTTCCTGGCTCTTACTGCAACCAACCTGGACACAAGCCTGTGGATTAATACTCACAGAAGTCCTGCACTGGGACAAAGTTCCTAGCACAGCAAACATGCAGATCTGGCTCATCAATGGAGAGAAAGGGCCTGTTTCTGCTAGTGGTGGGGTAGATTCTCCTCCTGTTGGGGTGAACATGAGCCAACAGTGTGCCCAGGTGGCCAAGAGAGCCAGTGGCATCCTGGCCTGCATCAGGAATGGTGTGGTCAGCAGAAGCAGGGAGGTCATTCTGCCCCTGTACTCTGCACTGGTTAGACCACACTTTGAGTACTGTGCTTAGTTCTGGGCCCCCCAATTTAGGAGGGACATTGAGATGCTTGAGCGTGTCCAGAGAAGGGTGACGAGGCTGGGGAGAGGCCTTGAGCACAGCCCTACGAGGAGAGGCTGAGGGAGCTGGGATTGGTTAGCCTGGTGAAGAGGAGGCTCAGGGCAGACCTTATTGCTGTCTACAACTACCTGAGGGGAGGTTGTGGCCAGGAGGAGGTTGCTCTCTTCTCTCAGGTGGCCAGCACCAGAACAAGAGGACACAGCCTCAAGCTACACCAGGGGAAATTTAGGCTGGAGGTGAGGAGAAAGTTCTTCACTGAGAGAGTCATTGGACACTGGAATGGGCTGCCCGGGGAGGTGGTGGAGTCGCCGTCCCTGGAGCTGTTCAAGGCAGGATTGGACGTGGCACTTGGTGCCATGGTCTAGCCTTGAGCTCTGTGGTAAAGGGTTGGACTTGATGGTCTGTGAGGTCTCTTCCAACCTTGGTGATACTGTGGTTCTGACAAACCACGAGGCAGGTTCTCATCTCCACTGCCTGAAAATGTGCCCCTGGGTCTGCTTTTTCAACCACTTTGCACCAAGGTGCTTGCCTAAAGCAGCGGGAGAAGCTTGTATCTACAGCTGCCTGCTTAGTGCTGCACCTCACTCTTACCTGGGAGATCTCTGGTCTCTTATTCCTGACTCGCCATACAACTCACAGACACCAAAGAAGGAAAGAGCAGAGATGAAGTTTTACCTTGGTCCAGTGCAGAGGCAACTTTTTGCTGCCTGTGCCAAATCATTACAGATTCCCTTGTCTGCAACCTCACTGCATTCAACCACACAGTGTCACAGCCTCCCCCTGCCCAGCACCTTGTACATTCACATTTTCTGTCTGCATCTGAAGCTGCAAAGGTGCAGAGTTTGCACCTTCAACAGCATCCTGAGTTTGGGGTAATTATGTATACAAATTGTATATGTTTTTAATTACTTGGAGGGTTTTGCACCCTGTAAGGGGTAGGCTGATTAATTCAGTGCATAGCTGTAAAAGGTCAACACGGCAATCATAGAATGGCTTAGGTAGGAAGGGATCTCAGAGGAGGTCTCCAACCTCCTCACCATGGGCAGGGCTGTTTCTCAACTAAATTCAGCTGCTCAAGGCCTTATCCAATCTGGCCTTCAGCACCCCAAGGAGGAGGCATCCACAGCCTCTCTGGGCAGCTTATTCCAGAGTCTCACCATTCTTATACTGAAGAACTTCTTCCTAAGATCCAGCCTAATCCTGCTATCCCTCAGCTTCAAACCATTCCCCCTTGTCCTGTCTCTAGATACCCTTGTGAAAGGTCCCTTCATAGAACCTACTGGAGGGCAGCTCTAAGGTCCCCCTGGAGCCTTCCCTTCTCCAGATTGAACAACCCCAACTCCCTCAGCCTATCCTCCTAGCCCTTGAATCATCTTTGTGGCCCTCCTCTGGACTTGCTCCAGCAGCTCTGTGTCCTTCTGATGTTGGGGACACCAGAACTGGATGCAGTAATGCCAGACTGGCATTTATGCATCTCCAGCCAAAAAGGTTTGAAAAGCAACACCCCCAGACAAACAAGGTGCATGGTCAAAGGCAAGGGTCACTCTCAGGAATGGCTTGAAAGAGAAACTGCTGAGGGTGCCAGAGCTCTGCCTGCCAGCACCAATATCCTTACATCTGTCTGTACAGGTGCACTTCTACAAGCAGTTCAGCAAGAAAGAAGAAATGAAAAAGAAAATACTGAGTGAGCTCCACATTGCTCTTAGAAATTGCTCACAGAGGGAAACTGGAGAGAGGCAGTCAGAAATGTCCAACGCAGTAAAGTTAAATAAAGCATTCAGAGGATTTTATGTCTCAGTAAAATGCAACCCTTGGCTCATCACGAGCGTATAACACTCACAAGACCCTCTAGACAGGTCATTACCTGGATTATGGCTTTAAAACCTGGTTTGGCAATTTGGCTTTGCCTCAGGGCCATTGCATGGCCAAACGGGTCCATAATTCTTCGTAAGGCCCTTTCCAGAGGATGCTATTGCTAATTTGTGTTTGAAATGTTACTGCACAAACCCCTACAAAACAAAGTGATGAAAAGAACCACAAGATGATAGCAAAAAAAAAAATCCCACCCCAAACAACCAAACAAAGCAAAATGAGAAAGAATGGGTAAGAGAGAGGGTGAGGGAGAGTAAGGTTTCTGCTCAAAGGTTTGCCCTTGCAGGGCATGAGGTCAGGCAGCTGCAGACAGAAGGAACAGAGCTGAATTTTCATTACTGTGCCAATTCCAGAGGAGTCAGAACCTTGCCTTGAACTGCACGGTGAGGTCACTCCAGCCATGGGCTACACTGGCTGTGTTTTTGCTAAGGGCTCTGTGAACTCTGTGCACTCTGTACAAGCTGGGTGCTTGTTAAAATGATCATACTGTCACAAGCTGGGTCCTTGTTAAAATGATCACATTGTCACCTCAGGTGTTGACTGGTCTCTTGCTGGGATGAGGAAAAAGGCAGGAGGTAACAGTGTCACATGCTCATGGGATCCCTTGCTGGGTGGCTGGAAGCACCTCAAAACTGTTATTTCAAGGGATGCCTACACCTCTAAGGCTGGAGTGGGAACTGAGGAGAGAAAAGGTTTAAGCAAGATGAGCTCCCAGATGATCTGGTCTGTGAGGCTGCATTTGCTAGCAGCAAGCTTGCACCTCAGCTCACCAACACTCATAGGCAGTTTCTCTCTTTTGAGCAGGGAAGGAGGTTTGATGTCTCCTCAGAGAGAGCGACTGAAGCAACTGAGAGATAATTACATGTGGTCTGATGTCCCTGCAGCAGGAATGGTCACTGTGACCAAGGTGATCTTCCAAGGGCTCCATGCAGTGTGGCAGTGGTCACCATGCCTGGCACAGCCTCAGGCAGAGAGCAAGGACTGCAGGAACCCCAGCAGTTCCTACCCACAGGAGCAGCAGGCACTCATTTTCAATGTAACTGAGAGGACATTAGCATTTCAGCAGCAAAAAAAAAGAGGAGAAAACAGGGTTTTAGATACTGTAAAAAAAGTCTCCTACATCTTTACACAGACAAGGTTTGGTCTTTAAGAGATTTCTAAAAGAAATAACTCTTAGATGTGGAAAACTGAAAAATGTAGAATGTCTTTGGAAGGAGTCTCTGCTCCCTTGACAGTTGCTTTTGCCTCTGCCTCACAGCAAAGCAGGGAAAGAGAGAAGCAAGAGGAGTGGAAGGAACATTTAAACAAGGACAAATAAAACCAGGGTCTGGTTGTATGTGTCTAGGAATCAGATTCAAGAAAAGAGCATGAGGGAAAAGAATAAAACAGTCTGAGCAGGGCAAATATAAGCAGGTGGAGAAGCAAGGAGAGGAGGAGCTGCAGGACAACAATGAAGCTGGTTCCGCAGCCCAGGCTCGTGTTTGTGGAGGATCTGGGTTCTGCCAGTAGAAAATTATGCAGGTCTCCTATTGTGCCAAGGAGAAAGATCAGAGGAGGAGGGGAGGAGGAGGGGAAATCCCATCCTGCTCCATGTGTGACCCTAGCAGACTGCTGCTGGAGTCAGAAGGCATTTATGCAACAGAGTGAAAAATGAGACTGGCTCAGTCCCACCCGAGGAACCACTGCTGGCTGTACATGAGCTACTCTGCCAGATATGCACTAACCTCACTCCCTTGCACTCAGGCAATCATTCCTACAGGCAAGAGGTCCTGAGGAAAGGCCACTCACCGTGCTGCTGCAGCCAGCAAAGCAGGCAGATAAGTATGTGACCCCGTCTGCCCCACAGACTGGAGTGAAGGAATCAGTTTGGCATTCACAGTTGTTATTGCAGGGGGAATATGGGTCCAGAGATGAGGTTGGAGTTGAGCTGTAAGAAGAACAGAAAGAAATTAATGAGCAGCTGGATGATACCAACCAGCTCTTCCAGTCACTGCCACATGAAGATGGCTTTGAAGGGGGGCAGTTGAGGCAAACAAATGGCACGAAGCAGTGGGTAGGCTATCTGGGTCCCAGCTGTCAGAAATCCAGGCTACAACCTCTCTGTGGGGACAGAAATGCCGTGGCCACTAGCCCTCTGCTGGATGGAACTTAATGCCAGGCTCAGGCTGCCTTGTTGTCCCAATGAGAAGCTCTAAGGAAACCCAGAGAGATGCTGTGGACATTGCTCTGTATTGTTCTAGAACAGTCACCATGAAGAGCTGAGAGCCTCAGGTTGTCATCCTTTTTAAAAGAGCTGCCACTGCACACTCAGGAGCACCAGAAAACAAAATCCACAACAACTCTCTTTGAGTCCTCTGCATGCTGCAGGGCACATGGTTTGAGTCCTCTGAATGCTGCAGGGCACCCTGTGCCTCATTTCTCCCGTTAAGATGAGCCTGTCCTCACCATACCTGAATTTCCAGGCATCTAAAAACTGCCTCTACAGATTCCCCTCAGGTACTTAACTCAATGCACAAAGAAGTGTGTGTCCCTCGCTGCCAGGAGACACCAGACAGTGCGGTGGGGAGGGGATGTGTTGGACCAGATGACCTTTAAAGGTCCCTCCCAAGCTAAAGCATTCTGTGATGCTGTGGATCCAACACTACCTAGGTGGGCATGGGTGCAGCAGAACCAGGTCTGGCAACTTTCAATTCAGTTCAACCAGTTTTAGCAAAACTGTTGTCAGCTGCAGATACTCAACTCTGACAGTAGCCAGTGACAGGAGAGCATCCCAAACTAAGAGCCCCATGTGACATTGCCTTCTAAATGCTTGCTCTCTATGGATGTCTGAAGGTCAGTGCTCTCTGAAGGCTGCTTGTTGAGGACAATAACATGGCATTTGAGGGCAATAACATGGCATTTGAGGACAATACTGTGGCATTTGAGGACAATAACATGGCATTTGAGGACAATACTGTGGCATTTGAGGACAATACTGTGGCATTTGAGGACAATAACGTGGCATTTGAGGGCAATAACGTGGCATTTGAGGGCAATAACGTGGCATTTGAGGACAATACTGTGGCATTTGAGGGCAATAACGTGGCATTTGAGGACAATACTGTGGCATTTGAGGACAATAACGTGGGATTTGAGGACAATAACGTGGCATTTGAGGACAATAATGTGGCATTTGAGGACAATAATGTGGCATTTGAGGACAACAATGTGGCATTTGAAGGAACAACGTGGCATTTGAGGACAATAACGTGGCATTTGAGGACAATAACGTGGCATTTGAGGGCAATAACGTGGCATTTGAGGACAATAACGTGGCATTTGAGGGCAATAACGTGGCATTTGAGGACAATACTGTGGCATTTGAGGGCAATAACGTGGCATTTGAGGACAATACTGTGGCATTTGAGGACAATAACGTGGCATTTGAGGACAATAACGTGGCATTTGAGGACAATAACGTGGCATTTGAGGACAATACTGTGGCATTTGAGGACAATAACGTGGCATTTGAGGACAATAATGTGGCATTTGAGGACAACAATGTGGCATTTGAAGGAACAACGTGGCATTTGAGGACAATAACGTGGCATTTGAGGACAATAATGTGGCATTTGAAGGAACAACGTGGCATTTGAGGACAATAATGTGGCATTTGAGGACAACAATGTGGCATTTGAAGGAACAACGTGGCATTTGAGGACAATAACGTGGCATTTGAGGACAATAATGTGGCATTTGAGGACAATAATGTGGCATTTGAGGACAATAAGGTGGCTACCCAGAATGGTTCTGGAGACTCCTCTATGGAGACATTCAAAACCTGGATGCATTGCTGTGTGACCTACTCTAGGTGATCCTGCTCTGGCAGGAAGGTTGAATTGGATCTTTTGAGGTTCCTACCAACCCCTAATGCTCTGTGATTCTGTGTTTTGTTGGTGAGGCTGTGTGAGACTTACTTGTTTCCATAGGGAACAGTAACCCCTGCCACAGGTCCTGTGTCACAGCCCAGGAACAGGAAAGACACGTAGCAAGCTGTGGACACCAGGTTCACCAGCATGGCCATCCTGATGGCTCCCAGAGCAGACAGGCTGAGCTTCTTCACCAACAGACCACCCAGGAATATGCCCAGACATGCACATGGGATTGCTGTCATCCCTGCAGGAGGAAAAACATTAGCAAGAAGTGTGAGGGAGGCTCAGTGAACCACACTACTACAGCTTTTTACTTTCCAGCAGAGACCCGTATGCTAGCATGAGGAAACATTGTAATGCTCAAGTAGCACTGACCTGGGGTTGCCCAAAAGGAGAGGAACAGATGCAAACAGGTATGTTGCCTTGCACAAAGGAACTAGGGCCTTCCTCCAGTTCTTCTCCATTCTGGAGAAAGGCATCAAAATTGCTGAGACTGGTCCACCCTAACCCAAGGAGCATCTGCAAGAGTTGGCAGACAAAGCCAAGAATTCTCCAAGGTGTCTGGAGGCTTTGGATGAGCCTTGCTTGTTGTACTTCACAGCAGCCTGACCTTCAGAGAACAGGCAATAGTTGCATTTGAAAATCTGAAGTTTCCCTTAAAGACTCCTCTTAAACTGTGGGATGTAAAATCACTGCCAGCAGCGACTCATTTTCCAGGCACAGAAAGGCATTGCCACACTAAGCCTGTCCAGGTCTCCTTTCATCCCTCTGCTGACAGACCTTGCTTACCTGAACTGAGCTTAGAAGTGCTTCCAAGTCCTGGTATTTCTGGACTCCCACAAATGCCATGTGGGAAATCTGGCATCAGCTTTGATTGGATGGAACAAGTGGTGAGGACTGCAGATGTATCCAGGTTTCCTTGCCCACTAGTAGGCAGGTCAGAAGCAGATATGCCCTGGCTTATGGGTGATTGTCTCTTTGCTGACCACCCATCTGTACTCAAATTGCTGACTTGGTTAAGCATCTCCCACCACTGTGGTGGTTTTCTTTCCCCTAATTGTTCAAGAGTGAAGTTGTTACCCTTTGCCAAGCCTTTATTTTTCAGGAAAGGTGGAAGAACCCAGCATCTCTGAGACCTCTGCCCTTCTGTCAGATCCTATTAAAATTCACTACTGAGTTCCTACATCACTGGAGGAGGCAAAACTGACTGCAGGGGATTGTTTCTTTTGGAAAACCAGGCCAAAGCCAGAAGATACCAATGAGTTCTGTGGGGAAATAAAGTAACTGTCAGGAGAGCAGCTTGCAAGCTCCTTATTTTGATATTAAGATCCACCCAATTTCATGATGTCCCAGTTTTTGAAAGATCACTGCCAGCTGCCCATCTGGCAAGCTGTGGTTGCAGATCATCCAAGATCAACTCGCAGATATCTTAATTGGGGGCTGCTGAAGGAATGGCTGTCATAAACAAATGGTTGAGCCTGCTTGGGAATGAGCAGCAGGGGAAAATAAATGAAGATCCTGCCTGTGCATCATTGTCCTGTGAGAAATAAACATATGGGAAACTGCAGCAGCATGGTATGGTCAGAGAGAAGGGGCAGGGGCGTTTGAAAGACAGCTAAGGCACAGTAGCTTAGGTATTTGAGCTGCTGATTGCAACTCTGTTATTTCCAGTTCAAAGGGAAAGAAGAAACTAGCAGGAGAAATGAGGCTTCTCACTCCAAATGGAAATGATCTGGGTTGCCCAAAGAGGTAGTTGGGGCCTCATCCGTGAAGATATTCAAGGTGAGGCTTGTCCTGATGCATTGAAGGATGTCCCTGCTGGCTGCAGAGGGGTTGGACTGGATTACCTTTGGAGGTTAGAATCAGAATTAATCAGGTTGGAAAGATCTTCAAGACCACTGAGTCCAACCTACCACCTAACATCTTCTAATTAACTAAACCATGGCACTAAGTGCCTCATTCAGCCTCCTTTTAAACGTCTTCAGGGACAGTGATTCCACCACCTCTGAGGGCAGCCCATTCCAATGGTCGATCACTCTTGCTGTGAAGACAGTCCCTTCAGAGCAAGACCACTCTGTGAACTCTGATCATTAGACAAGCACTTTGATGGGCAGCCTTGTTGCTTGGCAAGCAACTGCAGTGCTGGGCAACCAAACAGCCCAGCGTGGTTGAGCTTTCTGCTGTACTTCAGGGCTGTCACTGACTTCCATACTCTGGCTTGTCTCATGCCACTTCTTACACAATGAGATCAGCTGCAGGGGAAGTGATTGCAAGCAGACTGCAGTCAAGGCTCAAGGATGCTGCTGTTCTGCTCTGGGGACAGCAGCCAAGGCCCAGCTAGGACTCAGCCCTCCCATTCAGGGACACACTTCTAGGTGTCAGGCGAGTAATGTTTTCAGGCAGCCTAACCAGAGAGACTGGTTGTGGTTACCAGCCCTGCTTTGACAGTGGAGATCTGGTGACCCCTGTGGTTACTCACCCAGGAGCTGGTTAGCAGATGAGGTGGTGAGGTTGAATTGCTGCTCCAGGTACTTTCCCAGGAAGGCAGCAAAGCCAGCCACCACTGCGATCTCCATGCAGGCTGCCAGGATGATACAGGTGAAGACAGGATTGGAGAGCAGGTGCTTAGTCACTTTGGGGATCACTAGAAGAGAGAAAACAGGGAGAAGTGTTTTGGTGTGGGCTCTGCTCAAGGTTCTGGAGGCACTTTGCTGATTTCCTGCAGGATGAACTCTTTCAAATCAGGAGGCAGTTGTCTGTTTTGCACAGAGCAGCTCACTGAAACGTGGCAACACCGGAACAGAGCGGAACACCAAAGCGGCGTCAAATAAAGACTGAGATACCAGGAGGGGGTAAAAAGAAGTCACCTGTCGTTATGTTGACATCTTAGAGATGCCTTTGAAATGTTGAAGAATGAGTGTTTTCCCATATTGCCTTTGTTTCCCCCGTGGGGAAGTCAATCAAAGCCTAACATTCTCTTTCTCTTTTCCCTTTCCTTACACGCTCACCAAGAACAACGCTGAGCCAGTCAGTGGTGTCCTGGGCACTGTCCTCAGCACCAGCTCAGCTCTTGGAAGCCTTCAGACATAAGCCACCCAGCTCACACCTGGGCTTTCCTTCTCCAGCCACTCAGATTTACTTCATTTTCTTATTCCCTCATGACACTGGCTCACTTGCTGAAGGACACCTTGCAGCAGATGTGGATGCAAGCTGGTAATCTCCTGTCTGGTCTGGGGCCATGGCCACAAGGGCTATCAGCCTGGGACAGCATTTTAGCCTGCATGTTACGACTCTATGTGCCCATAACCCAGAACTTTGCCAGCCAAACAATGTCTTCCATGTTGACTCTACCATTCTTCTGGCTGCAAGGGTGGAAGAAGACACATTGAGCTATTCACTGTGCAAGAGCCTAGAATGGCTTGGGTTGAAATGGACTCAGAAATACCTACGCCAGTATCCCCACCATGGGCAGAGACACCTCTCAAACAGACTGCTGCTCAAGGCCTCATCCAGCCTGGCCTTGAACACACCCAGGCAGGAGGCATCCATAACCTTCCCCTGGGCAGCCTGTTCCAGAGTCTCACCACTCATACTGAAGAACTTCTTCCGAAGATCCAGTCTGACTCTGCTCTCCCTCAGCTTCAAAACATTCCCTGTTGTCCTATCACCTAAATACCCTTATGAAAGGTCCCTCTGCTACCTTCCTGTAGGATCCCTTCAGCTACTGGAAGGCAGCTCTCTTCTCCAGGCTGAACATCCCAGCTCCCTCAGCCTGTCTTCATAGCAGAGGTGCTCCAGCCCTTGGATTATCTCTGAGGCCTCCTCTGGACTCACAACAACAGCTCTGTGTCCTTATGCTGGGGGCACCAGAACTTGACACAGTATTCAAGGTGAGGTCTCAGCAGAGCAGAATCAAGGGGCAGGATCCCCTCTCTTGTCCTGCTGCTCACACTCCTCTTGCTGCTGCCTGGCACACAGCTGCCTTCTGGGCTGCATGAGGGCACTGCTGGCTCCTGGGGAGCTTCTCATCAATCGACACCCACAGGTCCTTTTCTTCAGAGCTGCTTTCAACCCACTCTGCATCCAGCCTTGATTTATGCTTGGAACTGGCTGGACCCAGCTGCAGGACCTCACATTTTGACTTGTGACCTCATGCAGCTGGCATCAGCCCACTACTCAAGCCTGTCAAGATCCTTCTGGATGGATGCCTTACCCCTGGAGCGAGTGCCCCACACCACATACCTTGGTGTCCTTAGCTAACTGCTGACATGCACACACAGCATTTGCTTTAGAATCACAGAATGGTTTAGGTTGGAAGGTAACCTCAAGGATCATCTAGTTCCAACCCCCTGCCATAGGCAGGGACACCTCCCACTAGAACAGGTTGCTCAAGCCCTCATCCAACCTGGTCCTGAACACCTCCAGGGAGGTTGTGCCAGTGTTTCACCATCCTCCCTGTGGTGCATCCACAACCTTTCTGGGCAACCTGTGCCAGTGTCTCACCACCCTCACTGAAATGAACTTCTCCCTAACATCCAGTTTCAATCTCCCCTCTGCCAGTTCAAACCCATTCCTCCTCATCCTGTCATTACAAGACCTTGTCAATAGTCCCTCCCCAGCCCTCCTGGGTCCCCCTCTTTCAGATACTGGAAGGCCACTCCGAGATCTCCTCAAAGCCTTCTCTTCTCCAGGCTGCAGAGCCCCAACTCTCTCAGCCTGTCCTCACAGCAGAGCTGCTGCAGCCCTCTGAGCATCTTGGTGGCCTCCTCTGGACTCGCTCCAACAGTTCCATGTCCTTCTTGTACTAGGAGGCTCCAGAACTATACAAAGTCCTCCAGTTTCATGATCCCTTCTCAATCCTTCATGCCCAGAGTCCTCTTCTCCAAGCCCCTCTCTATTTCCAAGAAGCAAGCAGGAGTTCCCTCAGAAAGGGAGCTGTGGCTAATGAATCAGATGGAGCATTTTCTACTTCAGCGAACACTTTAATTATTGCCAAGATAACACAGCCTGAAGAGCAGAGCATCCCAGTGCAGAAGAGAGCTTTGCTTTGTCTCAATACCTGATGACTAATTTCTCCCTGAATTAAATATGAAAATCATGAAGTTTGAAAATTATCTCTCCAAAAAGCATAGTGAAGCCTCAATGGAGCCCAATTTGCACAGTGAGGAACCCATCCCTCACATCACCTGTGGTGTAGCATTTCTCCAGCATTAGCCTCATGGATTCACTTGGGGCTTACTTTTTTTTTTGTTGGGGTGCAACATTTAATTGGCCTCAATGTGTCAATGCACAAATCTTTGTCAAGGCTCTGCTTGGGTCCTCTTGTTTTGGTCTTGGTAGGGTGGGAAGGGATTATAATTAGATTTGAGCTAACCATTTTGGAAAGGGTTGTTCAGGCTGGAGAAGAAAAGGCTACAGGCAGACCTAACAACAGCCTGCCAGTACCTGAAGGGGGTATAAGAAGGCTGCAGAGGGGCTGTTTGCAAAGGCCTGCAGGGACAGGATGAGTGACAGTGGTTTGAAAGGAGAGAAGAGGAGATTTAGATTAGATGTTAGGAACAAGTTCTTTACCATGAGGGTGGTGGAAGACTGGAACTGGTTGCCTGAGGAGGTAGTTGAGGCCCCCATTACTGGAGATATTAAGTGTCAGGCTCAGCAAGGCTGTGAGCAACCTGATCTAGTGGAGGATGCCCCTGGTCAGTGTAGTGGGGTTGGACTAGATGACCTTTGGAGGTTCCTTTTGTTGAGGTGCTGGAACGTGAAGCTGGTGAAAGGCCTGGAACACAAAGCCTATGAGAAGAAGCAGAGGGAGCTGGGGGTGTGCAGCCTGCAGAAGAGGAGGCTCAAGGCAGAGCTCATTGCTGTCTACAACTACCTGAAGGGAGGTTGTAGCCAGGTGGGGTTGGGCTCTTCTGCCAGGCAACGAGCAACAGAACAAGGGGACACAGTCTCAAGTTGTGCCAGGAGAAGTGTAGGATGGATGTTAGGAGGAAGTTGTTGGCAGAGAGAGTGATTTGCATTGGAAGGGGCTGCCCAGGGAGGTGATGGAGTCACCATCCCTGGAGGTGTTGAAGCCAAGCCTGGCTGGGGCACTTAGTGCCATGGTCTGGTTGCTTGGCTAGGGCTGGGTGCTAGGTTGGACTGGATGAGCTTGGAGGTCTCTTCCAACCTGGCTGATTCTGTGATTCTATGATTCCACAGTTGCTGCTCTCTTTGTATCACAGATGTTTTTGCATGCTGTATAAAATTCCTTCTTCCTGAGGATTTGTTGAGCATAATGAAGGTGCAGGAGGCAGAAAAATTTTTGAGTAGAACAGAAGGAAAAAAAAAAAGAGTAAAAAAGAAATAGTAGGAGGCAGGAACGGGGGTGGGGGAATTTAGACGCGGAGAGATCTCAGAAGCCACCTGCTGCCTCCTTCAGTTTTTCAGTGGCCACCTACAGAATTTCCTCTTTTTGCCAGAAAAAGGAGGAAAAATGCAAAGGTGGACTTGGCAGCACTGAGCCTGAAAAGCCACATTTAAGGTATTAATGCCTGTGGTGCCTCTGGAGTTCGGTTTTCGTGAGATTAATGGGTTCCTTGAGATGCAGCTTTGTGCCACTTCAAATGCAAAGACACAAAGGTCTGCCTCTAACTTTATCCACCAAGTAATAACAATGACAGCCTACCTTTTGCAAGGGGGAGTTAAAGATCATAGCCATTTGTTTCTGAAGTAGGCAAGGCTGGTGCCCAACCACCATGCATCACCAAGGTCAAAATCTATCTTTTGTACTTGGAGATGGACAGCAGAAACTTTGCAGAGGGACTGCATCGTCTCACACAGGAGAGGATGCCTTTGCCTGGCAGTGCTGGGCTGTGAGTCTCACCACTTCATTACTGCTGCTTCTTCCTGTGGGTCCAGCTATGAGTATTCTGGGGCAGATAAAGCCATAGAGTCATTGAATGGTTTAGGTTGGAAGGGATCTCAAAGAACATCCAGTTACAACCCCCTGCCATAGGCAAGGACACCTCCTAGTAGAACAGGTCACTCAAGGCCTCATCCAACCTGGCCTTGAACATCTTTAGGGAGGTTGTGATCTTTGATCACATTCTGTGCTTCTGTGCTCCACAACCTCCCTGGGCAACCTGTGCCAGTGTCTCATCACCTTCACCACAAAGAACCCTTTCCTAACAACCAGTTTCCATCTCCCCTCTGCCACTTTAAACCCATTCCTCCTCATCCTGTCATTACAAGACCTTGTCAATAGTCCCTCCTCAACCATCCTGTAGGTCCCCTTCAGATCCTGGAAGGTCACTATAAGGTCTCCTGGAAGCCTTCTCTTCTCCAGGCTGCACAGCCCCAACTCTCTCAGCCTGTGCTCACAGCAGAGCTGCTGCAGCCCTCTGAGCATCTTTGTGGCCTCCTCTGGACTCACCCTAACAGTTCCATGTCCTGCTTGTGCTGGGGGCTCCAGAACTGCACCCAGGACTCTAGTTGGGGTCTCAAGAGAGCAGAGCAAAGGGGCAGAATCCCCTCCCTCACCCTGCTGGCCACACTGCTCTTGCTGCAGCCCAGCACAGGGTTGCTGTCTGGGCTGCACTCACATCAGCCCAGACCTGCAGATCCTGTCCCTCACTGCGTATATCACCACCATCTACTGCAGCAGGGCTCCATACCAGCTGGAGAATATAACTCCAAACCCAGTGCAAAGGGTGTAGAGGCAATGCCTGGCAGCCTCCACCATCTCCTCAGGCAGGGCTAGCTCATTCCCTTTCATTTTCTGAGGGAGATGACAGGAAGCTCCCCATAGAAATGAATATCCTTTCATCTTGCTACTGCCACGCGTTAAGATGAATCATTTGACACCTGCTGCCTCCTTATCTGTCTTCAGTTCTTGGGGTGAAATACCTCTGGGAACAAGATTAAAAGTCAGCAGTGAAGTTTAAAAATCTCTCAGCAGACTGGAGTGACATGCTTTCAGCTGCCTGGCATATGGTGCTGGGTGTGGAGGGGGAATGGAAAATGTCTGATGTGGGACAGTAAAGCCTTGGAGAGCACAACAAGTAAGCATGGTGCTTCTTTACACCCCATGGCAAACCTTCCCCTGGGCTTCCCCTGCCCAGTCCTCTTCAACATCTTTACTGATGATCTGGACCAGGGGATTGAGTCCTGCATCAGTAAGTTTGCAGATGGCACCAAGCTAAGTGCAGGTGTGGAGCTGTTGGAAGGTAGCAGAGCCCTGCAGAGGGACCTGGCCAGGCTGGATGGGTGGGCAGAGGCCAATGGGATGAGACTGAACAAGGCCAAGTGCAGGGTTCTGCACTTTGGCCACAACAACCCCAAGCAGCACTACAGGCTGGGGAACAGAGTGGCTGAGAGCTGCCAGGCAGAGAGGGAGCTGGGGGTGCTGGGAGAGAGGAGCTGAAGATGAGGCAGCAGTGCCCAAGTGGGCAGGAGAGCCAATGGCATCCTGGGCTGGCTCAGGAGCAGTGTGGGCAGCGGGATGAGGGAGGTTATTCTTCCCCAGTACTCAGCACTGGTAAGGCCACACCTTGAGTGCTGTGTCCAGTTCTGGGCTCCTCAATTCAAGAGAGATGTTGAGGTACTGGAACATGTCCAGAGAAGGGCAGCAAGGCAGGGGAGGGGCCTAAAGCACAGCCCTGTGAGGAGAGACTGAGGGAGCTGGGGGTGTGCAGCCTGCAGCAGAGGAGGCTCAGGGCAGAACTCATTGCTGTCTACAACTACCTGAAGCCAGGTGGGGTTGGTCTATTCTGCCAGACAACCAGCAACAGAACAAGGGGACACATTCTGTGCATCTGTGCTCCACAACCTCCCTGGAGGTGTTCAGGACCAGACTGGATGAGGCCTTGAGCGCCCTGTTAGTGTGGGAGGTGTCCCTGCCTATGGTGGGGAGCTGGAACTAGATGACCTTTGAGGTCTCTTCCAACCTAATCCATTCTATGATTCTATTCTATGATCATTCAGAGGTTGAAAAGAACTTAGGACAATGTCCCAAAGCTCTCCAACGCTCCCACCCATCCCTCAACTTCCACCTTCTAACAACCCAAGCACCGCTTGTGCCGAGGCATCAGGCACCCTCCCTACCCACCACCATGGGGGCAGAGGTGGGTGAGAGGGCAGAGGTTTGGCAAACACAGACACACTTCTGTACACCAAGCAGCTCTGATTTGTCACCAAACATCGGGGAGTAGCGGGGATAATTGGCAACCTCATTACGTGAGGTTTAACTACTCTCTAGAAACGACAAACTATAATCATCACGTTGGTGCTTGAAATGAATTGTTTGGAACATTACAATCACCAAGGCCCCCTTTTTCCACTTGGAGCACCCTACAGAGACGTGTTTTCAATTTGCAGTAAAGATGAGGAACACAGAAAGCAAAGCAATAAATTAGGGGGAAGTTTACAGCCCTGTCCGCCGAGGGCAGTACAGCGAGGGGAAGGCAAAATGTAGTCTTGAGCCCAAATACTCCATTTGGATGGCAATGTAGGCAGCAAGCTTCAGATTTGAGCAGCAAACAAATGGCAAAAATCTCCAGCTGGCTTGAGGATTAAGGGATGAGGAAAATAGGGCAGGCAGCAAGAAGAAACAACCTGCAGGAAAGAGGCAGCTCCTGTAAAAGAGGAGCTGGAGTAAGGCAAGAGGTGCTAAAGGTCTGGCAGGTGAGTGCCGTATGCTGTGTGGCCTTGGCAAAATTAGAATCCTAGAGTGGGTGAAAGGGACCTCAGAGATCATTTACTCCACCTCCCTACCATGGGCAGGGACACCTCTCAACTAGACTCAGCTGTTCAAGGCCTCATCCAACCTGGCCTTCAACACTTGTAGACAGGAGGCACCCACAGCTTCCCCAGGCAACCTAATGCAGAGTTCCCCATCCATGAACTCCTTCTTAAGATCCAGTCACAGAAGATATGAAGGAAATGTTGTGCCAGGGCAGGTCTAGGCTGGATGTCAGGAGGAAGTTGTTGCCAGAGAGAGTGATTGGCATTGGAATGGGCTGCCCAGGGAGGTGGTGGAGTTGCTGTGCCTGGAGGTGTTGAAGCCAAGCCTGGCTGGGGCACTTAGTGCCATGGTCTGGTTGATTGTCCAGGGCTGGGTGCTAGGTTGGACTGGCTGAGCTTGGAGGTCTCTTCCAACGTGGTTGATGCTATGATTCTATGAAAAGCATGATACTGATGCCAAAGAAGCTTCTTGACAGATCCAAGCTTGAGGCAACAATCTCATGGATGGAAAGAGGAAGTCCTTCTACTTGATCATCTTGACTCCAGCAACCAACTTTGCTGGATTTCAGAGGGGAATGTAAACCTCTCTGACCCAAACCATGGAGGTCAGAGAAAGGCACAGTGTCTGTTTGGAGACAGGCATACTCTTCTTGACCTCAGCTGCTGCTCAGCTTCTGTCTAGCAGCATGCAGGCTGAAGATCTTTCTGAACTAATCAAAACTTCTGATAACAAGGATGCTGGTTTGGAAATAGCCAAGAAGAATCTGCCAACAAAGCCCACTTCCTCATGAAAGCTGTGGCCATTTGAGCTGATTTTCTAGCCACACACACAGGGCAGGAGGAGGAAGAAAGGAGCATGAACTGACCTTGTTCTGAGTTTATAAGGAGATAGCAGAATTATGGAATTGAATAACAATCTTCTAGTCCCCAGAAAATTTTTAACCCTATAGTCTCAACCTCCTCTTCTGCAGGCTGCACACCCCCAGCTCCCTCAGCCTCTCCTCACAGGGCTCTGCTCCAGGCCCCTCACCAGTTTTGTCACCCTTCTCTGGACACCTTCCAGCACCTCAACAGCTCTTTTACACTGGGGAGCCCAGAACTGGACACAGTACTCAAGATGTGGCCTGAGCAGTGCTGAGCACAGGGTCAGAAGAACCTCCCTTGTCCTGCTGGCCACACTGTTTCTGATACAGCCCTGGTTGCCATAGGCTCTGCTGCCCACCTGGACACACTGCTGCCTCATCTTCAGCTCCTCTCTCCCAGCACCCCCAGGTCCCTCTCTGCCTGGCTGCTCTCAGCCACTCTGTCCCCAGCCTGTAGTGCTGCTTGGGGCTGTTGTGGCCAAAATGCAGCAGACTGGTACAGACAGCAGGAAGGAAGCAAACAGAAGACTAAGACAGCTGTCAGCTGTACATCCCAACTCTCCCATGCTCTTGGAAACGAAGCTGGACATAAACCAAAATGTTTCCAAATCTAGAGAACTTGTACTTTTCAAACTCATTTAATTCCACAGTGAGCTTCCTTTTACATCTTTGTGAATGATCTTTTCTTTCCAAACCTGAAGGATTCCATATCAATTTCAATCCTTTTAGGTTTTTAATCTCTCTGACTAGACAGACAGGCAGAAGGTAATGAACTTCTGGTTTAAATCATTGCTAAACAAAATGCATTGAAAGCAGAATGTTGAAGATAAAGCCTTACAGGAAGCAGTTTGAAATGAAATTTCATTGGAACTGACCATTCAGTGCAGCAGAAAAGACATTTCTGTATGAAAAGAAGAAAAATGATGTTAACAAAACATTTCCAAGCACCTCCTGGAGCAGGTGGTATGTTAGAGGCAGCACATTAACACCATGAGGGCAGATGCTGGGCAGATGGGAGCAGAGGGCATAGGTGCTCTGACACATCTGAGCATCATCTCCAACCCTGCACAGCAGAGAGGTTCCCAAGGCAGAGCAGAGGTGAAGAAGTGAAGCTGTGCCCCCAGGACAGCAAAGACTCCTGCGACCCACACTTGCAGTGCTTCCACAGACTATAAGGAGAGCGTAGGGCTGGAACAACCCTGCCAGGCTGCCAGCTGAGAGCAAAGAGAGAGTAATGGCAGCATTTGCCCATCCTCTTCCTGCTATTAAGCCTTCATTTCCTTGTGCTCCCAAATCGGATTTGCATTGCTTAACTGAAATGCCAATCGGGTAAAGCAGTGCAGCATTCCTACAGCAGTTCAGCACTGGTAAGCACCTGGCAGGACTGTCCCTGAGCCATGGTGCCCCTGCCAGCACAGCTGTGCAGAGCTGTGCTGGCAGCCACCCGCTGCCTCTGCTGCCTTTGATGGCCTCTTCACCTTCTGACATTCAAAGGCATAGACTTCATTTGAAGTTTGAAGCTCCTCTTAAGGATGCTTCTTTTCCCAGCATGAAAATACCCTGCATCAAGAGACGCTGTGGCTTCCCAAAAGCTGGGCCCTCCCTCCAGCTTAGACCTTGTAGAGATGTAAAAAGACTTCCTGATACTTTGAGCAGGTTCCTTTTATATTAGTCCTAGCTCTTCTGTGTGCTAAAGCTAGAGACAGGCAAGGAATCTCAACCAGACCTATATCTCACTGTCTTACAGCAAATCTTGTAGTGTCTTGAGCAGCCTCCCACGTGCCAGCATGCCACGTTGCTAGCTGACAGCCACGACCCAGCTGGGAGCAAGCCTCCAGCTGACATCACCCTGCTTCTTCTCCTGCCATGGCCATTTGACTTGCAGCAATCTCTGCAATAGTTTAAACAAATCAAAACATTCATCACCCCCCCTGCAATGGCCATAAAAGAAACTCAGTTCAGGCTCTGAGGATGCACTGCTGATACACAGTGGGTTGCCATGATCAGCCCAGCGAAACAACTAACAACTCTTCCTCCCCATCCTGTGCACAAGAGGTGCACCTCCACACACATCTAGACTTATGCCTAGCATACACCTGCCCAGGACCATGCTGCAGAGACAACACTGGCTAAAAACAAGCCAGAGTTATGACCACACACACCACAATGTGGGTTTCCACCTAGAACCCCAACCCCACGCTGTATGTGGAACCTCCTCTACCATGGCAGGTACATCCTCTGCCACTCAGCTTCACAAACACATACTAACCCCATATATGCCATGGCAGGACAGAAGATGTGGCTCTGTATGCACAGATGTATTTTTAACCTCTGTACATGCATATTTGTAGCTTCTAGATATAATTAGCAGTCTAAAGACTGCTAAACAGTTGAACTTTTCCCAAAGGAAACTTTATAAGAGCAACAAAGATGTAACAGATACTAGGTCCTGCCACAAAAGGGTGCATCCACATGTTTCAGCTGCTGGCAAAACAATCTTTATGCACAGCAAGACTGAAGACCTGAGCAATGCTCATTACAAATGGAGAAGCCCATTTGCCATCCCTTGCCCAAATATCCTCTCCAGGCAGGCACTTCAGCAAACACATCTCTTGACCATCTTCCCACTGTGACAAGAGTGGCAAGAGACTTGAAAGGAGATGGCAGCTGCCAACACTGTGTTGTCTGTGGCAGCATCAAAAGCATAACTAAAAAGGTCATTCCATGTCTTATTTGATGTGATGGAAATTGTATTTCAAAGTCCACCTCCAGAGAGACTTCTGGGACACAAACTGGGGGTCACTTGCAATGTGAAGGGTGGTGCCTCCTGATGTAATCAATACTTTGAGGCATATGGATGTGGCAGTTTAATTTCTCTACTTCAATGAGCAATAGATGCTCTTGGAACCCCTCCATGGCCTCCCTGTGTGCAAGGAACTCAACTTGCTCAGCACCATCTTTGGGCACAACTGCTGCCCCTCCATGCAGCAAGGACACAGCCAAACTCTTTCAGTTTTCTGTAGGAGAACCTCCAAAACTGTCCTCGTGCCCACTCTGACAACTCAGTGGCCAGATGCTCTGGTGAACCCATGACCAAAGGCACAGAACTACCCAGATGGACAGCCCCTGGGGAAAAGCCCATTCCTCCAACTTGAGCAGAAGCCTTGCCACAGAGCTGGGAAAATGAAGAAATTCATTTCACTGGCAAATGTTCAAACAATCTCCCCCTTTACCTTTTGTCTGAGTTTTCTCATCAAGCCAAAATGCCACATCTCTGACCTTCCCTAATGAACATCCACATTAATGATTCAAGACATTTTTGTGTTTAAGAAAACACCTTTTTCCCTTCCTTCCACCCCCCACCCCGAGTCTATTTTTCCTTCCCAGCAGCACCTCATTCAATTCCTAATTAAAGCAACTGCAGAGGGAGTGATTTTGTCCTCGTTTATCTAAATGCATTAGGCAGTAATGAAACCTGCTCTGCCACAATGACAGAGAGTGGGAAGCAGCCACCAGTGCTGCAGAACAACGCTCTCAGATGAAAGTTTTTCCAGTGCAGCCTACAGAAGGAGGATCTGCCCACACTCTCCCACAAAATCCTGGATCCTTAGCTGACCTTAATTAGAGCCAAGTCCATTCCAATCACTGCAGGACGTGATGTGGACATTGAGTCCAGCATCAGTAAGTTTGCAGATGACACCAAGCTAAGTGCAGGTGTGGAGCTGCTGGAGGGTAGGAGAGCCCTGCAGAGGAACCTGGCCAGGCTGGATGGGTGGGCAGAGGCCAATGGGATGAGATTGAACAAGGCCAAGTGCAGGGTTCTGCACTTTGGCCACAACAACCCCAAGCAGCACTACAGGCTGGGGACAGAGTGGCTGGAGAGGAAGACAGGCAGAGAGGGACCTGGGGGTACTGGGAGAGAGGAGCTGAAGATGAGGCAGCAGTGCCCAGGTGGGCAGCAGAGCCAATGGCATCCTGGGCTGGCTCAGAAACAGTGTGGGCAGCAGGACAAGGGAGGTTCTTCTGCCCCTGTGCTCAGCACTGCTCAGGCTTCATCCAGCCTCCTCTTAAACACCTCCAGGGATGAGGACTCCACCACCTCCCTGGGCAGCCCATTCCAATGCCAATCACTCTCTCTGACAACAACTTCCTAACAACATCCAGCCTAGACCTCCCCTGGCACAGCTTGAGACTGTGTCCCCTTGTTCTGTTGCTGCTTGCCTGGCAGCAGAGCCCAACCCCACCTGGCTACAGCCTCCCTGCAGGCAGCTGCAGACAGCAATGAGCTCTGCCCTGAGCCTCCTCTGCTGCAGGCTGCACACCCCCAGCTCCCTCAGCCTCTCCTCACAGGGCTCTGCTCCAGGCCCCTCCCCAGCCTTGCTGCCCTTCTCTGGACACCTTCCAGCACCTCAACATCTCTCTTGAACTGAGAGGCCCAGAACTAAACACAGCACTGCAGGGGTGTCCTGAGCAGTGCTGAGCACAGTGTCCAATCACCCTTTCCATGAGGAATTGCTCTCTAACATCCCACCCAACCCTCCCCTGGTGCCCCTTCAGGCCGTGCCCTCTCGCCTGGACACAAGCTGCCTGGGAGCAGAGCCTGACTCCTCCCTTACTGCAGCTTCCCTTCAGGGGGCTGTAGAATGCGCCAAGGTGCCCCCCGAGGCTCCCCTCCCTCCAGGGCCTCACCTCGCAGCTGCTGGAAGCAGGTGGTGCTGCTCTCCCCCTCCAGGGCGTGCCGCAGGACGCCGTTGCTGGGCTTGGGCCTCTCGTAGTCCCTCTCGGGGAGCATGGCCTGCTCGCTCTCTGCGGCGCGCTCCGGCCGCGGCGGCAGCGACTGCGGGAAGCCGAACATGGGCAGGGACGAGAAGAAGAGTAAGGCACCGCACAGCAGGAAGCCTCCCCACCACGCTCCGATCCACCGCGGGTCGTCCGGGGTGATGTCCAGCTTGCCTGCAAGGCAACACACACAGGCGTCAGCGCCTGCGCCACCGCAGGGCCAAGCAAGGCTGCAGGCCTGGGGCAGCGCGGCTGAGAGCTGCTGGCAGAAAGGGGCCTGAGGGTACTGGCAGAGAGGAGCTGAAGAGGAGGCAGCAGTGTGCCCAGGTGGCTGAGAGAGCCAAAGGGATATTGGCCTGGCTCAGGAGCAGTGTGGGCAGCAGGACTAGGGAGGTACTTCTGCCCCTGTGCTCAGCACTGCTCAGGACACACCTTGAGTACTGTGTCCAGTTCTGGGCTCCTCAGTTCAAGAGAGATGCTGAGGTGCTGGAAGGTGTCCAGAGAAGGGCAGCAAGGCTGGGGAGGGGCCTGGAGCAGAGCCCTGTGAGGAGAGGCTGAGGGAGCTGGGGGTGTGCAGCCTGCAGAAGAGGAGGCTCAGGGCAGAGCTCATTGCTGGCTGCAGCTGCCTGCAGGGAGGCTGTAGCCAGGTGGGGTTGGGCTCTGCTGCCAGGCAGCCAGCAACAGAACAAGGGGATACAGTCTCAAGCTGTGCCAGGGGAGGTCTAGGCTGGGTGTTAGGAAGAAGTTGTTGGCAGAGAGAGTGATTGGCATTGGAATGGGCTGCCCAGGGAGGTGGTGGAGTCTCTGTGCCTGGAGGTGTTAAGCAAAGCCTGGCTGGGGCACTTAGTGCCATGGTCTGGTTGATTGTCTAGGGCTGGGTGCTAGGTTGGACTGGCTGATGTTGGAGGTCTCTTCCAACCTGGCTGATTCTGTGATCCCTTCAGGTACAGGCAGGCAGCTCTAATGTCCCCCACTGGAGTCTTGTCTCCTCCAGGCTGAACATCCGTCACCGTCACCATGGCTGGAGGTGTTGAAGCCAAGCCTGGCTGGGGCACTTAGTGCCATGGTCTAGTTGACTGGCCAGGGCTGGGTGCTAGGTTGGACTGGCTGAGCTTGGAGCTCTCTTCCAACCTGGTTGATTCTATGATTCTGTGAAAACCTGTCCACTGCATCCATCTGGCTCAGAAGGGCAGAGGAATCATCAGAAAACGCAGAAAGGTGAAGCAAAAGGCTACAGCATCCTGCAGAACATCACTCAGCAGAGATAAGGAAAAAGTGGGCTCCGAAGTCAGTTTAGGGGAATAAAAACAAGCAGCAGGAGAGAAGCAGCTGTGCTCCTAAAGCTTGCCTCAGTGCCACACCCAAGGCAAGGCAGCAGAGGGTGCCCAGCGCCCCAGCCAGCTCCCAGGGCAGCTCTGGGCCTGCGTGGCTGGAATGACAAGCTCCTGTGTTCACGACTCTGTCTGGTTACTGCCACGCTGAGAAATGTGTCTCAAGTGAGGCAATCAAGCTGTCTCTCAAGCAGAGACAGAAGGAAGCTCTCTTCCCCTCAGGGAAAATGACACGCAGCTCTCCAGCGTGTACAGCGCTGGGAAATTGATGCTTTGGAGGGGCTGCATTCTTCTGTTGTGATTCCCTCCTGCCTAAAGTCCATAGTTTATAGGTTCCTGAGACCACCACCGTATGGAGAGCCACATAAAGCAAGGTCTTCTTCATGCAAAGCCCTGCATCTGGGTTGAGGCAATCCCAAGCACCAATATAGGCTGGACAGTGACTGGCTTGAGAGCAGCCTTTAAGGAGAGGGACCTGGGGGTGCTGGTGGACCAGAAGCTCAATCTGAGCTGTCAGTGTGCTTTGGCAGCCCAGAGAGTAACCAGAGCCTGGGCTGCAGCCAGAGAAGTGTGGGCAGCAGGGAGAGGGAAGTCATTCTTCCCCTACACTCTGCACTGGTGAGACCTCACCTGGAGTACTGCATCCAGTTCTGGAGCCACTGGTACAAGTGGGATGTGAATGTGCTGGAAGGTGTCTAGAGAAGGGCCAAAAGGATGCTGAGAAGGCTGGAGCACCTCTGCTATGAAGAGAGACTGAGACAGTTGAGGCTTGTTCAGGCTGGAGAGGAGAAGCTCCCAGGTGACCTTATTGTGGCCTTCCAGTATCTTAAAGGGGCCTACAAGAAAGCTGGGGAGAGACTTTTTAGGCTGTCAGGTAGTGATAGGCCTGGGGGAAATGGAACAAAGCTGGAAATGGGGAGATTCAGCCTGGATGTTAGGAAGAAGATCTTCAGCATGAGGGTGGTGAGAGCCTGGAAGGGGTTGCTCAGGGAGGTGGTGGAAGCCTCATCCATGGAGGTGTTTAAGGCCAGGCTGGATGAGGCTCTGGCCAGCCTGATGTAGTGTGAGGTGTCCCTGCCCATGGCAGGGGGTGTTGGCACTGTCTGATCCTTGCAGTCCCTTCCAACCCTGTCTGATTCTGTATCCCCTTCCTAAAATAAGTCTTGTATGGAGAGCAGCACAGCAGTGTGCCTGGCATCCCACACCTCCTGCCTGGAACAGAGAGCAGAGCAGAGCTCAGCCCTTTGGAGCCTGCTCTCCTCGTGCTGCTCCAAGCTGCAAGGCTGAGCCAGCTGCCCTGTGGAAAGTCTCTTCCATACAAAAATAGCTGAAGCCCTCCCACAGCAGCCATGGACCCTGGCCAAAGCCAGCTGGACACACAGCTGGAAAGTGCTACACCCTTCCTATGACCTGCTGAGCCACAGGCCCTGCAGGCTTCTCACTGATAGCACACCACCATCCTCCTCTGTGCTTCTGCCTTTATCTCTTTGAGTTCTAAATGTGGAGCAGTGTCTTATGTTAAAAATGTCTGGAGCACATCACTTTCATTTTAGCCAAGCCAGCATCCTGCTTTTGATGGTAACCAGCTGCAGATGCCCAGAAAGACCACGAGGATGGTGTCAACATACACCTGACCTCATTCTGGTGATCTGTGTCTCAGGAGCTTTCTAAGCTAGATTTGGTGTCATACTCATTTTTTTTCTGCTATAAAATTGTCCAACTGCTTTTTCTTCCATTTGTAGACTTTTAGCATCCTACAGTGAGGAGTTCCACAGCGTCACCTTGTGGCAGGGCACTCCCAACTCCTTGCCCCACCAGAGGTTTGAATCCATACCATTACACACCTCCAAGGAGAAGAAATTACAGGACACATTACACTTAATGGTCACAGATGTAATAGGGTTCAAACAAGTTCCTCTGCCTAAAGGTTGGAGCTGATAATCCTCGAGGTCCCTTCCAACTTGGTGATCTGTGATCTTTGCTAAAGCCAGGGCATGAAAATGGGCCATGTGGTGTCTGACCAAGCCACAGGCAAAAGTGTCAGCCCTCAAAAAAAAGGATACTCTTTCCTGCTCATTCAACATCATTTAGAGTCTTCAGCTGCCATCAGACTAAGAAAAGACAGTACCACTTTTCCAGATTGGCACAATTCTGTTCCAAGTTGTGCAAGGTTCAACTCCACCCAAATGCATCTTGTGAGGATGTATTTCCAACATCTGGAATATTGTACCCAGTTCTGTGCCCTCAGTTCAAGGAAGACCTCAGGGAACTGCTTGAAAGAGTCCAGCGCAGAGCCACAAAGATGCTGAAGGGAGTGGAACAGAGGATCTTTCCCTGTGAGGAAAGGCTGAGGGAGCTGAGGCTCTTCAGATTGGAGAAGAGAAGACTGAGAGGACCTCAGGCATGTTTATAAAGGTGTGATGGGCAGTGTCAGCAGGACAGAGCCAGTGATGTCCTCCTGTGCTCAGTGATGTTCAATGATAGGACAAGAGGCAATGGGTGCAAGCTGGGGCAGAGGAGGTTCTGTGTGAACTTAAAGGCAAAACATTTTCACTATAAGGGTGATTTCTGGAGCAAATCACTGGTTTCCTTCTATGGAGATATTCAAAGCCCACCTGGTTCTGTTCCTGTGCGACCTGCCTTAGGTGATCCTGCTCTGGCAAGGGGGTTGGATTGGAGGAGCTTTCCATGTCCCTTCTATCCCCTAACATTCTGTGCTTCTCTGATCACAGAATCAGAACGGACCCTCCAAGGGCACAGCACTGCCGTGGCTGTGTAAGAGCCTGTGGGACCAGCTGGAGCTCCGAGCTGCAGAAGAAGTCCCTGACCAAGCGAGGGAGGAGGAGGAAACCTCAGGTCTGCAACCTGCCCAACGGCTCGGGGAGCAGCGGGGGACAGCCTGTCGCACGCTGCCCTCTAGCGGCCACTCTGCGTACTGCAGGCGGCCGCAGAACAACTCGGAGCGCTCTTGAGCGAACTAAAGCCGGCTGGCAATCAATCTGCTTTAACCCGAGTGCAGAGTCGAGGAAAGCAGTAATTAGCACTGCTTTGGCAAAAATAAACAAGCTGCTGTAGGCACCGAGCCGGTCATAGAATCATAGAATCAACCAGGTTGGAAGAGATCTCCAAGCTTGGCCAGCCCTACCTAGCACCCAGCCCTATCCACTCAACCAGGCCATGGCACTAAGTGCCTCATTCAGTTTTGTCTTGAACACTTCCAGGCACAGTGACTCCATCACCTCCCTGGGCAGCCCATTCCAATGCCAATCACTCTCTCTGACAACAACTTCCTCCTAACATCCAGCCTAGACCTGCCCTGGCACAGCTTGAGACTGTGTCCCCTTGTTCTGTTGCTGGCTGCCTGGCAGCAGAGCCCAACCCCACCTGGCTACAGCCTCCCTTCGGGTAGTTGTAGACAGCAATGAGGTCACCCCTGAGTCTCCTCCTCTCCAGGCTGCACACCCCCAGCTCCCTCAGCCTCTCCTCATAGGGTTTGTGCTGCAGGCCCCTCACCAGCTTTGTCGCCCTTCTCTGGACACCTTCCAGCACCTCAACATCTCTCTTGAATTGAGGGGCCCAGAACTGGACACAGCACTCAAGTTGTGGCCTCACCAGTGCTGAGTACAGGAGCAGAATAACCTTCCTTGTCCTACTGGCCACACTGTTCCTGGTGCAGCCCAGGATGCCATTGGCTCTCCTGCCCACCTGGGCACACTGCTGGCTCATCTTCAGCTACTATCTATCAGTACCCCCAGGTCCCTCTCCTCCTGGCTGCTCTCAGCCACTCAGTCCCCAGCCTGTAGTGCTGCTTGGGGTTGTTGTGGCCAAAGTGGCAGAACCCTGCACTTGGCCTTGTTAAATCTCATCCCATTGGCCTCTGCCCACCCATCCAGCCTGTCCAGGTCCCTCTGCAGGGCCCTCCTACCTTCCAACAGATCAACACCTGCTGCTAGCTTGGTGTCATCTTCAAACAAGGACATGTGCAGAAAGTGCTGGGTCTGGGTCTTACTGCTGTGCACCCATCAGAGAGCCTGGGCAGACCCCAGTTCCTGGGGATGGCAGCTCTCTGGATTTCATTTCACACTCTGGACATACCTCCCCTGGCAAGGTTATGACCAGAGCTAGCTGGTATGCCCTGTCACAGTGATATTTAAGACCTAACAGCTGGGCTGAAACTCATCTCACAGTAGAAAAGGCAATAGAAGGGAACAAACTTTACAACTACAAAACTGTTAACTATGAAGAGAGTTTGAAACTTTAAAATCCCTGTCATAAACCCCCTCTAAAAGTGATGCTTATACAAGAGGCACTCAAGGTGAAACAAGAAGCATTTTCCTGCTTGTGAGTATCAGCATTTTTGTCATAGAATCATAGAATCAGCCAGGTTGGAAGAGACCTCCAAGCTCAGCCAGTCCAACCTAGCACCCAGCCCTATCCAGTCAACCAGACCATGGCACTAAGTGCCTCAGCCAGGCTTTGCTTCAACACCTCCAGGGATGGTGACTCCACCACCTCCCTGGGCAGCCCATTCCAATGCCAATCACTCTCTCTGTGAAGAACTTCCTCCTAACTGCTGATACATTAGCATATTTCATTTGAATACAAGCCCAGTTCTCCTTACTTGTGTCAATGAAGACAGCATCCACGTAGATTTTGGTACAAAAGGAGCCCAAGATAAATCCACAGGCTGGTCCAAACACCAACATCGTAAACAGGATCCCTACAAGAGGAGAGAAAAGAGCAAATTAGTACTAGGCTCAGGTTATTCACTGCAAATTGTTTTGCTTGTCTTGTGGTTTGCAAGGTTGCTCTGCTGATGACAAACAGACAGGGATTATGTGCCCCTGGCAAATACTTGAGAGGTCAAAGAGCACCCCAAATGCTTTCTGTTTTTTCTCTGGAGGAAAAAGAATAGAGGGAGCTATGATAATGCTGAAGGGTTCCTGTTGAACTGACAACGTGGTGTGGACATAAGCTGTGCTTTAGTTGGCTGGCTGCTCTTAAAAGATGCCTTATTCAAAGGCCTGGAGAAGAGAAGGCTTCCAGGAGACCTTGGAGTGGCCTTCCAGTGTCTGAAGGGGGCCTACAGGAGGGCTGGGGAGGGACTATTGACAAGGTCTTGTAATGACAGGAGGAGGAGGAATGGGTTTGAACTGGCAGAGGGGAGATTGAAACTGGATGTTAGGAAGGAGTTGTTTGCAGTGAGGGTGGTGAGACACTGGCACAGGTTGCCCAGGGAGGTTGTGGAGCACAGAAGCACCCAATGTGATCAAAGATCACATTGGGTGCTTCTGTGCTCCACAACCTCCCTGGAGGTGTTCAGAACCAGGTTGGATGAGTACTTGAGCCACCTGTTCTAGTGGGAGGTGTCCCTGCCTATGGCAAGGGGTTGGAACTGGACGATCTCTGAGTTCCTCTCCAACCTAAACCATCCCTTGCTCCTATAAAGCAGAGCTGCCCCCTCCCTATGGGGACATCTCTCCTTTTGCCCCCTCCAGCTAAATGCCTGAGAGACAGGGCTGTTTTCAGAAAGCAGGGGCCAGAAAAGCTATGGAAATGCAGCACTGCCAGTAGAAAAAGTAGAAGCACTCCACCAAATCTGTGAAGCCCTTCTCCATGTTACATCCATGCTGCAAACGTTCCCCAAGGCACTCACTTCTTCCAGCCCCTCACAGCTGCTCGCTGCTCCTGCACAACCTGCCTGAAATTGCCAAAGCACTGCTAGGCAAAGAGCTATGATGAGTAAATTACTTATTTGCTTCAATACAGTGTTTAGAAGTATTTATTCTCACTCCCATTTTGGCCCTGAAACAGGAATGCTACAGGAACACTGCCAGCTCTCAATTATCCGGGGCGGAAAGGCAGGGGGACACAAGGATAATCCAGACAAAGGAGCAGCAAAGACAACACAAAACATTTGTAAATCAGACAATAGGAACATATTTGCTACCTTCGTGTTTGGGATAGAAAAAACAAGTGCCTAAGGGCTCTTGGAAGTGGCTTTCTGAAGGGAAGCAAGGGTAAATCTCTCTGGCATGGAGCGGAGCCAGACCTGCTCCTTCATAGAATCATAGAATCAACCAGGTTGGAAGAGACCTCCAAGATCATCCAGGCCAACCTAGCACCCAGCCCTGTCCAATCAACCAGACCATGGCACTAAGTGCCTCAGACAGGCTTTTCTTGAACACCCGAGGGACGGTGTCTCCACCACCTCCCTGGGCAGCCCATTCCAATACCAACAACTCTCTCCTATCTCTGCCAACAACTTCCTCCTAACATCCAGCCTAGACCTGCCCTGGCACAACTTGAGACTGTGTCCCCTTCTTCTGTTGCTGCTTGCCTGGCAGAAGAGACCAATCCCACCTGGCTACAGCCTCCCTTCAGGTATTTGTAGACAGCAATGAGGTCTGCCCTGAGCCTCCTCTGCTGCAGGCTGCACACCCCCAGCTCCCTCAGCCTCTCCTCACAGGGCTCTGCTCCAGGCCCCTCACCAGCTTTGTCACTCTTCTCTGGACACCTTCCAGCACCTCAACATCTCTCTTGAATTGAGGGGCCCAGAACTGGACACAGCACTCAAGGTGTTGCCTGACCAGTGCTGAGTACAGGGGCAGAAGAACCTCCCTTGTCCTGCTGCCCACACTGCTCCTGATGCAGGCCAGGATGCCATTGGCTCTGCTGCCCACCTGGGCACACTGCTGCCTCATCTTCAGCCTACTATCTATCAGTACCCCCAGGTCCCTTTCTTCCTGGCTGCTCTCAGCCACTCTGGCCCCAGCCTGTAGTGCTGCCTGGGGTTGTTGTGGCCAAAGTGCAGAACCCTGCACTTGGCCTTGTTCAATCTCTTCCTGTTGGCCTCTGCCCACCCATCCAGCCTGTCCAGGTCCCTCTGCAGGGCTCTTCATATTGTGGCTGAGGGACCTGTGGGCTTGAAGTGGGCAGCTCCTCAGGGCTCGTGGCCAGTAATGTGCCAGCCTGTCCTGATACCAGGCTTGGTGTTGCTGCACTTCAAAAGGAGCTTACTCACTTCTGAGTGTGGTTACACATCTCTCCAGTGGTGCTGTCTAGCATCTTAAAGCAGTCTTTATGCACACCATCACAGCTACCAAGTTCATTAGCTGGGAACCTCTAATTCCAAAAGTTCTCTCTCTGTGCATTTCTCAGGAGCTGGAAAAACAACCAGAACTGCAAAATACTCCCAGGAGACCACCAGGCCTATGCAAGGTGAGGTGCACCTGCTGATGACAGCTTGGCCAAGCAGAATAAACTGGTATGGGCAGAAAGAACTCCACCTTCATTGTTAAAACGCAGAGCACAAACTAATTCCCTCTTATCCCACGGCAAACCACCACCTCAGAAGCAGCCATGGCCTCAGCTATCATGAAATCCTGGTGCCTGCAAGGTGGGAGCTGTTATCTGCTCTGCAGTGTTCTCACTAGAGGGCAATGTGGGATAGAGCATCCCCTGAGCAGGGAACTGGGTACCGAAGATCTGGCAAGATACTAAATTCGTTTTCACCTCCAGGCTGGCTTAAGGAGCCCTCATCTTAACTGTATTTTTTCTTTTTGTATATGGTTTGTCCCAAAACCAAGAGAAGAGCTGGCTGATCCCATGCCCTTTTTGTTATCCCGGTTTGAGGCTCCAACAAAATCTCAGTGTGGCTGTAATCCTGTTTTACACTTGATCTGACAAACCACAGCATTAACCAACTTGGAAGAGACCTCTAAGATCATCGAGTCCAACCTATCACCCAACCCTTCTAATTAACTAACCCATGGCACTAAGTGCCTCATCCAGCCTCCTTTTAAACACCTCCAGGGATGGGGACTCCACCACCTCCCAGGGCAGCCCATTCCAAAGCAAATCACTGTTGCTGTGTAGAACTTCTTCCTAACATCCAGCCTAAGCCTGCCCTGGCACAACTTGAAGCTGTGTCTTCTTGTTCTCTCACTGGGTGCCTGGCAGATGAGACCAACCCCACCTGCTACAACCTCCTTTCAAGTAGCTGTAGAGAGCAATGAGGTCTGCCCTGAGCAGAGGGATGATTTGAACACTTTGGTAACTCACAAGCACTTTTCAGTTTGAGACATTTTAAAGCACAATTACATTTTCTCTTGAGAAAACAGCTAATCAGTTGCAGCTTTATTCTCTTCACCACTCTCCTTGCCCCCCTCAAAAGGCAGGGAAATAAAACAAAAGGAGAAGCAAGCCAGGCTGGACTGCAAAATCAGAAATATTTTCCTCCTCCCTCCTTTTCAAATGGAACAATTTGCTAAACCCTGTTTTGTCCTGCCAATTAAGAGACATTTTCCAGAGGCTGAGGAAAGAATGGAGACAGAAGGGAGTATTAGATCTGACATCTTGTGATGTGATTTTATCACTAGTAATGCCTGGGACTGATAATGCAGTTTTCCATTAGGGTTAAAGAAGCAGCAGCAGCAGCAGCAGCAGGGACCTGTGGAGAGACTGTGGCACAAAGATGCTCTGTCACTCATGCAAAATGCACAAGAACCAAGCTGCAAAGCCAAGGATAAAGCATGACAACATTGCAATAAGAAAGAGCTACCCCAGGTTGATTCCCAGCAGCAACAGCATCCCAAAACACGAGTGAAGTGGTGTTGCTTGCAGTGAGGGAAGCATCAATGCCATCTACCAAGTTAACAGGGGACAGTTTACTCCCAGCAGAATCCCTCCTGGCTAGAAATGAGACATGGAGGGAGATGCAGCAAGGTTTGCCAGCCTCACCAAGGTGCAGCAAGGAAGCATCTCAGGTACAGCTCCCTGAGGAATAAGAGCAGGTTCAGCATACAGCCACAGGATGCAGACAAAGCCAACACATGCAGCTAAACAGCACTAAGTTGCTTTGCTCCAAAGCCTCAGCAGAAGCCAAGGACACAATTTTGCAGACCTGCCAACAAGCACCACCAGGTGAAGGTGAGGTAGGTAGGTGAGACAGGAGGAGGAAAAGCAGCAGCATCTCTCAAGCAGGCAAACATACAGGGCTAGCCAGGCAGCAGCCATTCCTCTTCTTCATCTGAACCTCCCAGTCCCTTCTGATAAGACATTTCCTATCTCTGTCCTCTTCTATCCACAGGCTTCACTTTTTTCCATGGAACCTTGAAACAAAATGGTCAGCAGTCTGGGGTTTGTTTTGTTTTATAAAGGCATTAATGCACTTTGTAAGGGGATTTAATGGATGGTGCTAGGGATGCCAGAATTACCTTTTAATGAGGAGAAAGGAGGGGAAAAAATCATGTTAAGCTGTCACTGCCTTCTCTCTCACATTCCTCCTAAGTCCTGACACAAGGCACTACAGCATCTGCCATTTGTTTTGCCCAGTAACAGCCTATGCAAATGTGTAACAGCAGGATAGGTATTTCTGACTTAATCCACACAGTGCTTAGATACAAGCAAAGGTCTGCCTCAGTCAAGCTCTCTGACACCAAAGGAACTGGCCCAGGAACACAGGAGGTGGTGCTGAACAAGACTTTATCTCCAAAGACCTCAAAGGCTTCTGTCCTTGACAGCAAACTGGTCCAAACATCAAATCTCCCAGGGAAGAGTCAGTGCTGCCTCCAGATTATGAGCACAGGGAGGTGATTGTCCCCTTGGACTCGGCTTTGGTGAGGCCATACCTTGAGTGTTGTGTTCAGCTTTGGGCTCTGCAAGACAAGAGAGATGTGGAGGTGCTGGAGTGGGTCCTGAGGAGGGAAACGAAGCTGGGGAAGGGCCTGGAGAATAAATCTCATGGGGAGTGACTGAGGGAGCTGGGGATGGGTAGTGTGAGGAAGAGGAGGCTGAGGGCAGACCTCATTGCTGTCTGCAACTACTGAAGGGACATTGTGCAGAGGCTGCTGCTGGGCTCTGCTCACAGGGAATTGGAAACAGAACAAGGGGGAAGGGCCTCAAGCTGAGGCTGAGGTTTAGATTGGGCTTTAGGACAACGTTTTTGACAGAGAGACTAGTCAGGGAGTGGAACGAGCTGCCCAGGCAGGTAGCAGAGTCAGCCAGCCTGGATGTGTTTAAGGGTGGTTTGGCTGTGGTGCTTAGGGCTATGGTTTGAGGTGACTCTTGCAGAGTAGGGTTCTAGGTTGGAATTGGTGCTCCTGAGGGGCTTTGCCAGCCTGCATGGTGCTGTTTGACTCTGTGGAGTGCAAAGTGATGTCTGCCAGAGATGCCAGGGACCAGGCAGCCCAGGGAGCCTCACACAAGGCATGCACTGGGCACAAAGAGGAAGGCTGAGCACACCACTCAGCACCGTGGCCCTGGGGATGCTGCTGCAGACGTGGGGCAGAAACTTGCTTGGGGACACCCCCCCCCAGCCCTCTGACTGCTGCAGGAGCAAACTCTTTCTAACAGCACAAGGGGGACTGGCTTTGCAAAGCAGGAGATAATCTCCAAACCCTGCTTGTCCCACATTCCCTGCCGCGTGGAGGATGGGGCAGGCCGATGCCAAGGGATTACTGGGAGAGCGTAATTTGTGTGCTGTGCAACCTGCCCTTAAAGAGACATCACCCCAGCAGAGCCTGCAAGGCTCAAAGGTGCACCAGTACAGACTGGAGATGCTGTGTTTTCCTGCATGGAAGGTACTGGCCCTGAAGGGCTTGGGATCAAAGGTTCTGCAGCTGCCGGCGGTGGCCAGAGCCCATCACTTGTGTGCCCAGGTGGCCAAGAGAGCCAGTGGCATCCTGGCCTGCATCAGGAATGGTGTGGTCAGCAGGGGCAGGGAGGTCATTCTGCCCCTGTACTCTGCACTGGTTAGACCACACCTTGAGTGCTGTGTTCAGTTCTGGGCCCCCCAATTTAGGAGGGACATTGAGATGCTTGAGCGTGTCCAGAGAAGGGCGACGAGGCTGGGGAGAGGCCTTGAGCACAGCCCTACGAGGAGAGGCTGAGGGAGCTGGGATTGGTTAGCCTGGAGAAGAGGAGGCTCAGGGGAGACCTTATTGCTGTCTACAACTACCTGAGGGGAGGTTGTGGCCAGGAGGAGGTTGCTCTCTTCTCTCAGATGGCCAGCACCAGAACAAGAGGAGACAGCCTCAAGCTATGCCAGGGGAGATTTAGGCTGGAGGTGAGGAGAAAGTTCTTCCCTGAGAGAGTCATTGGACACTGGAATGGGCTGCCCGGGGAGGTGGTGGAGTCGCCGTCCCTGGAGCTGTTCAAGGCAGGACTGGACGTGGCACTTGGTGCCATGGTCTGGCCTTGAGCTCTGTGCTAAAGGGTTGGACTTGATGATCTGTGAGGTCTCTTCCAATCCTAATAATACTGTGATACTGTGATACTTCAGTACTTACTCTCTGGTTTCTCTCAGCTGGTGTAACCTCAGAACTGCACAAGGCCAGAGGAAGGTTGCCTCCCACCAGATGGCTTCTCCCTGCAGCAAAACTCACCAGAGCCACCCAGCACTGCCTGTCCTCCCCAGCAGACAGCGTGCCCATGAGCCTCTCCGCTGCCACAGGGATGCCCACATGCCTGCAGAGCCCAGAAACAGCACTCAGCTCCCAGTCTCTAGTCCTCTGCTTTCCTGGAGACAGTTTTCCTCACCTACCATGCAAAGACATCACCTTTCCTGCTGCTGGACTCCCTGTCTGCACAGCCAGCAGCCTGCCATCGCCTCCTGCTCCCTCCCTGTGCCTGCTTCTCTGTGCTGCTGCAACCCAGCGTAGGAAGCTGGAGTCGGTGGTGTTGGACCAATGGCATGTTTTGGTTTGTTTTCCTTCCTCACTGCAACCACTGAAGCGAAGGGAATGTTCCAACCATCCTGACAGATGCTTCCCAGTGCCTGCAGCTGTCGATTAATGAGGAGCAACTTTGGGATAATTTACTTTTACGTTGAGTCTTTGTTCTGATGGAGATCAAAGCAGTTCCAGCCCTGCTTTGGTATGAGATGAGGTGGGGAGGAGGGAAGTTGATTTCTTTCATTTCCATGGGACCCCCCATAGAGGGGTGCAGCATTTAATTGCCCTGCCTTTACCCAGTGAAATGAATTATTGCCTAGTTTGAAATGAGGCAGCCTTGGACATCTCCTGTCAGCTTCTTCCCTTCTACTGCTATCAAACCTTTCCATCGATTCACCAAATTGCTTTCAGCAGCCTCATAAAATCAGCTCCTGTTTCATAAAGGTTTACTTTAATGCAAGGACTCACCACTGTATGGAAATGCTGCAGAATGACTTATTTACCCCTGTGCTTAATAAGACTTAATGACTGTATCTAAAGCTGCTTGGAGGGTTTCATTTACTTAGCAAGAGGCAGGAGACAAAACATGCACCCATGCTATAGATAAACCAAACTCCTGATGTGCTTCCTTCAGAGCTGCTGAAAGAGCTCAGGGTGGTGGCCTGCTGGAAAAAGCCCTTCACAGCACAGTTCTTTGTTCTGGCCTACATTTAGCATTCATATGTTAATCCCTAAAGAGGTTACTAGGACCTGAAGGTAGGTTAGAAGGAGGTTTCTCCCCAGACTACCAGTGGCCCTTTAAACATTGGTTTCCATCACAATGCAGCATTTCTCTAAGGAAATGTCTGTTGACTTTGAGGTGAAACTTGACTCCTAGGAGCAGGTATTTTGCCTGGTGAACTGCTCCACTTTTTCAGTTAATCATAGAACCAACCAGGTTGGAAGAGAGCTCCAAGCTCATCCAGCCCAACCTAGCACCCAGCCCTGGCCAAGCAACCAGACCATGGCACTAAGTGCCCCAGCCAGGCTTGGCTTCAACACCTCCAGCCACAGCAACTCCATCACCTCCCTGGGCAGCCCATTCCAATGCCAATCACTCTCTCTGCCAACAACTTCTTCCTAGCGTCCATCCTAGACCTCCCCTGGCACTGGAATGGGCTGCCCGGGGAGGTGGTGCAGTCGCCATCCCTGGAGCTGTTCAAGGCAGGATTGGACATGGCACTTGGTGCCATGGTCTAGCCTTGAGCTCTGTGATAAAGGGTTGGACTTGATGATCAGTGAGGTCTCTTCCAACCCTGATGATCCTGTAATACTGTGTGATACAACTTGAGACCATGTCCCTTTGTTCTGTTGCTTTACACTGGTTTTACACTGGTTTTATCAGGAACCCCCTGGCCCCAGCACCATTGAGCCTGTGTTTGAAAGGATCAACATTATACCAACAACTGACAGTTCCAGGGGATCCTGAGGCACATGAATGATGATCTTTGCCAAGTGGCACAGAAAGCAACAGGACTTTTACACTGTGAGCTGAAGCACTCAGATTTCCAGTCCCATAATGACTGGGTGAACTTCTGACAGCTCAGAACTGCACCCACAAGCTTTCTTGTGCCCTGATTATGACAAGCAAAGGGAAAATCCCAAGCAAAGAAAAAGTCCCAAGCAAAAAAAAAACAAGTCCCAAGCAAAAAAAAAAAAAGCCAAGAAAAAAAAGCCAAGAGAAAAGATTCCAAGCAAAAAAATGCCAAGCAAAAAGTAATGCCAAGCAAAAAAATCCCAAGCAAATAAAAATGCCAAGGAAAAAAAGTCCCAAGCAAAACAAAATGCCAAGCAAAAAAATAAACCCAAGCAAAAAAAAAAATGCCAAGCAAAAAAAACAGCCAAGCAAAAACTAATCCCAAGGAAAAAAATTTCCAAGCAAAAAAAAAAAATGCTAAGCAAAAAAAGTCCCAAGCAAGAAAAGTCCCAAGCAAAATAAAATGCCAAGTAAAAAAAGTGCCAAGCAAAACATAATGCCAAGCAAAAAAACAGCCAAACAAAACAAAAATGCCAAGCAAAAAATAATCCCAAGCAAAAAATAATCCCAAGCAAAAAAATATGCCAAGCAAAAAAGAATCCCAAGCAAAAAAGAATCCCAAGCAAAAGCATCCCAAGCACAAAAAAATGCCAAGCAAAAAAGTCTCAAGCAAAAAAAAGCCAAACAAAAAAAAATGCCAAGCAGAAAATAAACCCAAGCAAAAAATAATCCCAAGAAAAAAAAAGCCAAGCAGAAAATAATCCCAAATAAAAATAATCCCAAGACAAAAAAAAGCCAAGCAAAAAATGCCAAGCAAAAAAAAATGCCAAGAAAATAATCCCAAGTAAAAAATAATCCCAAGAAAAAAAAAAGCCAAGCAAAAAATAACCCTAAGCAAAAAAAATGCCAAGCAGAAAATAATCCCAAAACAAAAAAAATGCCAAGTAAAAAAAAGCCAAGCAAAAAATAATGCCAAGCAAAAAAAAAAGCCAAGAAGAAAATAATCCCAAGTAAAAAAAATCCCAAGTAAAAAAAAAGCCAAGCAAAAAATAACCCTAAGCAAAAAAATGCCAAGCAGAAAATAATCCCAAGACAAAAAAAATGCCAAGAAGAAAATAATCCCAAGTAAAAAATAATCCCAAGTAAAAAAAAAAGCCAAGCAAAAAATAACCCTAAGCAAAAAAATGCCAAGCAGAAAATAATCCCAAGACAAAACAAATGCCAAGAAGAAAATAATCCCAAGTAAAAAATAATCCCAAAACAAAAAAATGCCAAGAAGAAAATAATCCCAAGCAAAAAAAAATGCCAAGCAAAAACCTCCCAGTCCAAGTGCCCTGCCAGAGCAGGCTCTCTTATACAGGTGAGTTTTGAATATCTCCAGAGAGGGAGATTCCACACCCCACCTGGGCAGCCTGTTCCACTGTCCTGTCACCCTCAGGGTGAACTAATTCCTCCTCCATAGAACTCCTTTGCATCCCCCACAGTTCACCTTGTAGAGCTCACAGATTGGCCACTCCAGTGTCTGGGTTGGTTGGTTGCTTGCAAACGCAGTTGTGAGGGGCGTGGAGCTTCTGTGGTTGTGTGATTCATTTATCTGCGTGCCTGGTGGTGATCCTATTTCAGCAGCTGGGCTAAGTGCTGACCTAGAGGTCAAAACGAACAGAACTCCTGGCTGGGGTTTTTGCTTGGTTTGGGATTGCTTGGGTGAGGCTTTGGCTGGGTTTTTTTGGTTGGACTTCATTGCTTGGGATCCAGTTGCATCCAGTTCTGGAGCCCCTGGGACAAGAGGGATGTGGAGATGCTGGAGTGTGTCCAGAGCAGGGTCAGGAGGATGCTCAGAGGCTGCAGCAGCTCTGCTGTGAGAACAGACTGAAAGAGTTGGGGCTGTGCAGGCTGGAGAAGAGAAGGCTCCCAGGTGACCTTCTTGTGGCCTTCCAGGATCTGAGGGGGGCTACAACAAAGCTGAGGAGGGACTTTTTAGGCTGTCAGGGAATGACAGGACTGGGGGGAATGGAGCAAAGCTGGAGGTGGGGAGAGTCAGAGTGGAGGTGAGGAGGAAGTTGTTGAGCAGGAGAGTGGTGAGAGGCTGGAATGGGTTGCCCAGGGAGGGGGTTGAGGCCCCATGGCTGGAGGTGTTTAAGGCCAGGCTGGATGAGGCTGTGTGCAGCCTGCTCTAGGGTAATGTGTCCCTGGGCATGGCAGGGGGGTTGGAACTGGCTGCTCCTTGTGGTCCCTTCCAACCCTGACTGATTCTATGATTCCTTGAATATTTTTGCTCAAAATTTTTTTTTTCTTGGACATTTTTTTGCTTGGGACTTTTTTTGCTTGGGATTGTTTCTTGCTTGGCTTTACTTTTTGCTTGGGATTTTGTTTTTGCTCAGGACTTTTTTTGCTTTGGAGGTCACTTTCAGCCCCTGTGCTTCTGTGATAAGTCCTGTGGTTACTTCGATCTCATCAGTTGGCAAAGGGAGCAAACTGTTCCCCATTCCTGAATAGTCTTCCTCCCCAGCATCCTGGTATCCTTCCAGGCAGCAGTGGGATTGCTTGCTGCATTTCTCTCCTTCCTGATGGGAAGCTGGAGAAGAAATTTGCTTATGCTAATCAATCCCTGGCACCAGTCACACGAGACACTAATCCAGCAGCAATCTCCATCAGTCTCTGCATATTTAACTAAAGCAGTGAACACTCACAGAGGATTATGAACGTGGTGGTATTGTTGTAGCAGTGTTTTCCTACTTAGGCTGCAATCACTCTGATGCTCTGTCTTCTAATATTTGCATATGCTACACATACAAACAACCTGCAGAATCACATCAGTCCCTGGGCAAGCACCCTGGGCAGACACTTGGTGGTTTCCTAGCACTGTACAATGCTGACTCCATTAAGATCTACCAAAAGGCTTCTGATCACAGAATATATCTGCTTGGAAGAGACCTCCAAGATCATCCACTCCAACCTTTGACCCAGCACCAAAGGGTCAACACTAAACCACAGAACCATAGAATAGGTTGGAAGGGACCTTAAAGATCATCTAGTTCCAACCCCCTTCCATGGGCAAGGACACCTCCCACTAGACCAAGGCTGCTCAAGGCCCTGTGCAACCTGGCCATGAACACCTTGAACCATGTCCCTAAGCAGCAGGTCCTCAGGCAGCTTGAACAACCCTAGGGATGGTGATTTCACCACTGCCCTGAGCAGAGCATTCCAATGTTTGAGAACCCTTTCAGTGAAGAAGTATTTGTTACTATCCAGCCCAAAACTCCCCCAGTGCAGCTTGGAACCACCTCCTCTGGTCCTGTGGCTTGTCACCAAAGAGAAGAGGCTGCCCTCTCCTCACTCCAGTCTCCCTGCAGGGAGTTGTAGGAAGCAATGAGGTCTCCTCCTCAGCCTCTTCTTCTATAGTTTGAACACCCCCAGTTCCCTCAGGTGCTTCTTGCAGGCCAGGTGCTCCAGACCCTTCATAAGCCTCATTCATGGTGGTTATTTACATGAAGCAGCACCCTCAAAGATACTGCTTAACAGCCATAAAAGATAAGTCTTTCTTTTCAAAGGGTTTACAAGTAGTTTGGATGTGCACTGCAATGGTTTAGAGACTCAGGTTGGGTTAGGCAAACTCTTGAAAAAGAGTTTAGTAGCCCAGTTCCATCACTTGCTGCCAAAAGCAAAGCAAGAAACCCCAAATGCCCAAACTGCCACTTTGGTGTATCACAAAAAGCCACCTCTGAAATGTAAGGACATTTGCTTCACCTCCCCTGCTGGCTCACATCCCTGTCCCTGCAAGTTGCTTGTTATCACATCAGAAGAAGTCAAAATCAGTTTAAGGAGAAGGTGTAAGAACAAACCTAACTATAGAGTGTAAAAATGAAGGGCAGGTCACAACCAACCTGACCCCCCAAGCCATGGATCCCACACGCTGCAGACACTAACCATTTCCACCTTGCAAGCACACTTTCTCTCTGTAAATGACCTTGGGAAGCAGCCACCAAAGAGACTCTGGAAGGAAAAATCAGCTGTGTTTGAACACCAAGAACACTTCTTTTCCAAGGGGTTTAGTCTCATGCCTTCAAGCTGTGTTCATCCTCTCCCAGCCGTTAAGCACAAACACCTGCTCCACCAAATCTGCAGGGCCATGCTTAGCTAAAAGCAGCCAGATTTCCTGGTCTTGTTTCCCAGGAACTGTGCCAACAGCATGGAAATGCACTTTCAGGGCACTTCTCCCTCTCTGCAGGACTGCAATTCTCCTCTGAGTTTGCTGACCAGTTTCCTTTTTAACACTGGGTGGGTTTGATTCCATATAGAACCAGAGAATGACTCAGGTTGGAAGGGACCTCAAAGCTCATCCAGTTGCAGCTCCCTTCCACTAGAACAGGTCACTCAAGGCCTCATTCAGCCTGGTTCTGAACACCTTCAGGGAGGTTGTGGAGCACAGAAGCGCAGAATGTGAGCAAAGACCACATTCTGTGCTTCTGTGCTCCACAACCTCCCTGGGCAACCTGTGCCAGTGTCTCACCCTCCCTGTAAAGAACTGCTTCCCAACATCCAGTTTCAATCTTCCTTCTGCCAGTTTAAACCCATTCCTCTTCATCCTGTCATTACAAGACCTTGTCAATAGTCCCTCCCCAGCCTTCCTGTAGCCCCCTTCAGAGAGTGGAAGGCTACTGTAAGGTCTCCTCAAATCCTTCTCTTCTCCAGGCTAGAGACATGCCCAGAATCCTTCCCATCACTCTCTCCCCAGCTCAAGCAAGCTGCCTGCCTCACCTACGAGCACACGAGCCAGCAGTGTGCCCAGGTGACCAAGAGAGCCAATGGCATCCTGGCCTGTATCAGGAACAGTGTGGCCAGTACTCAGCACTGCTCAGGCCACACCTTGAGTGCTGTGTCCAGTTCTGGGCTCCTCCATTCAAGAGAGATGTTGAGGTGCTGGAAGGTGTCCAGAGAAGGGCAGCAAGGCTGGGGAGGGGCCTGGAGCACAGCCCTGTGAGGAGAGGCTGAGGGAGCTGGGGGTGTGCAGCCTGCAGCAGAGGAGGCTCAGGGCAGAGCTCATTGCTGTCTACAATTATCTGAAATGAGGCTGTAGCCAGGTGGGGTTGGGCTCTGCTGCCAGGCACCCACCAATAGAATAAGGGGACACAGTCTCAAGTTGTGCTGAGGAAGGTCTAGGCTGGATGTTAGGAGGAAGTTGTTGGCAGAGAGATTGGCATTGGAATGGGCTGCCCAGGGAGGTGGTGGAGTCACCATCCCTGGAGGTGTTGAAGCAAAGCCTGTCTGGGGCACTTAGTGCCATGATCTAGACGACTGGATAGGGCTGGGTGCTAGGTTGGACTGGATGGTCTTGGAGATCTCTTCCAACCTGCTTGATTCTATGTTAAATAGACACAAGGCCCTTTTGAGGCTCTTGCACGTTTTGGTTTTGACCTCCACCACTTGAATTCTGTCCCTGCCAACCCCCTCCCATTCTCTTCACATGCTGAACTACACCAGCAATGAAACCCTACGGAGCATCCCGAGAGCACAATGAGCTCTTCACACATGCAAGGAAAAGCTCAGAGCCTGACAAATGTCAATGTTGGCATTTGTCAGCATGGAGGTTGGTGCAACACTGTCTTCTTTTTTGCTTTGCTTTGTTTTTCTTCTCTCCTTTTCAATTTCTTTATTTTTTTGAAGCTGTGCACTGAGTTCAGCACAGACCTAACACATTTGCTTGAGGATAAGGCTGCCAGGGCTGCCTCCCTCTCTCTTTAACCTCAGTCTTGGGGGTATCCCTTCCCAGCCCACATACCTTACATGACAACATGGTGAGTTCCATTCCTAACTGACATTTTATGTCAATACAGACAGCTTGCTGCTTTTCTAAGCAGTGATGCAGTTGGGAAGAAAAGTTCAGCTCTTCTTCCCCCACTAGACCTCCCCCGTTCCAGCCTCACCATTTGAAAGGCTCTTCCCTGCAAAACTTCCCACTCCTCTCTTCCCATCTCTGCTTGACAACAGCAAAGGACCACTGCTTCATTTCCAACTCTTTCAATGCTTTTTGGTGTTTCTCATTTCTTTTTTGGGTAGACAGCACCTGGGATTTTGAGGCCTCCCTGCTGAGCATTAGTCAGAGAAGATATTGTCCAAGGTCAGAGGACAAAAACTCCTTTAGGCTACTACGGTGATGCATACCACAACAACCAGCAGCTCCCCAAATGTCCCTCTTCTTCAGATGGTCACAAACACCTCTCCATGCATAGTTTTCCATCCCAAACATGTCTGCCACAGAATCTGCTTCTCTGAAACACAGGTGGAAAGTTCACACTCCTGCTTGTCAGCCATCCCTGCACCAAGGCCAACCTCTCATTACCCTGCAGCCCCTATCATCCCTGCTCTAGAGCTGCCAGCTCCCCAAATGCCCCTCTTCTCAAGATGATCACACACACCCCTCCGTGCATAGTTCTCCATCCCAAACACAGCATCTGCCAGAATCCTCTTCTCTGAAACACAGGTGGAAAGCTCACACTTCTGCTTGTCAGCCATCCCTGCACCAAGGCCAACCTCTCATCACCTTGCATTCCCTATCACCCCTGCTCTCAGCTCAGCCACCAGCTCCCTGGGAACTTCAGCCCTCCCCAATTTTTTTATTCCCTCCTTTTTTTTCTTCTCTTTCAAAAGTCTTGAAGGAAAACCTCAGGATAACGAAAGGGTAACATAATATATGGCTTGCTCTTCTGCAAAGGAAAATGGGAAGAGGAGACTGGCCAAAAAAACCCAAACAGTTGCCCAAGAACTGTCTGGGCCACTCCCTGCCCTCCCCAAAACTCTCAATTCAATCAAAACTCTCACTTCCAGCAAGAGCAGTTTTCACTTTTAATGCCTTCTGAGTGTTTGTGATGTCTCTTCAAACCTCCCTTTGCTTGGCTGCTGCTCAGGTAGAGGCTACAGGGCCAGGAGGATGCTCAGAGGGCTGCAGCAGCTCTGCTGTGAGCACAGACTGAAAGAGTTGGGGCTGTGCAGGCTGGAGGAGAGAAGGCTCCCAGGGGACCTTCTTGTGGCCTTCCAGGATCTGAGGGGGGCCTACAGCAAAGCTGGGGAGGGACTTTTTAGGTTGTCAGGGAGTGACAGGACTGGGGGGAATGGAGCAAAGCTGGAGGTGGGGAGAGTCAGAGTGGAGGTGAGGAAGAAGTTGTTGAGTATGAGAGTGGTGAGAGGCTGGAATGGGTTGCCCAAGGAGGTGGTTGAGGCCCCATGGCTGGAGGTGTTTAAGGCCAGGCTGGATGAGGCTGTGGGCAACCTGCTCTAGGGTAGGGCATCCTGCCCATGGCAGAGGTGTTGGAAGTGGCTGCTTCTTGTGGTCCCTTCCAACCCTGACTGATTCTATGATTCTATACTGCACAGTGGAGGGTGGTTCAGGCAGGTAGTGCTGGTAAAGCCCATCCTGAATTCCTGAAGCAAAGAGAGATCTGGGAATGGTCAATGACGTCAGGAAACCTGCTGGGACCCCAGTGCTGATAAGAGTTATCTGCAGCAGCCACTTAGGAAAGTGCTGTGCTTTCCTCTGCAGAGCAGATCTAATCTAGTCGAGTAAGGGCTGAGCTGCCAGGAAGGAGAGGAAATTGAAAACAAAACTTCTGTTGTTCCACTTCCTCACACTGCAAAGTCCGTTAGGAGAAAGCATTTGTTCCTGTCAGCACTCATCCTGCCTGACCCAAATCCCACTGAGCTCTTGCACAGACTTCACCTGGCTTTGCATCAAACCCACTGCTTGCTCCTGACTGAGGCTGGCTGCTGGCCTGGGACCTGCCAGACTTACTGGTGAGCAGCTATGACTTGACACTGAGATCCTTACACCTTTTTCCCACCTGTCTGCCTTTGAGGTCCTCCCACTGGAGGGGCTACTCAGCCCTTCACCAAGCACAGAATCACAGCACCATGCAGGGTGGCAAAGCCCCTCAGGAGCACCAAGTCCAACCTAGAACCCTGCTCTACAAGAGTCACCTTAAACCATAGACCTAAGCACCACAGCCAAACCACCCTTAAACACATCCAGGCTGGCTGACTCCACCACCTCCCTGGGCAGCTCATTCCGCTCCCTGGCTACTCTCTCCATGAAACACTTGTTCCTAATGTCAAATCTAAACCTTCCCAGTCTCAGATTGAGGCCATCCCCCCTTGTTCTGTCTCCAATTCCATTTGAGATCAGCAGCAGCCTCTCCACAATGTCCCTTCAGGCAGCTGTAGACTGCAATGAGGTCTCCCCTCAGCCTCCTCTTCCTCACACTAACCATCCCCAGCTCCCTCAGTCACTCCCCATCAGATTTATTTTCCAGGCCCTTCCCCAGCTTCGTTGCCCTCCTCTGGATCCTCTCCAGCACCTCCACATCTCTCTTGTATTGCAGTGCCCAAAGCTGAACACAACACTCAAGATGTGGCCTCCCCCAAGCACAGTCCAAGGGGACAATCACCTCCCTGCTTCTGCTGGCCACAGCATTTTTAATCCAAGCCAGGCTGCCACTGGCCTTCTTGGCTGCCTGGGCACTCTGCTGGCTCATCTTCAGCTCCTACTACAACCCCCAGGTCCCTTTCTGTCAGCAGCTCTCCAGCCACACTGTCCCAAGCCTGTAGCAATTCTTGGGTTGTTGTGACCCAAGTACAGGACCTGGCACTTGGCCTTGTTGAAACTCATCCCATGGACGTTGGCTCATTGATCCATCCTATCCAAGCCCCTCTGCAGGGGCTCTCTACTGCCATCCATATCAACACTGCCACCTAACTTGGTGTCACCTGCAAACTTAGTGCTGACACTCTCTGCCTGAATCAAGGTCGTCAATAAAGATGTGAAACAGGAGTGGTCCCAACACAGACCCCTGAGGAACGCTGTTAGTGAGTAGCCACCAGTGGATTTAACTCCACTGACCACCACTGTCTGGGCCCTGCTGTCCAGCAGTGCTTTATCCAGCAGACAGTGTGCTCAGCCAAGGTGACAGCTCTGCTTCACCGAGACAGTGGCAAGACCATGCGGAGGTCCCCCCCATGCTACCTGTGGGGATTGCAGTGGGCAGTGCAGAGCTGAGGCCCCAGATGTGCCATGCTTCACGACCATCTTATTGCTCAATAACCTGGATGCAAACTTCTCAGCAAGAGAATTTGGGAAGCCTTAACACAGGCAGACTCTTATTGGGACAGCACTGTGTTCCCACAGCATGCTTCAGAGTGGGCAGTGGGGGCAGCAGCCCTCTTCAAACGTGCCTGCTACTCACCCCGTATGGTGATGGCTGAGGGATGCCAGATGCTAGGCTGCCCTGGGGGGTGGGGAGGCTGGCTGCATGCAGGATAATCCCCCAGTCTAAGATTACTTCCAGGATCATTTCTAGCAGTCACTTGCATCATAAGCACAAACTTCAAAGGCTGGATCCAGAGGACTGTGGTCCTCACAGAGTTAGTAGTTCCTCCCTAGCACTCAGCCTTCTCTCCACCTCCCATCATTACAGGCCATGGAGAAATCTCAGAACAGAATCATAGAATCAAGCAGGTTGGAAGAGACCTCCAAGCTCAGCCAGTCCAACCTAGCACCCAGCCCTGGCCAGTCAACCAGACCATGGTGCTAAGTGCCCCAGCCAGGCTTGGCTTCAACACCTCCAGGCACAGTGACTCCACCACCTCCCTGGGCAGCCCATTCCAATGCCAATCACTCTCTCTGACAACAACTTCCTCACAACATCCAGCCTAGACCTCCCCTGGCACAGCTTGAGGCTGTGTCCTCTTGTTCTGTTGCTGGGTGCCTGGCAGCAGAGCCCAACCCCACCTGGCTACAGCCTCCCTGCAGGCAGCTGCAGACAGCAATGAGCTCTGCCCTGAGCCTCCTCTGCTGCAGGCTGCACACCCCCAGCTCCCTCAGCCTCTCCTCACAGGAAGAAAAGGAAGCTCTTCCTGAGGTTTCTTACAAACTTGGAAGCTGTGTGGAGCTGCCAACCTCTCCAGTGCTGCTTTCATAAGAGTATTTACCTTTGCTCCAAGGAGGGCTCTGTCCCTCAAGAGCCTCTTCCTCTCCAGGGGAGAGAACAGCTGCTGCTATCAATTACAGGCTTGTCTCCCTTAATTAAACAGCCACAGCCACAGTTGAAAGATGAAAACAAAGTCCTTTTCCAGCCTTACAGGAGAGGAACTATCAGGAATAGTGTGGCCAGCAGGACAAGGGAGGTTCTTCTGCCCCTATACTCAGCACTGCTCAGGCCACACCTTGAGTGCTGTGTCCAGTTCTGGGCTCCTCCATTCAAGAGAGATGTTGAGGTGCTGGAAGGTGTTTGGAGAAGGGCAGCAAGGCTGGGGAGGGGCCTGGAGCAGAGCCCTGTGAGGAGAGGCTGAGGGAGCTGGGGGTGTGCAGCCTGCAGCAGAGGAGGCTCAGGGCAGAGCTCATTGCTGTCTGCAGCTGCCTGCAGGGAGGCTGTAGCCAGGGGGGGTTGGGCTCTGCTGCCAGGCACCCAGCAACAGAACAAGGGGACACAGTCTCAAGCTGTGCCAGGGGAGGTCTAGGCTGGATGTTAGGAGGAAGTTGTGAGAGTGATTGGCATTGGAATGGGCTGCCCAGGGAGGTGGTGGAGTGGCTGTGCCTGGAGGTGTTGAAGCCAAGCCTGGCTGGGGCACTTAGTGCCATGGTCTGGTTGATTGGCCAGGGCTGGGTGCTAGGTTGGACTGGCTGAACTTGGAGCCCTCTTCCAACCTGGCTGATTCTATGATTCTGTGGAGGCTCTGGAAGAAGACAGCACTTCTCACCCCCACAGTGGGCCTGGGGTTGCCATTTAGGCTGGGAAGTGAACAAAAAGCACTCTAAGTATCCCATTTTTGAACAAAGCAGATGAGAATGGTCTAATTTAAAGGTGTTTAGCAAGAGGTAGCCCTGGCCTGGGGGAAGCAGCCCAGTGGGCCAAGAAGGATGGACCTATGAACACTCATGATAGCCTCTAGTTACCCAAGCAGGGCCACCAAGATTGTTCCCATCCTCATCCTCTTCCTAGGTGCTCAGTGCCCTTACAAGAGTTGGTGTGGCTGCAAGATTTGTGACTTTTGGATGGAGTTCATATTCTCATGATGGTGCAGGTTTGTTTAGGATGTTTTTTTTGGGGTTAAAAAGAAAAATAATTGATTGTTTTTAATTAATAGAAGCCCTTTAATTCAGCCTTCAAGCTGCTCACCTTTGTAAGTGCCCCTCCACAGATCAAAAGAAGGAGCTGCACTCAGTCTGAGTAGCATTCCTGAGAGTCCCTTTGGTGCTGTCACTCTCTGCCTGTGTCCAGCATGGCTCTATTAATGAATTAATGAAGACTCTAATTCCTCTGATGGCTTATTACCCTGTTTCCAGCAGTCACCTCCAGGAAGAAGTTAAGACCTCAAAGGTAAGTGTTCAGGAAATGAAACCAGTTTCAGCCAACTCAACTCTTCTGGCTGAACCTGAGCTGGATTAAGAGCTTTGCAGAGCTTGCTACCACCCATATGCTGCAAGTCTTGCCAGCCAAACTGCCAGTGCTGGCATTTCCAAGCCCAGACCTGCAAAGCAATTCAAGTTAAGATACTCAGTACTTCAAAAATAAACCTGCTGAAAGAACTGCCACAAAAAAAAAAAGGAATCCCACAGAGGATGTGACAAGAGGCTGCAAAGAGCAGTTCCAAATCAACCAACAGAGCTGCCTGTTTCTTACACCATCACTTCATGGAATCATTAAGACTGGAAAAGACTTCCAAGGTCATCAAGTTCAACTGCCAACCAATGTCATAAGGTTTCTCTTTATTGCAAAGCTCTGCTAAGCACAATTGGTCAGAAAGCTTTTGACAGAGCAATGTGCCACTGGGAAAAAACATCAGCAGGCCCAGGCAGGAGGCTCTGAGAATCATAGAACCAACCAGGTTGGAAGAGACCTCCAAAATCATCCAGAAGCTATGTCTGCTTAGCCTTAGTTTCATCTCTGGTAAGGGGAAAAGAAGGACAAGATGTTGAAAACTCCTCACAGAATTTCAAATGGGAACATGTTGGTTTGGGAGTTTGAAGAATACATTGCCACTTGCATTTCATAAATGTTCATATTCCAAGACAGAGCCAAACCCCACCTGGCTACAGCCTTCCTACAGGTAGTTGTAGATAGCAATGAGGTCCCCCTGAGCATCCTCTTCTCCAGGCTAAGCAACCCCAGCTCCCTCAGCCTCTCCTCACAGGGTTTGTGTTCCTTGGAAAGGAACTGAGACCTTGGAGAAGCCTTCCAGAACCTGAAAAGGGCTGCAAGAAAGCCAGGAAGGGACTTTCTGCAAGGGCTTTTAGTCATAGAATGAGAGGGAATGGATTAAGGCTTGAGGAGGAGAGATTTAAACTGGAGATTAGGAAGAAGCTCTTTCCAGTGAGGGTGGGGAGACACTGGAACAAGTAGCCCAGGGAGGTTGTGGATGTCACCTTCATGGAAGAGATGAGGCCTTCAGCAACCTGGTCCAGTGGAAGGTGTCCTTGCCTATGGCTGAGATGATCTTTAAGGTCCCTTCCAACCTAAACCATTCTATGAATCCATATACAGTCATATAAAAAAAAGGAGATAATTAACCCCCTGAAGTCTCAGGCATTTTGTTCTCAAAATATTCCATTATGGAAAACTTTGACACTTGCCACATTTCCCTCCATGCAGAGAACCAAAGACCCAGGCCATGAAAACCAAAGCCTGGCAGAGCACCATCACCCACCCCACTCTGCTGTGAGCACAGGCTGAGGGAGCTGGGGGTGTGCAGCCTGCACAAGAATCCAGGAGGACCTTAGAGCTGCCTGCCAGTACCTGCAGGGATCCTCCAAGAAGGCTGCAGAAGGACCTTTCAGAAGGGTGTCTAGAGACAGGACAAGGGGGAATGGTTTGAAGCTGAGGGAGAACAGGATCAGATTGGACCTTAGGAAGAAGTTCTTCAGGTGGAGGGTGGTGAGACTCTGGAATAGGCTGCCCTGGGAGGTTGTGGCTGTCTCCTCCCTGGGGGTGCTCAAGGCCAGCTTGAATGAAGCCTTGAGCAGCTGAGTCTAGTTAAGAGGTGTCCCTGGGCATGGTGGGGAGGTTGGAGAAGATGATCTCTGAGGTGCCTTCCAACCTGGGCCATTCCAGGACTCTATGAATTTGAAATCTCTGGATTTACAGAAAGCTGCCAGTGAGAAGTGCTCAGCAGGCTCTGGTGAGCCCCCACAGTCCCACAGGACCCTGGCTGGCCAGACCATGCTGGCTGCCTCATGCTGCAGCTGGAGTGGCTTTGGATGATGATCTCCTTGTGTTATTTCTGGCAGACTTTGTTGTATTCTTTTGGACAGTAATTACATTTTCCAGGGCAGGCTTTCTGCCAGAGCTCAAAATGATGACCAACAGGCCCTTTTTAACCACCTGCTATGATTCCAGCCTTGATTAGCTATTAATGTGCTGCTCAAACCCCTTTGCAAGAGCCACCCTTTCTGCTTACCTTACCAGTCTGGCTTCAGGGAGAGGTAGGACTGAAAGGCAACGGCAAACAGTGAAAGGTCTGAAAGCAGTTTTGTACACAGGTGCTTGTCTCAGTGAACACTCAGGCTGCACCAACCTTGTCCTCATTACACCCACACCAGCTGGGACTGAGCAGCTTTAACATAGTATGAGCAAACCTGATAGTAATGACAGCCAAAAATGGAAAGAAAACTTCCTGTAAGAATCTGTTTGGGTTTTATTCCACTTGACAAATATCAGACTCCCATTTAATTCCCATGCTCTGGCTGGCTCCAAGGAATGAGACAGGGTTGGAAACCTCTCATGATTCTGCAGAGTGCCTTCTGACTTCCTCCTCCCTAAGAAACACTACTTCCATGGACTCATATCTAACAGAGAGTAGGGGTCTTAGACATACCAAAGTCTTATGATTGCCACGAATCTGTGGCCAGGGACAGCAGCAATAGCTCTGTGCTAACCCCAAAGGTCAAGCAGCAATAGCCTGGCCATGAAATGCTGTCTGTGTTTATAGCTTGATGCTTATTATGTGGTACCACAGAGAGATCTCAAAGCACAGTCAGAAGTTCATCTGTGGGTTGGTAGGATGCAGCAAGCTCCCCTTGGCAGGGGAGCAGGTCTTTCATTCCAAAGAAAACCTCTCATTTCCTCCACCCTCTTAATTTCCATCCTCTATTTTTTGCCATCTCCTAGCTCCCAAAATAAGAAGTGGTCGCTCCTGACACAGGAGGATCAAGCTCTGCCCTGCTGAAGGGAAGCAAGAGGCTCCTGTCACTGTGTACCACACAGTTCAGGTATTTTCTTCACTATACCAATGAAGACAAAGGATTGAGGCACCTCCCTGGGGGTGCTCAAGGCAAGCTTGAATGAAGCCTTGAGCAGCTGAATCTAGTAGAGAGGTGTCCCTGGGCATGGTGGGGAGGTTGTGATTCTTCCCCTGTGCTCAGCACTGGTCAGGCCACACCTTGAGTGCTGTGTCCAGTTCTGGGCTCCTCAATTCAAGAGAGATGTTGAGGTGCTGGAAGGTGTCCAGAGAAGGGCAACAAAGCTGGGGAGGGGCCTGGAACACAAACCCTGTGAGGAGAGGCTGAGGGAGCTGGGGGTGTGCAGCCTCATTTTTTTAAGCCATAGCTGTTGAGTCTGTTACAGCACTTGGGTCTCACAAACCCTATGAGGAGAGGCTGGGGGAGCTGGGGTTGTTTAGCCTGGAGAAGAGGAGGCTCAGGGGTGACCTCACTGCTGTCTGCAGGTACCTGCAGGGAGGCTGTAGCCAGGTGGGGTTGGGCTCTGCTGCCAGGCAACCAGCAACAGAACAAGGGGACACAGCCTCAGGTTGTGCCAGGGGAGGTCTAGGCTGGATGTTAGGAGGAAGTTGTTGGCAGAGAGGGTGATTGGCATTGGAGTGGGCTTCCCAGGGAGGTGGTGGAGTCACCATGCCTGGAGGTGTTGAAGCAAAGCCTGGCTGAGGCACTTAGTGCCATGGTCTGGTTGACTGGCTAGGGCTGGGTGCTAGGTTGGACTGACTGAAGTTCTCTTCCAACCTGCTTGATTCTATGATTCTATCTTTGAGGCCCTTCCAACCTGGGCCATTCTAGGCCTCTATGAATGGGAAGTCTCTGGATTTAGAGAAGGCTGCAGTGAGAAGCACCCAGCAGGCCAAACGCAGCATCCATTCTGCAAGCTCCGCTGCGCAGACCTGGCTGAAAGGTGCAGGGATGATCAAGGCAGTTTCTGATCTGAAAGCCACCTTTATCAATGTCCTCAAAGACAGAAGCTGCAGCAGAAAGTTTTAATCATTGCATGGTTGCCCTTTTGCAGGCTCCTGCAGAAGGCCATAGCAGGGCATGTGTCTAAAGGAAATGAAGCGGGCACTGAAGTCAGGCTGCAGCAGTCTCCAGTGCACTAATTGAAGCCTTCAGGCAAATGATGATAACTTCCTGCTCAGGAAAGGGAAAAGTTTTCTTTCCCACTGACTGACCATTAACCACATAATCCTAATGGGGGAGAGGAGCCATTCAGAAGGCTAATTGAAGCCTGTGTCACGGAGGAGAGGTTGGCAACATGCAATTTTCAGAGCCCAAGCAGATTAGAGCCCATCTAGTTTATGACTCCAGGCAAGCAGATCCCAGCTCAGCACTATCATGGCAAAGCTCTCCTGGGTCACATCAACTTTATGACCGTGGTTGGTGCAGGACTGGTCTTCCTGGCCTCTGCAAAGAGGGATGCCCACAAGTACAATTTCACTGCACAGAGACCGAGCATTTATGGGCGCTGCTAATAACTGAGCCAGTGAGCAGGTGGAGGGAAGGAAGGTAGAAACAAAGCGTACTTGATGCTGCCTGGGAAAACTACTGCTGCTTTCAACAGCAGCTGCTGGAGGACAAAAGAGGTGCTGACTGACACGGTCTGGAATGATAAAACCCTTCTGGGGACACACAGATCTGTGATGCTGTTTAGAAAGGGCCTCTCCCCCATCCTGAAATGAGAACACTATGCAGCCGCTGCCGCCAAAGGTGCGTTTAACCCAGCCCTAGGGCTCTTCACCAGCACTCATCCTGCTCTCCACAGGCTGCTTGACAGGAAACCTGCTGCAACTGCCCTGTTTTGTGATGGCAGGCAGTGAACACAGCCCCTGCCCCTGAAACACTGCTTTGTGCCACACTCACACTCTGCCTCTGGTTCTGTCACAGCAAGAGAAGGTACCATGGAGGAAAACAGGTCACATCTTGGAGAGGAGAAAAGCCTTTCCACAAGCCTTTGTAATCCTTTAGCATGGCCCTTGAAAGAATTCTGAAGGTGTTGAAGATGAGGGAGGTGGTGGAGTCAGCCAGCCTGGATGCATTTAAGGGTGGTTTGGATGTGGTGCTTAGGGCTATGGTTTAAGGTGAATCTTGTAGAGCAGGGTTCTAGGCTGGACTTGGTGCTCCTGAGGGGCTTTGCCAACCTGGATGTTGCTGTTTGATTCTCTGCTTAGAGTAACCAAAAATAGCTAACCTCTCTCAAACCAAACCTGTGCTTCGTGTTCTCCCAAAGCAAAAGAGGCAGCACTGCCATTACTAGCTCAGCACTGAGAGTATTCCTCTCTCACCTGCCTCCCAGAGACCACATTGCAATTCTTTCCTTCGCTGGAGGAGCACCCACACCACTTCTTGTCTGAGCCCAGACTTTCCATGCGACCTTTGGAGGTCCCTTCCAACCCAGCTCATTCTATGAATCATAGAATCAAGCAGGTTGGAAGAGAGCTCCAAGCTCAGCCAGTCCAACCTAGCACCCAGCCCTATCCAGTCAACCAGACCATGGCACTAAGTGCCCCACCCAGGCTTTGCTTCAACACCTCCAAGGGACAGTGACTTCAACACCTCCCTGGGCAGCCCATTCCAATGCCAATCACTCTCTCTGGGAAGAACTTCCTCACAACACCCAGCCTAGACCTGCCCTGGCACAACTTGAGGCTGTGTCCCCTTGTTCTGTTACTGGCTGCCTGGCAGAAGAGACCAACCCCACCTGGCTACAGCCTCCCTGCAGGCAGCTGCAGGCAGCAATGAGCTCTGCCCTGAGCCTCCTCTGCTGCAGGCTGCACAGCCCCAGCTCCCTCAGCCTCTCCTCACAGGGCTGTGCTCCAGGCCCCTCCCCAGTCTTGCTGCCCTTCTCTGGACACCTTCCAGCACCTCAACATCTCTCTTGAATGGAGGAGCCCAGAACTGGACACAGCACTCAAGGTGTGTCCTGAGCAGTGCTGAATACAAGGGAAGAAGAACCTCCCTTGTCCTCCTGGCCACACTGTTCCTGATAGAGATTGATATGATATAGAAGCTGATATGATTCTACTCCTGCATTGGAAACAGGCCACACGTTCCCAAATTCCTCCCCAGCTCATATGCTGGCTCAGGATCTGAATTTTATAGCTTGGAAAAGCAAACTGGGGAGGAAGAAGAAGAAGAAAGGTAGCAGCAATCCCAACAATGACATTTCTTGCATACTAAAGATCTCCCCCCTTCAGTACCAAGTGCCTTCCTCTCAGTGCAGAGGTTCTCAGATCCATCTACATAAGGGGCTTGAGCAAGCTTAGCACTCTGCAATATGTGTCATGCTAGACCCAAATCAGAGTGCTGTGATGCCATGGCCAACAGCAGCTCAGCTCCCAAGACTTGCCTTTTTCTGTTTTGGTACCAAAATAGCAGTTAAGGCTGAACAGGAAGGTCTGAAATATTCCTAACAACAGAATTAGAGGTAACACTTAAGCCTCATTACTCACTACTGATGTTCAGTGCAGCACAATGTCTGGCTCGTGAACAATCCAGAGGCAGAAGTTCATGCATGTGAAGAAGGCACTGTCACTTCAGACAAGTGACTCTCTGCTGCCTGCTGGCCCTGTGGAATCTTTGTGGGCAGAGGGAATGCAAATTGCCCTCCCTTTACCTGTCATTGCAAGAAAAAGCAAAGCTGGCATGAAGAAAAAAAAAAAGCAAGCAGACAGCTCCAGAGTTTGCTTCCAGCTACCTGGAGCTGCATTTGCAGTGTGTGAGCCGCACTGAAACTTCCCTGCCTACTGAAGCAGAGCTTGGTTGGTGACTCTTCACGTGCACACTGCCATGCCTGCCCAAGAGCAGTCAGCAATGGGCTAGGGGAACTGGAGCACAGACAAGTATTGCCTTTCAAGTGCAGCTGTGCTCCCTTTTTATAGAATCATAGAACCAACCAGGTTGGAAGAGACCTCCAAGATCATCCAGTCCAACCTAGCACCCACCTCTGGCCAAGCAACCAGACCATGGCACTAAGTGCCCCAGCCAGGCTTTGCTTCAACACCTCCAGGCATGGTGACTCAACCACCTCCCTGGGCAGCCCATTCCAATGCCAATCACTCTCTCTGACAACAACTTCCTCACAACATCCAGCCTAGACCTCCCCTGGCACAGCTTGAGGCTGTATCCCCTTGTTCTGTTGCTGGTTGCCTGGCAGCAGAGCCCAACCCCACCTGGCTACAGCCTCCCTGCTGGCAGCTGCAGACAGCAATGAGCTCTGCCCTGAGCCTCCTCTTCTGCAGGCTGCACACCCCCAGCTCCCTCAGCCTCTCCTCACAGGGCTCTGCTCCAGGCCCCTCACTATCTTGTGAGGTTCTTGCATGCATCAGGCAAGTTCACAAGCATTTCAGCTACACACCACTCTGCAGAGCACTCTGTCCTGAAATGACAGGTGGTGTAGGTCAGTGATCAGGTATCTCTATCTGCTTGTGCAATGAATTCCAACTGTGGGATAGCAGGCAACGGGGCAGCCCTCTGCTTTGCACAGAGCATGCTGCAAGGTAGCAAAGAAGGAGCTTCGCTCATCAACACACAAGAGTCAAAATGCCAGAGCCTTTCCTTCCCAACCCTGGATTCCACCCTGCAGAGACAGAGATGTGCAGCCACAAAACAAAGCAGGACTTCCACCTCCGAGGTTAAAATCAAATGAGCAAAAAGGCAGCTGCTTACTCACAGCTCCTTTGTGCCATCCCTGGGTGTGTGGGCAGCAAGAGCTGCTTGCAGACTGCTAGCAGTAGTCGCCACTGCCATCTTCCAAACTGCCTTTTGCAACTGATTCATTAATGCTGCTTGGGTACAGACTGTAATGTTAATTAAGCTAAGGAGGGGGAATGGGAGAAAGCAACACTGATGAGTGCTACAAGGCTCTAGAAGTGGCTGAACGTGGCTGCCTTTCCCCCCCACCCCTTCCAGAAAGAGGGAAAACAAACAAACAAACAAGTAAAGTACAGAGCAGAACAAAAAGGAGGTCCTATCACATTTTTAAACAGCTCACATTTGCTTAATTTCAACTAAATGCTATGCAATTTAATTTCCAGGGCTAGAGGCAAGGATAATACAGCCCTGCTGTGTTGTCTTCATCTGTCTTCTAATAAACTGATTAGAGCCCACCACGTTAAAGCCCTCTGCACCATTATCTATTATTCAGGTCCCTAGAAGATGTTAATTAACCCACATGTTCTGAGAAGCTCCATTGTAGCACATACAATGGGGAGCCACATGGCACATCCAGAGCACGTGTTGCTTACTGGTTTTGACTTAATTACATGGGCATGATGCCAAGGTGGATCTGGAGGAAGAAAACAATGTAGTATTGCAGAGACAATGTCCAGATGCACACATCAGTTTGCCAGGGGAAAAAAAAAACCCATACCCAACAAATAAACCAGAATCTACCTTTTTTTTTCTGGTCTTATAAAAGAACAGGCAGATAAAAAAAGAAGTTATCTGGCTTGGTCAGAACTAGGTTGTCAGGGAAAGGTTGTGCTCAACAAGACAGGTTTGGGTTCAAACAGCAGCATTCGAGGAGTTGTTCTTGACTTTCAGGAAGATAGAATGAGAGAATCAGTCAGGGTTGGAAGGGACCACAAGGAGCAGCCAGTTCCAACCTCCCTGCCATGCCCAGGGACACCCTACCCTAGAGCAGGCTGCACACAGCCTCAGCCAGCCTGGCCTTAAACACCTCCAGGGATGAGGTTTCCAACACCTCTCTGGACAACCCATTCCGGGCTCTCAGCACCCTCATGCTGAGCAACTTTTTATTAACATCCAGGCTGACTCTCCCCACCTGCAGCTTTGCTCCATTTCCCCCAGTCCTGTCACTCCCTGACAGCCTAAAAAGTCCCTCCCCAGCTTTCTTGTAGCCCCCTTCAGATACTGAAAGGCCACAATGAGGTCACCTGGGAGCCTTCTCCTCTCCAGACTGAACCATCCCCAGCTCCCCCATTCACTCCCCATGAGATTTATTCTCCAGGCCCTTGCCAGCTTTGTTGCCCTCCTCTGGATCCACTCCAGCACCTCCACATCTCTCTTGCACTGCAGTGCCCAAAACTGAACACAACACTCGAGCTGTGGCCTCATCACAAGGCAACAAGAGGACAGCAGTCCCTGGTAGAAACTGGCCCTGCTGCTGGGTCAGCACCCAAAGTAACACAGCCGAGTTGGTGAGAAGCACACCACAGAATGGTTTGGGTTGGAAAAGACCTTTAAGATCACCAAGTCTGACTATTAATGTGGCATTAACCATCCTCACATTCAAAGGAGTCATCCAAAAGCAGCTGACATCAAAGGAGCTCAAACCGCTCTTTCTGCAGCTCAGAGCAGGCTGATAAGGGCAGGACTTTGCCCTGGGGCAGGAACTGCTTCTCTCCCCCAGGGCCTTCAGGTTCCGCTTCTCTACCATAAAATCTAAGCCAACACCATAAATCTGCTAACATAAAACTCCTGGTGGGAGCTATGCAAACGTGGCATGTGCAATGGGAGGGTTGGAGAGAGCCTACCTTCTTCCTCAGCTCTTTGTGCTGCTGGGGTTTAAGAGCTGGTTTAAGAGCTGCATGGGCTGCCAGGTGTGCATTTGGCCAGGGTGCACTGTGAGTTATGTTTTACAGCCACACACCACCTTTCTGCTGGGCTTTCAGATGCCTCAAGAGTTTACAATCAGATGTAGGAGGACAATTTGTTCCTTTTCTCAGACTGGAGGAACTTGATTGTATGTCCCTGCTCTGGCCAGAGGCTTGGACTGGATGAACTCTTTGGGTCCTTTCCATCCTCTAACATCCTGTGATGCCAATCACTCTCTCTGCCAACAACTTCCTCCTAACATCCAGCCTAGACTTCCCTCAGCACAACTTGAGGCTGTGTCCCCTTGTTGCTGGGTGCCTGGCAGCAGAGCCCAACCCCACCTGGCTACAGCCTCCCTGCAGGCAGGTGCAGACAGCAATGAGCTCTGCCCTGAGCCTCCTCTGCTGCAGGCTGCACACCCCCAGCTCCCTCAGCCTCTCCTCACAGCGTTTGTGCTCCAGGCCCCTCCCCAGCCTTGCTGCCCTTCTCCAAACACCTTCCAGCACCTCAACATCTCTCTTAAATTGAGAAGAGAAAAGACAAAGCAAATCAGAAGATGAGAAGGCTGAAAGCTTCTGGCAGCTTCTTCCCCTTTTGGAGTGCTGTTATTTAATCAGCTTTTATTTCTATTATTTATCATGTGGAAGCAACTGTGCTGGTTCAGTTGCTGTAGCTTAAAATGCAATAAAATCTGCTTGTGACACGCCAGTACCTGGATCCTCCAAGCCAAACCTTGCATTTCAGTGTCAGGACGTGGAAAACATTAATCACCTGCTGCAGCTGCCGCCGCCTCTGCAAGCAGAGCACATATTTCACTGCACCCTGGCACGTCTCTTCTCCTCAGGGCTTTGATTCAAAAGAGCCTGGGAGTTACTGAACTGGAAGGCTTGCAAGCCAGAAAGCTGACCAAATCTCCAGGTTCATAATGCTCTTGGAAAAAAAAAAATATTTAAAGCAAGGGGCAGACCCAGACCCTTAAATCACAGCCAAAGAGCAGCCAGCACACCATTATACAACAAATCCTTTTTAAGAGGAGGCTGCTGACAAAGCTTAGCTCCTGGCATCATTATTTCCAATGTTTTGTAACCAAGGAGGCCAGGTTCCTGCTTATGGATTAGGGCAGAGTCAGAAAACATTTGGGCTGGAAACAAAAAAAAAACCCTAAACACCCAAACCATTTTGTAGGCTTTGTTTTTGGGTGCTGAGTTTTGCATCTTTGATTAAGGAGAATATTATCACAGAATATTGAGTATTGATGAAGCTGGGGAGGGGCCTGGAGCACAGCCCTGTGAGGAGAGATGAGGGAGCTGGGGGTGTGCAGCCTGCAGAAGAGGAGGCTCAGGGCAGAGCTCATTGCTGTCTGCAGCTGCCTGCAGGGAGGCTGTAGCCAGGTGGGGTTGGGCTCTGCTGCCAGGCAACCAGCAACAGAAGAAGGTGCTCAAGCTGTGGCAGGGCAGGTCTAGGCTGGCTGTGAGGAGGAAGTTGTTGTCAGAGACAGTGATTGCCATTGGAATGGGCTGCCCAGGGAGGTGGTGGAGTCACCATCCCTGGAGGTGTTGAAGTCAAGCCTGGCTGAGGCACTTAGTGCCATGGTCTGCTTGGTTGGATAGGGCTGGGTGCTAGGTTAGGCTGGATGAGCTTGGAGATCCCTTCCAACCTGCTTGATTCTATGAATCACAACATCATTTTGGTTGGGAAAGACCTTTAAGATCATCACAGCCCACTGCTACTATTGATTATCTGTTAGACCATTGGTTAAAGCATTTTCCAAGAGGTTCCAGCATCAGGTCCAATATTAGCACAATGCAGCTGCACAGTAAAGACACATTGGTTGGCTGGGGGAAGGGGGGGTGGGAGGAAGGAAATGCTGAAGGGAAATCCCCTCCTTTGATGCTGCTGGCCATGTGACATGGGCTGCCAAGACTGCATTAAGGTTCTTGCCTTAGTCCAGCAGGTGGAACCCAATGGCTCCTTGGAGCTCCCCGGACTTCAGAGTCACAGAATTAACCAGGTTGGAAAAGAACTCTGAGATCATTGAGTCCAACCTAACACCTAACCCTTCTACTTAACTAAACCATGGCACTAAGTGCCTCATCCAGCCTCCATCTTAAACACCTCCAGGGATGGTGACTCTACCACCACCCCAGGCAGCCCATGCCAATGGGCAATCACTAATTTCACTCTGAGCTCATCTGCTCACCCCGGACTTCAATAATAAGAAATAGAGAAACATGAGCATTTTCTTTTGGCTGCAGCGTCAGTCCTGCTGAGAACTGGGTTATTAAAGAACAGCTATTTCAGCCATCATATCTAATTACAAAAAAAGGAACCAGCCTCTAAAAATAAAGCTTCAAAGTGCCTCAACTATATTAAAGGCAGATAATTAACAATCAAACAGATGAGGCTATCTTCCAATCAGGTTGAGTCTGGCTTTCCCACTGAGACATCATTTAAGTATACAGCTACCACAGCAGCCCCCATGCAAAGGGCAACAGCCACAGCTTCAGGCTGATGACACCAATTCACAGCCATCTCTTTCTGGGAGCTCTGGGAAGTAAAGAACACCACAGCACTTCTCCCTGTTTTGCTGCTGAAGGAATGTTTTCTGCCCTGAATTCACAGACACAGCTGACCCAGCACTGGGGAGGCCACACCTCGAGTGTTGTGTTCAGTTTTGGGCTCCTCGCTACAGGAAGGACAGTGAGGGGCTGAAGTGTGTCTAGAGTAGGGCAATGAGGCTGAAGGGCTTGGAGCACCTGGGCTACAAGGAGCATCTGAGGGAGATGGGGTTGTTCAGTATGGAAAAGAGGAGGTTGAGACCTCTTTGCTCTCTACAACTCCCTGCAGGGAGCTTGCAGTGAGGAGAGGGCAGCCTCTACTTCTTGACTGCAAACCACAAGACTAAAGGAAATGGTTTCAAGCTGCACCAGGGGAGTTTCAGGATGGATGATGGAAAACATTTCTTCATCAAAATGAACCTTAAACATTGGAATGTGCTGCCCAGGGCAGTGCTGGAGTCACCATCCCTGGAGAGGTTCAAGCGGTGTGTGGACCTGGCACTTAGGGACACGGTTTAGAGTTGACCCTTCAGTGCTGGGCCAAAGGTTAGACTGGATGATCTCCAAGGTGTCTTCCAATCAGACACATTCTGTGAGCCACAAACTAGCCAAACATCTCTTATCTCTCTCCAGCTCAGATGCATCCCTCTTATTTAGACAGATAAGTGGCGCATCTGATTTATAGATACGGCATCCTCCAAGGACTGAGAAACAGGCTCAGAGGCAATTCAGTCCTCCTGAGACACAAACCATCCTCTGGCAATGCTTACATCTTTTCCAGAGGCTTTCCAGTCAGCTTTCAATCAAGTGCCAGACTTTGTCCCTCCAGATGAAGCTGTCTCAAGGCCACCCTTCATCCCATCATCAGCAGGGACTGCCAACCCAAGCTTTCTGGTGGGAGCTGAGAGCAAAGCACCTCCGGAACAAGAAGGTGGGAAAGAGAATACAGGAACAAAACCACCACGGATGGGCCAACCCTCAAAAGCTTGTTTGATGTCTGTAAACATGGCAAAGATCAGGCATATCTTTGAAGCATTTGGAGTTGCAAATCTGGAGTGGAGCCTCACAGAAATAATCTTGCTGGTGGTACATCTTGTTCCTCCTATTTCTGAGCGTGATGGCTGCGCCACGAGAACAGCCTCTGCCACCACCCAGCAGCATATTGTACTCCCAGACCGTGCAGCCACAGAAAAGCAGGAGTGCAGGAGGCAAAAGCAGCCTGTCACTGTGGCATTTTCACCCTCAAAAAGACTCTGTGCTTGGGGAAAAAAAAATCAAAGAAGAGGGGAAAAAGAAGTCGATATTGCTGAATAGGGAGTAAGTTTTTTCGCGCTACTGGGGAACTGCTCTCAAGGCAAATCTTACAGAGGGGGCCTAAAACCTAAACCAGGTCTGAGAAATCCATTGGTGTTAGAGTGAAAGCCCTTCCTCACCTCCTCTCCTCCAGAAGAGCATCAGTGCAAATCCAAGACAAAGAGGCAGGGAGGAGAGGAAGGTGAGAGCCAGCCCAGCTGTGCTGAAGGGAGGGCATCAAACACTTCACGACAAGCAAACCAGCATCCACTCACCCACCTGGCAGTTCTTGCCCAAACCTGAGGGACTGCAAAGATGACAAGGATCAGTCAGGTGAAAACTTAAAAAGGAAGAGAACCAGCTGCAGAAAAACTTCAAGCAAAGACATCCAGGCAGATCACACACTCTGTGGCAGCAGCTTTTTCAGCCTGTTGTCCAGGTCCTGTTTGAAGCATCCTGTCCCTCCCTCGGAGGACTATTATCTTACACCTTCCTCTCTCACTTTTAGTCAAGCTCCTTTCATTCTTCTCCCATCTTCTCCCAGGCAGCTCTTACACACGCTGTTCACCTGCCTGCTCATCACACTCCCCTCCCTGCTCTGTGTTTATCATGTCTGTTCAGATCCCAACTCCACAAAGATGCTCATTACCTCACACCTGCAAAGACTTTGTTAGCCAGACTTTCAAAAGCTTACAAGAGGGATTAAATAGCATCCAGCAGACAGTGAGTTGCAGGAATCAGCAAGTTTTTTTCACACAGGGCCATTCAGGGTAATTACTAATCACATACTCATTGCAGATGCAACCTTTTCTGACCCAGTTCTCAATAGGCAACATCTGTCTGCCTGCAAAAATGTGCAACATTGTGCTACAACTCTTGTATATGTAAAAATGGAGCTATTATGTACAGAGAAGCCTCCACTTCTGCTCAGGCATCTTTCTACAGACTGGATGGGGTTTACAACGTTCTCACACTGCCTTTCTTCCATTGCCAACCATCAAGGAACTTCTATCGCTTGCCACTGCACCTCTTCATGGCCACAGGCTGCCCTGTCCCATGCTTCACTGTCCTTATAGTCTATAGGATGCTCTTTCCTGGTCCTAAGCACCAAGCTAACCTCATGAAGTTCAGAAAGACCAAGTGCAAGGTCCTGTATCAGGGTGGAGGCAATCCCAAGCACCAATATAAGCTGGGCAGTGACTGGCTTGAGAGCAGCCCTTAAGGAGAGGGACTTGGGGGTGCTGGTGGATTAGAAGCTCAATCTGAGCTGTCAGTTTGCTCTGGCAGCCCAGAGAGCAAGCAGAGCCTGGGCTGCAGCCAGAGAAGTGTGGGCAGTAGGGAGAAGGAAATGATCCTCCCTCTCTACTCCATACTGGGTTAGACCCCACCTGGAGTACTGCATCCAGCTCTGGAGTCACTGGTACAAGTGACAGCTATGGATTGGCTGGAAGGAGTCCAGAGAAGGGCCACAAGGATGAACAGAGCTGGAGCTGCTCTGCTGTGAGGGAGTCTGAAGAGGAGAAGGCTCCAAGGTGACCTTATTGTGACTTTTCAGTATCTTAAGGGAGCCTACAAGAAAGCTGGGGAGGGACTTTTTAGGTTGTAAGGTAGTGATAGGACTGGGGGAATGGAACAAAGCTGGAAATGGGCAGATTCAGACTGGATGTTAGGAAGAATTTCTTCAGCATGAGGATGGTGAGAGCCTGGAAGGGGTTGCTCAGGGAGGTGGTGGAAGCCTCATCCGTGGAGGTGTTTAAGGCCAGGCCGGATGAGGCTGTGGGCAGCCTGATGTAGAGTAAGGTGTCCCTGCCCATGGCAGGGGGGGTTGGCACTGGATGATCTGCCCAGGGAGGTGATGGAGTTGCTGTCCCTGGAGGCGTTAAGGAAAAACAGTACGAGGCACTTAGTGCCATGGTCTGGTTGACTGGACAGGGCTGGGTGCTAGGCTGGGCTGGATGAGCTTGGAGCTCTCTTCCAACCTGGGTGATTCTATGATCCTTGTGCTCCCTTCCAGCCCTGACTGATTCTTTGACTCTATGACCCTAAGTGTGGCAGGGCTGAAAGCTCTTGAGGGTGGGGAAGAAGCAGAGGAGGGTTATTGCAGCATCTGATCCTTTCTGTTCTGCCCAGCCAAGCCAGGCTCTCTATTTAACCACCTGCTAATCCAAATTTGGTCACTGCTCAGAGGTCAGCCACCTCCTCTGCAAGTGCTACCAAGGGATGCTGAAGGACAGATGAAACTAATCCATGCCCCACTTTGCCACTGGTTAGCTCAGTGCAATTACCACAAACTTCATGTTCTGTAATAGGCAACAAGCTCTTAACAAAGCCACGGACAGAAAGCTCCTGCAAATCACAGCTGGGAGCAGGGCTGAGAGCTCAGAAGCACTCCTGGTTAAAAATAGGACAGTACAGGGAAGAGGTAGGATTTGTAACTCCTAAAAATAGCCCTCCCTAAAAGGATGGGTGGGTTTTTTTTCCACCTTGCTGACGTCAGATGCATGGGGCCAGGACCAGCAGCCACGCCAGGACTTTCACCCCGTTGTAATCTGTTATTTCAGAAGCATCTGAGCATAACTCACAAAGTCAACAAGAAAAAAAAAATATATATATATATATTTACCTTAATGACTCATTCTGAGAGCTGGACTCAAAACTGCTCCCTTCCCTCAACCAGGAGACACATTCCAAGCCCATGTGAGCAAGACAACACACTGGCAGGCTCCAAGTAACACAGGCTTGGCTCACTTAACAATTCTGGCAAACCTGCTTCCTGAGTCAGTGCTTCAGATTTGCAGCCACGGGAGTGAGGGATTACAAGAGCTCTGCTTCTACTCTGCTCTGCTGAGACTCCACCTGGAGTACTGCATCCAGTTCTGGAGCCCCCATTACAAGAGGGATGTGGAGATGCTGGAGTGTGTCCAGAGCAGGGCCAGGAGGATGCTCAGAGGGCTGCAGCAGCTCTGCTGTGAGCACAGACTGAAAGAGTTGGGGCTGTGCAGGCTGGAGAAGAGGAGGCTCCCAGGTGACCTTCTTGTGGCCTTCCAGGATCTGAAGGGGGCTACAAAAAAGCTTGGAAGGGACTTTTTAGGCTGTCAGGGAGTGACAGGACTGGGGGGAATGGAACAAGATTGAGGTGGGGAGATTCAGAGTGGAGGTGAGGAGGAAGTTGTTGAGCATGAGAGTGGTGAGAGGCTGGAATGGGTTGCCCAGGGAGGTGGTTGAGGCCCCATGGCTGGAGGTGTTTAAGGCCAGGTTGGATGAGGCTGTGTGCAGCCTGCTCTAGGGTAGAGTGTCCCTGCCCATGGCAGAGGGGTTGGAACTGGCTGATCCTTGTGGTCCCTTCCGACCCTGACTGATTCTATGATTCTAAGCGCAGGTTTTCATTGGGGCTGAGACAAATGTAGGTCGAGCAAACTGAATTCCCTACGCAGTGTACGAGAGCAGTGTTGTCACACCGTGATGGTCTCCAGCTGTTACACCACCAAAATACCCAGTTAACATTTACAGTGCCCACACAGATGGCTGAAAAGCTGGCACCTCTGACAGGAAGCCTGCAGGGCAGAGTCACCAGCACAGGGCTGAGTGCTCAGTGAAAGCAGAGAGAGCAATCACTTGGTGATGCTGTTTACATGAATGCATTCCTGCCATGTCTGGACTTCATAGAAGCATGGAATGGCTTAGGTTGGAAGAGATCTCAGACATATCTCCTCCAACCTCCCCATCATGGGCAGGGACATCTTTCAACCAGACTCATCCAGCCTGGCCTTGAACACCCCCAGGGAAGAGACATTCACAACCTCCCTGAGTAGCCTACTCCAGAGTCTCACCACCTTCCTACTGAAGAACTTCTTCCTAAGATCCAGTCTAACCCTGCTCTGCCTCAACTTCAAACCATCCCCCCTTGGCCTGTCTCTAGATACCTTCATGAAAGGTCCCTCTGCAGCCTTCCTGTAGGATGCCTTCAGCTACTGGAAGGCAGTTCTGAGGTCCCCCTGGACCTTTTCTAGGCTGCACAACCCCAGCTCCTGCAGGCTATCCTCACAACAGAGGCTCTCCAGCCCTTGAATCATCTTTCAGGCCCTCCTCTGGACTCACTCCAACAGCTCTGTGCCCTTCTCAGGATGAGGACACCAGAACTGGACATGACATTTCAGGTGAGGTCTCACAGGAGCAGAATAAAGGGGCAGAATCCCCTCTCTTGCTCTGCTCCTGATGCAGCCTAGGATACAACTTGCCTTCTGGGTTGCATGAGTAAATAATGGGGTGAGGAGGAATAAAATTCCTGCTGTCTTCTATTGCTCTGCCAGCACCCCTGCTAAACTCTTTGTTAATGAATTTCATCACATTTCTTTCTTCACAGGGCAAGGAAAGCTCAGAATGCACCATGGGAGGCAAAGTGATCCAGCAGATGCAGCACAGGACTAGCAATGGAGATGCTGTTCCTAAAGGAGATTGAAACTGGATGTCAGGAAGAAGTTCTCTGCAGTGAGGGTGGTGAGACACTGGCACAGGTTGCCCAGGGAGGTTGTGGAGCACAGAAGCCCAGAATGTGATCAAAGATCACATTCTGGGCTTCTGTGCTCCACAACCTCCCTGGAGATGTTCAGAACCAAGCTGGATGAGGCCTTGAGTGACCTGTTCTAGTGGGAAGTGTCCCTGCCTATGGCGGGGGATTGGAACTGGCTGAGCTTTAAGGTCCCTTCCAAGCTAAACCATTCTATGATTCTCCATCCTGGGCTGGCTGAATTTTGAATGCCACACAAATTGTTGACAGGTTGGTTCAAATGTCAGAGTAGCAACACCTGAAAAAGCCTCAATTTTCTCAGCAGCCTCCTGGAAGCACTGCACAGTGATAAACTGCACACAGTACGAGACAGTCGCTGCGTCACCAGCACCTGAGGCTTGCACTCTGGGAAGAGATGCACTGAAACTCCTTCTACCTCCCACATAGGCTCCAGGAGGCAGCTCAGGAAAGGTTCATTTGGTACAACCTGCCTCAAGGCTTTTTCTTTTCAGCTTGAACGTTTTACAGCAGAGAATGGTCTGAGAGCAACTCGAGACAGATGCAGTCACAAGTGACTGCGGGTCAACGGACTCCCCTTGCACTGCAGCATTGCACTTCCTAGCAGAGCCATAAAGGAAATTCTTCTGAAGGTTGTTTCTTTGCTAATTTGCATCTCATTTTCTGCCTCCTCTTTTGGAACTTGTGTTTTGAAAGCACATTTCCCTTCTCATTAAGTAATGGCAGGGCAGATCCTTACGCCAGCTAACCTTAGTTTGCTTAGGGGGAGTGAAGAGTTTCATCTACGTTTTGATCCAATTATCCTATCCATGGTATCACAGCACCATGCAGGTTGGCAAAGCCCCTCAGGAGCACCAAGTCCAGCCTAGAACCCTGCTCTACAAGATTCACCTTAAAGCCCTAAGCACCACAGCCAAACCACCCTTAAACACAGCCAGGCTGGCTGACTCCACCACCTGCCTGAGCAGCTCATTCCAGTCCCTGATCACTCTCTCTGTGAAAAACTTTTTCCTAGTATCCAATCTAAACATCCCCAGTCTCATCTTGAGGCCATTCCCCCTTGTTCTGTCTCCAATTCCCTGTGAGCAGAGCCCAGCAGCAGCCTCTCCACAATGTCCCTTCAGGTAGTTGTAGACAGCAATAAGGTCTCCCCTCAGCCTCCTCTTCCTCCAACTGAATCACTTGTGCTTTAAATACCATCTCTCAGAAGGGTGCTTGATCTTAGAATCATAGAATCATAGAATCAACCAGGTTGGAAGAGACCTCCAAGCTCATCCAGTCCAACCTATCACCCAGCCCTATCCAATCAACCAGACCATGGCACTAAGTGCCTCATCCAGGCTTTTCTTGAAGACCCCCAGGGACGGTGCCTCCACCACCTCCCTGGGCAGCCCATTCCAATGCCAATCACTCTCTCTATGAAGAACTTCTTCCTAACATCCAGCCTATACCTACCCTGGCACAACTTGTGACTGTGTCCCCTTGTTCTATTGCTGGTTGCCTGGGAGAAGAGGCCACCCCCCACCTGGCTACAATGCCCCTTTAGGTAGTTGTAGACAGTAATAAGATCACCCCTGAGCCTCCTCTTCTCCAGGCTAAACAGGCCCAGCTCCCTCAGCCTCTCCTCATAGGATTTGTGCTCCAGGCCCCTCACCAGCTTTGTTGCCCTTCTCTGGACATGTTCCAGCACCTCAACATCTTTCTTGAATTGAGGGGCAACTTCAGGTGATGGAGAAGTTTGTGCACAGGATGATTGTGGAGCACTGGAAGGAAAAGTGCTGGCAATATGTATTGTGTACATAGGACATACGACTATGTCATGTCCTGGCTCACTGCCTGCTGGTCTGGTTTCTACAACTGACATTACAATTTTACCACAGAACTGAAAGGTTCTTCAGTAACAACAAACAGGAGAGGCCAGAGTCTGCTCCTAGAGTTATCAGATAATCAAGAGAATGGTTTGGGTGTCCAAAGAAGGGCAACGAAGCTGGTGAGAGACCTGGAACACAAACCCTATGAGGAGAGGCTGAGGGAGCTGGGGGTGTGCAGCCTGCAGAAGAGGAGGCTCAGGGCAGAGCTCATTGCTGTCTGCAGCTGCCTGCAGGGAGGCTGTAGCCAGGTGGGGTTGGGCTCTGCTGCCAGGCACCCAGCAACAGAACAAGGGGACACAGTCTCAAGTTGTGCTGGGGGAGGCCTCAGCTGGATGTCAGGAGGAAGTTGTTGTCAGAGAGAGTGATTGGCATTGGAATGGGCTGCCCAGGGAGGTGGTGGAGTTGTCATCCCTGGAGATGTTGAAGCCAAGCCTGGATGAGGCACTTAGTGCCATGGTCTGGTTGATTGGCTAGGGCTGGGTGCTAGGTTGGACTGTCTGAGCTTGGAGCTCTCTTCCAACCTGCTTGATTCTATGATTCTAAAGATCACTTAGCTCCAACCCAGGGACACCTACTTACACTGGATAAAAGCAGAGCTATCAAGTTGAATACTACTGCAGGTGGGGAAATTCAGCAAAATAAACCGAAAGAATCAGAGGCAATTTGGGGTGGCTGAAGGAAATAGTTGCTCATTCCTGGGGAAAAAAAAAAGAAGGTGTGATTGAGGTCCCCTGTTTGTACTTCGAGGTGGAAAAAAGAGAGCAGGAAAGCACATTGCACTGTAGCTGCAGACAAACCCATCCACTGCAGCTCATTAGACTCCCCACTGAAACCAGGGACTGATCTCTGGTAGAGTCTAAAAGGCAGCCAGGAGGTTTTTGAATGTTGTTTTCTTTACTTCTAGTAACAGGCTAGTGTTTGGGCAAGCAGCTCTGCTGCTGTGTAAATCCTTGGCCTCCCTATGCATGCGAAGGCAAAGAGAGGAACTGATTAAAGGAGGCAGTGACACGCCTTTGATGCATCAAAAGCTACGCTGTCTGCCTCCCTGAACTCCTGAGTCATAACCATAAAGGAAAAGCTTCTGAAGTTTATTTCTTCCCTAATTTGCATCTTGTTTTCTGGCTCCTCTTTTGTAACTTGTGCTTTGAAAGTACATTTCCCTGCCAGCAGCAAAGCAGAGCCTGGGAGATGAGAAACCTCCCTCCCACCGTCGCAAGGATTCCTCGCTCGCTGCCTACGTGTCTGCTGATGCTGTGCTGACCCTACCCGTCTGTAGGAAGGGGAAGCTCCCTCTCAGAGCTCACCCACTAACCACCTTCAAGGTCTCTGAAGGGATCTCCATTCCTTTTGTTGCACCCCAACACTGGTTGATTCTAGGATTCCATGAAATTAAAGAATGAAGCTGTATTTGCAGCTTAGCACAAGATCCCAGCAGGCATTTACAATATCTACAGCTAGAGACAGAAATAGACAAGTTAAAAAGGTAATGCAGAAACACAGCAGCCCTCCCAGAAACCAGAGTCCCCAGGAGGGGCTCCCAACCACCCTTCCACCTCCTTTCCAACCCTCTACCTTACCCCAGGCTTTGCCTTATGTTCAAGGTGAGTTTGGAGAATCAGCCAGGGGGGTTAGGAGGCAGAAGGATTAGCAGGTTAGAGAGAAAAGAGAGGCAGCCAAAACCAAAGAGCAACTCTGTTACCTATGCTTGTGTTCTTGCTCTTCTACATCTCAGCAAGCCTATGAGTGCAGTAGACATCACCATTATTTCCTTTTCACAGCCTATCATCTCATTCCTCTCACTAAAATATTCCAACTAGCTTCAAACTAGCACTGCAGTGCCAGTGATGCCTTGAGGAGTTCCCACTCTAACCTTCACACTTCTTCAGAGGGCAAAGCATAGGCTGGACAGACTGGATGTGAGCAAGAAGTTGTTCAGCATCAGAGTGGTGAGAGGCTGGAATGGGTTGCCAGGCCCTGTCCCTGGAGGTGTTTAAGGCCAGGCTGGATGAGGCTGTGGGCAGCCTGCTCTAGGGTAGGGTGTCCCTGTCTATGGTAGGCAGGTTGGAACTGTCTAATCCCTGCGGTCCCTTCCAACCCTGACTGATTCCATGAGCTGTACCCACACTTTCAAGTTCAGTGGGTGACCCCAGAAGCCAGCAAATATCCACAGCTCTGAAATGAAGCAAAGTTTGAGCACGAGAAAGACAGATTTATCAAGTCCCTGGCATCCTAGCAACAGCTCCATGGCTACAACCTATGTACCTAACCCTAAAAGCACAAAGAAATGAAGGCATTAAAAAAAGAGGGATCTCAAGGTCAAAACATTTTAATTTCCTCATGAATAATGTAATAGCAGCAGTATTAAACCCCTGCTTTCTGCCCCAGCTGTGGCCATCAGAATTCTGGTGGTGCCTTTCCATCTCTCTCTGCCTCTCCTAGGTGGACACTTGACAACTCAGTAAACTAAACTGAAATGAAGGCTCAGCAGAGCACAAAATCTGAGGCTAGTCGCAGCCTTTGAACCAGACCATTATGATATTTTGGGTCAGTGAGTAGGAAAACAAGTTGGGACAGCAAAATGTCAAAGTGTAAAGCTGTCAGCAGAGACAAAATAGGTCAGAACCAATATACTTTTGTGCCTTCCTAAGAGGACTCCATTTGTGGTGCAATAGAGAAGTCATTTTAGACACCAGAGAGCCATAAAGTCCTCTGAGATGGAATGGCAGCAACTGCTCTGCAGCAGGTAGAGTGAGCTTCATCACTCCTGATCTCACATTTCAAGAGTTGGCCTTGACCATGAAATTTTATTGGCAACACAGAATGTTTCACTATAGCTGAGCTGGTGGTTTTGCAGGGCTGAGAACAAAAGAGGCAGATTCATTTCCATCACTTTATCTCCTCAGAGACAGCACTAAGAGTTCAGGAAAAGATGTAAACTACAGGGCATACATCTTCTGTATGGCTTGGTTGGAATCACAGAACATTACACAGTGTTAGGGGCTGGAAGGGACCTCAAAAGATCACCCTGTCCAGCCCTTGTGCCTGATCAGGTCACACAGGAACACAGACAGGTAGGTTTGCAATGTCTCCAGAAAAAGAGACTCCACAACCCCTCTGGGCAGCCTGTTCCAGGGCTCTGTAACCCTCATAGTGAAAAGTATTTTCCTTATGCTCACATGGAACCTCCTGTGCCCCAGCTTGCACCCACTGCCTCTTGTCCTATCATTGGACATCACTGAGCACAGCCTGTCCTCCTGATACTGCCATTTATGTCCTTATACACATCACAGAATGGCTTAGGTTGGAAGAGACTTCAAAGATCATCCAGTTCCAACTCCCCTGCCATAGGCAGGGACAACTCCCACCAGAACAGGTCACTCAGGGCCTCATCCAACCTGTCCTTGAATACTTCCAGGGAGGTTGTGGAGCACAGAAGCACAGAATCAAAGATCACATTCTGTGCTTCTGTGCTCCACAACCTCCCTGAGCAACCTGTGTCAGTGTCTCACCACCCTCACTATAAAGAGCTCCTTCCTAACATCTAACATGGCTGAGGACACCTCTCAGTCCCCTCTTCTCCAAGCTAAAGAGCCCCAGCTCCCTCAGCCTGTCCTCACAAAGGAGATGCTCCACTCCCTTCAGCATATTTGTAGCACTGCACTGGACTCTTTCAAGCAGTTCCCTGAGGTCCTTCTTGAGCTGAAGGACCCAGAACTTTACACAATATTCCAGATGTGGCCTCACCAGGGCAGAGCAGAGAGGGAGAAGAACCTCTCTCAACCTACTAACCACACTCTTCTAACACACCCCAGGATGCCATTGTCCTTCTTGGCTACAAGGGTGCACTGCTGGCTTGCTGAACTATTTCCTTGGCTAGAGAACACAGAAGTTCAGTTAATTCCCTGATCACTTGAAAAGCCTGACAAGGAGGCTTGCAACACTGTCTTGGTTTTGGGCATGGGTTTTGGTTTGAGTGTCTCAATAGACTGAGCCTAAAATGTCATCACTAGAAATAGCCTTAGGAAAAAGTGGTGAAGATGCTCATTAAATCCACTTAGGATAAATGTGCACTCACTCAGGTATTAAAATCAGCTACAAGAGATGAAGCATCTGAAGTAATGCATGAACAATGGTGTCATTCTTAGCTCGTGGTGGCATTCTAAAATCAGAGAATCACAGAATCAAGAAGGTTGGAAGAGAGCTCCAAGCTCATCCAGCCCAACCTAGCACCCAGCCCTGTCCAGTCAACCAGACCATGGCACTAAGTGCCTCATCCAGGCTTGGCTTCAACACCTCCAGGCACGGCCACTCCACCACCTCCCTGGGCAGCCCATTCCAATGCCAATCACTCTCTCTGACAACAACTTCCTAACAACATCCAGCCTAGACCTCTCCTGGCACAACTTCAGGCTGTGTCCCCTTGTTCTGTTGCAGGTTGTCTGGCAGCAGAGCCCAACCCCACCTGGCTACAGCCTCCCTTCAGGTAGATGTAGCCAGCAATGAGGTCTGCCCTGAGCCTCCTCTGCTGCAGGCTGCACACCCCCAGCTCCCTCAGCCTCTCCTTGTTCACGCAAAGCCTGGATGAGGCACTCAGTGCCATGGTCTGGTTGATTGGCCAGGGCTGGGTGCTAGGTTGGACTGGCTGAGCTTGGAGCTCTCTTCCAACCTGGGTGATGCTATGATTCTATTCCCCAGTCAGACAGTTATTCAGGAGAGAACAGCAAAGCCAACTCTCAAGTGTCTTCATCAGCTGAAATGTATCTCAGATGCCTTGTAGATGACCCCAGTGCCACCTGTGATCTGACAGTCTGTCATCTCCCTCTCACTCAGGTCATTCTGCCAACCAAAGCCCTTCCCAGGAAAAGTACTGCTAGCTATGGAACTGGCAATGTATTTCAGGGCACTTAACTAAGAAAAGGAAGCCCAAGCATGAAGTAATCGACCAGTGAATGAGTCAGCTGCTACTTGCAGATAGCTCACAGGGAACAATTTGGCTAATACTAACATTTATCCTGTTATTATATTCCCAAAGAGTTTTAAAAGAAGAAAATAGCCTTTTCCTTCACACTTCATTTTTAAGCTGTGGAACTCACAGCCACATGATGGGAGCCAAAAGTTTAGATGGATTCAGAACCCAGTTGGACAAAACAAGGAACCTCTCTTAATGCCAAAGAGCACTCAGTATATCCCAGGCTCACAGGATGTTAGGGTTGGAAGGGACCCAAGGGGATCACTGAGTCCAACCTCCCTGCCAGAGCAGGGCAATACTATCTAACACAGACCTGGGGCTGTTTAGCCTAGAGAAGAGAGAGGATCTTATTGATCTCTATAAACAACTGAGGGATGGGTGTCAAGGAGGTGGTGCCAGGCTCTTTGGTGGTGTCTAGTGACAGGACAAGGAACAATGGGTACAAGCTGAAACACAGGAGGTTGCACCTGGACATGAGGATGCACTTCTGTATGGTGATGGAACCCTGAAGCAGGCTGCCCAGAGAGGTTGTGGAGGCTCCTTCTCTGGAGACTTCCAAAACCCTCCTGGATGGGTTCCTGTGTGACCTGCCCTAGGTGATCCTGCTCTGGCAGAGGGGTTGGACTCAACCTCTGGAGGTCCTTTTCCAGCCCCTAACATTCTGTGATTCTTATGGTTGTTGATGGAGCACTGGGAGGCCTCAGCCCAGACCTGCTGCTCATTGCCACTATTACACTCTCCCAACTCAAAGTCCCTCCTTGTGACACACAAAGATAAGGAGAGATGTCTTTGTTCCAGCTGTTCACTGGACAGAGAAATGAGGGCAGTTAATTAGTGCTTGTAGCTGGCACACATTTCACCTTTCTTTGGAGATAGGGATCATAAAAGACAGCCTAAATCTCCATCCCAACAGTCAAACAGCTGTAAGGGTTGAAAAGTGATTTCCAGTGGCTGCAAGTCAGAGAGGCAATAGCTCAGATTACCCTAATAAACCTCTGCAAGCTACCACACCAGTCAGTCCACCACTAATTCTTTTCTTTATTAGAAGTTAGTGCAAGACCATATGTGCTCCAACTTTCTGGACCCAAGACAGCCACCTGGCACCAAAGCACTGCACCCAATTAACAAGATGGATTGATTTCTCCAAGAGGCCAAATTAATGCAAAGCATTAGTGTTATCCAGCTTGTATCAGCATCTCACAGTTCACAGAGCAGGTGACACCAGCCTGGCAGGGCTCTGAGGATAGAGGGAAATGTGCATCCCTAATGCCTGCTGGCCAAGCACACAGCCAGGAGCTGAGGAAACCTCAGCTGGCTGCCATAAGACCTCTGCTTTAGGCAAGTATCATACAATAGGACCACAAAAACATTGCCCAGCTTATGACATCTGCAACCTTGCCTGCAACCTTCTAGTAAGTCTTCATCAGCCAGATGCTGTCTGCCCAGTGAGCCCCATGCCATTGTAGCCAGGTGGGGGTTGGCCTCTTCTCCCAGGCAACCAGCAATAGAACAAGGGGACACAGTCTTAAGTTGTGCCAGAGTAGGTATAGGCTGGATGTTAGGAAGAAGTTCTTCACAGAGAGAGTGATTTCCCATTGGAATGGGCTGCCCAGGGAGGTGGTGGAGGCACCATCCCTGGGGGTCTTCAAGAAAAGACTGGATGAGGCACTTAGTGCCATGGTCTGGTTGATTGGATAGGGCTGGGTGATAGGTTGGACTCGATGATCTTGGAGGTCTCTTCCAACCTGGTTGATTCTATGATTCTATGATTATGATTCTATGACCACACTTCAACATCTTGCCCAAAAAGGACTTTTCCTTCTCTCATGTATGCCCAAACAATACCTTCTGATGGAATATTGTGTGCAGTTCTGGAGCTCCCAACACAAGCAGGACATGGAACTCTTGGAGAGAGTCCAGAGGAGGCCACCAAGATGCTCAGAAGGCTGCAGCAGCTCTGCTGTGAGGACAGGCTGGGAGAGTCAGGGCTCTGCAGCCTGAAGAAGAGAAGGATTCCAGGAGACCTTGGAGTGGCCTTCCAGTATCCAAGGAAGGCTGGAGAGGGACTATTTACAAGGTCTCGTAATGCCAGGATGAGGAGGAATGGGTTTAAACTGGCAGAGGGGAGATTGAAACTGGATGTTAGGAAGAAGTTCTCTGCAGTGAGGGTGGTGAGACACTGGCACAGGTTGCCCAGGGAGGTTGTGGAGCACAGAAGCACAGACTGTGATCTTTGAAGCTTGTAGGCATTGCTGCAGTTGAACTTCACAATCTCTTCTCATGGCATTTTGGCTGCTGCAGCCCCATCTGGAGCACAACCATGCAAAGAGAGCCACAGAAACAAAAGACTAATTAATTTTAACTATTGTTTTCTAAAAGCTGGCAAAATGGAAAGCAGGACTTTAACCACAGAGACGATAAACAAGAAAGCTCTCATGTGCTCTGCACAGGAGACCAAGAACAGTCACCATGCAAGTGTTCCCCAACAACTGTTTGCAAAGCACTGGCAGAAACACTCAAGTTCAGCCCTCCCCACAGCATCACATAGAGAAACATCTCTCTCAGATGCCAACCACTTGACTCTCAGCTGGACACACACAGGGGAAAGTCTTTATAGAGGAGGCAGCTCCTCTCATGTGAGCCTGAGGGGTCCTACCACCACTGCTCAGCACAGACATCACCTTCCAGAAACGCCTGCAGCCATCGTGGCAACCTCGTCTCTCGGATGTAGTCTTGATTCAGACTGGCTTTGGGAGGCAGCACCTGGCTCAAGCTCTCAAAGTGGCTTGGCACCTGTCCATGAGACTGGGGATGAGCAGAATGAAGAATGACAACCACAACCAGTGCTGATGTGAAGCCAGACAGACAGGCAGGCTGCAGACAAGCCTGTGGAGAGCAGTAGTGAGGACTGATGGAGTGCCAGATGGTTACACAGCAAACTTTTGCCTTCCTTCATGACTAACAACGCTGTCCTTTGAGCAGCTCCACTGTCAGTGCGAGATGAGTTCTCCTTCAGAGTCTTGTTGGTTAATACTTGCACTCTGCTGCTCCTGCACTGGTGCCATGCATTGATGGACAAGTCCCAAGCAGCTGCGGTGGCCACGAGCGAGAGAGGGGAAGGCAGGCTGTCAGCCATCCACAAATAAAGAATTTCTCTTGCAGTTTAGATCCAGAGAAACCATTTGGAGACTTGTCCCAGTGCTTCTGGTATTCCACAGACTGTCAAATGCCTGAGGAAGAAGCTGGGTGCCTGGTTCCTACGGATGGGAGAAGCCTGCCTGCATATGTCTGCTCACAGAGGCAGAGGATGATCCAGGCTGCCTAAAATAACTGCCTAAGCACCAGCACTCAGAGGCAGATGTCTCCAATGACCTTGCTGCTGAATTTTTTGGAGGTCATGGGAAAAACCCACGAGGCTTTAGCAACTGTGACCCAGAACACTAACTGGGTGAACAGTCCACTAGCAGACCTAGCTACCAGCTAGACTAACAGCTGCACACGCAGGATCACAAAGACAACTGCCCCCACGCTGCAGCATTTGAGAGACTGCAAAGAGCACCTCTTTGTCCTCTCCTATCCCAGCCTCAGTGCCAAGCAGACTCTGGAACCTGCAAGGGCTTTACCAATGATGGGCACAGAACAAGGATTGCCCTCTTACAATCACAGAATCAAGCAGGTTGGAAGAGACCTCCAAGCTCAGCCAGCCCAACCTAGCACCCAGCCCTGGCCAATCAACCAGACCATGGCACTAAGTGCCTCATCCAGGCTTTGCTTCAACACCTCCAGGGATGCTGACTCCACCACCTCCCTGGGCAGCCCATTCCAATGCCAATCACTCTCTCTGCCAACAACTTCCTCCTAACATCCAGCCTAGACCTCCCCTGGCACAGCTTGAGGCTGTGTCCCCTTGTTCTGTTGCTGGGTGCCTGGCAGAAGAGACCAACCCCATCTGGCTACAGCCTCCCTTCAGGTAGTTGTAGATAGCAATGAGCTCTGCCCTGAGCCTCCTCTGCTGCAGGCTGCACACCCCCAACTCCCTCAGCCTCTCCTCACAGGGCTCTGCTCCAGGCCCCTCACCAGCTTTGTCGCCTTCCAGCACCTCAACATGTCTCTTGAATGGAGAAGCCCAGAACTGGACACAGCACTCAAGGTGTGGCCTGAGCAGTGCTGAGCACAGGGGCAGAAGAACCTCCCTTGTCCTGCTGCCCACACTGCTCCTGAGCCAGGCCTTGAAGCAGGCAGATTTTTGCCTGCCAAAAGTGAAAACACAGCATCAGCCCTCACAAGCCCACAGCACCCTGCTGCACAGTGAGTGTATCATTAAAGAGCACACTGATTCAAAAAGCAAATGCAGGGTTTGAAGGGCCTTGCAGAGAGTCAGAGTGAACACAGCACTGCTCTCATGAACACACTGCATGTTGCTCTCACCTCCCCTCCATGGAAACCCCAGGCCAAACTCCCAGCTTCTACCACCACCTTCATGCATGAATGACACCACAGCCACTTGCAATCTATAAAGTTACAGCTATAAGATTACAGCAGCAGCAATGACATAAATAGATGTGACAGCTACATATAAGAACAAAGATGAACAGTCAGGGATTGATTGTCCATCAGGTGTGGCATTAGCAGATGACAACCAGAAGCAGCAAAGATGCCTGCAGCCACCTTGGCTGGTTTCACCCCATATTTCAAGCTCCAAATCTGCTGTAAGAGTTTCCACTCCCTGAGCAGCTCCCTGGTGCTTGCAGGGTGGCATTTCCAGACCCCACAATCGACAGACAAAGCTGTTGCCAGATGTGGCATGCCACCAGACTCCATCACCTCCCCAGGCAACAAGGATGCACCCCCGGACTCCATGCTGTGCTTTAAAGACCAGCGTTGAGCTGTGACCTACATCAACCAGGGTGACCACACAGGCAGGCTGCTCAGAGATAAATGAGAGGTCTAAAAACTTGAAGATTTGGAGGATTACAAGGGAGATGAGGCTGAGCCAGGTCCTAATCCTAAGCATTTGCCCAATTTTGTGGGCTAAAATGAGATCTCTGTGGCACCATGAACCACAAGCTTGGTCATATTTGTTCACCACCTTGTGGGGTTTGCTCTCTGAGCCCCTTTCATCCCTATCAATTTCAGCACTAGAACCTAAAAGACTATGAGTCTGGAGTGGGACATCCCAACTTGGCCCTTTGGATTCAGTGTTATCTTCAGCTAGCTGAACACAAATCCTCCCTCTCCCTACTGCTCTGGCAACAGCACTGCTTTGTGCCAAAAGTCAGGGTACAAACACCAGCTGCTGAGTAAGGTCAGAAAAAAAAGTTGTTGTTTTCTCACATCTTCTTGGTTAGAATCTCAGTTAGAATCAAGCAGGTTGGAAGAGAGCTCCAAGATCATCCAGTCCAACCTAGCACCCAGCCCTGGCCAAGCAACCAGACCATGGCACTAAGTGCCTCATCCAGGCTTGGCTTCAACACCTCCACCCACAGCGACTCCACCACCTCCCTGGGCAGCCCATTCCAATGCCAATCACTCTCTCTGGGAAGAACTTGTTCCTCACATCCAGCCTAGACCTGCCCTGGCACAACTTGAGGCTGTGTCCCCTTGTTCTGCTGCTGGGTGCCTGGCAGAAGAGACCAATACCACCTGGCTACAGGCTCCCTTCAGGCAGCTGCAGACAGCAATGAGCTCTGCCCTGAGCCTCCTCTGCTGCAGGCTGCACACCCCCAGCTCCCTCAGCCTCTCCTCACAGGGCTCTGCTCCAGGCCCCTCCCCAGCCTTGCTGCCCTTCTCTGGACACCTTCCAGCACCTCAACATCTCTCTGCAACGGAGGAGCCCAGAACTGGACACAGCACTCAAGGTGTGGCCTGAGCAGTGCTGAGCACAGGGGCAGAATAAAATTTAATTGCATTGTCTTCTCTGACCTGAGCTTCTGTGGTGCTGAGCTGTGTATGTGCTTGGACACCATTCTGCATCCTCCTCCCTGCTGCTACAAGCAGCACAGGTTCTTGCTGCAGCATTAGGATGCCAGCATCCAAAACACTGACAGAAGTTGCTGGCTGGCACTGTCTAACCTACTCAAAGGGACAACTCAGTGTTTCATGACCCACCATGGTTTCTGCACCAGATGTCTTTAGCTTGTGAAGCCTTACAGTGCCTCTCTGTCCAAAGAGATCCATAATATTTCTTTGCTTGGTGTGGCTTCATGAATTCCCCTCCTTGCCACTCTTCCCCTCCTTGCCAATGTTGGGGAACCCATCCAGTAGACAACACATCACCTACAGAGTATCATGCTGCTTTTCCTTCCCTCTGCTGTTTAAACTGCTCTGTAGATTTCTGGAATCCAGAACTCCCTCTTTAACAAGTAATGCAATTAGCCACTTGGATCTGGAGGACTATCATTAGTCTGCAGCTTAACAACACAGGTCAGAAAACATGCAGTTTAGACACAGTGTGCTGTGGGGACTTGGATCTTGTTTCAGCATGCTCAAAACTGGGCTGGGACAGCAGCAGAGTCTCCTGGCCTTGCATAGCAGACTCTAGCACAGCACAGAGGGAAGGCTAATTCAAGGTCTGTGCATCTACAGCTTGATTCAAACAAGTTTAAACTTCCTCTGTGGTTTCTCCTTCCACCCCATCTGCTCCTGGATAAGTGAGATTCTTCTTATCTAGATACACATTTCCACATGTGGTTTCATTAGGCTGGTGGGTGAGGTTTCCTTATCCTCTGCAACCCACCAGAGTGGTGAACAGAACTGTCTCATGAATAACAGATGCTCAGAGAGAAAATGATACAGAAACCCAAAGCTCACTTATCTGTGCTTTTTTGTTTTGCTGAAGTAGGTTTTCATTAGCTGATAAACACTCTGACAGTGCAATTACTCCTTGAGAAATCACCATGCAGAACAAATCAGTACATCCAACAAGGCTGTCTCCATTCTCCAGCCTCCAAGGGGACCACTTCCCCCCATTGATCAATGCATAGGGGAAGGAGATGCTAATTCGTCCTAATAATACTTTGCCTTTCATCTGAGAGTTTCAAAGCACTCAACACTGAGCATTTGGTTGTCAGTGTTTAGAGGACCCCAGAGAATGCAGGGCCTCACTGCATTAGGAAACTGATACAGTCAGAACAGCATCATCCCTCTGCTTGAAGACTGTGGTCTTTTCAGACTGGACAGACGTGGTGCAGAGGAAACTAAGGCAAAGGAACTTGGCAGTGCCCGAAAGGGACCTACAAGAAAGCCTGGAAGGGACTTCTCACAAGAGCTTGCAGTGCTAGGGTGAGAGGCAATGGATTGAAGCTTGAGGAGGGGAGATTTAGACTGGAGATTAGGAAGAAATTCTTTCCAGTGAGGGTGGTGAGACACTGGAACAGATGGCTCAGGAAGGCTGTGGATGTCCCCTCCATGGAAGTGTTCAAGGCCAGGTTGGATGAAGCCTTGAGCAGCCTGGTCTAGGGGAAGGTGTCCCTGCCAATGGCAGGGGGTTGGAACTAGATGATCTTTAAGGTCCCCTCCAACCTGATGCATGCTATGAATCTATGAATTTGTAGAGAATCACACAATGAAATGGAGACAGTTCTGCTTCCCTGTGAATTAGTCTCACACACTGCATCAGACTGAACACTGCAGCCACAATCCCCATGCCAGAGGCACAATATCCACCCAGGCAAGGGACAGGAAAGGCAAAAGCAACATGGATCTGCAGGAGCAGGAAAAGTCAAAGAACAAAACCATAGTTCTCTTTATAAAGAGTCTCCCTGATAATCTAAGGCTCAAATGCCTGCACAGAGACAGCAGCTCCACAGCATGAGAGTGGTGAGAGCCTGGGATGGGTTGCCCAGGCAGGGGGTGGAAGCCTCATCCCTGGAGGTGTTTACAGCCAGGCTGGATGAAGCTGTGGGCAGCCTGCTCTAGTATGAGGTGTCCCTGCCCATGGCAGGGGGGTTGGAACCAGATGATTCTGGTGGTCCCTTCCAACCCTGACTGATTCTCTGCTCTACCATAAATGCCAGGAGGAAACATGTGGCAAAGTGTTTGTGTGGCTAAGTCACTCCTCTCTTCAATTCCAGTACCTTCCTCCTGAGCAGAATGTTTTCTATATTACTTGGATCTATAAATAATTTCTCTATCTGAAAGAAAGGAGGGAAGGTCTTGCAAATTTAGGTGCCATATGCCTACGTGCACATATTTAGGGATAGAAATAGCTGCATGCACAAGGCTCCCTATTCTGGCACTCTGCTTTCTTCAGACAGCTCATTTCTTACCCCTCTCTTCCTTTGCAGGCTCACAGTAATGAAGTTAAGCCTGGCAACATCAGTGAAGCACTTATTTAATCCACCCTTTCAAATCCAGCATCTATCTGCCCAGATAATAGCAAGAGTGCAGCTGAGGCCCCTTTGTCAGCAGCCTTGAAGGACTCATAAGCAAGAAGATAATAAGAAATCTTATTAGCAGCTTGGAAACAAGAGGAAAAGAAAAATATACCTTTGGAGAGAGGAAAAAGCCAAACCCACCCCCACCCCCCCAAATCAACCCTAGGCAAATGCATGTGAATAGGGCATCAAAATGCAGTACCCTCTAACAGGGTTTTAAGTGTGTCCAACACACCTCTCCCATTAAAAAGGCATTTTATAAGATGCTGGGCAGCCTTACCTCTGCCAGGACACAGGAATAAATCCTTATCCTCAGCCAAAGAGAATAACTCACTTTTCTGTTTCAAGTCCAGGGCACAATCTTTTCCTCCCATTCCCTCCCTTTCTACAGTCCCAATGAACCCACATGGCAACCTTGGTCTACTGGGGATGCCTTTACATCATAGAATCAAGCAGGTTGGAAGAGACCTCCAAGATTAGCCAGCCCAACCTAGCACCCAGCCCTAGCCAAGCAAGCAGACCATGGCACTAAGTGCCTCAGCCAGGCTTGGCTTCAACACCTCTAGGGATGGTGCCTCCACCACCTCCCTGGGCAGCCCATTCCAATGCCAATCACTCTCTCTCCTGGAAGAACTTCCTCCTAACATCCAACCTAGACCTGCCCTGGCACAACTTGAGACTGTGTCCCCTTGTTCTGTTGCTGGTTGCCTGGCAGCAGAGCCCAACCCCACCTGGCTACAGCCTCTCTTCAGGCAGCTGCAGACAGCAATGAGCTCTGCCCTGAGCCTCCTCTGCTGCAGGCTGCACACCCCCAGCTCCCTCAGCCTCTCCTCACAGGGCTGTGCTCCAGGCCCCACCCCAGCTTTGTCTCCCTTTTCTGGACACCTTCCAGCACCTCTACTACAATCCTACAATATAGCTCTTCAGATGCACAAATTCTCTGCATGTAGCTGGAGATGCCATCTAAATCTTAAAATCCATCTCCAAAGTTGATTTCAGTACCAAGCTGCTTTTACAATAAGCCATCTTGAAGACTAAGAGCACTACACATAGAATCACAGAATCAACCAGGTTGGAAGTAACTCAACTCAACTTCTTTTGTGGAATTTCTCAGGATTCAGAGACATGGCATCTCCTCAGGAATTATTTCCCTCTTCTTTCTCACATAACATTGTATTTTGGGTAAGTTTTGGCTCCTTCACATGTTTAGCCTTGAAGCTGGATTATCACTGAAAAGACTTACAAAGTTTTTGCAGCCTTAGGAAGAAGAGACAGCAACATGTAAATCACAAACAGTCTGATCACCAGAAGAACCTCCACAAACCCTTATCCTAACTGGGTCCAAATTGGTGATTCCTTCCCACTTTATCCTCTTAAAATAAGGCTGTCAGACAATTACTCATCTCCCAGCAGTGCTGCACACTACTGTTTAAGCCTGCACAAGATGGAGCTCTCATTATAAGAGGGATGTGGAGATGCTGAAGTACATCCAGAGATGGGCCAGGAGGATGCTCAGAGGGCTGCAGCAGCTCTGCTGTGAGCACAGACTGAAAGAGTTGGGGCTGTGCAGGCTGGAGCAGAGGAGGCTCCCAGGTGACCTCATTGTGACCTTTCAGGATCTGAAGGGGGCTACAAGAAAGCTGGAGAGGGACTTTTTAGGCTCTCAAAGAGTGACAGGACTAGGGGAAATGGAGCAAAGCTGGAGGTAGGGAGATTGAGACTGGATGTGAGGAAGATGATCTTCAGCATGAGAGTGATGAGAGCCTGGAATGGGTTGCCCAGGGAGGTGGTTGAATCTCCATCCCTGGAAGTGTTCAAGGTCAGGCTGGATGAGGCTGTGGGCAGCCTGCTCTAGGGTAGGGTGTCCCTGCTGGCTGATCCTTGTGGTCCCTTCCAACCTTGACTGATTCTATGGGAGAAGAACCTTTGCTAGTCAAGACACAAGGACTCATCACCACTAGACCTTCAAAGTCAAGGCTAAGCAATGCTCTCAGCAAAACTTATGCACCAATCTGAGCCTGAAAAGGCAAAAAGAAAAAGAGGGCAGCTCTTTATGAAGGACAGACATCTCTCAGTAGCAGATCTTCCCCAGCAAAGTTTGCATCATTTCCCATTTTGGGGGCTTGGAAACCTGAGATACCATGGAGGGGGTTTGCCAAGGGGCACTCACAGTGACTCTGCTGCTTCTGATTTATTAATAAACTCTCTATACACTGACTCAGCTGGAAAATATGATAGCCTCTAAAGCCAGATGATAGCTGGTTCATGGCCCAGAAAGGTAACACCAGTTGAGCATATTTCTAAGCCTGTTTCCAACAGCAGAGTTATATGGAAGTGCTTTGCCCATTACAGCTGACCTCACCTCAGGAGATAAACTCTATAGGGTCTCACAGTGTGCCCCACTGGAGGCAGAAACAATCCTCTCAAGCAACTGCACTTGGGGTGCTGTTTGCTTATGTCAGCTTGGTTTTTAACCTCAAACCCAGAATAAACAGCATTTATAAGTCAGCCCAAATATTTAGCTTTGCCATGACCCATTTCTGACCGATGACTGCGCACACATCCTTTATAGGTCACCAAACTGTGACTGCAGCAGCTGTGCAGCAGCTCAGAAACCACACAGTAACATCACACCCTGCTACCTGAGCATTGAGGAGAAGAAGCCTCTTCATCAGCACAGATTTTGGGACAGAATGACCATTTCCAACGGTCACATGAACTGCAGATCAGAGTGAGGACACAGCACACAGCCCCATCTGACCTGCTAGCATGACCAGCTCACAGATTTCTCACCTCTCCAAAAGCCTGAGGAATCTCTGCCTGGCCCACATTAGTTCTCCTTCTCTCTGAATCCAACAGGAACATAGAAGCATAGAATCAGCCAGGTCAGAAGAGAGCTCCAAGCTCAGCCAGCCCAACCTAGCACCCAGCCCTGGCCAATCAACCAGACCATGGCACTAAGTGCCTCATGCAGTCTTTTCTTCAACACCTCCAGGGACAGTGACTCCACCACCTCCCTGGGCAGCCCATTCCAATGCCAATCACTCTCTCTGGGAAGAACTTCCTCCTCACAGCCAGCCTAGACCTGCCCTGGCACAACTTGAGGCTGTGTCCCCTTGTTCTGTTGATGCTTGCCTGGCAGCAGAGCCCAACCCCACCTGGCTACAGCCTCCCTGCAGGCAGCTGCAGACAGCAATGAGCTCTGCCCTGCACACCCCCAGCTCGCTCAGCCTCTCCTCACAGGGCTGTGCTCCAGGCCCCTCCCCAGCCTTGCTGCCCTTCTCCAAACACCTTCAGCACCTCAACATCTCTCTTGAATTGAGGAACCCAGAGTTGGACACAGCACTCAAGGTGTGGCCTGAGCAGTGCTGAGCACAGGGGCAGAAGAACCTCCCTTGTCCTGCTGCCCACACTGCTCCTGAGCCAGCCCAGGATGCCTTTGGCTCTGCTGCCCACCTTACCACACTGCTGGCTGATGTTCAGCTACTCTCTACCAGCACCCCCAAACAAAGAAAAGGTGGACAGTGTCCTGCTTTGCTGCTCTGTCAAGGAGCAACTCCAAGCAGCAACTCATCTACAATGAGAACAGCTCACTCCTCCACCCTAACCTTCCCTGACCTAGTGGGAGGTATGAGCCACTGAAGATGATGATGGATTTGCTCTGCACCAGGTTTGGGATTTAAACAACAAATTAAGTTTGCAAACTTCAGCACTGAGACTCCAGGCCTGCCAGGCAATGCAAACATGGCACATGCTGCTGCAATGAGATCCTTATAGGGACCTTGCTGTGCAAGCTGATGTTGTTCCAACTCCCGTGCCAGCCCTACCCCTGTGGTCACGTCTCTGCCTGGGACACGACTGGGAGCTGTGCTGCCTTAGTTCAGCTCTGTGCCTAATCAAAATGAAAAGCCTCTCACACTGCAGTCTGCCAAGACTTCAAAGGAAAGGTTAGTTAAACAGCATGACTACCTTCAGACCCAGAGGAGCAAGCTTTTCTCCTCCTGCCATAAATGAAAGCTTCTAACTGTACATGGCTGTGTGTTGTGGCAGGAAGCTGTGCCAGCACATACTAACCCTCCCCATCTATTGCTCATCACCAAACAGACCTGCCCCAGAGGTTCTCTCCCACAGCTGCTATGTCAACAAGAGACCATGCTCAAGGATCTGCTGCTTCTCCTCTTCAGTCTTTCTACAGTGAAGAAGCACCACCTTTAAGAGCTGACAGCTCCTGGCAATGGTGGATGCCTCCTGTCTCCACAGGTCAGTGAGCACTTTGAGCTGTTTCTCTGGACTGGGGGAAGGGAACAGCAGAGCTGTGTGGCACTTGTCCAGCAATCACAATCACTTTCTGCAAGGGGATGTTTCTGCAGGACATTTCAGAAGCCACTGCACTCACTGACCAGTTTCTACACTTCTCCAGTGCCAGCTGCAGACACACACAGAGGTAGCCTGGCTTTCATGGACACCACTTCACTCAGATCACAAAGGGCAAGCAATACCTCAGCACAGTTCAGGCTACCACACTAGATGCCATAAGCTTACTGTTATCCTGCTGCAGACTTTGAGACTTGCCTGACTTTGCACATCCTGCCTTTGGCTTCTACAGAAATCCATCACGATGCTCATGTGTCCACCCCAACTGGAGCCTTCCTGACCAGCTCTGGGTTAAATCTAATCAACAGCTCATTGCCTAAACTTGATTATTGCCTATGAGTGGCAGGAAACAGGGAACATTGTATATAATTGAGATCAGGGCCAGGCTTGATAAAACTTGATAAGGATCATCTCTGGAAATATGTGTACTGATGGTGTCTGAAAACAGAGCACAATCACCAGTGCAGAGCTGCCTCTGGGCTAGCCTGTAGAAAGCTCTATAGAGTAAGTGACTCTTAGCAAACCCATCTAGGTGATAAAGACAGGAAGAAAAGCCAAGGAATAGAGGAAACACAGTGAACACAGAATCAACCAGGTTAGAAGAGACCTCCAAGCTCAGCCAGCCCAACCTAGCACCCAGTCCTATCCAATCAACCAGACCATGGCACTAAGTGCCTCAGCCAGGCTTGGCTTCAACACCTCCAGGCACAGCCACTCCACCACCTCCCTGGGCAGCTCATTCCAATGTCAATCACTCTCTCTGCCAACAACTTCCTCCTAACATCCAGCCTATCCCAACTATGCTTTCAAGATGAAGGATCCTCTCTGCTATGCACCTTCTTTTCACTCCCAGCCAGCCTCTACTGCTGGTTGTAAGTGCTCCTGTGGAGGTCAGGTTCAGGCAAGAGGAGAAGGAGAGGAGAAACCTGAGAAGGGAGAAGTGGGAAAAGTGAAAGAAGTCCAAATGATTGCATGCTGCTAGGGAGTTGGATGAACCTGAGGCTGTGAAGAAATGAAAGCAGAATACGTTTTTCTGGAGATCTTACACTGAAAAACTGCCTTGCACCAGAGCCCTATCCTCATCCTGAAGGATGAGGCACTTAGTGCCATGGTCTGGTTGATTGGCTAGGGCTGGGTGCTAGGTTGGACTGGATGAGCTTGGAGCTCTCTTCCAACCTGGCTGATTCTATGATTCTTTTGCAGAGCAACATTGGACTAGAAACCCATGCCAAGGCCACTGCAGCATCCAGAGAAGGCAAATGACCACCTGATACCAAAGAACACCCTGAGCAGCTGCACAATTTGTCCTTAGCAATGAAGACATCACCTGGAAATGAGGAAGTTCTCTATGCAAAAGGCTCTCATCCCTTGGTGTGGCACTTGCATTGCCTCCAGTGCTGTATGGAAGTGTCCCCATGAGAATGTAGGTGGAACAGGCATGCAGCAGATCAGCAGCTTTGCTGTTCTGGAACGTGTCTGTTTGCAGAGCTAAAATACACACCAGAAAAATCAAACTCAAATCTTTCTCAAGTTCTGTTTTCATGTTAGAGACATTTCTTTTACATTCCCACTTCAGGAAGGGTTGCCCAGGGAGGTGGTTGAGGCCCCATGGCTGGAGGTGTTTCAGGCCAGGCTGGCTGAGGCTGTGTGCAGCCTGCTCTAGGGTAGGGTGTCCCTGGGCATGGCAGGGGGGTTGGAACTGGCTGCTCCTTGTGGTCCCTTCCAACCCTGACTGATTCTATGTTAGGTTTGGGTGTAAAATACTGATAATCAGCTGCTTCTTTCACCAGTGCAGACAACTCCCTTGCTTCCCCAGATTAATTTATCACTAGGTCCCTGGGAAAAGCAAGCTTGCTTTGTTCAAGGCTTGTTAGAGCAGGAGCAAGACCCACAGTAGTGCTGAAGTCTAATCACGACACCAACTAAAGCTGCTGTCAGAGTTAGAGTGGCAATCTCTCCAAAAGCTGGAGTAGAGGAGCAATGCCTGCAAATGGAGCAAGCAGGGGCTGCTTTTTTTCTGTGCAACAGTTGGGGTAGAAAGCTACAAGCTTCTTTTCAAGTCCAGCTCTCATCTAACTGAAAAGGTTAGAACCAAAATCAAACAGTAAGCCACTCTGAAACTGACAGAGCAAGAGGATGACACATGCAAGCAAGCAGCCTGCACGAAAAAATCCCCTGAAGAGGCAACAGCCTTAGTTTCCTCCTAGAAAGCAGACTGGGGAGTTAAACATAGCCCTGGCTATGCAAAGCTTTGGAGACTATCATCTCCCACTTGATCTGCATCCTTTCCCACATCCATTCCATAGCATATTTAAGGAGCAGCTTTCAGAAGATCACCGTAACACTACAGGGAGGCAGCACAACAGAGAGGCTCCAGCCTGAGTGGCAGCCTCCCACCTAGTATCCCAGACCCAAATCTGAACTCCACAGCCCAGCCAGCCCCCCAAATGTGTGAAACCAAAGTGGCTGGCAGCTCTGGGTGGAGGTAAAGTTGTAGAAAGCCAAGGTGGGAAAACATGTTTATAAAACATACTGTTTGGAGGGAGCTGCAGCATCTTACAGGGTAGCCTGGTGAGCCCAGGCAGGATGCAGGCATTCTGCTCCAATCTCATTCCCTGTGCCAGTGTTCCAAAGACAAAACTGAATCCAGCAAGTATGACTGACAAGCCTCTGGCATAAAGGTCACGTGAATTGCAGATCAGAGTGAGGACACAGCACACAGACCCATCTGACCTGCTAGCATGACCAGCTCACAGATTTGACACCTCTCCAAAAGCCTGAGGAATCTCTGCCTAGCCCACATTAGTTCTCCTTCTCTCTGAATCCAACAGGAACATAGAAGCATAGAATCAGCCAGGTCAGAAGAGAGCTCCAACTCAGCCAGTCCAACCTAGCACCCAGCCCTATCCAGTCATCTAGACCATAGAATCATAGAATCATAGAATCAACCAGGTTGGAAGAGACCTCCAAGATCATCCAGTCCGACCTAGCACCCAGCCCTAACCAATCAACTAGACTATGGCACTAAGTGCCTCATCCAGTCTTTTCTTGAACACCTCCAGGGACAGTGACTCCACCACCTCCCTGGGCAGCCCATTCCAATGCCAATCACTCTCTCTGACAACAACTTCCTCCTAACATCCAGCCTAGACCTCCCCTGGCACAGCTTGAGACTGTGTCCCCTTGTTCTGTTGCTGGTTGCCTGGCAAAAGAGCTCAACCCCACCTGGCTACAGCCTCCCTGCAGGCAGCTGCAGACAGCAATGAGCTCTGCCCTGAGTCTCCTCTTCTGCAGGCTGCACACCCCCAGCTCCCTCAGCCTCTCCTCACAGAGTTTGTGTTCCAGGCCCCTCACCAGCTTTGTTGCCCTTCTCTGGACACCTTCCAGCACCTCAACATCTCTCTGCAATGGAGGAGCCCAGAACTGGACACAGCACTCAAGGGGTGGCTTGAGCAGTGCTGAGCACAGGGGCAGAAGAACCTCCCCTGTCCTGCTGCCCACACTGCTCCTGAGCCAGCCCAGGATGCCATTGGCTCTGCTGCCCACCTGGGAACTGCTGCCTCATCTTCAGCTACTATCTATCAGCACCCCCAGCTCCCTCTCTGCCTGGCTGCTCTCAGCCACTTTGTCCCCAGCCTGGAGTGCTGCTTGGGGTTGTTGTGGCCAAAGTGCAGAACCCTGCACTTGGCCTTGTTCAATCTCATCCCATTGGCCTCTGCCCACCCATCCAGCCTGGCCAGGTCCCTCTGCAGGGCTCTCCTACCTTCCAACAGCTCCACACCTGCTCCTAGCTTGGTGTCACCTGCAAACTTACTGATGCTGGACTCAATCCCCTCATCCAGCTCATCAATAAAGACACTGAACAGGACTGGGCCCAGCACCATGGCTTTCACCTCTTTGAAAACATTACTCAAAGCCCACAGGGTAAAGGTTTGGGTTTTTTTAATGCAACAGCATAACTGAAATAATTCATCCCAAGTCTTGAAGGAGTTTTACCCAGACTACAATCCAAGCAGCTCTCCAATTGTCCTCCCCTGAATGTGAGCTCCTGCTCTGTTGGTGAGGATTCAATAGCAGCTCCTTTCTCTTTGCCCCACAAAACCCCAGCCGTCTTTGCTGACAGGAGTTCCCATCCTGTAAACTAGATGATTGTTACAGCAACACAAAGGGAAATATCTCAGACTGAAAAATTAAACAGATTCCACCAAGTGCCTGAGCTAAGTACAAAGAGCAGATGTTAAAACCTCTTTTTGAGTGGTGTCAAAATCTCTCTCTCAAAAGCGGCAGGCTCCTGAATGCTTTGGTAATTAAAAGCTCTGAAGGCTCTTGGCTTTGGTTCAGCACACTTCACACTCACAGAAAGGCTTATTTCTTCCCTCCACACTGCCAGATATTGATGCACAACTGAGGGCATTTAAAAAGCCAGTCAGTCAACAGCTTCCAGGAGAGGAGGGTAGAAGTGTGGCCAGTAGGATGAGGGAGGTTCTTCTGCCCCTGTGCTCAGCACTGCTTAGGACACACCTTGAGTGCTGTGTCCAGTTCTGGGCCCCTCCATTCAAGAGAGATGTTGAGGTGCTGGAAGGTGTCCAGAGAAGGGCAGCAAGGCTGGGGAGGGGCCTGGAGCACAGCCCTGTGAGGAGAGGCTGAGGGAGCTGGGGGTGTGCAGCCTGCAGAAGAGGAGGCTCAGGGCAGAGCTCATTGCTGTCTGCAGGTACCTGAAGGGAGGTTGTAGCCAGGTGGGGTTGGGCTCTTCTCCCAGGCAACCAGCAACAGAACAAGGGGACACAGTCTCAAGTTGTGCCAGGGGAAGTCTAGGCTGGATGTTGTGAGGAAGTTGTTGGCAGAGAGAGTGATTGGCATTGGAATGGGCTGCCCAGGGAGGTGGTGGAGGCACCGTCCCTGGAGGTGTTCAAGAAAAGACTGCATGGGGCACTTAGTGCCATGGTCTGGTTGACTGGCTAGGGCTGGGTGCTAGGTTGGACTGGATGAGCTTGGAGGTCTCTTCCAACCTGGTTGATTCTATGACTCTATGATCCTAGCAGCCAGGTACTGCCCTGAGAGAGCTCTGTCTTGAACACACTGACTAGGAAGCTCCAAAGCAGTCATGCTTTGGCTGAACTCCATTGCTATTTTGAGAGGAGATCTGGGTATATTCCTTCCAGGATATACAGAGCATACTGAAACACCCAACCTCCCCCATAAATATGGTATATAGATCAAGGGGAAAAAAAGAACTGAGTCCTCTTTTCACACCAAAAGTATTCTCCACACAAAAGCCATGTTAGCAACTACAGTTTTTCCCTCAAGTGGTGCACATCAAGGGTTAGTCAGATACCTCCCATGGACTCTAATCACAGCCTTCTGGCTGGAACATCACACAGCTTTTTCCAGAACACGGTGGGTGGAATTAACTTCTATATTAACAGACCAAGAGTAGCAAAAAAAAAAGGCAGGGAATCAAATAGGAAAAAGAAAATCTCCCCCTGCATGCCTACAAGTGGAAGAGATCTGAATTCTCTGCCTTGGTTCAGAGGTTTGCAATGCATCTGCAGAATCACAGCAACGTGCAGGGTGGCAAAGCCCCTCAGGAGCACCAACTCCAACCTAGAACCCTGCTCTGCAAGAGTCACCTTAAACCATTGCCCTAAACACCACAGCCAAATCACCCTTAAACACAGCCAGGCTGGGTGACTCCACCACCTCCCTGGGCAGCTCATTCCACTCCCTGACCACTCTCTCCATGGAAAACTTTTCCCTACTGTTCAATCTAAACCTCCCCAGCCTCAGCTTGAGGCCATCCCCCCTTGTTCTGTCTCCAACTCCCTGTGAGCAGAACCCAGCAGCAGCCTCTCCACAGTGTCCTTTCAGGTAGCTGTAGACAGCAATGAGCTCTCCCTTCAGCCTCCTCTTCCTCACACTAACCATCCCCAGCTCCCTCAAATGCTCCTCATTAAACCTATTCTCCAGGCCCTTCCCCAGCTTCGTTGCCTTCCTCTGGATCCACTCCAGCACCTCCACATCTCTCTTGTATTGCAGTGCCCAAAACTGAACACAACACTCAAGGTGTGATTCGTTCTTAAAACTCTGCAACAAGACCAGAAACTCATCTTCAGGAGGGCTGCAGCTTGCTTAACTTGCTGCCTCCTGTAGGATGAACAAGTTCCACCTGGAAAGGACAACACCCAGGTATAGACAGGGAAGCTCCTAAGCAAAACCTGTGATTCTAAAGAATTTGCTGATTGATCTTTCTAAAATCCAAAGTGCTCTGGGCTGGAAGGGACCTCCAAAAGTCATCCAGTCCAACCCCCTCTGCAGTCAGCAGGCACATCCTCAACTACATCAGGTTGCCCAGAGCACTGTCAAGCCTCACCTTGAATATCTCCAGAGATGGAGCCCAAACCACTTCCCTGGGAAACATGTTCCAGTGTTCCACCACTACCTTATTTGCCATTGGAATGGGCTGCCCAGGGAGGTGGTGGAGTCATCGTCCCTGGAGGTGTTGAAGCAAAGCCTGGCTGGGGCACTTAGTGCCATGGTCTGGTTGATTGGGCAGGGCTGGGTGCTAGGTTGGACTGGATGAGCTTGGAGGTCTCTTCCAACCTGGTTGATTCTATGATAAGGCTTTGGGCAACCTGATCTGATGGGAAGTGCCCCTGCCCATGGCAGGGGGATTGGAACCAGATGATCCTTGAGGTCCCTTCCAACCAATTCTATGACATGGTTTAATGGTCATAGTGGTGTTAGTTTGATGGTTGGACTCAATCATCTTAGAGGTCTTCTCCAACTAAACCAATTCTATGATACTATGCTGTGTCTCTGCCCATTTTGGAGTATTTTGCCATCCTTATAACACAAAGAATTCTGCAAGGTTGGACCAGTTGATCCTTGGGGTCCATTCCAACCTGGAATTCTGTGTGATTTTATGATCTAAATTACCAGAAAGAGGGAATGAAAGAAGTCTTTTCCAAAGAGCCATGGTGTCTCCAGCAAACTTCAATGCTGAAATGGAAATGCACCCCCTCAAACCTATACTTAGAAACAAAGTCCCTTTAAAAAGTACAGTCTGAGATCTCATTTAGCAAAACTGAAAACAATTAGTAACAGGATTTCCAAAATGCTTCCCAAGCTCCTTAAAATGCCTAAAGCTCAACTGCTTGCATGCTGACAAGCCAGGCAACAGGCAGGGAAAGCAGGCTGGGAAGGGGATTGTGGAGTAAAGGAGTCATGTATGGTGCACACCTCTGAGCAGGGACATGGGAAGCCCTGCAAATCCCATTTCCAGAACAGCACACATGGCTCACAAGTTTGGAAACACAAGTTTGGAAGCCTGGATTGCTGTAAAGCATGAAGACAGTTCCAGGTTTTCCTCTTTGTCAGTTCTGTTTCTCTGAAGGGAACTATTCACAATAACCTTCATATTTGCATAAGGTTTCAAAGTTCTCTGCAGACATCAACTAATCCTCTCAACAAATCTGTGAGGTGAGCAAATCACAGAATCAACCAGGTTGGAAGAGACCTCCAAGCTCAGCCAGTCCAACCTAGCACCCAGCCCTGGCCAATCAACCAGACCACAGCACTAAGTGCCTCATCCAGTCCTTGCTTCAATACTTCCAGGGATGGCGACTCCACCACCTCCCTGGGCAGCCCATTCCAATGCCAATCACTCTCTCTGACAACAACTTCCTAACAACATCCAGCCTGAACCTCTCCTGGCACAGCTTGAGACTGTGTCTCCTTCTGTTGCTGGTTGCCTGGCAGAAGAGACCAACCCCACTTGGCTACAGCCTGGCTACCATGGTGCTTCTCTGCTGATCCTCATGGTCCCTTCCAACCCTGACTAATTCTATGATAAAAGGCCTAAAATGAACAACACATCAAAAGCAGCACAGGGCTAACTTATAAGCCAAACTCCTTTTGTATGGAGCACACTGAACTGTGAAGCAGGTCTGAGCTGGGGCCAAGTTGTGTTTCCTGGGCTGATGCGTGATTATCCAGCATGACTTTGCATTACAGTGCAAGGGCACTGATGTGATCTACAACAGGCAGCTGCAGGTGAAGAGGCAAAAAGCTGAGCATTTCCAACACAGCAAAGAAAAATAAATCCCTGTTTTCATTTCAAGCTTTGAGTCAGGCCAGTTAAGTCATGGGACAAGGAGAAGAAGAGTGAATTAATTCATGTTTGATTTATACTAAGCCAGAATCTAGTCCCTTACTTGCTTTTCCTGCTGAAATAGAAACAGATTAGATACATTAAATTGATGACACCAACACTTATCTTGAGAACTGAGATGCAAAGTAACAAACATGGATTTGCTGTCACAGGCACAGGGAGCAAGACCTAGATTTTCATAAATCTCAGCTGTTGCTCAGGCAACAGCCACTTTGGAACAGCTAACACACAGAGAGCATTTGCACAAACCCAGCCCCCAGCATCTGTGACTCAGTTTACTTGCTGCAAGCAGAGATGAGAACCTCAGGGTGAGAGAAAACAGCAGGTAGTTCATCATCCCTGCAGGAGGAAAGCCTCCCCGGGGTCATGAGAGAAGCTGATGCATCCCAGGAAAGCAGCTCTGCTGTTCACTACGTTAGCAGACTTGGGTCTGTTCTGTTACTCTGCCTGGCTAGAGCTATGATGTGGCAGGGCTGCAGACCTGCCCTGTGGATCTACAGCATCCATACACAGTTGTAAACACATCACTGTGCCAGTTTGAGGCTAATTGGAATATTTTAATGAGAAAAAAACTCAATTATAGGCAGTAAAAAGGAAACAGTGCTGATGTCTACTTCACTCATAGGCTTGCTGAGATGGATTAAAAACAAGAACACAAACCATAGATAAGACAGAGTCAGTGTCTGTGCATCTCTGCCAGAGCCTGTGCTGCTTCTGTGTAACGAATCCTTCTGCTTTCTTACCTCCCTGGCCAACCCTCCAACATCACCTTGGATGTGTGGAGGGAAGGTGGAGGGAAGGTGGAGGGAAGGTGGAGGGAAGGTGGAGGGAAGGTGGAGGGAAGGTGGAGGGAAGGTGGAGGGAAGGTGGAGGGAAGGTGGAGGGAAGGTGGAGGGAAGGTGGAGGGAAGGTGGAGGGAAGGTGGAGGGAAGGTGGAGGGAAGGTGGAGGGAAGGTGGAGGGAAGGTGGAGGGAAGGTGGAGGGAAGGTGGAGGGTCCCTCCTGGGGACTCCACTTTCTGGAAGGGCTGTTGTGTTTCTGTATTACTTTTAACTTGTACATGGCTGTGTATGTATTGTACATACCTGCCTGTGTATTGTGCTAAGCTGTGAATATGAAGCTTCATCCCTTAACTTCCAGCCAGCTGAGCCTAGCCTGAGTGATTTCATAAGGGAGGGAGCAGGTAACTCCCCAATCATCACACTCACAGTCCAGCCCTGCCAAATACCTAAGTCACAGACCTGAAGCAAAGCTCTCCTGCTGCCTATGGCTGCAGAAGCTGAAGACCTAGAAAGCTATGAGGCAGGGGGAGAACCTGTGTTTGCTAATTCCCTGCCTCCCCCTCTACTGGAGAGCAGCATCCCTGCCTGTGGAACACATTGGCTTGGCTGTTCAATTTTTCCTCCCTCTGTTTCTTTGCTGCCCATAGAGAAACAACTCGTCCCCTGTCAGCCTGTTCCTACTCACCTGATCCTATTGTTTCAGCTGGCTCTGACTGCCTGTGTGGGAAGGCATGCTCAGGAAACCAGGACACAGTGTGTGGTTATCTGATTGTGCTTTGTTTCCCAGGGAGGTGGCACACATTATGTCAGTGTGCTTCAGCTATTCTTGCTGAGCAGTCTGGAATATAGCCTCAGAGCTGTTTGGGGTGCAAAACTGGTAGCAAAGCTCTGTTCAGGTTGATTCTGCTCCCAGAGCACAGAGCTGAGTTAGACCACAGAATGGCTTAGGGTGGAAGGATCTGCAGAGATCATCTGCTCCAACCTCCTCCCACTAGGGACAGGGATGCCTCACAAGTACACTCAGGTGGCTCAAGGTATCATCCAACTCAACCCTGGACACCCCCAGGGAGGAAGCATCCACAATCACCCTGGACAGCCTAGTTAAAACTCCCAACACCCTCACAGTGAAGAGCTTCTTCCTCAGCTCCAGTCTAACCCTGCTCTTCCTCAACCATTCCCCCTTGCCCTGTCTCTAGGCACCCTTATGAAAAGTCTCTCTATAACCTTCCTATAGGATGCCTTCAGCTATGGAAAAGTAGCTTTAAGGTCCCCCTGGAACCTTCTCTTTCCAGGCTGAACAACCCCAGCTCCCTCAGCCTACTTTCACAGCCTATCCTCCAGCTCTTGGATCATCTTTGCATCCCTCTGCCAGGATCACTCCAACAGTTCTATGTCCTTCTCATGCTGGGGACACCAGAAGCAGACCCAGTATTTAAGATGGGGTCTCAGCAGAGCACCTGCTGGCCACACTCTTGCTGCAGCCCAGCACATGGCTGCCTTCTGGGCTGCATGAGGGCATTGCCAGCTCATGGTGAGATTCAGACTCCAGTATCATACTCCAAAGAGATCTTGCACTAACCTTTAATGCTCTATAAAACACGAGTGGCCTGCTTTGCTCTGCAACCTAACAGCAAAACCCTCTCATTTTAATTCTCTCCTCCAAGCAGATGACACTGGAGATTTGGACAGCACTAAAATCTCTGTTTTCCAGCAGGCAGTAAAAAGGGCATGAAGAAGGGAATGAGGCAATAGGGCATACATAATGTTTAGGTGGTTATCCCCACTGGTCCAGAGCAATGCCAGGAACTGTGGGACCTTATGCATTGGGCTGTATTCTGTCTACAGCCACCTGAAGGGATACTGTGGAGAGGCTGCTGCTGGGCTCTTCTCCCAGGGAACTGGAGACAGAACAAGGGGGAATGGCCTCAAGCTGAGGCTGGGGAGGATTAGACTGGACTTTAGGAAGTTTTCCATGGAGAGAGTGGTCAGGGACTGGAATGAGCTGCTCAGAGAGGTGGTAGAGTCACCCAACCTGGGTGTGCTTAAGGGTGGTTTGGATGTGGTGGGTTAAGGTGACTCTTGCTGAGCAGGGTTCTAGGTTGGAGTTGGTGCTCCTGAGGGGCTTTGCCAACCTGCACCTTTCTGTCATTTTCAAAAACTGGAACAAGAGCTCTAAACAACAGTTGAGGAAGAAGAAAAAAGGAATTACAGGTGAAGTTGTTGAGCATCAGTGGTGAGAGGCTGGAATGGGTTGCTCAGCGAGGTGGTTGAGGCCCCATGGCTGGAGGTGTTTAAGGCCAGGCTGGCTGAGGCTGTGTGCAGCCTGCTCTAGGGTAGGGTGTCCCTGGGCATGGCAGGGGGGGTTGTAACTGGCTGATCCTTGTGGTCCCTTCCAACCCTGCCTGATTCTATGAGTAAGGAATAAGTGACTGTCTTGCCACAGGCAAGGACCACAGTAGGCATGCAGGAGCTGAGTGGAACAGAAGGAGAAAAGGATTCAAACGTGGAGCCAAAGTCAAACCACCCAACAAATGTTGCTTTGATTTGCCTGTGCAGCAGCACTCCAGTTACCTGGAGTGACCCCACAGAAGGAGCTCAGCAGCAGCAAGGGTTACAGAGAGACACTGTGGCCAGATTGCCATAGAAAGGCATGATGCTAAAGCAGCAGTCTCTGTGCTGACCCTGCAGAGGTAAAAAGACAGGAGGAGGGTTTAGATGAAATTAAACAGACAGTGGATTAGTTTGGGATTTTTATCCTTGACCTGGCTTCCCCTGCTGCAGACAGCTTACACCCAAACAGGTTGGCACAGAAGAAAGCAGCAGCCAAGTGATAGAATTTTGCCTTGGCACAGCCAGAGGAAGCTTTCTGTGCATTTCTCTACACAAAGTAACATTTGTTTCCTGCAGCCAGAGGAAAGCTCCTTCCTCCTCTCCCCAAAATCACCTGCCAGCACTCCACACAGCAGCGCTGAGTCCTGTACAAGGCTGCTTCCACTCCCTCCAGAAACCACTGAGCCGC